>NC_137839.1:17056263-19456263 GCF_948465745.1 Chenopodium album | reverse complement strand
TCAGCGCCAGCCTTATGGCATTAGCGCCATGCGCTGAAATTGGCGTCTGGCGCCAAGCACAGAATGTGACGCCAATGCCTAGGGACTGGTGCCAGCACGGGAATCACTTTAAATTCCCGTTTTCAGTTCATTTCGTGCTCTGGTTTGTTGCGAACGCTGCTCGAAAGAAGTCGAAACTTCAATTGATCGTTGCTCATTCGTTTCTCAACCGAATTTGCTCAAATTGGTTGCAAATCAAAGCTCTTCTCATCCATATTCCCGATCTATGTAAGTTTTCCTCCAACTCACACCGGTTTTTATGAATTTTGGCTTGTTCATTCACGAATTTCATGAAAATTCGAAACTTATAATGCTCAATTTGCTTTGTTTATCAAGTTTTATGCCATGAAATTGCTTATTTATGTTTGTATATTTCCTTGGGAGTAATTTGAGACTTGTTTGACTCAATTTGATGAAGAAATGAGCAATCCACCATTGTTGGACCTCTTAAGGTCGTGAAGAACAATGTGGCTCGTTCTTGATGTTTTTTCTAGCAATTCTTGTTCAATTTGTCGCAATAATCACTATAGTGTTGCAAGAAATTGTTTGATTGCTTGAAAAAATACTGTCATGCTCAATTTGAATTTGTGCTCTGTTTTAGTACTACGTACTCTGTTTTTTGCGAACATAGTATCATGCGGCTAGACAAACCTTTAGATTCTATAGAACCTTAATTTATGATGATTCTGCACAATGTAGCATGGCTAGACAAAGAGGCTCAGGTTCACGGACCCGAAACACTAGACGGGAGCATGAGCCCGTGGAGGACGACACCACACCGTCCACTTCGCTTGGTCGGTTCCCAGAGTGGGATGAGAAGACCTTGTTCTTTGCCCCTGTCCACCACATTTCTGAGAGGGTGAGACGGGGAACCGAGCCTGGGAGGACACGACATCACGGCTCTGGCTGTGATGGTCTAGGCGATTTGTATAGGATGCACATCGCCAGAGATCGAGAAACGAGACTCCTATGGGAGTCTTGCGGACTGGTTGCCTTGTTCGAGACCTCCGAGGCTATGGTTACCTCCAGCGGGGGTCACCACGTAGTACGCGCTCTGGTGGAGTTCTTCTGGGACACCACCAACACTTTTCATTTTCCACGGGGCGAGATGATGGTCACTCCTACAGACTTCAGTCTCATCACAGGACTGAAGTTTACTTCTGTGCCGCTGCCATTCGACGGCGGTATCGACGTCTTTTCTCCAGAGGTCGAGGAGCTGTTGGAGCCGATTGTTGTTCGGGCCCGAGCTGAGGTCGAGACAACTCAGTTCAGTGCCAGAGGGATTCGCCGCTCGACGCTGGCAGCGGCTCTTGATGACGATGCAACCACCCGAGAGCAGCGGGTGCGCATCTTTGTGCTGATGTTGTTGTCAGGGACACTCTCCCCTGACAGGGGTAGTAGGGCATTGCTTTACTACCTCCCTGCTATTCGCGATCTTCAGCGGATCGAGACTTATGACTGGGCCAGCTTGGCCTACACTGACTTCGTTCGCGTACTGAGGGACTCGTGTCGCCATCGGTCCTTTAGGACGAACGTTGCTCTGTCTGCTTTCTGGAAAGTCGTAGAGGTAAACATTATTCCCTATAAAGTTTAGCCCTATATGTTAAGCATCATTTACTCACTCGTTTAACTTCTTGTAGATCTGGTTCTATGAGTATTTTGCCGGCGAGACCATCGCCGAGGGGGTATCCGGTGAGCGCCTCTTGGGGCGGCCACCATGTGGACCTGTCTACTGCACCTGTCCGGAGTCGGATCATCTCGGTACGACTTTTAGTGTTTATCTTGCTCTTCTGTGATGTTTTAGACATGTTCTTACCCGATTGGTATTTTTATAGGGACCTGAGGTAGTATACCGACCGTGGGGCGGTTGGACAGTCCCTGGATTAGCCGCACAGTACTCTGCTGAGCACCGCTACTTTCTGGGGACCTACGGAGCGGTTGTGTACTTAGGAGAGAGAGTTGCTAGACAGCACTCCTCCGATGCTTTTGTCGTTCCTGCTCCTCCACCACGTCACATGTTCGACGAGAGAGAGTTGTCGAGCATGGCTGAGGACTCTGGTTCCCTCTGGCGGTCCCATGTGATCCTTGGGCGGAGTTATGCTGAGGAGCTACTTCCTTTGTTGGCTCCAGCCCCTGTACCGGCCGAGGATGTGAGGGTAAGATCCTTAACTTTTTGTTTTTCGCTGTGTAGCCCCCAAGTAATACCTTGCTGATTTCTTTCTTTTTTCATCAGGATGGTCCCACTGAGTTTGTGCCACCTCGTATGTCCATCCACTACCAGGGGATGTACGGGCCGATCGAGGAGATGATTTCTCCGGCTCCTGAGGGCGAGCGCTTTGTGGAGCGGTCGATTCCTCGTCACCAGACTAGGGTAAGCCTAGTTCTAATTCAGAATCTTGTATTCAGTTATCATGCATTTTACTGACTTAACTTTCCTTGACAGTTCTCACGCGAGGTGGTCGGCTATGGCACGATGCATAGATGCCTTCCGGAGCCAACTCGTTCGGATGAGGAATGCAGCTACCTGTCGTCGCGAGACGACGCGGTCCGAGAGGTAACTTTTCTTTACTTATTATTTTTGCATTATGCTTCAGTTTTTACCTTGTTTCTGATTTAATTCTTTTTGCAGGGTCAGCCGATTGCTTCTCACACCCGTACGAGGCCTGAGGGGCGGAGAGAGCCGGCGAGGTCTAGCTCGAGACGTCGTCGCACTTCGTCCAGAGGTAGAGGTGGTCGTTCTGAGGCTGCTCGAGCCGACGTTGCTGAGGGCTCAGGGTCTTCTTCTGAGGGTGCTCCTGCTGCACCGGTAGGAGAGGCTACCTCGGCTTTCAGAGGTGGTGGGATGCACGAGGTTGGCTCGTCATCGCAGCAACCTCCGCGGTCTCAGCCTCAGGTTGACCTTGGCTGGAGCGGTCCTGTTTTTAGTTTCCCTCCTCCTACGGAGGCTGGAGCTGGTGCTGAGGCCGGAGCTGGTGGAGAGGTGACTCCTCGGACGGCGCAGTTTTATGGCATGATGGGCCTATGTCCTCCGGCGCCGTAGTTTGCTTCTGTATATGTTTTTTTATTTTGACTTTTTATAGAACTTTGCCTTTGACTTATTATTTAGACACTTTGTACTTTATGTTATGTTATTGTAAATTCATTATTATCTATTATTATGTTAGTGTATGTTAGTGTGTGCAAATGTGATAATAATTTTGCGCAAAAATTCCGTCATTTTTATTATTGATGGAGGGTATTATCCGACTCTCTCCCCCAAAAAGAAAATAAAAAGGAGAAAATAAAACGGAGAAAAAAGCTGATATTCGAAAATTAATATAAAATTCAAAAATAATTTGCTATATTTAATTAATTAAGAAAAGGATAGAAAGATATCTAGAAGAAATTAAAACGGGGCCATAAAGCCATTAACCGACTCCAATTTAATATCAAAACGCAAACTGAGCACGCGCGGCAGTCCTGCTGACGCCAGCGCTACAAAGCGCCAGCTGGCGCCAGCGCTACAAATAGCGTGTGGCGCCATAAGCTGTTGTGTGACGCCAATATCGGGGTTTTGACGCCAATGGACGCTGACTCCATATTTCATTCAGATTGAAATTCCTCGTAATTTGCGCATAAATAGCCCCCTGCTCAGCCGATTATTCACAAAATTCCAGCGAAAAAATTATTCTTCTCTTTTAAAAAAAATAATTATCATGTCTTTAGCCACAAAAACTTTCACCCAATATTCTCATGAATGGTGTCGATCTCTTAATGCTAGAGAAAGAAAAGAATTGGATTTATTTCACTTGGGGGGAATTTATGGCATTAAAGGGGTAGATCTAGACATAGACTTCATACATACCGCTTTAGAACATTGGAACATTGATACACATTGTTTTAGAATAGGGTATGATGAAATTAGCCCTTTGCCAGAGGAATTTGGTGCTATTTTAGGCTTCCCTGCAATAGACCTGGTAGTAATCCCCAGGGTAGATGCATATTACTATAAGGATTTTGAGCGCTTCTTTAACTTGAAGGAAAGGGATTTATCAAAAATAGTAGATGGCAATGTAGTGAACTTAAAAGAATTCGCACGCTATTATTTTGATAAACCGCTTTCTGAATCTTTTCACATATATAGAAGAAGGGCGTTTTTATTCTGCATGCTTAGTCAATATTGTCTTAGTAGTGGTAAAATTAATGAGGGACAATCAATTATAACCACTGTGCTAGAACAAATTGAATCAGGGAGAAATCCAATGCCATTGATAGTTGGAGATACTATGATTAGTCTAGATGAATTGAAAAGGGACCCAAAAGCACCTCTTCGCGGTTCTCCAATTTTATTACAGGTAGAAAAATAATATTTTTAATTACAGAAATAAAAAAAAAATATTTTTGTATTGTAATATTAATTTATTTGCATTGGAAATTTTTTTTTTACAGATGTGGCTAATGGAGAGGCTAGGATTAATTAGCCCTCCGGACGACATCGAAAATTATACACCCACTTGCTTTGTGAGAAGAAAGAAGCGCATCCCTAAAATTGGGCGCCATGGGTGGAAGAAAGTCATTGAATCACGTGATTTCGCTATCAAGTGGGTCATCCCATGGTGAAAAATAAAAAGGATGGTTGGTGTTAACAATCAACCTTTCTGCCGTCTTCCAAGCTTGTCTTGCATGACATATTATTACCCCTGCAGAGTAAAAAGACAATATGGCTTGCTTCAAAATATTCCTTCCGGGGATCTTCGTCCTCCCTATGAGTATCCCATATCTCAAGAAGTAGATAAATTTGACACTTACTGGAGCTCTAGACCTTTATGGGAAGTGATTACCCAAAAGGTTCCCCCTTCTTTACCTAATGATGTAAAGAAGTGCTTGTTGAAGAAGTCTTCAATTGATCAGGGTAGAACCGATGTAAAGAATCGTCTAGGTGACAGGGTGACACCGGCCAAGGAACGCTTAGGTGCAAGAATTGAGTTCAAGACACCTACAATGCCTAAGAAGAAGAATACTACTAAAGACAAGGGGAAAAGGAAAGCTACAGACAAGAAGGCTTGGGTGGAAAAGAAGCATGGGGTGCTAGCTGAAGGAGAAACAATCTATTCTAAAATTGAATGTAGGTCCTCTAAAGGATGCCTACTGGCTAAAGTAATGGATGAAGAGGAGGAAACGGAAAAGAATTGGAAAAGGACAAAGAAGGAGAAGAAAGACTAGAACATTGCTTAGCTTTAGATTTATTAGGTTCTTAATTTTTATTTAAAGTTAATTTATTTCAGCCTTATTTAAATTCCATTAACAATGCAATTTTATTTCATTAATGAAATTTCAGCTTTCAATTAAATTGTTACTTTAAATTTATTTTATTAAAGCAATGAAAAACCGAAAAGAAATTAATTTTCCAGAAATTCTTCGAGTACGGAAGTCGAAAATTTTCCGAAAAACACCGAAATTCGCCCAGATTTTATGACTGAATTGGCGTCAGTAATTGCAGATTGGCGCCAGCTATTGAGATCTGGCGCCAGGCGCCAACTCCATCGTCTGGCGCTAATGGCTTTTGGCTGGCGCCAGACTCTGTTCTGTGACGCCAATAATTTTCCGACTTTTTGTTGACTTTTGTTGATTCTGGAACGCGGAGATATCGAAAAATAAAGTGGCCGCACCCGTAATGGGTTGCCTACGTATCCTTTCCTAAGGAATCAGGCCGAACGTAGCTCTCTTGAGTGTCCTACTCAAGTAATTATGGGTAGTATTTTTTAAGTTGGTCAAGATTGGTCATGTTTGAGAATTCATTGCCATCAATGTCAGTTAATTTTGCTGCACCACCTGACAGGATTGTTTTGACAATGTAGGGGCCAGACCAATTAGGTCTAAACTTTCCCCTTGGATCTAAAACATTTTTTCTTAGCGCTTTTAATACCAAATCTCCTACTTTGATATTTCTTGTCTTGACCTTCTTATTAAAATGTCTAGCCATATGAGTTTGATAGCACTGAGTGTGATGTAGAGCTTCTAGTCGTTTTTCGTCGAGTAGGATCAATTCTTCATATCGTGCCCTAGTCCATTCGACTTCATCGAGTTTACTTTCTAGCGCAATACGCAGAGATGGTATTTCTAGTTCGACAGGTTGTACGACATCCATTCCATATACCAAAGAAAATGGTGTATTTCTTGTTGACGTACGGATTGACGTGCGATAACCCCACAATGCAAAGTGAAGCTTGTCAGGCCAATCCTTATAATTTTCTGTCATTTTCTCGATGATAGTCTTTAAATTCTTATTAGCTGCCTCAACTGCTCCGTTTGCTTGAGGTCTATAAGGGGACGAATGATGATGTTGGATACCATATTTGTGTAGCAAATCTTCACATTCGGCTTGAAAGTGAGTTCCATTGTCACTTATCATTTTATGTGGGACTCCATATCGACAAATGATATTCCTCTCGATAAAGAGTGCTACATGTTTTGCAGTGAGTTTAGCATATGATTGCGCTTCAACCCACTTTGTAAAGTAATCAATTGCTACTAGAATAAATTCGTGGCCTCCTGTCCCTGGAGGAGTGATCTTGCCAATTATGTCAATTCCCCATGTAGAGAATGGCCAAGGTGACGTGTAGGTTTAGAGCAAAGATGGAGGAACGTACTGTAAATTGGCATAAATTTGACACTTGGGGCATCTTTTCACATATTGATGGCAGTCCCTATTCATGGTAGTCCAATAATACCCTTCTCGCATTATTTTCTGGACTAACATTTTGCCATTTATATGAGTTCCACAGATTCCTTCGTGGACCATTCTCATTATTCTTTGTGCATCCACCTTCCCTACACATAGGAGAGCTCGACCTTTAGGTACCCTTTTATGTAGCTCGTTGTCTATGAGTACATATTGAGAAGCCAAAATTCTCAAGGCTCGTTTTGCTCTTTTGTCAGCATGAGGAGGGTATTCTCCCTTAGTGACATAGTTGAGAATGTCTGTGTACCATGGTTCTTCTTCTTGTTCTTCATCTTCATCTTGGACTGGGTCGTCGTTTTCTATAGCCTGTATATATGCTGGTTTGTGCCTTTTTTCGATAGTTAGAGGCATTTGCTCGATATCCGTGGGAATCCTAACCATTGAGGCTAATCTTGCCAAGGCATCAGCAAATTGGTTTTCTTCTCTAGGTAGATACGTGTATTCTACCTTCTCTAACTGGTCGGTAAGAGTTTCCAGATAAGTTTGGTAAGGGGCTAGGCTTTCGCTCCTTACTTTACACCTTTTAGATATTTGATTGATGATTAGAGAGGAATCTCCGAATATCCTTAACTTCTTTACTCCCAATGCCAGGGCTGTTTCAAGGCCTACCACGCATGCTTCATATTCAGCAGCATTGTTGGTAACGTCAAAATTAAGCTTTATTGAGATTGGGACATGTTCTTCCTTAGGTGATACTAGTAGCACTCCGACACCACATCCCTTTTGGTTTGAGGCTCCGTCGAAATACAAGGTCCAAGTATCATCTTCGGTGACCATCAAATATTCATCTGGAAATTCATTGTCCTGTATTGGTGTCGAGTCTTCTATTGGAAAATCTGCCAGAAAGTCTGACACCACAAATCCTTTAATTGTTTTTTGTGGCATAAACCGCACATCGAACTGGGCTAAGTTGACTATCCATCTTGAAATACGTCCATTGAGCGTTGATTTCTCGAACAGGTATTTGAGTGGATCTAATCGAGATACCACGAAAACGGTATGCACCAACATGTAATGTCTCAACTTAGTTGTGGCCCACACCAAAGCGAAGCACAATTTCTCGAGTGGTGTATAGCGTGTTTCATATTCGAGCATCTTCTTACTTAAGTAATAGATTGCATTTTCTTTGTTTTCTACCTCTTTTGCTAGCATGGCTCCCATTGTCTCCTTGGTAACTGTCAAGTATAACCTAAGAGGTATTCTGGGAAGTGCTGGCGCTAATACGGGAGGATTTGCAAGATAGGCTTTGATCCGGTCAAAGGCTTTTTGACACTCATCATCCCATATTACTGGTACATTCTTCTTGAGCTTTTTGAAGATTGGTTCACATATCGTTGTCAGTTTTGATATGAACCTACTTATGTATTGCAACCGGCTAATGAATCCTCGAATCTGTTTCTCGGTCTTGGGCGGTGGCATTGACATGATTGCTTTAATCTTGGTTGGATCTATCTCTATCCATCTAGAGCTTATGACGTACCCCAAGAGCTTGCCTGAGGTGACTCCAAAAGCACATTTTGATGGATTCAACCTCATATTGTATTTTCTTAACCTTTCGAAAAATTTCCTTAAGGCTACTTGATGGCCTGGACGGTCCTTTGATTTCACAATCATGTCGTCGACATATACTTCAACTTCTTGGTGCATCATGTCATGAAGCAAGGCAGTTGCTGCACGTTGGTAAGTAGCACCTGCGTTTTTCAACCCAAATGGCATTACCGTGTAACAGTAAGTGCCCCATGGTGTGATGAAAGTTGTCTTCTCCATGTCTTCTTCCGCCATGAGAATCTGATTGTACCCTGCGTATCCGTCCATGAATGAGAGAAGCGCGTGATTTGCTGTGTTGTCTACCAGAATATCGATGTGTGGCAAAGGGAAGTCGTCCTTTGGACTTGCCTTATTTAGATCTCGATAGTCGACACACATCCTTACCCTTCCGTCTTTCTTTGGAACTAGGACGACGTTGGCGACCCATTCGGGGTATTTGGATACCTTGATGAAACCTGCAATTATTTGTTTTTGAACTTCTTCTTTTATTTTAAGTGCTACGTCGAGTTTCATTCGACGTAACTTTTGTTTTACAGGTTTCATTCCTGGGATTAATGGTATAATGTGTTGAGCTATTTCTCTGTTAATGCCTGGCATATCTTCATATGACCAAGCAAGTACATTGATAAATTCTTTAAGCAAGTTAATTAAATCGGTTCTTTCTTGTTTATTCAATGTTAGTCCGATTTTAACTTCTCTTTTATGAGTTGAATCATTTGAGATGTTAACTGTTTAAGTCTCTTCAATTACTGGTGTTTTCTTTTCAAGTGTTTCCATTGCTTTAATAATTTCTTTATCTTTTTCATCGTTAGCTAAGCAATGTTCGCCATCTTGGGTTAGGGAAGAACACGAGAAGTAAGAAGAATGAGCGATATTATTATACTCTGAGATCATTACATCAAAGAGTGATATGTCTTCAGGGACTGGATCACTAACTATCCTAGGAGAAGAAATAGGAAGGGGAGGCATTATAGCTAAAGACTTAGAAGATTCTATGGGGAAAGACTCTGACTCAGACTCTGACTCAGACTCTGACGATTCTTCAAACATCGGCCCTTGTCCTGTCGTGATTGATATCTTCCTTCCACTCGGAGTAATCACCTTGATAGTCTTGCGCCACCCTTGCAATAATCCTTCAGCTGGAGTAATTAGCTTTGAAGGGTCGAAGTTTTTGCTTTGTAGGACCGTTTGAATGAGTGAAGAGTCGTCTTCCTCATAAACTGACTCATTCTTTTCTCGCCCAAACAGTAATCCCATGACGTTAAAGTCAAAGCATAGGGGTGCTTTCTCCTTATGGACGGGAGTTGGGACTTCGTCGGTGAAATAGCAATCCAAGAAAATCTCGAATCCCTGGTTGTCGTATGCCATTTACAACAAATGGTTCGGGAAATTCATGGCATGGATAGTCCTCTCCTTCTTTTATAAACTGACCATTAAGCGTAAGGGGGTACTGATCCATTGGAATTGCTTTCTTTTGAATACGAGCGTCCCTACGTGCTTTCAATTTGTCCTGGGCTCGCTTGAGATCTTTCCGAGTCGGTTCGAAACCAAGTCCGAAAGTATCTAGCTTAGGGAGGCCAGGTGACTCTATAGATTTTGCTATCCCTTTATTCTTTCCTAAGGTCATCCTAGGGAAGTGTCCTTGTTTCTTTAGCATAGTGTTGATAATCATGTTGGAATGGGGGTCGTGGCAAAGAGTTGTCCTTTCATCCTCTTGGATTAAGGAGACTTCTTCGTTAAAGCCCCACAGGTCTTCATCATCTTTGTCGTGCTCCACGTTGATGATTGGATTCTCTATTGATTTGATCCTCATTGGCGAAGCATCAATGGTGATGGGGATTCCTCCAACTATAGATTTCACTTGTTGGTGGAGAGATGAAGGGACGGCCTTTAGGTCATGGAGCCAAGGGCGTCCTAACAATAGATTGAATGAGGCTTTGATGTCTACCACTTGAAAAGTAGTAGCATGTTTTATTGCTCCTGCCGTCACATTTAGGGTTATTTTGCCGAGAGCTTGACGCCGAGTATTATCGTAAGCTCTTATTCCTTGTGTAGACGGAGTTAAATACTCATCCTTTATGCCGAGCATCCTTGCAGTCCTAAGTGGACAGACATTAATAGCCGATCCATTGTCTACAAGAGTCATGGGAACATTCATTCTTTTGCAGACTACTGTAAGGTTTAACGCTTTGTAGTGCTTGTCACCTTCCGAAGGTAAATCTTTATCAGAGAAGGTGATTAGATTAATTGGACTAGGGAGATCACTCGTGAGGAAGTTAGCTAGTCCTTCAGGAGTGGTGTCAGAATCTATCCCGATTTTATCCAAGGCATTCATCACAGCTAACCTATGTTCTCGAGATGTTGCCAGAAGCTTCCATACGTTCATCTCAACCTTTGTCTTCTTGAATTGTTTAACGATTTCATTGTCTTCGATGATAGGTATGGGAACTTGTTGTACAGTAGGCATAGGTTGTGTTGAAACGGGAGGTTGTATTCTCCCGGATCTTGTGAGGACGTCTATTGATGAATCTTCTTCAGCCCAAATGTCGTCCGTGGTGTATGATACAGAAGGTGAAGGTCCTAATATGTCTTTTAGATAGACATCTTCTTCATCACTGTCCCATACTCCATTAACATTTATGTCCTCTTCTTGTTGAACTTGGACTAATTCCTTTCTATCAATCATCTTCTGCACCAAATCCTTGAATTTGAAGCAGTTTTCTAGGGTGTGTCCTCCTGACTGATGGTATTGACAGTAATATCTATCTGTCCTTTTTAATGATTCAAATGGTCTCGGTTCGAGAGGTTTGACCTTGCCATTCTCGGAGAGCATTTCAAACATTTCTGTATACGGGATCCCAATTGGAGTATAAACTTTATTGCTCTTCTTGGGTCTTTCGGTGACTTGTAAGGGAAAGTATTTTGCCTCATAAGTCATTTTTACTGGTGTGAATTCTCCCTTAGGTTTTTCATCATATTCCTTGTGAAGTTCATTCAAAATTTTGAGAGTTTCATGTAACAGTTGCGATGTCTCCCTCAGATACAGTGTGAGTATTCGTATCTCTACCTCATTTGTTGGTTCTGGAAGATTATCTTCGACATCGAAAAAGGTCTCTTCTTCTTCCTCTTCGACGTTGGTTGCTTTGACAGGCTTAATGAGAGATGAGGGGTCAATTTCGCTTTCTTTATCGGAGATAGCCAATGTGTGAGCTAGAGGTGCATTGTCAATACTTGGTTTCTTACTGGCAGGGGGCAACGGCAGCTTGTTACTGTCAATTAGGTCTTGAATAGCTTCCTTAAGCTTCCAACAGCTTTCAGTAGAATGGCCCCTACCTTGATGATATTTGCAATGTGCATTGGGGTTCCAATTAGACGACCTCTTCTCGACTGGTGGATCTCCAAATGGTCAAATGGGAGTTATAAGACCTTTTGCATTTAGTCGATCAAACGCGGTGTCATAACTCATGCCAATAGGAGTGAAGTTTCTCCTAAACGGTTTCTTTTGTCCTTGATTATTCATGGCGAGGACTTCTCCTAGATTAAAGGTGCTAACATTAATTGAGTGGGCGGTTTTGGAAGAAGAAGGATTGTCGTTCTTCTTTCCTTTCCAGCCACTGTTGGAGTTATTGTTGGCAGCTTTAGATTTAGCCAATTCATCTTCGATATTAATCCCAATATCATAAACAGCCTTAAAGGTATGAAGGTTATTTTGATATTTAAGATGTTTTGAATATTTTTCTTGGAGGTTTTTAATGAACAGTCTCACGGACTCTTTTTCACTTGGTACCTCAATCATTTTAGCTGAGGTTTCTCTCCACTTGTTAAAGAAAGATGTGAAGCCTTCATTTTCCTTCTGTTTGAGGATTTCAAGTTCTCTATGGTCAGTTTCGACTTGAACGTTGCACTTGTACCTATCGACGAAAGCGTTTGCTATGGATTCCCAGGTAGAGGTCTTTTCTTTTTCAAGAGAAAAGAACCATTGTTGGCAAACGGTCTCGAGAGATAGCGAGAACAGAGAAGGGAAAACTTTCTTATCGATACCCTTGATACTCATTATTGTTTCAAACGCTCTTAGATGAAAGTATGGGTTGTCGATTGCCCTAAACTTTGGGATGTCGTTGGCATTGAACTTCCGCGGAAGAAGATCCTTATCCACCGAGACCCCTTGGGATGTGAGTTCTTGAAACTTGTAGTCGCTGGACAACTTGCTTAGGCTTTCTTGCATGAGGTCCATTTGTTGTTGCTTCGCGGGATCCTCGATCTTAAGTGCGAGAAGCTTCAGTGTCTCAGTTACAGTAGCCAGTTGGTTCTTGAGATCGTTAACTTCTTCCTGAGTTGCCATTATGACTCTTGCTTTCCTCTTGCGAGCTATAGGTTTGTCGAAAAGTTGAACTTGTACGAAGAGGTTATCTTTGATTAATCGTCCTTCCTTTCTTGACCACGCGCTGTAAATTAAGCTAGTTTGCGCTTTAATTACTTGACTCGAATCAATTTGATTTTATGGTTTTTATTTAAAAAAAAGGGTATGTAAAAAGTATGCATATTTTTAGGGAGCAATAATGTACATGTGTTTAGGGAACTTAAGTATTATTATTTATTGGAGGATTAATATCCGACTTACCCCCCTAAAAAAAATGACAAAAAATGACGCGCGCACACAAGACTCCCTTAATCATGGTCAAGACATGTGTATTGGTGTGTGTATTGAGTGTAAGTGACATGCTTGGACTCTTGTATAAGACCATGGAACTTAGTGCCTAAACTCAAATATTAATTCAATTAAGCATTATTGGCAGCAAAATTAACCAAATTAAACAGGAAACTGATTAATTAGACATTAGGTGATGACTCGACAAATAATCCGAACTGTCGGCCAAGCGACAGGACTGGCGTCACAATATGGTGGTTGGCGCCAGACTTTTTAGTAAATGTCTGGCGCTACACACCATACAGTGGCGCTACAGCTCAGATTTTGGCACCAATATTGGAGCCTTGGTCTGGGACTGTTTTCGATATTATTAGTCAACTGGGGTATGCCTAAAGTCGTACTAGGTCAATTCCGATTAAAAGAAGAAAAAACCTTATTGACTCGAATTAAATAATTAATTAATTAATTAGGCAAAGTTTTTTAAGTCATTAATTATAATCTCAACACAAATCAACAAACGGTTAAGAGGAGCATAAGATATATATGCACAACAAATAATGCACAATTAGTCAAGTAGGCGCAATATGGTGCAATGAGTTCGCAACCTAACCATGGCTCTAGTTCTCTAAAGTTCGGGATATGGTTTAGTCAAATAGGGTCCATGGTTAATTGTCCAGATGCACCGCGTAGAAGCCTAACCGTGAAGGGTTAACGCGTGTGGATAGGACACCGCGAGTTTTTAGAAAAAACTCACTTCCATGGTTTGGTGAATTCAACCTCTCAGATGTACCCTTTGTTGCCAGGAGCGTTCAATTGGGTAGATAGAGCATGAATTCCCAGAGGGTTATGTCCATATGTAGAACACATATGGGTTTCAGAAAAATGAGAAAAAATTCAATCAGGAAGTAGGATCGAGCAAACAATACGAAAAACCGGTCGAAATTAGAACGCATATTTCTGGCTCGGTATTGGGGGAAATTGGCGCCAACAAACAGAGACTGGCGCCAACTTTTAACTGTAGCGCCTGGCGCCAATACTGGCGTCTAACGCTACGGCTAAAAGTTTGGCGCCAAGCTCTGGCCCCTGACGCTACTTCCCACATGCCTCAGCAGCTTTCTGTGCTCAATAAAATCATCCAGTTTCGCGCGGTGTTATTTCAGTCCTAGTTGTGAAAGACATTTCTCAAATTTCCTACGTGTAAAATCCTATGTTTTTGACTCATTACGGATGGTCTTTCCAATGGGAACCTTTTTATGCATATGCCACAATGTTAATCAAAATTACGCACATGAAATACTTAGAACTTTTCGAGTCTCATCCACTCATTCTAAATCATTGCCGAAAAAAATTCAGGAATTAAAATAGAAATCCTCCGCAGTGGAGTCGCCAAAAACTGTAGGGAATAATTTCAAGCCTTTAAAATCCCACTAGCTTGAACCCCACTGTGATCATACACTAAAGTACGGTGGCGTCCAAAAGGGAAGAAGATAGAGCAAAAGAGTCGCCAACAAGTTTTTAAGGAACTTGTAAACCGTTCACGAGGTGAAGGTTACACCCCTTAACAATCCAAGAGATCGTCAACTCCATAAGGTCATGAACCAAATAAGGGTTCGGGGATGATGGTACAAATCCAACCTAAAAGAGATTGAACATGCCCTAATAATAGGCCTCTACTTTATTATGATCGTATTCATGTGCGCTTTCTGACTAACATGCAATCAATAGGATTAACCCTAAACCTGTTTAATCTATGTTGGTTGAATTTAATGCACAAATAAACTATCATTGACGATCACTTGAATTATAATCACAATTAACCCTAACAAGATTATTAATTATCTTATTAAGCGTGGTTGCAAATACAAATTCCCTTTAAGCATGCAATAAAGGTGATCAAGCAATAAAATAAATATCAAGCAACATAATAAATAATCAACATCATTAATAACAATAATATCAATCATAATTATAATCATCATAATAATGTTAAAGCATAGCAAGATCCTAGGCATGATACTAACAAGATTAATAACAAACCCTAGCATGTCACTAAGCAACAAAAATCAAATCTTTAACCCTAACATGATACTAACGATCATAAATATTAGGAAGAAAATAAAAGGCATCATAGCAATCATATTTAATATTAAAAATACCCTAGACATGATACTAGGAATATCATAATAACAATGTAAACATGATATCTACATCATAATATCAATAAATCAATTAAAGTACTTACTTGGATACCTCGTACCTCTTTCTAATAAAAAAATACACACGTTAGTAACTTCAAGGAAAATAATAAACAAAACAATTAAATGAAATAATTGAAATAGAGATTTGGGACCAAACCATCAGAAATTAAAACCTTTCACGTCTAGGGCGAAGGCAACTTCGAATATGGCTAGGTGTTTCTAGATCTAATGAATGCGGAATTTTGTATGAAAAAGTAAAGTTTAGAAAAGAATACTAAAGAATTAATATTATTGAGAATTGATGAAAGAAAGATGATGAATGAATGAATTAAGAAGAATTAGGTGAATGATAATTGGTGAATGATGAAGATAGTTGATGAAGACTTAAGAATAAGGAGAATTGGTGAATGAAAAGGATTGATGAATGGTAATTGATGATGAAAACGGAGTTTTTGAAACGATATTTATAGAGAAAATCATCCAAAAAAGATAATTTAACAAAACAGAGTCTGAAGATCGAAAACCAACCTCGGCGCCAGCCCTGGCTCATTGGCGCCAGGTCTAGTGGCTAGCGCCAGGCGCCAATGGCTGGCGTCTGGCGCCAATCCTGATTCAAGGCGCCAATGCCTGGGGTTGGACGCCAAATTGGATTTCAACGCGTTTTCGAAAATCTGAAAAATTTCCCGTACTAGAAGATAAAATAATATAAATTCAGTCGAAAATGCTATTTGATCTAATTAAAACTCTGAAGAGTCCTAATTGAATTAGGAATGAAAAGAACCCTCTAGAATGTTCTAGAAGACTAAAACCATTCCTAATTGCATTAGGAATGATAAATCATATTAGGCCCTCCCCTAGATCATTGGGCCGTACTTAAAACTCAAACCGGGCCCAGTTTAGTAAATTGGCCATAACTTCCTCAATATTCATCGGAATTGGGCTTATAATATATCGTTGGAAAGGTCTTTGCAAACCCCATCCAACTACACCACTATTGGACCCATATCATGGACCAACCAAACTGGATTGGCTGTTTTCTTAAAATAATGTTTTCAAAAACAGGAAGAAGAGAAAAGAAATAAAACTTTCCGCAACACTAGACCTTTCCACACTTTCGTTTCATTCGATTATGATTCGACGTGAAAGGTACTCATCACTGGGTTTGGTTTTGGGGAGACACAAATGGGTGTCTACAGTCGGCTTTCCTCAAGCATGGAAAGCATTTCAACAAATGTCATCTGGTGGATTCCTTCAAGCATAGGAATCTACCAAGCTCATTTGCCACCAATACACTGGTGTTAGATAAGCATTCAATCCCTTTACTCTTTTATCTGTAGAACTAACATTTTTCTACAGGTATCGGCGTATACAAAATGATTTAGGATCACAGAACGTCTTAAATCATTCTCCGTCCCTATCAACTACTTTGACTATCGTTTTCGAAACTGACGTTTCTAAAAAATCAGTCAAAGTGGGGGTTTCTATAGACACCTAAAATTGTCTCCCCAAAACAAACCCGATGATGAACAACCTTTCACCGCCATTATTGGTTGGGTTGGTTATTTAATCTTGGAGTGCTTAAATCCATATTTCAATTTCATAAACCAACCCAAATTCTAGCCCATTTTCCCAAACCATAAATTATTTTCCTCTTTTTGTGCCTTTAAACCCAAAATAATTCATTTCGTGTCCTTTAAAATCATTCATTTCGTGTCCTTTTTATAAAAAACGTTTGATCCTGCTTTTTTGGTCCAAAATCTGGGTCCAATGATTAAATAGTTGAATGCGGCTTAAACATAGCTTTCCAACGATATATTATAAACCCAAATCCGAGTTATAACGAATAAGTTATGACCAAAATATTAAACTGAGCCCAAACCGAACCTAAGCCCACCTTACCTACGACCCAATGATCATGTGGAGGGTCTAAATTATTTAATCTTATTCCTAAAAAAATTAATATTAATTGGAAGATTCTATAAGTTTCTAAAAGATCCTAATTCTCCTTTTTGAAAAGATAAGATTAAAGAGTTTGAAATTGAATAAAACTCCTTTTTTTGAAATTCCTAAATTTATCCGAATTGAAAGATGTTTAAAGATAGACAGATATTATTTTCGTGCCTCATAGTTTTTATCCAAATTTTATATGTTTGGATATCCCTTAAAATTATCATTCCAATGATATATTATAATATCAATTCCGAGCTATAACGAAAAAGATATGAATTAAATAAAAAACTCTATCCAAAACTGACATCGTCTCACTATTTCGTCCATATCTTTTTTTCTAAAAAATATTTTAATCTTATTCTAATTGGGTTAGAAATTAGAATTCAAGATCTTTCCAACGATATCTTATTCATCTTATTCCGATTTCTGGATCAAAAGATATAATAAAAACAAAAACCGTAAAAGCTGATGTCTATCGCAAGAGTTTTATCCGATTTGAATTCTTATCTTATCTTGTTTTTTTGACGCCTAGACATATCTACCTAACCTTGGGATGGGATGGTGTGCAAATTTTGCAATTCTAAAAAAGAGCTTGAGTAATTCAAAAGATTAAAATAAGCAAAAGCAAAAAAATAAATAAAAGTGTACAAAAGGGCAAGTGTTCCAATGTCTTTGATATGAAAATGTCTTCGATATGAACACGTCCCAGATTGCGTCTCTTATCGAGTGCTCAGTACCTTGCCTGAGAAACATGAATGCCAAGTGAGTGATAGATCGCATGATCGGGATTGACCACGCTTATAAAAATGAAATAAATGCTAAAGCAAAAGATAAAAGAGAGATAAAAAGGAGTAGAAACTCAAGCATAAATATAAAGATTCAAAAGCAAGGTTGCACACCTTGGGGGCTTATCTAGGGTCTTGAGCCTTTATCCCTTTTTTCTATAACCTTTAACCTAACCACGTTACAACCCTTAAAAGACCTTTTTGAGGAATACACACACTTGTGCGAGGTTTGGCTAGAGCTACGTTCGGCCTGATTCCTAACGGATACGTAGGCAATCTCACATCGAGGTGCGGCCGTAATAAAAATGCATTCAAATTCACATTCACACACTTACACCATGATCATATCAAGGGATCTCCAGTGCTCATCCCTATTCATTTAGAGCTAGACTTGGGGGCTTGATCCTTACATCATTAGCTTACCTAGCCTAAGAGTCACCACCATTTGACTCTTTTAAATAATATTTTTTCCACACACTTAGCTCTTGTGGCTTAGCTTTAGTGTCACTTTCACACACTGCACAGATACATGACCAAATATACCTTCCCTTAGGAACCCTTTGTCATGAAATCTTAACGTTGAAGCATGTCTTGTCATATCAACATCACTCATCAATCATAATCGTCATTGCATCAGGAAGTATGAAGTGCTTAGCCTCCGTGCCTAAGTTACCTAAATACTTTCATCATGGAGTCAACAATTGAGATAGCCTAGGATGGATTAATCCTTGAACCTTGAGAGATAGTATCAATCAAATGACATTTGACTAAGCTCATTCAACATGCACCTTCAAACACTTCGATTCGTTTTTCGCGTCTTTCTTTTTCGGGAGAAAGTCGGTACCCTCCACAAAAATGACGGAAATTTTTTGCTTTTTTGAGTCAACACTATGCACACACGGGTCATGAGTCACACGTGTCATTTAACTTTGATTTAAGTCTAACACATGTGTCAAACAGTTTGAGTCGAGTCAACCTCGAGTCTGTCAATCACAGAGAGTCAAGTTTATACCTTGAGTCGTGTCAAGACGATGAGTCAAGAAATGCTAAACCTTAGGTCAACCCTAAGATAATTAAAGGGATTGGCAAAGTTATGTAGTCAAAATAAATACACGTGTAGCAGAACAGGGAAGACCCTATCACAGCGTTTGGCGACAGAGTCAATTCTTGGCGCCAGAGATATTTCAGCAGCGACAGAGCTCGAAGCCTCTCCAAAAGGTGATTTCGACTTCATACAACGATTTCGGGTTCCTTGGTACGCCGGTTAGCCCCTATAAGCAATTTGACATGATTGAGTAGTCGATTTGATTACAACCGCAAATAAATGATCGACCTGACGAAAGATCGTCTCACTTAGCTTAAAGCGCCTAAGAATTGGCTCATCACGGAGACACTGACATACTGGTTTTAACGGAAGCAAAGTTCAAACGAGCTTTAGAGATCGACAAGTGTTGGTCTTCGGTAATTTTCTTCGGAATATTATCGCAACAACTGAGGATGAATTCAAGTAAAGTTATTTTCGACAGCGTTCGCTATGATTGTGGAAGTTGTCACCAAAGATTTGAGAAGATAGCACGAGATGGGCGGTCTTCGACGGCATTCTCTAGGATTATGGAAGTTGTCACCAAAGATTTGAGAAGATAGCACGAGATGGGCGGTCTTTGACGGCATTCGCTAAGATTGTGGAGGTTGTCACCCAAGATTTGAGAAGTTAGCACGAGATGGGCGGTCTTCGACGACATTCGCTAAGATTGTGGAGGTTGTCACCCAAGATTTGAGAAGATAGCACGAGATGGGCGGTCTTCGACGGCGTTCGCTAAGATTATGGAGGTTGTCACCAAGATATGAGAAGAGTGGTTCATGATGAGGCGGTCTTCAACGACTTTTGCTATGATTAGAAAGGTTGTCACTATGATTCAAGAAAAGGCTCGAGATGTAGCAACGTTGATCGACGGCGTTCCCTAGATTGCGGAAGATCGTCAAAACAAGCAGCAAGATGGCGTTCCCTAGATTGTGGAGAGTTGTCACAAACAACTGAGGATTGTTTCAAGAGAAGCAATCTTCGATAGTATTCCCTTGGATGTGGAGTATTATCAATGCAACTGAGGATTGTTTCAAGAGAAGAAATCTTCGATAGTATTCCCTTGGATGTGGAGTATTATCAATGCGGATGGGGATTGTTTCAAGAGAAACAATCTTCGGTAGTATTCCCTTGGACGTGGAATATTATCATAGCGGAGGAGGATCGTTTCAGGCGAAGCAATCTTCTAATTTGGAAGCAGTTATGGGCGTAGCGGTTTTCAAGCGGGATGACATTCTCTAGCTTGCAGAAGGTCATCAAAACAGTAAAAACAACAGTGAAGCGGCGACAAATCGGTTACTTTCAGAGACGTGTGCTCGACGGTGCAAGATACACGTTTATTAACTCTTTTATCTGTTTAACTAACGATAGTTTTGCAGGTATCGGCGTTGCAAGAATGGTTTAGGATCGCAGAATGTTTTGAATCATTCTCCGTCCCTATCGATACTTTGACTTTTGTTTTCGAAACTCGCGTTTCTCCAAACTCAGTCAAAGTGGGGGCTTCTGTAGACACCCATTTGTGTCTCCCCAAAACCAAACCTAGTGATGAGTACCTTTCATGTCGAATCATAATCGAATGAAGCGAAAGTGTGGAAAGTCTAGTGTTGCGGATAGTTTTAATTTCTTTTCTCTTCTCTCTATTTTGAAAAATTATAATAAGAAAACAGCCAATCTAGTTTGTTTGGTCCATGATACGGGTCCAATAGTAGTGTAGTTGGATGGGGCTTGACAAGACCTTTCCAACGATATATTATAAGCCCAATTCCGAATAATATTGAGGAAGTTTTGGCCAATTTACTAAACTGGGCCCGGTTTGAGCTTTATATACGGCCCAATGATCTAGGGGAGGGCCTAATAAGATTTATCATTCCTAATGCAATTAGGAATGGTTTTAGTCTTCTAGAATCTTCTAGAAGGTTCTTTTCATTCCTAATTCAATTAGCATTGATAAATTGACTTTTGTTGACTTTTCAGAGTTTTAATTAAAATCAAAAAGCATTTTCGAGGAAAAGATACGATTTTATCCTCCAGTACGGCAAACTTATCTGATTTTCGAAAACGTGTTAAAAAAAGGCCTGGCGCCTGACTCCAGGCATTGGCGCCTGGAATCAAGCTTGGCGCCTGGCGCCAGCCATTGGCGCTTGGTGCTAGCCATTGGCGCCTGGCGCCAATTAGCTGGTGCTGGCGCTAGCTCTGTTTTGCGTGCGCCAACCTCGTTTTGCGTGCGCCAACCTCGTTTTGCGTGCGCCAAGTGCTCTGTTTTGATATTTTATCTTTTTGGCTGATTTCTCTTTAAATAACGTATTAAAAACTCCATCTACATGGACCAATTCACACGATCATTCATCCACAATCAGTTTTCTAATTTTCTCTCTCTTTCCTTAATTCTAACTTTGCTTTTTCATACAAAATTCCGCATTTGCAAGACTTAGATACACCTAGCCATATTCGAAGTTGCCTTCGACCTAGACGTGAAAGGTTTAATTTCTGAGGGTTTGGTCCCAAATCTCTCTTTCCATTATTTAATTTCATTGTTTTGTTTATTATTTTCCTTAAAGTTACTAACGTGTGTATTTTGTAATTAGAAAGAGGTACGAGGCATCAAAGTAAGTACTTTAATTGGTTTTTATTGATATTATGATTTAGACATCATTTTATATTGTTATTATGATATTCCTAGTATCATGTCTAGGGTAATTTTAATATTAAATATGATTGTTACGATGCTTCCTATGTTTTTCCTAATATTTATGATTGTTAGTATCATGTTAGGGTTAAAGATTTGATTTTTATTGCTTAGTGACATGCTAGGGTTTGTTATTAATCTTGTTAGTATCATGCCTAGGATCTTGCTATTATTATTATGCTTTAATATTAACATGAACATGATAATGATTATAATTGTTATAATTCATGATTATTATTATTTTGATGATTATTATTTTATTTATAACGATTATTTTTATGACGATTATTTTTATGAATATTATTATTGTTATTTTGATGATTATAATTTTATTGTCATGATATTTTTTATTATTATTATGTTGTTTGATTATATTTATTTTTATTGCTTGATCACACCTTTTATGCATGTTTAAAGGGAATTGGTACTTGCAATCACGCTTAATAAGATAATTAATAATCTTGTTTAGGGTTAATTGTGATTATAATTCAAGTGATCGCCAATAATAGATTTATTTCTGCATTAATATTCAACCAACATAGATAAACAGGTTTAGGCTAATCCTATTGATTGCAATTAATTAAAAAGCGCACATTAATACGATCAGAATAAAGTAAAGGCCTATTATTAGGGCAGGTTCAATCTCTTTTAGGTTGGATTTGCACCTTCATCCCCGAACCCTTATTTGGTTCTAGACCTTATGGAGTTGACGATCTCTTGGATCGTTAAGGGGTGTAACCTTCACCTCGTGAACCGTTTACAAGTTCCTAAAACTTGTTGGCGACTCTTTTGCTCTATCTTCTTCCCTTTTGGACCCCACCGTACTTTAGTGTATATATGATCACAGTGGGGTTCAAGCTAGTGGGGTTAAAGCTTTAAATCTATTCCCCACAGTATGGCCTTTCAAGTCAATGACCCTGTGAAACAGCAACAGACGGAGCGAATGGAGGAAAGCTTGAGCAAGCGCTCCAATGACTATAAGTTCAAGGGTATTAGCTCACAAGGGGTCTTAGTGGACAAGGAGCTACTTCCGCAGAAGGTCAATGCCACTGACATCCATAGGTTCAAGCCAACTAACAATCCTTATTTCCACTTAAGGGCTTTTGAAACTATAATTAACATTAAGGGGATTGATAGGAAAGTCTTTCACTCTTTATTCTCACTATCTCTTGAAACCGTTTGCTAACAATGGTTCTTTTCTCTTGACAAAGAAAAGATCTCTACTTGGGATGGAATAGTAAACACTTTCATTGATAGATAAAAATGTAACATTCAAGTTGAAACTGACCATAGAGAACTTGAGATGTTAAAACAAAAGGAGAATGATGTTTTTACTTCCTTCTTTAATAAGTGGAAGGAAACTTCTGCTAAAATGGTTGAGGTGCCTAGTGAGAAAGAATCTGTAAGGATGTTCATTAAGAACCTCCAAGAAAAATATTCTAAGAATCTCAAATATCAAAGTAATTTGAACACTTTCAACGCCGTCTATGACATAGGAATCAACATTGAGGACGACCTTGAGAAACAAAAAGCTGCTAACAACTCCAACAGTGGCTGGAAAAGGAAAGAAGAACGACAATCCTTCTTCTTCCAAAACCAACCACTCAAACAACGTTAGCACCTTTAATCTGAATAAAGTCCTCGCTATGAATAATCAATGACAAAAGAATCCATTTAGGAATAATTTTATTCCTATTGGCATGAGTTATGACACCGCATTTGATGGCCTTCATGCAAAAGGTCTTATAACTCCCATTGGACCATTTGGAGATCCACCAGTCGAAAGGAGGACGGTTAGTTGGAACCCCAACGCACATTGCAAATATCATCAAGGCAGGGGCCATCTTACTGAAAATTGTTGGAAGCTAAATAAAGCTATTCGAGATCTGACTGATAGCAACAAGCTTCCATTTCCTCATGCAAGTTAGAAGCCAAGCATCAATAGCGCCCCACTTTTAGATTCTTTGGCTATTTCTGATGAGGAAAGTCACATTGACCCATTACCCCTCATCAAACCAATCAAAGAAGCCCATGCTGTCAAAGAAGTGGAGGAAACCTTTTTTGATGCCATGACTGATTTCCCTACAGGTCAACAAGCTTCTACTAAAGAAGAAGTATGGGTCCTCATACAAATAATGAGGGAAGCAATGGAAATGTATCGCGAGGCCATTGATCACGCAAAGATGGTTCGAAATAAGCATTTTATTAAAGAGGTGACGCCTACAGAGACTACAAAGAGAGAACCATTTTCTCTCCAAGTAATCGAAACACCCAAAAGGAGCAACAAGCCTTACACTCCAATTGGGACCTCTTATGCAAACATGTTTAAAATGCTCTTCGAGAGTGGGAAGATCAAACATCTCAAGCCATGACCATTTGAATCATTGAAAAGGATAGATAGGTTCTATTATCCATACCATCAAACAGGAGGACATACCATAGAACACTGTTTCAAATTTAAAGATCTAATCCAGGGATTAATTGACAGTAAGAAGTTGGTCTAAATTCCGCTAGAAAAGGATGTTAGCATCAACGGAGTTTGGGAAAGTGATGATGAGGACGTCTACCTCAAAGATGTGGAAGACAATCCACTTTCCACGATATACCCAACAGATGACATTTAAGATGAAGAAGATTCACCCATAGATGTTCTCACAAGATCAGGGAGAATGCAACCTCCCATAACTACACAACCTATTCCTACTAACCAACGAGTTCCTACACCAATTATAGAAGACAATGATGTCGTCAAACAACTTAAAAAGGCAAAGGTCGAAATGAACGTATGGAAACTACTAGCCACATCCCGTGAACATATATAGAATTGCAGTAATGAATGTTTTGGCTAAAGTAGGGATAGATTCTAAAACCACTCCTGAGGGATTAGCTAATTTTTTCACGAGTGATCTTCCAAGTCCCATCAATCTAATCACTTTTTCTGACAAGGATATACCTCCGGAAGGTGATAAACACAATAAGGCCTTAAACCTCATAGTAATCTGCAAGAGAATGAATGTCCCAATGAATGGATGTTAGGAATAAGGGATGAAGACTTGTTTGCATCTACGCAAGGAATAAGAGCCTATGACAACACTCGTTGCCAAGCTCTTGGGACTATTAACATGAATGTCACCGCAGGGGTTATAGAGCATGCTACTACTTTACAAGTGGTAGATATTAAAGCTTCTTTCAACTTATTGTTAGGACGCCCTTGGCTTTATGACCTTAAGGTCGTCCCTTCATCCCTTCATCAACAAGTGAAGGCCATATTTAGAAGATTTCCTATTACAATTGATGCTTCCCTAATGAGGATCAAGGCAATTGATTAGCCTATCATAAATGTGGAGCATGATGACAACGATGAAGACCTATGGGGCTTTAACGCAGAAGAGGTCTCCTTAATCGAGGAAGATGAAAGGACCCTTCTTTGTTACGACCTCCATTCAAATATGATAGTTAATGATATACTCTGAGAACAGGGGCACTTTCCTGGAATGACTCTAGAAAAGAAGAAAGGAGTCGCAATAGAAACAAGATCGCCTGGCCTTCCTAAATTAGATACTTTTGGACTTGGTTTTGAACCGACTGCAAAAGACAATAAGCGAGCCCGGGAAAAGGCTAATGCGTGGAGAAACGCTCGTACCCAAAATAAAGCAATCCCAATGGATCAATATCCTCTTACTCTAAATGGACAATTCATAAGAGAAGGTGAAGATTATCATTTTTATGAATTTCCCGAACCCTTTGTCAATTATGGTATAAGACAACCTGGGTTCAAAATCTTCCTGGATTGCAACTTCCTAAATGACATCCCAACTCCTATCCATAAGGAGAAAGAGCCTCTATGCTTTGACTTTAATGTCATGGGACTCCTTTTCGGGCACGAGAAGAATGAGCCAAAATATGTAGAAGACAACTTCACGCTCATTCAAACAGCACTGCAAAGTGAAAGCTTTGACCCCTAAAAGCTTATCACTCCAGCAGAATGATTAGTCCAAGGATGGCAAAAGACTGTGAAGGTGACTACACCAAGTGGAAGGAAGGTTGCCATGACAACAGGACAAGGACCCATGTTCGAAGAGTCGTTAGAGTCTGAATCTGAGTCTTCCCCTGGCCTTTCGAGTCTTTAAAGTCTTTAGTTATAGTACCTCTCCCTAGATCTTCTACGTTAGCACCTATTCCTAGAATAGTTAGTAGTCAAGTCCCGACGGACATTTCCCTATTTGATGTAATGGTTTCTGAATTCAATAATATGTTTTCTTTTGCTTACTCATCGTGTCATTCTCTAACCCTAGATGGCGAGCATTTCTTAACTAACAATGAAAGTGACAAAGAAATAATTAAAGAAATGGAAACACTTGAGAATAAAACACCAGTAATTGAAGACACAGAATCAGTGGATATCTCAAAGGATCCAAACATCAAAAGAGAAGTTAAAATCGGACTAACTCTTAATAAAGAAGAAAGAACCAGTTTAATTAATCTACTAAAAGAATTCATCTATGTATTCACTTGGTCATATGAAGATATGCCAGGAATAAATAGAGAAATAGCTCAACACACAACACCACTAATTCCAAGATTGAAACCTGTAAAACAAAAGTTACGTCGAATGAAACCCAATGTAGCTCTTAAAATAATAGAAGAAGTTCAAAATCAAATAACTACAGGTTTTATCAGGGTATCTAAATACCCCAAGTGGGTTGCAAATGTGGTGCCATAAGGCAAGTGTAAAGGACACTTCCCTTTACAACACATCAACATTTTAAAAGATAATACAGCAAATCACGCGCCTCTCTCATTTATGGATGGATACGCAAGGTACAATCAGATTCTCATGGAAGAGGAAGACATGGAAAAGACTACATTCATAACACCATGGGGCACTTACTGTTACACAGTAATGCCATTCGGGTTGAAAAACGCGGGTGCCACTTACCAAAGAGAAGCGACTGCCTTACTACATGACATGATGCACAAAGAAGTTGAAGTCTATATGGATGACATGATTGTAAAATCAAAAGATCCTCCAGGACACCTGGTAGCCTTAAGAAAGTTTTTCGAAAGGCTGAGGAAATACAACATGAGGTTAAATCCATCTAAGTGTGCTTTAAGAGTCTTCTTAGGAAAACTCTTGGAATATATCATTAGCTCTAGTGGAATAAAGATAGACCCAACCAAGATTAAAGCAATCATGTCAATGCCACCGCCTAAGACCAAGAAACAGATTCGAGGATTCATTAGCTGGTTGCAATACATAAGTAGGTTTATATCCAAGTTAACCACAATATGTGAATCAATATTCAAGAAACTAAAAAAAAATGTGCCAGTAATATGGGACGATGAGTGTCAAAAATCCTTTGAAAAGATCAAAGCCTATCGCGCTAATCCTCCCGTATTAGCACCAGCGCTCCTGGGAATCCCTCTTAGGTTGTATTTAACAGTCACCAAAGAGACAATGGGGAATATGCTCGTAGAAGAAGTAGAAGGAAAAGAAAACGCCATCTACTAACTAAGTAAAAAGATGCTCGAGTATGAAGTACGCTACACTAAACTTGAGAAATTGTGCCTCGCATTAGTGTGGGCCACGACCAAGTTAAGACACTACATGCTCGTTTATACAGTCTATGTGGAATCTCGCATGGATCCAGTCAAGTATCTCTTCGAGAAATCTACACTTAATGGGAGAATATCAACATGGATAGTCAATTTTGCCTAATTTGATGTAAGGTTTACGCCCCAAAAAGCTATCAAAAACTCAGTGGTCTCGGACTTCTTAGCGGATTTCCCAATAGAAGATTCGATGCCATTACATGAAAATGAGTTTCCAGACGAAGACTTAATGCTTACAAAAGATGATACTTGAACATTATACTTTTATGGAGCATCAAACCAAAAGGGTCGTGGTGTAGGAGTATTATTAGTATCACCTAAAGAGGAACATGTCCCAATTTTCATAAAGTTAGATTTTGATGTTTCCAACAACGCTGCGAAATATGAAGCATGCATGGTAGGCCTCGAAACAACTTTGACATTGGGAGTAAAGAAACTTCGAATATTCAGAGACTCTTCTTTGATCATCAACCAAATTTCTAAAAGATGGAAAGTAAGGAGCGAAAACTTGGCCCCTTACCAAACATATCTGGAAACTCTCACTAATCAGTTGGAAAACGTAGAATATACATGTAATACCCCGTATTTTCATACGTATTTTCCTAATTAATTATTATTTTCTAAAAAGGGTATTTTAGTAATTCAACTTACTATTTAAATCTTGGAGCAAAAATGATATTTGAATTTTGGCGCCAAAAGTATTTTGAAAACTAATCATTATTTTGGATAAGATTTATTATCCATTTATCCTATTTTAAAAACCGGATTATTTATGTTTCAGATATTTTAATTAAGGCAAAAGCTATATTTTATTATTATTTTAATAGGTCCGAAAATCGCAATTAATTAGCTAATAATTTCGGATTTTCCAATGTGAAAATCTGATTTTTATTTAGTTAAATTATTTGGTGAATATTTGGTATTTTGTTATTTAATTATTTATTACAATATTATTACACAATTATTTTTATTCCTTTAAACTATCAAAATATATTCCTAAATACTAAATAGGAAGGCCGAAAATATGAGCTTAGGAAAGCTCAATAATTTCGGCCATCCCATAAAGATTTTGGGAAAATATTTTGGTAATTTGTATTTTTAATTATTTCCCTAAAATCTCCTATTTTCCATAATTCTAATTCTCCATCTTTTTGATATCCAATTATTATATTTTCTTGCCATTCATTCTTCTTAATTATTCCCCAAGCAATCCCAAATTCCTTAATATTTTTCATGACATACATACCTTCCATATTCAATTATACACAATCCCTTCAAATATCAAAACTTTCCTTAAATCTTTGCTCACTTCTCCAAGTAATATCTTAAACCCTAATTACCATAATTCTTCCTACATTTTCCTACCATAATTCATGCTCATACTAGCCTATAAATACCCCTTCATACCTCTCACATTCTTCACACCAATTCTCTTCTTTTCTTCTCCTCAATTTTACACAAATCATCCCGTTCATCTTTGAAACCAATTTTCGGGCACTTCTGGTCAGTTTTTGGGGTAGGGACGTTTCACAGAAAATTGTTACTCTCAAAACATCCTTGAGGTTAGGCTCAAGAATCACCCAATTAAGAGCTATATCGAAGGAGTTATAGCCTCTGAAAGTTCTGCCTATTATTTCCTACGCAAATCCAATTCTTTTCTTCTCCTTTTCTTTTATTCAATTATTATTATTATTATTATGGGAGATTAATATGAAATTATTATGAGTAGTTTTAATTATATAAAATCAGATTTTAATAATGTTCATGTTGAATTAATTTAAGAGGTTCATGTACATATAGTTGGGAGGATTTAATTTAATTATTTGTGATTATTTGATAACCTTATATTGATTAAGGTTATATTTATTTGTAGGGTGTTTTTGATCAAGCTACTTGAGAGTTATTTTGAAGTGCTGTTGGTTAAGCGAAAATCAAGGTACGTTAGGTGGCTAGATACCTTGAAAGTGATCGATTTGAATAACATGTTTGAATGATTTTATGATGAATTGAATGAAATTGAATTGAATTATGGTTTATGAATTAAAAGTATGTTTAAAGGATTGGTTTTAATAACTAAATTGGAGTATTGATTTTTATATTATGTTTTGATTAATTAATTTATTATTCATGTTTAAAAAGGATTGATTTTAAAGGCATGTTGAATTTAATAAAAGAAGTTTGAATTATTATTATTAAAGGTTGAATTATTGATTTAAAAGAGGATTTATTGAATCATGGATTAATTATTATTTATGCTTTATAAGCATGTTGGTAATCCCACTATGCGGATTTGGTTTATTGATAAGGCCTTGGACTTTGCATGACCGGGTCTTTCCTCAAGAATAGCCTTGTAACATAAGGAGACTAGCTTGGGGGGTGTGCACACTTGGAAAAGGAATTGGTTTTAATATGAGGAATTGGTTTTTAAATAATTGGAATTGGTTTTATTGATTATTGATATTGGAATTATTGAGAATTGGTTTTAAACCACGAGTTTGGAATTATTGGATTATTTATTGGGAATTGGTTTTAAAGCTTGTTTGCGAATAAACTGAGTTTATCTTGCACTTACCGTACTTAGCATATTTTGCTAACCCGTACTTCTTATTTGTTTTGGTTCGCCCTGTTTACCGTAATGGTAAGCAGAGTTGCTTATTTTCAGGTTGGAGTCAATAAATGATGCATTGGAGTCTCGGGATTGGTTTTCACTAAATTAGGAATTTGGTCTTGTATCTATTTGGAGTACTCATAACATTGGTTACTATTATGGTTGTTATTAATAAAGAAGAGTATTGAAGTTTTCGCAGCAAAGTATTATTATTTTTAGTAAGTTGAGTAGCCTTGCGTAATCACGCGGCGGTAATACGCCTAAGTCTATCTCTACTGTATAATTATACGTATTATACTAGTATTTCCGTAGAGGGAGATTTGGGGGTGTTACAAAGTGGAATCAGATTTTCACAAAGTGGTATAAGATTTTCACAAAGTGGTATCAGATTTCAAGGTCCTAAAAAGATTAAAATTGGAATAGTAATTAAAATTGTTGGTAGACTTAAGAGGGCATATAGGATAGATAGAGTTTCGCATTTGTGTGTGAGTCAAAAGCCTTATTTTTACTTAAAAAACTTTTTTCTTATTTGTGGAAAGATGAAGGAGAAAAGGATTCTTGAGTTCTCTATGGAGGCCTATAATGGGTACGACTCTCTGTCTAGGAAAGGCTCGCCTCAACGTCGTAGGTAACTTTCCTGGGAGACGTGGGCTCGACCGTCCTTTAATCTCGATTCAAGTACATATTTATTATTTTCGAAAATAAAAAGAATTGAAATTGTTTGAAACTTGAGTATGCGATTATGTGTGCATTAAAGTTGGTGTTAAAACACCTTAGAGTGTGGTCTAGAGGTCCGAATTTTTGAGTTATTACCCATGGTTGGGTAATCTTGAGTTACGTTTGGTTGAGTTATGAATTACTTATTGCAAATGGATTTTGAATTGGATTGTTTGTGTGATTTGACACTTAATTAACCGTTTTGCATGTATGTGTGAAACAAATGAAAATGATTGATGAAATGAGACACCAATATTTTGACATTCATTACTTGAAAGATAGTGGAGTCACAGTTAGTGATTTCATAACTGGAATTTGTACTTTGGCCTTTACCCTTTATGAGAAGAATGGTAAGGAAGCCTTGACCCAATAAACTTGGATGGTTCTTCTAGCCTTGGCCCATTTACCTAGGACTAAGAAATACCAACCTCTTTTTGACAAATATGGGGATGTGATCAAGGAAGATGTAACAATGTGGAATGAGATGCACCATCATGAAGGGAAGTGGTTAGAAACCATGTCTAGTTTTAAGAGGGACTTGCACTATGTGGAGCGCAAGTATGAACCTAAGAGAAAAGTTGTGAAAATTCCCACGATCCCAAAGACTGCATCTTTGGACCTAATGACCAAATGTACTTCTTTAATGCCCAAGTACCTTTTTCATACCCAAAGAAGTGACATGAGTATGTGGAATCTAGTGATGAGTCCGTACCACCTCTTGGTAGGAGCAAACATTAACGTTCTCTTCGCCAAACTCCAAGCTATGAATCTTCCAAACAACTTAGCCCAAAAGCCCATTTCCATGTTGCAAAAAGGCCCAGAACTCGTTCTCAAACTGCAAAAGAAAGAGCCCAAAACCCCAAAGCTTCTTCAAGCCAACCTTGTGGGGATGTAAGTCCAACAAAAAGCCCAAGTTACACTCCTGCCCCAGACAGAAATATAAGTAAATCTAGGTCAAGCTCATTAGGCCTTATTCTAAGCTATAGTGGTTATAACCCAACTCTCATGGCCAAACCAAGCAATAAAAGTGATGATCCGGATTATGATCCTATTGAAGATGGTTATGCCCATAGTGTTATTTGATTGTTTTTTAACTATGTTTTTGTTTCATGTTTCAATAATTGTCCTAAGTTACAAAGTTGTATTTTCATTAATTATTAATGAAATAAAATGAATTATTTGAAATTTCTCTATGTTATTAAGTGAATTAAATGCTTGTCTAAGTAGAACTTGTTTTGATTTCCAAGTGTAATAATCATACCCAGGAATTATGTCTCCAAGAATGAGGGAACATTTAAGGAGTAAGCGCACTGGTTCCAAAGTTGGAAAGGTCCTTAAGCAGTTGACCCAAATTACTGAGAACATCACGAAGGTGGTGAACAGGGAACACCGAAATCCTGAGCTTGATGCCCATAGTGAAGTCTTTAAGAGGGTAGCTGCAGCTAAAACACCTGTTTACTTGGGAAAAGAGGACCCAGCCAGCCTTGAAAACTTGATTGGGGAGTTTGACAAGCTGTTTGATGCTATCAATTGCCCAAGTGAGCTGAGGGTGAACAATGGGGTTTTACTAATTGAGAGAGGAAGCTGACTTATGGTGGGCCCAAAGAAAGGATGAGTTGCTGAAAAGACCAAACTTTGGGTGGGATGAGTTCAAGGAAGCCTTGAGAGAAAAGTTTTACCCTCCTACCTTAGAAAGCAGAAATGTATAGAGTTTACCAACCTAAGAATGGGAAACATGTCAATCAGTGAATACTACAACAAGTTCATTGAGTTGATGAGGTTTGCCCCGGAAGTAGTCCCTACTGAAACCATTAAGGCTCAAAGATTTGAGCAAGGCCTAACCTTGACCCTCCAAGGGAAGCTAGGGGGAGTGACTTTTGAGACCCTAGATGAAGTCTATGGCTGTGCAGCCCATCTGTACGGAATTAAGGGAAAGGAGATGGAGCAGGTGGGAGAGAAAAGGAAGAACCCAGACTCTTTTCACAGGGGTGAAAAGAGGCACAAGCCTAATGGGAATTACCAAGGGAATTCTGGAGACATGAAGGACAACAGGGGAAACTTTGGGAAGGGGAATGGGGGACAGTCATCCAACCATAAAGGGAATGGGAACCAAAGGGGTGAGAAGCCCAAGAGGAAGTGTTTCTGCAAGAGGTGTGAGAAAGACCACCCAGGGAAGGACTGTGAGGGAAACCCGGTAACTTGTCGCTACTGTCAGAAGTTGGGACACCGTGAGTATGAGTGTTTCAAGAAGGAAGCTGATGTTAAGTCTGGGAAGGTGAAAGAGTCTAGTGCACCTACTAAACCACCTCAGTCTAGTGGACCTACAACCAAAGATGGAACCAGTAGCGATGCGGGAGGTGCCCCAAAGGGTCGTGTGTTCGTGATGAATAGTTGGCAGGTTGATTCTGCTAATGATGTGGTAATTGGTGTTTTCTTTATAAGTTCTTTTTCTGTGAAAGTCTTGTTTGATTCAGGGGCGTCGCATTCTTTTATTTCTAAGGAAGTAGTTAGGAGTCTCAGGTTAGAGAGTCCTGAGTCAATTTCTCTAGATGTGTCTATTCCATCTGGGGAAGTGAGGAGTTGTTCGAGATTGTTTGTTAGTGTGCCTATTTCCATCTCTGGGGTTGAGTTTCTAGTTGATTTGAGAGAGTTTGACTTGAATGACTTTGATGTGATTCTGGGTATGGATTGGTTGGGAAAGTATGAAGCAAAAATTGATTGTGCGGCTGAAAAGGTCGCCTTGACTAGCCCAAGTAAGACCAAAGTGGTGTATAAAAAGGAAGGGAAAATCTCGGGGTTGAGAATTGTGTCTGCATTGCAACTACAGAAGCTGGTTAAGAAGGGTTGTCCTTCGTTTTTGTGTAGTGTTCAAGAGGTTGAAAGTGAGGAAAAGAAAGGTGAAGAGGGTATTCCTGTTGTAGAAGAGTTTCCCGATGTGTTTCTGGATGAGATTTCTGGTATGCCACCAGTGAGGGATGTTGAGTTCACTATCGATTTAGTGCCTGGAACTGGACCTATTTCTAAGGCTCCATATAGGATGGCTGCAGCTGAGTTGAGGGAGTTGATGACCCAGTTGGATGATTTTTTGGAGAAAGGTTATATTAGGCCTAGTTCATCACCCTGGGGAGCTCAAGTATTGTTTGTGAAGAAGAAAGATGGAAGTATGAGGTTGTGTATAGATTATCGAGAGTTGAACAAGTTGACAGTGAAGAATAAGTATCCATTACCAAGGATCGATGATTTGTTTGACCAGTTGAAAGGAGCAAGGGTATTCTCAAAGATAAATTTGAGATCGGGTTATCACCAGTTGAGAATTGCGGAGCAAGATATTGCAAAGAGTGCTTTCAGGACCCGTTATGGTCATTATGAGTTCACAGTTATGCCATTTGGTTTGACCAATGCACCTGTAGTGTTCATGGACTTGATGCATAGGATTTTCAGGCCATACTTGGACAAGTTTGTAGTGGTGTTTATTGATGATATTTTGATATATTCAAAGGATGAAGAAGAGCATAAGGAGCATTTGAGACAAGTGTTGTCATGTTTAAGAGAACATCAGTTGTATGCTAAGTTGTATAAGTGTGAGTTTTGGTTGGAGAAAGTAGAATTTTTGGGCCACGTGATTTCCAAGGACAGATTTTCAGTGGACCCAAGCAATATTCGAGCTGTGAGTGATTGGCCAACCCCAAAGAATGTGTCGGATGTAAGGAGTTTCTTGGGTTTAGCAGGCTATTACAGAAGGTTTGTGAAGGATTTTTCAAGGATCGCGAAGCCCATTACAAGTTTGATGAAAAAGGAGCATAAGTTCTCATGGACCCAAGAGTGTGAGGACACATTTAAGATCTTGAAAGAAAGGTTAACCACAGCACCTATGCTGGCTTTGCCGGATGGGAGTGATCTATATGACGTGTATAGTGATGCATCGAGGTTGGAATTGGGATGTGTGTTGATGCAGAATCGAAGGGTGATTGCGTATGCCTCGAGGCAGTTGAATTTTCACGAAGGGAATTACCCAACCCATGATTTGGAGTTAGCTGCAATAGTGTTTGCCTTGAAGATTTGGAGACATTACTTGTATGGGGTGACTTGTAGGATTTTCACGGATCATAAAAGTTTGAAGTACATTTTCACCTAGACGCACTTGAATGGGGGACAGAGACGATGGTTAGAGTATATGAGTGATTATACATTAGATATTCAATATAATGAAGGAAAGGCTAATGTGGTGGTAGATGCTTTGAGCAGAAAGTCAGAACATACGGTGAATGTGATGGTAGTCCTAGATTAGTTGTGTGTGGAATTTCATAAGTTGAACTTGGAGGTGATGGAACATGGTGGAGTGGCAAGGATGTTGAATGCCTTGGTGGTTCAACCATCCATTTATGATGAGATAAGGGATAGTCAATTGGAAGATGAGAAGTTAAAAGCAATCAAGAAGAAGATTGATAAAGGGCAAGTGTCGGATTTCACCATTTGTGATGAGGGAAGTATTCGTTTTAAGGAAAGATGGTGTGTGCCGCAAAATCGTAGTGATTTGAAGAAAAGATTGATGGAAGAAGCCCATAATTCTCCTTATTCAATGCATCCTGGAGGGGATAAGTTGTATAAGGACATGAAGAAGACTTTTTGGTGGCCCAATAGGAAGAAAGAAGTGGCTGAATTTGTTGCTAAGTGTTTGACATGTCAGAAGGTGAAGATTGAGCATCGTAGGCCTCAAGGAAAGGTCCAATCCTTGGAGGTGCCCAAGTGGAAATGGGATTCGATTTCTATGGATTTTGTGGGAGCTTTTCCAAAGACCAAGGCAGGAAATGACACTATTTGGGTGATAGTGGACAGGTTGACGAAGTCAGCGGCGTTCATACCCATGAGAAGTACTTGGACCATGGATCAGTTAGGAAGAGCTTATGTGACGTTTGTGGTGAAGTACCATGGGGTACCCACGGATATCATTTCGGATAGAGATTCAAGATTTTTGTCTAACTTTTGGCAAAGTTTGCAAAAGGCGATGGGAACTAAGTTGTTAATGAGCACAACATTTCATCCTGCGACAGATGGTCAGACAGAAAGAACGATTAAGACATTAGAGGACATGTTAAGAGCTTGTGTGATGGAGTATCAAGGGTCTTGGGGAGACCACTTGGATTTGATAGAGTTCTCTTATAACAACAGTTACCATGCAAGCATTGGGATGACGCCGTTTGAAGCTTTGTATGTCGAAAGTGTAGAAGTCCAGTATGTTGGAATGATATAAGTAAGACTATGGTTCTTGGACCAGAGATGATTGAGTATATGGTGAAGCAGGTTAAGTTGATCCAAGAAAAGATTAAAGAGGCCCAAGATCGACAGAAGAGTTACGCTGATCTGAAAAGGAGGGAAGAGGAGTACGAAGTAGCTTAGGAGAAAAGGTTTTGTTGAAAATTTCACCCATGAAAGGTGTGATGAGGTTCGGGAAGAAAGGGAAATTAAGCCCAAAGCACATAGGGCCTTATGAGATCATTCATAAAGTGGGAAAAGTGGCTTATAAGTTGGATTTGCCTAACGAGCTTGAAAGGGTTCACAATGTGTTCCATGTGAGCCAAATCCGAAAGTATATTCCTGATGTGACACATGTGTTACACCCAGAAACCATTGAGATGGATGAGAATCTGACTTATGAAGAAAGACCAGTAAAGATTCTTAACTCTAAGGTCAGGAGCACAATGAACAAGGATGTGAGCATTGTAAAAGTATTGTGGTCAAATCAGAAAACTGAAGAGGCTACATGGGAAGCTGAGGCTGATAAGAGGAAACGTTACCCAGAACTGTTGCCTAAGGTTAGTGGTCGAGTTACGGGGGCGTAACTCCTTTTAAAGGGGGTAGAACGCGATAGAGTTTCGCGCGTCTACTTTTTGAGTCATTTTTAGTGATTTCGAGTCTTATTTAAGTTTAATTGGAGTCTTGAGTCAAGTTAGGATGTGCATGAACCAATAATTTCAAAATGATTTTCGTTTCTTTTGGCTAAGTTTCGGGTCGAAACTTATTTTAAGGGGGGTAGACTGTTGTAGGGAATAAATTTCAAGCCTTTAATCCCACTAGCTTGAACCCCACTGTGATTATACACTAAAGTACGGTGGCGTCCAAAAGGGAAGAAGATAGAGAAAAAGAGTCGCCAACAAATTTTTTTAGGAACTTGTAAACCGTTCACGAGGTGAAGGTTACACCCCTTAACGATCCAAGAGATCGTCAACTCCATAAGGTCATGAACCAAATAAGGGTTCGGGGATGATGGTACAAATCCAACCTAAAAGAGATTGAACCTGCCCTAATAATAGGCCTCTACTTTATTCTGATCGTATTCATGTGCGCTTTCTGACTGACATGCAATCAATAGGATTAACCCTAAACCTGTTTAATCTATGTTGGTTGAATTTAATGCACAAATAAATCTATTATTGGCGATCACTTGAATTATAATCACAATTAACCTTAACAAGATTATTAATTATCTTATTAAGCGTGATTACAAGTACAAAATTCCCTTTAAACATGCATAAAAGGTGTGATCAAGCAATAAATATAAATATCAAGCAACATAATAATAATCAACATTACAACAATAAAATTATAATCATCATCAAGATAATAATCATCATAAAAATAATAATCATCATAATAATCATCATAAATAAAATCATCATCAAAATAATAACAATAATATTCATAATCATTATAACAATTATAATCATAATCATGTTCATGTTAACATTAAAGCATAATAATAATATCAAGATCCTAGGCATGATACTAACAAGATTAATAACAAACCCTTGCATGTCACTAAGCAATAAAAATCAAATCTTTAGCCCTAACATGATACTTGTTTATGCTAATTTTTGCTAAGTGGGATTGAATATCAAAATCTAGGCTACGGATCAACTAAGTAAAATATAATGAAAGGCGAAAAGTAAAAAGAAAGTAAACGACACAAGGAATTGGTGACGCGGAAAACCCAAAGAAGGTAAAAACCGTGGGTAGAATGAGGATCTACAAAACTTTCACTATGGAAAAAGTAATATTGGTTTACAAGCTTGTGGTATATGAGGAATGTTACGAACTGATGCCATGCTCGTTGCTACTACGACCCTTATATAGATGGTTTGCTAGGTCACACCCTAGCCGTTGCAAGGAGATAAGATCGTGCCCATGATTTTAGGACGTTAGTTGAGGAGATTCCTTTTCTTCTGTTTTGAATTCTAACGGACTGGGATGGCTGAAGTTGGACTAAGTCTTAAGCTTATCTTTTCCCCAAGGAATAGGAGGCTGTTACTTGACTTGGTCTTCTACCGATGCTAATTGCTTCGTCGATCTTATGGCTTCGTCGAGAGATGTCTTCGTCGTTGACCTTTGTTGACTATCGTTGACTCGATCTTGCATATTTTTACCAATAACAATTTGCCCCTAATTGCTAAAATGTGGACGACTACACACTTTTGGCAATTACTTAAAGAATAAAAATACAAAAAGTGCAAGACAGAAATAAAAAATAAAAAATGACAAAAAATATACACAAATCAGATAATAAAAAAATTTCAAATTATCTAGAGGGCGTTTTCGTCCTTTACCACGCACGTTCTTCAGAGCAGTTACTGAACTTCTCCCACTTCCTTACTCTAACCGTCATTTCACTCTTTATTAACCTGCAACACGCTTCGCGCATCCCCAAACTTCCACCCTCTTCTACTCTCTTCTCTCCAATTCCTCTCTTCCTTGCGAGGTTTTTCTGGCGGTTTGGTGGTAGCGTGCGGCGGCGATTTCGAACTTTCGGCATCTTCAATTTACAGGTAATCTACTCTACTTCCTTTTGCATTAATCAATTTTAGGTGCAATGTCGAACAAAATTCCCAAAATTAGAACTAGGTTTTCTCTTCGCGTTGTTGAAAAACAAGGAACAATTGTTTCACAACAGAATTCAAAGTCTCAGTCTAAGTCGTTGATGGCTTCAAACATGACGAGTGATTTCGTCAAGATGGCGGGTTTCCCCGGCACTACCTTTTCTTATATTCCGGGGCCCGGCCAGACGGTGGCGGATTGTCCTGAGGATTTTGTTGTTTTCTTTAGATATCCTTTAGCTGAAACGACGATTAAATTCCCTTTCCCACCCCTAGTTCGTTCTTTCTTTGAGGTTCTAGGCATTAGTCCTGGACAGTTAATGTCGTCTGGTTGGAGAATTATGTCAGTGATAGTGGAATTGACCAAAGATTGGGAGGATCCCTTTACTTTGGAAGATTTGGCGGTAGGGTATGAGATAAAGATGGCGGAAAGTGGTTTCATCAGTCTGTGCAAAAAAGGAGATCGGTTGGTTTTGAATACTGATGTGAATGACAGGGGTTGGAAGAAGTGGTTCCTGTTTGTAAAAAGGGTGTCGTTGGGTAACGACGGTTTATGGTTGACGGAAGGATGGCTGACGAAGGGTAAGTTTTCCTATGGTATTCGTATTCTCATGGTTTGACTTTAGCTAAAATGGTTTTACTCTTTTTTCCCATAATGCAGAGTTGGACTTAAGCTTTCTCGAGTCGTCGGAGACTTCTTCTTCGAAGGTAAAAGAGTTCCTCGCCATCAATCCTTCAGCAAGGACGTTTGTGCGAAAGAAGAAGGCGACGGGTGATCAAGCGGGGCAAGAACAGAGTACTCCATTGAGCACACCGAACCAAGCAGAAGATTCCGAAGAAATAATGTCGACTCGTAAGTAGTTATTTGATTCCATTGCGTCGTCATTATGTCATTGCTTTATAATTAACAATTTCTGATGCTTTGTCAGAATCAGCCGCTCAAGGCACTCGTCGAGGTCGAAGTTTGACTCAGCAAGAGGCTGACTTGTGAATGAGGAGGAAGCGGGGGTTGGCGTCTCGAGAACAGCAGCCGGCGCCTGTGGCCGAGAAGGTGGAACCTGTCCTGACTCCGCCACCTGAGAGGACGGTTGATGAGTCGGGAACTATTACGCTGTCGGCGACCCCTCCACGCAAGCAGCAGAAGACTAACGACGAGCCCCCATCTCCTGATATCTTGATGCGCTTTCCAGCCAACTTCCTGGATCGCCGCAAGGATGATCAACATTCTTTGTTTCCTGCTCTGAATCAACTATTGTTTCCTAAATCTAGGGAGACGTTAGCCGGATCGTCCGTTCTGGACATAGCATCTGAAGAAGCTTCGGTTCACTTATACGTAAGTTTTTATTTTGGTTTCGTTTTTACTTGTCAATTTGTTGTCTTCAAGGCTTGTAATTGGGGATGTGTTTGGCCAGTGTCTGCAAAACTCTTTGGTGTTGAGGGACAGGGTGATCGAGCTGGCTAAGGAGATGCAAAGGTTGGATGGTGCTTCCAAGAACAGTGAGGCTCAACGCAAAACTGTAGTCAATGTGTTTCAAATGACCAAGAAGGAGCTGGACGAGACAAAGAAGAAGGTGGATGATCTGGAGAAGCAGCTACAAGACCAATCGAAGACGATGGAGGAGGAAACTCAGAAACTCAAGGATCAGCTGAAAGAACAAGCTAAGCATTTGGAGGATAAGGTGGGGGTCATTGCTGCCAAGGACGAGGCTTTGTCGAAGGTCCAGGACGAGTTGGCATCGACCCAGAAGGAGTTGGACGACGCTCTGGACGACTATGCTGAATTGGATATCAAGGTGAGGGCGAAGCTGATGAAGCAGTTTTTGAATGGAAAGGCTTCAGAATGGCGTCCTCAAGAGGTGATCGACCGTTTCCTTGCAAACGGCGGGACGCTTGACGAGCTAGAAGAGGAGGCTGCGGTGGCGTCGACCGCGGATTCAGGTCCGGGTCCTTCCGCTACTATTGCTTCGTCGGTCGCTGCAGTTGATGTTCAATCTGTCGAGGATCAGCCTGTGATTACCGACGACCAACCGTCTGTTATTGAAGATCAGCCTACTACTGTTGTCGACCAACTCGTCGACGGTGCTGAGGAGCCGCGGGTTGAAGTTGTTGATGACAATGTCCGGGCTAATGAAGTTGTCAAGGAGGTCGTCGACGGGCTTGCTACTGATGAGGCCGACGCTTGAAGGCCGTCGTTTGTGACGGTTTGAACTTTTCTTTGTGTGTTTTTAGACAATGTTTTACTTTTGCTTCAAGAACTTTTTATTTTGATTTGGTAACTTGTATCTTTTGTTCCACTTGGGGGCAAGTGGTTCCTTTGACAATTTGCTCTTGTTTTATATGCTAAGTATTCCTTTGCTTTTGCTCAAGTTGTTATCTGTGGACGTAAGGCAGAAAGTAATTAAAGTTTGTTTGCCAAAAATGATAAGTCAGTAAGTAGTAAAACTTGTTTACTAAAAATGAGAAATCAATAAGTAAGATGAAAAAAGGCTTTGAAAAACAAAACTTTTTTATTAACTTTTTAAGACAACATGTCTAACTAATAATTGACGTTCTTAAATACAGATGTGTAGCTACTCAATATGCCTCGTTGAAGACTTTGTGATTTTAGGCCTATCGTTGCTTTGTTTGCCAATGCCCCTTGCGTCCCAGCTTCGACGCTGAACCCTGAAGACTAGTTCTTGGCTCAGGTATCGGGTGTTTGGCGTCAGACTCTAAGGTCAAATGTTGCCCTGGGCTTCGTCGTGCTTTCGATTGTCGATTATACAGACGCTTTGCTCGCTTTGTGAGGGATGCTAGTGTATCTGTCGTTCGTCGTCGTTCTTTTCCTTAGTGGAACGTCCCGTTGGCTGTTTGTACTGCAAAACAAACGTGGTTAAAGCACCGTTGGCCGTTGGCACGGCCAACGGCCCTCCGATGCTTAAGTCAGTACACTTAGCCGTAAATAAAAACTTTGAATGAATGGAGTAAGCAGAGTGTTTTAATTTGAACATTACCGTTTTGTCGACGAACGCTTTCGACTAAAAGTAGTATTTTCTGAGATGGGTTGCGTTCCAACTTCGTGGAACGGGGTTACCTTGCTGGTCAGTTAATCGATATGCACCGTTGCCGATGACCTGAGTAATTTCATATGGTCTTTCCCATGGGGGAGCGAGCTTTCCGTCGGCCGGATTCTTTGTATTCTGGAATGCTTTCCTTAGTACCCAGTCTCCTAATTGAAACGTTTTGGACTTGACGTTTTTGTTGAAGCTTCTAGCGACGATTTTCTGCTGAGCCGCCATTCTGATTAGCGCTGTTTCTCTTAGTTCTTCGACTATGTCTAGATTATCTTCCATTTCCTCTTGATTCCTCTCCTCTGTCATGAGTCCAAACCTTGACGTTGGGAAGTCAGCTTCGACTGGCAGGATGGCTTCGCATCCATAGACAAGGGAGAAGGGCGTCTGCCCCGTCACTTCTCTCAGCGTCGTCCGGTTAGCCCATAGGACTGCTGGGAGCTCGTCAGCCCACTTGCCTTTTGCTTCCTTTAGCTTTTTCTTAATGGCTTCCATGACGACTTTATTGCTGGACTCAGCTTGTCCATTGGCTTGTGGGTATCTTGGCGTCGACGTCCTCAATTCTATGCGAAATTTCTGCAAAAAAGAACGAGTTTTGTCGCTAATAAACTGTGACCCATTGTCACAGACGATCACCGACGGAATTCCAAACCTGCATATAATGTTAGTCCATATTAATGTAATAACTTCTTTGTCTGTCACCTGTTTCAAAGCAATTGCTTCAATCCATTTAGAAAAATAGTCGGTTAGTGCTAACATATATACTCTTTGACCTGGCGCCGCGGGTAGCTTCCCAACAATGTCCATTCCCCACCTCATGAAGGGCCATGGAGACAATGTCTGGTGAAGAGGCTTCGACGGCTTATGGACGGTGTTGGCGAATCGCTGGCAGCTATCGCATTTGGTCACATATTGTATTGCGTCTTCATGAAGCGTTGGCCAGAAATATCCTTGTCGTTTTGCAATTTTGGCTAGTCTTCTTCCTCCGACATGAATGCTACATATTCCATCATGCAAATGGCTGAGGATGGACTGTTGCTCATTCTTTTGGATGCATCTTTGGGATAACCCCGACGCTGATTTGTGGAATAGGACTCCGTCAATGATATGGTATCGAGAGGCTTTGTATCTTAGTTTTCGTGATTTTGCTTTGTCACTGGGTAGGATATCTTTGGTCAAGTAGTCTATGATAGGTTTGGTCCAGTCATCGTCGTTGTTAACGTCGTCAACTGGTAGGATTTCTTTAAAGGATACACATGGTTTTTGTAAATGGACTAAGGGGATATTTGTGAAAGTGGTCTTTTTGAGGGCGGAGGCTAGGTTTGCTAATGCGTCGGCTTGGGTGTTTTGGTCTCTTGGAATTTGAGAGATGGTAACAGGATCAAAGTGTTTGGATTTTTCTTTGGCTATGTCGAGGTATGCTGACATTTTGGAGTCTTTTGCTGCGAAGTCACCTGTTATTTGGCGAACGATGAGGAGAGAGTCGTTGTACACATCCAAGGATGTTACGCCTAAGTCTTTAGCGACGGTCATTCCTGCGATCAAAGCTTCATATTCTGCTTCATTGTTAGTTGCTTTAAAATCACAAGATACAGACCTTACTATCATGTCCCCTTGTGGCGACTTTAGCACCATTCACAGGCCTGCTCCTCGTTGGTTAGATGAACCGTCGACGAATAGGATCCATTTGCCCTTGCCTTGGACGCTATTTATTTCTTCCAGCTCTTTGTCGGCTATAACCTGTAAGTCGGGGCTGAAGTCAGCCACAAAATCTGCGAGAGCTTGGGACTTAATTACTTTTCTGGGTTGGTATTCGATGTCCATCGTGCTCAACGAGATCCTCCACTTACCCAAACGCCCTGTCAGGTCTGGTTTTCTTAAGACAGACTTAAGCGGATAATTAGTCATCACCACTACGTGGTGGGTTTCAAAATAATGCCTTAGTTTTTTAACAGCAGTAATTAAAGCGAGGGCTAACTTTTCTAGGGAAGTGTATCTTACCTCGGCTGGGAGCAAGGTTTTACTTACATAGTAAACCGGAAGCTGCCCAGCTTCGTCATCTTCTCTTGTCAGGACTGCGCTGACGGCTACAGCACTGACGGCAATATAGAGCTGCAAAGGCTCGTTAGTCTTGGGTTTCGACAGGAGGGGTGGGGTCATTAAGTATTTTTTCAAATCTTGCAGAGCTTTCTCATGATCGTCAGTCCATTCAGAACCTTTATTTATTCTTAAACTTTGTAAAATAAATGACATTTGTCTGACCATCGGAAGATGAAGCGATTTAATGCTGCCACTCGTCCTGTCAATTTCTGGGTTTCTTTAACATTTCGGGGGGATTGAATATTTATTAGGGCTTTGATTTGTTCAGGGCTGGCTTCAATTCCCCTTTGTGTTACTACATAGCCCAAAAATTTTCCAGCGGATACTCCAAATGAACATTTAGTAGGGTTAAGTTTCATACCATACTTTCGCAATACCTCAAAGGTCTGCTTGAGGTGATCGACGTGATCCTTCGACTTTTTAGATTTCACCAGCATATCGTCGATGTACACCTCCATCGTCTCTCCAAGCTGGTCCTTGAACATCTTATTGACGAGTCTTTGGTACGTCGAACCTGCATTTTTTAGTCCAAATGGCATAACTTTATAACAATATATACCTTTGTCGGTCATGAATGCCGTCTTCTCCTGATCGTCGGGATGCATTAGGATCTGGTTGTATCCGGAGTAGGCGTCCATGAATGTTAAGAGCTCGTGACCTGCCGTTGCATCTACCATGGCGTCGATGTGCGGGAGCGGGAACAGATCTTTAGGGCATGCTTTATTGAGATCGGTGAAATCGATGCACACTCTCCACTTGCCATTCTTTTTACTGACAACGACAACATTTGCGAGCCAATCTGGATACTTGACTTCTCTTATTTTTCCTGTGTCGATCAGCTGCTGCACTTCGTCGTTGATGATTTTATTCCTTTCCGGAGCGAACTTCCGACGCTTTTGCTTGACGGGCTTATGATTTGGGTCGACGTTCAGCTTATGCGAGATGATGCTCGGGTCTATGCCGGTCATGTCCTTATGCAACCAGGCGAAACAGTCTTTGTTCTCTCGGAGAAAGGCTAATATGTTGTTTTTGAGTTCAGGTGTTAGGTTGGCTCCGACACGAACGGTTTGATCAGGTTTTTCAGGGTCTAAAGGTATTTCGTCGATTTCGAGGTCGTTGGGATTGTCTGGTGTCGGGCCATGCTGTAATTGCTATGCGGTTCTCATGGTTGGTTTAAGGGTTGTTTTGTAGCAGTGTTTAGCTTCGCGGGGTTCCCCTTTAATTTCTTGGACTCCCCATGGGGTAGGAAATTTGATTGATTGGTGGTAGGTGGAAGGAATGGCTTTCAATCGGTGAATCCAGGGTCGTCCTAATATGGCGTTATAGGCTGATGGGCAGTCGACGATGTTGAATTTGGTTTGAGGGTTTAGGCCTCCTGCATAGGTTGGAAGGGTTATATCTCCGAGAGTTGACATGCTTTCTCCGCTGAAACCAACCAGAGTTGTCGACCTCCTGGTGATGTCGCTATCCTTTAACCCCATATCTTCCATGGCCCTTCTGAACAGGACATTTGCGGAGCTTCCTCCGTCGACCAGCACCCTTCGAAGCAGACAATTCCCGACGACCAAAGAAATTACCAAAGAATCTTCATGCTCCCTGTTGATGTTGTTGACGTCGTCGTCATCGAAAGTAATCGACATTGCTTCTAGCTTCTTTTCCAGGGGGTCTCTGATCTCGTCCGGGACATCTACATTTTCTATTGTCGACTTTGCGATCCTTTTTGCTGCAGAGTAGGTTAGTCCACAAATATCGGAACCACCAGTGATAACGTTAACTATTACCTTAGGTACAGGGGGCTTGGGAGGTTCGGCTGTCGTCGTCTTTTCTGGCTCACGGCGACCTGCATCATTGCTTTTCTTTTTCCCTAGTAGATGCTTGAGGTTACCTCTCTTCAGCTGGAAGGCGACTTCTCTTCGCAAGGCATAGCATTCTTCCGTCTTATGGCCATGATCGCTATGGAACTCGCACCATTTGCTCATATCTTTCTCTAATTCTGGCTTGTTACTCTTTGACGGCCAACGCACTTTGTTTCCCAAGGGCTCCAATTCTTTTACTACCGCTACGATGTTCACTTCGAAGCCATACTCCGATATCTCGGGGTATTGGGGGGCGTCGAGGATATCTTCTACCTGCACAGCATTAACAGAACGTGATCTACCTGTTGCCTCGTAAGGCTGATGCCGCCACGATCCTCTTGGGTTGCTAGCGACCTTCTGATCGGACGAACTTCTGGAACTTGGATGGGAACTGCGATTGGCGATATCTTCGTTGAAGCGCATTTGAGCCACGGCTCTGGTCCGGACTTCTTCGAACGTTGAACATGGATATTTGATCATATCTTTATACAGATCCGAGTCTGTATGCAGTCCGCGGAGGAAGGCTTCAATGGCAGTCCTGTTGTCGACATTCTTGATTGAGACTTTCTCTTTGTTGAATCGGGACCAATAAGCTCTGATGGTCTCCTTAGGACCCTGGACGATCCGATACAGATCGCTTGTCTGCTTGTCGAACTGCCTGCTACTTTCAAAATGGGAATAGAATTGGTTAACCAACATAGCAAAACTAGTTATACTACCTTGTTCAAGTTTGCCGAGCCACTTGAGGGCAGGGCCTGTCAGCGTCGCACCAAACGACTTGCACATGCATGCTTCCCAGCACTCGAACGGGATCGAATCTTGCCACATTCGCTGCTTGTAGTACTCGACATGCTGCTCTGGACAGGTCGTTCCGTCATACAGCGACGTAAACGTCGGGAGCGACAATCTTCTGGGAATCCGGGCCAGGGCCAACTCGTCGCAGAAAGGGGTAGCTGCGAATCCATCTGGAGCTTCTCGCTGGATGGGGATCGGCACGCCGGACATCTTTTTCATCATTGACAACATCCTAGAGTTCTGCTTTTCTAAGGCAACTAGCCTTTGGAGTAGGATTTCCGTCCGATCGGGCTGCGGGTTACCTTGATCGTCGCCTGGAGTCCGAATGCTTCCTTGCCCAGCATTCCTAACAGAGGGGTCCACGTCCATTTCTTCGCCGCTAGATTCGGTATCAGTATCATGGGGGGACTCAATGATATCAAGCGACGACATTCTGGAAATCAGGTCTAGCTGCCTTGGCCGGCGACGACGATTGCTTTGGGTGGACTCCAATTGCTGACGGAGAGCGGCTGCATCGGAGTTTGACGCTTCTTTTTCCTTGCTGAGACGCTCATTAGATTCCCAAGTTGCTTCGAGATCGGCTTGAACTTTCTCATAGGCAGCTTTTAGCTGTTCTGGGGTCATTAGTCGGCTGACATGTTGAAGGCTTTGTGAGAAATTGTTAGATTTTACCTAGTTGTAGCCCCACGGTGGGCGTCAAATTGTTTATGCTAATTTTTGCTAAGTGGGATTGAATATCAAAACCTAGGCTACGGATCAACTAAGTAAAATATAATGAAAGACGAAAAGTAAAAAGAAAGTAAACGACACAAGGAATTGGTGACGCGGAAAACCCAAAGAAGGTAAAAACCGCGGGTAGAATGAGGATCTACAAAACTTTCACTATGGAAAAAGTAATATTGGTTTACAAGCTTGTGGTATATGAGGAATGTTACGAACTGATGCCATGCTCGTTGCTACTACGACCCTTATATAGATGGTTTTCTAGGTCACACCCTAGCCGTTGCAAGGAGATAAGATCGTGCCCATGATTTTAGGACGTTAGTTGAGGAGATTCCCTTTCTTCTATTTTGAATTCTAAGGGACTGGGATGGCTGAAGTTGGACTAAGTCTTAAGCTTATCTCTTCCCCAAGGAATAGGAGGCTGTTACTTGACTTGGTCTTCTACCGATGCTAATTGCTTCGTCGATCTTATGGCTTCGTCGAGAGATGTCTTCGTCGTTGACCTTTGTAAACTGTCATTGACTCGGTCTTGCATATTTTTACCCATAACAATACTAACAATCATAAATATTAGGAAGAGAATAGGAAGCATCACAACAATCATATTAAATGTTAAAATTACCCTAGACATGATACTAGGAATATCATAATAACAATATAAATATGATCTCTACATCATAACATCAATAAAAACCATTAAAGTACTTACTTTGATGCCTCGTACCTCTTTCTAATAACAAAATACACACGTTAGTAACTTCAAGGAAAGTAATAAATCAAACGATCAAATTAAATAATTGAAATAGAGATTTAGGACCAAACCTTCAGAAATTAAAACCTTTCACATCTAGAGCGAAGGCAACTTCGAATATGGCTAGCTATTTCTAGATCTTGCGAATGCGGAATTTTGTATGAAAAAAAGGTAAGAAAGAATGAAAGAAAGAGATGAATGAATTAGAGAATGCTAAAGAAAAAGTTGTGAATGAAAATCGATTGCTGATGAATCGTGAGAATTCGTGGTCGGTGATGAATGAAAATCAATTGGTCAATCAAAACGGAGTTTTTAATACGATATTTATAGAGAAAATCAGCCAAAAAGATAAATTAGACAAAACAGAGTCTAACGCTCAGAAAACAGAGCTGGCGCCAACCCTGGCTAGCTGGCGCTAGGCACCAGCACTAGCGTCAGGCGCCAATGGCTAGCGCCAGGCGCCAGGCCTGGTTCTAGGCGCCAAGGCCTGGGGTCAGACGCCAAGCTCAAATTTAACGCGTTTTTGAAAATCCGATAAGTTTACCGTACTGAAGGATAAAATAATATAATTTCTTCGAAAATGCTATTTGATTTTGATTAAAACTCTGAAAAGTCAACAAAAGTCAATTTATCAATGCTAATTGAATTAGGAATGAAAAGAACTTTCTAGAAGAATCTAGAAGATCAAAACCATTCCTAATTGCATTAGGAATGATAAATCATATTAGGCCCTCTCCTAGATCATTGGGCCGTACATAAAGCTCAAACCGGGCCCAGTTTGGTAAATTGTCCATAACTTCCTCAATATTCATCGGAATTGGGCTTATAATATATCGTTGGAAAGGTCTTTGCAAGCCCCATCCAACTACACTACTATTGGACTCATATCATGGACCAACCAAACTGGATTGTCTGTTTTCTCAAAATAAGTTTTCAAAAACAAAGAGAAGAGAAAAGAAAATAAAACATTCCACAACACTAGACTTTCCACACTTTCGCTTCATTCGATTATGATTCGACGCGAAAGGTACTCATCACTGGGTTCGGTTTTGGGGAGACACAAATGGGTGTCTACAGAAGCCCCCACTTTCACTGAGTTTGGAGAAACGCAAGTTTCGAAAACAAAAGTCAAAGTATCGATAGGGACGGAGAATGATTCAGAACGTTCTGCGATCCTAAATCACTCTTGCAATGCCAATACCTGCAAACTATCGTTAGTTAAACAGATAAAAGAGTTAAGAAACGCGTATCTTGCACCGTCGAGCACACGTCACTGAAAGTAACCGATTGTCTTGATGACCTCTACAAGCTAGAGAGTGTCATCCCGCTTGAAAACTGCTACGCCTGTAACTGCTTCCAACTAGACGATTGCTTCGCCAGAAACGATCCTCCCCCGCTATGATAATATTCCACGTCCAAGGAAACACTATCGAAGATTATTTCTCTTGAAACAATCCTCATCCGCATTGATAATATTCCACATCCTAAGGAACATCATCGAAGATTATTTCTCTTGAAACAATCCCCTTCCGCATTATGATCATCTTCCATGCCTAAGGGAATATGATCGAAGACAACTTCGCCCGAAATTACCTCCAGTTGTTTGTGACAACTCTCCGCAAGCTAGGGAATGCTGTCGAAGATATCTTCTCTTGAAGTCACCTTCGTTTGATGCGACAATTTCCCAAAGGAAAATACCGAAGATCCACGCCTGTCGATTTTTAAAAGTTTGCCTGAACTTTGCTTCCGCTATGCCTGTACGTCGGCGCTCTTTTGCTTTTGAACCTATATGTCGGTGCTCTTTTGCTTTTGAACCTATATGTCGGTGCTCTTTTGCTCTTGAACCTATATGTCGGTGCTCTTTTGCTTTTGAGCCAATGCTTAGGCGCTTTAAGCTAAGTGAGACGATCTCTTATCACACTTTATGTAATCAAACCGATTACTAAATCATGTCAAATGCTTAGAGGGGATAACTAGCGTAACAAGGAACCCAAAAATATGTTGCAGAAGACTAGCACAACCTCAACAGGTGGCTGGGTGCTTTGGCGTCGCTGAAAAACCATCAGCGCCACCTATTTAGCGTTAGCGCCTGGCGCTGATGTTGGCGCCAGGCGCTTAGCCTAATTTGTGACGCCAATGCATAGGGCCTGGCGCCAGCACGGGGACTTCCTTAAATACCCCTTTCCTCTTCATTTTGCTGCTCTGTTCATCGCGAACTGCTCGAAAGAAGTCCGAAACTTCAATTGCTCATTGCTCGCTCGTTTCTCAACCGAATTCGCTCAAATTTGTTGCAAATCAAAGCTCTTTTCATCTATTTTCCTGATCTATGTAAGTTTTCTTCAAACTCACATTAGTTTTTATGAATTCTTGGCATGTTTATTCACGAATTTCATGAAAATTCGAAATTTATAATGCTCAATTTGCTTTGTTTGTCAAGTTTTATGCCATGAAATTGCTTGATTATGTTTGTATATTTCCTTGGGAGTAATTTGAGACTTGTTTGACTCAATTTGGTTAAGAAATGAGCAATTTGCCATTGTTGGACCTCTTAAGGTCGTGAAGAACAATGTGACTTGTTCTTGATGTTTTTGCTAGCAATTCTTGTTCAATTTGTCACAATAATCACAATAGTGTTGCAAGAAATTGTTTGATTGCTTGAAAAATGTTGTCATGCTCAATTTGAATTTGTGCTCTACTTTAGTACTACGTACTCTGTTTTTGTGAACATAGTATCATGCGGCTAGGCGAACCTTAGATACTATAGAACCTTAATTTATGATGATTCTGCACAATGTAGCATGGCTAAACAACGAGGCTCGGGTTCACGGTCCCGAAAAACTAGACGGGAGCATGAGCCCGTAGAGGACGACGCCACGCCTTCCACTTCACTTGGTCGGATTCCGGAGTGGGATGAGCGGACCCTGTTCTTCGCCCCTGTCCACCACATTTCTGAGAGGGTGAGAAAGGGCATCGTGCCCGGGAGGACACGGCATCACGGCTCTGGCTGTGATGGCTTAGGCGATTTGTACAGGATGTACATCGCCAGGGATCTTGAGACGAGACTCCTATGGGAGTCTTGCTATGGTTTGAGACCTCCGAGGCTATGGTTGCCTCCAGCGGGGGTCACCACGTAGTGCGCGCTTTGGTGGAGTTCTTCTGGGACACCACCAACACCTTCCATTTCCCCTGGGGCGAGATGATGGTCACCGCTACGGACTTCAGTCTCATCACAAGACTGGAGTTCACTTCTGTGCCACTGCCGTTTGATAGTGGAATCGATGTCTTTTCTTCGAAGGTCGAGGAGTTGTTGGGGCCGATCGCTATTCGGGCCCGAGCATAGGTCGAGATGACTCAGTTTAGTGCTAGAGGAATTCGCCGCTCGACGCTGGCAGTGGCTCTTGATGACGATGCGACCACCCGAGAGCAGCGGGTGCGCATCTTTGTGCTGATGTTGTTGCTAGGGACATTCTCCCCTGACAAAGGTAGTAGAGCGTTGCTTTACTATCTTCCTGCTGTCCGTGATCTTCACCGGATCGGGACTTATGACTGGGCCAGCTTGGCCTATGCTGACTTCGTTCGTGCACTGAGGGACTCGTGTCGCCACCGGCCCTTTGGGACGAACGTTGCTTTGTCTTCTTTTTGGAAGGTCGTAGAGGTAAACATTTATTCCCTATAAAGTTTAGCTCTGCATATTAGTTAGCATTTGCTCACACTTTTAACTCCTTGTAGATATGGTTCTACGAGTACTTTCCTTCCGTTGCGCCGGCGAGACCATTGCCGCGAGGATTTCCAGTGAGCGCCTCTTGGGGCGGTCATCATGTGGACATGTCCACTACACATGTCTGGCACCGGATCATCTCGGTATGACTTTTATTGTTTATCTTGCTCTTCCGCGGTGCTTTAGATGTATTTTTGCCTGATTGATTGCTCTTTATAGGGACCTGAGGTGGTATACCGGCCGTGGGGCGGTTGGACAGTCCCTGGGTTAGCCGCACAGTATTCTACTGAGCGTCGCTATTTTCTAGGGACTTACAGAGTGGTCGCATACTTAGGAGAGAGGGTCGCTAGACAGCACTCTTCTGATGTCTTCGTCGTTCCCGTTACTCCACCACGTCATATGTTCGATTAGGCGCGGTTGTCGAGCATGTCTGAGGAAGCTGGTACTCCTTGGCGATCCCATATGATCCTCGGGCGGTGTTATGCTGAGGAGCTACTACCTTTATTAGCTCCAGCCCCTGTTCCGGCTGAGGATGTGAGGGTAAGATTCTTAGCTTTTATTTTTCGCTAAGTAGCCACCAAGTAATACTTTACTGATTTCTTCTGTTTTTATCAGGACGGTGCTGCTGAGTTCGTGCCGCCCCGTATGTCCATCCACTACCAGGGGATGTACGAGCCGATCGAGGAGATGATTTCTCCGGCTCCCGAGGGCGAACGCTTCGTAGAGCGGTCGATTCCTCGCCACCAGACTAGAGTAAGCCTAGTTTTAATTCAGAATTTTTCTGTTCACTTATCATGCGTATTTACTGACTTATTTTTCTGACAGTTTTCACGGGAGGTGGTTTTGGCGATGGCACGATGCATAGATGCCTTCCGGAGCCAGCTCGTCCGGATGAGGAACGCGGCCACTTGCCGTCGGGATGACGTCATCCGAGAGGTAGCCTATCTTTACTCATTATTTTTGCATTGTTGCTTTAATTTTACTTTGTTTCTGATTTAACTCTTTTTGCAGGGTCAGCCTATCGCTTCTCACACCCGCACGAGAGCTGAGGGGCGGAGGGATCCAGCGAGGTCTAGCTCGAGACGTCGTCGCACTTCGTCAGGGGGTAGAGGCGGTCGCTCTGAGGCTGCTCGAGCTGATGTTGCTGAGGGCTCGGGATCTTCTTCTGAGGGTGCTCACGCTGCACCGGTAGGAGAGGCTACCTCGTCTTTCAGAGGTGGTGGGATGTACGAGGTTGGCTCGTCATCGCAGCAGCCTCCGCGGCCTCAGCCTCAGGTTGATCCTGGCTGGAGTGGTCCTATATTGAGTCTTCCTCGTCCTACGAAGACTGGAGCTGGGACTGAGGTAACTCCTCGTACGGCGCAATTTTATGATATGCTGGGCCTACATCCTCCGGCGCCGTAGTTTGTTCCTGTGTATATTTTATTTTGACTTTTTTATAGAACTTTGCCTTAGATTCATTATTTATCAACACATTTTGTATATTTATGTTATCATAAATTTATTTACTGTTATGTGTGTGTTAGTGTGTGCAAGAAAAGTGTGACAACAATTTTGCGCAAAAATTCCGTCATTTTTATTATTGATGGAGGGTATCCGACTCTCTCCCCCAAAAAGAAAAAATAAAAAAGGAAAAAATCGAATGAAATGTTGGGTGTTTGGAAATTAAAATAAAGTCCAAAAAGAATAATAAAAACTAAAAAAAATAACTATATTTAATTAATTAAGAAAAAGGATAAAAAAGATGTTTAGGAAAATTAAACGGAGCCATAAAGTCATTAACCGACTCGAGTTTAATATTAAAAACACAAGTTGGGCACGCGCGGTTAGTCTGGCAACTTGGCGCCAGCTGGCGCCACACTATGGCGCTTGGCGGCAGGCGCTACACTTAGCGTGTGGCTCCAAGCGCTGGCGGTTGGCGCCAATCACGGGGTTTTGACGCCAATTGACGCTGACTCTGTGTTTCATTCTAATTAAAATTCTTCGCAATTTGTGTATAAATAGCCCCTTGCCCAGCCGATTCTTCTCATAATTCCAGCGAATAAAATAATTCTCTTCTTTAGAAAAAATAATAATCATGTCTTTAGTCACCAAAACCTTCACCCAATACACTCATGAATGGTGTCGATCTCTTAATGCGAAGGAGAGAAAAGAATTAGATTTATTTCACCTGGGGGAATTTATGGCATCAAAGGGGTAGATCTAGACCTAGACTTCATACATACCGCTTTAGAATTTTGGAATGTTGATACTCATTGTTTCAGAATAGGGTATGATGAGATTAGCCCTTTGCCAGAGGAATTTGGTGCTATCTTAGGCTTCCCTGCAATAGACCTCGTGGTAATCCCTAGGGTAGATGCATACTATTATAAGGATTTTGAGCGCTTCTTTAATTTAAAAGAAAGGGATTTATAAAAAATAGTGGATGGCAACATAGTTAATTTGAAAGAATTCGCACGCCATTATTTTGATAAACCTCTTTCTGAATCTTTTCATATATATAGAAGAAGGGCGTTCTTATTTTGCATGCTTAATCAATTTTTTCTTAGTAGTGGTAAAAGTAACGAAGGTCAATCAATTTTAACCACTGTACTAGAACAAATTGAATCAGGGAGAAATCCAATGCCATTAATAGTTGGAGAGACTATGATCAGTCTAGATGAATTGAAAAGGGACCCAAAAGCGCCTCTTCGTGGTTCTCCAATTTTATTACAGGTAGAAAAAATAACATTTTTAATTACAGAAATCAAAAAATATTTTTTTGTATTGTAATAATGATTTATTTGCATTGCAATTTTTATTTTACAGATGTGGCTAATGGAGAGGCTAGGATTAATTAGCCCTCCGGACGACATTGAAAAATATACTCCCAATTGCTTCGTTAGAAGGAAGAAGCGCATCCCTAAAATTGGGCGCCATGGGTGGAAAAAAGTCTTTGAATCACGTGATTTTGCTATCAAGTGGGTCATCCCATGGTGGAAAATAGAAAGGATGGTTGGTGTTAACAAGCAACCTTTCTGCCGTCTTCCAAGCTTGTCTCGTGTAACATATTATTATCCTTGCAGGGTAAAAAGACAATACGGCTTGCTTCAGAATATTCCTTCCGGAGATCTTCGTCCTCCCTTTGAGTACCCTATTTCTCAAGAAGTAGACAGATTTGATGCTTACTGGGGCGCTAGACCTTTATGGGAAGTGATTACCCATAAGGTTCCTCCTTCTTTGCCCAATGATGTAAAGAAGTGGTTGCTGAAGAAATCTTCGATTGATCAGGGTAGAACCGATGTGAAGAATCGTCTAGGTGACAGATTGACTCCTGCCAAGGAACGCTTAGGTGCAAGAATTGAATTCAAAACATCTGCAATGCCTAGGAAGAAAAATACTACCAAAGACAAAGGAAAAAGGAAAGCTAACACCACAGACAAAAAAGCTTGGGTGGAAAAGAAGCATGAAGTGTTAGCTGAAGGGGAGACCATCTACTCCAAAATTGAATGTAGATCCTCTAAAGGATGCCTACTAGCTAAAGTCATGGATGAAGAGGAGGAAGCAGACAAGAATTGGAAAAGAGCTAGAAAGGAAAAGAAAGATTAAGAGCATTGCTTAGCGTTAGATTTATTAGACTTAGATTGTTATTTTTATTTAAAGTTAATTTATTTCAGCTTTTATTTAAATTCCATCAATAATGTAATTTTATTTTATTAATGAAATTTTAGCTTTCAATTAAATTATTTACTTTAAATTTATTTTATTAAAGCAATGAAAATCGAAAAATTAATTTTCCAGAAATTCTTCGAGTACGGAAGTCGAAAATTTTCCGAAAAACACTGAAATTCGCCCAGATTTTATTCCTGAATTGGCGCCAGTCAATGGTATTTGGCGCCAGCTACTGAAGTCTGGCGCCAGGCGCCAATTCCATCTGCTCGCGCTGATGACTTCTGGCTGGCGCCAGGCTCTGTTCTGCGACGCCAACAATTCGCCGATTTTCTGTTGAATTTTTAATTAATTCTGGAACGCGGAGATGTCGAAAAGTAAAGTGGTCGCACCCGTAAAGGGGTTGCCTACGTATCCTTTCTTAAGGAATCAGGCCGAACGTAGCTCTCTTGAGTATCCTACTCAAGTAATTATGGGTAGTATTTTTTAGGTTGGTCAAGATTGGTCATGTTTGAGAATTCATTGCCATCCATGTCAGTTAGTTCTGCTACACCTCCTGACAGGATTGTTTTGACAATGTAGGTGTAGACACCCATTTGTGTCTCCCCAAAACCAAACCCAGTGATGAGTGCCTTTCACGTCGAATCATAATCGAATGAAACGAAAGTGTGGAAAGGTCTAGTGTTGCGGAAAGTTTTATTTCTTTTCTTTTCTCTTCTCTCTGTTTTTGAAAACTTTATTTTAAGAAAACAGCCAATCCAATTTGGTTGGTCCATGATATGGGTCCAATAGTGGTGTAGTTGGATGGGGCTTGCAAAGACCTTTCCAACGATATATTATAAGCCCAATTCCGATGAATATTGAGGAAGTTATTGCCAATTTACTAAACTGGACCCGGTTTTAGCTTTAAGTACGGCCCAATGATCTAGGGGAGGGCCTAATATGATTTATCATTCCTAATGTAATTAGGAATGGTTTTGGTCTTCTAGAACATTCTAGAAGGTCTCATCATTCCTAATTCAATTAGGATACTTCAGAGTTTTTAATTAGATCAAATAGCATTTTCGACTGAAATTATATTATTTTATCTTCCAGTACAATAAAATTATCAGATTTTCGAAAACACGTTAAAATCCGGTTTGGCGTCCAAGCCCAGGCCTTGGCGCCTGGAATCAGGATTGGCGCCAGACGCTAGCCATTGGCGCCTGGCGCTAGCCACTAGTCCTGGCGCCAATGAGCCAGGGCTGGCGCCAAGTTGGTTTTTCGTTCTTCAGACTCTGTTTTGATAAATTATCTTTTTTGGATGTTTTTCTCTATAAATGTCGTATCAAAAACTCCGTTTTCATTCACGGATTATCAATATTCATTCACCAAGAATCTTCAATTCTCTGCTTAAAATCATTCATTCTTTCTTTTTTAAAACTTTGTTTTCTCGAATACAAAATTCCGCATTCGCAAAATCTTGATACACCTAGCCATATCCGAAGTTGCCTTCGCCCTAGACGTGAAAGGTTTAATTTCTGAGGGTTTGGTCCCAAATCTCTCTTTCAATTATTTAATTTAATTGTTTGTTTATTATTTTCCTTGAAGTTACTAACGTGTGTATTTTGTTATTAGAAAGAGGTACGAGGCATCCAAGTAAGTGCTTTAATGGTTTAATTGATTTTATGATGTAGATATCATGCTTAGATTGTTATTTATGATTCCTAGTATCATGTCTAGAGTGTTTTTAATATTAAATATGATTGTTATGATGCTTCCTACGTTCTTTCTAATATTAATTCATGTTAGTATCATGTTAGGGCTAAAGCTTTGATTTTTATTGCTTAGTGACATGCTAGGGTTTGTTATTAATCTTGTTAGTATCATGCCTAGGATCTTGCTATGTTTATTATGCTTTAACGTGATTGTGATTATAATTTATGGTTATCATGATGATTATTATTATTAATGATGTTTATTATTATTAATGTTGCTTGATATGCATATTATTTTATATTGTTATTGCTTGATCACCTTTTATTGCATGTTTAAAGGGAATTTGGTATTTGCAACCACGCTTAATAAGATATTAATAATCTTGTTTAGGGTTAATTGTGATTATAATTCAAGTGATCGCCAATAATAGTTTATTTGTGCATTAATATTCAACCAACATAGATTAAACAGGTTTAGGGTTAATCCTATTGATTGTATGTTAGTCAGAAAGCGCACATGAATACGAGCAGAATAAAGTAGAGGCCTATTATTAGGGCAGGTTCAATCTCTTTTAGGTTGGATTTGTACCTTCATCCCCGAACCCTATTTTGGTTCATGACCTTATGGAGTTGACGATCTCTTAGATCGTTAAGGGGTGTAACCTTCACCTCGTGAACGGTTTACAAGTTCCTTAAAAATTTGTTGGCGACTCTTTTGCTCTATCTTCTTCCCTTTTGGACGCCACCGTACTTTAGTGTATGATCACAATGGGGTTTAAGCTAGTGGGATTTTAAAGGCTTGAAATTATTCCCTACGGTAGGGGTCAGACCAGTTTGGTCTAAATTTTCCCCTTGGGTCTAAAACATTTTTCCTTAGCGCTTTTAATACCAAATCTCCTACTTTGATATTTCTTTTCTTGACCTTCTTATTAAAATGCCTAGCTATACGAGTTTGGTAACACTGAGTATGATGTAGAGCTTCTAGTCGTTTCTCGTCGAGTAGAATCAATTCTTCATATCTTGCCCTGGTCCATTCAACTTCATCAAGTTTACTCTCTAACGCGATGCGTAGAGATGGTATTTCTAATTCCACAGGTTGTACGACATCCATTCCATATACCAAGGAAAATGGCGTATTTCCTGTTGATGTACGGATTGACGTGCGATAACCCCACAATGCGAATTGAAGCTTGTCAGGCCAATCCTTATAATTTTCAGTCATTTTCTCGATGATAGTCTTTAAATTTTTATTAGCTGCCTCGACTGCTCCGTTTGCTTGAGGTCTATAAGGGGAAGAATGATGATGTTGAATGCCGTATTTTTGTAGCAATTCTTCACATTCGGCTTGAAAGTGAGTTCCATTGTCACTTATCATCTCATGTGGGGCTCCATATCGGCAGATAATATTTCTTTCGATAAAGAGTGCTACATGTTTTGCAGTGAGTTTAGCGTATGATTGCGCTTCAACCCACTTTGTAAAGTAATCGATTGCTACTAGAATAAATCCGTGGCCTCCTGTTCCTGGGGGAGTGATTTTGCCAATTATGTCAATTCCCCATGTACAGAATGGCCATGGCGATGTGTAGGTGTAGATCAAAGATGGAGGGAAATGTTGTAAGTTGGCATAAATTTGGCACTTAAGGCATCTTTTTACGTATTGATGACAATCCCTATTCATTGTAGTCCAATAATATCCTTCTCACATTATTTTCTAGACTAACATTTTCCCATTTACATGAGTGCCACAGATTCCTTCGTGAACTATTCTCATTACTCTTTGTGCATCCATCTTTCCTACACATAGGAGAGCTCGACCTTTAGGTACTCTTTTGTGTAACTCGTTGTCTATGAGTACATATTGAGAAGCCAAAAGTCTCAACGCTCGCTTTGCTCTTTTGTCAGCATGAGGAGGGTATTCTCCATTGGTGACATAATTGAGTATGTCCGTGTACCACGGTTCTTCTTCTTCTTCTTCTTGGACTAAGTCATCGTCTTCTATAGCCTGGATGTATGCTGGTTTGTGCCTTTTTTCGATAGTTAGAGGCATTTTCTCGATTTCCGTGGGAATCCTAACCATTGAGGCTAATCTTGCCAAGACATCAGCAAATTGGTTTTCGTCTCTAGGTAGATATGTATATTCTACCTTCTCTAACTGATCGGTAAGAGTTTCCATATAGGTTTTGTAAGGGGCTAGGCTTTCGCTCCTTACTTTCCATCTTCTAAATATCTGATTGATGATCAAAGAAGAGTCTCTGAATATCCTTAACTTCTTTACTCCCAATGCCAAAGCTGTTTCAAGGCCTACCACGCATGCTTCATATTCAGCAGCATTGTTGGTAACGTCGAAATCAAGCTTTATTGAGATTGGAACGTGCTCTTCTTTAGGTGATACTAGTAGCACTCCGACGCCACATCCCTTTTGGTTTGAGGCTCCGTCAAAATACAAGGTCCAAGTATCATCTTCAGTGACCATTAGGTCTTCATCTGGAAAGTCATTGTCTTGTATTGGCGTCGAGTCTTCTATTGGAAAATCTGCTAGAAAGTCTGACACCACGGATCCTTTAATAGCTTTTTGTGGCATAAACCGTACATCAAACTGGGCTAGATTGACTATCCATCTTGATATGCGTCCATTAAGTGTAGATTTCTCTAATAGATACTTGAGTGGATCTAATCGGGAGACTACGAAAACGGTATGCACCAACATGTAATGTCTTAACTTAGTTGTGGCCCACACCAAGGCGAGGCACAATTTCTCGAGCCGTGTATAGCGTGTTTCGTATTCGAGCATCTTTTTACTTAGGTAATAGATTGCGTTCTCTTTGCCTTCTACTTCTTGTGCTAGCATGGCTCCCATTGTCTCTATGGTAACCGTCAAATATAACCTAAGAGGTATTCCTGGAAGTGCTGGTGCTAATACGGGAGGATTTGCGAGATAGGCTTTGATCTTTTCAAAGGCTTTTTGACACTCGTCATCCCATATTACTGGTACATTCTTCTTGAGCTTCTTGAAGATTGGTTCACATATCGTCGTCAGTTTTGATATGAACCTACTTATGTATTGCAACCGGCCAATAAATCCTCGAATCTGCTTCTCAGTCTTGGGCGGTGGCATTGACATGATTGCTTTAATCTTGGTTGGGTCTACCTCTATTCCTCTAGAGCTTATGACATATCCCAAGAGCTTGCCTGAGGTGACTCCAAAAGCACATTTTGATGGATTCAACCTCATGTTATATTTTCTTAGCCTTTCGAAAAATTTCCCTAAGGCTACTTGATGGCCTGGACGGTCTTTTGATTTTACAATCATGTCGTCAACATATACCTCGACTTCTTTGTGCATCATGTCATGGAGTAAGGCAGTTTCTGCACGTTGGTAAGTAGCACCCGCGTTTTTCAACCCGAAGGGTATTACCGTGTAGCAGTAAGTGCCCCATGGTGTTATAAAGGTTGTTTTCTCCATGTCTTCTTCTGCCATGAGAATCTGATTGTACCCTGCGTATCCATCCATGAATAAGAGAAGCGCGTGATTTGCCGTGTTATCTACCAGAATATCGATTTGTGGAAAAGGGAAGTCGTCCTTTGGACTTGCCTTATTTAGATCTCGATAGTCGACACACATCCTTACCCTTCCGTCTTTCTTTGGAACTGGGACGACGTTGGCGACCCATTCGGGGTATTTGGATACCTTGATGAAACCTGCAGTTATTTGTTTTTGAACTTCTTCTTTTATTTTAAGTGCTACGTCGGGTCTCATTCGACGCAACTTTTGTTTTACAGGTTTCATTCCTGGAATTAGTGGTATAGTGTGTTGAGCTATTTCTCTATTAATGCCTGGCATATCTTCATATGACCAAGCAAATACATCGATAAATTCTTTAAGTAAGTTAATTAAATCGGTTCTTTCTTGCTTATTCAATGTTAATCCGATTTTAACTTCTCTTTTATGAGTTGAATCATTCGAGATGTCAACTGTTCCAGTTTCTTCCATTACCGGTGTTTTCTTTTTGAGTGTTTCCATTGCTTTAATAATTTCTTTGTCTTTTTCATCGTTAGCTAAGCAATGCCCGTCATCTTGGGTTAGAGAAGAACACGAGAAGTAAGGAGAATGAGAAATATTATTATACTCTGAGATCATTACATCAAAGAGTGATATGTCCTCCGGGAATGGATCACTAACTATCCTAGGAGAAGAAATAGGAGGGGGAGGTGTTATTACTAAAGACTTAGAAGACTCTAAAGGGGAAGAATCAGACTCTGACTCAGACGACTCTTAAAACATCGGTCCTTGCCCCGTCGTGATTGATATCTTCCTTCCGCTTGGAGTAGTCACTTTGATAGTCTTGCGCCACCCTTGTAGTGATCCTTCGGCTGGAGTAATTAGCTTCGAGGGGTCGAAGCTTTCACTTTGTAGGACTGTTTGAATGAGCGAGGAGTTATCCTCTTTATAAGTTGGCTCATTCTTTTATCGCATCAAATGAGGATAACTTCAAGAGAAGATGTCTTCGACATCATTCCCTAGCTTGCGGAAAGTTGTCATAAACAACTGAAGGTAATTTCGGGCGAAATTGTCTTCGATCATAGTTCTTGAGGCATGGAAGATGATCATAATGCGGATGAGAATTATTTCAAGAGAAATAATTTTCGATGATATTCCCTTGGACGTGGAATATTATCACAGCGGAGAAGGTAGTTTCAGGCGAAGCAATCTTCTATTTTGGAAGCAGTTACGGGCGTAGCGGTTTTCAAGCGGGATGACATTCTCTAGCTTGCAGGAGGTCATCAAAACAAAAGCAGCAGCAATCGGTTACTTTCAGAGACGTGTGCTCGACGGTGCAAGATACGCGTTTCTTAACTCTCTTATCTGTTTCACTAACATTGGTTTGCAGGTATCGGCGTTATAAGATTGATTTAGGATCGCAGAACGTTCTGAATCATTCTCCGTCCCTATCGATACTTTGACTTTCGTTTTCGAAACTTGCGTTTCTCCAAACTCAGTCAAAGTGGGGGCTTCTGTAGACACCCATTTGTGCCTCCCCAAAACCAAACCCAGTGATGAGTGCCTTTCACGTCGAATCATAATCGAATGAAACGAAAGTGTGGAAAGGTCTAGTGTTGCGGAAAGTTTTATTTCTTTTCTTTTCTCTTCTCTCTGTTTTTGAAAACTTTATTTTAAGAAAACAGCCAATCCAGTTTGGTTGGTCCATGATATGGGTCCAATAGTGGTGTAGTTGGATGGGGCTTGCAAAGACCTTTCCAACGATATATTATAAGCCCAATTCTGATGAATATTGAGGAAGTTATGGCCAATTTACTAAACTGGGCCCGGTTTGAGCTTTAAGTTCGGCCCAATGATCTAGGGGAGGGCCTAATATGATTTATCATTCCTAATGTAATTAGGAATGGTTTTGGTCTTCTAGAACATTCTAGAAGGTCTCATCATAACTAATTCAATTAGGATTCTTCAGAGTTTTTAATTAGATCAAATAGCATTTTCGACTGAAATTATATTATTTTATCTTCCAGTACAATAAAATTATTAGATTTTCGAAAACGCGTTAAAATCCGGTTTGGCGTCCAACCCCAGGCCTTGGCGCCTGGAATCAGGATTGGCGCCAGACGCCAGCCATTGGCGCCTGGCGCTAGCCACTGGTCCTAGCGCCAATGAGCCAGGGCTGGCGCCAAGTTGGTTTTTCGTTCTTCAGACTCTGTTTTGATAAATTATCTTTTTTGGATTTTTTTCTCTATAAATGTCGTATCAAAAACTCCGTTTTCATTCACGGATTATCAATATTCATTCACCAAGAATCTTCAATTTTCTTCTTAAAATCATTCATTCTTTCTTTTTTAAAACTTTGTTTTCTCGAATACAAAATTCCGCATTCGCAAGATCTTGATACACCTAGCCATATCCGAAGTTGCCTTCGCCCTAGACGTGAAAGGTTAAATTTCTGAGGGTTTGATCCCAAATCTCTCTTTCAATTATTTAATTTAATTGTTTGTTTATTATTTTCCTTGAAGTTACTAACGTGTGTATTTTGTTATTAGAAAGAGGTACGAGGCATCCAAGTAAGTGCTTTAATGGTTTAATTGATTTTATGATGTAGATATCATGCTTAGATTGTTATTTATGATTCCTAGTATCATGTCTAGAGTGTTTTTAATATTAAATATGATTGTTATGATGCTTCCTACGTTCTTTCTAATATTAATTCATGTTAGTATCATGTTAGGGCTAAAGCTTTGATTTTTATTGCTTAGTGACATGCTAGGGTTTGTTATTAATCTTGTTAGTATCATGCCTAGGATCTTGCTATGTTTATTATGCTTTAACGTGATTGTGATTATAATTTATGGTTATCATTATGATTATTATTATTAATGATGTTTATTATTATTAATGTTGCTTGATATGCATATTATTTTATATTGTTATTGCTTGATCACCTTTTATTGCATGTTTAAAGGGAATTTGGTATTTGCAACCACGCTTAATAAGATATTAATAATCTTGTTTAGGGTTAATTGTGATTATAATTCAAGTGATCGCCAATAATAGTTTATTTGTGCATTAATATTCAACCAACATAGACTAAACAGGTTTAGGGTTAATCCTATTGATTGTATGTTAGTCAGAAAGCGCACATGAATACGAGCAGAATAAAGTAGAGGCTTATTATTAGGGCAGGTTCAATCTCTTTTAGGTTGGATTTGTACCTTCATCCCCGAACCCTATTTTGGTTCATGACCTTATGGAGTTGACGATCTCTTGGATCGTTAAGGGGTGTAACCTTCACCTCGTGAACGGTTTACAAGTTCCTTAAAAACTTGTTGGCGACTCTTTTGCTCTATCTTCTTCCCTTTTGGACGCCACCGTACTTTAGTGTATGATCACAGTGGGGTTCAAGCTAGTGGGATTTTAAAGGCTTGAAATTATTCCCTACAGTTTTTGGCGACTCCACTGGGGAGGATTTCTATTTTAATTCCTGAATTTGTTTCGGCAATGATTTAGAATGAGTGGATGAGACTCGAAAAGTTCTAAGTATTTCATGTGCGTAATTTTGATTAACATTGTGTCATATGCATAAAAAAAGGTTCTCATTGGAAAGACCATCCGTAATGAGTCAAAAAACATAGGATTTTTACACGTAGGAAATTTGAGAAATGTCTTTCACAACTAGGACTGAAATAACACCGCGCGAAACAGGATGATTTTATTGAGCACAGAAAGCTGCTGAGGCATGTGGGAAGTAGCGTCGGGGGCCAGAGCTTGGCGCCAAACTTTTAGCCGTAGCGCCAGACGCCAGTATTGGCGCCAGGCGCTACAGTTAAAAGTTGGCGCCAGTCTCTGTTTGCTGGAGCCAATTTCCCCCAATACCGAGCCAGAAATATGCGTTCTAATTTCGACCAGTTTTTCGCGTTGTTTGCTCGATCCTACTTCCTGATTGAATTTTTTCTCATTTTTCTGAAACCCATATGTGTTCTACATATGGACATAACCTTCTGGGAATTCATGCTCTATCTACCCGATTGAACACTCCTGGCAACAAAGGGTACATCTGAGATGTTGAATTAACCAAACCATGGAAGTGAGTTTTTTCTAAAAACTCGCGGTGTTCTATCTACACGCGTTAACCCTTCACGGTTAGGCTTCTACGCGGTGCATCTGAACAATTAACCATGGACCCTGTTTGACTAAACCATATCCCGAACTTTAGAGATTTAGAGCCATGGTTAGGTTGCAAACTCATTGCATCATATTGTGCCTACTTGACTAATTATGCATTATTTGTTGTGCATATATATTCTATGCTCCTCCTAACCGTTTGTGGATTTGTGTTGAGATTATAATTACTGACTTAAAGAACTTTTCCTAATTAATTAATTCGAGTCAATAAAGTTTTTCTTCTTTTAATCTGAATTTACCTAGTACGACTTTAGGCATACCCAAGTTGACTAATAATATCGAAAACAGTCCCAGACCGACGCTCCAATATTGGTGCCAAAATCTGGGCTGTAGCGCCACTGTATGGTGTGTAGCGCCAGACATTTACTAAAAAGTCTGGCGCCAACCACCATATTGTGACGCCAGTCCTGTCGCTTGGCCGACAGTTCGGATTATTTGTCGAGTCATCACCTAATGTCTAATTAGTCAGTTTCCCGTTTAATTCGGTTAATTTTGCTGGCAATAATGCTTAATTGAATCAATATTCGAGTTTAGGCACTAAGTCCCATGGTCTTACACAAGAGTCCAAGCATGTCACTTACACTCAATACACACACCATTACACATGTCTTGACCATGATTAAGGGAGTCTTGTGTGCGCGCGTTATTTTTCGTCATTTTTTTTTTAGGGGGGTAAGTCGGATATTAATCCTCCAATAAATAATAGTACTTAAGTTCCCTAAACACATGTACATTATTGCTCCCTAAAAATATGCATACTTTTTTTCTTTTTTAAGGCCATAAAGTCAAACTGATTCGAGTCAAGTAATTAAAACGCAAACTGGCTTAATTTGCAGCGCGTGGTCAAGAAAGGAAGGACGATTAATCAAAAATAACCTCTTCGTACAAGTCCAAATTTTTTACAAACCTATAGCTCGCAAGAGGAAAGCAAGAGTTATAATGGCAACTCAGGAAGAAGTTAATGATCTCAAGAACCAACTGGCTACTGTAACTGAGACACTAAAGCTTCTCGCACTTAAGATCGAGGATCCCGCGAAGCAACAACAAATGGACCTCGTGCAAGAAAGCCTAAGCAAGTTGTCCAGCGACTACAAGTTTCAAGAACTCACATCTCAAGGGGTCTCGGTGGATAAGGATCTTCTTCCGCAGAAGTTCAGTGCCAACGACATCCCAAAGTTTAGGGCAATCGACAACCCCTACTTCCATCTAAGGGCATTTGAAACAATAATGAGTATCAAGGGTATCGATAAGAAAATTTTCCCTTCTCTGTTTTCGCTATCTCTCGAGACCGTTTGCCAACAATGGTTCTTTTCTCTTGAAAAAGAAAAGACCTCTACCTGGGAATCCATAGCAAACGCTTTCGTCGATAGGTACAAGTGCAACGTTCAAGTCGAAACTGACCATAGAGAACTTGAAATTCTCAAGCAGAAGGAGAACGAAGGCTTCACATCTTTCTTCAACAAGTGGAGAGAAACCTCAGCTAAAATGATTGAGGTACCAAGTGAAAAAGAGTCTGTGAGATTGTTCATTAAAAATCTCCAAGAAAAATATTCAAAGCATCTTAAATATCAAAATAACCTTCATACCTTTAAGGCTGTTTATGATATTGGGATTAATATTGAAGATGACTTAGCTAAATCTAAAGCTGCCAACAATAACTCCAACAGTGGCAGGAAAGGAAAGAAGAACGACAATCCTTCTTCTTCCAAAACCACCCACTCAAATAATGTTAGCACCTTTAATCTGGGAGAAGTTCTCGCCATGAACAACCAAGGACAAAAGAAACTGTTTAGGAGAAACTTCACTCCTATTGGCATGAGTTATGACACCGCATTTGATCGGCTAAATGCAAAAGGTCTTATAACTCCCATTGGACCATTTGGAGGTCCACCAGTCGAGAAGAGATCGCCTAATTGGAACCCCAATGCACATTGCAAATATCATCAAGGTAGGGGCCATTCCACTGAAAGCTGTTGGAAGCTTAAGGAAGCTATACAAGACCTGATTGACAGTAATAAGTTGTCGTTGCCTCCTGCCAGTAAGAAACCGAGTATTGACAATGCACCTCTAGCTCACACATTGGCTATCTCCGATGAAGAAGGCGAAGTTGACCCCTCATCTCTCATTAAGCCTGTCAAAGTAACCAACGTCGAAGAAGAAGAAGAAGAGACCTTTTTCGATGTCGAAGATAATCTTCCAGAACCAGCAAATGAGGTAGAAATACGAATACCCACGCTATATCTGAGGGAGACATCACAACTGTTACATGAAACTCTCAAAATTCTGAATGAACTTCGCAAGGAATATGATCAAGAACCTAAGAGAGAATTCACACCAGTAAAAACGACTTATGAGGCAAAACACTTTCCCTTACAAGTCACTGAAGGACCCAAGAAGAGCAATAAAATTTATACTCCGATTGGGATCCCGTATGCAGAAATGTTTAAAATGCTCTCCGAGAGTGGCAAGGTCAAACCTCTCGAACCGAGACCATTTGAATCATTAAAAAGAACAGATAGATATTACTGTCAATACCATCAGTCAGGAGGACATACCATAGAAAACTGCTTCAAATTCAAGGATTTGGTGCAGAAAATGATTGATAGAAAAGAATTAGTCCAAGTTCAACAAGAAGAGGATATAAATGTTAATGGAGTATGGGACAGTGATGAAGAAGATGTCTATCTAAAAGACATGTTAGAACCTTCACCTTCCATATCATACACCACGGACGATATTTGGGCTAAAGAAGATTCATCAATAGACGTCCTCACAAGATCCGGGAGAATACAACCTCCTGTTTCAACACAACCCATGCCTACCGTACAACAAGTTCCAATACCTATCACCGAAGACAATGACATCGTTAAGCAATTCAAGAAGACAAAAGTGGAGATGAATGTATGGAAACTTTTGGCAACGTCTCGAGAACATAGGTTGGCTGTGATGAATGCCTTGGATAAAATCGGGATAGATTCTAACACTACTCCTGAGGGACTAGCTAACTTCCCCACGAGTGATCTCCCTAGTCCAATTAATCTAATCACCTTCTCTGATAAAGATTTACCCCCGGAAGGTGACAAGCACTACAAAGCGTTAAACCTCACAGTAGTCTGCAAAAGAATGAATGTTCCCATGACTCTTGTAGACAATGGATCGACTATTAATGTCTGTCCACTTAGGACTGCGAGGATGCTCGGCATAAAGGATGAGGATTTAACTCCGTCCACACAAGGAATAAGAGCTTACGATAATACTCGACGTCAAGCTCTTGGCAAAATAACCCTAAATGTGACGGCAGGAGCAATAGAACATGCTACTACTTTTCAAGTGGTAGACATCAAAGCCTCATTCAATCTGTTGCTAGGACGCCCTTAGCTCCATGACCTAAAGGTCGTCCCTTCATCTCTCCACCAACAAGTGAAAGCTATAGTTGGAGGAATCCCCATCACTATTGATGCTTCGCCAATGAGGATCAAGTCAATAGAGAATCCAATCATCAACGTGGAGCACGACGAAGATGATGAGGACCTATGGGGCTTTAACGAAGAAGTCTCCTTAATCCAAGAGGATGAAAGGACATCTCTTTGCCACGACCCCCATTCCAACATGATCATCAACACTATGCTAAAGAAACAAGGACACTTCCCTGGGATGACCTTAGGAAAGAAGAAGGGGATAGAAAAATCGATAGAGTCACCTGGCCTCCCTAAACTAGATACTTTTGGACTTGGTTTCGAACCGACTCGGAAAGATCTCAAGCGAGCCCAGGACAAATTAAAAGCACGTAGGGACGCTCGCATTCAAAAGAAAGCAATTCCAATGGATCAGTACCCTCTTACACTTAATGGTCAATTTATAAAAGAAGGAGAGGACTATCCATGCTATGAATTTCCCGAACCATTTGTTGTAAATAGCATACGACAACCAGGATTCGAGATTTTCTTGGATTGCTATTTCACTGATGAAATCCCAACTCCCGTCCATAAGGAGAAAGCACCCCCATGCTTTGACTTTAACGTCATGGGATTACTGTTTGGGCGAGAAAGGAATGAGTTAGTTTATGAGGAAGATAACTCTTCACTCATTCAAACGGTCCTACAAAGCGAAAACTTCGACCCCTCAAAGCTAATTACTCCAACTGAAGGATTATTGCAAGGGTGGCGCTAGACTATCAAGGTGACTACTCCGAGTGGAAGGAAGATATCAATCACGACAGGACAAGGGCCGATGTTTGAAGAATCGTCAGAGTCAGGGTCTGAGTCTGAGTCAGATCCTTTCCCTTTAGAATCTTCTAAATCTTTAGTTATAACACCTTCCCTTTCTATTTCTTCTCCTAGGATAGTTAGTGATCCAGTCCCTGAGGACATATCACTCTTTGATGTAATGATCTCAGAGTATAATAATATCGCTCATTCTCCTTACTTCTCGTGTTCTTCCCTAACCCAAGATGACGAACATTGCTTAGCTAACGATGAAAAAGATAAAGAATTTATTAAAGCAATGGAAACACTTGAAAAGAAAACACCAGTAATTGAAGAGACTGAAACAGTTGACATCTCAAATGATTCAACTCATAAAAGAGAAGTTAAAATCGGACTAACATTGAATAAACAAGAAAGAACCGATTTAATTAACTTGCTTAAAGAATTTATCGATGTATTTTCTTGGTCATATGAACATATGCCAGGCATTAACAGAGAAATAGCTCAACACACCATACCATTAATTCCAGGAATGAAACCCTTAAAACAAAAGTTGCGTCGAATGAAACCCGACGTAGCACTTAAGATAAAAGAAGAAGTTCAAAAACAAATAACTGCAGGTTTCATCAAGGTATCCAAATACCCCGAATGGGTCGCCAACGTCGTCCCGGTTCCTAAGAAAGACGGAAGGGTAAGAATGTGTGTCGACTATCGAGATCTAAATAAGGCAAGTCCAAAGGACGATTTCCCTTTGCCACACATCAATATTCTGGTAGACAACACAGCAAATCACGCGCTTCTCTCATTCATGGACGGATACGCGGGGTACAATCAGATTCTCATGGTGGAAGAAGACATGGAGAAGACAACTTTCATCACACCATGGGGCACTTACTGTTACACGGTAATGCCATTTGGGTTGAAAAACGCAGGTGCTACTTACCAACGTGCAGCAACTGCCTTACTCCATGACATGATGCATAAAGAAGTCGAGGTATATGTAGACGACATGATTGTGAAATCAAAAGACCGTCCGGGCCATCAAGTAGCCTTAAGGAAATTTTTCGAAAGGCTAAGAAAATACAATATGAGGTTAAATCCCTCAAAATGTGCTTTTGGAGTCACCTCAGGCAAGCTCTTGGGGTACGTCATAAGCTCTAGAAGAATAGAGATAGATCCAACCAAGATCAAAGCAATCATGTCAATGCCACCGCCCAAGACCGAGAAACAGATTCAAGGATTCATTGGCCGGTTGCAATACATAAGTAGGTTCATATCAAAACTAACAACGATATGCGAACCAATCTTCAAAAAGCTCAAGAAAAATGTACCAGTAATATGGGATGACGAGTGTCAAAAAGCCTTTGACCGGATCAAAGCCTATCTCGCAAATCCTCCCGTATTAGCGCCAGCACTTCCCGGAATACCTCTTAGGTTATACTTGACGGTTACCAAAGAGACAATGGGAGCCATGTTAGCACAAGAGGTAGAAAACAAAGAGAATACAATCTATTACTTAAGTAAGAAGATGCTCGAATACGAAACACGCTATACACCACTCGAGAAATTGTGCCTCCCTTTGGTGTGGGCCACGACTAAGTTAAGACATTACATGTTGGTGCATACCGTTTTCGTAGTATCTCGATTAGATCCACTCAAATACTTGTTCGAGAAATCAACGCTCAATGGACGTATTTCAAGATGGATAGTCAACTTAGCCCAGTTCGATGTGCGGTTTATGCCACAAAAAGCTATTAAAGGATCCGTGGTGTCAGACTTTCTGGCAGATTTTCCAATAGAAGACTCGACACCAATACAGGACAGTAAATTTCCAGATGAAGATTTGATGGTCACCGAAGATGATACTTGGACCTTGTATTTTGACGGAGCCTCAAACCAAAAGGGATGTGGTGTCGGAGTACTACTAGTATCACCTAAAGAAGAACACGTCCCAATCTCAATAAAGCTTGATTTCGACGTTACCAACAATGCTGCTGAATATGAAGCATGTGTGTTAGGCCTTGAAACAGCCCTGGCATTGGGAGTAAAAAATTTAAGGATATTTGGAGATTCCTCCCTAATCATCAATCAAATATCTAAAAGGTGGAAAGTTAGGAGCGAAAGCCTAGCCCCTTACCAAACTTATCTGGAAACTCTTACCGATCAATTAGAGAAGGTAGAATACACATATCTACCTAGAGAAGAGAATCAATTTGCTGATGCCTTGGCAAGATTAGCCTCAATGGTTAGGATTCCCACGGATATCGAGCAAATGCCTCTAACTATCGAAAATAGGCACAAACCGGCGTATATACAGGCTATAGAAGACGACGACCCAGTCCAAGACAAAGATGAAGAACGAGAGGAAGAACCATGGTACACAGACATTCTCAATTATGTCACCAATGGAGAATACCCTCCTCATGCTGACAAAAGAGCTAAGCGAGCCTTGAGACTTTGGCTTCTCAATATGTACTCATAGAGAACGAGCTACATAAAAGGGTACCTAGAGGTCGAGCCCTCCTATGTGTAGGGAAGGTGGATGCACAAAGAATAATGAGAATGGTCCACGAAGGAATCTGTGGAACTCATATAAATGGCAAAATGTTAGTCTAGAAAATAATGCGAGAAGGGTATTATTGGACTACCATGAATAGGGATTGCCATCAATATGTAAAAAGATGCCCTAAGTGTCAAATTTATGCCAATTTACAGCACGTTCCTCCATCTTTGCTCTACACCTACACATCACCATGGCCATTATCTACATGGGGAATTGACATAATTGGCAAGATCACTCCTCCAGGGACAGGAGGCCATGAATTTATTCTAGTAGCAATTGATTACTTTACAAAGTGGGTTGAAGAACAATCATATGCTAAACTCACCGCAAAACATGTAGCACTTTTTATCGAGAGGAATATCATTTGTCGATATGGAGTCCTACATGAAATGATAAGTGACAATGGAACTCACTTTCAAGCCGAATGTGAAGAATTGCTACATAAATATGGTATCCAACATCATCATTCGTCCCCTTATAGACCTCAAGCAAACGGAGCAGTCGAGGCAACTAATAAGAATTTAAAGACTATCATCGAGAAAATGACAGAAAATTATAAGGATTGGCCTGACAAGCTTCACTTTGCGTTGTGGGGTTATCGCACGTCAATCCGTACATCAACAGGAAATACACCATTTTCTTTGGTATATGGAATGGATGTCGTACAACCTGTCGAACTAGAAATACCATCTCTACATATTGCGCTAGAGAGTAAACTCGATGAAGTCGAATGGGCTAGGGCACGATATGAAGAATTGATCCTACTCGATGAAAAACGACTAAAAGCTCTACATCACACTCAGTGCTATCAAACTCGTATGGCTAGACATTTTAATAAGAAGGTCAAGACAAGAAATATCAAAGTAGGAGATCTGGTATTAAAAGCGCTAAGGAAAAATGTTTTAGATCCAAGGGGAAAGTTTAGACCTAATTGGTCTGGCCCCTACATTGTCAAAACAATCCTGTCAGGTGGTGCAGCAAAATTAACTGACATGGATGGCAATGAATTCTCAAACATGACCAATCTTGACCAACTTAAAAAATACTACCCATAATTACTTGAGTAGGACACTCAAGAGAGCTACGTTCGGCCTGATTCCTTAAGAAAGGATACGTAGGCAACCCATTATGGGTGCGGCCACTTTATTTTTCGACATCTCCGCGTTCCGGAACCAACAAAAAGACAACAAAAGTCGGAAAAGCAACTGGCGTCATAGAGCAGAGCCTGGCACCAGAAAAAAGCCATTAGCTCCAGACGACAGTATTGGCGCCTGGCGCCAGACCTCAATAGCTGGCGCCAATTCTCAATTATTGACGCCAATTCAGTAATAAAATCTGGGCGAATTTCGGTGTTTTTCAGAAAATTTTCGACTTCCGTACTCGAAGAATTTCTGGAAAATCAAGTTTTTCGGTTTTTCATTGCTTTAATAAAATAAATTTAAAGTAACAATTTAATTGAAAGCTAAAATTTCATTAATGAAATAAAATTACATTGTCAATGGAATTTAAATAAAGCTGAAATTAATTAACTTTAATTAAGAATCTTATAAATCTAAAGCTAAGCAATGGTCTAGTCTTTCTTCTCCTTCTTTGCTTTTTTCCAATTCTTTTCTGCCTCCTCCTCTTCATCCATTACTTTAGCTAGTAGGAATCCTTTAGAGGACCTACATTCAATCTTAGAATAGATTGTTTCTCCTTCAGCTAGCACCCCATGCTTCTTTTCCACCCAAGCCTTCTTGTCTATAACCTTCCTTTTCCCCTTGTCTTTAGTAGTATTCTTCTTCTTAGGCATTATAGGTGTCTTGAACTCAATTCTTGCACCTAAGCGTTCCTTGGCCGGTGTCACCCTGTCACCTAGACGATTCTTCACTTCAGTTCTACCCTGATCAATTGAAGACTTCTTCAGCAACCACTTCTTTATGTCATTAGGCAAAGAAGGGGGAACCTTTTGGTAATCACTTCCCATAAAGGTCTAGCGCTCCAGTAAGTGTCAAATTTATCTACTTCTTGAGATATGGGATACTCATAGGGAGGACGAAGATCCCCGGAAGGAATATTTTGAAGCAAGCCATATTGTCTCTTTACTCTGCAGGGGTAATAATATGCCATGCGAGACAAACTTGGAAGACGGCAGAAAGGTTGCTTGTTAACACCAACCATCCTTTTTATTTTCCACCATGGGATGACCCACTTGATAGTGAAATCACGTGATTCAAAGACTTTCTTCCGCCCATGGCGCCCAATTTTATGGATGCGCTTCTTTCTTCTCACAAAGCAAATGGGCGTATAACTTTCAATATCGTCCGGAGGGCTAATTAATCCTAGCCTTTCCATTAGCCACATCTGAAAAATTCCAATGCAAATAAATTAATATTACAATACAAAAATATATTTTTTTATTTCTGTAATTAAAAATATTATTTTTCTACCTGTAATAAAATTGGAGAACCGCGAAGAGGTGCTCTTAGGTCCCTTTTCAACTCATCTAGACTAATCATAGTCTCTCCAACTATCAAAGGCATTGGATTTCTCCCGGATTCAATTTGTTCTAGCACAGTGGTTATAATTGATTGACCCTCATTAATTTTACCACTACTAAGACAATATTGATTAAGCATGCAGAATAAGAACGCCCTTCTTCTATATATGTGAAAAGATTCAGAAAGCGGTTTATCAAAATAATAGCGTGCAAATTCCTTTAAGTTCACCACGTTGCCATCTACTATTTTTGATAAATCTCTTTCCTTCAAGTTAAAGAAGCGCTCAAAATCCTTATAGTAATATGCATCTACTCTAGGGATTACTACCAAGTCTATTGCAGGGAAGCCTAAAATAGCACCAAATTCCTCTGGCAAAGGGCTAATTTCATCATACCCTATTCTAAAACAATGTGTGTCAATGTTCCAATATTCTAAAGCGGCATGTATGAAGTCTATGTCTAGATCTACCCCTTTAATGCCATATATTCCCCCCAAGTGAAATAAATCCAATTCTTTTCTTTCTCTAGCATTGAGAGATCGACACCATTCATGAGAATATTGGGTGAAAGTTTTAGTGGCTAAAGACATGATTATTTTTTCTAAAGAGAAGAATAATTTTTTCGCTGGAATTATGTGAATAATCGGCTGAGCAGGGGGCTATTTATGCACAAATTGCGAGGAATTTCAACCTGACTGGAATACGTAGTCAGCGTTAATTGGCGTCACACACCCGAAATTGGCGTCACCCATCTGCTATTGGCGCCACACGCTAGTAATAGCGCCTGGCGCCACGTGCCACAGGCTAGCGCCAGCTGGCGCCAAGTCAGCAGGACAGCCGCGCGTGCTCAGTTTGCGTTTTGATATTAAATCGGAGTCGGTTAATGACTTTGAGGCCCCGTTTTAATTTCTTCTACATATTTTTCTATCCTTTTTTAATTAATTATTTTTAGTTAATTTTTATTTTCTCTTGGATTTTATAAAATCAAGCCTTTCTCTCCGTCTTATTTTTCCTTTTTATTTTTCTTTTCGGGGAAGAGAGTCGGATAATACCCTCCATCAATAATAAAAATGACGGAATTTTTGCGCAAAATTGTTATCACATCTGCACACACTAACATAATAATAGATAATACAGAACAAAGTGTCTAAATAACAAGTCAAAGGCAAAGTTCTATAAAAAGTCAAAATAAAATACATATACAGAAGTAAACTACGGCGCCGGAGGACGTAGGCCCATCATGCCATAAAACTGCGCCGTCCGAGGGGTCACCTCTCCACCAGCTCCGGCCTCAGCACCAGCTCCAGTCTCCGTAGGAGGAGGGAAACTCAAAACAGGACCGCTCCAGCCAAGGTCAACCTGAGGCTGAGACCGCGGAGGCTGCTGCGATGACGAGCCAACCTCGTACATCCCACCACCTCTGAAAGCCGAGGTAGCCTCTCCCACCGGTGCAGCAGGAGCACCCTCAGAAGAAGACCTTGAGCCCTCAGCAACGTCGGCTCGAGCAGCCTCGGAACGCCCACCTCTACCTCCTGACGAAGTGCGACGACGTCTCGAGCTAGACCTCGCCGGCTCTCTCCGCCCCTCAGGCCTCGTACGGGTGTGAGAAGCAATCGGCTGACCCTGCAAAAAGAATTAAATCAGAAACAAGGTGAAAACTGAATAATAGTGCAGAAACAATAAGTAACGAAAAGTTACCTCTCGGACAGCGTCGTCTCGACGACAGGTAGCCACGTTCCTCATCCGGACGAGTTGGCTCCGGAAGGCATCTATACATCGTGCCATAGCCGAAACCACCTCGCGTGAGAACTGTCAAGAAAAGTTAAGTCAGTAAAAATGCATGATAACTGAATACAAGATTCTGAATTAGAGCTAGACTTACCCTGGTCTGGTGACGAGGAATCGACCGCTCCACGAAGCGCTCGCCCTTAGGAGCCGGAGAAATCATCTCCTCGATCGACCCGTACATCCCCTGGTAGTGGATGGACATACGGGGTGGCACAAACTCAGTGGGACCATCCTAATAAAACAGAAAAGAAATCAGCAAGGTATTACTTGGGGCTACTCAGTGAAAAACAAAAAGTTAAGAATCTTACCCTCACATCCTCGGCCGGCACGGGGGCTGGAGCTAACAAAGGAATTAGCTCCTCAGCATAACTCCTCCCAAGGATCACATGGGACCGCCAAAGAGAACTAGACTCCTCAGCCATGCTCGACAACTCTCTCTCGTCGAACATGTTGCGTGGTGGAGGAGCAGGAACGACAAAGCCATCGGAGGAGTGATGTCTAGCAACTCTCTCTCCTAAGTACGCAACTGCTCCGTAGGTCCCCAGAAAGTAACGACGCTCAGCAGAGTACTGTACCGCTAGTCCAGGGACTGTCCAACCGCCCCATGGCCGGTATACTACCTCAGGTCCCTCTAAAAATACCAAACGGGTAAGAACATGTCTAAAACACGCAAAAGAGCAAGATAAACACCAAAAATCGTACCGAGATGATCCGACTCCGGACACGTGCAGTAGACAGGTCCACATGGTGGCCGCCCCAAGAGGCGCTCACTGGATACCCTCTCGGCGATGGTCTCGCCGGCGCAATGGAAGGAAAGTATTCATAAAACCAGATCTATAAAAAAGCTAAAGTATGAGTGAATGCTAACTAAACATATAGGGCTAAACTTTATAGGTAATAACGTTTACCTCTACGACTTTCCAGAAAGCAGACAAAGCAACATTCGTCCTAAAAGACCGGTGGCGACACGAGTCCCTCAGGGCGCGAACGAAGTCAGTATAGGCCAAGCTGGCCAAGTCATAAGTCCCGATCCGCCGGAGATCGCGAACAGCAGGGAGGTAGTAAAGCAATGCCCTACTACCCCTATCAGGGGAGAATGTCCCTGACAACAACATCAGCACAAAGATGCGCACCCGCTGCTCTCGGGTGGTCGCATCGTCATCAAGAGCCGCTGCCAATGTCGAGCGGCGAATCCCTCTAGCACTAAACTGAGTCGTCTCGACCTCAGCTCGGGCCCGAACAGCAATCGGCCCCAACAGTTCCTCGACCTCTGGAGAAAAGACGTCGATACCGCCGTCAAATGGCAGCGGCACAGAAGAGAACTCCAGTCCTGTGATGAGACTGAAGTCTGTAGGAGTGACCATCATCTCACCCCATGGAAAATGAAAGGTGTTGGTGGTGTCCCAAAAGAACTCCACCAGAGCGCGTACTACGTGGTGACCCCCGGTGGAGGCAACCATAGCCTCGGAGGTCTCAAACAGGGCAACCAATCCGCAAGACTCCCATAGGAGTCTCGTCTCTCGATCTCTGGCGATATGCATCCTATACAAATCGCCTAGGCCATCGCAGCCAGAGCCGTGATGTCGTGTTCTCCCAGGCTCGGTTCCCCGTCTCACCCTCTCAGAAATGTGGTGGACAGGGGCAAAGAACAAGGTCTGCTCATCCCACTCTGGGAACTGACCAAGCGAAGTGGACGGTGTGGTGTCGTCCTCCACGGGCTCATGCTCCCGTCTAGTGTTTCTGGACCGTGAACCTGAGCCTCGTTGTCTAGCCATGCTACATTGTGCAGAATCATCATAAATTAAGGTTCTATAGTATCTAAAGGTTTGCCTAGCCACATGATACTATGTTCGCAAAAACAGAGTACGTAGTACTAAAATAGAGCACAAATTCGAATTGAGCAAGATAGCATTTTTTTCAAGCAATCAAACAATTTCTTGCAACACTATAGTGATTATTGTGACAAATTGAACAAGAATTGCTAGCAAAAACAACAAGAACGGGTCACATTGTTTTTCACAACCTTAGGAGGTCCAACAATGGCGGATTGCTCATTTCTTCACCAAATTGAGTCAAACAAGTCTCAAATTACTCCCAAGGCAATATACAAACATAAGCAAGCAATTTCATGGCATAAAACTTGATAAGCAAAGCAAATTGAGCATCATAAGTTTCGAATTTTCATGAAATTCGTGAATGAACATGCCAAAAATTCATAAAAACCGACGTGAGTTGGAGGAAAACTTACATAGATCGGGAATATGGATGAAAAGAGCTTTGATTTGCAACAAATTTGAGCGAATTCGGTTGAGAAACTAATGAGCAACGATCAATTGAAGTTTCGACTTCTTTCGAGCAACGTTCGCAGCAAACCAGAGCACGAAATGAACTGAAAATGGGAATTTAAAGTGATTCCCGTGCTGGCGCCAGTCCCTAGGCATTGGCGTCACATTCTGTGTTTGGCGCCAGACGCCAATTTCAGCGCATGGCGCTGATGCCATAAGTCTGGCGCTGATTGATTTTCAGCGACGCCAAAGCAGCCAGCCACCTTTTGGGGTCTTGCTAGTCTTCTGCAATATATTTTGGGTTCCTTGGTACGCCAGTTAGCCCCTCTAAGCAATTTGACATGATTAGGTAATCGGCTTGATTACATAAAGTGATCGAGCTGATGAAAAGATCGTCTCACTAAGCTTAAAGCGCCTAAGCATTGGCTCATTAGCAAAAAGCACTGACATACAGGTTCATTAGCAAAAGGCACCGACATACAGGTTCGTTAGCCAAAGGCACCGACATATAGGTTCAAGAGCAAAGAGCGCCGACGTACAGGCATAGCAAAAGACAAGTACAGGCGAACTTTTAGAGATCGACGGGCGTGGATCTTCGGTATTTTCCTTTGGGAGATTATCGCATCAAATGAGGATAACTTCAAGAGAAGATGTCTTCGACATCATTCCCTAGCTTGCGGAAAGTTGTCATAAACAACTGAAGGTAATTTCGGGCGAAATTGTCTTCGATCATAGTTCCTGAGGCATGGAAGATGATCATAATGCGGATGAGAATTATTTCAAGAGAAATAATTTTCGATGATATTCCCTTGGATGTGGAATATTATCACAGCGGAGAAGGTAGTTTCAGGCGAAGCAATCTTCTATTTTGGAAGCAGTTACGGGCGTAGCGGTTTTCAAGCGGGATGGCATTCTCTAGCTTGCAGGAGGTCATCAAAACAAAAGCAGCAACAATCGGTTACTTTCAGAGACGTGTGCTCGACGGTGCAAGATACGCGTTTCTTAACTCTCTTATCTGTTTAACTAACATTGGTTTGCAGGTATCGGCGTTATAAGATTGATTTAGGATCGCAGAACGTTCTGAATCATTCTCCGTCCCTATCGATACTTTGACTTTCGTTTTCGAAACTTGCGTTTCTCCAAACTCAGTCAAAGTGGGGGCTTCTGCAGACACCCATTTGTGCCTCCCCAAAACCAAACCCAGTGATGAGTGCCTTTCACGTCGAATCATAATCGAATGAAACGAAAGTGTGGAAAGGTCTAGTGTTGCGGAAAGTTTTATTTCTTTTCTTTTCTCTTCTCTCTGTTTTTGAAAACTTTATTTTAAGAAAACAGCCAATCCAGTTTGGTTGGTCCATGATATGGGTCCAATAGTGGTGTAGTTGGATGGGGCTTGCAAAGACCTTTCCAACGATATATTATAAGCCCAATTCTGATGAATATTGAAGAAGTTATGGCCAATTTACTAAACTAGGCCCGGTTTGAGCTTTAAGTACGGCCCAATGATCTAGGGGAGGGCCTAATATGATTTATCATTCCTAATGTAATTAGGAATGGTTCTGGTCTTCTAGAACATTCTAGAAGGTCTCATCATTCCTAATTCAATTAGGATTCTTCAGAGTTTTTAATTAGATCAAATAGCATTTTCGACTTAAATTATATTATTTTATCTTCCAGTACAATAAAATTATCAGATTTTTGAAAACGCGTTAAAATCCGGTTTGGCGTCCAACCCCAGGCCTTGGCGCCTGGAATCAGGATTGGCGCCAGACGCCAGCCATTGGCGCCTGGCGCTAGCCACTGGTCCTGGCGCCAAGTTGGTTTTTCGTTCTTCAGACTCTGTTTTGATAAATTATCTTTTTTGGATGTTTTTCTCTATAAATGTCGTATCAAAAACTCCGTTTTCATTCACGGATTATCAATATTCATTCACCAAGAATCTTCAATTCTCTTCTTAAAATCATTCATTCTTTCTTTTTTAAAACTTTGTTTTCTCGAATACAAAATTCTGCATTCGCAAGATCTTGATACACCTAGCCATATCCGAAGTTTCCTTCGCCCTAGACATGAAAGGTTTAATTTCTGAGGGTTTGGTCCCAAATCTCACTTTTAATTATTTAATTTAATTGTTTGTTTATTATTTTCCTTGAAGTTACTAACGTGTGTATTTTGTTATTAGAAAGAGGTACGAGGCATCCAAGTAAGTGCTTTAATGGTTTAATTGATTTTATGATGTAGATATCATGCTTAGATTGTTATTTATGATTCCTAGTATCATGTCTAGAGTGTTTTTAATATTAAATATGATTGTTATGATGCTACCTACGTTCTTTCTAATATTAATTCATGTTAGTATCATGTTAGGGCTAAAGCTTTGATTTTTATTGCTTAGTGACATGCTAGGGTTTGTTATTAATCTTGTTAGTATCATGCCTAGGATCTTGCTATGTTTATTATGCTTTAACGTGATTGTGATTATAATTTATGGTTATCATGATGATTATTATTATTAATGATGTTTATTATTATTAATGTTGCTTGATATGCATATTATTTTATATTGTTATTGCTTGATCACCTTTTATTGCATGTTTAAAGGGAATTTGGTATTTGCAACCACGCTTAATAAGATATTAATAATCTTGTTTAGGGTTAATTGTGATTATAATTCAAGTAATCGCCAATAATAGTTTATTTGTGCATTAATATTCAACCAACATAGATTAAACAGGTTTAGGGTTAATCCTATTGATTGTATGTTAGTCAGAAAGCGCACATGAATACGAGCAGAATAAAGTAGAGGCCTATTATTAGGGCAGGTTCAATCTCTTTTAGGTTGGATTAGTACCTTCATCCCCGAACCCTATTTTGGTTCATGGCCTTATGGAGTTGACGATCTCTTGGATCGTTAAGGGGTGTAACCTTCACCTCGTGAACGGTTTACAAGTTCCTTAAAAATTTGTTGGCGACTCTTTTGCTCTATCTTCTTCCCTTTTGGACGCCACCGTACTTTAGTGTATGATCACAGTGGGGTTTAAGCTAGTGGGATTTTAAAGGCTTGAAATTATTCCCTACAGTAGGGGTCAGACCAGTTTGGTCTAAATTTTCCCCTTGGGTCTAAAACATTTTTCCTTAGCGCTTTTAATACCAAATCTCCTACTTTGATATTTCTTTTCTTGACCTTCTTATTAAAATGCCTAGCTATACGAGTTTGGTAACACTGAGTATGATGTAGAGCTTCTAGTCGTTTCTCGTCGAGTAGAATCAATTCTTCATATCTTGCCCTGGTCCATTCAACTTCATCAAGTTTACTCTCTAACGCGATGCGTAGAGATGGTATTTCTAATTCCACAGGTTGTACGACATCCATTCCATATACCAAGGAAAATGGCGTATTTCCTGTTAATGTACGGATTGACGTGCGATAACCCCACAATGCGAAGTGAAGCTTGTCAGGCCAATCCTTATAATTTTCAGTCATTTTCTCGATGATAGTCTTTAAATTTTTATTAGCTGCCTCGACTGCTCCGTTTGCTTGAGGTCTATAAGGGGAAGAATGATGATGTTGAATGCCGTATTTTTGTAGCAATTCTTCACATTCGGCTTGAAAGTGAGTTCCATTGTCACTTATCATCTCATGTGGGGCTCCATATCGGCAGACAATATTTCTTTCGATAAAGAGTGCTACGTGTTTTGCAGTGAGTTTAGCGTATGATTGCGCTTCAACCCACTTTGTAAAGTAATCGATTGCTACTAGAATAAATCTGTGGCCTCCTGTTCCTGGGGGAGTGATTTTGCCAATTATGTCAATTCCCCATGTACAGAATGGCCATGGCGATGTGTAGGTGTAGATCAAAGATGGAGGGAAATGTTGTAAGTTGGCATAAATTTGGCACTTAGGGCATCTTTTTACGTATTGATGACAATCCCTATTCATTGTAGTCCAATAATATCCTTCTCACATTATTTTCTAGACTAACATTTTGCCATTTACATGAGTGCCACAGATTCCTTCGTGAACTATTCTCATTACTCTTTGTGCATCCATCTTTCCTACACATAGGAGAGCTCGACCTTTAGGTACTCTTTTGTGTAACTCGTTGTCTATGAGTACATATTGAGAAGCCAAAAGTCTCAACGCTCGCTTTGCTCTTTTGTCAGCATGAGGAAGGTATTCTCCATTGGTGACATAATTGAGTATGTTCGTGTACCACGGTTCTTCTTCTTCTTCTTCTTCTTCTTGGACTAAGTCGTCGTCTTCTATAGCCTGGATGTATGCTGGTTTGTGCCTTTTTTCGATAGTTAGAGGCATTTCCTCGATTTCCATGGGAATCCTAACCATTGAGGCTAATCTTGCCAAGACATCAGCAAATTGGTTTTCGTCTCTAGGTAGATATGTATATTCTACCTTCTCTAACTGATCGGTAAGAGTTTTCAGATAGGTTTTGTAAGGGGCTAGGCTTTCGCTCCTTACTTTCCATCTTTTAGATATCTAATTGATGATCAAAGAAGAGTCTCTGAATATCCTTAACTTCTTTACTCCCAATGCCAAAGCTGTTTCAAGGCCTACCACGCATGCTTCATATTCAGCAGCATTGTTGGTAACGTCGAAATCAAGCTTTATTGAGATTGGAACGTGCTCTTCTTTAGGTGATACTAGTAGCACTCCGACGCCACATCCCTTTTGGTTTGAGGCTCCGTCAAAATACAAGGTCCAAGTATCATCTTCAGTGACCATTAGGTCTTCATCTGGAAAGTCATTGTCTTGTATTGGCGTCGAGTCTTCTATTAGAAAATCTGCTAGAAAGTCTGACACCACGGATCCTTTAATAGCTTTTTGTAGCAAAAACCGTACATCGAACTGGGCTAGATTGACTATCCATCTTGATATGCGTCCATTAAGTGTAGATTTCTCGAATAGATACTTGAGTGGATCTAATCGGGAGACTACGAAAACGGTATGCACCAACATGTAATGTCTTAACTTAGTTGTGGCCCACACCAAGGCGAGGCACAATTTCTCGAGCCGTGTATAGCGTGTTTCGTATTCGAGCATCTTTTTACTTAGGTAATAGATTGCGTTCTCTTTGCCTTCTACTTCTTGTGCTAGCATGGCTCCCATTGTCTCTTTGGTAACCGTCAAATATAACCTAAGAGGTATTCCTGGAAGTGTTGGTGCTAATACGGGAGGATTTGCGAGATAGGCTTTGATCTTTTCAAAGGCTTTTTGACACTCGTCATCCTATATTACTGGTACATTCTTCTTGAGCTTCTTGAAGATTGGTTCACATATCGTCGTCAGTTTTGATATGAACCTACTTATGTATTGCAACCGGCCAATAAATCCTCGAATCTGCTTCTCGGTCTTGGGCGGTGGCATTGACATGATTGCTTTAATCTTGGTTGGGTCTACCTCTATTCCTCTAGAGCTTATGACATATCCCAAGAGCTTGCCTGAGGTGACTCCAAAAGCACATTTTGATGGATTCAACCTCATGTTATATTTTCTTAGCCTTTCGAAAAATTTCCCTAAGGCTACTTGATGGCCTGGACGGTCTTTTGATTTTACAATCATGTCGTCAACATATACCTCGACTTCTTTGTGCATCATGTCATGGAGTAAGGCAGTTTCTGCACGTTGGTAAGTAGCACCCGCATTTTTCAACCCGAATGGCATTACCGTGTAGCAGTAAGTGCCCCATGGTGTAATAAAGGTTATTTTCTCCATGTCTTCTTCTGCCATGAGAATCTGATTGTACCCTGCGTATCCATCCATGAATAAGAGAAGCGCGTGATTTGCCGTGTTATCTACCAGAATATCGATGTGTGGAAAAGGGAAGTCGTCCTTTGGACTTGCCTTATTTAGATCTCGATAGTCGACACACATCCTTACCCTTCCGTCTTTCTTTGGAACTGGGACGACGTTGGCGACCCATTCGGGGTATTTGGATACCTTGATGAAACCTGCAGTTATTTGTTTTTGAACTTCTTCTTTTATTTTAAGTGCTACGTCGGGTCTCATTCGACGCAACTTTTGTTTTACAGGTTTCATTCCTGGAATTGGTGGTATAGTGTGTTGAGCTATTTCTCTATTAATGCCTGGCATATCTTCATATGACCAAGCAAATACATCGATAAATTCTTTAAGTAAGTTAATTAAATCGGTTCTTTCTTGCTTATTCAATGTTAATCCGATTTTAACTTCTCTTTTATGAGTTGAATCATTCGAGATGTCAACTGTTCCAGTTTCTTCCATTACCGGTGTTTTCTTTTTGAGTGTTTCCATTGCTTTAATAATTTCTTTGTCTTTTTCATCGTTAGCTAAGCAATGCCCGTCATCTTGGGTTAGAGAAGAACACGAGAAGTAAGGAGAATGAGAAATATTATTATACTCTGAGATCATTACATCAAAGAGTGATATGTCCTCCGGGACTGGATCACTAACTATCCTAGGAGAAGAAATAGGAGGGGGAGGTGTTATTTCTAAAGACTTAGAAGACTCTAAAGGGGAAGACTCTGACTCGGACTCTGACTCAGACGACTCTTAAAACATCGGTCCTTGCCCCGTCGTGATTGATATCTTCCTTCCGCTTGGAGTAGTCACTTTGATAGTCTTGCGCCACCCTTGTAGTGATCCTTCGGCTGGAGTAATTAGCTTCGAGGGGTCGAAGCTTTCACTTTGTAGGACTGTTTGAATGAGCGAGGAGTTATCCTCTTTATAAGTTGGCTCATTCTTTTATCGCCCAAACAGTAATCCCATGACATTAAAGTCAAAGCATGGGGGTGCTTTATCTTTGTGAACGGGAGTTGGGATTTCATCAGTGAAGTGGCAATCCAAGAAAATCTCGAATCCCGATTGTCGTATGCCGTTTACAACAAATGGTTCGGGAAATTCATGGCATGGATAGTCCTCTCCTTCTTTTATGAACTGACCGTTAAGCGTAAGAGGGTACTGATCCATTGGAATTGCTTTCTTTTGAATGCGAGCGTCCCTACGTGCTTTCAACTTTTCCTGGGCTCGCTTGAGATCTTTCCGAGTCGGTTCGAAACCAAGTCCGAAAGTATCTAACTTAGGGAGGCCAGATGACTCCAGCGATTTTGCTATCCCTTTCTTCTTTCCTAGGGTCATCCAAGGGAAGTGTCCTTGTTTCTTCAGCATGGTGTTGACAATCATGTTGGAATGGGGGTCATGGCAAAGAGATGTCCTTTCATCCTCCTGAATTAAGGAGACTTCTTCATTAAAGCCCCATAGGTCTTCATCATCTTCGTCGTGCTTCACATTAATGATTGGATTTTCTATGGATTTGATTCTCATTGGCAAAGCATCGATAGTGATTGGAATTCCTCCAACTATGGCTTTTACTTGTTGGTGAAGAGATGAAGGGACGGCCTTTAGATCATGAAGTCAAGGGCGTCCCAACAACAAGTTGAATGAGGCTTTGATGTCCACTACTTGAAAAGTAGTAGCATGTTCTATTGCTCCTGCCGTTACATTTAGGGTTATTTTGCCAAGAGCTTGACGGCGAGTATTATTGTAGACACCCATTTGTGTCTCCCCAAAACCAAACCCAGTGATGAGTACCTTTCACGTTGAATCATAATCGAATGAAACGAAAGTGTGGAAAGGTCTAGTGTTGCGGAAAGTTTTATTTCTTTTCTTTTCTCTTCTCCCTGTTTTTGAAAACTTTATTTTTAATAAAACAGCCAATCCAGTTTGGTTGGTCCATAATATGGGTCCAATAGTGGTGTAGTTGGATGGGGCTTGCAAAGACCTTTCCAACGATATATTATAAGCCCAATTCCGATGAATATTGAGGAATTTATGGCCAATTTACTAAACTGGGCCCGGTTTGAGTTTTAAGTACGGCCCAATGATCTAGGGGAGGGCCTAATATGATTTATCATTCCTAATGTAATTAGGAATGGTTTTGGTTTTCTAGAACATTCTAGAAGGTCTTATCATTCTTAATTCAATTAGGATTCTTTAGAGATTTAATTAGATCAAATAGCATTTTCGACTGAAATTATATTATTTTATCTTCCAATACAGTAAAATTATCATAGTTTCGAAAACGTGTTAAAAGCCGGTTTGGCGTCCAACCCCAGGCCTTGGTGCCTGGAACCAGGATTGGCGCCAGACGCCAGCCATTGGCGCCTGGCGCTAGCCACTGGTCCTGGCGCCAATGAGCCAGGGCTGGCGCCAAGTTGTTTCTGTGATCTTCAGACTCTGTTTTGATAAATTATCTTTTTTGGCCGATTTTCTTTATAAATATCGTATCAAAAACTCCGTTTTCATTCACGAATTCTCCTTATTCTTAAGTCTTCATCAACTATCTTCATCATCTACATCTATCATTCACCAATTCTCTCTATTCTTAAGTCTTCATCAACTCTCAATCATTCATCAAATTCTTTGAATTCATTCATCTCTTCATTCATTCTTTCTTTTCTAAACTTTGGTTTTCATACAAAATTCCGCATTCATTAGATCTAGAAACACCTAGCCATATTCGAAGTTGCCTTCGCCCTAGCCGTGAAAGGTTTTAATTTCTGAGGGTTTGGTCCCAAATCTCTCTTTCAATTATTTAATTTAATTGTTTTGATTATTATTTTCCTTGAAGTTACTAACGTGTGTATTTTATAATTAGAAAGAGGTACGAGGCATCCAAGTAAGTACTTTATTGATTAATTGATATTATGATGTAGAAATCATGCTTATATCATTATGATATTCCTAGTATCATGTCTAGGGTATTTTTAATATCAAATATGATTGTTATGATGCCTTTTATTTTCTTCCTAATATTAATTCATGTTAGGGTTAAAGATTTGATTTTTAATGCTTAGTGACATGCTAGGGTTTGTTATTAATCTTGTTAGTATCATGCCTAGGATCTTGCTATGCTTTAATATGATTATGATTATGATTGATATTATTATTATTAATGATGTTGATTATTTATTATGTTGCTTGATACATATTATTTTATATTGTTATTGCTTGATCACCTTTTATGCATGTTTAAAGGGAATTGGTACTTGTAATCACGCTTAATAAGATAATTAATAATCTTGTTTAGGGTTAATATGATTATAATTCAAGTGATCGCCAATAATAGTTTATTTGTGCATTAAATTCAACCAACATAGATTAAACAGGTTTAGGGTTAATCCTATTGATTGCATGTTAGTCAGAAAGCGCACATGAATACGAGCAGAATAAAGTAGAGGCCTATTATTAGGGCAGGTTCAATCTCTTTTAGGTTGGATTCGTACCATCATCCCCGAACCCTTATTTGGTTCATGACCTTATGGAGTTGACGATCTCTTGGATCGTTAAGGGGTGTAACCTTCACCTCGTGAACGGTTTACAAGTTCCTTAAAAACTTGTGGGCGACTCTTTTGCTCTATCTTCTTCCCTTTTGGACGCCACCGTACTTTAGTGTATGATCACAGTGGGGTTCAAGCTAGTGGGATTTTAAAGGCTTGAAACTATTCCCTACAGTTTTTGGCCACTCCACTGGGGAGGATTTCTATTTTAATTCCTGAATTTGTTTCGGCAATGATTTAGAATGAGTGGATGAGACTCGAAAAGTTCTAAGTATTTCATGTGCGTAATTTTGATTAACATTGTGGCATATGCATAAAAAGGTTCTCATTGGAAAGATCATCCGTAATGAGTCAAAAACATAGGATTTTACACGTAGGAAATTTGAGAAATGTCTTTCACAACTAGGACTGAAATAACACCGCGCGAAACAGGATGATTTTATTGAGCACAGAAAGCTGCTGAGGCATGTGGGAAGTAGCGTCAGGGGCCAGAGCTTGGCGCCAAACATTTAGCCGTAGCGCCAGACGCCAATATTGGCGCCAGACGCTACAGTTAAAAGTTGGCGCCAGTCTCTGTTTGCTGGCGCCAATTTCCCCCAATACCGAGTTAGAAATATGCGTTCTAATTTCGACCGGTTTTTCGTATTGTTTGCTCGATCCTACTTCCTGACTGAATTTTTTCTCACTTTTCTGAAACCCATATGTGTTCTACATATGGACATAACCCTCTGGGAATTCATGCTCTATCTACCCGATTGAACGCTCCTGGCAACAAAGGGTACATCTGAGAGGTTGAATTCACCAAACCATGGAAGTGAGTTTTTTCTAAAAACTTGCGGTGTCCTATCCACACCCGTTAACCCTTCACGGTTAGGCTTCTACGCGGTGCATCTGGACAATTAACCATGGACCCTATTTGACTAAACCATATCCCGAACTTTAGAGAACTAGAGCCATGGTTAGGTTGCGAACTCATTGCATCAGATTGTGCCTACTTGACTAATTGTGCATTATTTGTTGTGCATATATATTCTATGTTCCACTTAACCGTTTGTTGATTTGTGTTGAGATTAAAATTAATGACTTAAAGAACTTTATTTAATTAATTAATTAATTAATTTGAGCTAATAAATAAACATAAAATCGAGTCAAAGTTCCTTTAAGTCAACCCGGATTTTTATTCCCGTATACTGCACAAACGTCAACTTGTTTTGGTCATAGCTGGAGTTATAGAAAGAACTACGAGTCGTACAACCTATGGATCTATAGCCCCGAGTTTTATCTTTAATTTGGCATTGGTTTCATCTCAATCAGAGTCTCAGATCAAAAGTTATGACTAAAATACCACAGTCTGTCCAGTTTAATACATATACGTGAAGTCTTAACTTAGTCTTTGCTTGAGTCTAGTCACATAGTCTAGCCACATGGTCATGACACGAGTCTTAAAGTACCATCTACACTCACTAGTCTTAGCACACACTTTGAGTACACATCACCATGGCCATGTCTTTGGTTCATGCATGAGTCGGTTTTTTTCCGTCATTTGAGTTGGGGGGTACATTCTATTCCTAATTCTTCATATCCCTCCATCTAAATCTTCTTTCACATTTTATTCCAATTTTCCTTCATTCCTCCATCCATTGCATGTTGAATAAAGTTTGAGTTAAATAATTAATGATAAGTATCCCCAAATTCCTTTCCCACAATACTTGGTCGAGGCAAGAAGGGCGATTAATCAAGGACAACCTCTTTATTCAAGTCTCTCTTTTTGATAAACCGATTCGTCAGAAGAGGAAGGCTAAGAAGATAATGGCAACTCAAGAAGAAGTCAATGAGCTTAGGAACCAATTGGTTACCATGACTGAAACACTGAAGCTACTCACCCTCAAGGTTGATGATCCCGTGAAGCAACAACAGATGGATCTCATGCAAGAGAGTCTAAGCAAGCTATCTAGTGACTATAAATTTCAGGGCATGAGTTCGCAAGGGGTCTCGCTGGACAAGGAACATCTTCCGCATAAGTTCAACGCCACTGACATCCCTAAATTCAAGGCAACAGACAACCCTTACTTCCATCTAAGAGCTTTCGAAACTATAATGACCATTAAAAGTATCGATAAGAAGGTTTTCCCCTCTCTGTTCCCACTATCTCTTGAAATCGTTTGCCAACAATGGTTCTTCTCCCTTGACAAGGAGAAAACCTCTACCTGGGAATTGATAGAAAACGCTTCCGTTGATAGGTACAAGTGCAATATTCAAGTTGAAACCGATCATAGACAACTTGAGATGCTAAGACAAAAAGAGAATGAAGGCTTTACTTCTTTCTTTAATAAATGGAGAGAAACTTCCGCCAAGATGATTGAGGTCCCCACCGAAAAGGAATCTGTGAGGATGTTTATCAAAAATCTCCAAGAAAAGTATTCAAAGCATTTAAAATATCAACACAACTTGAATACTTTCAAGGCCGTCTATGACGTAGGTATCGAGATCGAAGATGACCTCGCAAAGCAAAAAGCTACTAACAATAGCAACCACGGTGGCTGGAAAGGAAAGAAGAGCGAAAATCCTTCTTCTTCCGAAAGCGCCCACTCTAGTAATAATGTTAGTACCTTTGACCATAATGATGTCTTAGCCGTGGACAATCAAGGATCTAAAAGGAAACCCAGGCGAGAGTTCACATCCATTGGAATGACCTACGATGCTGCTTTCGATCGTCTCTATGATCGAGGATTAATCAAACCTATTGGCCCTACCGAGGATCCAACACCAGAAAATCGATCTTCGAGATGGAATCCAAATTCCTATTGCAAGTACCATCGAGGAAACGGTCATACCATCGATCAATGCTACAGGTTTCAAAATCTCATTCAAGATCTCATAGAAGCAAATAAGATCCCATTGCCTCTAGCTAGCGAGAAGACTGGATGATGTCGGAGCAAACAACACAAGACAAGAGGCGAGCTTCAATGACAAGATTCATGACCTCTTTTGTCTATTTTTTTTTTCTTTTTTTTTTTTTTCCTTTCCCCAATAAGTCTAGCATAGGCACCTTTTCTTTTCCTTTAGATTATTTTGTAGTTTTTCTTTTCTTTTCCCTTTTTAATAAAATGAGCATTTATTTCCTTGCATATGATCATTTCATTAAAAAAAAAAAAAAAAATCCATGTCGAATTAAGCACAAGGTATACCAATGATTTGAGGCACCTCTTGTAGCCACATCATATCTCCTTTCGCCCTTCAATTATACGATCCTTTCTTCATAAACCCTTTGAGCCTCGTCTAACGATAGACCTTTCTTTTTTCAACCTACATCTATCTAACCTTGGGATGGGATAGTGTGCAACTTATGCAATTTTCAATTTCATAAAAAGCTTGAGTAATTCAAAAAATAGCAAAAATAAGCAAAAGCAAAAATAAATAAAAGTGTACAAAATGGCAAGTGTTCCAATGTCTATGATGTGAAAATATCTTTGATAAGAACACGTCTTAGATTGCGTCTCTTATCGAGTGCTCGGTACCGTGCCTGAGAAACATGAATGTCAAGTGAGTGATAGACCGCATGATCGAGATTGCCCACACTTATTAAAATAAAATAAATGCTAAAGCAAAAAAAGAGAGCTAAAAAAGAGTAGAAAACCTCAAGCATAAAAATACAAATATTCAAAAGCAAGGTTGCACACCTTGCGAGCTTATCTAGGGTCTTGAGCCTTTATCCCCTTCTTCTTCAAACCTTTAGCCTAACCACGTTACAACCCTTGAAAAGACCTTTTTGAGGTATACACACTTGTGCGAGGTTTGGCTAGAGCTACGTTCGGCCTGATTCCTTACGGATACGTAGGCAACCTCACATCGAGGTGCGGCCGTAATAAACATGCATTCATATTCACATTCACACACTTACACCATGATCATATCAAGGAATTCCCTATGCTCATCCCTTTTCATTTAGAGCTAGACTTGGGGGCTTGATCCCTATATTATTAGCTTACCTAGCCTAAGAGTCACCACCATTTGACTCTTTTCAATATATTTTTCCACACACTTAGCTCTTGCGGCCTAGCCTTAGTGTCACTATCACACACTGCACAGATACATGACCAAATATATTTCCCTTAGGAACCCTTTGTCATGAAATCTTAACATAACGATGAAGCATGCCTTGTCACATCACTCATCACTCATAATTGTCATTACATAGAAGTATGAAGTGCTTAGCCTCCGTGCCTAAGTTACCCAAATACTTTCATCATGGAGTCAACCGTTGAGATAGCCTAGGATGAATTAATCCTTGAACCTTGAGAGATAGTATCAAACAACATTTGACTAAGCTCATTCAACATGCATCTTCAAACTTTTGATTTTCTTTTTCGCGTCTTTCTTTTTCGGGAGAAAGTCGGTACCCTCCACAAAAATGACGGAAAATTCTTTGCATTTTCGAGTCGCATAATCAACACTATGCACACACGGGTCATGAGTCTAACACATGTGTCATTACACTTTGAGTCGAGTCAACCTCGAGTCAGTCAAACATATCGAGTCAAGTTTATAACTTGAGTTGTGTTGAGTCAATGAGTCAAGCAACATTAAACCTTAGGTCAACCCTAAGATAATTTTAAGCCTTAGGTCAACCCTAAGATAATTAAAGAAATTGGCAAAGTTCTATAGTAAAAAATAAATACAGGTGCCGCATAATAGGGAAGACCCTACTCCAATTCCTGGCGCCAGAAATATTTCAGCAACGACAGAGCTCGAAGCCTCTCAAAAAGGTGATTTCGACTTCATACAGCAATTTCGGGTTCCTTGGTACGCCAGTTAGCCCCTATAAGCAATTTGACATGATTAAGTAGTCAGTTTGATTACAATCGTAGTAAGTGATTGACCTGACGAAAGATTGTCTCACTTAGCTTAAGCGCCTAAAACACTGGCTCATTACAATCGGTTCAAAAGCAAGCACTTAAACGACAATATGGATTGTCGCGCATTCTTATTAAACGACAAAGTTTTCCAAAAATCGGATTGTCATCCCCAACTGACAATATTTCCAAAAATGGATTGTCGTGCATCTTCTTCAACGACAATTTTTCCAAGATTGGATTGTCATCTCTGGCAAAGTTTCCAAGCGTGGATTGTCGTGCTCCTTCTTTGTTTGGCAAGTTTTTCCAAGTTCGGATTGTCATACATTCATAGATCGCTGGCAAGTTTTCCGAGATTGGATTGTCATACACCCAGTTCCCTATAGCAAAATTTCCCAAAAAATTGTTGTAGGTTTCTATTCATCATAAATTTCGGCAAAAGTTCCTCAACGTGGATTGTCATTCATTTCAGCAAGTGGCAAATTTTCCCGAAGTGGATTGTCGGTCGACTCTTTTTTGCAAATGTTCCAAGACGCGGATTGTCAATAGTGGCAATATTTTCCTAAAAGGATTGTCGCATAGCGTTGGCAAATTTCCATGGTGGATTGCTTTCAAGAGTTATATTCCAAGATGTGGATTGTCGATCGTAGCAAAGTTCTTATGAAAGATTGTTACGAAGCATAGGCAACTTTTCCAAAAATTGGATTTTGGCAAATTTTCTAAGATACGGATTGTCGCTTTATCGTGGCAACATTTCCAAGGATGGATTGTTACGAAGCATTGACAACTTTCCCTAAATCGGATTGTCATACATCATACAAGAGTTGTGTTGGCAACTATTCCAAAAGAAAAGAGGATTGTCATCACAGGAAAAGCACCGACATACTGGTTCACAAGCAGCAAAGCGCCGACGTACTGGCATAGCATCATTAAGGATTAAAAAGCAGTGATCTTTTCGAAGACTATCACAGCGGGAAAAAGAAGCTCTTTGTTCAGAGACGAGTGAACATCGAAACAGCAAGATGGCGTTCTCTAGCTTGTAGTCATCAAACAAAATACAGCAACAATCGGTTACTTTTAGAGACGTGTGCTCGACGGTGCAAGATACGCGTTTCTTAACTATTCTATCTGTTTAACTAATGCTAGTTTTGCAGGTATCGGCGTTATAAGATTGGTTTAGGATCGCAGAACGTTCTGAATCATTCTCCGTCCCTATCGCTACTTTGACTTTCGTTTTCGAAACTTGCGTTTCTCCAAACTCAGTCAAAGTGGGGGCTTCTGTAGACACCCATTTGTGTCTCCCCAAAACCAAACCCAGTGATGAGTACCTTTCACGTTGAATCATAATCGAATGAAACGAAAGTGTGGAAAGGTCTAGTGTTGCGGAAAGTTTTATTTCTTTTCTTTTCTCTTCTCCCTGTTTTTGAAAACTTTATTTTTAAGAAAACAGACAATCCAGTTTGGTTGGTCCATAATATGGGTCCAATAGTGGTGTATTAGGATGGGGCTTGCAAAGACCTTTCCAACGATATATTATAAGCCCAATTCCGATGAATATTGAGGAATTTATGGCCAATTTACTAAACTGGGCCCGGTTTGAGTTTTAAGTACGGCCCAATGATCTAGGGGAGGGCCTAATATGATTTATCATTCCTAATGTAATTAGGAATGGTTTTGGTCTTCTAGAACATTCTAGAAGGTCTTATCATTCTTAATTCAATTAGGATTCTTTAGAGTTTTAATTAGATCAAATAGCATTTTCGACTGAAATTATATTATTTTATCTTCCAGTACGGTAAAATTATCATAGTTTCGAAAACGTGTTAAAAGCCGGTTTGGCGTCCAACCCCAGGCCTTGGCGCCTGGAACCAGGATTGGCGTCAGACGCCAGCCATTGGCGCCTGGCGCTAGCCACTGGTCCTGGCGCCAATGAGCCAGGGCTGGCGCCAAGTTGTTTCTGTGATCTTCAGACTCTGTTTTGATAAATTATCTTTTTTGGCCGATTTTCTTTATAAATATCGTATCAAAAACTCCGTTTTCATTCACGAATTCTCCTTATTCTTAAGTCTTCATCAACTATCTTCATCATCTACATTTATCATTCACCAATTCTCTCTATTCTTAAGTCTTCATCAACTCTCAATCATTCATCAAATTCTTTGAATTCATTCATCTCTTCATTCATTCTTTCTTTTCTAAACTTTGGTTTTCATACAAAATTCCGCATTCATTAGATCTAGAAACACCTAGCCATATTCGAAGTTGCCTTCGCCCTAGACGTGAAAGGTTTTAATTTCTGAGGGTTTGGTCCCAAATCTCTCTTTCAATTATTTAATTTAATTGTTTTGATTATTATTTTCCTTGAAGTTACTAACGTGTGTATTTTGTAATTAGAAAGAGGTACGAGGCATCCAAGTAAGTACTTTATTGATTAATTGATATTATGATGTAGAAATCATGCTTATATCATTATGATATTCCTAGTATCATGTCTAGGGTATTTTTAATATCAAATATGATTGTTATGATGCCTTTTATTTTCTTCCTAATATTAATTCATGTTAGGGTTAAAGATTTGATTTTTAATGCTTAGTGACATGCTAGGGTTTGTTATTAATCTTGTTAGTATCATGCCTGGGATCTTGCTATGCTTTAATATGATTATGATTATGATTGATATTATTATTATTAATGATGTTGATTATTTATTATGTTGCTTGATACATATTATTTTATATTGTTATTGCTTGATCACCTTTTATGCATGTTTAAAGGGAATTGGTACTTGTAATCACGCTTAATAAGATAATTAATAATCTTGTTTAGGGTTAATATGATTATAATTCAAGTGATCGCCAATAATAGTTTATTTGTGCATTAAATTCAACCAACATAGATTAAACAGGTTTAGGGTTAATCCTATTGATTGCATGTTAGTCAGAAAGCGCACATGAATACGAGCAGAATAAAGTAGAGGCCTATTATTAGGGCAGGTTCAATCTCTTTTAGGTTGGATTTGTACCATCATCCCCGAACCCTTATTTGGTTCATGACCTTATGGAGTTGACGATCTCTTGGATCGTTAAGGGGTGTAACCTTCACCTCGTGAACGGTTTACAAGTTCCTTAAAAACTTGTTGGCGACTCTTTTGCTCTATCTTCTTCCCTTTTGGACGCCACCGTACTTTAGTGTATGATCACAGTGGGGTTCAAGCTAGTGGGATTTTAAAGGCTTGAAACTATTCCCTACAATTATCGTAGGCTTTTATTCCTTGTGTGGACAGAGTTAAGTCCTCATCCCTTATGTCAAGCATCCTCGCAGTTCTAAGTGGACAGACATTGATAGTCGATCCATTGTCTACAAGAGTCATGGGAACATTCATCCTTTTGCAGACTACCGTGAGGTTTATTGCCTTGTAATGTTTGTCACCTTCTGGGGGTAAGTCTTTGTCAGAAAAGGTGATCAAATTAATCGGACTAGGAAGGTCACTTGTGAGGAAGTTGGCTAGTCCCTCAGGAGTAGTGTCAGAATCTATCCGGATTTTATCCAAGGCATTCATTACAGCCAACCTATGTTCTCGAGATGTTGCCAGAAGTTTCCACACATTCATCTCAACTTTTGTCTTCTTAAACTGTTTAACAATGTCATTGTCTTCGATGATAGGTATGGGAACTTGATGTATGGTGGGCATAGGTTGCGTTGAAACGGGAGGTTGCATTCTCCCGGATCTTGTGAGGACATCTATTGATGAATCTTCTTCAGCCCAAATGTCATCTGTGGTGTATGATACAGAAGGTGAAGGTCCTACTATGTCCTTTAGATAGACATCTTCTTCATCACTGTCCCAAACTCCATTAATGGTTATATCCTCTTCTTGTTGAATTTGGACTAGTTTCTTTTCATCAATCATTTTCTGTACCAAATCCTTGAACTTGAAACAGTTTTCTATAGTGTGCCCCCCTGATTGATGATACTGACAGTAATATCTATCTGTCCTTTTTAATGACTCGAATGGTCTCGGTTCGAGAGGTTTGACCTCGCCACTCTCGGAGAGCATTTTGAACATTCGCGCATATGGGATCCCAATTGGAGTGTAGATTCTATTGCTCTTCTTGGGTTTTTCAGTGACTTGTAAGGGAAAGTGCTTTGCCTCATAAGTCGTCCTTACTGGTGTGAATTCTCTTTTAGGTTCTTCTTTCGGAAATGGAAGCTCGTCATATTTCCTGTGGAGTTCGTTCATAACTTTGACAGCTTCACGTAGTAGTTGCGATGCCTCCTTCATAGACAGTGTGAGCAATTGTATATCTTCCTTATTTGCCGGTTCTGGAAGACTATCCTTGACATCGAAAAAGATCTCCTCTTCTTTTTCTATGGCATTGATTTCTTCAACAGGTCTGATGAGAGATGAGGGGTCAACCTCGTTTTCTTCATCGGAGATAGCCAAGGTATGAGCTAGAGGTGCATTGTCGATGCTTGGCTTCTTACTGGAAGGGGGAAATGGTAGTTTGTTATTGTCGATTAGGTCTTGGATAGCTTCCTTAAGCTTCCAACAGCTTTCAGTGGAATGGCCCCTACCTTGGTGATACTTGCAGTGTGTATTGGGGTTCCAGTTAATTGACCTCTTCTCAACTGGTGGGTCCCTAAATGGTCCAATGGGAGTTATAAGACCTTTTGCATTTAATCGATCAAATGCGGTGTCATAACTCATGCCAATAGGAGTGAAGTTCCTCCTAAATGGTTTCTTCTGTCCTTGGTTGTTCATGGCAAGAACTTCTCCTAAATTAAAGGTGCTAACATTATTTGAGTGGGCGGTTTTGGAAGAAGAAGGATTGTCGTTCTTCTTCCCTTTCCAGCCACTGTTGGAGTTATTGTTGGCAGCTTTTGACTTAGCCAAGTCATCTTCAATATTGATCCCAATGTCATAAACAGCCTTAAAGGTATGGAGATTATTTTGATATTTAAGATGCTTAGAATATTTTTCTTGGAGATTCTTGATAAACAGTCTCACAGACTCTTTTTCACTTGGCACCTCAATCATTTTAGCTGAGGTTTCTCTCCACTTGTTAAAGAAAGAGGTGAAGCCTTCATTCTCTTTCTGTTTGAGGATTTCAAGTTCTCTATGGTTAGTCTCGACTTGAATGTTGCACTTGTACCTATCAACGAAAGTGTTTGCTATAGACTCCCAGGTAGAGGTCTTTTCTTTCTCGAGAGAAAAGAACCATTGTTGGCAAACGGTCTCGAGAGATAGTGAGAAAAGAGAAGGGAAGACCTTCTTATCAATACCCTTGATACACATTATTGTTTCGAATGCTCTTAAATGGAAGTAAGGGTTGTCAATTGCTCTGAATTTTGGGATGTCGTTGGCTTTGAACTTCTGCGGAAGAAGATCTTTGTCCACCGAGACCCCTTGTGATGTAAGCTCTTGAAACTTGTAGTCGCTGGACAACTTGCCTAGGCTCTCTTGCATGAGGTCCATTTGTTGTTGCTTCACGGGATCATAGATCCTAAGTGCAAGAAGCTTCAGTGTCTCAGTCACACAGTAGCCAGATCATTGACTTCTTCTTCAGTTGCCATTATAACCCTAGCTTTTCTCTTGCGAGCTATAGGTTTGTCGAAAAGTTGGACTTGTACGAAGAGGTTATCTTTGATTAATTGTCCTTCCTTTCTTGACCACGCGCTGTAAATTAAACCATTTTGCGTTTTAATTACTTGACTCAAATCCACTTGACTTTATGGTTTATTTTAAGGGAAAAAGAAAAAGAAAAGGGTGAATATTTTTGGGTGCATATTTTTGGCAAAAATAATGTACATATTTTTAGGGAATTAAGTATTATTATTTTTATTGGAGGATTAATATCCGACTTACCCCCCTAAAAAAAATGACGGAAAAATGCGCACACACGACTCACTTAATCATGGTCAAAGTATGTGTATTGGTGTGTGCGTTGAGTGTAAGTGACATGCTTGGACTCTTGTGTAAGACCATGGGACTTAGTGCCTAAACTCAATCATTGATTCAACTAAACATTATTGACAGCAAAATTAACCGGATTAAACAGAAAACTGATTAATTAGACTCTAGGTGATGACTCGACAAATAATCCGAACTGTCGGCCAAGCGACGAGACTGGCGTCACACTGTGGAGCTTGGCGCCAGACAACATAGCTGTCGTCAGGCGCTACACACCATAGTGTGGCGCTACAGCTCAGACCTTGGCGCCAATAGTGGAGCTTCGGTCTGGGACTGTTTTCGGTGTTATTAGTCAACTGGGGTATGCCTAAAGTCGTACTAGGTCAATTTCGATTAAAATATTAGACTTTATTGACTCAAATTAAATAATTAATTAATTAATTAGGCAAAGTTCTTTAAGTCATTAATTTATTTAGTCTCAACACAAGTCAACAAACGGTTAAGAGAAACATATATATGCACAACAAATGATGCACAATTAGTCAAGTAGGCACAATATGATGCAATGCGTTCGCAACCTAACCATGGCTCTAGTTCTCTAAAGATCGGGATATGGTTTAGTCAAAGAGGGTCCATGGTTAATTGTCCGGATGCACCGCGCGGAAGCCTAACCGTGAAGGGTTGGCGCGAGTGGATGGGACACCGCGAGTTTTAGAACAAACTCGCATCCATGGTTTGGTGAATTCAACATCTCGGATGTACCCTTTGTTGCACGGAGCGTTGAATCGGGTAGATGGAGCATGAATTTTCAGAGGGTTATGTCCATATGTAGAACACATATGGGTTTCAGAAAAGTGAGAAAAACTTCTATCAGGAAGTAGGATCGAGCAAACAATACGAAAAACCGGTCAAAATTAGAACGCATATTTCTGGCTCGGTATTGGGGGAAATTGGCGCCAGCAAACAGAGACTGGCGCCAGTTTTTAACTCTAGCGCCTGGCGCCAATGCTGGCGTCTGGCGCTACGGCTAAAAGTCTGGCGCCAAGCTCTGGCCCCTGACGCTACTTCCCACATGCCTCAGCATCTTTCTGTGCTCGATAAAATTTTCCAGTTTCGCGCGGTGTTATTTCAGTCCTAGTTGTGAAAGACGTTTCTCAAATTTCCTACGTGTAAAATCCTATGTTTTAAACTCATTACGGATGGTCTTTCCAATGAGATCTTTTTCATGCATATGACAATAATGTTAATCAAAATTACGCACATGAAATACTTAGAACGTTTCGAGTCTCATCCACTCATTCTAAATCATTGCCGAGACAAATTCAGGAATTAAAATAGAAATCCTCCCCAGTGGAGTCGCCAAAAACTGTAGGGAATAAATTTCAAGCCTTTAATCCCACTAGCTTGAACCCCACTGTGATCATACACTAAAGTATGGTGGCGTCCAAAAGGGAAGAAAATAGAGCAAAAGAGTCGCCAACAAGTTTTTTTAGGAACTTGTAAACCGTTCACGAGGTGAAGGTTACACCCTTTAACGATCCAAGAGATCGTCAACTCCATAAGGTCATGAACCAAATAAGGGTTCGGGGATGATGGTACAAATCCAACCTAAAAGAGATTGAACCTGCCCTAATAATAGGCCTCTACTTTATTCTGATCGTATTCATGTGCGCTTTCTGACTAACATGCAATCAATAGGATTAACCCTAAACCTGTTTAATCTATGTTGGTTGAATTTAATGCACAAATAAATCTATTATTGGCGATCACTTGAATTATAAGCACAATTAACCCTAACAAGATTATTAATTATCTTATTAAGCGTGATTACAAGTACAAAATTCCCTTTAAACATGCATAAAAGGTGTGATAAAGCAATAAATATGAATATCAAGCAACATAATAATAATCAACATTACAACAATAAAATTATAATCATCATCAAGATAATAATAATCATATAAATAATAATCATAATAATACTCATCATAAATAAAATCATCATCAAAATAATAACAATAATATTCATAATCATTATAACAATTATAATCATAATCATGTTCATGTTAACATTAAAGCATAATAATAATAGCAAGATCCTAGGCATGATTTTAACAAGATTAATAACAAACCCTAGCATGTCACTAAGCAATAAAAATCAAATCTTTAGCCCTAACATGATACTAACAATCATAAATATTAGGAAGAGAATAGGAAGCATCACAACAATCATATTAAATGTTAAAATTACCCTAGACATGATACTAGGAATATCATAATAACAATATAAATATGATCTCTACATGATAACATCAATAAAAACCATTAAAGTACTTACTTTGATACCTCGTACCTCTTTCTAATAACAAAATACACACGTTAGTAACTTCAAGGAAAGTAATAAATCAAACAATTAAATTAAATAATTGAAATAGAGATTTGGGACCAAACCCTCAGAAATTAAAACCTTTCACGTCTAGGGCGAAGGCAACTTCGAATATGGCTAGCTGTTTCTAGATCTTGCGAATGCGGAATTTTGTATGAAAACAAGGTAAGAAAGAATGAAAGAAAGAGATGAATGAATTAGAGAATGCTAAAGAAAAACTTGTGAATGAAAATCGATTGTTGATGAATCGTGAGAATTCGTGGTCGGTGATGAATGAAAATCAATTAGTCAATCAAAACGGAGTTTTTAATACAATATTTATAGAGAAAATCATCCAAAAAGATAAATTAGACAGAACAGAGTCTGACGCTCAGAAAACAGAGCTAGCGCCAACCCTGGCTAGCTGGCGCCAGGCACCAGCACTAGCGCCAAGCGCCAATGGCTAGCGCCAGGCGCCAGGCCTGGTTCCAGGCGCCAAGGCCTGGGGTCAGACGCCAAGCTCAAATTTAACGCGTTTTCGAAAATCCGATAAGTTTACCGTACTGGAGGATAAAATAATATAATTTCTTCGAAAATGCTATTTGATTTTGATTAAAACTCTGAAAAGTCAACAAAAGTCAATTTATCAATGCTAATTGAATTAGGAATGAAAAGAACCTTCTAGAAGAATCTAGAAGACCAAAACCATTCCTAATTGCATTAGGAATGATTAATCATATTAGGCCCTCCCCTAGATCATTGGGTCGTACATAAAGCTCAAACCGGGCCCAGTTTGGTAAATTGGCCATAACTTCCTCAATATTCATCGGAATTGGGCTTATAATATATCGTTGGAAAGGTCTTTGCAAGCCCCATCCAACTACACTACTATTGGACCCATATCATGGACCAACCAAACTGGATTGGCTGTTTTTTCAAAATAAGTTTTCAAAAACAGAGAGAAGAGAAAATAAAATAAAACTTTCCGCAACACTAGACTTTCCACACTTTCGCTTCATTCGATTATGATTCGATGCGAAAGGTACTCATCACTGGGTTTGGTTTTGGGGAGACACAAATGGGTGTCTACAACTGTAATACCCCGTATTTTCATACGTATTTTCCTAATTAATTATTATTTTCTAAAAAGGGTATTTTAGTAATTCAACTTATTTTTAAATCTTGGAGCCAAAATGATATTTGAATTTTGGTGCCAAAAGTATTTTGAAAACTAATCATTATTTTGGATAAGATTTATTATCCATTTATCCTATTTTAAAAACCGGATTATTTATATTTCAGATATTTTAATTAAGGCAAAAGCTATATTTTATTATTATTTTAATAGGTCCGAAAATCCCAATTAATTAGCTTATAATTTTGGATTTTCCTATGTGAAAATATGATTTTTATTTAGTTAAATTTTTTGGTGAATATTTGGTATTTTGTTATTTAATTATTTATTACAATAAATATTATTACACAATTATTTTTATTTCTTTAAACTATCAAAATATATTCCTAAATACTAAATAGAAAGGCCGAAAATATGAGCTTAGGAAAGCTCAATAATTTCGGCCATCCCATAAAGATTTTGGGAAAATATTTTGGTAATTTGTATTTTTAATTATTTCCCTAAAATCTCCTATTTTCCATAATTCTAATTCTCCATCTTTTTTATATCCAATTATTATATTTTCTTGCCATTCATTCTTCTTAATTATTCCCCAAGCAATCCCAATTTCCTTAATATTTTTCATGACATACATACCTTCCATATTCAACTATACACAATCCCTTCAAATATCAAAACTTTCCTTAAATCTTTGCTCACTTCTCCAAGTAATCTCTTAAACCCTAATTACCATAATTCTTCCTACATTTTCCTACCATAATTCATGCTCATACTATCCTATAAATACCCCTTCATACCTCTCACATTCTTCACACCAATTCTCTTCTTTTCTTCTCCTCAATTTTACACAAATCATCTCGTTCATCTTTGAAACCAATTTTCGGGAACTTCTGGTCAGTTTTTGTGGTAGTGACGTTTCACATAAAGTTGTTCCTCTCGAAACATCCTTGAGGTTAGGCTCAAGAATCACCCAATTTGGAGCTATATCAAAGGAGTTATAGCCTCTAAAAGTTCTGCCTATTATTTCCTACGCAAATCCAATTATTTTCTTCTCCTTTTCTTTTATTCAATTATTATTATTATTATTATGGGAGATTAATATGAAATTATTATGAGTAGTTTTAATTATATAAAATCAGATTTTAATAATGTTCATGTTGAATTAATTTAAGAGGTTCATGTGCATATAGTTGGGAGGGTTTAATTTAATTATTTGTGATTATTTGTTAACCTTATATTTATTAAGGTTATATTTATTTGTAGGGTGTTTTTTATCAAGATACTTGAGAGTTCTTTTGAAGTGTTGTTGGCTAAGCGAAAATCAAGGTATGTTAGGTGGCTAGATACCTTGAAAGTGATCGATTTGAATAACATGTTTGAATGATTTTATGATGAATTGAATTAAATTGAATTGAATTATGGTTTATGAATTAAAAGTATGTTTAAAGGATTGGTTTTAATAATTAAAATGGAATATTGATTTTTATAACATGTTTTGATTAATTAATTTATTATTCATGTTTAAAAAGGATTGAATTTAAAGGCATGTTGAATTTATTAAAAGAAGTTTGAATTATTATTATTAAAGGTTGAATTATTGGATTTAAAAGAGGATTTATTGAATCATGGATTTATTATTATTTATGCTTTATAAGCATGTTGTTAATCCCACTATGCGGATTTGGTTTATTGATAAGGCCTTGGACTTTGCATGACCGGGTCTTTCCTCAAGAATAGCCTTGTAACATAAGGAGACTAGCTTGGGGGGTGTGCACACTTGGGAGAGGAATTGTTTTAATATGAGGAATTGGTTTTTAAATAATTGGAATTGGTTTTATTGATTATTGATATTGGATTTATTGAGAATTGGTTTTAAACCATGAGTTTGGAATTATTGGATTATTTATTGGAAATTGGTTTTAAAGCATGCTTGCGAATAAACTGAGTTTAATTATCTTGCACTTACTGTACTTAGCATATTTTGCTAACCCGTACTTCTTATTTGTTTTGGTTCGCCCTGTTTACCGTAATGGTAAGTAGTGTTGCTTATTTTCATGTTGGAGTCAATAAATGATGCATTGGAGTCCCGGGATTGGTTTTCACTAAATTAGGAATTTGTTCTTGTATCTATTTGGAGTACTCATAACATTGGTTACTATTATGGTTATTATTAATAAAAAAGAGTATTGAAGTTTCCGCCGCAAAGTATTTATTTTTAGTAAGTTGAGTAGCCTTGCGTAATCACGCGGCGGTAATACGCCTAAGTCTATCTCTACGGTATAATTATACGTATTATACTAGTATTTACGTAGAGGGATATTTGGGGGTGTTACAATACATATCTACCAAGAGAGGAAAATTAATTTGCCGATGTTTTGGCAGGACTAGCCTCAATGGTTAGAATTCCCACAGAAATTGAGCAAATGCCTTTGATAATAGAAAAGAGGCATAAACCCGCTTACATTCAAGCTATAGAAGAAGATGAAGTAGTCTAAGAAGAAGAAGAAAAAGAAGAAGAACCTTGGTATACATACATCCTCAACTATGTCACCAAAGGGGAATATCCATCCCATGCTGACAAGAAAGCAAAACGAGCCTTAAGACTTTTTGCTTCCTAATATGTTCTCATAGACAATGAGCTACACAAAAGGCTACCTAAAGGTCGAGCTCTTCTATGTGTAGGCAAAAAGGAAGCCCAGAGGGCAATGAGAATAGTTCACGAAGGAGTATGTGGAACTCATGTGAATGGCAAGATGCTAGACTAAAAGATAATGCGCAAAGGATATTACTTGAATACAATGAATAGGGACTGTCATCATTATGTAAAAAGATGCCTTAAATGCCAAATATACGCTAAATTGCAGCACGTTCCTCCGTCACTCCTTTACACCTACTGTAGGGAATATTTCAAGCATTACCCCAAACTTTAACCCCACTGTGATCATACACTTAAGCATGGTGGCGTCCAAAGGGAAAGAAACAAGAGCAAAAGAGTCGCCAATAAGTTTTAGGAACTTGTAAACCGTTCACAAGGTTAAGGTTACACCCTTAACGATCCATGAGATCGTCAACTCCAATAGATCTGGAACCATGACTGGTGTTCGGGGATGAGGGTACGAATCCAATCTAAAAGAGATTAAACCCGCCCTAATAATAGGCCTCTACTTTATTCTACTCGTATTTATGTGAGCTTTCTGACTAACATGCAAACATTAGGTTATCCCTAAACCTATTTAATCTATGTTGGTTGAATATTAATGCACAAATAAAACTATTATTGGAGATCACTCGAATTATATTCATATTATCCTAAACAAGATTATTAATTATCTTATTAAGCGTGATTGCAAGTACAAATTCCCTTTAAACATGCAAAAAAGGCGTGATCAAGAAATAACAGTATTTAGGCCATAACTTCCTCATTATTCATCGAAATTGGGCTTATAATATATCGTTGGAAAGCTCTTTTTGAGCCCCATCCAGCAACAATATTATTGGACCCTTGTCATGGACCAAACTAAACTGTACTGACTATTTTCATAAAATAGAGTAGGTTTTCAAAAACAGAAATAAAGATTTTTATTAAAAACCAACCGCAACACTAGACTTTTCACATTTTCACTTCATTTGATTATGATTCGACGCGAAAGGTATTCATCACTGGGTTTGGTTTTGGGGAGACACGAATTGGTGTCTACAGAAGCCCCCACTTTGACTGAGTTTGGAGAAACTTATGTTTCGAAAACAAAAGTCAAAGTATCGATAGGGACGGAGAATAATTCAGAACGTTCTGCGATCCTAAATCATTCTTGTAACGCCGATACCTGCAAACTAGCGTTAGTTAAAACAGATAAAAGAGTTGAGAAACGTGTATCTTGCACCGTCAAGCACACGTCTCTGGAGGTAACCGATTTGTTGCTGCATTAACTATTGTGACAACCTTCCACAAGCTAGGGAACGCCATCTTGCTGTTTTGTTGATGTTCACTTGTATCTGAACAAAGAGCTTTTTGTGATATGTTCACGCGTCTCGGAAAAAAGAGTTTTGAATGTGTAGGGAATATTTAAAGCGTTAATCCCTAGCTTGAACCCCACTGTGATCGTACACTAAAGTACGGTGGCGTCCAAAGGGAAAAAAGATAGAGCAAAAGAGTCGCCAATAAGTTTTTTTAGGAACTTGTAAACCGTTCACGAGTTGAAGGTTACACCCCTTAACGATCCAAGAGATCGTCAACTCCATAAGGTCTTGAACCAAATAGGGTTCGGGGATGAAGGTACAAATCCAACCTAAAAGAGCACTACTACAAAAATTGGAAAAAAGACCCCTAACTAATAACCCGTTTTCTCATTCAACGGGTCTGTTTGAAGTAACATATCTAATAACAGTGATACCAGGTCTCTTATGTACATGAGGACCCCTTATGTTTGATAGATAAAAAATATATAAGAGACCCGTTGTATTTTTACAGGTCTTTTATGTGCACAAGGGCCCACTTTTCTTGTGTGAAAAAAACTTAGAGACATATAAGAGACCCGTTGTCCAATTAGAGGGGTCTCTTACATTCCTTTATTTGTTATTATTTTTGTTTTATCGTAATCAAACTCAATTGGAATTCCTCACAAAGTTCTAGTCCTATCTCTCTCGCTCTCCTATTTACAGACCTTGAAATGAACTCCATAGCTTAGTTTCCCATACCCAAAGTATCATACTGTAAAACCGTTACTCTTCCTCCCTTCTTCCACTCATTATTATTATTTTTTATCCTTTTACTCCTAGATTTCATCTATTTCCTCAATTATTTTTTGTAAATTTCTAACCATAATAGAATTATCGCTTTCGTTCGCTGCTTTCTGCCGACTCATATGGGTTGTGTTGCTGGTTCGTATATCTTGTCCTAGTTGTCGCCGTCGGATCTTCGGTTGTATCACTGTGTTTTGACGAGAAGAGGTTGTAAAAGGTTCGGTAACCTTATTACCTTCGAATCCTTTGATAACCTCAATCAATCTGAAGTATAATTATACTTCTTATGTTATTAAAGTTTATATGTGACATGAAGTTTATTGGGTTTTCATATTTTGGTCAATTTCTCTGTTTTATTTTTTAATTTTTTTGCTTGATGTGTCAGTATTTATTTATCGTTCCTTGTTTTTTTCGGTTTAATTTCCTCTATAATCTGAACTTTTTATAATTAAATTAAGACTTACTGTTTAGATTTATTGTTTAGGTTTTGTTCTTGATTTTTGCCCCAAATTATGCTTGGGTTAATTTTATTTTTAATTTATTCTGAATTATTCTATTTGGTTTGTTCTCCAGTTCGTGACAATTGCAGTAACTGAGATGAATTGGGTCGAGATGGTCACTTGGTGAGCAAAATTCCGATTATGAGAAGAAAATAGATGATTATACGCGGTTTTTTCAGCTAGTTCGCTTTCCATTAGCAAATAATCACAATGTGCAAGTTTATTAATTGGAATACTTTCTTTTTTTAACCATAGGTATCGATTACAATACTTTTTTTTTTTTTTTTGAATAGTACAATACTTTGGTAGTGTTCTTGAATGCTAAGTTTGTTTGTATAACTTGTTGTAAAATTCTACATATTAATGTTATTTATTTAATCTTGAATTTTATTGTTGTAATTCAAATTTTAAAATTTCAGCAATTTGGATAGAGCGGTAAAAAATTAAAACTTTCACAATTCAAATAAATATTAAACCGAACCAAAAAATAATTTTTTTTTTTTTGAAAATAAAGGGATCAAATAGACCTGTTATTGAATATAACAGGTCTATTTCACTCCCCTTGAAAAGACCCCATATCACATGTAACGGGTCTTTTTCCCTTCTAATGTAACTATTATATACCACGCCTAACAGACCGCCTAACTCTAATAGCAGGTCTGTTTGTTTTTAAAAACAAACCCCTCCAAATGAGAGGTCTCTTTATCAAACAGACCTCTGAGATAGAGACCCGTTCAAGATGGGTCTCTAAAGCCAATTTGGACGGGTCTATTAGCCTATTTTTGTAGTAGTGGAGATTGAACCTGCCCTAATGATAGGCCTCTACTTTATTCTGATCGTATTCACATGCGCTTTCTGACTAGCATGCAATCAATAGGTTTAACCCTAAACTTGTTTATCTATGTTGGTTGAATATTAATGCACAAATAAACTATTATTGGCGATCACTTGAATTATAATCAAAATTAACCCTAAACAAGATTATTAATTATCTTATTAAGCATGATTACAAGTACAAATTCCCTTTAAACATGCATAAAAGGCGTGATCAAGCAATAACAATAAATATCATCAAGCAACATAATAATTATAATAAGAAAAATAATAATCATAAAAATAATCATGAATCATGTTAAAGCATAATAATAGCAAGACCCTAGGCATGATACTAACAAGATTAATAACAAACCCTAGCATGTCACTAAACAATAAAAATCAGAGCTTTAGCCCTAACATGATACTAACATGCTATTAGGAAAAAAAGTAGGAAGCATCATAGAAATCATAATTAACATTATATTCTTTACCCTAAACATGATACTAGGAATTTATTGTTGTCATTCTAAACATCAAACATCCTAACATAATACTAGGAATCATAATAACAACCTAAGCATGATTTCTATATCATAATACCAATAAAAACCATTAAAGCACTTACTTGGATGCCTCGTAGCTCTTTCCAATGACAAAATACACGCGTCAGTAACTTCAAGGAAAATTATAAACAAACAATTAAATTAAATAATTGAAAGAGAGATTTGGGACCAAACCCTCAGAAATTAAAACCTTTCACGTCTAGGGCAAAGGCAACTTCGAATTTGGCTAGATGTTTCTAAATCTAATGAATGCGGAATTTTTTGTATTTGTGAAAAAACTAGTTTAGAAAAGAGAAAGAGAGTAATCAAGAGAATCTTGATGAGAGTTGGTGAGAATTGGTTAATGAAAACGGAGTTTTTAGAAGGCTATTTATAAAGAAAATCAACCAAAAAGATAAACAATCAAAACAGAGTTCTGATGCGTAAAACCAAGGTTAGCGCCAGACGCTGACATTAGCGCCAGGCGCTAACGCTAGCGCCAGGGGCCAAGCTTAGCGTCCGGCGCTAATGCTGGCGTTTGGCATTGACTAAGTTTTTGACGCGTTTTCTTAAAATCAGATAGAAATTGCCGTACAGGAGGATAAAATCGTATTTTCCTCATAAACGTTCTTTTATTCTAATTAAAACTCTAAAAAGTCAACAAAAGTCAATTTATCAATGCTAATTAAATTAGGAATGAAAAGAACCTTCTAGAAGTATCTTGAAGACTAAAACCATTCCTAATTGCATTAGGAATGATAAATCCGTATTAGGCCCTCCTCTAGATCATTGGGCCGCATATAAGGCTCAAACCGGGCCCAGTTCAGTAAATTGACCATAACTTCCTCAATATTCATCGGAATTGGGCTTATAATATATCGTTGGAAAGGTCTTTTCAAGCTCCATCCAACTACACTACTATTGGACCCATATAATGGACCAACCAAAATGGATTGACTGTTTTCTTAAAATAGGTTTTCAAAAACAGAGAGAAGAGAAAAGAAATTAAAACTATCCGCAACACTAAACTTTCCACACTTTCACTTCATTCGATTATGATTCAACGTGAGAGGCACTCATCACCGGGTTTGGTTTTGGGGAGACACAAATGGGTGTCTACAGATGCCCCCACTTTGACTGAGTTTGGAGAAACTCAAGTTTCGAAAACTAAAGTCAAAGTAACGATAGGGACGGAGAATGATTCAGAACGTTCAGCGATCCTAAATCACTCTTGCAACGCCGATACTTGCAAACTAGCGTTAGTTAAACAGATAAGAGAGTTAAGAAACGCGTATCTTGCACCGTCGAGCACACGTCTCTGGAGATAACCGATTTATTGATGTATCCTTGTTTTGATGACCTCCTGCACGCTAGAGAATGCCATCCCGCTTGAAAACTGCTACGCTTGTAACTGCTTCCAATTTTGCCATGATAATCTTCCGCAAACCAGGGAACACAATCGAAGATTGTTTCGCTTGAAACGATCCTCTTCCGCTTTGTGACCATCTTCCACATCCTAGGGAATACGATCGAAGACAACTCTGCTTGAAATTACCTTCAGTTTTTTGTGACAACTCTCCACAATCTAGGGAACGCCATCTTGCTGTTTCGATGTTCACTCGTCTGTAAACAAATGGAGCTTCTTTGGATATGTTCACGCGCCTCTAAACAAAGAGCTTTTTGGATATGTTCACATCCCTCTGAACAAAGAGCTTTTTGAATATGTTCACGCGTCTCTGAACAAATAGCTTGAATGATATGCCCAAGCGTCTCTGGAGCAAAAGAGCTTTGATGATATGTCCACGCGTCTCTGAATAAAAGAGCTTGATAATAGGATGCCCACGTGTCTCTGATTAAAAGAGCTTGAAGATATGTCCACGCGTCTCTGAACAAAAGAGCTTAAAGATGTGTCCACGCGTCTCTGAACAAAGAGCTTGATAATATGTCCACGCCTCTCTGGAGCAAAAGAGCTTTGATGATATGTCTACGCGTCTCTGAACAAAAGAACTTAAATTTTTATTGCGATAATATTCCGAAGAAAAATTTTCGAAGACCAACGCTTGTCGATCTCTAAAGCTCGCTTGAACTTTGCTTCCGCTATGCCAGCACGTCGGCGGTTTGCTGCTTGTGAACCATTATGTCGGTGTCTCCGTGATGAGCCAATGCTTAGGCGCTTTAAGCTAAGTGAGACGATCTTTCGTCAGGTTGATCACTTATTGCGATGGTAATCAAACCGACTACTTAATCATGTCAAATTGCTTATAGGGGATAACTGGCGTACCAAGGAACCCGAAATTGCTGTATGAGGTTGAAATAACTGTTCAGAGCGGTTGAGCTCTCTGTCGCCGATGAAATTGATTCTGGCGTTGCGATTTGGCCCTGTCGCCAGACGCTGGGATCTAGCGCCAGGCGCTAAAAACTATTGCCAGACGCTAGATGTTTTCGTCTGGCGCTGGAGTAGGGTCTTCCCTATTCTGCTGCACCTGTATTTATATTTTTGACTATAGGACTTTGCCAATCTCTTTAATTATCCTAGGGTTGACCTAAGGTTTAGCGTTTCTTGACTCATTGACTTGACACGACTCAAGGTATAAACTTGATTCACTGACTCGAGGTTGACTTGACTCGATGTGACTCGTGTGTGCGTAGTGTTGACTCATGAAACTCGATATGTACATGTATCGAAATGCAGAAAAACAAAAATTTCCGTCATTTTTGTGGAGGGTACCTGTAGACACCCATTTGTGTCTCCCCAAAACCAAACCCAGTGATGAGTACCTTTCGCGTCGAATCATAATCGAATGAAGCGAAAGTGTGAAAATTCTAGTGTTGCGGAAAGTTTTATTTTCTTTTCTCTTCTCTCTGTTTTTGAAAACTTATTTTGAGAAAACAGCCAATCCAGTTTGGTTGGTCCATGATATGGGTCCAATAGTAGTGTAGTTGGATTGGGCTTGCAAAGACATTTCCAACGATATATTATAAGCCCAATTCCGATGAATATTGAGGAAATTATGGCCAATTTACTAAACTTGGCCCGGTTTGAGCTTTATGTGCGGCCCAATGATCTAGGGGAGGGCCTAATATGATTTATCATTCCTAATGCAATTATGAATGGTTTTAGTCTTCTAGATTCTTCTAGAAGCTTCTTTTCATTCCTAATTCAATTAGCATTGATAAATTGACTTTTGTTGACTTTTTAGAGTTTTATTTAAAATCATATAGCATTTTCGAAGAATTTATATTATTTTATCCTCCAGTACGGTAAACTTATCGGATTTTCGAAAACGCGTTAAATTTGAGCTTGGCGTCTGACCCCAGGCCTTGGCGCCTGGAACCAGGCCTGGCGCCTGGCTCTAGCCATTGGCGCCTGGCGCTAGTGCTGGTGCATGGCGCCAGCTAGCCGGGGTTGGCGCTAGCTCTGTTTTCTGAGCGTCATACTCTGTTTTGTTAATTTATCTTTTTTGGCTGATTTTCTCTATAAATATCGTATTAAAAATCCATTTTCAGGGACCAATTCTCACGAATTCTCACCTACATTCAGTTTTCATTAGCAATCATGAATTCTCTAATTCCCTCTTAATCATTCACCAACTCTCATCAAGATTTTCTTGATTATTCTCTCTCTCTTTTTCTAAACTAGCCTTTTCTCAAATACAAAATTCCGCATTCGCAAGACTTAGATACACCTAGCCATATTCGAAGTTGCCTTCGCCCTAGACGTGAAAGGTTTAATTTCTCAGGGTTTGGTCCCAAATCTCTATTTCAATTATTTGATTTAATTGTTTTGATTTTTATTTTCCTTGAATTTACTAACGTGTGTATTTTGTTATTAGAAAGAGGTACGAAGCATCAAAGTAAGTACTTTTTTGGTTTTGATTGATATTATGATGTAGAAATCATGTTTATATTGTTCTTATGATATTCCTAGTATCATGTCTAGGGTAATTTTAACATTAAATATGATTGTTATGATGCTTCATATGTTCTTCCTAATATTTATGATTGTTAGTATCATGTTAGGGCTAAAGATTTGATTTTTATTGCTTAGTGACATGCTAGGGTTTGTTATTAATCTTGTTAGTATCATGCCTAGGATCTTGCTATTATAATGCTTTAACATGATTCATGATTATTTTTATAATTGTTTTGATTATGATTATATTTAAGATTATTATTGTTATGATTATAATTTTATGATCATGATTATTATTATGATTATTTTTTATGTTGCTTGATATTCATTATTGTTGCTTGATCACGCCTTTGATGCATGTTTAAAGGGAATTGGTACTTGTAATCACGCTTAATAAGATAATTAATAATCTTGTTTAGGGTTAATGTGATTATAATTCAAGTGATCGCCAATAATAGATTTATTTGTGCATTTAAATTCAACCAACATAGATAAACAGGTTTAAGGTTAATCCTAATGATTGCATGTTAATTAAAAAGCACACATGAATACGAGCTGAATAAAGTAGAGGCCTATTATTAGGGCAGGTTCAATCTCTTTTAGGTTGGATTTGTACCTTCATACCCGAACCCTTATTCGGTTCTAGACCTTATGGAGTTGACGATCTCTTGGATCGTTAAGGGGTGTAACCTTCACCTCGTGAACGGTTTACAAGTTCCTAAAAACTTGTTGGCGACTCTTTTTCTCTATCTTCTTCCCTTTTGGACGCCACCGTACTTTAGTGTATGATCACAGTGGGGTTCAAGCTAGAGGGGTTAAGCTTGAAATTATTCCCTACAGTTTTTGGCGACTCCACTTGGGATGATTTCTATTTTAATTGCTGAATTTGTTTCGGCAATGATTTAGAATGAGTGGATGAGACTCGAAACGTTCTAAGTATTTCATGTGCGTAATTTTGATTAACATAATTGTCATATGCATAAAAAAGATCTCATTGGAAAGACCATCCGTAATGAGTTAAAAACATAGGATTTTACACGTAGGAAATTTGAGAAATATCTTTCACAACTAGGACTGAAATAACACCGCGCGAAACTGGAAAATTTTATCGAGCACAGAAAGCTGTTAAGGCATGTGGGAAGTAGCGTCAGGGGCCAGAGCATTGGCGCCAGAATTTTAACCGTAGCGCCAGACGCTAGTATTGGCGCCAGACGCTATAGCTAAAAGCTGGCGCCAGTCTCTGTTTGCTGGCGCCAATTTCCCCCAATACCGAGCCAGAAATATGTGTTCTAATTTCGACCGGTTTTTCGTATTGTTTGCTCGAAACTGGTCGAAATTAGAACGCATATTTCTGGCTCGGTATTGGAAGAATTTCGCGCTAGCAAACAGAGGTTGTCGCCAGATTTTGGCTGTAGCGCCTGGCTACATAGCTGTCGTCTGGCGCTACATTCAAATTTTTGGCGCTAACTTCTGTTCACTGATGCTAATTCCTACATGCCTCATCAGCTTTCTGTGCTCGATAAAATTTTCCAGTTTCGCGCAGTGTTATTTCGGTCCTAGTTGTGAAAGATATATCTAAAATTTCCTACGGGTCAAATCCTATGTTTTAACTCATTACGGATGGTCTTTCCAATGAGATCTTTTTTATGCATATGACAATAATGTTAATCAAAATTACGCACATGAAATACTTAGAACATTTCGAGTCTTATCCACTCATTCTAAATCATTACCGAAATAAATTTCAGGAATTAAAATAGAAATCCTCCCCAGCGGAGTCGCCAAAAACTGTAGGGAATATTTCAAGCGTTAATCCCTAGCTTTAACCCCACTGTGATCGTACACTAAAGTACGGTGGCGTCCAAAGGGAAAGAAGATAGAGCAAAAGAGTCGCCAACAAGTTTTTTTAGGAACTTGTAAACCGTTCACGAGGTGAAGGTTACACCCCTTAACGATCCAAGAGATCGCCAACTCCATAAGGTCTTGAACCAAATAGGGTTCAGGGATGAAGGTAACCTAAAAGAGATTGAACCTGCCCTAATAATAGGCCTCTACTTTATTCTGATCGTATTCACATGCGCTTTCTGACTAACATGCAATCAATAGGTTTAACCCTAAACCTGTTTATCTATGTTAGTTGAATATTAATACACAAATAAACTATTATTGGCGATCACTTGAATTATAATTAAAATTAACCCTAAACAAGATTATTAATTATCTTATTAAGCATGATTACAAGTACAAATTCCCTTTAAACATGCATAAAAGGCGTGATCAAGCATTAACAATAAATATCATCAAGCAACATAATAATCATAATAACAAAAAAATAATCATAAAAATAATCATGAATCATGTTAAAGCATAATAATAGCAAGACCCTAGGCATGATACTAACAAGATTAATAACAAACCCTAGCATGTCACTAAACAATAAAAATCAGAGCTTTAGCCCTAACATGATACTAACATACTATTAGGAAAGAAAGTAGGAAGCATCATAGAAATCATAATTGACATTCTAAACATAAAGCATCCTAACATAATACTAGGAATCATAATAACAACCTCAGCATGATTTCTATATAATAATATCAATAAAAACCATTAAAGCATTTACTTGGATGCCTCGTACCTCTTTCTAATGACAAAATACACGCGTTAGTAACTTCAAGGAAAATTATAAACAAACAATTAAATTAAATAATTGAAAGAGAGATTTGGGACCAAATCCTCAGAGATTAAAACCTTTCACGTCTAGAGAGAAGGCAAATTCGAATTTGGCTAGATGCTTCTAAATCTAATGAATGCGGAATTTTTTGTATTTGTGAAAAAACTAGTTTAGAAAAGAGAAAGAGAGTAATCAAGAAAATCAACCAAAAAGATAAAAAATCAAAACAGAGTTCTGATGCGTAAAACCAAGGTTAGCGCCAGACGCTGACATTAGCGCCAGACGCTGACGCTAGCGCCAGGGTCCAAGCTTAGCGTCCGGCGCTAATGCTGGCGTTTGGCACTAACTAAGTTTTTGACGCGTTTTCTTAAAATCAGATAGAAATTGCCATACAGGAGGATAAAATCGTATTTTCCTCATAAACGTTCTTTTATTCTAATTAAAACTCTAAAAAGTCAACAAAAGTCAATTTATCAATGCTAATTAAATTTTGAATGAAGAGAACCTTCTAGAAGAATCTAGAAGACTAAAACCATTCCTAATTGCATTAGGAATGATAAATCCATATTAGGCCCTCCCCTAGATCATTGGGCCGCATATAAGGCTCAAACCGGGCCCAGTTCAGTAAATTGGCCATAACTTCCTCAATATTCATCGGAATTGGGCTTATAATATATCGTTGGAAAGGTCTTTTTAAGCCCCATCCAACTACACTACTATTGGACCCATATCATGGACTAACCAAACTGGATTAACTGTTTTCTTAAAATAGGTTTTCAAAAACAGAGAGAAGAGAAAAGAAATTAAAACTATCCGCAACACTAAACTTTCCACACTTTCATTTCATTCGATTATGATTCAACGTGAGAGGCACTCATCACCGGGTTGGGTTTTGGGGAGACACAAATGGGTGTCTACAGAATGATATGCCCACAAGTCTTAGAGCAAAGAGCTTTGAATGATAAGTCCACGCGTCTCTGAACAAAGAGCTTTTCCTTTATTTGACGATCTTCCTCAAGCTAGGGGATACCGCCTGAAGACTGCTACGCCTGTAACTGCCTCCAATTTCCGCTGTGATAGTCTTCTACGAGCTAGAGAATACTATCGAAGATTGCTTCGCCTGAGGCCATCCTCAGTTGTTTGTGACAACCCTCCACAAGCTAGGGAACGCTGTCGAAGATATCTTCGCTTGAAGTCATCCTCAGTGTTGCGATAATATTCCAAAGAAAATTACCGAAGATTAACGCATGTCGATCCTTAAAGCTCGCTTGAACTTTGCTGACAATTCACTCTTCTTTGGGAACAATTGTCAACACAACTCTTGAATAATGTAGACAATCTGATTTAGGGAAAGTTGTCAATGCTTCGTAACAATCCATCCTTGGAAATGTTTCCACGATGATGCGACAATCTGTATCTCAAAAAATTTGCCAAAATCCAATTTTGAGAAAAGTTGTCAATGCTTTATATCAATCTGTCATAAGAACTTGGCTACGATCGACAATCCACATCTTGGAATATAACTCTTGAAAGCAATCCACCTTGGAAATTTGCCAATGCTATGCAACAATCTTTTTAGGAAAAAATTGCCACAATTGACAATCCACGGCTTGGAACATTTGCAAAAAAGAGTCGACCGACAATCCACTTCGGGAAAGTTTGCCACTTACTAAAATGAATGATAATCCACATTGAGGAACCTTTGCCGAAATTTAGAGACCTGCGACAATCCTTTAGGAAATTTTTCCATAGGGAACTATGTGTATGATAATCCAATCTCGGAAAACTGGCTAGAAATGACAATCCAAACTTGGTGAAAATTGCCAAACAGAGAAGGAGCATGACAATCCACGCTTGGAAACTTTGCCATAAGTGACAATCCAATCTTGGAAAAATTGTCGTTGAAGAAGATGCGCAACAATCCACATTTGGAAATATTGTCAGTTGGTGATGACAATCCAATCTTGGAAAAATTGTCGTATAAGTGCTTGCTTTTGAACCGATGCGTTGGTGTTTGTAATGAGCCAATGCTTTGGCGCTTAAGCAAAGTGAGACGATCGTCGTCAGGTCAATCACTCACTGCGATTGTAATCGAGCCAACTACTAATCATGTCAATTTGCTTATAGGGGCTAATTGGCGTACCAAGGAACCTGAAATTGTTGTATGAGGTCCGCATAATCCAATATGGGACCACGCATCTCGTTGCTGCACCGGCTCTCGCTAGATATTGTCGCTGCGTTCTCGCTCTGTCGCCAGGCGACAACCTTTCGTCTGATGCTAGAGTCAGATTTTCATTTGCGGTTTTTCGAAAAAATCCGGGAATGTTCTTGCTCACTTGAATGTACCTGCATTTATATCGTGGAGTATAGGACTTTGCTTATCTTTCTTTAGGGTTGACCTAAGACTTAGTGTTGCTTTACTCATTGACTTGACATGACTCAAGGTATGACGACTCACTTCATGTAACACTAGTGTGCGTAGACTTAACTTAATGTGATAACACGACATGACTCAATGTGTACATGACTCGTGTGTGCATTGTAATGTGATCATGCGACTCGAAAATGCAAAAAAGCAAAAATTTTCCGTCATTTTTGTGGAGGGTACCGACTTTCTCCGAAAAAAAGAAAGACGCGAAAAAAGAAAGAAGTGAAGTTTTTAAAGGTGCATGTTGAATGAGCTTAATCCGTTGTCTCTATAAACCAAACATATGTAAAAACATTAATATTTTTATTAATTATTTGTTGTAATATTACATTTACATAAAAAAAAATTAATACAACTAATACAAATAATAAAAAAATTAAAAAAAAAAAAAACTCATGTTCCAGCCACGACCACCAACACCACCGTCCAGCACCACCACCCACCACAACCCCCACGAGCAGCCACCACCAACAGAACCCCCAACTGACCCCCACCCACCAAACCCTCACCGAAACCCACCACCCCACCACGACCCCCCACAACCCCTCACCCACCAGAACCACCAACTGACCCCCACCCATCAAAACCCTCACCGAAACCCACCAGAACCCTCACCGAAACCACGAACCCCACCCACGACCTTAACCCAAACCACAACCCCCACCCCCACGACCAGACCCCAACCCAAACCACGACCAGACCCCCACCCAAACCACGACCCCCCACCAACCCGACCCCCACCAAAAATAAATCTAAAATCGAAATTAAAAAAAAAAAATTGAACCACCTTTAAAAAAAAACCCATCTAGCCCACCACGGCCTCCACCCAAACTAGATCCCTGCCATTAATTAAGGCATTTGGCAACGGTTCAAACCCAGTCTAAGGCACCGGTTTGAACCGCTACCTATGTGAGGGGTGCCAATTAACCCCCTTTTTGGCACCGGTTCAAAACCGGTGCCATAAACACGTTTTGGCACCGGTTAACCGGTGCCAAAAATACTCAAAAAAAAAAATTTATCCCTCCTTTTGGCACCGGTTAACCGGTGCCAAAAATGTCCTTTTTTTTTTGTTTTTTTTTCACTTAACAATTAAATTAACTAAAAAAAATAACAGCACAATATAGATCGAATTGGTTTCAATATAATCCAAATTTTACAATATATAATCAAATACAAAATTACAATACAGATTAATTACAACTAACATATAAATAAATAAATAAAATTACATTATAAATCATAAAAAAATTACAATATACTTGTAAATCAAAAAGAAAATTACAATATGAACATATCAATATTCTTGCATCTGTACCTGCACCAAGTAAAACAGAAAAAAAAAATGGTAAAAATAAGCTTAAGAAAAAATAAAAAACCCAGAAATTCAATCCAAACAATTCAAACCCAGAAAAAAAGCATTAATTCAAACAAAATACCAGAAAACAAAATACCAAATCAAAAACAAAATATCAGAAATTAAAAACAAAAATTGAAATCGAAAAAAAAAAATCGAAATCGAAAAAAAAAAAAACAAAAAACCAAATCGAAAACAAAATACCAGAAAACCCAAAAAACCAAAATAAAAAACAAAATCCCAGATATCGAAAACAAAAACAAAAATAAAAATAAAAATCAAAATTGAAACCCAAAAAACCAAATTCAAAAACAAAATCCCAGAAATTGAAAAAAAAAACAAAATCAAAATTGAAACCCAGAAAACCAAAATCAAAAAAAAAAATCCCAAAAATCGAAAAAAAAAAAAACTAAAATCGAAAATAAAAACCAAAATCGAAAAAAAAAACTAAATCCGAAAATAAAAAACCAAAATCAAAAAATTTCAATCGAAAAAAAAACAATTAAAATAAAAAAAAACAAAAATCGAAAAAAAAAACCAAAAACGAAAATAAAAACCAAAATCGAAAAAAAAACAAATCCGGAAAAAAAAAACCAAAATTGAAAATTTTGAATCGAAATAAAAAACAATTAAAATCAAAAAACAAAAAAAATCCCAGAAATCCGAAAAAAAAACCAAAATCGAAAAAAAAAAACAAAATCGAAAAAAAAAATAATTAAAATTAAAAAAAAAACCAGAACTCGAAAACAAAAACCCTGAAATTGTTGTTGATGTTGATGCCGGTGGGAATGGAGGCGGTGCTCGAAGTTTGTGGTGGTGGTGGCGGATGTTGTTGTGGCGGCTTTGGTTTCTGCGGATCTAAGGGTAGTGGAGATCGAAGGGAGATGAAAGAAGAATTAAGAGAGAGAGAGAGAGAGAGGAGATCAAAAATGGTTTCTGAAAGAATAACTAAGAGAGATAGAGAGAGGATAGAGAAGGGAGAGGAGAGAGAAGGAGAGGAGAGGAAATGGGGAGTGGGAGGCGGAGTGAGAGGAAAGCTTAGGGTATTAAAATTGACCCGGTTTTTTTTATAATATTGGACGGTTCAGTGGCACCGGTTCAAACCGGTGCCCTTTGTATTTTTGGCACCGGTTTGAGCTGAACCGGTGCCATTACTCTTGGTCTAAAATCCCGCCTATTTTTAGGGCGGTTTTTGGCACCGGTTCAGACCAAACCGGTGCCATTTAGGGGTTGCCTTTTTGTATTTTTCTACTAGTGTATAAAACGCCAATTTGGGCTTGAAATTATGGTTTTAAAGGTCAAATTCGACCATAAATACTCTGGATCTAGAGTTTTCATGGTCGAATTTGACCTAAAAAACTCGAACACCCAAACGCATGCACGAATTTGCTTGAAATTGTAGTCGAAATTTGCTCGAAATTGTCCTCAATCTGCTAGAAAACTTGGGGTTTTGGTTGAATTTGCTCGAAGTTTTTTGGCTTTGGTTCGAATTTGTGGAGATGAGAAAGAACAAAGAAAAAAAGAAAGTGAAAGAAGAAAGGATCGAAGGAAAGAGAAGAGGAGAGAGAGGGAAAACGGGAGAAAGAAAGAGGAGAGAGATACAACACCGAAAATGAAAGAGGAGAGAGAGAGTTGAGTAAAGAAAGAGGAGAAAGAGAAATAAAGGGAGGGGTGGGCAGGTACGGTTTTAGGGTTTTTTCTAAATGGCAAGTGGTTTGGGGTTGAACTATTTGCCAATATATCTAATGGCAAGCGGTTCAACCCCAAACCTCTTGTTATTTATATATTGGCAAGCGGTTTGCGCCAAATCCGCTTGCCATGCAATATTAGAGTTTTTTTTAAAAAAAAACTTGGTAAATTTGGGGCTTCCCATCAAGTATTTTCTACTAGTGTGTTGTTACTATTGTTAGTAGCTTTAGGCTTTGCAAGGTCATCTTCTATTTCAATACCGATGTCATATACGGGCTTGAAATATTCAAATTATGTTGATATCTTAAATGCTTCGAATAATTCTCTTGGAGATTCTTGATAAACATCCTTACAGATTCTTTTTTCGGTGGGCACCGCAATCATCTTAGCGGAAGTTTCCCTCCACTAATTAAAGAAAGAAGTAAAGCCTTCATTATCTTTTTGTCTTAGCATCTCAAGTTGTCTATAATCTGTATCAACTTGAATATTACATTTATATCTATCAATGAAAGCGTTTACAATAGCATCCCAAGTAGAGGTTTTCTCTTTATCAAGAGAAAAGAACCATTGTTGACAAACGGTTTCAAGAGATAAAGAAAACAAGGAATGAAAGACTTTCCGATCAATCCCCTTAATGTTCATTATGGTCTCGAATGCCCTTAAGTAGAAGTAAGTATTATCTGTTGCCTTGAACTTAGGGACGTTAGTGGCATTGAACTTATGCAGAAGAAGCTCTTTGTCCAACGAGACCCCTTGTGAGCTAATGCCCTGGAATCTATAGTCATTGGATATTTTGCTCAAGATTTCTTGCATGAGCTCCATTGGTTGTTGTATAACAGGGTCATTGATTTGAAGGTTTAAAGCCTTCAACACCTTAGTCACGTCTGCCATTTACTTCTTAAGCTCATTGACTTCTTCTTGACTTGCCATTATCTTCTTAGCTTTTCTCTTTTGACGAATCGGTTTATCAAAAAGTTGAACTTGAATAAAGGTGTTGTCCTTGATTAATCGCCCTTCTCTCCTTGACCAAGTACAGGGGAAAGGGAAATTAGGGATAAGCTTTTTTATTTTTTATTTTGACTCAAGCTTTGAAAGGAATGGTGTCCTTCGAACAAGTGTATTATTCTGATAGCGGGTTCAGAATTATTAGAAAGCTAATATATTCAGTAAGGTCAAGTGATCGGAATGCCTGGGTGGAGGCCGCTTCCGATCAGTAATATTAATATAATTAATATTACAGCTTAATCTTGACTGAACCCTTCGGGTCACACCCAAGCAAAATATACGAACCGACTCGACGAATTAATTCGTCGCCCGAGTGTTATATATTTAGACATCGGTAATTCGAGCTTGGAGCGTCGAAACCGATCGTCAGAAGTCGAGTCAAAAATAATAAAAAGACGAGACGCGCAAAATAATAATAAATCGACCATATTCCCAAAATACCCCTAGCATCGGAATGCCCCGAGCATCCGAATGCTAGGGGCAAAAATGTCCAAGCATAGGTGGCTAGCAAGCGCACCAAGCCGAGCCTAGCATGGCTGGCTAGGTGCGTGCTAGCGCACCGTGCTAGCAGCCACGCACAGCAGCAGCTCGCAGCCGGGTGCACGTGGTGCGTGAACAGCTAGCTGCCGCAAGCTAGGCGTGCTAGCAGCGCACGCACTAGCAGCAAGCCCGCACCAAGTGCGTGGCTTGCGCGCACAGCAGCAGCCCGCATCTTGGTGCGGGGCTGGGCTCATGGCTGGGCCATAGGGTCGGTCACTATGGGGAAGCTTGAGGAATATGGGAGCAAGTGGGTAAGGACATGTGGCACAAGGAGAGTATTGAGTGGGGAGCAAGTATGGTCCCCTACTCTCCATGTGGTCCTCACCAACCCATTTCACATGGTAATGCCACTTGTAGATTTATTATTAGTTTGCAATTTTGATTTAATTTAGCTTTAAATTAATTTGTGGAATTTCATGATCCCACATTGATGGGATAGAAATTCCCACTCATACTTTCCTCTATAAATACCAACCTTGGGATTTGGAGTAAAGTGCTTGAGTGGGAGTTAGAAAGAGCATTCCATATTTTGGGAAAAACTCTTAAACTCCATTAACACTTGGGTTTTGGTCGGACCTTGCTAACTCCAAGGTAGCGGACCTAAAAAGTCGTGTTCGTCCTTTGTGGGTGGATACCGTTGGAGGCACGGCATTTGTGGTGCTCAAGGCTTTCAAGTAAGAGCCCGTTTTGAGAGGGCGAAGCTCGCTTCAAGGGTATGATTCGTTCTTCCTTTTCTTGTGTTTATTTATTTATGCTTTAGGTTTTATTAATTACGAGTGGTTTCTTGGGTCGGGGTTGTTTCCGCGGTGAGTCGGACTCACCAAACCCTAACAGCGATATCAGAGCCCCACTCGTTTATTTTTATAATCATGTTTTTCAAGGTTTATTTTGGCTTATTTTTCTGGTTTGAGTTGCTAATTAGATTAGTAGCTCGGTTTTTATTTATTTTAATCCCGTTTTAAATGTCGAATTTGGCCTAGAACCCAGATTTTCGCCCAAAAATAGTGAATTTTGGGTGGAAAAGGTGTTCTAGAAAGGTTTGTTTTCCCTTTGAGCCTGTGATTTTCGCCAAATTCTGACCAGAAATGCCTTATTTGAGAGATTTTTCGTTTTTGACGAAAAGTTTTAAGTCTTTTCTAACCTTGAAATTAATGGCATAACTTGTTGATTATGTGGTTGATTATTTGCATTATTTTCTGCATTTTTAAGTCCCCTTAAAGCACACTTACTTGGTAGTAATTGATGCTTAAAGGTTGATTTATTTTCACATAATTGCAAACTAATTGCTTTTTAGTGTGAAAATTTTTGTTTTGAGGCTTCCTAAGTGTTAAAGATTCAATCTTTATTTGTGATAAGTGATTGAAACTTTAAAAACCACTAAATTCCATGTTATTTTGTGTTAAACTTTGTTGTTTTAATCATTTGGAGTTGATTTGGAAACATAAAGTTTCAATTTTTGTGATAGAAATTTGGTTTTCTTCATGTTGGAAGATATAATTTTCAAAGATTCACAAAATTTAGATGTTGGAATTTTCATTTGAACATTAAAGTTCATATTTTTCCAACTTCCCCTTACTTTGTCAAATTCTCAAGTTTTATTTAAATTGATTAAATTAAAAGTGAGAAATTGCCTCAACTTTGTTATTGCACCAAGCTAAACCAATTTAATAAAGAATGGTTCTTGGAATTATTTTGGTTATTTGCACTTTGAAATTTTATTAAGTTAGACTTGTTTAAAATTTTTATTTTTTGCTCATTAAGTTAGTTCTAAAACTAATTTAGAATTAATTAATTATGCCTCGCGAAATGGGATCAAATCCCGAGGCCATGGCACGCAAAACGAGGCAAAGAACCACCCTTGGCTAGCCGGGCTGCATAGCAGCCCGCATGTGGCTGCCAAGGTGGCTACCCCGCCTTGCGGGGGGCCACACGCGCGGCAGCAGCACACGGCCGCAACAGCCACGCACCAGCAACCATGGCTGCTTGCCGCGGACCGTGTGTGCGGAGTTTTTTGTGTGTGCATATGCTTGGTGCGGTGAGGTGAATAGCCGTAGTATGCTTGGTTTACATGAGTGTAGGGAATAATTTCAAGCCTTTAAAATCCCACTAGCTTGAACCCCACTGTGATCATACACTAAAGTACGGTGGCGTCCAAAAGGGAAGAAGATAGAGCAAAAGAGTCGCCAACAAGTTTTTAAGGAACTTGTAAACCGTTCACGAGGTGAAGGTTACACCCCTTAACGATCCAAGAGATCGTCAACTCCATAAGGTCATGAACCAAAATAGGGTTCGGGGATGAAGGTACAAATCCAACCTAAAAGAGATTGAACCTGCCCTAATAATAGGCCTCTACTTTATTCTGCTCGTATTCATGTGCGCTTTCTGACTAACATACAATCAATAGGATTAACCCTAAACCTGTTTAATCTATGTTGGTTGAATATAATGCACAAATAAATCTATTGTTGGCGATCACTTGAATTATAATCACAATTAACCTAACAAGATTATTAATTATCTTATTAAGCGTGATTACAAGCACAAATTCCCTTTAAGCATGCAATAAAGGTGATCAGGCAATAACAATATAAAATAATATGTGTCAATCAACATAATAAATAATCAACATCATTAATGATAATAATATCAATCATAATCATAATCATCATAATCATGTTAAAGCATAGCAAGATCCTAGGCATGATACTAATAAGATTAATAACAAACCCTAGCATGTCACTAAACAATAAAAATCAAAGCTTTAGCCCTAACATGATACTAACATGAATAAATGTCAGGAAGAGAATAAAAGGCATCATAGCAATCATATTTAACATTAAAATTAACCTAGACATGATACTAGGAATCATAACAACAATATAAACATGATTTCTACATCATAATATCAATTAATCAATTAAAGTACTTACTTGGATGCCTCGTACCTCTTTCTAATTACAAAATACACACGTTAGTAACTTCAAGGAAAATAATAAACAAAGCAATTAAATTAAATAATTGAAAGAGAGATTTGGGACCAAACCCTCAGAAATTAAAACCTTTCACGTCTAGGGCGAAGGCAACTTCGAATATGGCTAAGTGTATCAAGATCTTGTGAATGCGGAATTTTGTGTTAAGAATAAAGTTTAGAAAGAGAGAGAATAATCAAGAAAATCTTGATGAGAGTTGGTTAAGACTTAAGAATAGAGAGAATTGGTGAATGATAGATGTCGATGATGAAGATAGTTGATGAAGACTTAAGAATAAGGAGAATTCGTGAACAAAAACGGAGTTTTTGATACGATATTTATAGAGAAAATCATCCAAAAAAGATAATTTATCAAAACAGAGTCTGAAGATCACAGAAACAACTTGGCGCCAGCCCTGGCTCATTGGCGCCAGGACCAGTGGCTAGCGCCAGGCGCCAATGGCTGGCGTATGGCGCCAGTCCTGGTTCCAGGCGCCAAGGCCTGGGGTTGGACGCCAAACCGGCTTTTAACACGTTTTCAAAATTATGATAATTTTACCGTACTGGAAGATAAAATAATATAATTTCAGTCGAAAATGCTATTTGATCTAATTAAAACTCTAAAGAATCCTAATTGAATTAAGAATGACAAGACCTTCTAGAATGTTCTAGAAGACCAAAACCATTCCTAATTACATTAGGAATGATAAATCATATTAGGCCCTCCCCTAGATCATTGGGCCGTACTTAAAACTCAAACCGGGCCCAGTTTAGTAAATTGGCCATAACTTCCTCAATATTCATCGGAATTGGGCTTATAATATATCGTTGGAAAGGTCTTTGCAAGCCCTATCCAACTACACCACTATTGGACCCTTATCATGGACCAACCAAACTGGATTGGCTGTTTTCTTAAAAATAAAGTTTTCAAAAACAGAGAGAAGAGAAAAGAAAAGAAATAAAACTTTCCGCAACACTAGACCTTTCCACACTTTCGTTTCATTCGATTATGATTCGACGTGAAAGGTACTCATCACTGGTGTTGGTTTTGGGGAGACACAAATGGGTGTCTACAGAAGCCCCCACTTTGACTGAGTTTGGAGAAACGCAAGTTTCGAAAACGAAAGTCAAAGTATCGATAGGGACAGAGAATGATTCAGAACGTTCTGCGATCCTAAATCAATCTTGTAACGCCGATACCTGCAAAACTAGCATTAGTTAAACAGATAAAAGAGTTAAGAAACGCGTATCTTGCACCGTCGAGCACACGTCTCTAAAAGTAACCGATTGTTTTGATGACCTCCTGCAAGCTAGAGAATGCCATCCCGCTTGAAAACCGCTACGCCTTGTAACTGCTTCCAAATTAGAAGATTGCTTCGCCCGAAACGATCCTCTCCACTTTGATAATATTCCACGTCCAAGGGAATATCATCGAAAATTATTTCTCTTGAAATAATTCTCATCCGCATTATGATCACGTTCCATGCCTTAGGAACTATGATCGAAAACAATTTCGCCCGAAATTACCTTCAGTTGTTTGTGACAACTTTCCGCAAGCTAGGGAATGATGCCGAAGACATCTTCTCTTGAAGACGTTCTCATTTGATGCGATAATCTCCCAAAGGAAAATACCGAAGACCCACGCCCGTCGATCTTTAAAAGTTCACCTGAACTTTGCTTTTGCTATGCCTGTACGTCGGCGCTCTTTGCTCTTGAACCTATATGTCGGTGCCCTTTTGTTAATGAACCTATATGTCGGTGCTTTTTGCTAATGAACCTGTATGTCGGTGATTTTGCTAATGAGCCAATGCTTAGGCGCTTTAAGCTTAGTGAGACGATCTTTTCATCAGGTCGATCACTTCATGTAATCAAGCCGATTACTTAATCATGTCAAATTGCTCAGAGGGCTAACTGGCGTACCAAGGAACCCAAAACATATTGCAGAAGGCTAGCACAACCCTAGAAGGTGGCTGGCTGCTTTGGCGTCGCTGAAAATCGATCAGCGTCAGCTTTTCGCATTAGCGCCATGCGCTGATATTGGCGTCTGGCGCCAAGCACATAATGTGACGCCAATGCCTAGGGACTGGCGCCAGCACGGGAATCACTTTAAATTCCCGTTTCAGTTCGTTTCGTGCTCTGGTTTGTTGCGAACGCTGCTCGAAAGAAGCCTAAACTTCAATTGATCGTTGCTCATTCATTTCTCAACCGAATTCGCTCAAATTTGTTGCAAATCAAAGCTCTTTTCATCCATATTCCCGATCTATGTAAGTTTCCTTCCCACTCACACCGGTTTTATGAATTATTTATATGTTCATTCACGAATTTCATGAAAATTCAAAACTTATAATGCTCAATTTGCTCTATTTATCGAATTTTATGCCATGAAATTGCTTGTTTATGTTTGTATATTGCTTTGGGAGTAATTTGAGACTTGTTTGACTCAATTTGGCGAAGAAATGAGCAATCCGCCAATGTTGGACCTCCTAAGGTCGTGAAGAACAATGTGGCTCGTTCTTGATGTTTTTTGCTAGCAATTCTTGTTCAATAATCACTATAGTGTTGCAAGAAATTGTTTGATTACTTGAAAAATGCTTGTCATGCTCAATTCGAATTTGTGCTCTGTTTTAGTACTACGTACTCTGTTTTTGCGAACATAGTATCATGCGGCTAGGCAAACCTTTAGATACTATAGAACCTTGATTTATGATGATTCTGCACAATGTAGCATGGCTAGACAACGAGGCTCCGGTTCACGGTCCCGAAACACTAGACGGGAGCATGAGCCCGTGGAGGATGACACTACACCATCCACTTCGCTTGGTCAGTTCCTAGAGTGGGATGAGCAGACATTGTTTTTTGCCCCTGTCCACCACATTTCTGAGAGGGTGAGACGGGGAACCGAGCCAGGAAGAACACGACATCACGGCTCTGGCTGCGATGGTCTCGGTGATTTGTATAGGATGCATATCGCCAGAGATCGAGAGACGAGACTCCTATGGGAGTCTTGCGGGTTGGTTGCCCTGTTTGAGACCTCCGAGGCTATGGTCGCCTCCAGCGGGGGTCACCACGTAGTACGCGCTTTGGTGGAGTTCTTTTGGGACACCACCAACACATTTCATTTTCCATGGGGTGAGATGAAGGTTACTCCTACAGACTTCAGTCTCATCACAGGACTGGAGTTCTCTTCTGTGCCACTGCCATTCGACGGCGGTATCGACGTCTTTTCTCCAGAGGTTGAGGAACTACTGGGACCGATTGCTGTTCGGGCCCAAGCTGAGGTCGAGACGACTTAGTTTAGTGCTAGAGGGATTCGCCGCTCGACGCTGGCAGCGGCTCTTGATGACGATGCGACCACCCGAGAGCAGCGGGTGCGTATCTTCGTGCTGATGTTATTGTCAGGGACATTCTCCCCTGATAGGGGTAGTAGGGCATTGCTTTACTATCTTCCTGCTGTTCGCGATCTCCGGCGGATCGGGACTTATGACTGGGCCAGCTTGGCCTATACCGACTTCGTTCGCGCACTGAGGGACTCGTGTCGCCACCGGTCTCTTAGGACGAATGTCGCTTTGTCCGCTTTCTGGAAAGTTGTAGAGGTAAACGTTATTCCCTATAACATTTAGCCCTATATGTCTAATTAGCATTTACTCATGCTTTAGCCTTTTGTAGATCTGGTTCTATGAATACTTTCCCTCCATTGCGCCGGCGAGACCATCGCCGAGGGGGTATCCGGTGAGCGCCTCTTGGGGCGGCCACCATGTGGACCTGTCTATTGCACGTGTCCGGAGTCGGATCATCTCGGTATGATTCTTGGTGCTTATCTTGCTCTTCTGTGACGTTTCACACATGTTCTTACCCGATTGGTATTTTTATAGGGACCTGAGGTAGCATACCGGCCATGGGGTGGTTGGACAGTCCCTGGATTAGCCGCACAGTACTCTGCTGAGCGCCGTTATTTTCTAGGGACCTACGGAGCAGTTGCGTATTTAGGAGAGAGAGTTGCTAGACAGCACTCTTCCGATGTCTTTGTCGTTCCTGCTCCTCCACTACGCCACATGTTCGACGAGAGAGAGTTGTCGAGCATGGCTGAGGAGCCTGGTTCTCTTTGGCGATCCCATCTGATCCTTGGGCGGAGTTATGCTGAGGAGCTACTTCCTTTGTTAGCTCCAGCCCCCGTGCCGGCCGAGGATGTGAGGGTAAGATTCTTAGCTTTTGTTTGGCACTGAGTAGCCCCCAAGTAATACCTTACTGATTTCTTTTTTTTTCTGTTATATCAGGATGGTCCCACTGTGTTTGTGCCACCCCGTATGTCCATCCATTACCAGGGGATGTACGGGCCGATCGAGGAGATGATTCCTCCGGCTCCTGAGGGCGAGCGCTTCGTGGAGCGGTCGATTCCTCGTCATCAGACCAGAGTAAGTCTAGCTCTAATCCAGAATCTTGTATTCAGTTATCATGCATTTTTACTGACTTAACTTTCTTTGACAGTTCTCACGCGAGGTGGTTTCGGCTATGGCACGATGCATTGATGCCTTCCGGAGCCAACTCGTCCGGATGAGGAACGCAGCTACCTGTCGTCGAGACTACGCCGTCCGAGAGGTAACTTTTCTTTACTTATTGTTTCTGCACTTATGCTTCAGTTTTCACCTTGTTCCTGTTTTATTTCTTTTTTTGCAGGGTCAGCCAATTGCTTCTCACACCCGTACGAGGCCTGAGGGGCGAAGAGAGCCGGCGAGGTCTAGCTCGAGACGTCGTCGCACTTCGTCAGGAGGTAGAGGTGGCCGTTCCGAGGCTGCTCGAGCCGACGTTGCTGAGGGCTCAGGGTCTTCTTCTGAGGAGGTTTCGGCTGCGCCGTTAGGAGAGGCTACCTCAGCTTTTAGAGGTGGTGGGATGTACGAGGTTGGCTCGTCATCGCAACAGCTTCCGCGATCTCAGCCTCAGGTTGGCCTTGACTGGAGCGGTCCTGTTTTGAGTTTCCCTCCTCCTACGGAGACTGGAACTGGTGCTGGGGCTGGAGCTGGTGGAGAGGTGACTTCTCGAACAGCGCAGTTTTATGGCATGATGGGCCTACGTCCTCCGGCGCCGTAGTTTATTTCTGTATATGCATTTTATTTTGACTTTTTATAGAACTTTGCCTTTGACTTGTTATTTAGACACTTTGTTCTGTAAATCTACTATTATGTATTATTATTATGTTAGTGTATGTTAGTGTGTGCAAATGTGATAACAATTTTGCGAAAAAATTCCATTTCCGTCATTTTTATTATTGATGGAGGGTATTATCCGACTCTCTCCCCCAAAAAGAAAAGAAAAAAAAAATAAAAAAAAATAAAAAGGGAAAATAAAACGGAGAGAAAGGTCGATTTTTTGAATTTTAATAAAAGATCCAGAAAAAAGAATAAACAATTAACTAAACATAATTGCTATATTTAATTAATTAAGAGAAGGATAGAAAGATATTTAGAAGAAAATAAAACGGGGCCATAAAGTCATTAACCGACTCCAATTTAATATCAAAACGCAAGCCGAGCACACGCGGCTGTCCTGCTGACTTGGCGCCAGCTGGCGTCAGCCTGTGGCGCGTGGCGCCAAGCGCTATTGCTAGCGTGTGGCGCCAAGAGCAGATGGGTGACGCCAATTTCAGGAGTGTGACGCCAATTGACGCTGACTACGTAACCCAGTCAGGTTGAAATTCCTCGCAATTTGTGTATAAATAGCCCCCTGCTCAGTCTATTATTCACACAATTCCAGCGAAAAAAATTATTCTTCTCTTTAGAAAAAATAGTAATCATGTTTTTAGCCACTAAAACCTTCACCCAATATTCTCATGAGTGGTGTCGATCTCTCAATGCTAGAGAAAGAAAAGAATTGGATTTATTCCACTTGGGGGGAATATATGGAATTAAAGGGGTAGATCTAGACATAGACTTCATTCATACCGCTTTAGAATATTGGAACATTGACACACATTGTTTTAGAATAGGGTATGATGAAATTAGCCCTTTGCCAGAGGAATTTTGTGCTATTTTAGGCTTCCCTGCAATAGACCTGGTGGTGATCCCTAGAGTAGATGCATATTACTATAAGGATTTTGAGCGCTTCTTTAATTTGAAGGAAAGGGATTTATCAAGGATAGTGAATGGCAACGTGGTGAACTTAAAGGAATTCGCACGCTATTACTTTGATAAACCGCTTTCTAAATCTCTTCACATATATAGAAGAAGGGCGTTCTTATTCTGCATGCTTAATCAATATTGTCTTAGTAGTGGTAAAATTAACGAGGGTCGATCAATTATAACCACTATGCTAGAACGAATTGAATCAGGGAGAAATCCGATGCCTTTAATAGTTGGAGAGACTATGATTGGTCTAGATGAATTGAAAAGGGACCCAAAAGCACCTCTTCGCGGTTCTCCAATTTTATTACAGGTAGAAAAATAATATTTTTAATTACAGAAATTAAAAACATATTTTTGTATTGTAATATTAACTTATTTGCATTCCTAACTCTTTTTTTTTTTTTTTTTTTTTTTTTAGATGTGGCTAATGGAAAGATTAGGATTAATTAGCCCTCCGGACGACATTGAAAGTTACACGCCCACTTGCTTTGTAAGAAGAAAGAAACGCATCCCTAAAATTGGGCGCCATGGGTAGAAGAAAGTCTTTGAATCACGTGACTTTTCTATCAAGTGGGTCATCCCATGGTGGAAAATAAAAAGGATGGTTGGTGTTAACAAGCAACCTTTTTGCCGTCTTCCAAGCTTGTCTCTCATGACATATTATTATCCCTGCAGAGTAAAGAGACAATATGGCTTGCTTCAAAATATTCCTTCCGGGGATCTTCGTCCTCCCTATGAGTATCCCATATCTCAAGAAGTAGATAAATTTGACACGTACTGGAGCGCTAGACCTTTATGGGAAGTGATTACCCAAAAGGTTCCCCCTTCTTTGCCTAATGATGTAAAGAAGTGGTTGCTGAAGAAGTCTTCAATTGATCAGGGTAGGACTAATGTGAAAAATCGTCTAGGTGACAGGGTGACACCGGCCAAGGAACGCTTAGGTGCAAGAATTGAGTTCAAGACACCTATAATGCCTAAGAAGAAGAATTCTACTAAAGACAAGGGGAAGAGGAAAGCTACCACTGCAGACAAGAAGGTTTGGGTGGAAAAGAAGCATGGGGTGCTAGCGAAGGGGAAACAATCCATTCTAAGATTGAATGTAGGTCCTCTAAAGGATGCCTACTAGCCAAAGTAATGGATGAAGAGGAGGAGACAGAAAAGAATTGGAAAAGAGCAAAGAAGGAGAAGAAAGATTAGAATATTGCTTAGCTTACGATTTATTAGATTCTTAGTTTGTATTTAAAGTTAATTTATTTCAGCTTTATTTAAATTCCATTAACAATGCAGTTTTATTTTATTAATGAAATTTCAGCTTTCAATTAAATTGTTACTTTAAATTTGTTTTATTAAAGCAATGAAAAAACCGAAAAAATTGATTTTCCAGAAATTCTTCGAGTACGAAAGCCGAAAATTTTCCGAAAAACACCGAAATTCGCCCAGATTTTATTACTGAATTGGCGTCAATAATTTCGAATTGGCGCCGGATATTGAGGTCTGGCGCCAGGCGCCAATACTGTCGTCTGGCGCTAATGGCCTTTTGCTGGCGCCAGGCTCTGTTCTGCGACGCCAGTTGCTTTTCCGACTTTTGTTGATTTTTTGTAGGTTCTGGAATGCGGAGATGTCGGAAAATAAAGTGGCCGCACCCGTAATGGGTTGCCTACGTATCCTTTCCTAAGGAATCAGGCCGAACGTAGCTCTCTTGGGTGTCCTACTCAAGTAATTATGGGTAGTATTTTTTAAGTTGGTCAAGATTGGTCATGTTTGAGAATTCATTGCCATCCATGTTAGTTAATTTTGCTGCACCACCTGACAGGATTGTTTTGACAATGTAGGGGCCAGACCAATTAGGTCTAAACTTTCCCCTTGGATCTAAAACATTTTTCCTTAGTGCTTTTAATACCAAATCTCCTATTTTGATGTTTCTTGTCTTGACCTTCTTATTAAAATGTCTAGCCATACGAGTTTGATAACACTGAGTGTGATGTAGAGCTTCTAGTCGTTTCTCGTCGAGTAGGATCAATTCTTCGTATCGTGCCCTAGTCCATTCGACTTCATCGAGTTTACTTTCTAGCGCAATACGTAGAGATGGCATTTCTAGTTCGACAGGTTGTACGGCATCCATTCCATAAACCAAAGAAAATGGTGTATTTCCTGTTGACGTACGGATTGACGTGCGATAACCCCACAATGCAAAGTGAAGCTTGTTAGGCCAATCCTTGTAATTTTCTGTCATTTTCTCGATGATAGTCTTTAAATTTTTATTAGCTGCCTCGACTGCTCCGTTTGCTTGAGGTCTATAAGGGGACGAATGATGATGTTGGATACCATATTTATGTAGCAATTCTTCACATTCGGCTTGAAAGTGAGTTCCATTGTCACTTATCATTTCATGTGGGACTCCATATCGACAAATGATATTTCTCTCGATAAAAAGTGCTACATGTTTTGCGGTGAGTTTAGCATATGATTGTGCTTCAACCCACTTCGTAAAGTAATCAAATGCTACTAGAATAAATTCATGGCCTCCCGTCCCTGGAGGAACGATCTTTCCAATTATGTCAATTCCCCATGTAGAGAATGGCCATGGTGACGTATAGGTGTAAAGCAAAGATGGAGGAACGTGCTGTAAATTGGCATAAATTTGACACTTAGGGCACCTTTTTACATATTGATGGCAATCCCTATTCATGGTAGTCCAATAATACCCCTCTTGCATTATTTTCTGGACTAACATTTTGCCATTTATATGGGTTCCACAGATTCCTTCATGGATCATTCTCATTATTCTTTGTGCATCCACCTTCCCTACGCATAGGAGAGCTCGACCTTTAGGTACCCTTTTATGTAGCTCGTTGTCTATGAGTATATATTGAGAAGCCAAAAGTCTCAAGGCTCGTTTTGCTCTTTTGTCAGCATGAGGAGGGTATTCTCCATTGGTGACATAGTTGAGGATGTCTGTGTACCATGGTTCTTCTTCTCGTTCTTCATCTTCGTCTTGGACTGGGTCGTCGTCTTCTATAGCCTGTATATATGCTGGTTTGTGCCTTTTTTCGATAGTTAGAGGCATTTGCTCGATATCCGTGGGAATCCTAACCATTGAGGCTAGTCTTGCCAAGGCATCAGCGAATTGATTTTCTTCTCTAGGTAGATATGTGTATTCTACCTTCTCCAACTGATCGGTAAGAGTTTCCAGATAAGTTTGGTAAGGAGCTAGACTTTCGCTCCTAACTTTCCACCTTTTAGATATTTGATTGATGATTAGAGAGGAATCTCCGAATATCCTTAACTTCTTTACTCCCAATGCCAGGGCTGTTTCAAGGCCTACCACACATGCTTCATATTCAGCAGCATTGTTGGTAACGTCGAAATCAAGCTTTATTGATATTGGGACGTGTTCTTCTTTAGGTGATACTAATAGCACTCCGACACCACATCCCTTTTGGTTTGAGGCTCCGTCAAAGTACAAGGTCCAAGTATCATCTTCAGTGACCATCAAATCTTCATTTGGAAATTCACTGTCCTGTATTGGTGTCGAGTCTTCTATTGGAAAGTCTGCCAGAAAGTCTGATACCACGGATCCTTTAATAGCTTTTTGTGGCATAAACCGTACATCGAACTGGGCTAAGTTGACTATCCATCTTGAAATACGTCCATTGAGTGTTGATTTCTCGAACAAGTATTTGAGTGGATCCAATCGAGATACCACGAAAACGGTATGCACCAACATGTAATGTCTCAACTTAGTTGTGGCCCACACCAAAGCGAGGCACAATTTCTCGAGTGGTGTATAGCGTGTTTCGTATTCGAGCAACTTCTTACTTAAGTAATAGATTGCATTCTCTTTGTTTTCTACCTCTTGTGCTAGCATGGCTCCCATTGTCTCTTTGGTAACCGTCAAATATAACCTAAGAGGTATTCTGGGAAGTGCTGGCGCTAATACGGGAGGGTTTGCGAGATAGGCTTTGATCCGGTCAAAGGCTTTTTGACACTCTTCATCCCATATTACGGGTACATTCTTCTTGAGCTTTTTGAAGATTGGTTCACATATCGTTGTTAATTTTGATATGAACCTACTTATGTATTGTAACCGGCCAATGAATCCTCGAATCTGTTTCTCGGTCTTGGGCGGTGGCATTGACATGATTGCTTTAATCTTCGTTGGATCTATCTCTATTCCTCTAGAGCTTATGACGTATCCCAAGAGCTTGCCCGAGGTTACTCCAAAAGCGCATTTTGAGGGATTTAACCTCATATTATATTTTCTTAACCTTTCGAAAAATTTCCTTAAGGCTACTTGATGGCCTAGACGGTCTTCTGATTTTACAATCATGTCGTCTACATATACCTCAACTTCTTTGTGCATCATGTCATGGAGCAAGGCAGTTGCTGTACGTTGGTAAGTAGCACCTGCGTTTTTCAACCCAAATGGCATTACCATGTAACAGTAAGTGCCCCATGGTGTGATAAAAGTTGTTTTCTCCATGTCTTCTTCCGCCATGAGAATCTGATTGTACCCTGCGTATCCATCCATGAATGAGAGGAGCGCGTGATTTGCTGTGTTGTCTACCAGAATATCGATGTGTGGCAAAGGGAAGTCGTCCTTTGGACTTGCCTTATTTAGATCTCGATAGTCGACACACATCCTTACCCTTCCATCTTTCTTTGGTACTGGGACGACGTTAGCGACCCATTCGGGGTATTTGGATACCTTGATGAAACTTGCAGTTATTTGTTTTTGAACTTCTTCTTTTATTTTTAGTTCCACGTCGGGTTTCATTCGACGTAGCTTTTGTTTTACAGGTTTCATTCCTGGAATTAATGGTATAGTGCGTTGAGCTATTTCTCTGTTAATGCCTGACATATCTTCATATGACCAAGCAAATGCATCGATAAATTCTTTAAGCAAGTTAAATAAATCGGTTCTTTCTTGTTTATTCAATGTTAGTCCGATTTTAACTTCTCTTTTATGAGTTGAATCATTTGAGATGTCAACTGTTTCAGTCTCTTCAATTACTGGTGTTTTCTTTTCAAGTGTTTCCATTGCTTTAATAAATTCTTTATCTTTTTCATCGTTAGCTAAGCAATATTCGTCATCTTGAGTTAGGGAAGAACACGAGAAGTAAGGAGAATGAGCGATATTATTATACTCTGAGATCATTACATCAAAGAGTGATATGTCCTCAGGGACTGGATCACTAACTATCCTAGGAGAAGAAACAGGAAGGGAAGGCGTTATAACTAAAGACTTAGAAGATTCTAAAGGGAAAGACTCTGACTCAGACTCTAACTCTGACCCTGACGATTCTTCAAACATTGGCCCTTGTCCTGTCGTGATTGATATCTTCCTCCCACTTGGAGTAATCACCTTGATAGTCTTGCGCCACCCTTGCAGTAATCCTTCAGCTGGAGTAATTAGCTTCGAGGGATCGAAGTTTTCACTTTGTAGGACCGTTTGAATGAGTGAGGAGTTGTCTTCCTCATAAACTGATTCATTCTTTTCTTGCCCAAACATTAATCCCATGACGTTAAAGTCAAAACATGGAGGTGCTTTCTCCTTATGGACGGGAATTGGGATTTCATCAGTGAAATAGCAATCCAAGAAAATCTCGAATCCTGGTTGTCGTATGCTATTTACAACAAATGGTTCGGGAAATTCATAGCATGGATAGTCCTCTCCTTCCTTTATAAACTGACCATTAAGCGTAAGAGGGTACTGATCCATGGGAATTGCTTTCTTTTGAATGCGAGCGTCCCTACGTGCTTTTAACTTGTCCTGGGCTTGCTTGAGATCTTTCCGAGTCGGTTCGAAACCAAGTCCGAAAGTATCTAGTTTAGGGAGGCCAGGTGACTCTATTGATTTTTCTATCCCTTTCTTCTTTCCTAAGGTCATCCCAGGGAAGTGTCCTTGTTTTTTCAGCATAGTGTTGATAATCATGTTGGAATGGGGGTCGTGGCAAAGAGATGTCTTTTCATCCTCTTGGATTAAGGAGACTTCTTCGTTAAAGCCCCATAGGTCTTCATCATCTTCGTCGTGCTCCACGTTGATGATTGGATTCTCTATTGACTTGATCCTCATTGGTGAAGCATCAATAGTGATGGGGATTCCTCCAACTACAGCTTTCACTTGTTGGTGGAGAGATGAAGGGACGGCCTTTAGATCATGGAGCCAAGGGCGTCCTAACAACAGATTGAATGAGGCTTTGATGTCTACCACTTGAAAAGTAGTAGCATGTTCTATTGCTCCTGCCGTCACATTTAGGGTTATTTTGCCAAGAGCTTGACGTCGAGTATTATCGTAAGCTCTTATTCCTTGTGTAGACGGAGTTAAATCCTCATTCTTTATGCCGAGCATCCTTGCAGTCCTAAGTGGACAGACATTAATAGCCGATCCATTGTCTACCAGTGTAATGGGAACATTCATTCTTTTACAGACTACTGTGAGGTTTAACGCTTTGTAGTGCTTGTCACCTTCCGGGGGTAAATCTTTATCAGAGAAGGTGATTAGATTAATTGGACTAGGGAGATCACTCGTGAGGAAGTTAACTAGTCCCTCAGGAGTGGTGTCAGAATCGATCCCAATTTTATCCAAGGCATTCATCACAGCCAACCTATGTTCTCGAGATGTTGCTAGAAGCTTCCATACATTCATCTCGACTTTTGTCTTCTTCAATTGTTTAACAATGTCATTGTCCTCGATGACAGGTATGGGAACTTGTTGTGCGATAGGCATGGGTTGCGTTGAAATAGGAGGTTGTATTCTCCCGGATCTTGTGAGGACGTCTATTGATGTATCTTCTTCAGCCCAAATATCGTCTGTGGTGTATGATATGGAAGGTGAAGGTTCTAATATGTCTTTTAGATAGACATCTTCTTCATCACTATCCCATACTCCATTAACACTTATATCCTCTTCTTGTCGAACTTGGACTAATTCCTTTCTATCAATCATTTTCTGCACCAAATCCTTGAATTTGAAGCAGTTTTCTATGGTGTGTCCTCCTGACTGATGGTATTGACATTAATATCTATCTGTTCTTTTTAATGATTCAAATGGTCTTGGTTCGAGAGGTTTGACCTTGCCACTCTCGGAGAGCATTTTAAACATTTGTGCATACGGGATCCCAATTGGAGTATAAATTTTATTGCTCTTCTTGGGTCTTTCGGTGACTTGTAAGGGAAAGTATTTTGCCTCATAAGTCGTTTTTACTGGTGTGGATTCTCTCTTAGGTTCTTGATCATATTCCTTGCGAAGTTCATTCAGAATTTTGAGAGTTTCATGTAACAGTTGTGATGTCTCCCTTAGATATAGTGTGAGTATTCGTATCTCTGCCTCATTTGCTAGTTCTGGAGGATTATCCTCGACATCGAAAAAGATCTCTTCTTCTTCTTCTTCGGTCACTTTGACAGGCTTAATGAGAGATGAGGGGTCGACTTCGCTTTCTTCATCGGAAATAGGCAATGTGTGAGCTAGAGGTGCATTATCAATACTCGGTTTCTTACTGGCAGGAGGCAACGGCAGTTTATTACTGTCAATCAAGTCTTGGATAGCTTCCTTAAGTTTCCAACAGCTTTCGGTAGAATGGCCCCTACCTTGATGATACTTGCAATGTGCATTGGGGTTCCAATTAGGCGACCTTTTCTCGACTGGTGGATCTCCAAATGGTCCAATGGGAGTTATAAGACCTTTTGCATTTAGCCGATCAAATGCGGTGTCATAACTCATGCCAATAGGAGTGAAGTTTCTCCTAAACAGTTTCTTTTGTCCTTGGTTGTTCATGGCAAGGACTTCTCCTAGATTAAAGGTGCTAACATTATTTGAGTGGGCGGTTTTGGAAGAAGAAGGATTGTCGTTCTTCTTTCCTTTCCAGCCACTGTTGGAGTTATTGTTGGCAGCTTTTGATTTAGCTAAGTCATCTTCAATATTAATCCCAATATCATAAACAGCCTTAAAGGTATGAAGGTTATTTTGATATTTAAGATGTTTTGAATATTTTTCTTGGAGATTTTTAATGAACAATCTCACGGACTCTTTTTCACTTGGTACCTCAATCATTTTAGCTGAGGTTTCTCTCCACTTGTTAAAGAAAGATGTGAAGCCTTCATTCTCCTTCTGCTTGAGAATTTCAAGTTCTCTATGGTTAGTTTCGACTTGAACGTTGCACTTGTACCTATCAACGAAAGCGTTTGCTATGGAATCCCAGGTAGAGGTCTTTTCTTTTTCAAGAGAAAAGAACCATTGTTGGCAAACGGTCTCGAGAGATAGCGAGAACAGAGAAGGGAAAATTTTCTTATCGATACCCTTGATACTCATTATTGTTTCAAATGCCCTTAGATGGAAGTAGGGATTGTCGATTGCCCTAAACTTTGGGATGTCGTTGGCACTGAACTTCTGCGGAAGAAGATCCTTATCCAGCGAGACCTTTTGGGATGTGAGTTCTTGAAACTTGTAGTCACTGGACAACTTGCTTAGGCTTTCTTGCATGAGGTCCATCTGTTGTTGCTTCGCGGGATCCTCGATCTTAAGTGCGAGAAGCTTTAGTGTCTCAGTTACAGTAGCCAATTGGTTCTTGAGATCGTTAATTTCTTCCTGAGTTGCCATTATAACTCTTGCTTTCCTCTTGCGGGCTATAGGTTTGTCGAAAAGTTGGACTTGTACGAAGAGGTTATCTTTGATTAATCGTCCTTCCTTTCTTGACCACGCGCTGTAGATTAAGCCAATTTGCGTTTTAATTACTTGACTCGAATCAGTTTGACTTTATGGCTTTTATGAGAAAAAAAAAAAAGGTATGTATATTTTTATTTTTAGGGAGCAATAATGTACATGTGTTTAGGGAACTTAAGTACTATTATTTATTGGAGGATTAATATCCGACTTACCCCCCCTAAAAAAAATGACGAAAAAACAACGCGTGCACATAAGACTCCCTTAATCATGGTCAAGACATGTGTAATAGTATGTGTATTGAGTGTAAGTGACATGTTTAGACTCTTGTGTAAAACCATGGGACTTAGTGCCTAAACTCGGAAATTGACTCAATTAAGCAGAATTAACCGAATTAAACAGGAAACTGATTAATTAGACATTAGGTGATGACTCGACAAATAATCCGAACTGTCGGCCAAGCGACAGGACTGGCGTCACAATATGGTGGTTGGCGCCAGACTTTTAAGTAAATGTCTGGCGCTACGCACCATACAGTGGCGCTACAGCCCAAATTTTGGCACCAACATTGGAGCCTCGGTCTGGGACTGTTTTCGATATTATTAGTCAACTTGGGTATGCCTAAAGTCGTACTAGGTCGATTCCGATTAAAAGAAGAAAAAACTTTATTGACTCAAATCAATTAATTAATTAATTAGGCAAAGTTCTTTAAGTCATTAATTATAATCTCGACACAAATCAACAAACGGTTAGGAGGAGCATAGAAAATATATGCACAACAAATAATGCACAATTAGTCAAGTAGGCACAATATGATGCAATGAGTTCGCAACCTAACCATGGCTCTAGTTCTCTAAAGTTCGGGATATGGTTTAGTCAAACAGGGTCCATGGTTAATTGTTCAGATGCACCGCGTAGAAGCCTAACCGTGAAGGGTTAACGCGTGTGGATAGAACACCGCAAGTTTTTAGAAAAAACTCGCTTCCATGGTTTGGTGAATTCAACATCTCAGATGTACCCTTTGTTGCCAGGAGCGTTCAATCGGGTAGATAGAGCATGAATTCCCAGAGGGTTATGTCCATATGTAGAACACATATGGGTTTCAGAAAAATGAGAAAAAATTCAATCAGGAAGTAGGATCGAGCAAACAATACGAAAAATCGGTCAAAATTAGAACGCATATTTCTGGCTCGGTATTGGGGGAAATTGGCGCCAGCAAACAGAGACTGGCGCCAACTTTTAACTGTAGCGCCTGGCGCCAATACTGGCGTCTGGCGCTACGGCTAAAAGTATGGCGCCAAGCTCTGGCCCCTGACGCTACTTCCCACATGCCTCAGCAGCTTTCTGTGCTCAATAAAATCATCCAGTTTCGCGCGGTGTTATTTCAGTCCTAGTTGTGAAAGACATTTCTCAAATTTCCTACGTGTAAAATCCTTATGTTTTTGACTCATTACGGATGGTCTTTCCAATGAGAACCTTTTTATGCATATGCCACAATGTTAATCAAAATTACGCACATGAAATACTTAGAACTTTTCGAGTCTCATCCACTCATTCTAAATCATTGCCGAAACAAATTCAGGAATTAAAATAGAAATCGTCCCCAGTGGAGTCGCCAAAAACTGTAGGGAATAATTTCAAGCCTTTAAAATCCCACTAGCTTGAACCCCACTGTGATCATACAATAAAGTACGGTGGCGTCCAAAAGGGAAGAAGATAGCGCAAAAGAGTCGCCAACAAGTTTTTAAGGAACTTGTAAACCGTTCACGAGGTGAAGGTTACACCCCTTAACGATCCAAGAGATCGTCAACTCCATAAGGTCATGAACCAAAATAGGGTTCGGGGATGAAGGTACAAATCCAACCTAAAAGAGATTGAACCTGCCCTAATAATAGGCCTCTACTTTATTCTGCTCGTATTCATGTGCGCTTTCTGACTAACATACAATCAATAGGATTAACCCTAAACCTGTTTAATCTATGTTGGTTGAATATAATGCACAAATAAATCTATTGTTGGCGATCACTTCAATTATAATCACAATTAACCTAACAAGATTATTAATTATCTTATTAAGCGTGATTACAAGCACAAATTCCCTTTAAGCATGCAATAAAGGTGATCAGGCAATAACAATATAAAATAATATGTGTCAAGCAACATAATAAATAATCAACATCATTAATGATAATAATATCAGTCATAATCATAATCATCATAATCATGTTAAAGCATAGCAAGATCCTAGGCATGATACTAATAAGATTAATAACAAACCCTAGCATGTCACTAAACAATAAAAATCAAAGCTTTAGCCCTAACATGATACTAACATGAATAAATGTTAGGAAGAGAATAAAAGGCATCATAGCAATCATATTTAATATTAAAATTAACCTAAACATGATACTAGGAATCATAACAACAATATAAACATGATTTCTACATCGTAATATCAATTAATCAATTAAAGTACTTACTTGGATGCCTCGTACCTCTTTCTAATTACAAAATACACACTTTAGTAACTTCAAGGAAAATAATAAACAAAGCAATTAAATTAAATAATTGAAAGAGAGATTTGGGACCAAACCCTCAGAAATTAAAACCTTTCACGTCTAGGGCGAAGGCAACTTCGAATATGGCTAAGTGTATCAAGATCTTGTGAATGCGGAATTTTGTGTTAAGAATAAAGTTTAGAAAGAGAGAGAATAATCAAGAAAATCTTGATGAGAGTTGGTTAAGACTTAAGAATAGAGAGAATTGGTGAATGATAGATGTCGATGATGAAGATAGTTGATGAAGACTTAAGAATAAGGAGAATTCGTGAACAAAAATGGAGTTTTTGATACGATATTTATAGAGAAAATCATCCAAAAAAGATAATTTATCAAAACAGAGTCTGAAGATCACGGAAACAACTTGGCGCCAGCCCTGGCTCATTGGCGCCAGGACCAGTGGCTAGCGCCAAGCGCCAATGGCTGGCGTCTGGCGCCAGTCCTGGTTCCAGACGCCAAGGCCTGGGGTTGGACGCCAAACCGGCTTTTAACACGTTTTCGAAATTATGATAATTTTACCGTACTGGAAGATAAAATAATATAATTTCAGTCGAAAATGCTATTTGATCTAATTAAAACTTTAAAGAATCCTAATTGAATTAAGAATGACAAGACCTTCTAGAATGTTCTAGAAGACCAAAACCATTCCTAATTACATTAGGAATGATAAATCATATTAGGCCCTCCCCTAGATCATTGGGCCGTACTTAAAACTCAAACCGGGCCCAGTTTAGTAAATTGGCCATAACTTCCTCAATATTCATCGGAATTGGGCTTATAATATATCGTTGGAAAGGTCTTTGCAAGCCCTATCCAACTACACCACTATTGGACCCTTATCATGGACCAACCAAACTGGATTGGCTGTTTTCTTAAAAATAAAGTTTTCAAAAACAGAGAGAAGAGAAAAGAAAAGAAATAAAACTTTCCGCAACACTAGACCTTTCCACACTTTCGTTTCATTCGATTATGATTCGACGTGAAAGGTACTCATCACTGGGTTTGGTTTTGGGGAGACACAAATGGGTGTCTACAATGAGCCGCGATTATTCGAGTTTCCTTAGCAAAACGCTTAAAGCGAAAGCCACTTGAAATGGGGTTGGCTTAATATTGCTTATTTTGCCGTTTTATTTATTTTAATTAATTTTGTTTATTTTAATTAAAATTTTGGGAGGCCAGGCCTCGGTTTTGAGCGGCATTGGCTAAATTTTATTTTGACAAGTTTGGGTGCTACCGACTTAATTAATTGGATTAATTAAGGGAAATGCGGAATTTAGTGGGAACTTCAATTATTAACGACGTCAATTACATAATCGGTTAAACAACTTTGACTAGTTTTAATTAGGCGTGTTAATCGGATTAACCACCTAGATTAGTTACTAGTGCACGCGTTTTTTAAATGCATTTTACTTGTTTGATATTGTAAATTGCATGGACCATTCACAAGTAGTGAATGGATGAATGGAATATATATTCTCTCTCACAGGTTTTATGAAATGGCAACTAGTGGGACCCGATTAGGATAGAAAATACGGACTACGTGTCGTTATGTATTTTTGTAAATCTATATACGGTCTACGCACCGTTAAGTATTTTTGTACCTTAATATTTAGATTATTCCTAGTCGTAGACACTAGTATTTGCATAGTTTGGTTAAGTCTTGAAGACGACGTATCTTGGAAGACAAAGCCTTGAATTGCAAATGAAGACCTTTTGAAGATTTGAAGAATTCAAGGGGTCATGCTAGTTGCCAATATGCATCTATAATTTCGCTTTATATTTTATGCTTATATATACATGTGAATTATTCGTTAGATGCATGTTTAGGTTTTCTTTATGCTGCGATGATTAGTTAAGTTCACTTAAATCAACCAACATAGAAATCATAGGTCCCTAATAATATTGATTCAAACTTGCCTTTCCAAAACAACACTTACCAACCGAACGAGGGTGATGGTAGGCTACGCCAAAGCGAGGTGCCATCACTTCTCCAAGGCTCATAAGGCACACCGAGTGTGCACGTTGGTTTTGGTTTAACTCATGGGTATGAGTGAGGAGTCCTCACATACCATGGTAAAAGAGATACATCGTTAAAGATGCATTAGATGCGACGATTGTCTAACCAAGAGTGGCTTAGAGCCATTAGCAAGGCAATGCTTACCCTAGAAGATTGAGTGTTAAGACAAGCCAAAGCATGCTTAACCACTCTTTGTTTCTTCGGATCTTGGAATCACCTTATTTTCACAAAATAGGGACAATTTTACGTGTAAATAAGACGTTAAATAAGTATTGAAAATTTGCATGAATAAATTCAATCTTATTTAAGTAATTTTGAATGGTTTTTCATTAAAATTCTTTCAATTGTAGAATCATGTCTTCAACTAATGACAACGACCTTATGTACCCGGAACTTCCCGAAAAGTTACCATTTTTGCTCAATTTGGTGAACTTTAAGGAATGGGAAGATGAACTCCGAAAGACACTCATAAATTACTACCTAGAGCATATTTTGGACACTCCGATCCCCAGTTTCTACTCGAAAGGGATCATGAGTGATGAAGCTCATAAAGAATGGAGCATGGATTGCAAGAGAGTTTCGAAACTCATGGAAAACTCCATCCCGGTTCAATGGAAGGAGGTTTTCTCCGGCTATTTTCCGGACATGATGCTCAAAGCTCTTGAGGATGTAGTCAATTTGAGGGTCACCAAAAGTGCTAGGGGCAATTATGATGGTCACGTGGAGGATGTGACTAGGTAACTCTCCAAAATGAGGATCAAGCCACCGCAAGATGGTTGTCTCTCGAAAGAAAGATAAGAGGTGTGGGGAAAAGTCTACAATGCGAGACTTAGGCCCGGAATGCCACTTCAAGCTCATGTAATTAACATGACAAGGCTATTCAACCACCTGGAGCTAATTGGCAAACTAGTGGAAGACGAGCAAGCGGCTCACATGCTTCTTAGCTCTCTTCACTCGGGATATCTGGGGCTTAAAATGCGTCTCACCGACAATAGGGATACACTGTCCTTAAGGGAAGTCATCCAAGAGCTCCAAAAGACCTATTCTTGCAAGAAAGCTAACTTTTCCCTTAGACCAAGGAAAAAGGAGTTCAAAGACAAGAGGAAGATGCGCTGCTTCTATTAAGGTAACCCCAAAACAGAATGCAGCAAGTATCTGGATGATGAGGCGAAAGGAAAAGTAACCTCAACCTCAGGTATCATTTTATACACTTGAATATAAGCAATTTCAAAAGGTATTAGATACCGGAAAATTGACTCACAATACACTCCTTTTTCAGGAACAAGTGAGCGGTGCTTTTTCATGTGGAAATGAGTACAAAAGTAGGATGAAGGTGATCTATCCTAGAAAACTTGTAATCTCATGTTTTGTCTAAAGAAGTAGAACTTATTTAGTTTTATGCACCATATTTTTGATGTATTTCCGACGTTGGACGTCGTTTTCATCAACCAAGACTTTTGATGTCTTGAACATATTTATGGAATGAAACTTTCACGTGTTTTTAGACAAAATGTTTGATACCAATGCAAAGAAAGCTAAGACTACACTGTCTAGTCAAACTTACTTGTGGCATTGTCGTCTTGGCCACATTAACATCAAACGCATCAAGAAGCTTCTTCAAGAAGGTATTCTTGACTCATTTGATTTAGAATCCTTTGAGAATTGCGAAGGATGTTTATTAGGAAAGATGATAAAGCAACCATTCTCCAAGTTGGGAGAAAGGGTCGGTGACTTGTTGGGACTAATACACACCGATGTATGTGGGCCTATGAGTACACCCGCAAGGAGTGGTTATCAGTATTTCATAACCTTCTCGGACGACTATAGTAGATATGGTTATGTCTATCTAATGTCGCACAAATCTGAATTGTTTGATAAATTCAAGGAATTTCAGAACGAAGTTGAAAACCAACTCGGCAAGAAAATCAAAGCGCTTCAATCGGATCGAGGTGGCGAATATTTGAGCCAAGAATTCGATGACCATCTGAAAGAACATGGAATACTTTCAGAGTTGACACCTCCGGGAACTCTTCAATGGAATGAAGTATCTGAAAGGAGGAATCAAACCCTGTTAGACATGGTCCGATCGACTATGGGTCTTAGTGAACTTCCAATCTCTTTCTAGGGACATGCACTTTTAACTGCGGCACTTACACTGAATCGTGCTCCGTCAAAGGCAGTGGAAAAGACTCCATATGAATTATGGACAAATAAACCTCCAAGGTAGTCTTTTCTCAAGATTTGGGGATGCGAAGCATATGTCAAGAAACTCATTTATGACAAACTTCATCCGAAATCTGACAAGGTTTACTTTGTGGGTTATCCAAAAGAAACCAAAGGGTATTACTTCTACAACAAATCCGAGAACAAAGTGTTTGTTGCTCGTGATGGTGTCTTTTTGGAGAAGGAGCATCTCTCCAAAATGACAAGTGGGAGGAAAATCGAACTCGATGAAGTTCGAGAGGACGAGCAACAAGGACAAGTTGACAATCAAAGTGCTCACGAAGCATCTGTTGACATTGGTCAAAGTCAAAATATGCAAAGTCAAACCGACAATGCAAATGCTCAGTCCATTACCCTACGTAGGTCAACTCGGCCAAGATCTCAACCTGACAAATATCTCGGTGTTGTATTAACCGAAGATCAGGACATCCTAGTAGTGGATGGAGATGAGCCGGCAACCTACAAGCAAGCTATGACGAGCCCCGACTCTACAAAATGGCAAAAGGCCATGAAATCCGAAATGGACTCCATGTTTGAAAATCAAGTATGGGACTTGGTTGATTTACCCGTAGGTTACACACCTATCGGATGTAAATGGATTTTTAAGATGAAAATCGACAAAGATGGAAATGTATTCATTTACAAAGCAAGGCTGGTAGCAAAAGGTTACAGGCAAATTCACGGCGTTGATTATGATGAAACCTTTTCTCCAGTAGCTATGCTTAAGTCCGTTCGAATTCTTCTAGTGATTGCTACATATTACAATTATGAAATATGGCAGATGGACGTCAAAACTGCCTTCCTTAATGGAATTTTGGAAGAAACTGTGTACATGACACAGCCTGAAGGTTTTGTCGACCAGAACAATCCTAAGAAGATATGCAAGCTTAAGAAGTCCATTTATGGATTAAAGCAACCAAGCAGAAGTTGGACTCTGCGATTTGATGAAGCCATCAGTAAGTTTGGTTTTATCAAGAATCCAGATGAGTCTTGTGTTTACAAGAAGGTCAGTGGGAGTGACATTGCCTTCCTAGTCTTATATGTCGATGACATTTTGCTCATTGGAAATAGCATTCCGTTGTTAGAGTCTGTAAAGGCTTGGCTCGGAAAATGTTTTTCAATGAAAGACTTGGGAGAGGCTTAGTACATACTAGGCATCAAGATCTATAGGGATAGATCAAAGAGGATGATAGGAATGAGTCAAAGTACTTACATCGATAAGGTACTAGCTCGATTCCAAATGAAAGGAGCCAAGAGAGGGCACCTACCCATGTCACATGGCATAACCTTAAGCAAGAAGCAGTGTCCAAAGACACCTGATGAGCGAGAAAGGATGAGTCGTATTCCATATGCTTCGCTTATTGGATCGATCATGTATGTCATGATATGTAATAGGCCAGATGTATCGTATGCCTTGAGTGCTACAAGCCGATACCAATCAGACCCAGGAGAGGCGCATTGGACTGCGACCAAGAATATTCTGAAGTACCTGAAAAGGAACAAGGATAAATTCCTGGTCTATGGCGGTAAAGATGAATTGGTTGTTGAGGGATATACCGACGCAAGCTTCCAGACAGACAGAGACGACTCCAAGTCACAATCTGGATACATATTTTGTCTCAATGAAGGAGCGTTTAGTTGGAAGAGTGCAAAGCAAAGAACAACCGCTGATTCTAAAACTGAAGCCGAGTACTTGGCAGCGTCTGAGGCAGCCAAGGAGGCAGTTTGGATTCGCAAGTTCATTGATTAAACTTGGTGTTGTACCCTCCATCAAGGGTCCAATAGACCTCCATTGTGACAACAATGGAGCTATTACTCAGGCTAGAGAGCCACAAGAACATCAAAAGGTCAAACATGTCAAGAGGCGATTTCACATGATTCGAGAATGGAAGACAGAGGGTGAAATCAGAATTTGCATAGTGGGAACGGATGACAATGTAGCCGATCCACTTACTAAACCCTTTTCTCAAGTGAAGCACAACAAACACATTGAGGCAATGGGAATCAAGCATGTCGCGAACTGGCTTTGCTTTCCATATTATAGTGTTTTAATTAAATTTTGGACAATGTTAATGTAAAGCACTATGATGAACCATTCAATTTTGGAGTAATTAAAATTTTTTATGCAATTTAATTCACTCCGTCTCTATTTAATTGTGGTTTAGAATTAAATAATGAGTCCATTCGATTTTAATAAATATTCAAAAAAGGGTATCAAGTCAATGGCTTGGATAAAGAAACACCTATTAAGTGAACATTGAATATTTTAATCGAAAATTACCCCTAATCAAGGTCATATATTTGTGGACGGTTAATGACCATTAGAGATTAGTGTGTAGTATGATTTATAGCACCGTTTCTTGTGCTATGAGGATATAAATCATTTGCACAGGTATTGGTTTAGAACCATACTGGATCGACCTATGAGAATACTTTAAGAGATTTAAAAATCGTCATAAGTATTTTTCTCATTATTACTATCGGAACTCTTTTCCTTGACCATGAGTAGTGGGAGGTCTCTTGTTTGAGTACTAGTCCGCTTTGGTATCCGCCAAACGTCTGCCGTAACTGGGGATTATAACGACAGATATCGAGCGGCTAGGTCCTCTTAGTAAGAAAAGCTACATTACAAGACTGGAAATGTCCCCCTACTAACAATAGGGAACATGTCTTGTTGTTTACAAGGCCTCTCGAAGAGCGAGACTGTGAAAATGCATGGTCGTGCTCAGATGGATTTTAGAAATCATCTGCTTATTGACAGTCAAACTCGGATTTCGAGAAACACTTCTGGACGTAACAGAGATGACGAGTAATCTTACACTGTAGTTCATGAAGAGACATGAAGAGACATAGGAAAGGGGCTATACACTAAATGCACACTTGTCCGAAAGGACAAGTGGGAGATTGAAAGGAATGGTGTCCTTCGAACAAGTGTATTATTCTGATAGCGGGTTCAGAATTATTAGAAAGCTAATATATTCAGTAAGATCAAGTGATCGAAATGCCTGGGTGGAGGCCGCTTTCGATCAGTAATATTAATATAATTAATATTACAGCTTAATCTTGACTGAACCCTTCGGGTCACACCCAATCAAAATATACGAACTGACTCGACGAGTTAATTCGGAAGAAATTAATTCGTCGCCCGAGTGTTAAATATTTAGACGTCGGTAATTCGAGCTTGGAGCGTCGAAACCGATCGTCGGAAGTCGAGTCAAAAATAATAAAAAGACGAGAGCGCAAAATAGTAATAAATCGATCATATTCCCAAAATACCCCTAGCATCGGAATGCCCCGAGCATCCGAATGCTAGGGGCACAAATGTCCAAGCATAGGTGGCTAGCAAGCGCACCGTGCTAGCAGCCACGCACAACAGCAGCTAGCAGCCGGGTGCACGTGGTGCGTGCAGCAGCTAGTTGCCGCAAGCTAGGCGTGCTAGCAGCTCACGCACTAGCAGCCACACACAGCAGCAAGCCCGCACCAAGTGTGTGGCTTGCGCGCACAGCAGCAGCCCGCATCTTGGTGCGGGGCTGGGCTCATGGCTGGGCCATAGGGCCGGTCACTATGGGAAAGCTTGAGGAATATGGGAGCAAGTGGGTAAGGACATGTGGCACAAGGAGAGTATTGAGTGGGGAGCAAGTATGGTCTCCTACTCTCCATGTGGTCCTCACCAACCCATTTCACATAGTAATGCCACTTGTAGATATATTATTAGTTTGCAATTTTGATTTAATTTAGCTTTAAATTAATTTGTGGAATTTCATGATCCCACATTGATGGGATAGAAATTCCCACTCATACTTTCCTCTATAAATACCAACCTTGGGATTTGGAGTAAAGTGCTTGAGTGGGAGTTAGAAAGAGCATTCCATATTTTGGGAAAAACTCTTAAACTCCATTAACACTTGGGTTTTGGTCGGACCTTGCTAACTCCAAGGTAGCGGACCTAAAAAGTCGTGTTCGTCCTTTGTGGGTGGATACCGTTGGAGGCACGACATTTCCGGTGCTCAAGGCTTTCAAGTAAGAGCCCGTTTTGAGAGGGCGAAGCTCGCTTCAAGGGTATGATTCGTTCTTCCTTTTCTTGTGTTTATTTATTTATGCTTTATGGTTTTATTAATTACGAGTGATTCCTTGGGTCGGGGTTTTTTCCGCGGTGATTCGGACTCACCAAACCCCAACAAGCTCTATTCAACATGCATGGAAGAGAATGTGGAAGAATGAGAATAGATTGGACCCCCCACTCGAATGACGGAAAATGACCCATGCATGAACCTAAGACATGGTCATGGTGACATATACAAAGTGTGTGCTAAGACTAGTGAGTGTAGGTGGCATGTTAAGACTCGTGTCATGACAATGTGGCTAGACTATGTGACATGACTCAAGGAAAGACTAAGTTAAGACCTCACATATATGCATTAAACTGGACAGACTGTGGTATTTTAGTCATACCTATTGATCTGTGACTCTGATTGGGATGAAACCAACTCCAAATTAAAGATAAAACTCGGGGCTACAGATCCATAGGTTATACAACTCGTAACTTTTCCTAGAACTCCGTCTATGACCAAAACAAGTTGACGCTTGTGCAGTATACGGGAATAAAAATCCGGGTTGACTCAAAGGAACTACGACTCGATTTAAGGCATATTTATTAGTTCAAATTAATTAATTAACTAATTAAGCAAAGTCCTTTAGTCATTGGTTAGTTTATTTAGACTTATTTACAAACACAAGTCAAACCAAACGGTTAGTTTAGTCACATAATAAGTATGCACAAGTAAGAGATGCACAAGTAGTCAAGTAGTCACAATATGATGCAATGAGTTAGCAACCTAACCATGGCTCTAATTCTCTAAAGTTTAGGATATGGGTTATTCAAAAAGGTTCCATGGTTATGATTCCGGATGTACCGCGCGGAAGCCTTACCTTTGGAAGGGTTGGCGCGTGTGGATGGGACCCCGAGAGTTAAACTTGCTTCCATGGTTGGGTGAATTCTACATTACTCGGATGTACCCTTCATTGCCAGGAGCGTTCGATTGGGTAGATGGAGCGTCAATTCCCAGAGGGTTATGTCCATATGTATAACACATATGGGTTTCAGAAAAGAGAGAAAAACTCAATCAGGAAGTAGAATCAAGCCAACAGTGCTAGAATTAGTCAAAACAAGAAGGCAGAGTTTTGGCTCGGTATTGGAAGAACTTGGCGCCAGACAGAGTATGTTGCCAGAAAATAGCTCCGTCGCCAGACGACAAGGTTGTCGCCAAGCGACGAGGCCATTTTTCAGGCGACACACTCTATTTTCTAGACGCTAGTTCCTACATGCCTCAGCAACTTTATGTGTTCTTAGAATTTTCAAGTTTTTGCAGTATTATTTCGATTCTAGTTGTGAAAGATATTTCTCATATTTCATACGTGTAAAAATCCTATGTTTTTGACTCATTAAGGATGTTCTTTCCAATGAGAACCTTTTTTTATGCATATGACAATAATGTAAATCAAAATTACGCACATGTAATACTTAGAACTTTTCAAGTTTCATCCACCCATTCTAAATCATTGCCAAAATAAATTTCAGGAATTAAAATAGAAATCCTCCCTAGTGGAGTCGCCAAAAAACTTCAGGGAATATTTCAAGCATTACCCCAAACTTGAACCCCACTGCGATCATACACTTAAGCATGGTGGCGTCCAAACGGAAGGAAACAAGAGCAAAAGAGTTGCCAGCAAGTTTTAGGAACTTGTAAACCGTTCACATGGTTAAGTTTACACCCCTTAACGATCCATGAGATTGTCAACTCCAATAGGTCTGGAACCATGACTGGTGTTCGGGGATGAGGGTACGAATCCAATCTAAAACAGATTAAACCCGCCCTAATAATAGGCCTCTACTTAATTCCACTCGTATTTATGTGCGCTTTCTGACTAACATACAAACATTAGGTTAACCCTAAACCTGTTTAATCTATGTTGGTTGAATATTAATGCACAAATAAAACTATTATTGGCGATCACTCGAATTATAATCATATTATCCTAAACAAGATTATCAATTATCTTATTAAGCTTGATTACAAGTACAAATTCCCTTTAAACATGCAAAACAGACGTGATCAAGCAATAACAATAAATATATCAAGCAACATAATAATCATCATAATAATTATAATCATAAATCATGACAATAATCAAAATAACAATCACAATCATGTTAAAGCATAATATTAATAGCAAGATCCTAGGCATGATACTAACAAGATTAATAACAAACCCTAGCATGTCACTAAACAATAAAGTTCACAGCTTTAGTCCTAACATGATACTAACATGATATTAGGAAAGAAAATAGGAAGCATCATAGAAATCATAATTGATATAAGAAACTTAATCATTACCCTAAACATGATTCTAGGAAGCATAAAACATCCTAACATGATACTAGGAATCAAAATAACAATCTAAGCATGATTTCTATATCAAATGATCAATAAAGCAATTAAATTACTTACTTCGATGCCTCGTATCTCTTTCTAATAACAAAATACACGCGTTAGTAACTTCAAGGAAAATAATAAATCAAAACAATTTAATTAAATAATTGAAATAGAGATTTGGGAACAAACCCTCAGAAATATCAAACCTTTCACGTCTAGGGCGAAGGCAACTTTGAAATTGGATAGGTGTGTCTAGTACTAATGTATGAGGAATTGTGTTTGTAAAAAGGCTAGCCTAGAAAGAGGGAGAGAGAGAATAAGCTTTAGCTTAGAGAGAGAGAAGAATTAGAGAAATCTGGTTAAGAATTTGTTATTAAAAACGGAGGTCCAAGGACCCTATTTATAAGAAAATAGTATGGAATCGATAGAAATGAATCAGAGTTTGAAAATGAATAAAACAACCCTTTGTCGCCAACGACAGAGCTCGTCGCCAAGCGACGAACTTGTCTCTAGGCGACAGGCTTCGTCACCAGGCGACAAACCTATCGTTTGGCGATGCAGAAGGTTTTTCACGGGTTTTCAATGCGGAATCTATTTTTCAATAAAATCGAGTCGTAAAATGCGTACGAAGGGTAAAATTGTATTTTCATTTAAAACACTTCTTTTATTTCAAAATGAAACTCATAAAACATAATTATCAATCCTAAATCCATTAGGATTTAAAAGAACCTTCTAGAAGATTATAATCAATCCTAATAGCTTTAGGAATGATAATTCATAATAGGCCCTCCTCTAGATCATTGGGCCGCTTATACGAACCAAACCGGGCCCAGTTTAGTATTTAGGCCATAACTTCGTCCTCATTATTCATCGGATTTGGGCTTATAATATATCGTTGGAGAGCTTTTTTCGAGCCCCATCCAACTACACTATTATTGGACCCTTGTCATGCACTAAAATAAACTAGACTGGCTATTTTCATAAAATAGAGCAGGTTTTCGAAAACAGAAAGAAAGATTTTTAATAAAAATTAACCACAACACTAGACATTTCACACTTTCACTTCATTCAATTATGATTCGATGCGAAAGGTATTCATCACTGGGTTTGGTTTTGGGGAGACACAAATGCGTTTCTACACCTACACATCACCATAGCCATTCTTAACATGGGGAATAGATATCATTGGAAAGATTACTTCTCCTTAGACAAGAGGTCATGAATACATCCTAGTAGCAATCGATTACTTCACGAAGTGGGTCGAAGTAGCATCATATGCAAAACTCACTGCAAAGCATGTAGCACTCTTTATCGGAAGGAACATTATATGTCAATATGGAGTCCCACATGAAATGATAAATGACAATATAACTCACTTTCAAAGAAAATGTGAAGAATTGGTACAAAAGTATGGCATTCAACATCACCACTCTTCCCCATACAAGCCTCAAGAAAATTGTACAATAGAGGCAGCCAATAAGAATTTAAAGACTATTGTTGAGAAAATGATAGAAAATTACAAGGACTGGCCTGACAAACTCCTTTTTGCCCTTTGGGGTTATCACACGTCAATTCGCTCATCAACGGGAAATACGTCATTCGCCTAGTCTATGGAATGGATGTCGTACAACCTATAGAGCTAGAAATACCTTCCCTATAAATTGCATTGGAAAGTAAACTCGATGAAGTCGAATAGACTAGAGCAAGATATGAGGAGCTAATTCTACTTGATGAAAAACGACTAGAAGCTCTACATCATACTCAATGCTACCAAACTCGTATGGCTAGACACTTTAACAAGAAGGTGAAGAAAAGAAACATCTAAGTAGTAGACTTGGTGTTAAAGGCACTAAGGAAAAATGTTCTAGATCCAAGAGGCAAATTAAGGTTTAATTGGTCTGGACCATATATTGTCAAAACCATCCTATCGGGAGGTGCCACAAAGCTAACTGATAAGGATAGCAATGAATTCTCAAATATGACAAATCTTTACCAACTTAAGAAGTACTATCCATAATCACTTGAGTAAAATACTCAAGAGAGCTACGTTTGGCCTGATTCCTTAGGAAAGGATACGTAGGCAACCCTTTACAGGGTGCGACCACTTTAATCTTCACAAAAATCAATTTGTCAACAACAAAACAATCGGCGCGCAAAAATCAAGTCCAGCATGACACGCCGCATCTGTTGCGCAACGACAGGAAGCAGCGCATCACGACAAGATCATCGTGCGGCGACAAGTTCAAAATCGCAGCGCCAGAAGTTTTGCATCAATCTGGGCGAATTTCGGTGTTTTTGGAAATTTTCGACTTCCGTACTCGATTAATTCTCGGAAATAATTCAATAAGTTTTCATTGCCTGAATAAATGTTTAATGTAAAAGTTGGTTTAATTTAAAAAGCTGAAAATTGCATTAATAAAATAAAGTAAAAATTACATTATTGATAGAATTTTAAATAAAGCTTAAAAATAAAATTGACTAAAAAATTAAAACTGTTTAATAAATTGAAAGTAAAGCAATGCTCTAATCTGTCTTCTCCTTTCTAGCCCTTTCTAATTCTTGTCTACCTCTTCTTCATTATCCATCACCTTTGCTAGTAGGCATCCTTTAGAAGATCTACACTCGATTTTGGTATCGATAGTTTCTCCAATAGCCATTACACCGTGTTTCTTTTCAACCCACATTTTCTTTTCTGAAGAGTCAGCTTTTCTTTTCTCTTTGCCCTTAGTAACATTTTTCTTCTTAGGCATAACAGGAGTCTTGAATTTAACTCTTTCACCAAGCGCTCCTTAGGAGGAATTTTCTTATCCCCTAGGCGATCCTTCACATTGGTCTTACTCAGCTTCTGGGCTTTGTTCTTGTCCTTTTGAGATCTACCAAGTATCCATTTCTTCACTTCCCTAGATAAAGAAGGAGGGACCTTTTGGGTAACAACTACCCATAAAGGTTTAGCACACCAATAGTCATCAAATCTCTCTACATCTTGTAAAATAGGAAATTCATAGGGACAATGAAGATCACCAGAGGGAACAGTTTGAGCAAGGCCATATTGCCTCCTTACCCTAGAAGGGTAATAAAAAGTCAACTTTAACAAGCTAGGAAGACGACAAAAAGGGTGACTGTTGATACCAACCATCTTCTCAATTTTCCACCAAGGAACGACCCACTTGATGACAAAGTCGCGAGTTTCAAAGATTCTACTCCACTCCCGGCGGCCCATCTTTATGGAAAAGTGTTTCTTCCGTCTTACAAAGCAATTTGGTGCATATATGTCAACATTGTCAAGAGGGCTAATTAATTCAAGTCCCTCCATTAGCCATATCTGTAAAAAGTCAATGCAAATAATTAGTATTACTATACAAAATTTAATATTTTTTATTTATGTAATTAAAAGTATTAATTTTCTACATGTAATAAAATTGGAGAACCTTGAAGAGGTGCTTTTGGATTTAGTCTTAATTCATCTAAACCTAGCATGGTTTCTCCAATAATCAAAGGCATTGGATTTCTACCAGATTCAATTTTCTCCATGACAGATGCTAAAACCGCTTGGCCCTCCTGAATATTACCACTAGAAAGGAGAAATTGGTTTAAAATGAAAAAAAGGAAGGCTCTCTTCCTATAACCATGAAAAGACTCAGAGCGTGGTCTGTAAAAATAAAAACGTGCAAATTCCTTCAAATTAACCACATTCCCATGCACTATATCTTTTAAGTCCTTATCCCTAAGGTTAAGGAAACGCTCAAAATCTTTGTAATAATACTCGCTTACTTTAGGAATTACCGCAAGATTTAGGGAAGGGAAGCCTAGAATGGCACCAAATTCTTCCGGTAAAGGGAAAATTTCACATAGCCTAGTCTAAAACAATGAGTATCTGAATCCCAATACTCCAAGGCGGTATGAATAAAGTCTATGTCAAGATCTACCCCCTTAATACCATATATACTCCCAAGTGAAAAAAGTCTAGCTCTTTTCTCTCCTTAGCGGTCAAAGACCGGCACCACTCATGAGTAAAATTGCTAAAACGCTTAGACATGATTATTTGATGAGAAATAGAAGCTAGAATTATTTTTAATATGTTCGATGCGTACAGAGTCGACATATTTGGGGGCTATTTAAGCATAGAAATGACGCAAACTAAATCCTTTCTTTAGAAAAATATCATCAGCACCATCTGGTAGAAATCACGGGTTGCGTGATGTTTATCGCATCGCGATAAGCTTGTCGCATCGCGGCAGCCAGGCACGTGCCACGTCAGCCTCACGCGCTACTCTAATTGACTTTTTTTCGACTTCTACTCATTTTTGTACAACGATTTTACGGTTTTACCCTTTTCAAAGCCTTATCCACTCAAATTCAACCTTTTCTCAAACACTTGTCCCATATTTGATTATTTTGAGTTTAGTTAAATTTAATCTTATCTTAGTTAAACTGAATTTTTTTTTTTCATTTTTTCTTTTGGGGGAGAAAGTCGGATACCCTCCATTAATAATAAAATTGACGAAAATTTTTGTGCAAGATTTTTCACGAACTCACATGCACAAATAAATAAATAATGCAAAGAGCTAAAATAGACATAGTAATCATAAGATATATATACAAAAGTGTCTAACACAAGTGAACATAGTCCTACAAAGTCAAAATAAAAATATACACAGGTACAACTATGATGGCAGAGTACGCAAATATGGAGGAACATCAAACATGTCAAAAAACTGTACAGTCCGAGGAGTCAAATCCTCGCCTGCAGCCTGATCAGTAGTAGTCGGGATCGAGAGAGTAAGGCCAGCCCATCCAGGCTTACCCTGCTTCTGGGCTCCCAAATGCTAAGGCTGATATGGCTGTTGCGACGACGAGCCAACCTCGTATGTCCTACCACTTGCTAAAGGAGCTGATGTCATGCCTCCTTGGTTGGTCGATCTCCATGATGCTCCCTCAGACGAAGAGCCAGAGTCCTCTAGTCTGGCAGTATGGTTCGACTCTGCGCGACCGCCCTGACTCCCAGCTGAGGTGCGGCGATGCCTCGAGTCATACCCCGATCTCTCCCTCCTAGCCTCAGGTCGCGTACGGGTGCGCATCGGAGGAATAGGCTGAAATGTAAAAAGCAAGCTAAGTCAAGTATAGAAGGACAAATATAAACAAACATAATAGGAAGTAAAGAGAAATACCTCCATGCCGTCATCACCATGACAACACATAGCTCGGTGACTCAACCTCACGAGATGGTAATGGAAGGCGTCCATGCCTCTCGCCATCCTTGTCAGCACCTTATGAGAAAATTGTCAAGGTCACAAAGTTAGAGATAATCAAAGCATATATGCAAACAAGACGACAAATAAAGCGGCTTACTAAAGTCTGGTGTGGAGGTATCGACTCCTCTATGAAACGCCATAGCTCCATAGCCAGGGGAATCATCTCCTCAACAGGACCAAAAAGTGCCCTGGTAGACGATGGATATCGGCGGAGGCACAAACTTTACCGTTGAAGCCTGTTAAAATAAACCTAAGCGATTAGAATTTGCTAGGGGGCTATAAAAGCTATGGATAAGTAAAAGAACAAAAGGTACCTCTGCCCTCTTTGGCAAGCAAGGTGGTGGGGACAAACGCAAAAAAATCTTCTCCCCATAACTCCAGTTCGGATGGACATGACTCCGCCAATTCGTACCCGCTGGCGTCCTAGCCGCGCGAGTCCTCACCCTCGTTTGATTGAACATGTGTCGTGGAGGGCGTGAAGGAACAACAAGGGACTCTGAAGAGTGCTGGATCGCAACTCTCTCACCCAGGTATACCACATCAACGTATGTCCCCTGAACGGCCAATGTAGGAAAATCGAAATCAGCCCACGACCGAAACTAAACATCAGGGGCTCCAACAAAATGAATGTCCATAAGATCAAATCCTACTAAAAAGGTAACACAAACAAGTATGTTAGAAAAACAAACCGAGAGAATCAACTCTCGAACACGAGCAGTAGCAATCTAGTCACTATAGCGGCCTCCCCAACTGGCAGCGATGGGGAGCCCTCGAGGCGAAGGCCTGGCTGGTGAAAAAGACAGGTTATACTCGTAGAACCAGACCTATGAAATAGAGAAGCTTCAGCAAACTCTAGCACAAAACTTAGGACAAACTTCGGTTAAAGAAAATGGAGTATACCTCTACGAGTCTCAAAAAATTGGAAAGTGTAACTTCCTTACCGAACCTACGATGGTGACAAAAGAGTCGCAATCCAAACAGGAAGTCAGCATAGGCAAAGCTGGCCCAATTATATGATCCGACCATACAAAGGTCGCGAAGAGCAGGCAGATAGTAGAGTAGCACTTGGCTACCCTTGTCAAGGGAGAAGGTCCCCGACAAAAGAATCAAAGCAAAGATGCGCACTCGCTGCACCGGGGTGGTCGCACCATCCTGAAAGTCCTCCGCCACCATGGTTCGACGAATAAACCGTGCGCTAATCTGCGTCGGGCGAGTCTCGCTACAGGCTTGAACAATAATGGGGTCGATCAATTCCTCTACCTCCGGAGAGAATACTGTGATGTCGCTACCAAATGGAACCGCAGCTGATCGGAACTCTAGTCCGGTGATGAGAGTGAAGTCGAGAGGATTGATAGTCATCTCACCCCAAGGGAAATGGAAGGTGTTGGTGGTGTCCTACAAGAACTACACCAAAGCTCAAAATAGAGAACGGCTCGAAGAAAAAGAGTATAGAGCTCGAGTGGCCTGAAGTAAAGGAGTCAGACCACAAGACTCCCATAACTCGTGCAACCCGTTGTTATCGCGGAAGTGAAGATCGTAGAGCTGGCCTGTAATTCCAAAACCATTCAAATACAAGTAAGCTTGAAAAGTAAATCAATGAAAATAAAGTTAAACCAAAGTCAAACGAAGTAAAATAAAGTCAACCTACAACTTGGAACCATTGTAGGCCCTTATTAAAACCAAATCGAACTCAAAACCTTTTTGTTAGTCACACATAATAATAATGTCATAATTTAAATAAGGCAATAAACACATCATATACTTATGGAAACTAGCATGATTCGCTCTTCACTCATGCCCATTCATGAATATGCTTCATCACCTGAAAGGCTTCTCTCTACTTGTTTCCACTACTCTCCATTAACAATGGGTCATCATAGGGCCAATATAAAGACAAGACAGCAAAACACACAAAACACACAATCAACAAAGTAGAGTACATAAGCGTAATTAACACACTAGCATACAATTTCCTATCAATACACAACTTATCAATGCACCTGTTTTTCAAGCATACAACATTCAATAAAACTTCTCACTAGACCACTACATAATTTATTTAATGTTGACTACTTTAGACACGCATTTGTGTCTCCCCAAAACCAAACCCAGTGATGAGTACCTTTCACGTCGAATCATAATCGGATGAAGTGAAAGTGTGGAAAGTCTAGTGTTGCGGTTAGTTTTTATTTCTTTTCTTTCTCTCTGTTTTTGAAACCTATTTTAAGAAAACAGCCAATCCAGTTTGGTTTGGTCCATGGCAAGGGTCCAATAATGGTGTAGTTGGGTCGGACTTAATAGGATTTCCAACGATATATTATAAGCCCAATTCCGATAAATAATGAGGAAGTTATGGCCAAATTACTAAACTAGGCCAGGGTTGATCTTTATGTACGGCCCAATGATCTAGAGGAGGGCCTAATATTGATTTATCATTCCTAATGCAATTAGAATTGATTATAGTCTTCTAGATTCTACTAGATGGTTCTTCTGAATCCTAATTTAATTAGCATTGATAAATTGACTTTAGTTGACTTTTAGAGTTTTAATTAGAATAAAAGAAGTGTTTTTAAGGAAAATACGATTTTGCCCTCTCATACGGCTAAATTTTATCAAAATAAGAAAACGCGTGAAAAACTGGATTCCAGCGCCTAGCGACGGGAACATCGGCGTCTAGCGTCTGGCGCCACGTCTGGCGTCTGGTGCCAGATCCTGTCGTTGGCGCTGCGATCTTGTTTTATTCTTTTCGAAACTCTGATTCTTTTTATCATATCCAGCTGATTTTCTCTATAAATAGCCTCTTGAAATTCTGTTTTCAATCATCAATTTCCATCAATTCTTCTCACCAACTCTCATCAAGAAGTCTTTATACTCTCTCTCTTTTTCTAAACCAACCCTTTTTACAAACAAAATTCCGCATTCACAAGATCTAGACACACCTAGCATAGTTCAAAGTTTCCTTCCCCCTAGACGTGAAAGGTTTGATGTTTCTGAGGGTTTGGTCCCAAATCTAGTCTAAAATTTCTTAATCTCTATTTCAATTATATAATTTAATTGTTTAATCTTATTATTTTCCTTGAAGTTACTAACGTGTGTATTTTGTTATTAGAAAGAGATACGAGGCATCCAAGTAAGTACTTTAATTGTTTAATTGATATTATTATATACAAATCATGTTTAGATTGTTATTTTTATTCCTAGTATCATGTTAGGATGCTTTTCTTAGTATGATATTTAGGGTGATTTGCTTATATCAATTATGATTTCTGTGATTCTTCCTATCTTCTTTCTTAATAGCATGTTAGTATCATGTTAGGGCTAAGGCTTTGATTTTTATTGTTTAGTGACATGCTAGGGTTTGTTATTAATCTTGTTAGTATCATGCCTAGGATCTTGCTATTATGCTTTAACATGATGATGATGATTATTGATTATAATTGTTATTATGATTATTTTTATAATTGTTATGATAATTATTATGTTGCTTGATATTTATTGTTATTGCTTGATCACACCTTTAACGCATGTTTAAAGGGAATTGGTACTTGTAATTACGCTTAATAAGATAATTAATAATCTTGTTTAGAGTTACTATGATTATAATTCAAGTGATCGCCAATAATAGATTTATTTGTGCATTATATTCAACCAACATAGATTTAACAGGTTTAGGGATAAACCTAATGATTATATGTTAGTCAGAAAGCGCACATGAATACGAGAAGAATAAAGTAGAGGCCTATTATTAGGGCAGGTTCAATCTCTTTTGGGTTGGATTTGTACCTTCATCCCCGAACTACCGGTCATGGTTCCAGACCTATTGGAGTTAACGATCTCCTTGATCGTTAAGGGGTGTAACCTTCACCCTGTGAACGGTTTACAAGTTCCTAAAACTTGTTGGTGACTCTTTTGCTCTATCTTCTTTCCCTTTGGACGCCACCGTACTTTAGTGTATGATCACAGTGGGGTTCAAGCTAAGGGATTAACGCTTGAAATTATTCCCTACAATTTTTTGGCGACTCCACTGGGGAGGATTTCTATTTTAATTCTTGAATTTGTTTCGGCAATGATTTAGAATGAGTGGATGAGACTCGAAACGTTCTAAGTATTTCATGTGCGTAATTTTGATTAACATTATTGTCATATGCATAAAAAAGATCTCATTGGAAAGACCATCTGTAATGAGTTAAAAACATATGATTTTTACACGTAGGAAATTTGAGGAATATCTTTCACAACTAGGATCGAAATAATGCTGCGTGAAACTGGAAAATTTTATCGAGCACAGAAAACTGTTGATGCATGTAGGAACTAGCGTCAGAAAACAAAGTCTATCGCCAACGATTTGACTCTGGCGCCAGGCGACACTCCTATCGCCAGGCGCCAGAGATAATTTGTGGCGCCGTCCTCTATTTGTTGGCGCCAAGTTCCTCCAATACCGAGCCAAAAATATGCGTTCTAATTTTGACAAGTTTTTAGCACTGTTTGCTCGATCCTACTTCCTGATTGAGTTTTTCTCACTTTTATAAAAACCATGTGTTCTACATATGGACGTAAACCTCTGAGAATTCATGCTCCATCTACCTGATTGAACGCTATGTGCAACAAAGGGTACATCCGAGAATGTTGAATTCACCAAACCATGGAAGCGAGTTTTCTAACTCGCGGTGTCCCATCCACTCGCGCCAACCCTTTAAAAGGTAAGGCTTCTGCCCGGTGCATCCGGACAATTAACCATGGACCCTCTTTGACTAATCCATATCCCGAATTTTAGAGAACTAGAGCCATGGTTAGGTTGCAAACTCATTGCATCATATTGTGCCTACTTGCCTAATTGTGCATTATTTGTCATGCATACTCTATGTGTTTTTCCTAACCGTTTGTTTGACTTGTGTTTAAGATTAAATAAACTAATTAATGGCTAAAAGGAGTTTTCCTAATTAATTAATTTGAATAATTAAAGTCTAATAATTTAATCGGAATTGACTTAGTCTGACTTTAGGCATGTCCCGTATAGTAATAATACTGAAAGCAGTCTCAAATCAACGTTCCAGAAATGGCGCCAAGATTTGGACTACAGCGCCACACTTTGTTATGCAGCGCCTGGCGACAGCTCTGTTGTCTGGCGCTACACTTCAAAGTGCGGCGACAGTCCTGTTGCTTTGGCGACAGGTTAGCATTTTGCTCAAGTCATCACTGTAAGTCTAATTAAATAGTTTGCTAATCAATTTGATTATTTTGTTAGTAACAATCCCTTCGTTAAGTCCTTAATTGAGTCCAGTCGCTTAGTCTAGCCACATGGTCTTACACAAGAGTGTTAATATGTCACCTACACTCACTACACTTACAAGTCGTAGCACACACTTTGAGTATATGTCACCATGACCATGTCTTAGGTTCATACATGAGTCGGTTTTTTCCGTCATTTGAGTTGGGGGTACATTCTATTCCTAATTTTTTCATATCCTTCTATCTACATCATCTTTCCATTCTCTACATGCTTTCTCCATATCACAACCTTCATTCTTTTTACCTCCTTCCATCTATTGCATGTCGAATAGAGCTTGAGTCAAATAATTAACAGTCATTATCCCTAACTTCCTTTTCCTCAATATTTGATCAAGTAGAGAAGAGCACTTAACCAAGACAACACTTTAGATAAAGCATCACTTTTCACAAAAAGGGTTGTAATAATGGGCGGTGAAAAAGAAATTTTCTTAAGTAATACTAGTGAAAGCTCATCAAGTCTAGAAGAGGATGTTCCGGAATTATGAAATATTGTTGTCACGCTTATGGGTGCAATAGAAGGATTAAGAGACTGAATAATGGTCCTCAAACAGCGTTCTCATTATCAACACCATAGAGGCCATGAGCGCACTACCGAAGGACGCTTCATCCTCAAAGATCGCGTTCAAGACCTCATTAATTCAAGTCTCCTCCATGTTCCTCCAAGCAACAAAAAGGCCAAGATTAGTAACGATAACAATAGTGGCTGGAAAGGAAAGAAGAACGATTGTCCTTCTTCTTCCGAAAACACCTACTCCAGTAACAGTGTTGGTACTTTCGACCTTAATGAAATCTTAGCCATGGATAATCGAGGATTTAGAAAGCAACTAAGAAAGGATTTCACCCCTATTGGAATTAGCTAAGATGCTGCTTTCGATCAACTCCATGCAAAGGGACTCATTACTCCTATTGGACCCATTCAAGATCCCCCACCTGAGAAGAGATTGCCTAGTTGGAACCCAAATGTACACTGCAAGTACCATCAAGGTAGAGGTCATACTACTAAGAGCTGTTGGAAGCTAAAGGAAGCAATCCAATATTTGATCGACAATAACGGGCTTCCAATACCTCCAGTCGGCAAGAACACCAAGTGGCGATAAGCCAAGGGACAAGAAGCAAGCTTCAACGACAAGATTTCGTGACCTCTTTTTTCTATTTCTTTTTCATTTTTTTTCCTTTCCCCAATAAGTCTAGCATAGGCACCTTTTTATTCTCCTTAGATTTATTTTGTAGGATCGTTATTTCTTCTCCTTTAATAAATTAAGCATTTATTTCCTTGCATATGATCATTTCACTGCATTGCATTAAAAAAAAAAAAAAAAAAAAAAAAAAAAAAAAAAAAAAAAAAAAAAATTATGTCGAACTAAGCACAAGGTATACCAATGATTTGAGGCACCCCTTGTAGCCACATCATATCACCTTTCACCCTTCAAATATGCAATCCTTTCTTGATAAACCACTTTGAGCCTCATCTAACGATAGACCTTTCTTTTTTCAACCCATATTTACCTAACCTTGGGATGGGATGGTGTGCAACTTATGCAATTTTCAATTTCATAAAAAGCTTGAGTGACTTCAAAAGATTAAAATAGCAAAAAATAAGCAAAAAATAAATAAATAAATAAAAGTGTACAAAAGGGCAAATGTTCCAATGTCTTTGACATGAACACGTCTCAGATTGCGTCTCTTATCGAGTGCTCGGTACCGTGCCTGAGAAACATGAATGCCGAGTGATAAACCGCATGATCGGGAATGCCCACACTTATAAAAATATAAAAAAAATGCAAAAGCAAGAAAGAGAGCTAAAAAAGAGTAGAAAGCCTCAAGCATAAAAATACAAAGATTCAAAAGCAATGTTGCACACCTTTGGGCTTATTGAGGGTCTTTAGCCTTTATCCCCTTCTTCAGAAACCTTTAGCCTAACCACGTTACAACCCTTAAAAAGACCTTTTTGAGGTATGCACACACTTGTGCGAGGTTCGGATAGAGCTACGTTCGGACTGATTCCTAACGGATACGTAGGTAACCTCACATCGAGGTGCGGCCGTAATAAACATGTATTTATATTCACATTCACACACCTACATCATGATCATATCAAGGGATCTCCTATGCTCATCCCTATCCATTTAGAGCTAGACTTGGGGGCTTGATCCCTACATCATTAGCCTACCCAGCCTAAGAGTCACCACCATTTGACTCTTTTCAATATATTTTTTCCACACACTTAGCCCTTGCGGCCTAACCTTAGTGTCACTTTCACACACTGCACATATACATGACCAAATATACTTCCCTTAGGAACCCTTTTTCATGAAATCTTAACACAACGTTGAAGCATACTTTGTCATAAAAAAATCACTCATCACTCATCATTGCATCATAAAGTATGAAGTACTTAGCCTCCGCGCCTAAGTCGCCTAAATACTTTCATTATCGAGTCAACTAGGATGGTCTAATATGTTATAATCCTTGTACTGTAAGAAATAACATTTGACTAAGCTCATTCAACATGCACCTTCAAAAATTTCACTTCGATTCTTTTTCGCCTCTTGCTTTTTCGGGGGAAAGTCGGTACCCTCCACAAAAATGACGGAAAATTTTTGCTTTTTTTTTTTTGCATTTTCGAGGCGTACAATCACATCACAATGCACACACGAGTCTTGTACACATTGAGTCATGTCGTGTTATCACGTTGAGTCAACACTAAGTCTTAGGTCAACCCTAAAGAAAGAAATGAGCAAAGTCTTATAGTCAAAGATATAAATTCAGGTGCATCCCAGCAAGCGAGGACATTCCCGGATATTTTTTTTTTTGAAAAAACCGCGAAATTGACACAGGAGATTCCTCTAAGATAAGAAGAGTTACATAGATCAGTAAATTAGAGATGAAGAGCTTTAATTTACAAAAGATTTAAGCGGATTTGGTTAAAAGGAAATGACCAAGCTCAAATTTCGGAGCAAAACCAAGCAACAGCGGCAGCAAGAACAGAATAGGGAAGACCTGACTCCAGCGCCAGACGATAAGGATGTCACTTGGCGACAACATCTGTCGTCTGGCGAATAGTTCAGCGCCTGGCGCTAGATCCCAACGTCTGGCGACAGAGCCAAATCTTGGCGCCAGCAATATTTCAGCAGCCACAGAGCTCAAAGCCTCTCAGAACGGTTATTTCGACGTCATACAGCAATCTCGGGTTCCTTAGTACGCCGGTTAGCCTCTATAAGCAAATTGACATGATTAATAGTAGGCTCGATTACAATCGTAGTTAGTGATTGACCTGACAAAAAAGTTGTCTCACTTAGCTTAAGCGCCTAAAACACTGGCTCATTACAAGCACCAAGGCATCAGTTCAAAAGCAAGCGCATCACTTATACGACAATTTTTCCAAGATTGGATTGTCATCGACAATTAACAATATTTCCAAAATATGGATTGTCGCGCATCTTTTTAAACTACAATTTTTCCAAGACTGGATTGTCATTATCTAACTGACAATATTTCCAAAAATGTATTGTTGAGCATTCTCCTTAAACGACAATTTTTCCAAGATTGGATTGTCATCTTCGACTGACAATATTTCCGAAAATGGATTGTCGCGCATGTTCTTCAACAACTATTTTTACAAGATTGGATTGTCATCTTTGGCAAGTCTTTCCAAGTTTGGATTGTCATACATTCATTGATCTTTGGCAAGTTTTCCGAGATTGGATTGTCATACACCCAGTTCCCTATGGCAAAATTTCCTAAAGGATTGTCGTAGGCCTCCATTCATCATAAATTTCGGCAAAGATTCCTCAACGTGGATTGTCATTCATTTCAGTAAGTGGCAAATTTTCCCGAAGTGGATTGTCGGTCGACTCTTTTTTGCAAATGTTCCAAGACGTGGATCGTCAATAGTGGCAATATTTTCCTAAAAGGATTGTCGTATAGCATTGGCAAAATTCCAAGGTGGATTGCTTTCAAGAGTTATATTCCAAGATGTGGATTATCGATCGTAGCAAAGTTCTTATGACAGATTGTTACGAAACAGTGGCAACTTTTCCAAAAAATGGATTTTGACAAATTTTTTGAGATACGTATTGTCGCTTCATCGTGGCAACATCCCCAAGGAAGGATTGTTACGAAGCGTTGACAACTTTCCCTAAATCGGATTGTCATAAATCATACAAAAGTTGTGTTGGAAACTATTCCCAAAGAAAAGAAGATTGTCATCACACCAAAAGCACCGACATACTGGTTCATAAGCAACAAAGCGCCGACGCACTGGCATAACAACATTAAGGATCAACAAGCAGTGGTCTTTTCGAAGACTATCACGGCAGAATTGGAGGCAGTTACAGGCGTAGCAGTCTTCAGGCGGTATTCTCTAGCTTGCGAAAGATCGTTAGAACAAACAGCAGGATGGCATTCCCCTAGCTTGTGGAAGGTTGTCACAACAGCAATACAACAGCAACGAATCGGTTACCTCCAGATATGTGTGCTCGACGGTGCAAGATACGCGTTTCTTAACTCTCTTATCTGTTTTAACTAAAGCTAGTTTGCAGGTATCAGCGTTAGAAGAATGATTTAGGATCGCAGAACGTTCTGAATCATTCTCCATCCCGATCGATACTTTGACTTTCGTTTTTCGAAACTTGCGTTTCTCAAAACTCAGTCAAAGTGGGGGCTTTTGTAGACACCCATTTGTGTCTCCTCAAAACCAAACCCAGTGATGAGTACCTATCACGTCGAATCATAATCAGATGAAGTGAAAGTGTGGAAAGTCTAGTGTTGCGGTTAGTTTTTATTTCTTTTCTTTCTCTCTGTTTTTGAAACCTATTTTAAGAAAACAGCCAATCCAATTTAGTTTGGTCCATGTCAAGGGTCCAATAATGGTGTAGTTGGGTCGGGCTTGAAAAGAGCTTTCCAACGATATATTATAAACCCAATTCCGATGAATAATAAGGAAATTATGGCCAAATTACTAAACTGGGCCCGGTTTGATCTTTATGTACAGCCCAATGATCTAGAGGAGGGCCTAATATTGATTTATCATTCCTAATGCAATTAGAATTGATTATAGTCTTCTAGATTATTCTAGAAGGTTCTTTTGAATCATAATTTAATTTACATTGATAAATTGACTTTAGTTGACTGTTAGAGTTTTAATCAGAATAAAAGAAGTGTTTTTAAGGAAAATACGATTTTGCCCTCTCGTACGGCTAAATTTTATCAAAATAAGAAAACGCGTGAAAAACTAGATTCCAACGACTAGCGACAGGACCAACGCCTGGCGCCACTCCTTGTGTCTGGCGCTAAAGTCTAGCGTCTGGCGCCACGTTTGAAAGGTTGTTCATCAACAAGATTAATATCAAATCCTAGCATATCACTAAACAATAAAGATTAAAGCTTTAACCCTAACATGATACTAACATGATAGAAGAAATAGGAAGCGACCTAAAGATGAAACTAGAAAGCAATAAATAACATCCTAACATAATACTAGGAATTAAAGTAATATAAGCATGCCTTTCTACAAAATATAGCAATAAAACTACTTACTTTATTGCCCGTATCTCTTTCTATCCAAACAATACACACGTTAGTAACTTCAATGAAAATATTAAATCAAACAATTAACTTAAATAATTAAAATAGGGATTTGGGACTGTAGACACCCATTTGTGTCTCACCAAAACCAAACCCAGTGATGAGTACCTTTCACGTCGAATCATAATCGAATGAAGCGAAAGTGTTGAAAGTTTAGTGTTGCGGAAAGTTTTAAAATCTTTTCTCTTCTCTCTGTCTTTGAAAAATTATTTTAAGAAAACAGTCAATCCGGTTTGGTTGGTCCATGATATGGGTCCAATATTAGTGTAGTTGGATGGGGCTTGACAAGAGCTTTCCAACGATATATTATAAGCCCAATTCCGATGAATATTAAGGAAGTTATGGCAAATTTACTGAACTGGGCCCGGTTTGAGCCTTATATGCGGCCCAATGATCTAGAGGAGGGCCTAATATGATTTATCATTCCTAATGAAATTAGAAATGGTTTTAGTCTTCTAGATTCTTCTATTAGGTTCTTTTCATTCCTAATTCAATTAGCATTGATAAATTGACTTTTGTTGACTTTTCAGAGTTTTAATTAAAATCAAAGAGCATTTTTTAGGAAATACAATTTTATCCTCCTATACGGAAATTTTTATCTGATTTTAAGAAAACGCGTGATTTTTGAATCAGCGCCAAACGCCAGCTTTGGCGCCTAGCGCCAGGTTTGGCGCCTGGCACCTGACGCCAGCTTTGGCGCCTGGTGCTAATGTTGGCGCCTGGCGCTAATGTTGGCGCCTGGCGCCAATAGCCAGCGTTGGCGCTGGTTCAATTTTTTGTGCGCCAGACTCTGTTTTGATATTTTATCTTTTTGGCTGATTTTCTCTATAAATAACGTGCTAAAAACTCCGTTTTCGATAACCAGTTTTCATCAATAACCAGTTTTCATCTAAAACAAGTTTTCATCAATTCTTATTCTTTCTAATTCTCACCAACTCTCATCAAGATTATCTTGATTACTCTCTCTCTCTTTTTCTAAACTAGCTTTTACATACAAAATTCCGCAGTCATTAGATCTAGATACACCTAGCCATATTCGAAGTTGCCTTCGCCCTAGACGTGAAATGTTTAATTTATGAGGGTTTGGTCCCAAATTTCTCTTTCAATTATTTAATTTAATTGTTTTGATTTTATATTTTCCTTGAAGTTACTAACGTGTGTATTTTGTTATTAGAAAGAGGTACAAGGCATCAAAGTAAGTATTTTGATGGTTTTTATTGATGTTATGATGTAGAAATCATGTTTAGGTTGTTATTATGATATTCCTAGTTTCATGTCTAGAGTAACTTTTATATCAAGTATGATTGTTATGATGCCTTTTATGTTCTTCCTAATACTTATGATTGTTAGTATCACGTTAGGGTTAAAGATTTGATTTTTATTACTTAGTGAAATTCTAGGGTTTGTTATTAATCTTGTTAGTATCATGCCTAAGATCTTGCTATTTTTATTATGCTTTAACGTGATTCATGATTATTTTTCATAATTATTTGATCATGATTGTTTTATGATTATGATTATTATTTATTATTATGTTGCTTGATATATATTGTTATTGCTTGATCACACCTTTTATGCATATTTAAAGGGAATTTTGTACTTGTAATCACGCTTAATAAGATAATTAATAATCTTGTTAGGGTTAATTTGATTATAATTCAAGTGATCGCCAATAATAAATTTATTTGTGCATTATATTCAACCAACATAGATAAACAGGTTTAGGGTTAATCCTATTGATTGCATGTTAATCAGAAAGCGCACATGAATACGATCAGAATAAAGTAGAGGCCTATTATTAAGGCAGACTCAATCTCTTTTAGGTTGGATTTGTACCTTCATCCTTGAACCCTTATTTGGTTCAAGACCTTATGGAGTTGACGATCTCTTGGATCGTTAAGGGGTTAAACCTTCACCCTGTGAACGGTTTACAAGTTCCTAAAACTTGTTGGCGACTCTTTTTCTCTATCTTCTTTCCCTTTGGACGCCACCGTACTTTAGTGTATGATCACAGTGGGGTTCAATCTAGGGGATTAACGCTTGAAATTATTCCCTACAATTTTTTGGCGACTCCACTGGGGAGGATTTCTATTTTAATTCCTGAATTTGTTTCGGCAATGATTTAGAATGAGTGGATGAGACTCGAAACGTTCTAAGTATTTCATGTGCGTAATTTTGATTAACATTATTGTCATATGCATAAAAAAGATCTCATTGGATTTTACACGTAGGAAATTTGAGAAATATCTTTCACAACTAGGACCGAAATAACACTGCGCGAAACTGGAAAATTTTATCGAGCACAGAAATCTGCTGAGGCATGTAGGAATTAGCGCCAGAAGCCAGAGCATTGGCGCCAGAATTTTAACTGTAGCGCCAGACGCCAGCATTGGCGCCAGGCGCTACAGCTAAAACTTGGCTCCAAGCTCTGTTTGCTGGCGCCAAATTCCTCCAATACCTAGCCAGAAATATGCGTTCTAATTTCGACCAGTTTTTCGCATTGTTTGCTCGATCCTACTTCCTGATTGAGTTTTTCTCACTTTTCTGAAACCCATATGTGTTCTACATATGGACATAACCCCCTGGGAATTCATGCCCCATCTACCTGATTGAACGCTCTGAGCAACAAAGGGTACATCCGAGAATGTTGAATTCACCAAACCATGGAAGCGAGTTTTTCTAAAACTCGCGGTGTCCCATCCACTCGCGCCAACCCTTCACGGTTAGGCTTCCGCGCGGTGCATCTGGACAATTAACCATTGACCCTCCTCTATTGACTAAACCATATCCCGAACTTTAGAGAACTAGAACCATGGTTAGGTTGCAAACTCATTGCATCATATTGTGCCTACTTGACTATATTTGTGCATTATTTGTTGTGCATATATATGTTTTCTTAACCGTTTGTTTGACTTGTGTTGAGATTAAATAAATTAATGACTTAAAGAACTTTGCCTAATTAATTAATTAATTAATTAATTTGAGTCAATAAAGTCTAATATTTTAATCAGAATTGACCTAGTACAACTTTAGGCATCCCCTGTTGATTAATAACACCGAAAACAGTCTCAGATTGAAGCTCCAGCATTGGCGCCTAAATCTGAGCTATAGCGCCACTCTGTAGAGTGTGGTGCCTGGCGACAGCTCAGTCGTCTGGCGCTACACTACACAGTGCGACGCCAGTCCTGTCATTTTGCCGACAGTTCGGATTATTGATTGAGTCATCACCTAGTGTTTAATTAACCAGTTTTCTAAATAATTCGGTTAAATTTCGCTGTCAATAACACTTTGTTAAGTCATTAAGTGAGTCTAGTCACATAGTCTAGCCACATGGTCATGACACGGGTCTTAACACATCACCTACACTCACTAGTCTTAGCACACACTTCGAGTATGTGTCACCATGACCATATCTTAGGTTCATGCATGAGTCGTTTTTTTTTCCCGTCATTTGAGTTGGGGTACATGCTATTCCTAATTTTTTCATATCCCTCCATCTACATCATTTTTCTTCACACTATATTCCAATCTTTCTTCACTTCCTCCATCCATTGCATGTTGAATAAAGTTTGAGCCAAATAATTAACAATAGGTATCCCCAAATTCCTTTTCCACAATACTTGGTCGAGGAAAGAAGGGCGATTAATCAAGGACAACCTCTTTATTCAAGTCTCACTTTTTGATAAACCAATTTGTCAAAAGAGGAAGGCTAAAAAGATAATGGCAAGTCAAGAAGAGGTCAATGAACTTAGGAATCAATTGAATGACGTGACTGAGGTGTTAAAGGCTTTAACCCTCAAAATTGATGACCCTGTGAAGAAACAACAAATGAACCTCATTCAAGAAAGTTTGAGAAAGCTATCTAGTGACTATAAATTTCGGGGCATGAGTTCACAAGGGGTCTCGCTGGACAAGGAACTTCTTCCTCATAAGTTCAACGCCACTGATATCCCTAAATTCAAGGCGATAGATAACCCTTACTTCCATCTAAGAGCTTTTAAAACTATAATGAACATTAAGGGTATCGATAAGAAGGTTTTCCCCTCTCTGTTCTCTCTCTCTTGAAACCGTTTGCCAACAATGGTTCTTCTCCCTTGACAAAGAGAAAACCTCTACCTGGGAATCGATAGTAAACGCTTTCACTGATAGGTACAAGTGCAATATCCAATTTGAAACCGATTATAGACAACTTGAAATGCTAAGACAAAAAGAGAATGAAGGCTTTACTTCTTTCTTTAACAAATGGAGGGAGACTTCTGCTAAGATGATTGAGGCGCCCACTGAAAAAGAATCTGTGAGGATTTTTATCAAGAATCTTCAAGAGAAGTATTCGAAGCATTTAAAATATCAACACAATCTGAATACTTTCAAGGCCGTTTATGACATCGGAATTGAAATCAAAGATGACCTCGCAAAGCAAAAAGCTACTAACAATAGTAACCACGGTGGCTGGAAAGGAAAGAAGAACGACAATCCTTCTTCTTCCGAAAATGCCCACTCTAGTAACAATGTTAGTACCTTTGATCTCAGTGAAGTTTTAGCCATGGATAACTAAGGATCTAAGAAGCAACTAAGAAAGGATTTCACCCCTATTGGAATTAGCTACGATAATGCTTTCGATCGACTCCATGCCAAAGGACTCATTACTCCCATTGGACCTATTCAAGATCCCCCACTTGAGAAGAGATTGCCTAGTTGGAATCCAAACTCTTATTGCAAGTACCATCGAGGATGCGGTCATACTACTGATGAATGCTACAGGTTTCAAAATCTCATTCAAGATCTCATAGAAGCAAATAAGATCCCATTGCCTCTAGCTAACGAGAAGACTGGGTGATGATAAAGCAAACAACACAGGACAAAAGGCGAGCTTCAACGACGAGATTTCATGACATCATTTTTCCTTTTTCTTTATTTTTCCTTTCCCCAATAAGTCTAGCATAGGCACCTTTCTTTTCCCTTAGATTAATTTTGTAGATTCTTCCTTTTCCCTTTTTAATAAAATGAGCATTTATTTCCTTATATATGATCATTTCATTATATTGCATTAAAAAAAAATTAAAAAATCATTGTCGAATTAAGCACAAGGTATACCAATGATTTGAGGCACCCCTTGTAGCCACATCATATTACCTTTCACCCTTCAATTATACATCCTTTTTTTTTATAAACCACTTTGAGCCTCGTCTAACGATAGACGCTTCTTTCTTCAACCTACATCTACCTAACCTTGGGATGGGATGGTGTGCTACTTATGCAATTCTAAAAAGCTTGAGTGATTTCAAAAGATCAAAATAAATAGAAAGCAATAGCAAAAAAGAAAAAAACAAAAAAACAAAAAATAAATAAATAAAAGTGTACAAAAGGGCAAGTGTTCCAATGCCTTTGATATGAAAATATCTTTGATAAGAACACGTCTCAGATTGCGTCTCTTATCAAATGCTCGGTACCGTGCCTGAGAAACATGAATGCTAAGTGAGTGATAGACCGCATGATCGGGATTTCCCACACTTATAAAAATGAAATAAATGCCAAAGCAAAAAGAGAGCTAAAAAAGAGAAGCAAGCCTCAAGCATAAAATACAAGTATTCAAAAGCAAGGTTGCACACCCTGGGGGCTTATCTAGGGTCTTGATCCTCTATCTCCTTCTTCTTCAAGACTTTAGCCTAACCACGTTACAACCCTTAAAAAGACCTTTTTGAGGTATACACACACTTGTGCGAGGTTCGGCTAGAGCTACGTTCGGCCTGATTCCTAACGGATACGTAGGCAACCTCACATCGAGGTGCGGTCGTAATAAACATGCATTCATATTCACATTCACAATTGATCATATCAAGGGATCTCCTATGCTCATCCCTATTCATGTAGAGCTAGACTTGGGGGTTTGATCCCTACATTATTAGCTTACCTAGCCTAAGAGTCACCCATTTGGCTCTTTTAACAAATAATATATTTTTCCATACACTTAACCCTTGCGGCCTAACTTTAGTATCATTATTACACATCGCACAGATACATGACCAAATATACTTCCCTTAGGAACCCTTTGTCATGAAATCTTAACGATGAAGCATGCTTCGTCAAAATCACTCATAATTGTCATTGCATCACGAAGTATGAAGTGCTTAGCCTCCGTGCCTAAGTTACCCAAATACTTTCATCATTGAGTCAATAATTGAGATAGCCTAGGATGAATTAATCCTTGCACCTTGAGAGATAGTATCAAACAATATTTGACTAAGCTCATTCAACATCCATTCAAAAACTTCGCTTTTTTCTTTTTTTCGCGTCTTTCTTTTTCGGGAGAAAGTCGGTACCCTCCACAAAAATGACGGAAATTTTTTGCATTTTTGCTTTTTTGCATTTTCGAGTCGCACAATCATAATACAATGCACACACGGGTCATGAGTCACATGTGTCAAACACTTTGAGTCGAGTCAACCTCGAGTCAATCACAATGAGTCAAGTTTATACCTTGAGTCGTGTCAAGTCAATGAGTCAAGCAACGTTAAACCTTAGGTCAACCCTAAGATAATTAAAGAGATTAGCAAAGTTCTATAGTAAAAAATAAATACAGGTGCGTCTGGCAATAGCTTTTAGCGCCTGGCGCTAGATCACAGCGTCTGGCGGCAGAGTCAATTCTTGGCGCCAGAGATATTTCAGCAGCGACAGAGCTCGAAGCCTATCAGAAAGGTGATTTCGACCTCATACAGCAATTTCGGGTTCCTTGGTACGCCAGTTAGCCCCTATATGCAATTTGACATGACTAAGTAGTCGTTTGATTACAATCGCAATAAGTGATCGACTTGACAAAAGATCGTCTCACTTAGCTTAAAGCTCCTAAGAATTGGCTTATCACGGAGACACCGACATACTAGTTTTAGCGGAAGCATAGTTCAAGCGAAATTTAGAGATCGACAAGCGTTGGTCTTCGGAAATTTTTCTTCGGAATATTATCGCATATTATTCAAGCTCTTTTGTTCAGAGACGCGTGGACATATCATCGAAGCTCTTTTGTTCAGAGACGCGTGGACATATTATTCAAGCTCTATTGTTCAGAGACGCGTGGACATATTATTCAAGCTCTATTGTTCAAAGACGCCTGAACATTTCCTACAAGCTCTTTTGCTCAGAGACGTGTGGGCATCCTATTATCAAGCTCTTTGTTCAGATACGAGTGGACACATCATTCAGAAGTTCATTTCATCAAAAGCTCTATTGTTCAGAGACGCGTGAACATGTATTTCAAGCTCTTTTGTTCAGAGACGCGTGGACAATCCTTTCAAGCTCTTTGCTCCAGAGACGCGTAGGCATATTAATCAAGCTATTTTCTCCAGAGACGCGTGGGCATATTAATCAAGCTCTTTGCTCCAGAGACGCGTGAGCATATCATTCAAAGCTCTTTTGTTCAGAGATGCGTGGACAATCCTTTGAAGCTCTTTATTCAAAGGCGCGTGGACATATTAAAAAAAAAAAAGCTCTTTGTTCAAAGACGAGTGAACATCGAAACAGCAAGATGGCGTTCCCTAGATTGTGGAAAGTTGTCACAAACAACTTAAGGTGATTTCAAGCGAAGTTGTCTTCGATCATGTTCCCTTAGACGTGGATGATGGTCATAAAGAGGAAGGGGATTGTTTCAAGCGAAGCAATCTTTGATAGTATTCCCTTGGACGTGGAATATTATCAATGCGGATGAGGATTGTTTCAAGCGAAGCAATCTTCGATAGTATTCCCTTGGACGTGGAATATTATCAATGCGGATGAGGATTGTTTCAAGCGAAGCAATCTTCGATAGTGTTCCCTTGGACGTGGAATATTATCAAAGCGGAGGAGGATCGTTTTAGGAGAAGCAATCTTCTATATTGGAAGCAGTTACAAGCGTAGCGGTTTTCAAGCGGGATGGCATTCTCTTGGCAGGAGGTCATCAAAACGAACAAGCGGCAACAAATCGGTTACTTCAGAGACGTGTGCTCGACGGTGCAAGATACGCGTTTCTTAACTCTTTTATCTGTTTAGTTAACGCTAGTTTGCAGGTATCGGCGTTACAAGAGTGATTTAGGATCGCAGAACGTTCTAAATCATTCTTCGTCTCTATCGATACTTTGACTTTTGTTTTCGAAACTTGCGTTTCTCCAAACTCAGTCAAAGTGAGGGCTTCTGTAGACACCCATTTGTGTCTCCCCAAAACCAAACCCAGTGATGAGTACCTTTCACGTTGAATCATAATCGAATGAAGCGAAAGTGTGGAAAGTTTAGTGTTGTGGAAAGTTTTAATTTCTTTTCTCTTCTCTCTGTTTTTGAAAACTTATTTTAAGAAAACAGCCAATCCGGTTTGGTTGGTCCATGATATGGGTCCAATAGTAGTGTAGTTGTATGGGGATTGACAAGAACTTTCCAACGATATATTATAAGCCCAATTCCGATGAATATTGAGGAAGTTATGGCCAATTTGCTGAACTGGGCCCGGTTTGAGCCTTATATACGGCCCAATGATCTAGAGGAGGGCCTAATATGAGTTATCATTACTAATGCAATTAGGAATGGTTTTAGTCTTCTAAATTCTTCTAGAAGGTTATTTTCATTCCTAATTCAATTAAAATTGATAAATTGACTTTTGTTGACTTTTCAGAGTTTTAATTAAAATCAAAGAGCATTTTTGAGGGAAATACGATTTTATCCTCCTGTACGGCAATTTTTATCTGATTTTAAGAAAACGCGTGATTTTCTGAATCAGCGCCAAACGCCAGCTGTAGCGCCTGGTGCTACGATTAGCTTTGGCGCCTGGCTCTGTTTTGTGCGCCAGACTCTGTTTTGATATTTTATCTTTTTGGCTGATTTTCTCTATAAATAACGTACTAAAAACTCCGTTTCGATAACCAGTTTTCATCAATAACCAGTTTTCATCTAAAACCAGTTTTCATCAATTCTTATTCTTTCTAATTCTCACCAACTCTCATCAAGATTCTCTTGATTACTCTCTCTCTCTTTTTCTAAACTGGCTTTTACATACAAAATTCCGCATTCATTAGATCTAGATACACCTAGCCATATTCGAAGTTGCCTTCGCCCTAGACGTGAAAGGTTTAATTTCTGAGGGTTTGGTCCCAAATTTCTCTTTTAATTATTTAATTTAATTGTTTTGATTTTATATTTTCCTTGAAGTTACTAACGTGTGTATTTTGTTATTAGAAAGAGGTAAAAGGCATCAAAATAAGTATTTTGATGGTTTTTATTGATGTTATGATGTAGAAATCATGTTTAGGTTGTTATTATGATATTCCTAGTTTCATGTCTAGAGTAACTTTAATATCAAGTATGATTGTTATGATGCCTTTTATGTTCTTCCTAATACTTATGATTGTAAGTATCACGTTAGGGTTAAAGATTTGATTTTTATTACTTAGTGAAATTCTAGGGTTTGTTATTAATCTTGTTAGTATCATGCCTAAGATCTTGCTATTTTTATTATGCTTTAACGTGATTCATGATTATTTTTCATAATTATTTGATCATGATTGTTTTATGATTATGATTATTATTTATTATTATGTTGCTTGATATATATTGTTATTGCTTGATCACACCTTTTATGCATATTTAAAGGGAATTTTGTACTTGTAATCACGCTTAATAAGATAATTAATAATCTTGTTAGGGTTAATTTGATTATAATTCAAGTGATCGCGAATGATAAATTTATTTGTGCATTATATTCAACCAACATAGATAAACAGGTTTAGGGTTAATCCTATTGATTGCATGTTAATCAGAAAGCGCACATGAATACGATCAGAATAAAGTAGAGGCCTATTATTAGGGCAGGTTCAATCTCTTTTAGGTTGGATTTGTACCTTCATCCTTGAACCCTTATTTGGTTCAAGACCTTATGGAGTTGACGATCTCTTTGATCGTTAAGGAGTGTAACCTTCACCCTGTGAACGGTTTACAAGTTCCTAAAACTTGTTGGCGACTCTTTTGCTCTATCTTCTTTCCCTTTGGACGCCACCGTACTTTAGTGTATGATCACAGTGGGGTTCAAGCTAGGGGATTAAAACTTGAAATTATTCCCTACAGGGACCAAATCCTCAGAAATTATCAACCTTTCACGTCTACGGCGAAGGCAACTTCGAGCTTAGCTAGGTGTGTCTAGAACTTGTGAATGCGGTATTGTGTTTGTAAAAAGGCTAGGCTAGAAAGAGGGAGAAAGAATAAGCTATTGCTTTAAGAGAGAAGAGAATTAGAAAGATGATTGTTGATGATTGAAAACAGGGAATAAGGACCCTATTTATAGAGAAAATAGTCCCAAAACGATCAGAAGAATATCGAATTCAATTCGAAGTAAAACTGCCTCCATCGCGGCGCGATAATGTCCATCGTGGCGCGATGGAGCTGTCGTTTCGTGATGGTGAACGTGTTAATTTAAAACCGTACGGAGTCCTTAATCTAATTAAATTAGACTAATTAACATCTGTACTTATCTTTTAATAATCTGCAGCTGATTTAATCTTTTAAAACACTTGTTTTATTCCAAATATAATTCTTTATTTTCTTAAAGATATAATTATTAATCCTAATTCCACTAGAATCTAAATGAACCTTCTAGATTATTCTAGAATATTAAAATCAATCCTAAAGACTTTAGGAACAATAATTAATGGGTCCTTCACTTGATCATTGGGCCATATATAAAACTCATTTCTGGCCCAATTTAGCATTTTGGCCATACCTTCCTCATTATTCATCGGAATTGGGCTTATAATATATCATTGAAAAGCTCTTTTCAAACCCCATCCTACTACACTATTATTGGACCCATATCATGGAGAGAATTAAATTGGACTGGACATTTTCCATAAATAAAGTAAGAAAAGAAATATTTTCGAAAACAGAAAGAAGTGTTTTTTTATTAAAAACCCGACGCATCACAAGACTCTTCACATTTCACCTTATTCGATAATCAATGACGTGAAAGATATTCATCACTGGGTTTGGTTTTGGGGAGACACAATCAGGTGTCTACGGTTAGGTTAATGTGGGTTCAACAAATGATGCCAAATATTAGATGAGGCTCAAAGGAGTCAATAAAGAAGTGGTATACTTGTTTAAATGGATTAAAGGGGAATGAAGGGTTACGTTGCAAAGGGTGCCACAAATTATTTATATACTTTGTGTTTAATTTGGCCATCAAAATTATTATTTTATTTAGTTTTTTTTAATTTTTTTTAAATACGTCATGATCACAATGTAAAGGAAAGATGCTCATTTTATTAATGGGCTGGTTAGGTGAATATAAAAAAAAAAACACATAAAAAAATTAGAATGGGAAACCTATACAAGACTTCAATGGGAAAAGAATTAATGATAACAAAAAAAATCACAAAATCTTTCAATAAGAGTTCATCTTGCGCCTCGTCTTCGTCACTTCTTTCCGCCTAGAGGGATAAGAAGTTTATTGGAATTTTATTAGATCTTGAATAACGGCCTTCAAATTCCGACATTTTTTGGTAGTGTGGCCTCTCACTTGATGGAAGTTGCAGTGAGCATTGGAATTCCACTTGGCGCTCCTTTCCTCAAGTTTTGACTTTGTGATTGGTCCAATGGGTGCAATCAGACCTTGAATGCAAAGGCAATCAAAGGCTGCATCATAGATCACTCCCAAAAGAGTTCATGTAAGTTCTTCTTTTCTTTGGTAAAGGAGCGTTAAGATCTAGTACTTCATTGGAATAGCACTGGATTATATTGTTAGTAGTGTTGTTATTAGTCTTAGAAGACAAAGAAGAAGGAGTAGTGTTGTTAGTCTTAGAAGACAAAGAAGAAGGTTTGGTGTTCTTCTTGCTTTTCCAAGTGTTGTTGTTATTGCCACTATTGTCAGCAGTTGTTCTCAACTCATCCTCGAAGTTAAGGCATGGTAAATGCTTAGTTTATGCGTTTTTCTCTTTATTTTCCTTTTCTCTCTTGTTTTGTTATTTTATGGTTTTTCTTGTGTTTTCTCCTTTATTTCTCCTCTTTTCGTGGTTTTAGGTATTCTACAAGGTTTGAGTGTCGATATTGGTGTTTTCTAAGTTGGATGATGCATTTGGAACAAGCTTATAGCTTTAAGAAAGCTCAAGATGCAAGAAAGTGGTTTCTCCAAGTTTTAGCTCTTGTGCTCTCATGAAATCTCGGTGTTGAACACACCGTGGAGGCCCTTAGAAACTGCCATCCCCAAAATGTATCAAGTAGAGCTCACGAGATCCATTTGCGAGCGCACGAAGTGACGAAGAATTTGAAGAAACCCAGAAGAGTACGGGCGTGAATGCCTCGTGCGCGGGCGCGCAGGCGCCCCTCCCTATTTTCCGGCTTCGCTCGATTTCGTTTCCGCGCCTCTTATAAATACCTTTTGACAACCGATTTTTATAAGATTTTTTTTTGACATAATTTTGATAATAATTTTAGCTTAGTTGAGAGTTTTCTCTCTAGTTTTAGGGTTAGTATAAGAGTAGATTTAGAGAGACAAAGTGAGAGATTTCAATGGTGATTTGAGAGATTGATGATACAAGGATGACAATGGTGTTGAAGATCTTCTCTATTATCAATGAGCATTTCTAACTCTATATCATCTTATTGCTTTGTTTAGATACATGTTTGTTTGATTTGGTTTTGATGATTGATCTTGATTAGTGTAATTATTCTTCATATTTTGTTGATTCTTGATTTATTTAGTTGCTTGTTGATTAGATAATGATTCTTGAGTAGTTGTTTGGCCAGGGGTTGGGTGAAACTTGTTGATTGGTTGATTGTGAATTGTGTTGATTGATTGTTCAGATTAATGTAAGTTTGCATGTGTGTAAATTGATTAGGTCTTGAGAATTAGATAGATTGCATTGTGATTTCTAATGATACGACCCATTGATTTAGGAATTGCAATTATAGATTGGTTTGGATTGTGATTCTCCTAGTTTGTTATTCGTAGAGAGACATCTAGCTTAACGATTAGGAGATAGTTGTTTGATTTCAATTGATAGCTCTTATCATTAGTTTTCATAACCATTGATTGGCATGGTTGTCCTAAGTTGTTGCAATTGTCATGATTACTTGTTGATCTCCATTCCTTAGTGCTATATTTGTTTGGTTGTTTGTATTGCTAGTTGTTAGTGTTACCTCTTCACCTTCGGCATCGACCTTGCTTAGGCGCCCAATTGAAAGCATTTAAACATAATCGTTCTTTTGGGTTCGACTGTTGACTTACCTCTATACTTGCATTTAGGTTTGTTAAGTGATTATAAATTTTGTTTGGCTTAGGGAGGATTAGTCAACGACCTAGTTTTTCCCACGTCAGTGGTAGCCTGTGGCTTTCCGAGACTTGTTTGATAAACATGTTCTCTTTTCTTTTGGTATTTACATTTTATTTTATAATGAAAGTTAGATAGGATATCATAGACTAATTTTGTGAGAATGGAGTCGCGTCAATTCTTGCATCGCGCTATACTTTTAATTTAAATGGTCATTTGGGACCAAAATGATTTGATGTATTAGACAACCTCATCTATTGCTTACTCCAATTAAATTATAGCAATTGGTTAGTAAGTGTGTTGAGTTGATTGAACTATTTTAGTGTAGAGTCTTGGTTATTAAATTCATGTTGAATCTTTATTTACTTTAATTAGTTGAGCATGTTAGGTTGGTGCGTTGTAGCTTGTATGTACTCAGCTTTGCTAATTGCGTGTTTTTGTGTGTTTTCTTTTAGTCATGGTCTTCGCCTTTCAATGACCCTATGATGATCCAATTATTACACTATTATTATTGGGGAGCAGTATTGCACAAGTTAGCTTGATCATGTGAAGTTTGGGGATTGACAAACGCATTATCAAGGGATTGGTGCAATTGAGAGTACTCGTTCTTTCTGTTGAACTTATTTATGTTTTACTATTTCATTTATGATTTGGGTTTTAAATATTGGTTTGGTTTTAAATAAGGGTCTTTATGGTGTCATTTTGTATGCTTTGACTAATTGGTTTTCAAAATTATATTATTTAAAGATTTAAGTTGGATTTTCCGCAGCAATACTTTGATAAAGCCTTAATGTTTTAACATGTGACGGTAGCATGCCAATGGTTCTCCTCTATTTTATTTAAAGTAAGTGGATTGGAAAAGGGGGAATTATGGGGTGTTACACCTAGAGGTGTCAATTCGGATAATTTGATAAAGTTTGGGTTGGGTCTATTCGAATCGGGTCTGTTCAGGTCGGATATGTTCGGGTCAAAATTATTCTTTTAACTCGCATTGGGCCGATTCGGGTCAAATTCGAGTCATGGTCTATCGAGTCTGGGTTGGATATGGATCGGGTTAACTTTTGGATAAATTCGAATCAGGTTCAAAATAGGTTTGACCGGGTTAATATCGAGTCGGATGAATTTGGGTCGGATTGATTTCAGTTCGATCAAGTTCGATTTGATTAAAATAAGATTGATTCAATATTTGGTCGATTCCGATTCAAACCTTTTGTACTATATGTGCAAAATAGTACTGTAGGGAATATTTCAAGCATTACCCCAAACTTGCACCCCACTGTGATCATACACTTAAGCATGGTGGCGTCCAAAGGGAAGGAAGTTAGAGCAAAATAGTCGCTAACAAGTTTTAGGAACTTGTAAACCGTTCACAGGGTGAAGGTTACACCACTTCACGATCCAAGAGATCGTTAACTCCAATAGGTATGGAACCATGACTGGAAGTTCGGGAATGAAGGTACAAATCCAACCTAAAAGAGATTGAACCTGCCCTAATAATAATAATAGGCCTCTACTTTATTCTTCTCGTATTCATGTGCGCTTTCTGACTAACATGCAATCATTAAGTTAACACTAAACCTGTTTAATCTATATTGGTTGAATATTAATGCACAAACAAACCTATTATTGGCGATCACTTGAATTATAATAATATTAACCCTAAACAAGATTATTAATTATCTTATTAAGCGTGATTACAACTACCAATTTTCTTTAAACATGCATAAAAGGTGTGATCAAGCGATGATAATAAATATATATCAATCAACATGATATTAACAAATTATATATAAGTTATCCGGCAATTAAAAATAACATAAAATAATTCGTAAATTAACAAATTACGTAAAACAATTCGTAATTAACAAATTACGTGAAACAATTCGCTAATTAACAAATAACGTAAAATTATATAATTCGACACAACAATAATCATAATCATGTTAAAACATAATATTAATAGCAAGATCCTAGGCATGATACTAACAAGATTAATAACAAACCCTATTATGTCACTAAATAATAAAGATCAAATATATAGCCCTAACATGATACTAACATGATATAAGAAAAGACAATCGAAGGCATCATAGAAATCATAATTGACATTATATTCTTTACCCTAAACATGATACTAGAAACTTTTTATTGTCATTCTAAACATCAAATTAAGAAAAACATCCTAACATGATACTAGTAATCAAAATAACAATCTAGACATGATTTCTATATCATAATATTAATAAATCAATTAAAGCACTTACTTGGATGCCTCGTATCTCTTTCTAATAACAAAATACACACGTTAGTAACTTCAAGGAAAAAATAATAAAATCAAACAATTAAATTAAATGATTGAAATAAAGAATCTAAAGAAAGTTTAGACTAGATTTGGGACCAAACCCTCAAAAATCAAACCTTTCACGTCTAGGGCGAAGGCAACTTAGAACTTGGCTAGGTGTGTCTAGATCTTGTGAGTGCGGAATTTTGTATTTGAGAAAAAGCTAGTTTAGAAAAGAGGGAGAGAGTAATCAAGGATTTCTTGATGAGAGTTGATGATTGAAAACGGAGGTTTTAGGAGGCTATTTATAAAGAAAATCAGTCGGACATGATAAAAAACGAATCAGAGTTTTGAAAAGAATAAAACACGACGATGTCGCTGAACACGCGCCTGTCGCCAGACGCCAGGTCTGTCGCCAGGCAACAGACGTGTCGTACGGCGCTGCAATCAGTTTTTCTACACGTTTTCTTATTTTGATAAAATTTAAGCATACGAGAGGGAAAAATTGTAATTTCCTTAAAAACACTTCTTTTATTCCAAATAAAACTCTTAAAAGTCAATTTATCAATGCTAATTAAATTAGGATTCAAAAGAACCTTCTAGAAGACTATAATCAATCCTAATTACATTAGGAACGATAAATCATAATAGGCCCTCGATCCTCTGGATCATTGGGCCGCATATAAAGATCAAATCGAGCCTAGTTCAGTAATTTGGCCATAACTTCCTCATTATTCATCGGAATTGGGCTTATAATATACCGTTGGAAAGCTCTTTTTGAACCCGATCCAACTACACTATTATTGGACCTTTTTCATGGACCAAACTAAGCTGTATTGGCTATTTTCACAAAATAGGTTTTTAAAAACAGAGAGAAAGAAAAGAATAAAAAACTAACCGCAACACTAGACTTTCCACGCTTTCACTTTATTTGATTATGATTCGACGTGAAAAGTACTCATCACCGGGTTTGGTTTTGGGGAGACACAAATGGCATGGGTGTCTATAGAAGCCCCCACTTTGACCGAGTTTGGAGAAACGCAAGTTTTGAAAACAAAAGTCAAAGTAGCGATAGGGACGGAGAATGATTCAGAATGTTTAGTGATCCTAAATCATTCTTGTAACGCCGATATCTGCAAACTAGTGTTAGTTAAACAGGTAAAAGAGTTAAGAAACGCGTATCTTGCACCGTCGAGGACACGTCTCTGAAGTAACCGATTTGTGCTGCGTTTGCTGTTGTGAAAACCTTCCACAAGCTAGGGAACGCCATCATGCTGTTTGTTTTGACGATCTTTTGCAAGCTAGAGAATACCTCCTGAAGACTGCTACGCCTGTAACTGCCTCTAATTCCGCCGTGATAGACTTTTACAAGCTAGAGAACCCCATCAAAGATTGCTTCACCTGAAACTATCTTTATTTGTTGCGACAATACTCTGATGAGTATCACCGAAGACCAATGCCTGTCGATCCTTTGCTTTTTCTATGCCAATGCGTCGGCGCTTTAGCTGCTTGTGAGCCAGTATGTCGGTGCTTTTGAATTGTGAACTAGTATGTCGGTGCCTTTGTGTTTATGAACCATTATGTCAGCGCTTTTGCTGTGATGACAATCCTCTTTTCTTTGGGAATAGTTGCCAACACAACTCTTGCATGATGTATGACAATCCGATTTAGGGAAAGTTGTCAATGCTTCGTAACAATCCATCCTTGGAAATGTTGCTACGATGAAGCGGCAATCCGTATCTCGGAAAATTTGCCAAAATCCAATTTTGGGAAAAGTTGCCAATGCTTCGTAACAATCTGTCATAAGAACTTTGCTACGATTGACAATCCACATCTTGGAATATTTGCAAAAAAGAGTTGATCGACAAATCACTTCGGGAAAATTTGCCACTTACTAAAATGAATGACAATCCACGTTGAGGAACCTTTGCAGAAATTTATGATGAATAGAGACCTACGACAATCCTTTGGGAAATTTTGCCATAGGGAACTATGTGTATGACAATCCAATCTCGGAAAACTTGCCAACGATGACAATCCGAACTTGGAAAAAATTGTCAAACAGAGCAGGAGCACGACAATCCACGCTTGGAAACTTTTCCAGAGATGACAATCCAATCTTAGAAAAATTGTCGTTGAAGAAGATGCGCGACAATCCACTTTTGGAAATATTGTCAGTTGGGGATGACAATCCAATCTTGGAAAAATTGTCGTATAATTGATGCGCTTGCTTTTGAACTGATGCCTTGGTGCTTGTAATGAGCCAATTCTTAGGCGTTTAAGCTAAGTGAGACGATCGTTGTCAGGTCAATCACTTACTACGATTGTAATCGAGCCGACTACTAATCATGTCAATTTGCTTATAGGGGCTAACTGGCGTACCAAGGAACCCCGAAATTGTTGTATGAGGTCCGCATAATCCAATATGGGGCCATGTATCTCATTGTCGCACCGGCGCTTGCTGGAAGACTCTGGCGTCGCACTTTGCTTCTGTCGCCAGGCGATAGCCTTGTCGTCCGGCGCTGGAGTTTGGTTTTCCCTATTTTGTTCTTGCTGCTGCTGTTGCTCGATTTCGCTCCGAACTTTGAACTTGGTCGTTTCCTTTCAACCAAATCCGCTCAAATATTTTGTAAATTAAAGCTCTTCATTTCCAATTTACTGATCCATGTAATTTTGCTCAAACTCCTCTCATCTTGGAAGAATCTCTTGTGTCATATTTGCGGTTTTTTGAAAAAATCCGGAAATGTTCTTGCTTGTTGGGATGCACCTGCATTTATATCTTTGACTATAGGACTTTTCTTATCTTTCTTTAGGATTGACCTAAGACTTAGTGTTGCTTGACTCATTGACTTGAGGTTGGCTCGATGTATGACGACTTACTTCATGTGACTCATGTGTGCGTAGACTTAACTCAATGTGATAACACGACATGACTCAATATGTATATGACACGTGTGTGCATCGTAAAGTGATCGTGCGACTCGAAAATGCAAAAAAGTAAAAATTTTCTGTCATTTTTTGTGGAGGGTACCGACTTTCTCCCGAAAAAGAAAGACTCGAAAAAAGAAAGGAGCGAAGTTTTTGAAGGTGTATGTTGAATGAGCATAATCTGTTTACGTTGTCTCTCACGGTACAAGGATTGTAACATCTTAGACTATCCTAGTTGACTCAATAATGAAAGTATTTAGGTTACTTAGGCGCGGAGGCTAAGTACTTCATACTTTGTGATGTAATGATGATTGATCTTGATATGACAAGGCATGCTTCAGCGTTGTGTTAAGATTTCATAACAAAGGGTTCCTCAGGGAAGTATATTTGGTCATGTATCTGTGATGTGTGTGAAAATGACACTAAAGTTAGGCCACAAGGGCTAAGTGTGTGGGAAAAGATATTATTTTTAGAAGAGTCAAATAATGGTGACTCTTAGGCTAGGTAAGCTAATGATGTAAGGACCAAGCCCCCAAGTCTAGCTCTAAGTGAATAGGGATGAGCATAGGGGATCCCTTGATATGATTGTCAATCTTTATTTAAATATTTTTTTAAAAATACCTGTAATAATTTCTACCAGGCCAGCACACAATTTTAAATAGGATATTTAAATGCATCATTATGTTGATATAATTAGTTTAAAAAATCCGAAATTTCCCCACATTCGCCAACCAAAATAATGTGGGAAGTTTTGAATTTTTTTAACAATTTTTTAAACTAATTATATGAAATTACTAATGCATTTAAATAACATATTTACTATTGGGTGGTAGTAAAATTACTACAGGTATTTATAATAAAAAAAATATTTAAATACATATTAACAATTAAAAAAAAACACCTAATAGAAGGGTGGGGCATTATTAATTTGGATTGTACTGTAAAAGGAAATTGTATTGTTAAAAAATATAGAAAATGAATAACAAATAAATAATAAATATAAACGGATACTTCTCACGACGCTTTTTCGGTGACTGGCATACTATTTTGCAGATATGGTACAAAAGGTGGTACTGCTAATAGAAAATAGTTGAGTTCGTATTATTTGGAGACACCGTTGGTATTATTTTAAGCTAATTTTTATAAAAAAATATTACTTTTTTAATAAAAAGTAGTGAAATTACCGTGCATAGCATAAAGTCTAACCTAGTTAATACATGTAGTCGATGTAGACATGTAGTACGTAGTAAATGTTTAGAAACTATGGAAAGCATAAAAAGCTTGAATACTAATTTTTGTTGGCTATGCAATTTGGGCCCTTTTCCATTTCTGGCCTTGGGCCTTTGGGTTGTCGCCTCTCTCTAATATTTTCATGGAGAGGCCTGCCATCACTTATGACATGTAGCAGACTTTACATAAAATTACATTACTATTGTATATTTTCGGAAGTTCTTACCATATTTCATTGACATTAGACAAGATTCACAAACTTGACATTATCTTTTTTTTTTTAGGAAAAATATAGTTATGTCACTTATGAGGAGTAGTGAAGTCATGATAGATTCATCCAAAATATTTTTGAAATATCAATTTTTTGTTTTATGATTTTTACAAATCCATGGTGTAGATGAAGAAGATGGAAGATGATGATATCAACTTGGAAATATGATAAAGGATAAGTTGATTGAGGAGGAGAGAAATTTGATGATTTAGGCCTCATTCACTTCATCTTATTTTTGCTGAAATGAAATTATTTTTTACTGAACTAAAATTATTTTTGCTAAACTTAAATTATTTAAACTGAACTAAAAATAATTTTACTAAACCGAAATTATTTTTACTGATTTTTTATTATATTTTTTCTTTACAATTACATACCGATTTTTACTGAACTAGAATTATTTTTACTAAACTGAAATTAATTTTACTGATCTAATATTATCTTTACTTAATTTTTATTGATATATTCTAATCAACAATATATATACTATAATAAAAGGTTTTTCGAATCAAGTCCACATACCACGTGTCACTCTCCTGACTTTTTTTATTGGCTATTATTCCATGTCATTACACTTTTTAATGTAGTAACATGATTTGTACAAGATTCGAACTCTTGACCGCAAGATTGATTAATAGAAATTTAATTAACCATTGAAATATGTCTTATTTAGTGTTTTTAATAGCAAAAAATAAAAAGCTATTATATGAAAAACATAATATACAATAATAAACAATAAAAGTAGGATTGAATCTTGAATGTCATGCATAATAATAAAAAAAATATACTTCCTCTGCTCTTTTAATATTGCACCATAAGGGTTTGGCACAAATTTTTTTTGGTTGTAAGAAAAAGGTAAAAGTCCAAAAGTGCCCACGTAATTGTAAACATAAAGTAGAGAATCAAGTCATCAAGTGTTTAAATGTAAGGGTATATAAGGTGTTTGTAGTGTAAACACATATATTTTCTTTGCTAAAATGGATATGGTCATGTGGTGCAATATTTTTGAAAGTTTCTTAAAAGGTAAGTGGTGCAATATTTAAAAAAGAAGTAAGTAAGAAAGTTGAATCATGAATGCCATTCACAATTATTGTAATACAAGGCATTGCCCGGGCTATAAAACCGAGGGTAAGTTTATCTCCACACGACTCATACTTCAAACTCTACCACGTCAGTTTACACTAAGTTTAAATTATTATTTTTGTAACATTTAGACTCATACCAGACTTTTCCACTTTAACACATCTATCCCGACCCTAAATTCACTCCAAATTTACTTATTTATATATCTATTTCTTTTTATAAAATAACAACTTTTTTTTAATTGATGACTTGACAGCTCCTCATTGGCCCAAAAAAAAATTATAATACTTTTTGTAAATTTGTAGATTCTCAAGATGAGTCTGAAGACTACGTATAGTCAAAACTCCTCTCATAACTCACCAATAAACTCACCCTACACTAGCTTGAATTATAATAGCTATTACAAATGCACATGTACTCCCTCCATCCCATAAAATAGTTCTTGTTTGTTTGTTTTTTTTAATGGTATTTAAGAAATAGAAAGAGGAAGTGGATCAACTACATTAATAAAAGTAAAAAGTACAAATATGGACAAAAGTTAGTTAGAGAGAGAAAGTGGAAAAAATACGGAGTACAAGGCATGTTCAAAATTCAAGGGTAAGTTAGGAAGTACAATGAATAAAGTTAAAAAAGTTATGATATAATAGTCTTTACATATTATCTAAAAATGGAATCAGGAACAACATTTTGGATCTTCAAAATAGAAAAACATGAACTATATTATGGAATGGAGGGAGTACAAGCATAAGACTTAAGACCTCAAAATTTTTGATCGGGAGAACTAAGTGTCTATTTTGATTTATTGAAATGAGCTGAACTGAACTAAATTGAATTGAATTGAATTGAGCTAAAATGAATATTTTATGAGAGAAGGAAATTAGGAAACGAACTGAGCTGAACTAATTGGAGTTGAACTGATAAATTGAGCTGGGCTGAAATAAGCTGAAGAGAACGGATACTAAAGTTGCTGGAAACACACTCTTTTGCCTTTGACTACATTTCATCGAGCTGCACGACTTTCCTTTGTTATTTGTAGGTAAGAGCACTATAAAAGAATACAAGTTAAGGAGCAAGAATAAATTTACAACCTCCAAAAAAAAAAAAAAAACAGAATAAATTTACACTAAGGGGCCAAAAACCTAATGGCATAACAAGTATGAACAAATAAATACATATTAGTTAAAGTTTTGTAAATAATAACAAATTGAACTACTAAAGAGAGGTAAAAAAGTAATACTAACTATTTTTAGTAGTACTTTTCATGCTCCTAGTAGTACTGAATACTTGTTAATAGTACAATCGAACAGTAGCAGTAGTACTACTGAGAGTTGAAAAGGCTTGTTATGTAAAATTAGCTGTGCATAATTGTTATACATTACAACTTAAACATAATAGCTTAGGGTGGATAGTCTAAGCTAGCCACACTATGCTAAAAGAGTATCTTGAATAGAAAATCTTGATTGGTCAGAAAAGACTACGGTTATCTTGCTATGAAGCCCCAATATATTAATAAGTGGTCGGAGAGCCATCTTTGGATGATATCGAGACTTAGGGCTTGTTCTGATTTACTAAAAACAATTGGATTAAACTGAATTGAACTAATAGGGGATGAACTAAACAGAACATAACTGAAATGAACATAGTTAACATGAATTGTTTATTAGAGAAGGAAATCATTCAGGAACTGAACTAAACTGATTGGAGCTGAACTAAACAGATTGAAGCTCAACTAAACTAAACTGAAATTAAGTTGAATAGAACATGTCCTTATATTAACTTAAATAGTAATGTATTTCATATTGTAGTATATGTTTTCAATCGCAACTTTTTCTTTTACACTATTATACATTAGTTTTAACCACATTTTTCAATAGTATTTTTTTTTTCAATTTTTTTTATCAATATATAACAAAACAAATATTTTTAATTGTACGCAAGTACGATGATTATACTCGATGTATGATTTTAAACAACCCATTTTCTATAACCTATACGAATTACAATCAAAGATATCAATGGTTAAATCAGTACAATATGTTAATAATTATATTGCAAAACTCAAAACATTGTGATTGTTTTTTTTTTTTTTTTTTTTTTTTTCAGGAACATTGTGCATTGATCGATTATAATTAAATAAAAAAAAAGAGAAGAAAAATTAGTTAATTTCAAGAAAATATCTTTAACCCAAAGTTTTGTTATTCATCAAAATAGTTACACAGTAAATAGAATAATACAAAATCAACAAGGATTTCCCCCATTTGTATTATTCATTGCCATTGTGGCTCATTTGTGCCCAAAAAAAAAAAGTAGGTAAACATTTAAAAAAAATGCAAGAAATAAATTAACTACACAATTTATTCAATTAAAAATATAGGGAAAATTATTACAAGAAAAATTGAAGTAAAAATATAAACCAAACTAATAAATAGAAAGATTGTATGGACTGAAAATAATTTTATTGAACTGAAAATAATTTTATTGAACTGAAATTATTTTTACTGAACTGAAATTATTTTTAGTTAATATTATTTTTTAAGGTGAAGTGAACAGGGCCTAAATCTAGATCCTTAATATGAGAACCTAGTAAGAATTATTATATGGAGAACTTTTTATTTAAAAGAACTCATTCATACAACCATGATACAAACCAAGCAAACCTTGGTGGAGCTGGTAGGTAACTCACCTTGTGATTTTAAGACTACAAATTCGAGTCCCACTAACTACAAAATGCTTTGGAATAGGGGGGTTTCCTTACCCCCCCCCCCCTCTATTCTCAAACGATGACCTTTGGAGCTAGGCTGGCTAAACATGTGAGAGGTGCCGTTTTAGTAGGGTCCTTCACCTTACCTTTAAAAAAACAAAAATACAATTACGATACAATACTAAATAAGTATAGACTTGCTAAAAAACAGACACACGCATACACGGAGTACACCTAGAGGTGTTAATTCGAATAACCCAATAGAGTTTGGGTCGGGTCTATTCTGGTCGGATATGTTCAAGTCAAAATTATTCTTTTAACTCGGATCGGGACGGGTCGGGTCATGGTCTATAGAGTCTAAGTTAAATATGGATTGGTTCAACTCCAGATCAGTTCATGTTCGGTTCGGATAAATTCGAATTGGGTTCAAAACGAATTTGACCAAGTTAATATCCGGTCGGATGAATTTGGGTTGGGTTGATTTCGATTCGGTCAAGTTCGGTTTGGTTAAGATAAGGTTGATTCAATATTTGTTTTATTTCGATTCAAACCTTTTTCGTGTTTGTCTAGATTTTGATCGAGTTGACCAAATTCAATATCCAATTAAGATCATTTCTAAGAGCGCGTGGTTAATTATTACAAAATGCGAAGAATAAGTTTTCACATTCAATCAATTCTTATTTAATATTTATTTTGGAGCCAAATTTAAATTGAATAATTATCGTTGACTTATCATACTTACGTACATAAGTGGGACGATTAGTAATGAACTATTGATAGACTAATAGATCGATTGATGGATGATAGTCACATATGGTGATATACAAATATTAATGTCCTTTTTTGAGGTACTACTCTTCAATTGTTTAGTAATGAGACTATAAGTACTATTAGTTTGCTTTATTACTAATTCAATTTGTATAAGATATTTGTTATAGTTTTTAACTTTCTAAGTAATTAATAATTAGTAAATTTGTAAATATATAGTAGTATAAGAACTTGAAAAAGAAGGTTAATAATTGATAAGGTTTAAAATTATGGCTAGGTTAAAATTGGATCGGGTTAAAATTGGATCTGTTCATAATCGGTTCGAGTTAATATTAGTTCGGGTTAAAACAGATCGGATCACATTGGTTATTTGTCTAGTCAAATCAGTTTGATTTGAGTTTAAGTCCATCGGGTCATATCAAGTTCGGGTTGAGTTCAAATCGGGTCAAATTAGTGTTGGATTAATTTCAGACTGGGTTAAATTCGGATTCGGATTCAGATTAAGTTCAAGTCGGTTACAGATCAAATTTTGATCCTAAATTACTCGGTTCAAATCGGATTGGTTACAGTTTGAAACAAACGATTTTTTTTTTGGATCATTCAGTTTTCACACCTCTAAGTACACCTAAGTTGATTTTAATGAAAAATATCTTATTTATGACTTGAAGTGTTAATCATTTTCATTTTCATCTTTTGCTGAAGTTTTAATTAAAATGAGACTTATATAATTTGTCCCTAAGTTTCCAGAGACATTTCATCCAAAATCGTTAAAGTTTCATCCAAATTGTTGAAGTTGCATAATTCAAACCAAAACCATAACTTCACCAACGCATTGCACAAGTCGTATATATAATACGTAACTGATAGTAAAGCAAGGGTCGAAATCCACAAGGACTAAGGTGCACTAATAAGCATTAATCAAACGATATGTAATTTGTTAATTAATTAACAACTATATAGCAAATCTAATTGACTAGTTAAGATAATTTAATTCAATAATAAAGGATCCCTAGGAAATGGGATTCAACACAACCACTTACGTACTTAAATCCAAAGTGGAATTTGAGATGGAGGTCAAGTTTTCAACACACACCATTTATTAATAATAATTTGTGGTTGGTGTACCCGGGTGCACCATGCACATGGTGCACCCGAAAGAACATTTAGTACATTTAAAAGAACATGGGTAAAAAATGAACATGTTTTTATTTTCTTGCAACTGCAAATCTATCACTCTCTTCTCCTGCAATTTCTCACTCCTCTTTCCCTTCCTATCACTCTCTTTCTTGCTGCCAATTTTCTCACTCCTTTACACCATTGTTTTCATCTAAGAATTTCAATGAAGGTCTCAAATTGGTCTCACTTTGCTGTCAATCTCGTAATACTGGTACTTCTTCTACTATTTGGGTAAAAATCATTTCCAAAGTACTCATTTTTTCTCTCTAGAACTTTTCTCTCTATCTTTTTCTATTTTAAAAAAAAAAATTCAAAATAGCAAAATTGTTCATCTTCAAAGTGAAACCCAAGAAAAAAATTGAACTTATTTCAACAATTCAACCTTCAAACTTGAACAAATGGCGGATTCAAGTAAAATGTAAGTATAAATTTTGTACATGCAAATTGTTTTTCGTCAATAATTTAAAGTCAAAGTGTTTAATTTTGTGAATTTAGGGTTTTTTTTAAAAAAATAAAATAATTAAAGCTATGAAGTACAAGTTGTTCAAAAAAGAACAATTGGAGGAGAAAGAAGAATAGTAACGAATTGAAGCCAACTGGAAGATAACCAAGCAAGGTTAATTTTTCAAACACTAGCTTATTCTTTTTCAAACACTAACATGTTCTTTTTATTCCATATTCCTTAAAATATGCCTAATGTTATTTTCGGAGGCAATGTTCTTTGTCAAACACAAACATGTTCTTTTGTTGAACACTATTACACATGTTCTTTTTCAAAGGAAAAATACACTTTAATAATCCCAACTATTGGGGATTTACCTAGAATAATCCCAACTAAAGTTTATTTTCTAACAGTACCAACTTTGCCTCTTATTTTCTTCCAGCGGTCCCAATGACCGGTAACCTATTGAATAGGTAATATCTTTTAAAATTTTTTTTATAAATGCCACGTGTCAACACGTGATTAGTTTAGAATTTAAAAAATTAGAAAATTAAATAAAATCAGAAACTTCAAAAAAAAAAAAAATCAGAAAATTGAAAAAATAAAATTAATAAAAAAATCAAATATTAAAAAAAAATCAGAAAATGGAAAAAAAAAAAAGAAAATTAGGGGAAATTTTTTTTAAAAAAAAACAGAAAATAAAAATACAATTAGAAAATTCATTTAAAAATCAGAAAATTAAAAAAAAAAAAACAGAAAGTTAAAAAAATAAGAAAATTAGAAAAAAAAAAAACAACAAAAATCCCAAAACCCTCCCAGCCACCCTCCCTCCCCTTTCCCCGCCGGCGGCTAACCCCCAAAACATCCCGAAATGGCCGGCCGACACCCACCCATATCGGAAAACACTCGACCGACCCAAAATCACCCTCCGAAACTACTTCTCGCTATTCCCCGACCCCTAAAACCACCCCCTCCCACTTCCCCGGCCATCAAAACAGCCCCTCCTCCTTTCCCTTACCGCCGATTTTGATGGTGGGGGAAAGGAGGTGGGGTTGTTTCGAGGGTCGGAGAAGAGGAAATGGTGGTTATGGGGGTCAGGGAATAGTGAAGGGGGGTGGTTTCGGGGGTATTTTGGGACGACCGGATAGTTTCCGAGTTGGGCGCGGGTGTCGGCCGACCATTTTGGATGTTTAAGGGGTTGGCCGCCGACGGGGGAAGGGGAGGGACGGTGGCTGGATAGGGTTACGAGTTGGTGGGAGGGTGGCTGGTGGGTTTTGGGTTTTTTTTTGTTTCTTTAAATTTTCTGATTTTTTTTTCTAATTTCTGAATTTTTGTTTATTAATTTTTTGATTTTTTATTAATTTTTTGAAATATTTCTAAGTGTCTGATTTTTTTTTTTAATTTCTGATTTTTAATTTCAGTTTTTTTTTTCTGTTTTTTTTTTTATTTTCTAATTTTTTTATAATTACTTTATTTTTTTTAATGTTATAATTTTTTTTTGTTTTTATTTTATTTTGGACCAGGTGTGTTGACACGTGGCATATGACTTGTACAACAGGTTATTGACCCGTAGTTGACCGGTTGAGTCTACTAGAAGAAAATAAGAGGCAAACTTGGTACTGTTAGAAATAATCATTAGTTGGGATTATTCTAGGTAAATCACCAATAGTTGGGATTATTAAAGTGTATTTTTCCTTTTTCAAATACTAGTATGTTCTTTTTCAAATACTCGTATGTTCCTCTTTTTTTTTTTTTTTTTTTTTTTTTTTTTTTTTCATATTCTTTAAAATAAGCCTAATGTTCTTTCCGGATACACCATATGCATGGTGCACCTGAGTGCACTAAACTATTATCATAATAAGGCCCTAAGGGTATGCACTAACATTTTGTCCTTGTGAATTCAAATTGTTGTAGGTTGAGACTTTGTCATGATATAAATAATAAATTAATATGTACGTACTACCACGTAATTACCGTAAACTAGGCTATGTATAGAGTTCCTTTGTATCTTAGTCCGTGCAAGAAGTTGAAGTTTTATGAGTGTATACTAAAGTCATCAAGCTGATTACATGTATTAGAAAATAGTGGAAGTAAATTTTGTTAAAAATGAATGACAATAATAGATTATGAAACGTAGAAGATTTCTATAGTTACTATAAATTAAAAGGCGTTGTTAAAAAAAATTTAGGTTTTATGTGGCGCTTTTCAAAATTATATGTTTGCTCATGTGACACTCTCTCCTTTAATTTGATTTTCACTTCATGTTAAAAAAATATGGTTCTTACAAGATTTGCCACTAAGGTATTACTATATTACATGCCATTCAGTAAAAGTTAAATATTAATAAAAAAATTTATTATGGAAATAATGCAGTAACGTAATAGGGCATCGTTCGGGCCGGGCCTATCTAAAAACTAGCTATTGATAAAAACACTTGAATAATGATAGAACAATGTAGCAACAAAAATTTAAAATGTTATTATATGTAATCACTCTTATTTATTTAATTATACAATATAATCTTCGTAAATAAAATTTTGCACATACATGATTATTTGAGTATATATATATATATATATATATACACCAGGATTTTTACGATGGTAGGGCACTGTATCATTTAAAACCTTTTTATCAAAGAATGTTCATAATATCAAGACTCAAAATTACTTAGCAATCGTATTTGTCAAACCTTTATTATTCAAAAATACATAAAATATTACCCCTAGCTATTCAAGGCTTTAAACAATAACCTCGCTCATATTTTTTTTTTAGATCTTTTATAATAGTTTTGGAATCAGATAGATCTTTCGTATCAAATAGGATTATCCAAAATACTAATTATAAGGATTTATAACTAATAATTCAAGTACACTCGTATATGTAAAAAGAAATGTTAAAATTAAACTTGACTAGTTTTCAAGTTTTGAAAGCATATTATTATATCATCAATTTCATTATCTTAGGTAGAAAAGTATTTCAGTATCTTAGGTAGAAAAGTAATAAAAATAATAACAAAAATGTTGGGCAAGAGACTAGAACCCATGACCTTTGATTGAAAAGGTAAAGCTCTAACCACTAGGCTACTAGTAAGTTGTATCACAATATTGCACTTTATATTCTATTTAAACAAAATTTAGACAAACTTTTTTTTTTTTTTTTGAAAAAACCTGGCAGGACAAGTGCCCTACCAGGACATACTGTGGCTCCGCCACTGAATATATATATATATAAAATACATACATCAACTCTTTGTTTAAATGAGGCAGAGAAGTGCATGTTACTAGATTATTTAAGAAAATGAACTAATAACATGCTGAAGGCCTTGCAAATGTGACAAAGATACGAACTAGAACAAATATTTAACAATTGATGGAATGTGAATATTGATGAAGTAGTCTTTCCAGTTGATGCACAAAGGATCGAAGTTGAACACATCTTCATCCAAACCATTTTCACGGGCAGTTTTGATCAAATTTTCGGTATTTGTATCGACAAATCTATAAAGAGAAAGCCATTCATTAGATAGGATACAATTACTCTTATAAGAATAGAGTTAGACATAGAAGAAGATATGCTATTTTGTAGCGCAAAAGTTGGACTTACATGCCCTTGAAGAACAAGTAGGGTTTGTACAAATCAACCAATTTCATTGCGATTTTCAGCTTTTTGTCGAAATTAAATAAGGTACGTTGCAAGTCACTACGACCCATTCTAGTTACAAATAATAGGATCTGAAAACAAATTGAGTAATTAGATAAAATCGGAATAATGAACTTAAAAGGATAAGCAATGACATTGTTGAATTGTAAAATGGAACTTACAATTTGCACGAAAAATTGCCAAACCAAGAGAATGGTTTCGAATATTTTTATGTTGCTCAACACAATTCCTTTCCCAACTATGACAGGGTTACCTTCACGATTGATCCATGGATTTTTAGTGAAGTAACGATAATGAATGTCATGTAACTCTCTAAAAGTTACTTGATTTCTGTATGAGCTTCCGACTTGATATATAGTTAAACAAGGTTTATGGACATGGGTTTTCATTGCCACAATTATCGAATTCACAAACATATCCGCAGGTATCTGCACAATTATTGGTAAATGTCGTCAAATTTATTGTCAAAATTTGTATAGACAATCATATTAATTCATATAAATAATCCAAATTATTACCATTTTTACAAATGACAAACTAATATTATCAAAAGTTATAAAGTGAAATGGAAAAAGTAATTTGAAACCATATTTAATTTATTATAAATAAGAGGACATTTTGTGAAAACTACCTTATAAAGCACTTTTTCTGTGAAAAATTACCAAATAAAAAAAATGTTGTAAGAAACTACTTTATAAAAGGGTAAATGTTGTAACAACTACCCTTGGTCGAAAAGTCATCGTTGACTTTTATTTTCCGGTGTTGACCACTTCACGTGCTAATGAAGAAAAAAGGAGGGAAAGGTGAATTAAAAGTCATGTGATTGGCTAGTGATGTGGTAAATGCCGAAAAACGAAAGTTAACGGTGACTTTCCGACAAATGGTAGTCCTCTTAGAACATTTACCTTTTTATAAGTTAGTTTTTTACAATATTTTTTTATTAGGTAGTTTCTCGGAAAAAAAAAAAAAAATGCTTTATAAAGTAGTTTTTCACAAAATGTCCTAAATAAAAAGAGTAAGGGATGACTAACCAAGTCTAAAACGGTGTTCCTATCGGCAGGGAAGATACTTAGGATACCTTTTCCATAGGTCACGGCCACACTATCAATAGTCCTGCAATCAAATAAGTAGAAATGTAAAATTTAATGCCTCGTACTAGTCTATATTAATGAGGTCAATAGTAATAGAGCTATTGAACTGTAGAGAGACTTAAATTTTAATCCAACACATGTAGGAAAAATCTAGCATACTATATTACTATGTCGATGTAATGTATTTAATATTTATAACTCGGTTTAGTCACATGTATTAGTCGGTTTAGTCACCCTTCACCGAATCACACAAAGTTAACTTTTAAAATCGCGATGGTTGATTTGGGTGCGGGTGCCTAACTAGCTAGTTGTATAAATAACATTGATTGTATAATGTATATAAATCATTAACACGATTTAGTAATATTTATATAAGATTTTATTCTTGAGAATTTCGTATTATACTTGATATATATTAAGTTAAAAAAAAAAAGTTTAAAAATATATACCTGCAACCTTCAACCCAACCAGAGAAGGGTTCTTTCATTGTGCTACACACGATGGTAGGCCTCATGATAACCACTGGTAAATTGCCTCGAAATTGCCCTACAAGCATCTCTCCCATCGCCTTTGTAAAAACGTAAGTATTTGGCCATCCGTAATGTTTTGCCCTAATTTATGTCATAGATTAGAATTCTAATATAAGATCATTTGAAGTTTCGAGCAAAGAGGACATAATTTTTTATTTATATAACCGTTAGTTGATTACTTGATTATACAAAAAACGTGGCTTAAGTATTAAAAGTGCCAAACATTTAATAAAGGGACTAATATGTATGTGGTCCTATAAGACTTTGATCTATTTTAAGTCTTAAATTATGTCAATTCAGCTTATTTAAGTATGTGCTTGGTTATTTTAAAAAAGTATCACATCATATTAGATCGGAAGTTCAGAACAATAGTCAGACCAAACCATTTCAATTATTATTGTTTGTTTATTACTAAATTCCATATCTTCAATAACGTAAAAATTATGAAAAATTGCACGTAAATACGCATCTAAGGAAAATTACACGTTAATACGCATCTAAAGAAATCTCTTTAGATTATTTTTTTCGTTGGTGCATAGAAGGTCTAAGAACTTTAGTCATATCAGAAAATCAAGCCAAATTAGAAAATTTTAGATTATATCTGAGCGTAGACTTAGAGTGCGCAGTGAAGGAAAAATGGAAACATCTCTTTCAAAATTTCTCTATATAGATTTAGGTTTCAAGGTTTAACTCAATCCGGTTAGCAGATACAGATTATTAATCTTAATTGAAACGTACAATACATATATAAAATTAATGTTGGCTTGCCGTATATTAAATTAATTTGCTATACTTGAAAAATTCATACCTTTGATTCCCTAAATTTTTCATCGTTAGTCTTATTTCTTTTTCTGGAAGATCCTTGGCTTTAAGATTACTTAACGTTTGTTCAGCAAGCCTTTTCTCAGAATCAATATCCAATCCATTTACACCATTTAGTGTCTCACCCATGGCATATGAACTTTCAGATATTAATCCTTTTTTCTCTCCACACACGTACGCTGAAACACGAAATTAATTAAATTTGTTAGATAATTTTATATATATATATATATATATATATATAAAATCATCCAATAAAACCTAAACCTTTGAAATTAACATCATTTACCAGTTGAAACATGGATGAGCAACTGTATATTAGAACAAGTCTTTGCAAATTTAACGACGTTCTTTGCTCCAAGGGTGTTCACTCCCAGTGCAACATCATACCTACACTCAGTAAAATCAATTCACACGTAAACAACTATGTATATTTTCTTCGTTTCAGAATAAACTGTTGCCATGCATGAATCATAAAACTTGAAATCTAATAATAATCCGTTAATTTAACTAATTTAATGTATACCGTTCGTCAAATTTTGTAGTTGCTGCAACATTAATAACTATATCTATACTCTCGTACATATCTTTCATTTGTTCAGCAGTAAGTCCCAAGTTCTCGTACGAAGTATCACCCGCAACTACACTTATTTTTTCCGACATGAAAGCCTCAAAATTTGTTCCCAATTTTTCTTTTAAAACTTTGAACAACTCCTTGCCTAACACCTACGTCCAAGATATAACAATATAACGCACATAAGAAATATATAATCGTTTGTTACACCTCCATTTTTTTTATACTACATCCATTAACTTTTAGTTGCAACTTTAGGGTATTATTTGTGAGATATAAAATATTTCAAAGTTGCAACTAAAAGTTAACGGAGGTAGTAGGAGAATAACAATTATTAAATTACTTCATTACTTTAACATAGTATTCAATATTCATTACTTAATTTTCATATTCAACTTTGTGGTCGGAGGTATACCTCATCTTGCAGCCGAACATGGGCTGCCTGAGCATCTCTAGCCCTTACAAGAAGGCACAACTTTTTCACGTCTGGTTGAACCCTAAGTATCTTCTCCACAAGTACTGCAATCCATAGTACGTATGAAATTATACACGTTAAAAAATATAATAACGTTAGGAAATTTGTAAACTAGCATGCACATATATAACACCATGTTTATGTATGTAAGTAATCAATTAAGGAAACTAACGAAAGAGAGAAATTACTCTTAGCAATGAAGCCCGTTGCACCGGTAACTAAGATGGTTTTGTTGCTTAAAAACTCGGTTATGCTTTCAAAATCCATGATCAAACTCACAAAAATATAGCTAACTTTGATTTACTTGTAGATTGGATTTGCTTAAATATGATGAAATAACCTCGCTTGGCTTAACATATTTATAGGATCAGACTAAGGCCAAGCAAGTAGCTAAAGTCTACATACAACCTGTCCAAATTGTTGACCAATCAACTATTTAGGGAAGTTCCAATTTTATTTATTTATTTATTAATTTTCTTTTATTTAATTGGTACACATTTGAGGTCATCTGCTTGATTCAAATGTCCTTATCAATTAGGGTATAGCATGTTATCATCATCGAGTTATTACACACAACTGTAATTTGAAAAAAAAGGAAATGCAAGTGGCGAAATTTAATTTGTATAAAACTAACACGCTATTTACTCGATCACTTAAAAGCCAATCTTGCAAAGGTCCGTGATTTTTGTATGTAATTTAGTATGACTAAACATGTCGTTTGCTGATATTTGAAACCACTAGATAGTAACATTTAACATCTATTGGTCATTGTTTTGTTTTCTCTTTTGCTTTCTTTTTCTTAATTTCTTCATTAAATCAAATGCACCAATTGTTTTTATATAGTTTACATAGTCAAAAGAGTATATAATGCACTCAAATTGGGACCGAAAGTGGAATGAATAAATCGAAGTTGAATTTTTTGACGAAAAAAAATTGGAAAATTCTAAGAAAATATAAACCAATACGCATTTATTGGGCAGCAGAAGAAACAAAGAACAAAATAATCATGCAAGAGATATTTATATAAAACTTTTTGGACAGTCAATCAACAAAGAGATATTTACCTAAGTTTGTACAACATAATTTAACAAGTCTCTATTAATAGTTTATCTACCAGCTGCCTCTCAATAAATATTGGACATGAATTCTCTGTTTCAAAACAAATGAACTGTACAATTAACAGTTATAAACCGTCAGTTTCATCCGAAAAAAAAGGCGAACTAATACAAATATATAAATAATACAGGAAAACACTAACAAAACATTTTAGTCATATTGTCTTATATGTAGTACAAATTGAATAAAAAAAAATTATTAGGAATTTTAATTTTTAACACCAAATATATATATATATATATATATATATATATATATATATATATATATATATATATATATATATATATATATATATATATATATATATATATAATTGAAATTGGTTTTAACACCAAAAATCTATAAATATTATTAAAGTAATAACCGTTGACGTCATTACTTTTTTCAAATTGTACACGTGTCAGCTTTTTATTCATTTTTTCCCGCCTAATTTTTTTTCCCTTTTCATGTTTTTTGTAAAAAAAAAAAAATCTAAATACTAATTGCAAAGTAGTTTAATACAGTACATTAGACTTTTTATTTTTCAATACTTATTCTTGTAAAAACCTTTTAAAAATCTCAAGGAAAACAAATATCAACCTTTTATACATGTGATTACTCCATCTAATTACAAAGTTTGCAAAATTTTATTATAGACATGAATTTTCTTTTGTTCATATTATTTTAATTTTTTTTAATTTTGTTTATGTTAATAATATCGTATGTAATACAAAGATTTTACATATTTTGACTATATGTCATTAAAGTTTACACAATTATAAATACTTTTATTATATCTGTGCATCGATCGCACTAGAGTTAATCTAGTAAATAAATAAAATTAACACCACTAAAATTTTTTAAAATTAAATTATCCTACCACTTAACATATTTCGTCCAATAATCCGTTAAGTGGGATCTACAATGTCACGCGTCGCTTTGTGATTTTCCAAAAAAAAAAAAAAATTTTTTTAAAAAAAAACCCTTAAAACTACCCATTAGCCACACTAGCCCAACCACCGCCACCCTGTTCTCTACACCCACCAAGTGCAACTTCAAGTCTCCGCCACAGTAACCAGCCCCGACCATCGGAACACAGTCCCCTCCAGCCCAGACTACTTGAATCTATCCCTCTCCCATACCTACACATGTAAACCGTAAAAACAGAAACCCTAAATTCTAAAACAACCATTATTGATGGCCGAAATTGTGGTCGTTTTTTGGAGAAGGGGTTGTGATTTGGCACAGGTGAGACGATTATTATGGCTGCATGAAAGGGAGGGTTGGGTTCCATTAGGGAGAGGTTAGATTGGGGGAGGTGATGTGCTGATGATGGGGCAGGAGGTGAGAGTTGTGTTGGCTGGGTGAGAAGAAGAGGGCGGCTAGTGGTGGGTCTGGGGTAGCTGAGTAGTTTTAGGTTTTTATTGTTTTTTATTTTTTTGTTTTTCTTAAAAAAATTAAATAGTTCTTTTTTTTGGCTACTAAGAAAACAACATGTGTCACCGTAGACCCAACTAAACATATTTTTGAACGGAATCCATTAATTGGTGGTAAAATCCAATTTATTAAATTTTTTTTCTAATGATAATATATATATATATATATATATATATATATATATATATATATATATATATGTATATAACCAATTTCAGCCTTTTTATGGTGTCAAAAATCAAATTTTTTTTTTTTTTTTTTATGTTAATGAAATTTTAATTTTCTGTAATAGTTTTTAACCAAGCTAGCTATCGAGTAAAATAGTGGGTACCAATGAAAATTGTAAAAATATATTCAAGAAAATTAAGCCGAAGAATTCCACCCCTACTTATTTCACTGCTGCGTTTTGTGTACAGCTCGGCCACACCATGTGGACACTTGTGATATAATAAAGTAACCCTTATAACATTACTTTGACCAAGTAACTCCTGTAACACCGGCCAAATAACCCTATAACACTAATGAAAGAACCATGTAACACTAACCGAGTAACCCCTATAATATTCACGAAGTAAACCTAGAGCTGACAATCCCTGACCTGACTCGATAACCTGACCTGAAGTTACTAAAAGAAACCCGACCTGATCCAACCCGAACAACCCGAATTCGACCCGATTTGACCAAAATTTCATATTTCATAATAGTGTTACGTTTTATACTATTTTAGATAGTTTCTAAACATAATCCAAAATTGACCCGAAATCTGACCTGAACCCGACTTGTTGACCCGAATTGCCAACCTTACCTATTATGGTCTAGCTAGCCACATGGTAGGGCCAACCACATATAACAGTTATGTTATTTAATAGTATAAAAATTGAGTTTTGGATCACATATATATATATATATATATGATCCGGTGAGAATAGGCTCATATGTGTAAATGAGCCGAGCCGAGCCGAGTACTACCTTGTTCATGTTCAAGTTCATTTAACTTCGACAAGTCCGACCACGATCCCAAGCTTTCAAACGAGCTTAAAAATTTGTTCAAGCTCAGCTCATTTAGATTACTACATGTTCGCAAATGGTTCGTGAACGAATAGTTTATTAAACGAGCGTTTCATGAACGAGCTTAGTAATAACTTCTCTAATAAATGAGCTTTGTACTTTTGACATTGAAAATCTTTAAATTAGCATAATAATTAAATCTTATTTATAAACCTTAGAATTAAATCTTAATTATTAAAACACTTAAGAATTAAATTAACAATTGTGAATAAATAAATAATTTATGAACATAAATAAACGAGTAGCTCGCAAGCATAGATAAACAAGTTGTTCATGAAACTATATGAATGAGCATATCTATGTTTGTGTTCAAGATCATTTATTAAACGAGCTTCAAAGTGTATGATGACGTTGCACTGGAAAGTTTAGTTATATACGTGTGAATTGATTTCAATGAGTTTGTGTAGGTATGACAATGTCAAACTAGAGAGAATAGAGTGAATAGAGTTTTTCTGTGTATTGTATTACGATATGTACGGTATATATATACAACCTAGAGATAGAGATTAGGGCTTATACAGTGGCCCAATAGCTATATACAATATATCGCTCAACACCCCCCCTCAAGTTGGAGCATGCAAATCACAAATGCCCAACTTGCCAAGTAAATACATGAACTGACTTTTACTCAAAGCCTTGGTGAATATATCCGCTAATTGGTCCGTTGTCTTCACATAAGACGGACTAATAATACCATCCTGAATCGCATCACGAAGATAATAACAATCCACTTCAATATGCTTGGTACGCTCATGGAAAACCGGATTCTTCGCAATATACAAAGCAGATTGATTATCACAAAACAAACTCATAGCACGGGGATGCGAGACACCCAATTTTAAAAGAAGGGCCTTTAACCATTTCAACTCATCAGTGGTTTTAGACATCGAGCGGAATTCGGCCTCTGAAGAAGACTTGGCCACAGTGTCTTGTTTCTTAGTCTTCCAAGATATAGGAGAAGCACCAAGAAACACCAACCAGCCAGATATAGAACGGCGCGATAAGGGACAACCTGCCCAATCTGAATCACACCACCCTGTAATATGTAAATCACAATCTGAACTCAAAAGAATTCCCTGACCAGGACATCCCTTTAAGTACCGCACCGTACAAAGAGCCGCTTCCCAATGGTCTTGGCGCGGGTGTTGCATAAATTGGGACAAAATATGCACCGCGTATGCCAAATCCGGTCTAGTAAAAGACAAATAAATCAGACGGCCCACAAGCCGTCGATACTGCTCTGGATCAGACAAGAAAGAGGACTCTGAATTCGCCAGAGTATGATTCTGCTCCATAGGAGTACCTGCTGGACGAGCACCTAGCAAACTAGACTCTGCAATAATATCAAGTGTATATTTCCGTTGACATTAAAATATGCCTTCCGGACTACGAGCAACCTCAACACCAAGAAAATACTTCAAAACACCCAAATCTTTCATATGAAAACAGTCACTCAAGTATGACTTGAATGTAGAAATCGCAGAAGAGTCATTACCAGAAATTATCAAATCATCAACATACACCAGAACACTAAGTTGAATAGACCCAGATTGCAGAGTAAAAAGAGAATAGTCAGAGTACGATTGCACAAACCCTTACCTTTTCAGAGAGGCGGCCAATTTAGAATACCAACACCGAGGTGCTTGTCAAAGACCATACAATGACTTCGGCAGACGACACACCATACCAGGTTGAGAGCCATGGAACCCAGGGGGAAGCTTCATATAAACTTCCTCATCAAGATCACCATGAAGAAATGCATTGTGGACATCCATCTGATGCAATTCCCAATTCTTTGCAGCAGCGACAGCAAGAAAAGCACGAATAGTGACCATTTTAGCAACAGGAGCAAACGTCTCGTTATAATCGATACCTTCAAATTGATGATTACCAAAAATAACGAGACGAGCCTTCAATCGCTCTAGAGTGCCGTCAGAGTTAAGCTTGACCTTGTAAACCCATCGACACCTAAGAGCTTTCTTGCCCGGAGGCAATTTTTCCATCACCCATGTGCCATTATTTTCCAATGCATCAATTTCCTTTTGCATCGCCTCCCTCCACCCTTCATCCTGCATTGCCTCCTTGAAATTACGAGGCTCAACCGCTGTATCTACAGCTGCAATAAATACACGGTGTCGCATAGAAAAATTGTCACAATTCACAAAATGTGCTAAAGGATATGGAGTACCTGAGGAGCTCGGAGGAGACGGTGAACTATGAGAATTAGATGGACTCGGGAGAGAAATAGTATGTGCGACATAATCACGGTGCCAACCCGGTGGATGTCGTTGTCGTTGTCCACGACCCATGTCAACATTAGAGGAAGATTGAGAGCTCAAAATGCCTTGGGGAGGGCTGTCCAAGCCGCTGTCGGTGGCAGCAGCAGTGGGGATCACAGGGGGGCTGCGGGCAGCACTAGAAACCGCAGGGGAGGCGCGGTCTAGGCTGCCAGCAGTAGCAGCAGCATGCGGCACAGGGGCAACAGTGGCAGGGGATGCGGGGAAGCTGCCTGCAGCACTGCTGTCCGTGTGCTCGGGCTCAAGAGAGCTTTCACTCGCCTCAAGAACACTCTCCAAATCGTCCAAAAAATCAGTGTCAATGTCCCTAGTGTCGTGTGGTACTTCCATAGTACCCACATGAGCATCACCCGCTTTAGCAAACGGAAATTCAAGTTCATAAAATTTCACATCACGTGAAACAAAAATTTCTCCCGTCTCCAAGTCATACAATTTCCACCCTTTCTTGCCGTGTGGATAACCCACAAACACACACTTCCTACTTCTAGGAGCAAATTTGTCACCCTTAGCCTTTTGATTATGAGAAAATCAAAGACACCCAAACACTCTCAATTCATCAAAATTAGGTTCCTTGCCAAAAAGTATTTCAAAAGGTGTTTTATTATCTAGTAATCGAGAGGGAGTACGATTAATTAAATAAACCGCACCAAGAACACATTCACCCCAAAAACCAATCGGCAAATCACCTTGAAACATTAATGCACGACTCACATTCAAAATATGTTGGTGTTTACGCTCTACTCTACCATTTTGTTGGGGGGTACCAACACAAGAGGTTTGAAATAAAATGCCATTTTCATTAAAATATGGAATCATAGGTTTGAATTCCGTACCATTATCACTTCGCACACATTTAACATGAACATCAAATTGGCAATTAACCATAGCAAAGAAAGAGCAAAATGAAGAGTGAACCTCAGTTTTATCATTTAACAAATAAACCCAAACACCTCTAGAAAAATCGTCAACAATAGTCAAAAAATAATGAGCACCACAAGTAAAAGATGTCTTATATGGCCCCTATAAATCACAATGAATCATTTCAAAAATTCAGCTAGCCCGACTATCACTATCCGGGAAACTATCCCGTGATTGTTTAGCTTGTGGACAAATTTCACATGCTTTATTCAAGACTTTGCTACTAGAACTAGTACTAACAGCAGGTACTAACTTGGCAATTTGATCCGATGGATGCCCCATACGACGATGCCATAGCTCGAATTTAGAAACCGCCAGAGTTGTCACCGCACATACTGTTGGAATCCGTCGGAAATAGTAGAGTCCATCAATTCGTTCACCGCCTCCAATCAGGCTCCCTGAGTGTTGGTCCTGTATAGCACATAAAGAGTCAGTGAATCAGACATAACAATTTGAATCATCAATCATTTTTGACACCGATATTAAATTGCAATTTAATTGAGGAACAAATAAAACATTCTCAAGAGTGATGTCGTCAGCCAATTACACTCGCCCCTCTTTTGTAGCAAGAGCTTGTATACCATCCGGAAGACCAACAGGGCACGATAAAATAGAGTGTACATCCAATAAGAAAGATGCGTCACCGGTAACATGATGAGAGGCGCCGGTGTCGATGATCCAAGATAAGGAAAGAGACTCACCAATCATTTTATCAAGTTTATTAGTAACCATATTCAACAAGAGACGAACATGCTCGGGTGTGAACTCGGATAGAGCCGAAAGAGTGTCCGATGATGGAGCATCACCAAGCGGGCTGCCCACAGCATTAGCACGTGCCGTGGGCTTGCTGGGAGCAGTAGCAGGCGCGGCAGCAGCAAAGGACGGCAGAGCAGCCCTGCTGCCAGACGCAGGGGACGAGCTGCTCGACTGCCCAGAAGGCGTAGCATGCCCTTTCTTCCCATATTTCTCGACCCACCATTCGGGATAGCCGTGCAGCATGAAGCAACCAGAGTTCTCGTGGCCATGGCGCTTGCAATGAGTGCAGTACATTTTAGACTTATCTACCCGATTTGGTGGCTGGGAAGTTCTGCCGCGATCAGAAGAAAGGGAAAAAATATGCGCATCATCCCTCTCCTTGGTAGCCTTGGACTGAGCTATGCCACGGGACCTTTCTTCTTGAAGAAAGGCACGATACGCACGATCAAGCGTCGGCGGTGGCTGTTGAGACAAGAGATTGGTCCTCACAGCCGCATACTTCTCATCATCAATACCAATAAAAAATTGGTGTAATTTTTCCTCTTCTCTGTCAAGTTCGTACTTTGATGCCACATTGCAAGTGCGATTCCCACATTCACATCCATGGGGAAGCTTGATACTAATCAAATCGTCAAAGAAACCCATCAAAGTGTTATAATAATCCTCAACAGTCATTGATTTTGATTGTTTGCAATTAGTGATGGAAGAACGCAACTGTTGAAGCCGAATCCCACTGGCCTCGCAGAAGCGCTTCTCCAAATAATCCCACAACTTTTGTGCTTCCTCAAAGTATGGAATAGAAGCCGCAAGTTTCGGGTCAATGGCTCGCAAAATCCAGGATACAAGCATAGAATTGACAGTGTCCCAATCAAACATCTTCTTCTTCTCCGTTGGTTTGGAGATGCTACCATCAACAAACCCATATTTCCTTCGAGATTTCAGAGATAGGGTGATAGACCTAGACCACGCAAGATAATTCTCACCCTTTAACACCACATGTGTGATCAAATTGCCGGGCTGATCTCCTGTGCCAAGATAGAAAGGGGATGAAGGATCAATTTTGCCGTCTTCACCCATTGATGATTAAACAGTAATGAAGAATAGAGATTAGAGTAGATATTAGAGTAGAGATTAGAGAATAGAATAGAGAGTAGAGAAAAAAAAAATTGAAGAGATTAGGGTTTAGAGTATAGAGGCTCCGATACCATGTCAAACTAGAGAGAATAGAGTGAATAGAGTTTTTCTGTGTATTGTATTACGATATGTACGATATATATATACAACCTAGAGATAGAGATTAGGGCTTATACAGTGGCCCAATAGCTATATACAATATATCGCTCAACAGACAACGTTGTATTGGGTGTGTACACCCTTGGAGCAAAGGATATTCCTTCAAAAATGAAGGCTATGGTTTATGGTAAAGAGAGAGGATATGTTAGTTGTGTATTTTTATTTTTATTTTTTATAGTGAGTATAACAAACTCAAGATGATAAGAATATGGCTATAATAAACTAATAACGATAGTATAAAATAGGTAGTATGATTTTTGTTGTCATGACGAAACGAAAATTAATTAGAGTTAAGAGAGGGATATACGTACGTAATGCAAGAATAGCGTGCATGTCCTATTGTCAATAGTCAATACATAGTCTTTTAATTAGAGTTAAGAGAGGGTGATACGTACGTAAAGCAAGAATAGCTTGCATGTCATATTGTCAATACATAGTCGGTTACTCCCTTACTCCTCCAAAATTGCGAGTATAGGTTCTCAAATAACAATAAAAATAAATACGAGTGTAGCTTAATTGTTGGTGATTTATAATAAAAATTTTCAATTTTTAATTTTATTTTACGCTTTTAGATTAAAGCTTTGATTGATTTTATGTTTTTGGGAGGGTGTCTTTTATTATAGCTTTAGCGTGAGTGCATACATTTGCTTTATTGAATTGAATTAATGATATAGAGAGTTTTCAACAAAACTAACAAACGTTATAAATAATGTTATGTATAAAATTTCTTTTTCAATATATTATGCTTTGTTTGCCATAATTTTAAAAAAAATTATTCGTCAAAATAATCCCAACTTTTCACGTATTCGCTTAAAATAATCCTAACTCTGAATTATTTATAATTATAAATAATCCAAACTTTGTGGTGTATTCGCTCAAAATGGTTCTTAGTGACCGGTTACCTGGTAAAGAGGTAATTTTTTTTTGTTTAACTGATACATGTGACTACGTGATTGGTTTAAGTGTTAAAAATAAATACAAAAAACTTAAAAAAAAAAAAACCCAAGTGCCACCAATAACACAACCCCAACCACCAGTGGTTTTCGACAGCGACCTCCCACAACCCAACCCAGCTAGGTCGCCGATCGTCACCACACCCCCTCTCCCGCAGTGGCACCGCCCTTCCCGACACACATTCCCCCAAACCTGCCCACCTAAAAGTCCCCAAATCCCTAAAATCGACTTCCCCGCCGCAATAAACCACCAAACGACCAACCCCCTCCCCCCCCAATCGGAACCCTAGCACCGATGGTGGGGGAGGGTCATTTGGGTTTTTTTTTATTATTTTTTTTTATTATTTTTGCGGTGGGGATCAGATCGAGGTAGGTTTTAGGGATTTTGGGGTTTTAGGGTGGGCAGGTTTGGTGGTTTAGGGGAAGGGGCGCTGAGAAGGGTAGCTGATCGGTGCAAGGGATGGAATTTTGGTCAACGGTACGCGTGGGTTTGGAAGAGATTTCTGGCCTCCATGGTGGTGGTTAGGAAGGTGGTTCGTGGTTGGATCGAAGGTGCTGGGTTGTTTTTCTTTTCTTTTATTTAAATATTTTTATTTTAAACATTTTTATAAAAAAAATTAACTCATCACATGATGCCACATGTCCAAAAAACCTGTTTTAACAAGTTAGTAAGCGGTTGGGGACTAAAGAAAGCGATTACACCCCAAAGTTCGGATTATTTAAAAATATTCCAAAGTTCAGATTATTTTAAGCGAACACGTGAAAGTTGAGATTAGTTTACCAATTTTTCTAATGTTAAGGAAATTTTGACTTTTAGTAACTCAAAAAAGGCATCTGTTGACTTTTGGTACCTGTAGGCGTCGTTCAAAGCGCGCCTACGTTATGTATGTTGTGAATATGCTTGACACTCATAGGAAGTGGGAATTAACATTATACGATTAGGGACAAGGAAAAAGGAGCCGCCAACAAGTTTTTAAGGAACTTGTAAACCGTTCACGAATCATTTAAGACAACCACGAATAAGGGACAACGAAAGGGAACAACGATTGACCTGTGAAGGTTACACCCCATTCATAAACCTTGAGATTACTAACTCCATATGCTTCAAAACCACAAAAGGAGGATCGGGTATGATGGTACGAAGTGAGTCATGGAGTCACATTCGCCCGTATTGGCCTCTACTCGATTCTTATTGTGAAAAGTATGTCGTGCGATCTCAAAGGCATACAAACAAAATATTAAATTTTCTTCAAAATATTATTATTCTAAATTGGATGAATATTAATGCAACATATAATTCTAAAGTACCGTGACCATTTAATTAAACGATACTCCGTAAGATTAAAAAGGAACCTAAACCGGTTGTCCAAATTATCTTATTTGGCGTTATATTCAATTACATACTCCCTTTAAATTAACATGCAATATAGTGATCAATAATAACAGTAAAATAAATAATAACATTGGAAACAATTTAACCATAATATCGTTAGTCAAATCAAATCATAATAATAACCCTAATCATGATACTAGCAATATAAAATAAAAATAAAAGAAATTAAGTAAATTAATTACTCACATTCCGCGCTTCCTTTACATTGTTACACCATGAATAAATTATTAGTAACTTCAATAAAAATATAAATCAAATTGAAATAATTAAATTAAATTATAAGTAGAGTAGATTTGGTCCAAACCCTCAGTCAATTATTCTACGTTTCACGCCTTGGTTTAAGTATAGAAATTCGGGTGTTGTATGGACTACTTGGAGAGCTTGGGGGAAATATTATATGTGAATAGGGAGGCAAGTATTTAGGCTAAGAGAAAAGATAATGATTTTTGGTGTAGGGAGAAAGAGAACGATTTTTAGTGCCCCGGAAATTGAGGAAATCAGCAGGGTATTTATAGAGAAAATATGAGGGGTGAAGCACGAAACCCTAGAAGTGAAAAAGGGTCGCAAAAAAACCCAATTGAATGTCGCGTTACGGCTTGTGTTTTGTGACATGATTCTTGACACCGTGACACAGTGCACAACACCGTCATGCGGTGTGCATACCGTGGCACGATATTTTCTTGTTTTCACGTGTTTTTAAAACTATGATAACTTTTGATCCGTAACTCGAAATAAGGTATATAATATATCGATGGAAATCTTATCAAGTTTACTTTCTAACCCAGTAATAATATGGTCAAACTATTTTGTATATTTTATGATATGGTCGTTTTAGTGAAAAGGGTGTCATTTTTGGGCGAGTTTAGTGTTTTGCTCATATTTTCTTCGTTTTAAATCGGAATTGGGCTTATGATATATAGTTATAAACCTTATTAAAAGGCCTATCCAACCAAATAATAATTAAATTAAAATTTTAGGGCCACAAAATCAGTTTCTCTCGATTTTGTGATGTAGACACGAAAAGTGGAAAGTAAGTTATAATTTAGCAAAATGAGCTAGGAATTGGGTTGTTTTATGAAATGTATTGGGATTGAATATAGATTTAAGCACTCCAAGGATTATATACTCAACCCGAAAAATGGTGGCGGTGAAAGGTTTTTCATCTAAAATTTGGGTTTTTTTTGGGGAGAATTTTTAAGTGTCTACAATATCCATCTAAACTTACATTTTATTTTGGAACCTATCAAAGTTTCAAAATACAGATTTTGGTACCACTTAACATAATATGTTAGTGTTCGTTAAGTGGGGTCCATCATCTAATTAATTAATGGTTTAATTTATTAAAAACAATTTTAAAAAAAACCAGTTCTGCCACCTTTCCCCCCTTTCCGTCAGCCATCCTTATCCTTACCCATGCCGGTTACCAGTGCCCAAACGTTCCCCTAGCGCCGGCGACCCTGTAAAGAATATTTCAAGCATCCCACACTTGAGTCCCACTGCGATCATACACTTAAGTATGGTGGCGTCCAAAGGGAAGGAAGCTAGAGTAAAAGAGTCACCAACAAGGTTTTAGAACTTGTAAACCGTTCACAGGGTGAAGGTTACAGCCCTTCACGATCCATGAGATTGCTAACTCTATAGTGGTCTAGAACAATGACTGGATATCCGGGAATGAGGGTACAAATCCAACCTAAAAGAAATTGAACATGCCCTTAAAATAGGCCTATATTTATTCTTCTCATATTCATGTGCGCTTTCTAACTAACATACAATCAATATATTAATCCTAAACCTGTTTAATCTATGTTGGCTGAACATTAATGCATAAATAAAACTATAATTGGCGATCACTTGAATTATAATAATATTAGCCTAAACAAGATTATTAATTATCTTATTAAGCATAATTACAAGTAAAAATTCCCTTTAAACCTGCAAGAGAGGGCGTGATCAAGCAATAACAATAATAATATATCAAGCCACATAATAATAATTAGAAACAATTCTTCATCATCAAAATAATATTCTCAAAGCACAATAATATTAGCTAGATCCTAGGCATGATACTAACAAGATTAATACCAAATCCTAGCATGTCACTAAACAATAAAGATCAAAGCTTTATCCCTACTATGATAATAACATGATAGAAGAAAATAGGAAGCAACCTAAACATGATACTAGAAAGCAATAAAAGCATCCTAACATGATACTAGGAATTAAAATAATTTAAGCATGCTTTCTCAAAATATAGAGCAGTAAAAAAACTTACTTTGTTGCCTTGTATCTCTTTCTATCAAAACAATACACACGTTAGTAACTTCAAGGAAAGTATTAAATCAAACAATTAAATAAAATAATTGAAATAGGGATTTGGGACCAAACCCTCAGAAATTATCAACCTTTCACGTCGAGGGCAAAGACAACTTCGAACTTGGCTAGGTGTGTCTAGAACTTGTGAAGGAGGTATTATGTATTTTGAAAAGGGGAGACTTAGAAAGAGGGAGAAAGAATAAGCTTCTAGCTTGAGAGAGAGAAGAGAGAGAATTAATGATGATTGTTGATGATCAAGCTTGTTGATGATTTCAAAACGAGGAATATCGACCCTATTTATAGAAAAAAAATAGTCCGAAAGCGATACAAAAGAGTTAGAAATCAAATCGGAATAAAATTGGTTTGGTCGCAGAGCTGTCGCGTGCGACATAGTCTGTCGTGAAATGACATAAATCACGTGGCGCGACATAGCTGTCGTTTCGCGCTGAGACAGTTTTTTTGCGGATTTTATTTTTATCATATCTTTTGATCCAGAAGTCTAAATATGTCATATAGTGTGTTTTTGGAAATCTCTTGAAATCTACTTTCCAACCTAATTAGAATCAGATTAAAATCTTTTGTGTATAAAAAAATATGGACGAAATAGTGGAAGGGTGTCAGTTTTGAATAGAGTTTCATATCTTTTTCGTTATAGATCGGAAATAATATTATAATATATCATTGGAAAGATAATTTCAAGATCTATCCAACCATAAAAGATTTGGATAAAGACTAGGAGGCACGAAAATAATATCTGAACATATTCCATTTTGCACAAAACAAGGACTCTCAAAAAGAGAAGTTTTATTCAATTTCAAATTCGTTGATCTTATCTTTTTAAAAAAAGGATAATTAAGATCTTTTAGAAACTTATAGAAGCTTCTAATAAATTTTAATTAGTTTAGGAATGGGATTAAACCTTTGGACCCTCCACATGATCATTGGGTCATAGGTAAAATCCGGTTTGGGCCCAGTTTAGCATTTTGGTCATAACTTCCTCATTATTCATCGGAATTGGGCTTATATATATATATCATCGGAAAGGTCTTTTCAATCCCCATCCAACTACACCATTATTGGACCCATATCATGGACCAAACTAAATTGGACTATACATTTTTCATAAACAAGGTACGAAAAGGAATATTTTCGAAAATAGAAAGAAGTATTTTTATTAAAAATGACCGCATCACAAGACTTTTCACACTTTCACTTTGTTCGATAATCAATGACGTGAAAGATATTCATCACTGGATTTGGTTTTTGGGGAGACACATTTGGGTGTCTACAGACCCCCATCCCCCCTTTCCTTCGTGCAACGCACCACCGTTCTTTCCTCCTTGGACCTCCACGAAACCACCACAAAAACCCCTCTTGCACTGTTATAATTTTGAATCGTTCCTTCCCCTATGCTGAAAACCTAGGGAATAAGGTTTTTGATGGTGGAGGATGAGTGTTTGGGGTTTTTCGGGAGTGGGGGAGGTGAATTAAGGGAGTTTTAGTGGTGCTGGTGGCGATTGGAGTGTGCAAAAATCGTCGAATGACTAGACTGGGCTGTGTGCTTGGCCGAAGCGGATTGGCTATAGTGGCTGACCTTCGGCCTGGCCGTGGCGGCAGGCTACTATGGTGACTAGTTGCGCGCTTTGTTGCTGCAGCTGTAACAGAAACTGGGAGGGGGGCTGACATTATAAGTTGTTGAGGAGGAAGAGGTGGATGGAAGGTGGTAGGACAATAGTTGGGCCCCACTAATAGAAATTGTAACAGATGTTAAGCGAAGGTACCAAAAGCTATACTTTTAGGTTTTGATATGTAACAAAGTAAAATAAAATTTATATGGGCATTAAAATTCAGTAGACCATTTTCGAGGTACCAAAAGTCAAAATTTCCTAATTTTAATTGTAGTATTTTCAATGACTGTCGTTTAAATCTGATACAATTCAGCCTAATTCAATTTGTTATTGGGTTAGTCTAATTAACTCGGTTGATAATTAACACTTGCCGCAACAATACATCTTTGGGCAACTCCCAACGGCCCAACCCTTGACACTAATTAAGAACTTTTTTTAATATGCTTCTATTTCGTGTCTATAGAAAAAAATTTCAAGCTCTTCCTTAAATAGGATTTTGATTCCTTAAGAATTAGAAAGAAGTTACTCTATACACTTTAAGCCGTTACCGCTTGCCAATTGTAGTGAAAGGGCAGCGGTTTTGGCGCCAAACCGCTGCCCATTAGGGGTATTAAAAATAATTTTTTTTTTGTTTTTTTTCACTTAAATTGATACATAATCAAAACATATGTAAAAACATTATTATTTTTATTAATTAATTGTTGTAATATTACAATTTCTGATTTTCAACAAAAAAAATAAATTAACAAAAAAAATTGATAATAATTCTGATTTCATCTCTTATCAATAATAAATTAACCACCACCACCCCATACCACCATCCACCAGCCCACACCACCAGCCACCACCCTACACCACCAACCAGCACCCCACACCACCAGCACCACAACCCTACCCAAACCATGACCCCACCCACGACCCTAACCCAAACCACGACCACCACCCACCAAAACCTTATCCCCACCCAAACCATGACCCCACCCACGACCCTAACCCAAACCACGACCCCAACCCACAAAAACCAGACCCCCACCCACCACGACCCCCACCAAAAATCAAATCAAAATAAAAAATAAAACTAAAATCGAAATAAAAATAAATAAAAAAAACCATCGATCTAACCACCACGACCATCTATCCCACCTATTTTGGCTTAAAAATATTGTTTTAAAGGTCAAATTCAACCATTGATCTAGAGTTTTCATGGTCGAATTTAACCTAAAAAACTTGAACACCCACACGCATGCACGAATTTGCTCAAAATTATTTGAAATTTGCTCGAAATTTGACTTGGGGTTTATTTCGATTCTGCTCGAAATTACACAGGTTTGGTTCGAATTTGTGGAGTTGAGAAAGAACAAAGAAAAAAGAAAGTGAAAGAAGAAAGGAGTGAAGGGAAGAGAAGAGGAGAGAGAGGGAAAACGGGAGTAAAGAAAGAGGAGAGAGAGAGCAGCGAAAATGAAAGAGGAGTGAGAGATCTAAGTAAAGAAAGAGGAGAAAGAGAAAGAAAAGGAAGGTGTGGGCGGATTTTAGGGTTTTTTTTTAAATGGCAAGGGGTTTGGGGTTGAACCGCTTGCCAATATATCTAATGGCAAGCGGTTCAACCCCAAACCGCTTGTCATTATATATATTGGCAAGCGGTTCGCTCCAAAACCTCTTGCCATTTAATATTACAGGTTTTTTTTTTAAAAAAAGTTGGGTAAATGGCAAGCGGATTTTTAAAACCGCTTGCCATTTGGGGCTTCCCATCACTTATATTCTACTAGTGTCTTTTCGAACCCCATCCAACTACACTATTATTGGACCCATATCATGAACCAAACTAAATTGGATTGGACATTTTCATAAATAAGGTACGAAAAGAAATATTTTTGAAAACAGAAAGAAGTACTTTATAAAAAAGCAGAGGCATCATGAAACTCTTTCACATTTATCTAGTTTGATAATCAAATGACGTGAAAAGTACTCATAACTGGGTTCGGTTTTGGGGAGACACAATTTGGTGTCTACAATGCTGATTTTCAATATACATGAAATAGGTCCAAGGTGTCTACTTAAGGTTATTCTTTCTTTAAACTCATTTAGAGGTTGAATATCCCTTCAAAGTGGAGTATATTCCTATGGAAGCTGGTAATGAATGGGTTAGCTGTAAAGTCCAACCTTCTAAAATGAGTGGTAATGGAGGTAGTTTATTACTCTTGTGGTATGATGGAAGAAGATTTGTAACATCTTTTTAGGTTGTGCTCCTTTGCTAGATATACATGTGTAGGGAATTTTTCAACTCATCATCATGTGGTTCATGCTTTTAGGCATGGTGGCGTCCCTAGGAAAGAAAGGTAGAGAAAAAGAGTCACTGATAAGTTTAAGGAACTTGTAAACTGTTTACGAGTGTGAAAGTTACACCCCATTCACGATCACGGAGATCTCTAACTCCATAGTGGTCCGGAACCATAACTGAATGTTTGGGGATGATGGTACAAATCTAAACTAAAAGATTTGAACCCACCTTAATTAAATAGGCCTCTACTTAATTCTTATGACATTCATGTGCGCTTTTCGATCAATATATATACAACAAATTAATCCTAAACTTGTGTTAATAATCTACATTGGTTGGTTATTAATGTACAATCAAATCTATTATTGGTGATCCATTGAATTAAAGTCATATTAGCCTACATTATATCATATTATTAACTATCTTATTAGGCGTGATTTCAAGTACAAATTTTCTTTAAATCTGCAAAAAGAGGCTTGATCAAGCAGTAACAATAAATCATGAATAATCAAGCAAATATATGATTAATACAACAAGCATCGTAACAACATCATCAGAACATCGTTAGAAAGAGCCTACACATGATATATATTAAATGGATTAATAACAAACCCTAGCATGTTACTAATAACAAGGTCAAAGCTTTATCCTAAACATGATACTAGCTAGAAATCATAATAAACATCCTAAACAAGATACTAGAAATTATAATCAACTTTCTAATCATGATACTAGAAATCATAAAAACATCCTAAACATGATGCTAGGAATTAAAAAATGATTTCTTCTCCAAAATCAATGAAAAAGAACAAGGGTAATTAAGTTACTCACTTTGATGCCTCGACTTTCTTGCTATCAAAACAATACACACGTTAGTAAATTTTAAGAATCAATAAAGTAAATAAATCAAACATGAATTGAAATATAGATTGAGGACCAAACCCTCAAAACTATCAACCTTTCTTGTAGAGGTCGAAGGCAACGTTGAGGTTAGCTTGGAGTATTTGAATCTCGTGAAGGAGGTATTGTGGTTGATTTAGGAGAGTATTAAGGATGAGTTTAATTTAAAGCTAAGAACATAGATGTTTTAGAAATATGATGGAAAATAAGATGATTGTTGATGGTTATTATCTATGATCTGAAATAGAGGAAAACGACCTCTATTTATAAGGAAAAATGAGAGTCGAACAATTAGAAAATGATCAGAATTTGAATCGGAATTGAACAACTTTTACGGCGGGGTGATAAGAGTATCGCGGTGTGGCAGGGTCCATCATGGTGCGATGGCTCTGTCGCTCTACGATGATTTCTGAAGATGAAAAAGGTCGTACGAAGTTTGATTCCTAATGGAATTGGGTTTGCAAAATATATTTGGACGTCTCTCAATTTGAGCGGGATAAGGACTATCATATTAGAAGTTTTATTCGGCTTCAAACTCTTTTTTTTATTTTTATCTTTTCGGAGAGGATAGTTTAGAACCTTATAGAGGTATCTAGAAGTTCCTAAAGAATCCTAATTGGTTTAGGATCGGAAATATGGTATTTGGACCCTCAAATGATCATTGGGTCGTAGATAAGGTGGACTAAGCTAGCTTAGGCTCGGTTTGGGCTCACTTTAGTACTTTGGCCATAACTTATTCGTTTTAAATCAGATTTGGGCTTGTAATTAGGGGTGTACATAAACAGGACCGGACCTGAAAACTGACCTGAATCGGACCTGTTGGAACCGGACCTGTAGATTCAGGTCCAGTCCTGGTCCTTAAAATTAAAGGTTTCCGGTCCTGGTCCGGATCCAGTCTAAAACTGGGGTTTTCAGGTCCGGACCTGAAACCAGGTAAAATTGTTTTTTTTTACAAAAAAAAAAAAAAAAAAAAAAAATCAAATATCAAAACAAGAAATCAGTGTCATTTCTAACCCTAACTCACTCACTCACTCTCTAACTCTCTCAGCCGACACCATCACTCATTCACTCCCTCACGCTGCACACTACTCGCAGGAGACCACCATACATTAGTCGCCCACCTCCCACCAGCGCAAAAATATCCCTATTGTCGCCCCTACACGCTGCATCAACCACCAGCAGTACCACACGCGACTACGAGTCTACGAGAGATGCGAACTCCGGGCTTGTAAGTTTTTTTTTTAATTAGATCTAATTATAATTGGGTATTTTGTATTTGAAATGATGAATTAAGTGTGAGAATTTATATGTTTAGTCATGTTTCAATTGCTTATAATGATTGTTTAATGTTTGCATGTTAAATTTCTGTTTTTTTACTTCATTTTTTGCGATTTCATGTTTTTTTCTGTTTTTTTTAGTTTAAATATCTGTTTTCGATTTTTTTAGTTCATTTGTTTCAAATTCATGTTGAATTTTGGTTTCTTTCTAATTGTGAGTTGATTTTTTTTTTTTGAAGAAGTGAGTTGAATTTCTATTTATTCAATTTTTTTTAGAGTATGCATTTTTTCAAATTCATGTTTTTTTATTGTTTTTTTTTAAAAAAATAAAAACTATTTTTGAATTTTTCTAGTTCATTTGTTTCGAATTCATGTTGAATTTTGGTTTCTTTTGAATTGTGAGTTTAATTTCTATTTATTCTGGTTTAATTTTTTTTATAGTATGCATTTTTTTCGAATTCATGTGTTTTTTTTATGGTTTTCTTTATTTTAAAAAACTGTTTTCGAATTTTTCTAGTTCATTTGTTTCGAATTCATGTTGAATTTTGGTTTCTTTTGAATTGTGAGTTTAATTTCTTATTTCATTTTTATTACTCATTAATATATTCTATATTATTTTTTAGGAAAAATTGCTCGGTATAATCCCACCTTTGGATTATTTTTTAATAATCCCACCTTTGATATCAATCCGCTATAAATGGTCCCAACCGGTCAAATAACTTGTTATAACAAGTTGCTTGACACGTGTCGACCTATGATTCGTTAAAAAAATAAAAATAAAATAAAATAAATTTAAAAATAAGTTAAATTTTTTTAAAAGAAAAAAATAAACAAATCAATAATTATATTAAAACACCACTAGCCCAAGATTTCCCCACCGCCCCAACACCATGGCTCCCGCAGCTCAGACCCTAACGCCAGTGCCGGCATTAGCAGCGCACCTGAACCCCCTCCCCTGAAACACCTCCCTCCCTCACGAAATCAAGCGCGCAACCGTCGTCGAACCCCCTCCCCAGCTCCCCTACCCCTCCACACCCAACCTGGCCTGCCTGCCTCCCTCCCCGGCATCGACGCGCCAAGAACCCATCCCCAAACCCAGCTCCAGCGCACGACTTACCCCCTCCCCCTCCCCTGAACCACCAACCCTCTCCCTCACTCCTTCCCCCGCGAAAACCCAGGTGAGCCACCACGATTTAACTCCCTTAAACACAGCTCCGGCCGCGTCGATCTCCACCGTCCACCGTTTCCAGCCGCGTCGATCTCCACCGTCCACCGTTTCTAGCCGCGTCGTTGAAGTCCCCTGCCCCGATTTGCTTGGGTTAATGGAGCTTTGGGGTTGGGTTAAATGGTTAATAGGGTTAAAGGGTTGGGTTAATGGGTAATTCGGGTTGGGTTGGGTTGGCTTGGTGGGATTCTGGTCAGCGCAGTGGTTTCAGGTGTGGGTGGGATGGTGGTTCAGAGGTTTAGGTTGGGTGGTGGTGGCTGAATTGGTGTCGCTAAGGTGCTGGTGGTGGTTTTTTTACTACTTCTTTATTTTTATTTTTTTGACTAATCAAGAAGCGACACGTGTTAATTCTACTTAAAAAAAAAAACCTGCTTAACCGGTTCCAAGTAAAATGGGACCATTTATAGCGGAGTGGGTATAAATGTGGGATTATTTAAAAATTATCCAAAAGTGGGATTATTTTTAGCGGACGGCCTATGGTGGGACTATTCCGGACGATTTTTCCCATTTTTTATTTAGAGGTGCAACGTGACGTATCTAAGGATGTAGACGATGAAGTTGTTTTCGTGGACTCATCAGTGTGAATCACGCAATCAAAGGGAAACGTCAAAATTCAAATTGTCTTTGTATAATTTATGTATTTATAGTATTTGAGACTTAATGTAATTTTATGAGTTATTTGTTTATTTGAAACTTAGAGAAATTATGTAATTTATGTTGTTTTTGTGATTGATATTTTCAAATTTTATGTATTTATTAAATTGTGCAATAGGAAACAGGTCCATATGGTCCAACAGGTTATTTAAAAAAAAAAAAAAAAAAAAAAAAAAAAAAAAAAAAACTCACAAAACAGGTCTGTTCAGGTCTAAACCCGGACCGGACCTGATTGTTTAGGTCTAGACCTGACCCGGACCTGTAGAATCAGGTCCGGTCTCCGGTCCTCAAAATTTGCTTATTCAGGTCCCGGTCCTAACAGGTCCGGTCTAGGTCCGGTCCGGTCCAGTTTTGGACCGGTGTACAACCCTACTTATAATATATTTTTTGAAGTATATTTTCAAGCCCCACCCAGCTAAGAAATGATTGGAACAGATTTATGGACCAAAATAATCTGATTTGGACGTTTAGATGAATTGAACACGAAATGAATGATTTTCAAGGACACAAAATGAATGATTTTGGGAAAAGACATAAAATAAATTATTTTGGATTAAAATATTAAGTAAAGGTTAGGGGTTTGGTTTTTGGGAAGACACAATCAGGTGTCTACAACATGGAATAATTTACCTTTGCACATCAAATTGATGAATCTATTCCAATGCGACCTAGATTTAGCGATATATCCTGCTTTTTGATAGCAAAAATGGGAAATATAGTGAAAGAATACATTTTTGTGTGGGAGTACTGTGAAGTTTATGCTTAACTAGAAATTTAAGAGTGTTTAGAAATGGCAAGGGTGGTTATTTGGAAGACATACTTGTTCAAAAATTATGATCTTAAATAATATCTTGCAATTTTCCTAAAGCCAGACATGAGGGCCTCTGGTATCTCACGAGAAGTGGATAGTAATGGAAAACCACCACCAGATTTTATGAGATTCAACGTTGGAAGTGATGTGGATCTCTCTAGTATTTCAACCTTTACATAGGAGTATAGAGGTTATTATTATGGTTAATGGCTCATAGAAAAAAGAAATGGAAAATGCAGGTTTTGGTTAGGCTTACTCCTTTGATGCCATACACTTTATGGATGGAGGAGGTGATTTTGATTCAATAGCTCTAATCCACCTACTCTTGAATCCTAAAAGGCGGGAATTAAGAATACTATGGACAATTGGGGATTCAATGAAGGACGGTGTGATGTTAAACAATTGCACACTTTGAAAAGTCAGCAGGGATCTAGAAAACAAAAGTGCATAATATTGAAATCTATGTAGATGTAATTATTAAGTTTTTCATTTTAGGTCTCGTTTGGATGATGTTGAAAAAAAATAAAATACAATTAATGACCTATGGCATTGCCAAGCTATTATATCAAATAATTAAATAATTAAAATAGGGATTTGGGACCAAACCCTAAATTATCAACCTTTCACGTCTAGGGCAAATGCCACTTCGAACTTGGCTAGGTGTGTCTAGGAATTGTGAATGCGGAATTTTGTAAAAAGGAGGGTTTAGAAAGAGGGAAAAAGAATAATTAGCTTCTAGCTTTTAGAGAAGGAGAAAAGGATTAGATGGTTTTGAATAAAAAAAAAGGGAAATACGACCCCTATTTATAAGAAAATAGTCCGGAATCGATAGAATAGAATCAAAATTTGAATCGGAATAAAACTAACCTCTGTCGTCAGCGACAGAGCCTAGCGCGAAACGACAAGGATCACGCATGGCAACAGGCTTGTCGTTTGACGCTGGTTAAAAGATAAAATTCGCTTTGTATGGAATCCTCTTCTTAATATAATTAAGCAATTAAAACTCCGTTTTAATTAATTTTAAGTCATATTTTATCATAATAAAACACTTATTTTATTTCAAACCAAATTCATTATTTTTCTAAAAGAATACTTATTAATCCTAATGTTATCAGAACTCGAAATAACCTTCTAGACTATTCTTAAAGATTAGAATCAATCCTAATAATTTTAGGTTTATTAATTAATGGGTCTTCCACTAGATCATTGGGCCATAAAGCCATTTCAGACCCAATTTAGTATTTGGACCATAACTTCCTCATTATTCATCGGAATTGGGCTTATAATATATCATTGGAAAGCTTTTTACGAGCTTGACACAATTATGCTATTATTGTACCTTTGTCATGGACCAAACTAAATTGGACTAGCTATTTTCATAAAATAGAAAAGATTTTCAAAAACAAAAAGAAAGATTTTATTAAAATGACTGCATCACAAGGCTTTTCACACTTTCACCTCATTCGATAATCAAGCGACATGAAAAGTACTCATCACTAGGTTTGGTTTTTGGGGAGACACATTTGGGTGTCTATAGTGTGTATACAAGAAGTTTAGTGGGAACAATCTAGTTTACTTAGTCTTTTATATAGATGACATACTGCTCGTAGGCTAGGGAACAACAAATCAATGCTTGAGTTAGTCAAGTAAAGGTTGAAAAGTTATTTCTCTATGAAAGACTTAGAATATGCCGAGTACATATTAGGAATTTAGATTCATCGAGAAAGGTCTCGAAGGATATTTATCTAAGTCAAGAGACTTATGGTGATAAGATTCTTGACAGGTTCAAGATGCAAGACTCTAAGAGAGAATTGTTCCTATGTTTCATAGTATTATGCTCAGTAAAATTCAATTCCCTCAAAATATAGATGAGTTGATTCGTATGGCTAATGTACCTTATGCCTTTGCAATAGGATACATTATATGTGCCATGATATGTATAAGACCATATGTTACATATGCATTGAGCATGTGTAGTAGGTTTCAAGCAACTTCTGAAGAAGTGTATTAGAAAGCTGCTAAGAACAAACCCTCAAGTACTCGAGAAGGACTAAAGGAATGTTTCTAGTTTATGGTGGCAAAACTGAATTAGTTGTCAAAAGATTATACGGATGCAAGTTTCCAAACACACAAAGATGACTTTAGTATTTGATCTAGATAAATTTTTTGTTTGAATGGAGGAATAGTGAGCTTGAAGTGTTCAAAGCAGAGCACTGTCACAAACTCAATGTCAGTAAACGAGTATTTAGCCGCAGTAAAAGCGGTTAAGGAGGAAGTTTGAGGATCTAGTTGTCTTGTGACAAAGAAGGCGCCTTTGCCAATCAAAGAAGCCAAGGTAGCATTAAAAATCCAAACATGTTGAGAGGTAAAATCACCACATTCAAGAGATCATTGGCTGGCGGGATGTAAAGATCAACAAAGTTTCATAAGAATGAGAATATCACCTATCTATTTACTAAACCCCTTCCATGACCAAGGTATGATAGTCATGTATACTAACGTCTTAGATTGAAACAAGTTATGTAATTTAAGTTATACTTCCCCCGTTTTCTTTTACTTGCAACACTTCCCTAAAAAGGAAATGTCACAATACTTAATACACACTATAAAAGTAAAGTTACTTTAGGAAAAAACTATACTATTTCCCTTATTTAAAGCACATGGCCCACTAAATTACACTCCTAACAACCACTTATCCTATTTTAAAGTTTATTATACCATGTAAACCCCACCTATCTTAATTACCGCGCTAAAGAGTGTGTTGCATCTAAAAGAAAACGAAGGAAGTATATGTTTTGTGAAAACTTATTACAAAAGTATACATTAAGGGTCTGTTCTCTTACGTTGAAATTCAGTTCATTTCAGTTCAGTTCTGTTCAGTTCAGTTCAGCTCAGTTCAGTTCAGTTCAATTCAGTTCAGTTCAGTTCAGCTCCTAATTTCCTTCTCTTATAAAATATTCATTTCAGTTCAGCTCAGCTCAGTTCAGTTCAGTTCAGTTCAGCTCAATTCAGTTCAGTTCAGTTCAGTTCAGCTGAGTTCAGTCAATGAGAACATGCCCTAACATGTAGAATTATGTTTAAACATGAATTTAATTTCTCTTATTTAATTATGGTTTCGATATTAAATAAAATTTTCAAAATAATTATGAACTGGCGGGATCATCATATACGTGATTTGGTGAATGGAACCCCACAGGTGAACTAAATTCATATACTACCTCTGTTGATTGTTATCTGCAACTTTGGGGTATTATTTGTGAGATATAAAATATTCCAAAGTTGCATATAACAATTAACGGAGGTAGTATTAGTTAAGTTCCTAGTTCGAAATCATTAAATTGGACATAAATGATTTCACTAAATGGACTGGCATGTCATGGGCTATAGGGGCATAGGAATACCTGGTCAATCACATAGATATGCATGGATGACGCATGATCGAACTATTGGCGTACTTTGAAGTTCAAGTATAGAATTTTTGGATATATTAGTGGATTCCTTTGACATGAGTGCGTGGAACACTGATTTCATTCAATAATTGATTTAACTATGTTTCATCCAAACGTCATTCTATAAAAGGGGACTACAAAAGATGGGGGTGGGAGCTTTGGTTTCCGCAAGATTGGATTGATTCTACCTATTTAATTAGAAAATGTGTTATAGTCGCTTGAAGAGGGAGGATTCAAAAAATACGAATGTGGTCGCGTTAAAATGTATTACTCGATAATCATTTGGTTTTGTTATTCTAACTCAGATTTTAAGACATGATTTGTATATTAATATGATCTCAACATGATATGCAATCATATTATCAAATCGTCACATACTTCCTTAAGGAATTTAAAATAATTTGAATGTTGCACACTTGTCTCTAACAAGCGGGATATTGAAGGGAGATTGAAGGATTTATGTCTTCATCAAATGCAATAACTAGATATATAATGGATCAAATTATGGAGATAATTAAGTTCGTCCATTTGAATCGTCGTTATATCATAGCTAGGAGTACCAATGATCTTTGGGCTAGTAAAATAAGTCCAATTGAATGATGCTATAAGATCACACAAAGGGCCTAGATCAAGCATAAGAGAACGAGGTGTAGGAGTTTATAGGTACTACGCAGCAGAAAAATATGAATCATATTCAATTAAGCACCTAATCCCAAGAATCATATGCATAACACACAAGACACATAATCATACCTTTAATGCGTGAATTCCACGAAGCTATTTGATAGGCAAATCAGGGAGAGAATAAAGCCTCAAGCGTTGCACCTTTACTTAGTCCACGAGATTCGAACGAGCCGTCCATCAATACTAGATTGGTCTAGTGATTGAGGAAAAACCGCGATCACCACCTTTACGGACAACCGACCACTGCACGAACCACCACCACCACGAACCATCACCGGCGTGAGGAGGATGAGAGAGCCGTGTGAGAGAGGACTTTGAGAGGGTTGGGTTTCGTGTTTGCTAATTAGGGTTTGATCAAAAGATCAGTAAAACAGCTTACTTGCAAACCTAGGCACCTAGTCTATTTATAATCTCATTATAATTAGACTAGGGCACGAAGCCCAAAACTCTCTTATACACTCCATATGGCCGACCACCTAGAGTGATGAGGCCCATGATGGGCCTCGTCCTCTAATGCTCGATCTAGCCCTTTCGTGTGACCTTATAGGATCCGTCTAATTGGGCTTTGGCCTATTTTACTAGTCCAAAGATCGTTGGTACCTCTAGCTATGATAAAACGACGACCCAAATGTACGAACTTAATTATCTCCATAATTTGATCCATTTATATATCTAGTAATTACACACGACGAAGATATAACTCCTTCAATCTCCCACTTGTCTGATACAAGGGTGCAATATTCAAATTCCTTAAGTCAATATATGTGTCAATTTAATAATATGATTGCATCACATGTCGAGATCATATTAGTCTACAAATCGTTTCTTGAAATCTGAGTTTGAATTACAAAACCAAATGATTACTGTTTAATGCATTTGAACGCGGCCACGTATTTTCTGAATTCTCCCTCTTCAAGTGGTCATGACACATTTCCTAATTTAATAGATAGACTCTATCCAATCTTGTGGTAACAAGACTCCCACTCAACTTCTGAAATAACTAGGAAACACCCTTTATAATCTCCAGTTACGGCTAGACGTTTGAGTGTACCACAATCACAACATCCATTAAATGAAATCAATGTTCCACTCATGTCAAAGGAATCCACTAATATATACGGAAGCTCTATACTTGAACTTCAAAGTAGGTCATTAGTTCGATTATGCATCATTCATGCATATCCAAGTGATTGACCAAGCATCACTATGCCCCTATAGCCCATGAAACTGTGCTATCCAATCAATCTTACATGCTAGTCCATTTATTGAAATCATTTATGTCCACTTTAATGATCTCGAACTAGGAACTCAAATAATATATGAATTTTGTTCACCTGTGGGGTTTCAATTCCCCAAGTCATCAACATGATGAGCCCATCAATTCATAATTATTTTGGACATTTTATTTAATTTCCAAAACCATGATTAAATAAGAGAAATAATAATTTCTATTTTAAACATAATTCTGCAAATTGATGCATTTCTCATGTAATATGTTTTCTCAAAACGTATACAACTTAAATTACATAACTTGCTTCAATCCCAAGACTTTGATATGACTCTCATACCTTAGTCCATGGAAGGGGTATAGTGATTTCTCACTCATAGTATAACTTTGCAGAACATAACCTTCCTCTGGTCAATGATCTCATAATTGAGGTGATATCTCATATCCTTTTGTTTGGATTTGTGATGTAACTCTGGATCCTTTGTTCTTGGGCAAAGGTGACCTGTTAGTCACATGACATTTTAATCCGAACTTCCTCTAACTATCTGACTATAGCTTAATACACATATTTTGACATTGAGTATGCAACAGTGCTTTGCCTTGAACTCTTCAAGCTCACTGTTTTTCTCCATCCAGACACAAATATGCATTTAGATCACCATATAGAATCATCTTGCATGTTTGGAAAACTTGCATTCGTGTAACCTTTTGACAATTTGCTTATATTACCTTTTAACACAATAGCTAGAAGAATTCCTTTTAGTGCTTCTCAAGTACTCAAGGATCTGGTAACTCTCCGTATGCTTATACTGAATTTGCATGAAACCTGCTACACATGCATAAGCCTTATGCAACATCTTACTTTGTACATTTCATGACACAAGTAATGGATCCTTTTGCAGAAGCATAAGGTACACTACTTTTACAACTCAAGTCTATTAGCTTTTGAAGGCATTGAGTCTTACTGAGTGTAATACCATGAAACATGGGAAGACATCCTCTCTTAGAGTCTTGCTTCATGAACTTGTCAAGATCCTTATCAACATAAGTCTCTCGATTCATTCCAATCATTTTCAAGATTCACTTCATGGATCTTAATTCCCAATATGTACTCAACATCTCCTAAGTCTATCATATTGAAACAATCTTTCTAACCACTGCTTGACTTATTCAAGCATTGATATATCATTTCATATGAACTGTATGTCAACTACATACTAGACTAAGAAGACCAATTACTCCCACTAAACTTCTTGTCTCTTCAAGATTCCCTTTTCGTTCTACTAAGGAAATCAAACTGTTTGATTGCCTAATCAAAATGAATGTTCCAACTCCTTAATGCTCACTTCAATCCATAAATGAATTTCTGAAGTTTGCAAAACTTTCTAAGAAAATATGGATTTCAAAACTCTTAGGTTGTATCATATACATGTTCACCATCAAGAACATTTTATGAAGGTTATTTTGATATCCATAACTAGAATAATCCGAATAGGCTTACCCAACTAATAGGTTTGTCCCTATTTGTAAGACTATTATGGACTGACACATCTTTACAAACATGGAGTCCATACTGGAATTCATGGCTTTAAGCCATTTTCTGAGTTGGCACTTGTCCAAAGCTTGCTTGTAGGTATGGTTCTAACCATTCTAATAAGGAAATTTTAAAATCCACCTTTCACTAGAATTCCAACAAACTATTTGTTTTGATCCTACGTAACCTACGATAGGTATGAGAAACAATAGAATTATTTTCTTCAACTCTTTGAAGCCTTTCATTCAAGTGGGACGATAGAAACGTCGCTAGTGGAATTAGCTTGCTTCGACACATGGTTTATCAAATTAGCTGATTTCATATGCCTTCGTCTCTGATGTAGTGTTATGCACATCCATTTGTTGCTCGTCTCGAATATCATTGAGATATAACTTTACTCCCACTTGGCTTTGTAGGAAGACATTCTTTCTATAAAGACACTATCGCGAGCAACAAACTCTTTGTTTCTACGCGATTTTAGGAATAATACCTCTTAGTTTCCATGAGAAAACCCATGAAGAACTATTTTTCTGATTTAGGGTGTCATCTTTGTAAACATTTTACATTGATTTCATAACCCTTAATCCTGTTTAGAAAAGATAACTTCTGGAACATTTCCAAATCATAACTCTTATGACATCTTTTCTATTACTTTGGTTAAGTTTCCTGTTTAGTATATTCGCAATTGGTGTTGTTCTAATGCATATCCTCAAAACGATATTTGTAAATCATTCAATACTTGGATCGAACCATGGCAAGCAAAGTTTGATTCCTGCTTCATAAACATACACTTTAATTGTAATGTTTCTGGATTGTGAATTAATTCAACAATCCCCTTTAGATGATCATTCCTTTTGAGTTAAATATTTATCACAACAATCATATTGTGGTGTTAAATTGTTTATCTAAAACTGATTTTACATTTCATTTTGGAAATTTGAACATTTCAATGTTTCCAAGCTTTACTTCATTAAGTAATTATCGATATATTTACTTAAATCGTTAGTAAAAGCAATGAAATAGTTAAATCTCTTTGCTAACTCTTGAACTTATTGGTTCACATATATCATATGTATGAGTACCAAAAGGTCATTTTAGCTTCTATTACCCTTTCTACTAAAAGGAAACTTGGTCATCCTAACTTATCAAGCATGACTTCTAATTCTCAAGTGAATCATAATCATATAAGAATAAGAGTCCATCCATAACTTTGGATGTGCAAATGGTTAATGTGACCTAACCTTACTTTGTTATAAGTAAGTGTATTTTGAATAATCTAAATTTACTTTTGTGATCTACTTATATCATTGTCATAAAACAAAATTAACTCATATCTAGCAAAATGAAAACAATTTATTACCTTGGTCATGGAACAACACTTATCCAAGCCAAGTAAACCAAATCAGTATTCTAACAAAACTGAAATATTGTTTCATCAAAACTGGAAATTGTTTACAAAATCATGATAATAAACTAATCAAAATTTAAAACTATGAAGCTATTTTTGGGCACTCAAACACTTCTAGTGCACCTTCAAGCTCCATTTCCTTGCTAGTTTCACTTGTTTGCAGTTCCTGCGCAACATCACAATGTTAAGCACTATAACTTGGTATCACATACCTAAGTGAATGTTTATACCATAATACATGATCTTGATGCTCCATTTTTCTTGAGGAAGTCGAGGTATTTCTGGCAATTTCGCTTCCAATGCTCCATTTTAACTGATACCACCGTAGGAGTTTATAGGTACTACGCAGCGGAAAAAATATGAATCATATTCAATTAACCACCTAATCTCAAGAGTCGCATGCATAACACACAAGACACATAATCATACCTTTGATGCGTGAATTCTACAAAGCTATTCGATAGGCAAATCAGGGAGAGAATACAGCCCCAAGCGTTGCTCCTCTACTTAGTCCACGAGATCCGAACGAGCTGTCCACCAATACTAGATTGGTCGAGTGATTGAGGAAAAACTGCGGTCACCACCTTTACGGACAACTGACCACCGCACGAACCATCACCTACCACCATGAACCACCACCGGCGTGAGGTGGAGGAGAGAGCCGTGTGAGAGAGGACTTTGAGAGGGGTTGGGTTTCGTGTTTGCTAATTAGGGTTTGATCAAAAGATCAGTAAAACTGCTTACTTGCAAACCTAGGCACCTAGTCTATTTATAATCTCATTATAATTAGACTAGAGCACGAAGCCCAAAACTCTCTTATCCACTTCATATGGCCGACCACCTAGAGTGATGAGGCCCATGATGGGCCTCATCCTCTAATGCTCGATCTAGCCCCTTTGTGTGACCTTATAGGATCCGTCCAATTGGGCTTTGGCCTATTTTACTAGTCCAAAGATCGTTAGTACCTATAGCTATGATAAAACGACGACCCAAATGTACGAACTTAATTATCTCCATAATTTGATCCATTTATATATCTAGTAATTGCACACGACGAAGACATAACTCATTCACGAGGCTCATGATGGGCCTCATCCCCTAGGTGGCCCACCATATGGAGGAGTTTAGAGGCTTTGGGCTTTGCCTCCTATTCTAATTATAATAAGATTATAAATAGACTAGATGCCTATGTTTTTCAGAAGAACAATTTTACTTTTAATAAGTTGAAACCCTAATTACCAAACACGAGACCAACCTCCTCAAACTCCCTCTCCCTTACTCACGACTCTCTCCTCCTCACGGTGCCGGTGGTGTGGTCGGTGGTGGTGGTGATCGTGGTGGTGTCAGTTGTCCATTAAAGGTGGTGATCTTGGTTTTCCCCTTCACTCGACCAATCTAGTATTGGTGGATGACTTGATCGAATCCGATGGACTATGTAGAGGAATTACGCTTGGGGCTCTGTTCTCTCCTTGATTTATCAATCAATTTGCTTCGTGGAGATCACATTTCAAAGGTATAATTATGTAATTCTTGTGTATTATGCATGTGATCCTGATTTAGGTGCATATGAATTTGATTCCTGAATTTTCGCTTAGAGTATCTAAAGTCCTACAATACTTGCTTTGAATATTAACTTACAATAGGTTAAAGGAAGAATAGATATATAAAATACAAAAAAAAAAAAAAAAAAAAAAAAAAAAGGTTAGGCACCTCCAATAAAAGGCTATTGTTAAATTAGCTAGCTTACCCTGCCACAAAAGATTTTAGGCATTAACTACTTGCTTGTTTGTTGATCTTAAGTTTTGATGATGACTCAAAGGAACCTAAGGAACCTAAGCAAACCCATAAGGGCTTTAACCTTTGTCTATTAGCTTTGATGTGTTTGACAGGTTCTTATTGGCAACGAAGTTCTAGAGTCAGAATGGAGCATGGAACAAGTCTTAAGATTGAGCTATGGACGAGCATAGAAGACAATCAAAAACCTAGTTCCTTGAGTGAGGAACTGAAGCTCCAGAGTCGAAGCTTCACTGAGTTCCAAGAAGTCTATTGTATCTTTATTATTTATTTTAGGCTTCTTGTATATTTGTTAAGTACTTTGATTATTGATAGGATTTTAAGTGGATTTAATTTCAGTTTATAAAGATTTTATTTTCCTTGTTTAAAAAGATTCTATTTTCGGAAAATTATCTTTTAAAACTATTCTATTTTCTTAAAGATTTTCTTGTTTAAATTCTATCCAAATATTTTGAAAAATCTGACTTGGTAAAATCTCCTTGGAAAACTCTTTTTAAACGGATCTTTTACTTGGTCAAGGAGGTTGAGAAAATTAAGGAAACAGTAAACTACTTCCTCAAGTATACTTCAGCTTGTTGCCCAAGCCTCCACGAACTGCATTTCCTAGTTTCATGGGAGTTGTGGTAAAGTGGGAGTCAAGGCAGACGTGGGAGTTTTTCAACTGATCTCCTCTAGTATAAATAGGATTAGTTTTCTGTTTTGAAAAAAAGATTTGAGCATTACAATTCTTAGCTTTTCTAAAAGAGTCAAAAATCCACTTAAGTCCTTGAGTGTCTTTGTACTTAGCATCTTAGAGTTTTAATTCGAGTTGTATTGGGGAAGAGTTTGGGTAAACTCTAGAGTGTGTAGATTGCTTTGAGTGAAGCAAGGAGAAAGAGAGATTTGAGAGCTCAACTGATTGAGGGATCAGTTGAAGGGGAACTTAAGTTCGTAGAGGAACTTGAGTTTAGAGTCTTAATTTGTAATAGGTTGTTTGCCCTATTATTATTAAGAATTGAGTTTAAAATCCCTTGTGGTCGTGATTTTTCTTCTTGATTAGGGCCAAGAAGTTTTCCACGTAAAATCTCTCTTGCACTTTAAAGTTTTTGTTTAAGTTTCTTTTAGAATTCCGCAAAAATTACCCCAGTTCCTCCTCAATACAATTCACCTCCCCTCTTGTATTGTTCATTCGAGTCAACAATTGGTATTAGAGCTGGTTCCTCGAAGAAATCAGGAAACCCTGACGAGTTAAGTTCCTGGAATCAAGATGAACAATCACGAGAAACTGGAAGAAGGCTACTCTACGCAGCGTCCTCCTATGTTCAATGGGAAATTCTACACCTATTGGAAGAACAGGATGGAAATTTTTATCAAAGCTGACAACTACCAAGTTTGGAGAGTTATCGAAGTTGGTGATTTTGAAATTACCAAAACCAACAGTGAAAATGAGTTAGTACCTAAACCTATGTCTGAGTTTGATAAGGAAGATTTTGAAAAAAATGGAAATTAATGCACTTGCTGTTAAATTACTTCATTGTGGTCTTGGACCCCATGAACACAATCGTGTTATGGGTTGTAAAAATGCTAAAGAAATTTGGGATTTACTTCAAGTAACTCATGAAGGAACTAACGAAGTGAAACGCTCTAAAATTGATCTGCTTATGTCAAAATATGAACGGTTTGAAATGCAACCAAAAGAATCAATTCAGGAAATGTTAACTAGATTTACTAACATTATAAATGAGCTTGTTTCTCTTGGAAAGCAAATCCCTATTAATGAGCAGGTCAGAAAAGTTCTAAGAAGCCTCCCTCAAGATGAGAGATGGAGAGCCAAGGTAACAGCCTTACAAGAAACAAAGGACTTCACAAAGTTCAACATTGAGCAACTTGCTGGTTCCCTCATGACTCATGAGTTGCACCTGGGAACAAGCAACAGTGAAGGAAACCGAGGAAAAGGCTTGGCTCTCAAAGCTGGAGATCCAGAAGAATCTGAAGTAGATGAGGAAGAGGCTGCTATGCTAGTGAGAAGGTTCAAAAGAATGTTCAACAGAAACAACAGGTCAAGGAACTTCACCAAGAAACCCTCCACTTCAAAGGCTGACTCTGGTTGTCACAAATGTGGATCACTGGAACACTTCATTCGAGAGTGTCCACTTTGGGAAACAGAGAAAGGTAAAGGGAAGGCAAAGGAACAAGATAAGAGCAACTACAACAAAACTCCTTTCAACAAAACAGACATTAGAAAGGCTATGATAGCTGCATGGGGAGATTCTGAAAGTGAGGATGAAGAGGAACAACCTGAAGAAGAAACAGCTCATCTGTGTTTGATGGCCAAACGTGATGACAAGGCTTACAATGATGAGCTTGCTAAAGAGGTATTCCTTGATCCTAATATAATTAAGACTTATACTGAAGATGCTCTCATTGATTTAGTGTTTGAATTAGAAGACGACTGGACTCACACTAGTATACGTCTAGGTGAATGTCAAAGAGCTCTCAAAGTCTGCAAGGAACACAGTACGTGGATTGAAAATCAACGAACTGATGTTCAGAGTAGATTTTTTGAACTCTTTGACAAGAATCTTCTCTTAAAAGAAATGAATGAGAAACTCAAGTTGGAAAATATCATGGTTAATATAGAATTGACTCAATACAAACTTGCTAATGCTGAAGTGTCTCCAAGTTCCTCCTCTAAATCCTTGCCAAAATTTAATGAGGATTTTGAAAAATTAAAATATAATTTTGATAAGTTAAGAATCGAAAAGGCAAAACTGGAGAAGGAACTTGAGCTTCGAAAAGAAAGAAACATTAGTCAGTTTGGAATTCCTAAGTGGATTGAGAATGCTCAAACCAAAAGAACTGAAGGTCTAGGATTCATACGGTCTAAGCATAAGGGCAAGAAAAAATACGTAGACCTGCCTAGTTATAAAGTATGTACCTTCTGTGGTAAGACAGGTCATCTTGTTGCCACTTGCAACAAGAAGGAACAGTCTGTTAGCAAGAATGTTAGGCAAGTTTGGGTAAAGAAATCTGATATTGCTTCAACGTCCAAGGAACCCAAGGAAACCCGGGTTCCTGAATCTAACCAATAAGTTCTTTTGCAGGTCCTAGTGAGGGGGAACAACACGTGGTACCTCGACAGTGGTTGTTCAAAGCATATGACAGGAGATAAATCAAAGTTTCTCTCACTAGAGGCCTATCTAGGAGGAACTGTGACCTTTGGAGACAACAAAAAGGGTGAAGTAATTGCTAAAGGAAAAGTAGGAAGGTCCAGTTCTCATTCAATAGAAAATGTACTTTTGGTCGAGGGTTTGATGCACAATTTGCTGAGCATATCACAATTTTGTGATAAAGGAAACTCTGTAAGTTTTACCTCTGATTCATGCAACATCATAAATGATAAAACAGGAAGGGTTGTCCTTGAAGGAACTAGAAAAGGGAACACATACATTGTGGATCTAAATTCTGTTCCAAGGAACAACCTTACCTGCTTGAGTGTCATTAATGATGATCCTTTATTATGGCATAAACGCTTTGGACATGCTAGCTTCTCACTCATGGATAAACTTAGAACAAGGAACTTGGTTACAGGGCTTCCCCCAGTCAAGTTCCTCATTCAACATATCTGTGATGCATGTGTGAGAGGCAAGCAAGTCAGATCTTCTTTTAAAAGCAAAAACATGGTCAGCACCACAATGCCATTGGAGCTAATCCATATGGATTTGTGTGGCCCCATGCGTGTTCAAAGTAGAAGTGGAAAGAAATATGTTTTAGTTATCATTGATGATTTTTCTAGATTTACTTGGGTGATCTTTTTGTCTAGCAAAGATGAAACTTTTGATGAATTTGTGTCCTTTGCCAAAAGAGTTCAAAAGTCAAGTGGAAATCAGATTATCCACATTCGATCAGATCATGGAACAGAGTTTGAGAATTCAAGATTCGATGACTTTTGCAAAGAAAATGGCATGGATCATAACTTTTCAGCCCCGAGAACTCCTCAACAGAACGGAGTTGTTGAAAGGAAGAACAGGACTCTAGAAGACATGGCAAGAACTATGCTCATAGCAAGTGGTCTTCCAAGGAACTTCTGGGCTGAAGCTATTAATACTGCTTGTTATATTATTAATAGAGTTATGATAAGACCAATCATCAATAAGACTCCTTATGAACTGTTAAAGGGGAGAAAACCCAATATTTCTCACTTTCGAGCTTTTGGATGCAGGTGTTTTGTCCATAATAATGGGAAAAGGAACATAGGAAAATTTGATGAAAGAAGTGATGAAGCTGTGTTCCTTGGCTATGCATCAAATAGCAAAGCCTACAGAGTTTACAATAAAAATACATTGTGTGTAGAGGAAAGCATTCATGTGATATTTGATGAATCTAATATGTTTATGAATGTGCAGGAACAAGACAATATTGATTATGAAATTGGTATGATTAGAGACAGGGAAGAAGATGAAGAAACCTCCAAGCAAACCAAGGATGTAAGTGAGGAACCAGAGCAAGAACATCAAGAAAATGCTGAAGTTCCTGATCAAGAAATCCCGAAGGAACAAGATCAGGGAGAATCAGGCAACGAGGAAAATTCAGAAGAAACCGAAGAAGAAGTGCCTCAAATTGGAGTTCCTGCTAGAGAGTTTCATCCAAAGCCATTCAAATATCAAGGCTCTCATCCAATAGATCTTATTATAGGTGATATTGGTAGAGGAACTCAGACCAGATCACAGATGAGGAACTTCTGTGCCTTTCAAGCCTTCTTATCCATAATTGAGCCAAGAAATCATGATGAAGCTCTGAAGGATGCTGACTGGATAATTGCCATGCAAGATGAACTCAATGAGTTTGAAAGGAACAAGGTCTGGCATCTTGAAGAGAAACCAGAACACAAAAAGGTTATAGGGCTCAAGTGGGTATTCAGGAACAAGCTGGATGAATATGGAACAATTGTGAGAAACAAAGCCAGACTTGTTGTAAAGGGCTACAATCAGCAAGAAGGTATTGATTTTGAAGAAACTTTTGCTCCGGTTGCTAGATTAGAAGCTATTAGAATATTAATTGCTTTTTCTTCTTTCATGGGTTTCAAACTGTATCAAATGGATGTTAAATGTGCTTTCCTAAATGGTTTTCTTGAAGAGGAGGTGTTCGTGGAACAACCTCCAGGTTTTGAAAATCCCCAATTTCCTAATCATGTCTTTAAGCTTGATAAAGCTCTTTATGGGCTGAAACAAGCACCTAGAGCTTGGTATGAAAGGCTCTCTAAGTTCCTTCTTCAAAATGATTTTAAAAGAGGTAAAGTAGATAAAACGTTGTTTTTAAAATCTGAAGGAACTGATTTACTAGTTGTTCAAATATATGTTGATGATATTATTTTTGGAGCAACTAAAGAAAACTTGTGCAAGTACTTTGCTGAGCTAATGAGTGGTGAATTTGAGATGAGCATGATGGGGGAACTCAACTTCTTTCTTGGATTACAAATCAAACAAACAGAAAGAGGTATTGCAATTCACCAACAAAAGTATGTCAAGGAACTACTGAAGAAATATAATCTTGACCAAGCAAAGACCAACCATACACCAATGGGAACAGACACAAGATTAGATGAAGATCTACAAGGAACTAGTGTAGATCAAACCAAATACAGAGGTATGATTGGATCCCTTTTATACTTAACTGCTAGCAGACCTGATATTGCATTTAGTGTTGGCTTATGTGCAAGATTCCAATCTAATCCTAAGGAGTCACATCTTACAGCAGTAAAAAGGATCCTACGATATCTCAAAGGAACTGACCATCTTTGTCTCTTCTATCCTAGAAGTGATACTTTTGATTTAAAAGGTTTTGCAGATGCTGACTATGCAGGAGATCTGGTGAATAGGAAGAGTACTTTAGGAATGGTTCAGTTTCTCGGACCATGCCTAGTTTCTTGGGGATCCAAGAAACAGAATACAGTGGCCTTGTCAACTGCTGAAGCTGAATATGTGGCAGCTGCTGCCTGTTGTTCTCAAGTACTATGGATAAAACAACAACTAAGAGACTATGGTATGAAGTTTAATTGCATTCCTATCTATTGTGATAATACTAGTGCCATATGCATTTCAAAAGATCCAGTTCATCATTCTCGTGTGAAACATATTCACATAAGGCATCATTTTCTTAAGGATAATGTGGAAAAAGGCTTAATTAAGCTAGATTTTTGTGAAACTGAAAATCAGATAGCTGACATTCTTACTAAGCCTTTGAGCAGGGACAAATTTGAAAAGATGCGCATGGAACTTGGTATGATACAATTGAGTTAGAAGACCTCAAGTTTCCCCAAGGTATAAGTCAATTGTGCATACATTATATGTATCTTACACAATGTGTATATGTGAAAACATAGTCCTGAGCATTAGAATGAATGGCAATACATATGGGATTGTGGCTGTATGTGAAGAAATCAAATTGCACTTGCTTATCTATATTACTAACAAGCTATGTTGATTTGTTCCAAGTTCCTCCTAATATTTTCATAAGATTTTGTTCTATCACTTCTTGAATTAATTAGCTAGTCAGTTAATTAATTTTTATACTCTGAAAAAATCTTATCCTATTATTTTTTTGAATTAATCTCTCAAGTTTATCCTCTTAAATTCAAATCTATCCTCAATTAAATATCCTAGTCTTTTCAAATTCTAGTCAAGTTTCTGATCAAAAACTTCTCTATTTAATCAAGACTCTTCATGTCAAATCACATTAATTGAATCTTCCGTTTTAATCTGACCAAGTGAAAAGTAATTTCTTTATCCTTCTTCAAACGACACATACCCCATTAAATTCACCTTCTACACTATTCCACCGACCTAATTCACCTTTCAGAATTCACCCCACTATAAAATGAAACCAAACCCTAACCACTGTTCCTCACCACCCTACTCTGTAAAATACACACTTGTCTTCAGTGATTCTTCTCCAGTTCCCATGGAAATCTCACCAAAAATCCAAAATTCACCTCAAAAAGCATCACCCATGGAAGTTGAGACTGAAACCTCAACTCAAGCTATCACTGAAACCCCACAAAACAAACCCATGGATCGCAGTGATTCGAAGAAGAGGAAGATAGAGGTAGAAGAGGAATTGGACTACGAGGAACTTGGTGAACCGATTCAGGGGGAAAAATCAAAGTCACTTGCTGTCAAGAGGCTTGAAGCAAGCTCTGATCGATTCATCGCTGGTCTTTGCATTAATCTCAAGTGGTGTGAGATAAGTAAGTATACTGAACTTCTTGATATTCTTGAGGCTCAAAATTGGGTTAAGTTGTTTAGTGAATGTTATGACAATGTGATTGCTCATGCTCCGTTAAAAGAATTTTGTGCAAATTTTAAGAATGTGAATGGTGTGTGTACTAGCCGAGTTAAAAATAAGAAAATTAGTTTTGATGCTGATGATTTGGCTGCTGTGTTTGGAACTCCAAATGAGGGGTTTGATGAGTATTTCAAAGGAGAAACTGAATTAAGTGTTGATAATGTTTCTATTGAAAAGATTGTTGAGTCAATTGGGGGAAAAGCTTCCAAAGTAAAAACCAACCATAACCTATTCTCTCCTATCCAAAAATTGTTGTTTATCTTTGTCCATATGGCCATAATACCAAGAACTCAGCACAGGAACGAGGCTAATCACCTTGATGCTGTGCTCATGTACTGCCTTGAAAACAAACTACAAATAAACTTCCCTTCCCTAATGATCCAGCACCTCTCTCACTGCATCGCCAACCATTTGAAGGTTGGATATGCTAACTTGTTGATCACTCTCCTAGAAAGCTGTGGTGTCTCCATGACAAATTATGAACGCCTCAAACTAAAAACAAACCATTATGTGCAACCAAGAACCCTTGAGGCCAAAAACCTAACTATTGTAAATGGAGTAACCCAATTCTTCTCCAAATCTCTTCCAAAAACCAAGCAGGATGAAGGAACTGTGAAGAAATTGGAGGAAGAGGAGTTAGATAGATGGCTGGAGGAGGAGGACAGTGAGGGTGAGGGAGAAAAGAAGACTAAGGAAGTGCTCATAATGCCTGCAAAGAGTGCTCCTAGTACTGGAAAGAGGAAGAGTACAAGGTTGGCTTTTAGGCCAAAAGGAAAAGACAAGGCTGAATCTACTGCTGTAGTAGATTTATGTGATGAAAAGGGAGAAGGGAGAACTTTGGTTCAGGGGGAACAGGGCACCTTTGTGCAAGAAACTGGAGGAAGTCAGTCTGTTCCAGCAGGAGAAGGTCTAGGGTTTACAGGATTTAACTCTGTCAGTGCTGCTTTGGAATTAAAGAATCTCAAGGATACAGTGCAAAAGCTGGTGGATGCACAACCTGCTCTAGTTCAGAGAATTGAGGCTCTAGAAAAGATGGTGTCAGACTTGGCAAAGGTTTCTACTGCGCTCACAACAGCAGTGCAGCAGAGCACCTCCACTATATCTCAAGGGCAGTCAGATCTTTTGAAGAAGCTGGAGGATCTGGTCATTGAAGAAGTTTCAGAAGAAGATGCAGGAGAAGAGCATCTATCCTCTGCCCCTGAAGCCTAATTCTGTTTCTCTTATGTTTTAGCTATCAAACTTTTTGATTCTTGAACTTGGTCTGGATTGAAAACTTTGTTTCTTTTTGCTTCTTTTGGTCTGTAAACACTTCAACCAGGGTATTTTCTGTTGTTCCGATGTTCTGGAGGAACATCAATTTGTTTATATGGATGTTGCATGCTTGCTTTTTGACTATTTGCATACTATTTCTGCCTATATGTGCTTTGTTCTATGCTTTGGACACAAACCATTATCATGGTGCTATGTTTAGATATATATATTTGTGTGCATTAATTTTGATGAACGCCAAAAGGGGGAAAAGAAGGCAAACTCAATTGTTGACAAGCTCTCCATCTATCTAAAACTAGAAGGTATACTTTTCAGGTATACTTTTCATTCAGTTCCTTATCTAAAAATTTTTATAAGTAGTGTTTTCTTTTTCTGATTGTCTTTCAATTTTATTCATGAGTTTGCTTGGGTTTGTCATTCATCAAAAAGGGGGAATATTGTTGATCTTAAGTTTTGATGATGACTCAAAGGAACCTAAGGAACCTAAGCAAACCCATAAGGGCTTTAACCTTTGTCTATTAGCTTTGATGTGTTTGACAGGTTCTTATTGGCAACGAAGTTCTAGAGTCAGAATGGAGCATGGAACAAGTCTTAAGATTGAGCTATGGACGAGCATAGAAGACAATCAGAAACCTAGTTCCTTGAGTGAGGAACTGAAGCTCCAGAGTCGAAGCTTCACTGAGTTCCAAGAAGTCTATCGTATCTTTATTATTTATTTTAGGCTTCTTGTATATTTGTTAAGTACTTTGATTATTGATAGGATTTTAAGTGGATTTAATTTCAGTTTATAAAGATTTTATTTTCCTTGTTTAAAAAGATTCTATTTTCGGAAAATTATCTTTTAAAACTATTCTATTTTCTTAAAGATTTTCTTGTTTAAATTCTATCCAAATATTTTGAAAAATCTGACTTGGTAAAATCTCCTTTGAAAACTCTTTTTAAACGGATCTTTTACTTGGTCAAGGAGGTTGAGAAAATTAAGGAAACAGTAAACTACTTCCTCAAGTATACTTCAGCTTGTTGCCCAAGCCTCCACGAACTGCATTTCCTAGTTTCATGGGAGTTGTGGTAAAGTGGGAGTCAAGGCAGACGTGGGAGTTTTTCAACTGATCTCCTCTAGTATAAATAGGATTAGTTTTCTGTTTTGAAAAAAAGATTTGAGCATTACAATCCTTAGCTTTTCTAAAAGAGTCAAAAATCCACTTAAGTCCTTGAGTGTCTTTGTAATTAGCATCTTAGAGTTTTAATTCGAGTTGTATTGGGGAAGAGTTTGGGTAAACTCTAGAGTGTGTAGATTGCTTTGAGTGAAGCAAGGAGAAAGAGAGATTTGAGAGCTCAACTGATTGAGGGATCAGTTGAAGGGGAACTTAAGTTCGTAGAGGAACTTGAGTTTAGAGTCTTAATTTGTAATAGGTTGTTTGCCCTATTATTATTAAGAATTGAGTTTAAAATCTCTTGTGGTCGTGGTTTTTCTTCTTGATTAGGGCCAAGAAGTTTTCCACGTAAAATCTCTCTTGCACTTTAAAGTTTTTGTTTAAGTTTCTTTTAGAATTCCGCAAAAATTACCCCAGTTCCTCCTCAATACAATTCACCCCCCCCTCTTGTATTGTTCATTCGAGTCAACATTGTTATTAATAAAATGAGTTTCACTGTTTTGGTTTTTTAAATGCAATTTATAATTACTTACCAATCTCCTCATCTTTTGGGAATTATTTCACAAATAAATAGCTTGAACAAGTTAATTTAATTTACTAAGCCAATCTAATTGTAAATATTAGCTCCAACAATCAAAAGTGTATGTAACAACTAAACACCTTTAAAAATCTCAACCAAGTCCTCACTACAACCATTTGAGTTACTTTTATATATTCACTAATTATTGGACCAGGGCGATGCCCACTTGTTGTATGAATAACAATTATAACCTTATGAAAAACACAAATATAAGTTCATGTAATAACTTTGCATAATTGAAAATCAGGTGTATAATTATATATGTATTAGTATTCTATTATGTTTAGCATTTCAAACACTAAAAATTTAAGTGGGTGTAAATCTTGATTATTCATTTTAATTTTTTATTTATTTTATAACTATTTTTTTTAAAATTTAATTGATTAGAATATACTTCGTATTATAATTAAAATATTATTTTAAAATACTGTTTAAAATAAATTCTATAATGTAAAGTTACAAAATTATAAACTTTATATTGAAAATTATGATCAATTTTATGCGTGTATAAAATTAAAATTTTATCAAATAACTTTAAAACAACTTTTTATCCTAGAATAGTTCATCTAATTTCACTTGTTTGGTATTGTAGATGACATGCTTATGCTTTGTTTGTCATTGTAGAGGCATGACAAAAATTGCGAGTGTAAAGTGGCATTGTCTCATAATTTGGCTAAACTTACAATATATTTTATACCAATTACATTTGTTATATAATCGAATAATCTATCGTTAATGTTATTTAATTTTAACAAGCATTTTAATAATGTATTTTCACAATTTATTTTCATCTCGTGACATAGGTATTGGCTAGTTCTATTCTTTAATTTGCAATTCTCCTCTTCAATTATTTATCCATACTTTAAAATCATTGAAGGGACAGTTATTCTTCTACCATGTTCATGCTTTTATTCATATATATTATGTAATAATAAACTATTTATCAATAATTAAATGCTTATATAAATAAAGAAAATCCAAGACTAAATGTAAGCTAACGTTGGAAGAACATTTAATAAAATGGCAACCTCCACATTTTGGTACTTCAATTGATTTGACTTCTTGTACGAAGCATTACTTGTATTAACTAGTGTTCCACACCCCACCATCATGAGTACCATAAAATCATTTATGCAAGATGGTGCGTCGATCGGTCGATGGGCCATTGCTGATTGTTGCCTACAATAGGTAATGTGATGCCTACGCATCAGATGGCCAGCTACCGTGCCAATTGTGCTGCTTAGATGATCGTCAAAGGTCAAATTGGGGTCGGTGTCTTGGGGCTTATACTATTGCATGCTTTCATGCTTTTCAAGTGAAGCAAATGTAACTTATTGATGGAGTTTGAGGGGAGGAATGTGTGGAAGAAATGAATCCATCTTTGTGTGTGTCAACTTGGGTGACTAGGTTGGGATTGTTGAGGCCGGGTTTATTTCAAATATGAGTCATGCTAAATTATAATGTCCAAAAGAGTTGAAATATGAATCAAATTTATTTTGGGTTGAATTAAATCTGGCCTGTTGGTGATCATTTACCGGTTTACCCCCTAGGACTCCTAGGATGCATTACCTTGAGACATTAACAAATGTTTACTGTGAAATACCGTAAATATATGGATGTTAAAGACAACATAATAAATAAGTAGTTAAATAGCACCATTGTATATTTAATTTTACTAATGTTTATTTTTCTTACCTAAAAAAAAAAAATGTAATTTTACATTAATGTGTATAATAAATATTTAATAGTTATAATAATGGTAGTCCAATTTATTAAATCTATGTTATTGTGTAGTGAATCTTAAGGGCATGTTCATAACTAAAGATGGGCATATATCGTGTCGTGCCGGCCGTCGCGCGCCGTGCTTGGTCGTGGCGGGGTGGGGCTCGTGTCGTGCTCTGCCGGCTTGGTGGCGTGCCGTGCCGTGCCAAGTTTTGGCACACCCTAGCCCACGGCACGTCACGGCCCACGTGCTTGGCGGGTCGTGCCGTGCCGCGGGCCACCACGATTTTTTTAATTTTTTAATTTTTAAAAATATATATATTATACAAAATCGATATATATATATATATGTTATAAAAATAACGTGCCGGCGGGTCGTGCCGGCGTGCCGACGATTGTGCTCGTGTCGTGCCATGCCAATTTTCAATATTTGTGTTCACGGTACGGCCCACGGCCCACAAGTGGGCCGCCGTGTCGTGTCGTGCCGGCACGACCATGCCCACCTTTATTCACAACTAGAGTTGTCAATTCGGGAAAATGGGTCAGGTAAGAGTGGGTCGGGTCGGGTCGATTCGGGTTAATGCCGTAACCTATGCAAGTCGGGTTCAGGTCAGGTCATGCTTGAGTCGGGTCACGTCGGGTCATACAATTTATCGGGTTTGGGCCGGGTTTAGGTCAGGTTAATAACAGATCGAGTTACATGTGGGTCGGGTGAACAATAGGTCGAGTTTAATTCGGGTTTTCACGAGTTAAAACGGGTTAGGGTAATTCTCGGGTTCTAGTCGGGTTCGGCTCAAGTCAATAATTTGCGGGTTAGAATCAGGTCGGGTCATTTTTGGGTTTGAGTCGGGTTCGATTCAAGTCAATAATTTGCGGGTTATAATCAGGTCGGGTCATTTTTGGGTTTGAGTCGGATTCGATTCAAGTCAATAATTTGCGGGTTATAAAAGTCAGGTCATTTTCAAGTCTAGTCATTCTCGGGTTCAAGTCGGGTTCGGTTCAAGTCAATAATTTGTGGGTTATAATCAGGTTGGGTCAATTCCAAATCGGGTCATTCTCGGGTTCAAGTCAAGTCATTCTCGAGTTCAAGTCGGGTTATGTTCAACTCAATAATTTGCGGGTTACAATCAGGTCGGGTCATTTCTATGTCGCATCATATTCGGGTTTAACTAACTATAAATAGATAATTATATCATTTTTATCAAGCTAATTATTTCCTTTGACTATAATATATATGGAAACATACTAGGGAACTATAGTCTATAATTTAGGAAGATAATTATCTCCTTTGACCATTCAACAAATATATCCTATATTTAACTCTTAAATTTGGGGATGATGCTCGTTTCTTTTGTTGGCCTAGATCGACTTGGTCTCCCTAGACAAAATGCTTTGATCAACAATAATAAGGTAGTCTAAATTGAATTTAAGGTGATTTGAAATCGGGTCAGGAACAATTTGGGTTGAATTTAGGTCGGGTCAATAACAAGTCGTGTTTATTTCATGTCGGGTTAGTAACAAATCGGGTAGATTTTTTTTGGTTGAGTTAGTAATAGGTTGGGTAAAATTCCGGTCGGGTCAATAACAAGTCGGGTTGAATTTAGGTCGGGTCAATAACAAGTCGGGTTGATTTTGGGTCGGGTTTGTAACTAGTCAGGTTAAATATTCGGGTCAGGTTAGGAACAAGTCGGGTTGAATTCAGGTCGGGTTAGTAAAAAGTCGGGTTATGACGCGTTAAAACAGGTTTGGGTCAATTTCGGTTCAAGTCGGGTTCGGTTCAGGTCAATAATTTACGGGTTACATTTTGGGTTATCTCCAGGTTGGTTCATATTCAGGTTCTAGGGTTGGTTTCATGTCGGGTTTGGGTCACCATTTTTTTGGGTCGGTTAATAATCGGGTTCAGGTCGGGTCAGCTTTCACTAGTAGAAAAAGGCTTATTTGCGTCGCTCATTTATAGTGTATTTGCGTCGCTTCTATGAGCGACGCAACTGCTCGCGACGCAAATGACTTTTAAGTCATTTGCGTCGCTCCTAGGCGCGACGCAAATAAGAGTCATTTGCGTCGCTCCTTTATAAACGAGCGACGCAAATGACTTTTTTGATAAACTTATTTTTTGTCATTTGCGTCGCTCCTTTATAAATAAGCGACGCAAATGACTCTTCTTATAACCTTATTTTTTGTTATTTGCGTCACTCTTTAATAAAGGAGCGACGCAAATAACTCTTCTGATAAACTTATTTTTTTTTTATTTGCGTCACTCTTTTATAAAGGAGCGACGCAAATAACTCTTTAAATAAACTTATTTTTTGTTATTTGCGTCACTCCTTTATAAAAGAGCGACGCAAATGACTTTTCTGATAAATATTTTTAGTTATTTGCGTCGCTCATTTATTAACAAGCGACGCAAATGACTCTTAAGATAAACTTTTTTGTTATTTGCGTCGCTCCTTTATAAACACGCGACGCAAATAACTCTTCCAATAAACTTATGTTTTGTTATTTGCGTCACTTGTTTATATAGGAGTGACGCAAATGACTGAGTAGACAATACAAAATTGCTGTATTTGCGTCACTTGTTTGTTTAATGAGTGACGCAAATGAGGTGAATTTTTTTTTTTTTAATTATAATATAATAATTGCCTTGTATATTTTTGTAGTACCTGTTTTCCTAGGTATAAAGTAATATGCTAACGCTAATATAATTGAAATTAAAATGCAATATTATTGAATAATGCAAATGTAAATTTCGGCAGAGTCTCCTTTGTAATTTGGCCTACCCATAAAATTGGGAATGACGGCATTATATTAACAACCTGTCCAATAATTTACATCTCAATATCATAGACATTATACTCATCATCCCAACACCAATTAACCAAATTACTTCATTTCAAGCCTATAATCCAAAACAAGAGTCAAACATGCGCTAAGTGGTAAATCTAAAGTTCAACATTACATATAAAATACTCTGCCCAAATATCTCGGATCTCATTTATCTCCTCCTCGGTGTACGGTGTAGTTCTTGAAAAATCCTATCAACACAACAAATATACAAGAGGAAAGTTTTAATTCAAGATTGTAGCTAACATCAAATTGTATTTATCTAACAAAAATGAAATATTTGACAACTCATACCTGAATAAGATCTTCACTGCTATGGTGATGTTCAAGTATTTCGTACATATAACGCATGACGTAGTAGCCACACTCACGTCCACCCAATTGTTGAGGACACTACATGTAATATATTTGTAAGTTGAATTAAATTGCTATACTTCAATTATTAAGAAACTAAAAGTTAGGGTAAGAAATTAAGGTAACCTGTCCCAAATGCCATGTCAATTTACTTCCCCTAGATTGTCCACTTAATGCCTTAAAACTTCGAAAAGCACTACACATTTGAAACAAATAATATATATATTACTCATACACACATAAAATCATTACATTAATAACAAACTAGACTTACTTTGTCATTCCAACCTAACCCATTCTTGAATGTCCTATCTCACTAATAACTACTTGTAAAGTTTGGTTCTAAAGAAAATCCGGCAGCATTTCCCTATAGTTCTCCAAGCACACAATGTAGATAATCAGCTATCAACATATGTACCCAGAGAACAATCGGGAAATAGTGAGCCATGATCTTCTTAGACCCAAAACAATTCAAGTAGTTATCACCTAAATGAGATAGAACATTCAAGAACAGTCCCAAACCGGGGACTATTCAAGACTTACTCCTAATGAGTAAGCCCTGAACAGGTATCTAAGCCAATGATGCAAGTATTATTGCAATTCCAATCAATTATATCACAATTAAAAATCTCATACAGTTCACAATCATTATACCAATTAACTAGAACAAATAAGTTAATATTGCAAAGAATGGTTCAGATATATATACCACAAGTGAAGACAATCTCGTATGCGTACTACCGCCTTAATCGTTTGTCCACAACCAGAACCTCGAGCAACTTGTGGAATTCACTTCCGCATAATTAAGAATCTACCATAAAAAATTACATATATTAAACCAACATAGTTGATTCAACTTAATCTGCCATGTGACATAAAAGTCTCCCTATGCAGTATTCGAGATCGGTGCCATAGATAAACCCAAACATACTTCACATGAGATTTTCCATACTTCTCCGATGCGAACAAAAAGAAAACAATTATCCAATACTCACCGACTCCAATCACCAAATTAATAGTCATGTTGATAGCGTAATTGGACTATATGCTCATAAGTCATGACAACCAAATCCGATCATCCGGACAAAGGGAGTAAATGTAAAAACTGCTAGAACTAAAAAGCAGTCAATTCAGATAGACAGAAACTTCAATTTTACTTCTAAATGACTTCACCTAGGTTATTTATTTATTTATTTATTTTATTTTATTAAATATCACTTACTTTTAAATATTATTCACATTGAAAAAACAAGTAATTTTTTTTTTTTTTTTTTTGGTGTAATTTGGAGTGTAACATTATCATAAATATGGGAAATATAATTAACACTGATCAAAAATTTCAGAACCCATACACATTTTTATAAGAATGCAATTATGCACCACGAATGGACTGTCTGACTGTCACTCCTGTATCGCGTTTTTCTATCTTCTCTGTTCATATATCTTCTGCACCACTGCAACACTTCATATGCAACTTTGCTCTTTAACAAAATCTCAATAGTAGTCCTATGCTTTATATAAGAATTTCCATGAATGTATGTTATCCTCAGAGAATGTGTTATAATGTAATTACAGATTTTCCCAACCAGGTATATTGGCTGTGGCTTCATTCACCATATTTATTAATCTTACCCAAACAAGTAAAATATTACAATCCAGAAAATACTTCATAGACCGAGTAATCAATATTAAAAAAAAAACACATATAAAAAACATCATTGAAGTTTTAAAGCTAATTAATTAATTTAACTCAATTTAAGAAATTCAGGTAAAATTCCAGAAATAGTTGAGTTTATACCTGTAAATCCAGAACTTTCCAGTTGAATTACTGTAGTAACCGTCAGAATTTCGCTCAAAATTTCTAGGACGCCAAAGAAAAACACGAATCAGGATTCCAGAAAGCACAAATCAGATGAATCTTAAAAAAGGAATTTTTTGGAGTTTCTGGGTTCGAATTCGTATGCTTTTGAGTTGATTTTTGCTCGAAATTGGGTATTTTTGGTCGGAAACAATCAATTTTTCTGGGTTTAAGGGTTCGAATTTCTTAGGGTTTTTGGTCTAAATTTTTGCTCGAAATTGCTCGGATTTGCTTCAACTTGACTGCAATTTTAATTTAGATGTTAAATTTGCTGGGAATCGCAGTTTTTTGGCCTAATTTGTTGGATTTCAGAGACGAATTTGTGGTGTTTTGCTGTAGCAATTCACTGGAATTGAAGAACTCTTGTTTTTTTTTCTTTTTGTTTAGTGAATGTAGGCGTATGTGATGAAAAACTAAGGTAAAAAAACGCAGAAAACCTAAAGCCAAAAGAGTTATTTGCGTCACTTTATTATAAAAAAGCGACGCAAATAACCTTGTTTATGATATTGTAAACAGCTCATATGCGTCGCTCATGTAGTAAAAGCGTGACGCAAATTACTTAATCACTTATTTGCGTCGCTTGTTAACAAATGAGTGACGCAAATAAGTTTATTAATTGCGTCGCTTTAATAAATAAGAGCGACGCAAATGAGAGAAAGCTGAAATGCACTTGAGTTTTGCGTCGCTTCTTGAATAACATGCGACGCAAATAACTTAACAGGATGGTAAAAATAAACATTTGCTTCGCTCCTTAGAATGAGTGACGCAAATATGGCGACGCAAATGTACATTTTTCTACTAGTGTTTTGACAGCTATATTCACAACACCTTACAAAATAATATTTAGTAAAAATAGTTTTATTATAGTAAATTAATTTAATCCAATAAAAATAAGTTTAGTTTAGTAAAAATAATTTCAGAGCAGTAAAAATAAGTTAAGTTCAGTAAAGTTCGATAATTTATATTAAAGAAAAAAATATAATAGAGAACCAATAAAAAATAATTACTCCCTCCGTCCCAATTTACTCACAACGGTTTGACTTTTTGCACTATTCACACATCTCCCTTTGACCATCTTTTTTAACTAGTATATGAAAGTCAATGTAATCATGTAAGATGTTGTTGGGTCTATTTTAATGTATAGTTTCTTATTATAAGCTTTTTATAACTTAAAAATATATATTAAAAGATATAAACGGTCAAACATGTGTATCGGCAAGTGTGTCTAGTCAAAATATTGCAAGTAAACTAGGATAGAGGAAGTAGTTTAGTAAAATTAATTTCAGTTCAGCAAAAATAATTTTATATCAAGAAAAATAATTTAAATTCAACAAAAAAAAAAAAAATTATTTCAACAAAAATAAGGTGAAGTGAAAAGAGTTTAAATATATAATTCAATTTCTTTTTACTTATCGTTTTTTATTATCAATTTATCATACTCATATATATATATATATATTCTACTTCATAATAATTGGTTGAATTGGATTTTTATCCTATACGCACAATACCATGTGACAATCTAATGTGGTTTTTGCACAAGTATTCAAGCGGAATCTTACTGAATTGTAACGATTTTTTCATTTTCTTTTTTTTTTTATTTTTTTTTATTTTTTTTTTGTATAATACTATATCAATTTTTAAAAATTTTAATTATATAAATACTTGAAATTTAAACAATTAAAAGAGTATTGACGATGTATAAAAGAGTATTGAAGATGTGTAAAACTAATACTCCATACTAATAATAATTATTGCTCACGTGGCGCGACACTTGGAAAAATATTGAAACGCCAAATGTCGTTATCTCGTATCATGGCTAAAAGTTTAGCTTTATTTATCAACTAGTTTTGTGCTCGTTCGATACCCCGGTTGTTTATTGAATTTTACGATAAATTTTATTCTATATATCAAAATTTAAAATATATCATTGATACAAAATTAGGAATTGATGTGTTTTTGTGATGATTAAAACTATGTAGTAGACATGTAATGACTAATAATAATAATAATATTGATGAAAAATAGTTTTTGATCTGTAACCTGAAATATTGACCCTGTCCGAAATGACTTGTGACCAGACCCGATTGACAGGTCTACACACAGTAATAAAATTATATTAGATTGTGAAGTATATATATTATTTAAATTGATTAGAATATATTATAAATAATGGATGTGGTACATTTTGTACTAATTCCTTCGCTCCAGAAAAATATTATGATACAAAAAATAAATTTATATGATAATTTATGAGAGTTATAATCTAAATATTATTTTAATAAAATAATAATTCAATTTGTACATATGAAATATTGGTATTTTATCGAAAATTAAACTTTAAATTAACAATTTTAATCTAAAATTCTATCCAAATTTGATTGAAAATAGAATTATAAACTAAATTTTTTATCCTACAAATTGAATTCTATATAACTCTATCATACGTGGTGCGACACTCAGCGAAATGTTGAAACGCCAAGTGTCGTTGTTTTTTCGTCTAGCTAAAAATTTAGCTTTATATATTAGTTATATGATTAATAGTTTGGTGGTCGGGGCGATGCCCAGAAGTTGAAAACGTATTAGGATAAACTTTTATGATTCAATGTTAAATAAGGTCATATCACTTATCTATATAACATGTACTTTTTGTAACTTTGTTTGTAAAGATATTTATGTTAATATTGGCTTGAAATTATTTTTATTAAATTTAAATTGTTTTTAATGAATTGTTTTTTTTTTCCAAACTAAAATTATTTACTGATTAAAACTTTTTTCTTTACCGATTCACTATTTTTTAAAAAAATATTATAAGTGGATCTTTTTTTAAAGAACTTTTTAAAACGAATTCTATAATGTAAATAGATAGGATATTATTTAAAAGTTACGATTAATTTAGGATAAATGAAATATTAGAAGTATATCAACAATAAAACTATATATAATTTTTTTTATCTTAAAAAATCTAATGAATCTAATCTAACGTGGCATATAATCTAATCATAATAATACCCTTATTTGTTACCTACGTGGCTCGATACTTGGTAAAAAACTGGAATTTTAAGTGTTGTTGTCTTGTAGCCTAACTGTGAATTTTAAATACAATCATATAACCCTTTTTGATAATTTAAAATATTTAGACATACGATATCATATCCCTTATATTTATATAAGTGTAATTTTGTAGTTTTATTTGTAAATAGATATCTATATTTTTAAGATATTTTCTTAAAGTTACAATCTCTTTTAATCACATGGTGGATATTTAGAAGCCCTATTAGAAATAAAACACTAAATAACTTTTTTTTTATCCTAAAAAATCTCTTTAAAACTTATTTATCTAGTGGTAGAGGTTTTGTATTAAATCTTATATGTTGCTTACGTGGCACGACACTTGCCAAAAAGTTAAAACGGCAAGTGTCACTGTCTCGTGACCTGAATAACCTAGTTTTGTGCCCGAACGATTGTTAGATTATCCTAAATTTTTTAGTTTGAATGTTATATACGATCATATAACCCTTTTTGATAATGTAAAATATTTAGACATACATTATATTATCATATTGCTTATATTTATATAATAGTTTACTTAATGTAAAATATTTAGACATACATCATCATATTGCTTATATTTATATAATAGTTTACTTTTTGTACAGTAATTTTATTTGTAAATAGATATCTATGTTATTACAAACTTGATATTTTTGTATTGCATTTAAATTATTTCTAATGAATTGAAAGTATTTTTACCATATTACAATTATTTTTTCTAATTAAAGCCTATTTTTTTTTTTTACTGATTTTCTATTTTTTATTAGAATATATTATAAACAGATCTCATTTTAAAGAAGTTTTTTTAACGAATTTTATGATGGAAATAGCACTGAGTTATAAAATATTTATTAACAGTTATAATTAGTTTTGTATATATGAAATATTAGAAGTCGGTCGATAATAAAACAATGTACAACATTTTTATCTTACAAAAATCCATCTAAAATTTGCTTACTTAGCATCCTATGTGTCACAATAAAACCTATTTATCGCCTACGTGTCTCGACACTTGGTGAAAAACTGGAAAAACAAGTGTGGATGTCTGGTAGCCTGCGTGCGATACAGGCTTTATATTAGCTGATATAATATGATGGTTGTGTTTGGTAGCCAGCTTATTTGAGCAAAATTAGCTTATTTGACCAATATTAGCTTATTGACTATTAAATAAGCTAACATAAAGTGTTTGGTGGAAAGCTTATTTAAAGAGCTTATTCCACTAAATAAGCTCTTTTACAAAAAGCTCCTAAAAGGAGCTTTTTCAAATAGCTTATTCAATTATTATGATGAAATGACACTTATATCCTTATTTTCTTTAAAATCCTTTATGAACTACCTACCCCACAATTAGTGTATTGGTCATTTTACATACTCAATCAATTTTAAACAACAAGCTATTTACCAAATACTTTTATACAATCAGCTAATAAAATAAGTTAGTCAAATCATTTAATACAATCAGCTAATCAAAATTAGCTAACACAATCAATTTCAACCTTTCAGCTTTAAGTTTTTCACCAAACAGGGCCGATATGATTGTTTGCCTTCACTTTTGAAACAGTAAAAGGAGTAATAATCCTCGTCAACATCAATTAGTTGATGTAGAAAAATATGAAGTACATGTAACACTTTATTACATTTAGCTTTCCAGAAAACTTAGCTACATCCATTCATCATGTTCCATGGAACAATTTAATAGTTAGGGATTAGATTTGGTGAAATAATAAACTTATTTAAGGCTATTTAAACCAAAGTAGAAAATATAGCTAGCTAGATTATTGCATGTTGTGACAATTATTGACGTACTCACTATATTATTTCTATCGTCCATTCAAATTTAATCAAGTTGGCGAGACAGAAGCTATGGATAGCTGACATGGATCTATCTTCCCCTCAGACATACCTTACCATGATACTATACGTACAGCAACGTAGGCACGTAGCTATCACATTTAATTGATTTATTTAAAAAAAGTTAAAAACTAATCTTCAACTATGAAATTCCATCAATTTGACAATAATGGCTAAAGGCCAGGTTGAGGGTACAACTTACAAGCTGCCTTGTTAAAAACCTATCTATACATTTTTTTTAATAATCAAACCTCAATTTTCTATTTTTTTTTTCTTTTTTTTTTAATGGATACACTAACACCTCTTACACGTGACTAAAGATGGCATCCGCCGGCCCAACACGAAAAAGCTTGGCACGACACGGGCATGGTTTAGGCCTTGCATGGCGCGATACTACGTATGCCGGGTCTAGGCCGCCTTTATTTAGGTGACTCCCTAAATAAAGTACCACGCTTGACACTCTTTAGAATCACATCCGAACCCGTAGCTTGCATACATTTAGAACTCCACCTTTACCCCTTGTAGGCGTCGTTCGAAGTGCACCTACGTAAAAGCATGTTGTGAATATGCTTGGCACTCATAGGAAGTGGGAATTGACATATACGATTAGAGGCAAGGAAAGTAGGGAGCCGCCAACAAGTTTTTAAGGAACTTGTAAACCGTTCACGGATCATAAAAGGCAACCACGATTAAGGGACAACGATAGGCAACAACGATTGACCCGTGAAGGTTACACCCTATTCATAATCCATGAGATTACTAACTCCATATGGTTCGGAACCACGAAAGGAGGATCGGGGATGATGGTATGAAGTGAGTCATGGAGTCACATTCGCCCATATTGGCCTATACTCGATTCTTATTGTGAAAAGTGATTCCTGCGATCTCAAAGGCATACAAACAAAATATTCAATTCGCTCCAAACTATTATTAAGCTAGATTGGTTGAATATTAATGCAATACATAATTATAAAATATTTGTGATCACTTGGTTAAACAACAAGATTAAAAAGGAACCTAACCGGTTGTCCAAATTATCTTATAGGCGTGATTTTCAATTACATATTCCCTTTAACATGCAATATGGTGATCATAATAATAATAGAACACACATTAATATTGGAAGCAATTCAACAATAAATTGTTAGTCAAATCAAATATAAATAATAAACCTAATCATGATACTAGCAACAAGAATAAAAATAAGAGTAATTAAGTGATTAATTACTCACTTTTCGCGTTTCCTTGAATTGCTACATCATGACTAAACTATTAGTAACTTCAATAAAAATATAAATCAAATGAAAATTAAATTAAATAAATGTAGATTTGATTTGGTCCAAACTCTCAGTTAATTATACCTTTCATGCCTTGGTTTAAGGACGAAACCTCGGGTTAAGTATGGACTCCTTGGAGTGCTTAGGGGAAGTATTATCAGAGAATAGGGAGGATAGTGTTTAGGCTAAAGAGGGAGAAGAGAATGATATGTGACCAAGCTTGTTGATGATTGAAAAAGGGGAGATATGACCTTTATTTATAAGGAAAAAGAAGGGTTGAAGAATTAAGAAAAGATAATAATTCGAATTGGAATTATACTCTTGCGATAGACAGCAGTTTTTGTTGTTTTTGTTTATATCATATCTTTTTATCCAGAAATCGGAATAAGATACATAATATGTCGTTGGAAAGCTCTTGAATTCTACTTTATAATCCAATTAAAATAAGATTAAAATATTTTGTAGAATAAAATATATCGCCGAAAAAGTGAGACGGTGTGAGTTTTGGATATAGTTTGATTATTTATTCATATCCTTTTTGTTATAGTTCGAAATTGATATTATAATATATCATTGGAAAGATAATTTCAAGGGATATCCAACCATCTAAGATTTGGATAAAAAATATGAGGCAAAAAAATAATATCTGTTTATATTTGAACGTCTTTCAATTCGAATAGAATTAGGACAAATAAAAAAGGAGTTTTATTCAATTTCAAACTCTTTATTCTTATCTTTTCAAAAAGGATAATTAAAATCTTTTAGAAACTTATAGAAGCTTCCAATTAATCCTAATTGGTTTAGGAATGGGATTAAATCATTTGGACCCTCCACATGATCATTAGGTCGTAGGTAAGGTGGGCTTAGGTTCGGTTTGGGCTCAGTTTAATATTTTGGCCATAACTTATTCGTTATAACTCGGATTTGGGCTTATAATATATCGTTGGAAAGATCTTTTCAAGCCCCATCCAATTAATCATTGGACCCAGATTATGTACAAATTATTGTGTGAACCCTGGTCCATCTAAAATAGATGGACCACCTCCTAAGACACCTCTATACAAATAAAATACAACTCTACTCAACTCATTCTTCTTCCTGCATCTTTACATCTTCTTCTTCCTTTTTTTTGTTAATTTTTTGTTCCTTATATACAAAATCTCTCTCTCTCTTCTTTTTTTTTAAAAAAAAAACTGATCTCTTTTTAATTCTTTCTCGATTTTAATTCATTCCTTTTTTTTTCCAAATTCTTATTTTCTCTCTCCTCTATTTTTTTTCCATTAATTTTCTGCATTTAACGTGATGGAAATTGTCAATATTCCCGAAGAGATCAATCTAGGTTAGTTATTATGAATTCATTGTGATCAATATTAATTAATTTTTTGATTTTACAATGAATTTGTGGATGAAATTATTGTGTGGTATCAATTCAATTTGTTGCGACTAATCTAATCGATGTCAATCGTAATCCATTATGATCGATTAATTATTTTTTTTTTTATTTTTGTCATTAATTTGATCGATTAATTTAGTAAAAAAAATTGGACATTGCACATTATGAACATTTAGTAAAAAAAATCCGAACTGAACATCGAAAATTTTGAGCATTTAGTAAAAATATCTGAACAATCGCAATGTACCACGTCTATGCTTTTGAACATTTAGTAAAAAAAAACTGAACAATTGCAAATTTTGAACATTTAGTAAAAAAAATAAAATATGAACTGAACATCGAAAATTTTGAACATTTAGTAAAAATATATGAACAATCGCAATGTACTACACCTATACTTTTGAACATTTAGTAAAAAAAAATTGAACGATTACAAATTTTGAACATTTAGTAAAAAAAAAATCCGAACTGAACATTTAGTAAAAGTATCCGAACAATTACAATGTACCACGCCTATACTTTTGAATATTTAGTAAAAAAAATCTGAATGATTGCAAATTTTGAACATTTAGTAAAAAAAATCTGAACTGAACATCAAATTTTTTGAACATTTAGTAAAAGTATCTGAACAATCGCATTGTACCACACCTATACTTTTGAACATTTAGTAAAAAAAATATGAACGATTGCAAATTTTGAACATTTGGTAAAAAAAAAATCCGAACTGAACATCGAAAGTTTTGAACATTTAGTAAAAATATCTAAAAATATTGCAATGTACTACACTTATACCTTTGTACATTTGGTAAAAAAAAATCTGAACGATTGCAAATTTTGAACATTTAGTAAAAAAAATCCGAATTGAACATCGAAAATTTTAAACATTTATTAAAAAGGAAAAATACACTTTAATAATCCCAACTATGGGCGATTTACTTCTAACAATCCCAACTACAGTTTATTTTTTAACAATCCCAACTATGGGGTTAGTTTTCCTCCAGCAATCCCAATTACCGGTGACCTGCTAAACAAGTTTTTTTTTTAACTTTTTTTTTAATCGCCACATGTCAACATGTGAATGGTCAGAAATTAAAATTTTTAAAAAAAAATAAAACAAAATAACTAAAAATAAAAAATATAAAAAAAATTAACCGAAAGTTTCGGCCACCCTTAATTTCCCCACCATTCGCCGGAACCCTAACCCCATCCCCTAACCTCGCCGGAAATCGGCTGGCCAACACTCCTTCACCACTGAAATCAGCGGCCGACCTCTACTACCTATCTCCAACCCCCATAACCACCCAACCAGCCCTCCTCGACCCCCAAAACCACCTTGAAAATCCCATTAACCTCATTGAGCCCGTGAAGAGATTAGATCGAAATTGGGGTCTGATTGAAGGTTTTTGCGAGATGATGAGAAGAGTAGCTATAACAGGGCAAGATGGTGGCTTGCGGCTGGAGTTGCAAGCTGAGTTGCGGCTGGAGTTGCTCTGTTGTTATGTTGATGTGATGAGAAGTCGGTGAATCGGATATGGCTGGTTGCGGGAATTCGTATGGCGAGGTTGCGGGAATTCGTGGCGAAAGTCGTGAGAATTCGTGGTTGGAGTGCGTGAATTCATGGTGAGAGGTGGAGGTGGCTGGTTGCACGAATCGGTAACTGGGGTTGCACGAATTGGTGGCTGGAGTTGTGAGAAATGGTGGCTGGAGTTGCGCGAACTGGTGACGAGAGGTGGAGATGGCTGCTGGTGCCTGGTGGTGTGAATTGGTGGCGTGAGGTAGGAGTAATGCTGGTGCTATTTGGTGGCGAGAAGTGTGTGTGGTGAGCATGGAGGAGCTTGGCGATGGACTGCAAAGGTGGTGAACGGTGGAGCAAGTGACTGGTAGGGGGTGAGGAGAGGGTGGCTGAATTTTTTTTTATTTTTTTATGGGTTTATATTTTTTCAATATTTTGGACCAATAACGTGTTGACACGTGTCATGGTCACCTGTTATAACAGGTTATTGACTCGTCGTTGACCGGTTGGGACTGTTGGAGGAAAACTGACCCCATAGTTGGGATTGTTAAACAATAAACTGTAGTTGGGATTGTTAGAAGTAAATCGTCCATAGTTGGGATTATTAAAGTGTATTTTTCCTATTAAAAATATATGAACAATCGCAATATATCACGCCTTTACTTTTGAACATTTAGTAAAAAAATCTGAACAATTTCAAATTTTAATTTGAACTTTTAGTTAAAAAATCTGAACATCGCAAATTTTGAACATTTAGTAAAAATATCCGAACAATCGCAATGTACCACTGCACGTCTTGAAATCGATCGGATTAGCTTCAACAATTCATCTTCATCACTACTTGTAGAATAATTTGTCAAAAAAATGTGAAAAATGTTTAGAAATTATACACAAATTACCAAAATTTAAATAATTTTAACAAATTACAACAAGTTCGAAGGAAATCAATTAACGAATTTAAAGAAATCTAAAGAAATTTTAAGCTGTTAAAATATTTAATTACCTTTCTGGACCTTTTTCTTGTTTTCTTCCATGGCGATTCGTCAATTGCAGAGGAGAGAGATAAGTATTGAGCAATTGAAAAATGAAATGAAAGTACTGAATGAAAGTAATTGTAGAGGAGAGAGATATGTTTGTTGGAGCAAAATAACAAAAAGAAATAAACTGAAGAAATTTTGAGAGTGTTTGGGCCGCAAGATTTGAGGTTTGTAGTGTATATGGGCCAGTGGTCCATCTATTCTAGATGGACCAGGGTCTACAATAGACTTATTGCATATTATGGACCAAAATAAACTGGATTAAATGTTTTTATAAAAAGGACACGAAATGAATTTTTTTGGGTTTAAAGGCACAAAAAAAGGAAAATAAGTTATGGTTTGGGGAAATGGGCTAGTAGTTGGGTTGGTTTATGAAATGGAAATATGGATTTAAGCACTCCAAGATTAAATACTCAACCGACCAATAATGGCGGTGAAAGGTTGTTCATCATCGGATTTGGTTTTGGGGAGACATTTTTAGGTGTCTACACCCCTGAAACTGAAACCCTTATTGTCTAAAGCACTGAGTGAAATCAGATTCTTAGTCATTTGTGGAACATGTTTAACATCGTTTAATATGTAAAACGTACCATCATGTGTCCGGATCTTGATAAAGTCAATCCCAATTGCCTTGCACACTGCACTATTAGCCATTGAAATATTTCCTCCATCTACCTGCTCATAGGTAGTAACCCACTCCCTACTTGGACATATATGATACGATGCCCCAGAATCAAGAACCCACACATCATTGTGATATGTATGTTCACCCGCAACTAAAGCAATGTCATACTCAGAATTCGAATCCTCTTCTGCTAAAGCAGCAGATACAGATTTATCCTGCTGTTTCTTCTTGGGACGTTCTCTCTTCCAATGCCCCTTCTCTTTACAGTAATTACAGACATCAGTTTTCTTAGGACCCCCTTTAGAATTTCCGGGCTTCTTAGCCTTCTTCTTCCTGGAATTTCCATGTCCCTTTCCACCACTGGCCATTAGTCTAGAGGCTTCATTGTCTGTACCTGTACTACACTACTACAAAAATGGCCAAAGAGACCTATAATAAGAGACCTGTTGGTTAATACAACAGGTCTCTTTGATATAAGAGACCTGATATTAGAGATAACAGGTCTATAAAATGTCAAAGGACCCACATGAGATAGAGGGACGAAAATAAGAGATCTGTTGGTTTGCTGAACAGGTCTCTTATGTGTATAAGGACCCATCACAATTCTCGTCATTTTTTTTTTAATAAATGTTTTCCCTTCTTAATTCTTATTCATTTATGCAGTTCATTATTAGTCATATCTCATGACTCTTTTCTCGTTCCCCCTTATATGCCTCTTTCTCTTTCACCCTCATCACTTGACTCATCTCATTCTCGTTTTTTTTTTCCCTCACGAAGTAATTGATCGCGCCACTAATTCCTCCTCATTAACGGCGCTGCTGCATCCTCCTTCAACACCGGCGTTGCCTTCTTCTTTTAATTCAAATTTGAAGCTTTCATGTCAATTTTAACCATAAATACTCCAGATCTAAAGTCTTATAGTCAAATTTGGCCAAATAATTCTACAATTGAATTAGTCTTGAAAAGGTATGTTTCCATATCAATTTAATTCTAAATTTTTTTTGGGTTGGTGACAAGTTGTTTCTATGGCGGTGGTTTCTGGTTTGTTTGTGTTTTTTTTAAAAGGTTGTTCTGGTTTAGATTGGGTAGTTATTGGTTTTTTCACGGGTGGATAGTGTTTTACGGGATTAGGATTGTTTTTCACGGGGTTGGGGTTGGGGTTGGGGTTGGGGTTGGGGTTGGGTCGGTTTATGACGAGGTTGGGTCGGTTTATTACGGGGTCGGGATGGTTTTCGTGAGGGTGGGTGTGGTTTATACGAGGGTTGGGGTGGTTTTCATGGTGGTGTGGGTGGTTTGTACAGGGTTAGGGCTTAGGGTTAGTTTATACAGGGTTGGGGTAATTTTGGGTTTTTCTGGTGAGGGTGGTTTTCTTGGTGGTGTGGTGGTTTCTACGGTACTGTTAAGCGAGGTTAGTTGAGGCCTTTGTTATTGATGATATTTTCTTGGTTTTTTTAATGTTAAATTAAGTATATTATTTCCTTTGCAGTTTGGGTCAATTGATTTCTTGAATATTATTGATGATTTTTTTGGGTTTATTTTGTAGAACATGATTGATTTATGTGCCCAAGAGTTGATTTATCTGGTGAAGGTTGCAAATGGGATAATATATGTTTAACTTGATTTTATCATATCCCTTAATTTTGTTATTGATGTTTAAATCAGTTGTTAAGGTTGTGTTTATGTTGTTGATGTCTAGTTTTTAATCTGAATTATAACCCTTGAAGCTTTTATTTTTTTTTATTGATTCTCTTAATGGTGAACAGGAGTTAGGAGGCTGGATGACCAATTCAAGAAACTCGCTTAGCTGATGTATGGAGGGCTAAAGAAATTACCAAGGAGATGTGTTGGATTCACTTGACGTATAAAAATGATGGGAATGTAGTTAGTTTTGATAACTTGTAAATTATTATTTCCATTAGTTATTATTTACTTGTTCCATAAATTCTCTTATACATGTAAATTATAGTTCGTATATACTTGTAATTGTTACTACTAGCTTAGTAATTTACTACTAGTAAATTCAATAATTATATAAGTTTATGAAAATTTATTTAATTGTTTGGTTTTGTAATTTTCAATTTTAGTAGAATAATTACAAAATAATAAATATATATATCGTCGATTTATAGTTTTTTAACTTTTGAAAAATAAATAATGAAGAGGCCCGTGATCTGACAGGTCCCTTCATGGCTATCAAAGAGACCTGTTGTGTGAAATAACAGGTCTCTTCTCCTTCTTAAATATACATGCAAAGAGACCTATTACCTTACTTAACAGGTCTCTTATTAATTACAAAGAGACCTGTTTAGTTGAACAGGTTTCTTTAGCAAAGAGACCTGTGAGCTAGACACCTCCTCTAAACAGGTCTCTTATGTCATTTCTAACGGGTCTCTTTGACCTTTTTTGTAGTAGTGCTACCTGATGCCTTACGGCGTAATTCCCTAGTATCACTAGGTGAAAAAAGGCAATTGGCAGCGGTTCAAACCCGGTCTAAGGCACCGGTTTGAACCATGCCTATTTGAGGGGTGCCAAAAACATGCTTTTTGGCACCGGTTCAAAACCGGTGCCATAGGCTGTAATAGGCATCGGTTAACCGGTGCCATAAGGTGGAATAGGCACCGGTTAACCGGTGCCTAATACTGCTCTCCCGCCAATTTTTTTTTGGGTGGTGGATAGTTTAGGCACCGGTTGCTGCCTAACCGGTGCCTTTTATGTAATTTTTTTTTTTCGTTTTATTTTTTCCAATGGTGCAATAATATTTTTTTAAAAAAACCTGCAATAATAATAACCTGTAATTCCAGCAATTATATTAAATATAATAATTAATAATTTTATTATTATAATAACTAATAATAATATTATTAATTATTATATACAAAAATAATATTAGAAACAAGAATTCAATTATATATATAGATATAAATATTCCCAAACGCAATACAAAAAAAAAAAAAAAGTTGCTTACATATACAAATAATAGTAAGTACACATATATAATGAATAATAAGTTATATATATAGTTCAAAAGTTAACATAAATAATTTACAATTACAATGCCATTTACATGTTGAAGGTGATGAAAGACGCCAACATGTCACGAACTTCATTAAGCTCCTTGATTGTCAACGGACCATCCTTTTGGACCTTGCAAAACTTGAAATACAAAAACATTATTTTAAAAATAATTAATTAGGCAAACAATATGTATTTTATCAAATATTACCTATATGACTTCTATATAGCCCATTTACTACATTACTTATCAAATGAACTATTTATTTCTCATAACATGTCAATATTGGATAGTTGTATGTGTGTAAGTCCTAAAATTGTATAGGAGAGCATTTTGTTAAGGTTTATGACGCTTTTTACCCAAAATGGCCCGAATATGGCCTATATGACCTTACTTTGCCCATTTCCTAAATTTCTTATTAAATGAACTTTATTTATCTCATAACATGTCAATATTATCTAGTTATAGGTGTATAAGGAAAGAAATCACATCAAAAAAGCATATTAACACAAAATGGCCCTAATATGGCCCATATGACTTCTATTCAGCCCATTTTCTACCTTTCTTGTGAAATAGCCTTTTTGTTTCTCATAAAATGTCATTGTTGGATAATATTAGGTGTCTAAGGCTAGAAATCACATCAATATAGCATTTCAAGAAGTTTAACAACGCATTTTACTCAACATGGCCCAAATAGGGCTTATATGAATTCTATGTAGCCCATTTTCTACATTACTTATCAAATGAACTATTTCTTTCTCATAACATGTCAATGTTGGGTAGTTGTATGTGTGTAAGCCCTAAAATTGTATAGGAGAGCATTTTATTAAGGTTTATGACGCTTTTTACTCAAAATGGCCCGAATATGGCCTATATGACCTTACTTTGCCCATTTCCTACATTTCTTATTAAATGAACTTTATTTATCTCATAACATGTCAATATTATCTAGTTATATGTGTATAAGGAAAGAAATCACATCAAAAGAGAAAATTAACACAAAATGGCCCTAAGGCGTCTAAGGCGTGAAATCACATCAATATAGCATTTCAAGAAGTTTTAGGACTTACCTCATCAAGCTGTTGAGTGTCCGTACAATGAGTCACAATGTCAAGCATGAATCTCATCACATACAAAGCACAATCAAGTCCATTCTCTTGTTGTGCGCACTAGCATATGACAAACAAATCACATCAGTGAAACATGCAAAGGAAATGAGCAAATATTTACTACCATAGATTTTCAAGATAATCACAATAATATCATGTAAATTACCAACGGTGTCTTCCATGTTGGACCCTTTGGAGCACGACAATGTAGCTTCTTCATAACACAAAATAAATGTTAGTTCATACACAAAACAAAGGAGTTGGGTTAAGTAGAAGCTATTTATGCCAGTTTCACCTACTTATGGTCCTATAACCTTGTATATGCATGATAATGAGTACACTAAGGCAATTTCAAACTACAAATATATCATTTTCGCCTACTTATGCTCCTATATACATGATAACTAAACTATATTTGCAATGAAACCATTACTAACTTTTAATCAAACTACCTCATTCTGAAATTCCTTCGTTGTGGTCTGATCGCATATAACCTGCTTCGTTGTCTATGTCATTTAGTACTCCAGGTCTAGGAACAGTGAAAGGTGCTGAATCATCAAACGCATCATATTCTTCCTCATCCTCAACATCTCCAATGCCTAGGATTCTTCTTTTGCCAGCTAGCACTATAGACCATTTTGAATCCATTGGGTCAGTTACGTAGAACACTTGCTTAGCTTGAGATGCAAGGATAAATGGTTCCGCACTTTCATTCAAGTGGCCAAGATCTACAAGAGTAAAGTCATCATGTTTGACGTTACGCCTGATATTATCAACCCACTTACAATTGAAAAGAGCAACCGTGAAGTGACAATAATCAAGCTCCCATATTTCTTGAATTCGACCATAGTATGACAACTCTGCATCGACAGGTGATTTATCCTTAGAACTTGCAAAATCCCTTGACGATGCCACAATAGTTACACCACTATTTTGGGTGGAGGAAGATTTCAAATCACGAGCCTCGGTCCAAAAAGTGTACCCATTGATGTCATATCCCTCAAATGAACGGACATCATCCCTAGGACAGTACGCAAGCCACCGTACTGTATCGGTCACATTAGTATCATTCAATCCACTCATTACTCGTTCACGAAACCAATCAATAAATTTCTTATTATGCAGCTGCATAAGTGCCCTTTCACCTTTGGATGGAAATTTGGCACGCAAACAAGCCATGTGCTCGTCTAAATATGGGTGCACATCTGAACATGGTGCAACACATAAAGGTGTGCTTGTAAGAACTGATCTCGGTCTGGTGACATTCGTTTCGACCCAATTGTGCCATGACCATCAAGTCTACCTTCATGTCGAGAAGTAGGAAGACCAATAGGTTGAGAAAGGGCTATGTAGTCCGCCACAAAGTTACCTAACTCCTCACCCACTGTCCCTTGCATTATACTTCCTTCAGGGTGAGCTCGGTTTCGTACTTTATCTTGTAATGTACCCATGTGTCTTTCAAAAGGGTACCACCACCTCATGAACACTGGACCGCACAACTTAATCTCACGCACCAAATGAAGAACCAGATGAACCATTATGTCAAAAAATGAGGGTGGGAAATACATCTCAAATCTGCACAAAGTCACAACCACATCTGCTTGCAAAGCATCTAGTGTACAAGGATCAAGAACTTTGCTACAAATTGTATTGAAAAACGAACAAAGGCTTGTAATCGCTTCCCTCACGTGTTTTGGTAGAATACCACGGATTGCAATCGGTAGGAATACTTGCATCATAATGTGACAATCATGGGATTTCATACTTGTCAGCTTCAATTCTCCATTTAAGGTTACAAATCTTTTCATGTTAGATGAGTACCCTGATGGAACCTTAATGCCGTACAAACATGCACAAAACATACGTTTCTCTACCTTTGACAATGTATAGCAAGCCGGGGGTAAATAATTCTTTTCATCCTTCCCTTTACCCTTAACTTTCTTCTTTGACGCATCTTTGGCCTTTCCCTTTCCCTTGCTCTTCTCCTTCTCTTTTTTCGAAACACTTTCATCTTCTATTCTCGGATCCTTCCCCTTTCTAACCTTTTCTTGAGGCCACAATTCTGGACGAATCCCCATCTCTTTCAAATCTAACCGTGCACCCTTTCCGTCCTTTGTTTTGCCTGGGATATTCATAAGCGTCCCCAAAAGAGAATCACACACATTCTTCTCTATATGCATCACATCAAGACAATGCCTAACGTCATGTTCTCTCCAGTATGACAGCTTCCAAAAGATTGATTCTTTCTTAAACAGAGCAGCTGAGACCACAGTTTTTTCTGATTTTCCAAACACCGTTTGTATCCCTTTCACCCGAGCACTAATCTCAGCACCAGTCAATGGTTTAGGCGCAGTATCCTCTTCCACGGTTCCATTGAAAGCCTTTTTTTGCCTACGGTACGGGTGATCACGCCTAAGGAACCTTCGAGTCCGTAGGTAGACATCTTTGTGAGAATGAGTCAGGTATACGCTTGATGTGTCATCAATACATATGGGGCATGCTTTTTTCCCTTTGACCTTGTACCCACACAAGTTTCCATATGCAGGGAAGTCATTCATGGTCCACATAAAGGCTGCACGCAATGTGAACATCTCGTTCTGATGAGCATCGAAAACGGAAACCCCTTCGTCCCACATCTTTCTCAAGTCGTCAATAAGCGGCGCAAGGTAAACATCTATGCCGTTTCCAGGTTGCTTAGGACCAGTTATTAGCAATGAAAGCATTACATACTTACGTTTCATGCACAACCAAGGAGGAAAATTATAAATCACTAAAAGTACCGGCCATGTGCTGTGTTGGGTACTAAGAGTGCCAAATGGATTCATCCCGTCCGTGCACAACCCAAGCCTTAAATTTCTGACTTCATTACCAAATTCCTCAAACTTCAAATCAATGTTCTTCCACTGTGGAGAGTCAGCTGGATGCTTCAGCATTCTGTTTTTCTTTCTTCCCTCTGCATGCCACCTCAAGTTTTTAGCGTCTTTTGGTATTGAGAACAGACGCTTAAACCTTGGAATAATGGGAAGATACCACAACACCTTAGCAGGAGGTCCCTCCGTGTCAGGATTGCAACTCATGCGCTTGTACCGCGACCGCTTGCATCGTGGACACTCCTGCAGTTTTTCATACTCATTTTGATACAAAATACAGTCATTAGGACATGCATGTATCTTCTTATACTCCAAACCAAAGGGACACATGAGCTTCTTTGCGTAATAATAAGACTTAGGAATTTCATTCCCATCAGGCAACATATCACTTAATGCAGTCAACAAAGAAGTAAAACTGATGTCCGTCCACCCATGCTTCGACTTAATGTTGAAAAGTGTTAGCACGGCCGATAGTTTGGAGTATTTTTTGCACCCGGGATACAAAGGCTTTTTGGAAGCCTCCGATAATAATTCAAACACTTCACCTTCAACACCTTGCAACATCTCATCCACTTGTTCATCCTCGACCTCATCCGCCTGATCTTCATCAGCTCCATCCTCACCATTATCAACAATATACTCATCATTCTCGTATTCCTCGTCCACATGAATCTCAGTGCTTCTAACACGCACATCATTCCGATCAAGATCCCCACTGTACTCTCCACTTTCTCCGTGCCAAATCAACACATGGTAAAATTGCCTAAACCCACGACATAATACATGATCTCTAATGATTTCAACACTATCGACCACATTCACACAATTACAATCAACACAAGGACAATAAAGGCCTTTGCCTCCCAGTGTGCGTTGATAAGCTAAAGCCCTCTCGCAAAACTCTTGAACCCCATTCCAAAATTCCAATGTATCGCGTCTACCATACATCCAACCACGATCCTTCTCCATTTAGTAAATTGTCTCTAAACATATATATAGCACCATATAATTATAATGTGTAAGTGCTACATATTTTATGTAAATCAAATTCAAGTACAAAACGTGAATATACCATTCATATAGTGAAAAAATGCATGTTTCCAAAGGGTCCTTATCACTCCAACCTAACCCATCCTTGAATGTCTACTCTCACTAGTGAATGTATGTCAACTTTCCAATTTTAAGGAAAATCCGGCAGCATTTCCCCCTAGTTCTCCAAGTACACGATGTAGATAATTAATTACCCACATATGTACCCAGAGAACATAGTGAGGAAATGGTAAGCCAAGATGTTCCTTAAAATCGAAAAGAAAACATATATTCACCACCTAAGTGAGAGTACACATTCAAGAACAGTTCCAACCGGGGACTATTCAAGACTTTCTCCTAATGAGAAAGCCTTGAACGGGTATCTAGGCATATGATGATGCAATTCAAGTATTCTATATATTGTTGTATTTATTTGCAATTAAACAATACACAAGTTGCAATTTCATGAATAAACTTTTATTAAATGGATGAATAGAAAGAAATATAGCTAAGTAAAGTTTAGTAGTAGTCATACCAATATAGCAACTACCCACTTGAGCTCAATATGTACGTAGTCCTCAAGCTAATTAAACTCTTGCTTCAATTCACATATGAATCTATATATTAAAAAAAACAAAAATTAGCAACGTCACTAATTCTCTAATATATTCACAAATCTCTAATGTATTCACAATTCTCTAATTTATTCACAATTCTCTAATGTATTCACAATTCTCTAATTTATTCACAACTAATTAAGTGGCAATATCACTATTTCTCTAATTTATGCACAATTCTCTAATTTAATCACAATTCTCTAAATTATTCACAAATCTATAATGTAATCACAATTCTCTAATTTATTCACAATTTTCTAATTTATTCACAACTAATTAGAAGCAAAGTCACTAATTCTTTAATATATTCACAATTACCCATTAAAACAACCTCAAATTACACATTAAAACATACAAAAACTCAACTAATTAAGTAACATTTTTACTAATCTCTATTATATTCATAATTAATCATTAAATCAACATCAAAATAACCCATTAAAACATACAAATTTTTCAACTAAGGAACAAGGTAATGCAAAATTACTCTAATCTATAATATGTATTCAAAATTACTCTAAACATACAAAATTACTCTAATGTATAATATGTATTCAAAATTTCTAAATAAACAACCAATGCAAAAATTTAAAAAATTAGGTAAAATTATATACATTCCTTGACTTTAATTTTCTTAACAATAATTGTTCAAAATGCTATTGAAAATAATAGAATTACATATTTCAAAATAATTGTTCAATTTTTAACAAAAAAATAAAAAAACTTACCCTAAATTAGTTGGAAGACTGTGCGCGCTGGTGGAGGTGGAGGCGTGCTGCTGTACGCGGAGATGGAGGCGGTGCGCGCTGGTGGAGGTGGAGACGGTGCGTGCTACCGTGGAAGGTGGTGCGGTTGAAGGTGACGCGGCGGCGACGATCAGGGCTTCTTCAATTCGAACAGCAGGGCTGCGGCGCGGCGGTTGAAGGTGGTGCAGCAAAAGAAGGGTCGAAGGTGGCGCGGCGGCAGAGAAGAGGAGAAGAGAAGAGGAGAACAGCGCAGCAGACCGAGGCTTCTTCAATTCGAACATCAGGGCTGCGGCGCGGCTTCTTCAATTCGAACAGCAGAAAAGGAGGGGACGGAGACTAGGTTATGGGTTTTCTGGTGGTGTTCAAGGTGGCAGCAGTGGTGGAGGGAAAAGGAGGGGACGGAGGCAGCAGTGGTTTGGGTTTTTCGAATGAAACAGTGAAGGTGATGAATGGTTAAGGAAAGGAGGAAGAAAGAAGGGGGAAAAAAGGAGGGAACGAATGAATGAAAAGGGCCGGTTTTTTTTTTGTTTAAAAAAAACCACCGGTTCACTAAGGCACCGGTTCAAACCGGTGCTTTTTAGTTTTTTGGCACCGGTTTGAGTTGAACCGGTGCCTTTTACCAACTTATTTAATCCCGCCCAATTTTGGGCCGGGTTTTGGCACCGGTTTGGCTTGAACCGGTGCCAAAAGGGGGTTGCCTTTTTGAATTTTTCTACTAGTGTATGAAGAGATGATCTAACCTCTTCTAGGGACATAGTATCTTTACCAACAATAAAAGATTGCACAAAATTTTCATACGACAAAGGTAAAGAAACTAATAGAATTAAAGAAGCATCCTCATCATTAACCTTAACATCAATATTACGCAAATCTAGCAAAATCGTATTTAATTGATCTAGGTGATCTCTAAGAGGTGTACCTTCAATCATTCGCAGACTGAACAGACGTTGCTTCAATAGAAACTTGTTGGTTAGAGACTTGTCATGTTCAAACTCTCCAATTTCAACCACAGACCCGATGCGGTTTCCTCCTCCGCAACCTCAGTAATGATATCGTCTGCAAGACACAACATGATCGTTGAATGTGCCTTCTCCTCTAGAATGGCCATCTCAGCGGTATCCGGACCCGGTGACTTTTTTGTCGATGGTGTCTCAGCGCCATCTGAACCCTATGACTTCTTTGCCAATCGTGCGGCCCATAACCCTTTTTGTTTCAACAACGCCCGCATCTTGATCTGCCATAAACTAAAACTATTCCTCCTCGTGAATTTATCAATTTTCACATTCATACCAGACATCTCTCCCACTCAAATCGAACCTGAGCTCTTGATATCACTTATTGTAACGGATGTGAGAAAGAACAAATTAATGAATGCAAAACAAGTAAATAGCACACACAGATTTACGTGGTTCACCATTAATGTGTTGACTACGTCCACAGGCAGGCGAGAGAAAAGTTTTATTGATCTTGAGGAAATTCCAGATTACAGATTGATAATGTCAATTATCAATAATAGACTAAACTATGACTAAACCCTAACTAGGATTATATATAGCTTCCCTAAATAAGATAAATTAGTGCATAAAAAAGACCCACGAAACCGTAAGAAGTCGTGTGGGCTCCACCGTGCACAAACGGAGAGCTCTCGCTCACCATCGAGCGAGCTATCGCTCGAACCCTAGTCAAGCTATTGCTCATGGTCGAGCATCGCTCGGCCCTTATCTCACCTTCGACCTTCATGAGCTACCACACGAGCTACCAAGCGAGCTATCACTCAGCCTAGTTGAACTAATCTATCTCCGTGAGCCATATCTATAGCTCACTCGCATATGAGCTATAGCTGCAATTTTGTCACAACTCCATATGCTTCCGAAACTACCGAGCTACCTCTCGAGCTATAGCTCGCTGCTCCTAAACCCAAATTCAAGGCATATTTAACAAGCACGATAAGACACGGCATAACACGACACAATAAAGCACTGCACGCTAAAAACAATGAAATTTTGCTTAAGCACATAAGCCCGATATGATCCGACATGATAGCACATGGACCTGACCTATTGAAAATTTTGGCCTGGCCCAACACAATACGTAACTCGTAGGCTGGGCCAAGGGACGAGCCTAACTAACCCCAAAGCACGTGAGTCCAACACGAGGCACGGCCCAGAGCCACCTTACGCATGACTAATCCAATAATGAAAATCGAGTGAGAAATGAGAAAAGGGGGGGGGGGGGGGGAAGAAGAGGGAAGGTAAAAAGTGGGGCCCACATGACGTCATAAAGAAGTTGGGAGGTGTCAAAATAGAGTGAATAGAATTTCTGTCTATCGTTAGAGTGTAGAATAGTGTATTTATACAAGAGATTAGGGCTCATGAAATAGGCCCGTTAGCTATACAATAAAACACTAAATATAGACCCTAACACCCCCCCTCAAGTTGGAGCATGCAAATCACAAATGCCCAACTTGCCGAGTAAATACATGAACTGACTTTTACTCAAAGCCTTGGTGAATATATCCGCTAATTGGTCTGTAGTCTTCACATAAGACGGGCTAATGATACCATCCTGAATCGCATCACGAAGATAATAACAATCCACCTCAATGTGCTTAGTACGCTCATGGAATACCGGATTCTGCGCAATATACAAGGCAGATTGATTATCACAAAATAAACTCATAGCACGGGGATGCGAGACGCCCAAACTCAGAAGAAGAGCCTTGAACCATTTCAACTCATCAGTAGTTTTAGACATTGAGCGGAATTCGGCCTCTGAAGAAGACTTAGCCACAGTGTCCTGTTTCTTAGTCTTCCAAGACACAGGAGAAGAACCAAGAAACACTAACCAGCCTGAGATAGAACGACGCGACAAGGGACAACCTGCCCAATCTAAGTCACACCAACCTGTAATCTGTAAATCACAATCGGAACTCAAAAGGATTCCCTGACCCGGACATCCCTTCAAGTACCGGACTGTACGAAGAGCAGCTTCCCAATGATCCTGTCGCGGTTGTTGCATAAATTGAGACAAAATATGCATCGCGTATGCTAAATCCGGTCTAGTAAAAGACAAATAAATCAGACGACCAACAAGCCGTCGATACTGCTCTGGATCAGAAAAGAAAGAGGACTCTGATTTCGCCAGAGTATGATTCTGCTCTATAGGAGTACCTGCTGGACGAGAACCTAGCAAACCAGACTCTGCAATAATGTCAAGTGTATATTTCCGTTGACATAAAAATATGCCATCCGGACTACAAGCAACCTCAACACCAAGAAAATACTTCAGAACACCCAAATCCTTCATATGAAAACAGTCACTCAAGTATGACTTCAATGTTGAAATCGCAGAGGAATCATTACCAGAAATAATCAAATCATCAACATATACCAGAACACTCAGTTGAATAGACCCAGATTGCAGAGTAAAAAGAGAGTAATCAGAGTACGATTGCCGAAATTCGTACCTTTTCAAAGATGAGGCCAATGTAGAGAACCAACAACGAGGTGCCTGCCGAAGACCATACAACGACTTCAGAAGACGACACACCATACCAGGTTGAGCTCCATGAAAACCAGGGGGAGGTTTCATATAAACCTCCTCATCAAGATCACCGTGAAGAAATGCATTGTGGACATCCATCTGATGCAATTCCCAGTTCGTCGCAGCAGCCACAGCAAGAAAAGCACGGACAGTGACCATTTTAGCAACGGGAGCAAACGTCTCGTTATAATCGATACCTTCAACTTGATGATTACCAAAAATAACAAGACGAGCCTTCAATCGCTCTAGTGTGCCATCAGAGTTAAGCTTGACCTTGTAAACCCAACGACACCCAAGAGCCTTCTTGCCCGGAGGTAATTTTTCCATCACCCAAGTGCCATTATTTTCTAATGCATCAATTTCTTTTTGCATTGCCTCTTTCCATCCCTCATCTTGCATTGCCTCCTTGAAATTATGAGGCTCAACCATCATATCAAAAGCTGCAATAAAAGCACGGTGTCGCAGAGAAAATTTATCACAATTCACAAAATGTGCTAAAGGGTAAGGAGTACCTGAGGAGCTCGGAGTAGACGGTGAACTAGTAGAAGTAGATGGACTCGGGATAGATAAAGTATGTGCGACGTAATCACGGTGCCAACCCGGTGCATGCTTTGGCCGAATACCACGACCCAAATCAAGCGTAGAGGAGGTAGAAGAGCTCGGGTCAGCATGGGAGGAGCTGCCCGAGCTGCTGTCACTTGCTGCAGCAGTAAGAGCCGCAGGCTGGCTGCGGGCAGCACTAGAAACCGCAGGCTAATCGCGGACTAGGCTGCCATCAGCAGCTGCGGGCTGGGAAGCAGGGGCAGCAGTGGAAGGTGCGGTGTGTGGGCTGCCTGCACTGCTGTCCGGAGTTCCGGGGTCAAGAGTAGCCTCACTCGCTTCAAGAACACACTCCAAATCATCTAGAAAATTGGCATCCACACCCAAATTATGTTCAACCACATTCTCATTCCCAACATGACTATCACCCTTTGTGGCATACGGAAATTCATTCTCATAAAAAATGACATCACGGGAAACAAAAATATCACCCGTCTCCAAATCATACAACTTCCACCCTTTTTTACCATGAGGGTAGCCCACAAACACACATTTCCTACTCCTAGGAGCAAATTTATCCCCCTTAGCCTTTTGATTATGAGCAAAACAAAGACACCCAAAAACTTTCAATTCATCAAAAGTAGGCTCCTTACTAAAAAAGCAATTCAAATGGAGTCTTATTATCAAGTAGACGAAAGGGAGTACGGTTAATCAAGTAGACCGCACCTAGGACACATTCTCCACAAAAACCAACCGGAAGATTGCCTTCAAACATTAAAGCACGACTAACATTCAAAATATGTTGGTGTTTACGCTCCACTCTACCATTTTGTTGTGGGGTACCGACACAAGATGTTTGGAATAAAATGCCATTATCAATAAAATACGGAATCATGGGTTTGAATTCCGTACCATTATCACTCCGCACACATTTAACATGAACATCAAATTCACATTTAACCATAGCAAAGAAAGAAGAGAACAAAGAATAAACTTCGGTTTTATCATTTAACAAATAAACCCAAACACCTCTTGAGAAATCGTCAACAATAGTCAAAAAATAATGAGCACCACAAGTAGAGGGAGTCTTATATGGCCCCCATAAATCACAATGAATCATTTCAAAAATTCGGCTAGCCCGACTATCACGGTCCGGGAAACTACCCCGTGACTGCTTAGCTTGTGGACAAATTTCACATGCTTTATTCAAAGATTTGCTACTAGAACTAGCACTAATAGCAGGCACTAACTTGACTATTTGATCCGACGGATGACACAGACGACGATGCCATAGCTCGAATGTAGAAACTCCCGAATTCGTCACCGGACATACTTTTGGGATTCGCCGGAAATAGTAGAGTCCATCTATTCGTTCACCGCCTCCAATCAGGCTCCCCGAGTGTTGGTCCTGTATAGCACATAAAGAATCAGTGAATCGGACATAACAAGCAGAATCATCAATCATTTTAGACACCAAAATTAAATTGCAATTTAATTTAGGCACAAATAAAACATTCTCTAGAGTAATTCCGTCGGCCAAATACACACGCCCTTCCTTTGTAGCTAGAGTTTCTGTACCATCCGGAAGACCAACGGGGCATGATAAAATAGAACGTTCAGCCACTAAGCAAGAGGCATCACCGGTAACATGATGAGAGGCGCCAGTGTCGATAATCCAAGACGATGAAAAATACTCACCAATCATTTTGTCTTGTTGACTATTATTAACCATATTCAACAAAAGTCGAACATGCTCAGACTTGAACTCAGATAAGGCCGAAAGAGTAGCTTGTGAAGGACCATCACCAATAGGGCTGCCCACGGCATTAGCACGAGCCGTGGGTTTGCTGTGAACAGTAGCAGGTGCGGCAGAAGCAGCTACGGCAGCAGCAGGGGCAGCAGATGCGTGGGATGACAGAGCAGCCCTGCTGCCAGAAGCAGGGGACTGACCAGAATTCGCCCCTCCCCCTTTCTTCCCATATTTCTCTACCCACCAATCCGGGTAACCGTGAAGCATAAAACAGCCGGAATTGTCATGGCCCAAACGCTTGCAATGTGTGCAATATAATCTGCTCTTATCGACCCTATTTGGCTGCTGAAAAGTCCTTCGATCAGAGGAAAGAGCAAAAACGTGTGCCTCATCCTTAGTCTTGTTTTGTGCGATGCCACGAGAGCGCTCTTCCTGAAGAAAAGTGTGGTATGCACGGTCTAGCGTCGCCGGTGGTTGTTGGGACAACAAGTTTGTCCTCACGGCTGCATATTTCTCATCATCAATGCCAATGAGAAATTGATGTAATTTCTCCTCTTCTCTGTCAATTTCATACTTAGCAGCAACATTACACTCACACTTCCCGCACTCACATCCATGGGGAGGCTTGAGGCTTATCAAATCATCATAAAAACCCATCAAAGTATTGTAGTATTCTTCCACAGTCATAGATTTGGTTTGTTTGCAATTAGTGATAGAAGAACGCAATTGTTGGAGGCGAACACCACTAGCCTCGCAAAAACGCTTCTCCAAATAATCCCATAATTTTCGTGCTTCCTCAAAGTATGGGATAGAGGCCGCAAGCTTCGGGTCAATAGCTCGTAGTATCCATGAAACAAGCATGGAGTTGACGGTGTCCCAATCGAGGAGCTTCTTCTTCTCTGTCGGTTTGGAGATGGTGCCATCAACAAACCCATACTTCCTCCGAGACTTCAAAGACAGGGTAATAGCCCTAGACCACGCAAGAAAATTGTCACCCTTCAATACCACATGAGTGATTAAATTGCCGGGTTGATCTCCTGCTCCAAGATAGAAAGGGGACGAAGGATCAATTTTGCCATCGTCCGTCATTGATGAACAAACAGTAGAGAAGAATAGTGATTATAGAGTAGTAATCAGAGAGTAGAGAAGTAGAGATTAGAGAAAAAAAATGTAGAGAGAATAGATTAGGGTTTAGAGTATAGAGGCTCCGATACCATGTCAAAATAGAGTGAATAGAATTTTTGTCTATCGTTAGAGTGTAGAATAGTGTATTTATACAAGAGATTAGGGCTCATGAAATAGGTCCGTTAGCTATACAATAAAACACTAAATATAGACCCTAACAGGAGGCAACTAGGTGGGAATTTTTGATGTTTTATAAAATAGTAGGTGGTAATTTGCAAAAAAAAAAAAAATATAATAGCAGGTGGTAATTGCTAAAATGGAAAGAATAGTAGGTGGTAATTGTCAAAATTTCTCAGTTATTAAGGTAAGAAATGTTACATCAATGGTGTGTAGGTGCGCCAATTTCGATGGCTTAGAATTTTGGTTAAAGATGAAAACATAACATCAACAATATCAATTGATCTACATTATACAAAATACGATTAAATACGTAATAGTAATACAACAATTGCAACAATGTTACGAAAAGCCCCAAACCTTTAAGGCGTTATCACTTATAAATATTCCATACAAAGTGCTTACACATTTAAATTTTACACATTTGAAGAAAAAAAAGAGATATAATAATTTATGATGACATTATTATGTGATAAATAATATTATATGCTAAGGCTACAAAATATTCATTTGCAATATTGAAATAAAATAATAACAATTCAAAACGAGTTAGTAGATCTTGATCCGAGTTAAGTTGGAAAGTGCATGTTGCAAATTTGTTCAAATTTGAAAGAGAACAAGATGAAGATCTTGAAAACATATTAGAACAAGTATTTAACAATTGAGGGAAGATGAACATTGATGAAATAGTCTTTCCAGTTGATGCCAATTGGATCGAAGTTGAAGACATCTTCATTCAATCCATTTTCGCGGGCAGTGATGAACAATTTTTCAGTATTTGCATCGGCAAAACTGTTAATTAAAGCAAAAATTAGTCATAAATTAGATGCATAATGACTATTAAAATTAAAGCAACAGCTTTACTTACATGCCCTTGAAGAACAAGTAGGGTTTATACAAGTCCACCAATTTCATTGCGATTTTCAGCTTTTTGTCAAAATTAAACAAGGTACGTTGCAAGTCACTACGACCCATCCTAGTAGCAATAATTAATATCTGTAAAAAAAAAAAAAGTTACATAAAATTTAGCTAGTCTTAAAATAGAAAAAAAAAAAAAAATTGCTCTATTATATCGACCTATTTACTTTAAATTAATTCGTTGCTAATATGAAATATATAGTAGTAGGATATAAAAAATCTACCATTTGTACGACGAATTGCCACATGAAGAGGATCATTTCAAATATGAGTATGTTGCTCAACACTACACCTTTGCCAATTTTTACCAAATTGCCTTCACGGTTGGTCCATGGATTTTTAGTGAAGTAATGGTAGTGAAATTCATGCAGCTCCTTAAATGATACTGGATTTCTGTAAGAACTTCCCACTTGGTATACTGTCAAAGAAGGTTGATTTACATGGGCCTTCATTGCCACAATCATCGAGTTCACAAACATATCAGCCGGTATCTGTGCAACAAGAACATAAATTACACGATAAAATTAGCTTATACTCATCCTCATTCATCTAATACATCTTCATGTACATTTAAGTTTTGTTTTTAAAAAATGTTATAGCATTCATACAATTTAGTAACGAGTGTAGAGATTAAAGAAGACGGACCAAGTCTAAGACAGAGCTTTTGTCCGCGAGAAACAAACTTAAGCTTCCTTTTCCATATGTTACAGCAACACTATCAATAGTCCTGCCATCATATAATTAAGTTGAAACGAAAACTATTAAGATTGATGTCCAAAAATAAAAGCTCTTAGCTTAATCTAGATTTTTAGATAGACCAATAACATTATAACAATGTTTGAAAATGGTATTGATTAGAAAATAATATATACCTGCAACCTTCAACCCAACCGGGAAAGGGTTCTTGCAAAGTGCTACACACAATTGTAGGCCTCATTATAATCACAGGTAAATCGCCTCTCAATTGCCCTACAAGCATCTCTCCCATCGCCTTTGTAAAAACATACGTATTTGGCCATCCATAAAATTTTGCCCTATTTAATCAATTGTTTTAAATAAATAGTTAGAAAATCGGAAATTTTCTTTAATATCACTTATACTTGTATATTACAGCTTATATTACACATGATAGTATTAGATTGAAATTTAATTTGGTTTTACACGAAAAAGTAATTTGTCATACCTTTGAACTCCTAGGTTTTTCATCTTTTGTCTTATAATCTTTTCAGGAAGATCACTAGATTTAAGATTGCTTAAAGTTTGTTCAGCAAGTTTTTTCTCAGATTCGATGTCCAAGCCAGTTACACCATTCAAAGTCTCACCCATCACATATGGGCTTTCAGATATTATTCCTGCCTTTTCTCCACACACATACGCTAAGAAAATACAAAAATTAAACATTGTCAAGAGATATCGACAAATTAAGTACTCCCTCCGTCCCTGAAAGAAACAGGCGTGATTTGAGCTTACCAGTTGAAACATGGATGAGCAATTGTATTTTAGCACAACTCTTTGCAAAGTTGACGACATGTTTTGGTCCTAGAGTATTCACTCCCAATGCAACATCATACCTACACCCATTTAATGCAATAAATGCATTAGTATTACCGTACCTTCATTCAAAATTATATGCCCTTTTTAGGAACATAAATTCATGGACATAATTTAGTCATTTTCATATGCATATTTTTGTTCATGACCATAACTATAGCTATCGGATTCTTATGGTTCAATTATTAGGGATAGTCCCCTAGACATGAGATCGGTACATTAATTATCTTTTGTGACTCTCTAAACCAAAGTTATTTCCATTCTACTGGGCCGGTGGTACCAACTCTGCTGACATCTCAATTAAATCACACACTGTATAACGTATATATTGTTGACTTATTTTATTATCGAGGAGTAATTATTTATTTAACCATAGATTAGGTTTTAAGGCCAAGGACACACTCATTAAAATAGTTTTACACATTAAGTACCTTCCAAAGCACATTACTTGGCTAATAAATCTGTACTTCGAGTAGTTTATAGTACAAAATAACTAGTATTAGTAAATGATAATAAGATTAATAACATACCTTTCTTCAAACTTTGTGGTTGCTGCTACGTTAATAACAATATCTATATCTTCATACATGTCCTTCATTTGCTCAGCAGTAAGTCCCAAATTCTCGTAAGAAGTATCACCGGCTACTACAGTTATCTTCTCCGAAACGAAAGACTCAAAATTTGATCCCAATTTCTCTCTTAGAACTTTGAACAACTCCTTGCCTAAGATCTATGTCCATGACAACAACAATAAATTATTTTGTACTATGATAACGCGAATATTACAAAAAAAAAAAAAAAAAAAAAAAAAAAAAAAAAAAGTAACCCTTCTTTCCAAGAATATGAGCTACGTACACTTACAACTTCCAATCTAGTAAAATTGTACGTAAATTAGTTCACTAGTTTTAGAAATAATATATACCTCATCTTGCAGCCGAGCATCGGCTGCTTGAGCATCTCTAGCCCTTACAAGAAGGTATAATTTTTTCACATCTGGTTGAATACGAAGTATCTTCTCCACGAGAACTGCATTAATCATCGTTACAAACGTGTTAATATAAAATCGTCGAGAGTGTGTGAAAATGTGTAATTTCTCATAGATCGATAAAAGAAAGAAATTGTACGTACTCTTAGCAATGAAGCCTGTAGCACCGGTAACTAAGATAGTTTTGTTGCCTAGAAACTCAATTATGTTACCAAAATCCATGGTAATATTTCGAAATTAATTACGCTAAAATTGTTTAAATTTTTAAGTAGCTTGGATTTTTTTAGATGAATAAAATGAAAGAAACTGAAATATATGAACGTTTATATAGGAATAACTCAAGTCAATATCAAGGCAGTATACAACGATGACCAAATTAAGCAACTTGTGGTCCTACGTCACTATATTATTATTAGCAAGTCACCAAAACTGAATTAACTGACTTTGCTTTTACTATATTTTACTCGTATGTTAGTAGTAACAATTTTTATTATTACTTGCAATTATCAAACGACACGTAATCGAATAATTGTTTAGTTTACTTAAAAGGTTGATTTACAGAAATTCATCTATAATTTCATTAAAAATGGCAGCAAAATGTGTGCCAACTATATTGTTGGCCAAAATTATGGGTAACCGTGGTAGTTCTTGACATTTCAACAAAATATATTTTATGTGAGAAAATAGTTTTTTAATTAATAAAATAAAAGAAATAGTAATATGTCAAATAGTTAGCTGTTTATGGTCACCTAGAAGGTGGATTGGTGCTTTGGTAGATCAAATTCTTCATAGTATTGAGCTGAGATTGCTGACTAGTGTTGGGATAATGCCAAATTGCATAATCACAAGTTGTTTGTTTGCCCTCTTATATATGTCCAATTTATCTAAGTTTAAATAATGGAAATGTTGATATATATGTTTGAACTTGGTGCAACGTATGTACACACGTTTGGGTCTTTTCACATCAAGAAAAATGACCTTGTCGAAATTGTTTCATTTTAGTTTAAATTAGCCAACCATTCAGTTGCGTAGTTCATTTTTTGGGTGCTATGGTTTTCTTGCATTACTTGTCAAGGAAGATACACTCTCCCTTGTATACATAAGCTAATCTAATTGAACTATTATCTTCTTTTAATTTGTATCCAATGTCAAGTCCAAATCCTCAGTCAGTAACATAAATTCCGTCTTTATGGAAGAAAAAACATGATTATATATATCAAGATGAATTTAAATACAATCAGATTATAAGATGTACAACAATAGCGAAAATTCTACTTTACTTTCAGGGGGTTTGAGAATATGGGGTAAGTTTAATTTCCAGATAAATATATTGCTCTTATTAAAAAGATGATCACATGTAGACAAATTTTGAACTTTAAAATTGTCATTATCTTGAAGAAGTTAGGGCCTGTTCCCATTTACTTAATTTCAGTTCAGTTCAGTTCAGTTCAACTCCAATCAGTTCAGCTCCAATCAGTTCATTTTTTAATTTCCCTCTCTCATAAAATATTCATTTCAACTCAATTCAGTTCAGTTCAGCTCCAATCAGTTCAGTTCAGTTCGGTTCAGCTCCAATCAGTTCAATTCAGTTCAGTTCGGTTCAATTCAGCTTCAATCAGTTCAATTCAGTTCAATTCAGCTCAGTTCATTAAATGCGAACAAACCCTTATATATAACACCAAATATTATTGAAATTTTCAGATGCACAAATACAACAAAAAAAAATGAGTAATGGATTTTTAATATAAATTTTTATTCAATATTATCTATTAACTAATACTAAAACAGAACATGCTTACATCATTTTTGACACACGTCACACTATCATTATAACATTTCCCGCCAAAACAATATATGGTGTCATCGTTATTTTTTTTTTGTTATTTTACTTAGCGTATTTTTAAAAAGTACATTGTATTGTTATTTTGGAAAAAACATGAATCATTAATGCAATATAATGTATATTACTTTTAAATATTTTCAACACAACTAATCAACAATAATTTTTTTCTCAATTAAATTTTAATAATTTGGCGCTATTATTTTAATTTTCTTATACACATTGCATTTGTATATTTCATATGAATTACCTCATTTTTTATGTATCACAAATTAGTTATGGAAAAAAATTGTTACTACCGTGCGATGCACGGGCATTAATCTAGTATCACTAATATATAAAGTTGGTCTCGTAGTCAAGCTACGAGACAACAACACTTGGTATTCCAATTTTACGACTAGTGTCGCACCAAGGAAAAGATAATCAGGGGTTATTGTGACACCTATGATGCTAAGTGTTTAGGGTAATTTTACCCCGCCGCGTGGTCCAATCAGAGGATGACACGTGTCAGCCCCAGGATGGCCCAAGGTGGACAAATCCCTGCTTGACACATGTCACTCCATAAATTAGGGGGGAAATGGCAGCTCTCAGGCCCAAATCCCGAGAAAGCCACAATGCGGTGCAGCCCACCAATGATTAGGGATCAGTGACCTAATCGGGGGCACAAATCCCGAGGACCCTATAAAAAGGGAGATTCCCCTCTTTTGGATGACACGTTTTACCATATTATTACAAACTGTCCCTGTGATAGAAACATCTGAGCTTGGAATCCGAGCAGAGACCCACCTAAATTCCGCACCTTTTTCTCTCCCTTCAAGTTTCTAACTTGTTCGTCGGAGGCGGAGCACCACCCAACCGGTGTCTCCGTTTGTTTTGCTGGTACAGCTCACGCCGGATCAGTCTTCGTGCTGTAACTCTCCCGAGGGACAAAAACACCCAAAACATTTGGCGCCGTCTGTGGGGAGAGTACCTTGAAGATGGTTCAAGAGTCTGTACCACCCCCTAACCGTCTGGGCGATGACCCAGAAGTCTTTACAGGCCAGGAGGATGAAGATCCTCAAGTCGAAACCTTTACCGCCGATGATGGCTCTCTCAGAATCAAGCGCATCCGGCCTAGAGATACTCTGGAGCGGGGTGCCACCCAGGCGGGTACAAGTCGACCCCCCTGGGCAGCCGGAAGGGGAAACCCATACGGCCGCAGGATCAGCACCTGTCACCCGAGACGAACTCATGAGATTCATGACAAGTTTCAAGGGTGAAATTAAAGAGCTGATCACCCAGAGCCAGGCTGGCCCAAGTAGAGGTCAGTCGGCCAAGAAGACTCCTCTGGAAAAGGGGAAGTCAGTCAAAGATCGGCAGCCAACTCCCCATCCAAAGGAGAAGGCAGCCGGGACCATTGATTGGTCCAAGATTCTTCTTCCTAAGAGGAATACCAATAATAACCGCTGGATTCAACAGTCGGTGGGAAGTAAAAAATCATCTCTTGATACCCGGGAAATAATCAACCGGAAGAGAAATCAACACCTGTCTGAGTCGGCTTCAACGTCGAACTTTCCTGACAGCTTCAACAACACTTCTGCAAGGAATGCTCTCTCCCTGCATGAGAGCCAGACAGGCGGTAATACCGTCCATTCTGGTCCTCAGATGATTGGAAATGTACCATATGTACCTACTCAGGTTTACGGTCAGTATCCCCCTCACTTCATGCAGCCGGCTCTCTTCGGAGGTCAGGCGGCATATCAAAATGTCCAGCCAGTGGACTGGCAGCTCCATCTGCTACGCTTGGGTGAACAACCTTCTGCGTTCACCCAGGAGATAACCGAGGCGGCACAGCCGACCAAGGTTAAGAATTTATTGGTGGGTACCTATGATGGTACCACCAACCCGGAAGATCACCTTATGGCATACACCAACCTCATGTACTTACAGGGGTTGGATGATGCCACCTGGTGTCGATGCTTTCCGGCTACATTGAAGGGTATTACCCAACAATGGTTTGGCAACTTGCCGGCCGGGTCCATTGACAGTTTCAGGAAGCTCGCCTTCCTGTTTTCTTCCAACTTCTCAATGAACATCACTACTAAGAAAACGAGCCTTGACTTGAGCACTGTTAAGCAGGGAGAGAGAGAAGGGTTGCGCTCATATGTCAGGCGGTTCAATCTGATCAGAATTCAGATTCAAGGACTGTCTGATGAGGTATCTTTTACAGACTTTTTTAAGGGTCTGAGAGACGGGTCGACCTAGTCAGAAAAGGGGCTTTCACCTTACAGGCAGCCCAGAGGGAGGCGGAAAGCTACATTCAAGCTACCGACCTCTGCCCGCCTGGTAACCAGTCGGACTCCAAGAAGTCCGACAAGCAGAAAGACAGTCGGCCTGCTCAGCCGGCCAAAAATAAAGAAGAGAGCAAGAAGAGAAAAGAAATCTGGGCGGTTTATGACTCTGACCAGCCGTCCCAGAAGAAAAAGAAAGAGTTTAAACCGTACGTTCCCAAGTATGAGTTTAACAAGGACTGCAACTCCATCCTCATGGAGATTAAGGACCAGCTGTCCCTAGAGAAGCCAAATCCAATGAAAAGTTTCATTCAATCAAGGAACAAGAGCAAATTATGCCAATAGCATGATGAGGTTGGCCATGACACCAACGACTGCTTCAGCCTACAACGGGCGTTGGACCGTCTGGCTGACAAGGGGATGTTAAAGTCTTACATTTCTAAGTCCCCAGCCGGGGCAAAGAAGAAGAACAAGGGTCAGTCCTCCAAGACTACCCCCCAGCCTGCTAGTAGCTCGGATACCAACAAGGAGCCGGTCTACACAATAGCAGGCGGGTTCTCCTTTGGTGGCCCTACCATCCGGGGCACCAAAAGCCATCTTCGAAAGATGGACAAAGATGATGATGAGCAGGCGTCTGCAAGCACCTCCTTCCCAGACGTCTTGATCACTGAGAAGGACCAGGAGCAGCGTTCACCGTCCGCATGATGACCCAGTTGTCATTGAATGTAAGGTTGCCAACCAGCTGGTTGGACGAATCCTTATTGACACCGGCAGCTCATCATACATCATCAGCCTCCGGTGCCTGCAAAAGCTGAAATACAATGTCATCAGCATGCATCCGGTCACCCACCCCCTGGTTGGTTTTGGGGGAGGGATGGTCTACCCAGCCGGGAGAATTGACTTACCCATCCGGCTGGGAGAAAAAGGCCAGGGACGACACATTGTCGTCAGATTCTTGGTCGTTGAGGATTTGACCGCCTACAACATTATCCTTGGTCGGCCAACTCTCAATGAAGCCAAGGCGGTAATCATCCCGTCTCTCATGCTCATCACGTATGAGAGGGATGACGGCTCTGTTGGTTCCTTGAATGGGGATCAGAAGACGACCCGGGAGTGCTATCTCTCAACCGTCAAAGATACTGTGGCCTCAGGCGGCCAGGAACCAAAAGACCTTGACAATGTCAAGGATGCCGAACCAGTACCTGCCCCACCAGCAGTCGGGAAGAAAAGAAAAGCACCTCTGCTGGTGGAGATGAAGAAAGAGAAAAAATAGCAATCACTGTCTGGTGAACGGTCAGACGAGCTCCGACCCCAACCGGCTGGTGAAAACATTGATCTCGTTCTGGATGACAGTCGTCCAGAGCGTACTGTAAAGGTTAGGACGGTTGCCCATGCTACTTTGGGTGCAAGCTTGCACCTTCTGCTGAAAGAATTCAAAGACATTTTTGCCTTTGAAGTGGAAGAGATGCCAGATGTCAGCCCGGATCTCGCTGTCCACAAACTCGCTGTGGACCCCAAAAAGAAGCCCATTCGGCAAAAGAAACGAAACCACGGCGAGGAAAGAAGTCAGGCGGCAGCTGCCGAAGTCAAAAAGCTGCTAGACGCCAAGTTCATTCGCCTTGTAATTTCCCCGACTGGGTGGCCAATGTGGTCCTTGTTAAAAAGCCGAATGGGACTTGGCGCATGTGTGTTGATTACACAGACCTCAACAAGGCGTGTCCAAAGGACAGTTACCCGCTTCCAAAGATCGACAGCCTGGTTGACTCTACAGCCGGTCACGCCTTGATGAGCTTTATGGATGCCTACTCTAGCTTCCATCAAATACCCCTCTAGAAGAAAGATCAAGAGAAGACGGCCTTCGTCACTGATTTGGGGTTATTCTGTTATACTGTGATGTCGTTTGGCTTGAAAATGCGCCTGCCACTTTCCAACGGATGATTAATACGGTCTTCATTAATCAAATTGGGAAGAATGTGGAGGCGTACATTGATGACATGATAGTCAAATCCAAGCAACAGACGGATCACCTTGCTGATCTCCCAGAAACGTTCACCACCCTCAGGCAGCATAAGGTCATGTTAAACCCAAAGAAATGCGTCTTTGGTGTTGAGTCTGGGAAGTTTCTCGGATTCCTGATTGATCAAAGGGGGATAGAGGCTAACCCCAAAAAGATACAGGTGGTGATTGACATGATGTCACCCCGTTCTATCAAGGAAGTTCAGATACTCACCGGTTGCCTGGCCGCCTTGGGGAGGTTCCTCAGCCGGTCAGGCGACAAATGCCTTTACTTCTTTCAAGCAATCAGGAAGAAGACCAGGTTTGAATGGGGGGATGATGCTGAGACAACATTCCAAAAGTTAAAAGAACATTTGCATTCTCTACCTAGGCTGGTCAGTCCTTTTCCTAGGGAGACTTTGTACATGTATTTAGCCGTCTCAGATCATGCCCTCAGTGCCATTCTCCTTGCTGAGCGAAACGGCGTGCAGCTCCCGGTTTACTTCATTAGTCGTGTTCTCAAAAATGCTGAACTCCGGTACCCCATGGTTGAAAAATTTGGCCTTGCTTTGTACATGGCATTCAAAAAATTGAAGCCTTACTTTTTGGCACATTCGGTGGTGATTTACACCGACCATCCACTCAAGCGGCCAATGTCTACCTTGGAGTCATCCGGGAGAATGTTGAAATGGGCTATTGAAATGCAAAGTCTTGAAATCACTTACGAACCAAGAAAGGCAATGAAAGGTCAGGCGTTTGCCGACTTCATTGTTGAAATGACTCGTCCGGTGGCTCCGGATAATCTCGATCAGGTTTGGAAAGTGTATGTAGAAGGGAGCTCTACAAAGAATGGTTGTGGTGCAGGTGTAATCTACGAGTCTCTTGAAGGGGACAGATTTGAGTATACACTACGCTTCAAGTTTCAGGCCTCTAATAATGAGGCGGAATATGAAGCCCTGCTAGCCGGTATCCGTATGTGTAAAGCGGCAGGGGCCATGAAAATTGACGCCTACTCTGATTCACAATTGGTCGTTAGCCAGTACGAGGGAAAATATGAGGCAACCCATCCGGCTATGATCAAATATCTTCAGGCGGTCAAAGAAGAGGCTGGGGCACTTGAGGAATTCCGTCTGAATCAAGTGCCTAGGTCTGAAAACAACCAGGCGGATGCATGTCAAAACTGGCATCTTCCGCCTGCCATGATACGCCTTGGTCAGTCTTTTGGGAAGTTCTTGAAAAAAGAAGCATCTATGAAGATCCCATTGGAATTCTGGACCGAAGCTCTACCTGGATGGATGGCATCCGGGCCTATCTTTCAAATGGTACACTTCCTGATTCGCCACAAGAGGCAGTCGTCCTGAAGAAGCGAGCTGCAAGTTTCGAGTTGAGAAACGGAGAACTCTTCAAGGCAGGGTTTCTAAAGCCCCTGTTGAAGTGTGTCACCCCAGAAAAGGGGAGGGAGGTTCTCGAAGACTTGCACTCGGGATTCTGCGCCTCCCACATAGGCGGCAGGTCCCTAGCCGTCAGAGCCAGACGACATTATTTTTGGCCCACTCTTGAGGCAGACGCTAAGGAGTTGGTGAAGAAATGTGACAAGTGCCAAAAATTTGGCAAACTTATTCACCGTCCGGCTACTGATCTGACGGCCATCCACAGCCCAATCCCGTTTGCAAAATGGGGCATGGACATTTTAGGTCCTTACACGCCTGCTCCAGGCGGAAAACGCTACATCTTGGTGGCTGTGGATTATTTCACTAAGTGGGTGGAGGCTGAGGCGGGTAAGAACATCAAGACCTCAGACGTAATCTCCTTCATCTGGAAGAACATTATCACCCAGTACGGGGTACCTATGTCTATGGTGTTCGATAATGGTCCTCAGTTTGAGACGCCTCAGCTCAAAACTTGGTTGGGAAATCAATGGATCTCAAGATGTTTTGCATCCGTCGGCCGACCCCAAGCAAACGGCCAAGTTAAAGCCTTCAACAAACTAATCTCAGACGGTATTAAAAAGAAAATTGAAAGAGCCGGTGGCTTGTGGGCAGAAGAGTTAATCCATGTCCTATGGGCCATCCGGACAACAGCAAAGGGGGCAACCGGTGAAACCCCATTTCTCATGGTTTACGGTGCTGAAGCCGTCTTGCCCATCGAACATTACGAGCCGACTCTCCGAGTCATGCTATATGATGCAGAGGCAAACTCGGAAGCAATGCGCCTGGCATTGGATTCACTCCCAGAACGCAGGGGCAATGCCGCCTTGCGTCATGAGATTTACCATCTGAGAATGACTAGGGCCTACAACAAGAAAGTACACAAGCGTCCCTTGAAAGTTGACGACTTAGTGATACGAAAAATGGAGGCAATCGGTAGGGCCAATAACCTCGGAAAGCTAACTCCAAATTGGGAAGGCCCCTACCGGATCTATGAAGAAGTAAGGGACGACACCTACCGCCTGGAAACTCCGGACGGCAGGAGCCTGCCTAGAACTTGGAATGTAGACAATTTGAAAAAGTATTACTTCTGAGAATGTAAGTTTCTTGTAAACAATGAGTCAATTAATGAGAATTCAGACTTTGTTTGCAAAATTGTTTTGATCCTCCGCCTGGGTAATACTCAGACGGATTTTTCATTTACCTAACTAAGTTTGATACTTAGTAAAGGTTATAACTACTTAACCGCCTGGGTAATACTCAGATGGATCCTCTATTTATTTAACTAGGTTTGATACTTGGTATGAATTGATAATTGTCTGTCCGTCTCAGTAATACCCAGACGGGCTTATTTGTTTAAAATAACTAAAGTTTGACACTTGGTGTAAATTTAATGTTGTAACGATGATCCGATTAAAAACTAAGCACAAAAACGCTTAGTGGCTATACAACCGGTCTCAAACAAGACCAAAGGCTAAAATGGCCGGATGGTTGCTCATTTTATAAAATTGCATGTCCCAACATGGACAAAGGGGCAATCGTCGCAGAGAACAGACTATTCATCGGTTCTACGTACCTATGCAGACGGCAAAAATTGAACGACCGAATTGGTCAACTCATAGCCGTCTAACCAGAATGATCTGTGAGGAACAATCAAATTACCGAATACCGGATGCCCTGGGGAATCAGTCGGTCACCGGCTGAAGTTCTCACTTAGGTTATTTATTCCAAAGTTGCACTTTCTATCCCAATTGGGGCAAAAGAATTGTGCAATGGCTATGCAATCTCTACCAAGACGGACAAACATTGTCTGGTTGGTGACTGAAACGCCTGTTGGTGTACGGCTGTGCACTTGGTTTGGGGAAATCACTACTGTGATTGATTGACTTACAAACGTATCATGTTCTTTGCAGCATCAGACGTTCCCAAGTCAATCAACCAACTCCATTTGAAACCAACCACACAGCCGTCCAGGGGTAAGGATAGCCGGCTTTTGATAAGCTAAGTTAGGTAAAAATCGCCGCATGCTTTTGATAAGTTAGGAAAAAAGCAGGCATATATGCAAAAATGCAAAAATTAAAAAATTGAAATCCAATGATCAAAACCGACTCAGTCGGTACATTCGTTAAGAGTCCACCCAACCAAACGGTTGTAGTGGATCAAATGTTAACCGGACCCCGTCCGGGAAAAGAGAAATTGTTAATTAACCCGGCTCCTCAGCCGGCAAATACAAGAATACTCGGCACGCAGGCCGGAAAAGCAAGTTTTGGCATACTGCCGTAGAATTACAGAAAAAAAAAAAAAAAAAAAAAAAAAAAAAGAGAGGGATTGGCACACTGCCGCTGAAAAATCACTTCTGGCCTGTAGGCGGCTCCTCCTGGTCCTCTTCCTCATCATCTGAGGGAATCTCTTGTGCTTCACCTGGACCAGGTAGCTCAGGCGCGGGGGGCTCATTGTTGGCGTTAACCCAGGCGTCGAAGGACACAGGCTCTGGCTCACCCTTCTCCCTCAAGTACACCACGTCTTCGGCGTACCTATGAGCTAGTGCCCAGATGCCATAATCCTGGTCTGGGTACAAGGCAGCCCAGGCAATCTTCATGCGGGCGTCATTGTCCGCATCACTCTCAGCAACCAGGCGGTTTTGCTCCGCCTCCAGGGTTGCTGCAAAGTTCACCTGAGCCTGAGCAGCATCCTTCTCCAGCTTCTCGACCTTGGTTTTCAGGTTGGTGTTCTCTTCAGAAGCACCTTGCAATGTGCCAAGGTCCGCCTGGGCCTTTTTGAGCGCCTCCTCAGACTTCTTGAGGCTCTCCTCCGCCTTTTTCTTGGCTTCCTCCGCCCCCTTCTGAGACGTCTCAGCGTCGCTCACCCGCTGGTTGGCCGTTTTTAGATCCGCTTCCAGCTGCTGGATTTTTGACGCATGTGTCATTATTATTGCTTTAGTTTCAAGTTCATTTACGATAGTGGAGTATAAAGCAACATTATCAGCGTCTGTGGCGGACTTCTTGGCCCTTTTTACCTCTTCCCGTTTGCGGGAATAAGGACGCTTGAGCCCGTCTACCCGCAGCATAGCCTGCAAAAAGCAAGCAGCATTAGTATTGCAGGCGGGGTAAAGCATTTAAAAAAAAAACAAAAAAAAAAAAAAAAAGAAGAAGAAGAAAAATTTGTTAAGTCTCTTACCTCAGCCAGAAGAGACAAGATTCGTCCCAGGTTGAACGTCTCTATCCCAGGGATAGCATTCTTATCTCTCTTGCTCACCGCCTCCAGCATGGCTTTAGCATGCTTCTGGACGTCTGGCCAGCGGGGAAATTGATCTGCACCATAATCAATAGGTGATGAGTGCGAAATTAAGGCAGCACCTATCTGTTGCCGACCGTCTGAGGATGACGTCTGCTGGGAGTGGGATTTCACTCGCAAAGGCCACCCCATCTCGGGTGGGGATTCAAAAGGGTTCTTACCTTTAGAGCCAGCCAAGCGGGAGCCGCTTGCAGGCGTGGTGAACCCCCCGGTTGCTGATAGGGGGTTGACAAGGTTGAGGCCCAAACTGCCGCCTACCCTCTCATTTCGCCCCCCCTATCCGCATCTGTTGGTTCCCGGCTGAGGCGCCAGGAGTTGAGGCGGAGGTGGATTTTTTGGTCTTGTTGAGAATGGAGGAGGGTTCCTCCTTAGCCCGTTTGAGATTTTTCTCAAACGTCTTTCTTACCTCTCCCCCCTGTGAAAATAACCAAGTTAAAGCTAGCATCCGGAGAAATTAAACTTTGAGGCCAATTTAAGAAAGGGTCAAGCATTTTTTACCTTGGCCTTGACTGCGGCCGCCTGTTTTTCCGCAAGCTCCTTGCGGATGACTGCAGAGGATCGCCTGGGTGTCTTCTCTGTCTGCAGCATGTTTAGAGCTTCTTCTGCAAAAAAGAAAAAGATTGGTCAATGTCATCAATCAATTCTGATACAAAAGCACTACAGGCGGATGTAAACTCAGGCGCATACGTTTGGTTAACATGTGTCCTAGCCCGCAGGCGGCTAGGAAACACTCGTCCCTGAACCAGGCGCTCTTGGGGATCCAGTTCTTGGGGACTTTTATTATTTCCCCGGTTGACAAGGTTGCGTCTGTGAGGCCGAAAAAGTCCGCCTCGATGATTTTGTCAAAATCCTCATCCGGGATTCGGGGAAGAGCGCACTTCCGGACCATCAGGTCGGGCTTCTTATTGTACTGGCGGAATTCATAGTTTTCCCGCCTGCTGGGAGCTGACATCAGGTAGAACCTGTGCTTCCAGCCGTCGAACTTAGAGACCTTGTCCAAGGTCATCATGTACTGGGGATGCGTGGTTAAAGTGTACCACGCCCTCCAGCCGCCTGGGCTTCGGCTAAGATAATGCATCTTAGCAAAAGCCTCCCAGCCGGGATGGAGCCCCTGGAACTCGCAGGCGGCAACATACCCCAAAATGTTTGCCCAAGAATTGGGGGTAAGCTGCCAGACTCCGAGGCCGTAGCCTCTCAAGATTGCCTTCACCGCCTGATGAAGGGGAAAGCGAAGACCGGCATTGAACGCCACCTCATAACAGCCGAAGTAGCTGTTGGCGTTGTGTTGATCGTCCTCCTAGGCGATAATGCCGTCCTCAGGCGGCACTCTAATTCTGTACCCGTCTCCTAACGGGTGCATTTGTGTAAAGTTCTTCAAGTTCTCCTCCATTTGAACCCTGTCCTTGGCAGAGACGTGAATTTTGAAGGGGTCGTCCCGTCTCGCTCCACTTCTTCCTCTCCTCCTCCTCGCTATCCTCAAGCGGGGGCAAGTTGTCACTACTCTCGGAAGTGGAGGCGGAGCTGTCGCTCTCCGTCTCCTCCTCATTTTGTGGCAAAGGAGCTGAGACGGCTTCATCGCCGCCTTAGTCGCATTCTTCCAAAGAGGAATCTGCGGGAGTTGAAGGGGCACGCGGAGGGGATCTCTCCAGAGCCGTCTGGTTTCTCTGACCAGACGTTTCTCCCTCAGGCGTTTGGCCGCCTGAGCCCTCGTTTCTGTAGTCTGGATCGGGGGCCGTCTGCATAGTCCGAGCCATTGTGTCCTGCACAGACACATAAATGGTCGGAATCCAAGCCAAAGGGTGGTCCCAACACCCCGAGACGACACTCCCAGTCCTAGACTCAGCCGTCCCTGGTGACCGGCTAGACTCTAACCTAGGTTGTGCCGTGTGTGTTGGTGATGCATCCATTTATTGCAAGAAATATGTACAAGCGGTGAAACAAGAAAAAGAGCTGAGAGAGGCAGAGACGGTACCTTTGGATTTGATATCTGAAGATAGACGGGTCCGGCTGGGTTGACGAAGAACGAGCTTTCTTGCTTGTGCATGACTCAAACGGATGACTTCTGCTCTCTCAAAGTGGTTTCTCTAGAAGATTTTTGTAAACGTACAAAATTATGAGGGTAAACGGCTATATATAGAGGGTAAATGCGGGGGCATTCCCGTAATTTACTCGGAAGGCGAACAGTTACTCTTTGATGGTAAAATTACCACCAATCGGAGTGTGACGCGTGTCACAGATGCCACGTGGCGTGCCACGTCACATCTGTGAGGGGAAAATGTTTAGGGTAATTTTACCCCGCCGCGTGGTCCAATCAGAGGATGACACGTGTCAGCCCCAGGATGGCCCAAGGTGGACAAATCCCTGCTTGACACGTGTCACTTCAGAAATTAGGGGGAAAATGGCGGCTCTCAGGCCCAAATCCCAAGAAAGCCGCAATGCGGCGCAGCCCACCAATGATTAGGGATCAGTGACCTAATCGGGGGCACAAATCCCGAGGACCCTATAAAAAGGGAGATTCCCCTCTTTTGGAGGACACGTTTTACCATTTTATTACAAACTGTCCCTGTGATAGAGACATCTGAGCTTGGAATTCGAGCAGAGACCCACCTAAATTTCCGCACATTTTTCTCTCCCTTCAAGTTTCTAACTTGTTCGTCGGAGGCGGAGCACCACCCAACCGGTGTCTCCGTTTGTTTTGCAGGTACAGCTCACGCCGGATCAGTCTTCGTGCTGTAACTCTCCCGGGGGACAAAAACACCCAAAACACTAAGTAAGCGATTTTTTGATAGATTTTTAAGATGAAATTGTTGTATAAGTTTTATTATCGATAGAATTATAATATTTCGTATATACAAAATTAATCATAACTTTTAATAATCTTCATGTAATTCAATTCCATTTCCATCATCAAATTTGTTTTAATAATTTCTATAAAATAAGATCCATTTATAATATATTATAATAAAAAATAGAAATCTTTAAAAATAATTTTAATCAGAAAAAATAATTTTATTTTGGTAAAAATACTTTCAATTCATTAAAAATAATTTAAGAGCAATAAAAAATATCAAGTTAATAATAACTTATATATCTATTTACAAATAAATCTACAAAAAGTACACTATTATATAAATAAACGATATGATATTGCATGTCTAAATACTTTATATTATATATGACTAGATAAAGCCCGTGCGATGCACGGTTTGTTTGAATTTTTTAAAATATATTTTTTTTTGTATTTATGTGCTAAAATTTGTTGCATATTTAGATAAAATTCCTAATATCAAAAGATAATATTTTATATTTAATTAATTTAAACTTAAAAATATCATTTTCCGATTTGCTTGCGTGGCAATTGAATTAATTAATTCTAAAAGAAATTAATAATCTCTTATTTGATTGGCTACAACTAAATTTTATAATCTTACATGGCGCGTTAAAAAAATTAAATCCTACGTGGCTCTCTAAAACCTCAGGAAAAAACTCCCCTTTATATATATACTAGTTTTGTGCCCCGTGCGATGCTCGGGTTGTTTATAAAGTCTATTTAAATCTAACCAATGTGGCGCGACACTCAAATTATATTTTATCGAAAATAAAACTTTAACTAAACAATTTTATCCTAAAATTCTATTCAAAATAGAATTCTAAACTAACTTTTTTATCTTATGAAGTCAATTTGAACCTATTCAACGTGGCGCGACACTTGGCGAAAAGTTAGAATGCCAAGTTTCGCTGTCTCGTGACCTGGCTAAAAGTTTAGCTTTATATATATATATATATATATATATATATATATATATATATATATATATATATATATATATATATATATATATATATATATATATATATATATTAGATTGTATTTAACATTCAAGTTAAAAAGTTTAGTATAATTCGGACATCACCCGGTCACAAAATTAGTTTTGCCTTTATACGCATGCAACTAACTTTATACGAGTATTATTAAATATTATTCATAACATATTAGATTGTATTTAACATTCAAGTTAAAAAGTTTAGTATAATTCGGACATCACCCGGTCACAAAATTAGTTTTGCCTTTATACGCATGCAACTAACTTTATACGAGTATTATTAAATATTATTCATAACGTATATCATAACTTTGAGCAAAAATGCGATAGATCCTAGATTTATACGAAAGAGTGTTGCACTTTCTAATACATTTATGTAGACATACCATTCATAAGTGGTCTCGCAGGTATGGTGGTTTACTAGTTTTTGTCTCTTTTTTTAATTAATTTATACAGCAACTTGACCTGAAATATGTCCTTCATTCACATAAACAGTTGACCTATCTAGGCATACTATATAAGAAATTATTATACGATAATTCTTAATTATTTTTCGTTGAATACAATATTTGAATAAATTCATTTAATAGATTGACTAAAATTATACGTGTATCGTGTAGTTGATAAGCTGGGAGTAATAATTTCGGGAGTAATAATTCTTCAATTCATGGATTGTCGGTCATGTAGTTCCACACTACTTCCACACTTCCACTTGATACACACTTCTTCTCTACAAATTTGGTGTTCTCATTTCTCAATTAGAGTACGTAATCGGAGTCTCATTTATTTTTATTTTCTACATACGTTTTTCAGGGCCGGCTCATAGAGGGAGCACCTTGAGCAACAGCTCAGGCCCCCCTTTTGGGTAGGCACATTTTTTTTATTAAAAAAATTATGTTTTTTTTTTTTTTGAAAAAAAAAAAACCTACATTAAGGGTGTTAAATTTTTGAAACAATATGAAATGGGTATGGGCAACCCGAATAAGGAGGAGGAGAGTTTAGTCCACAAACAAGGCTTTGGAGCTTCCATACTAAAACCAATTAGCAATAGTAGGAGGTACTCCTCTACCTTATAAAGTGAAACCATCTCTCCTCTTTCTCCAATGTGGGACACTCACAAGTGGGCTACAATGGGTTTCAACAAAGGGTTTGTTTACATTTACTAAATTGAACTTAATTGAACTGAACTAAACTAATTAGAGCTGAACTGAACTGAACTGAGCTGAAATCAATATTTTATGAGAATTAGGTGCTGAACTGAACTAAAATCAAACAGACCCTAAGGTGATTATCTCTTTTTAAAATTGTTTAGTGTATTACTTTTTCATTAATCATCTCACTTCTTTACATTCTAATATCTTAGTATGTATCTCCCAAATGAAATACTACAGAGTAATAAATACAATTGTTAGAAATTTTCAATTAATCCCTCTTCTCTTTATCTCGTTACAACTTGTAGTGGCCTTCATTTATTTTTTTAGCAATTCAAGTGATTATTATGTACAGTAATTCATACTTTTAGTGAACTTTGTAATATTAAATTCATGAAACATGCCTAAAAATATTACATATTTTGTCACGTAATATTTATAAAACACTTCTCCATGTTAACGGACCAACTCAACCAAAAGCTTAAGATGATGGTTGAGGCATAGGAATATGTTTTATACTCTATCACGCCCCCTCACACGAGAGCCCGTTTGGGCTAGAAGTGTGGATGCAGCATGGGCCCTCCTCATACCCAGCGCTTAATATTCCACTTGAAAGTGGGGGGTGGATGAGATTCGAACCCGTAACTTTTATGTCACGCTGGCTCTGATACTATGTTAACGGACCAACTCAACTAAAAGCTTAAGTTGATGGTTGAGGCCCAGGAATATGTTTTATAATCTATCACTCCATTGTTTAGGGCCCCTTTTTAGATTTCTCTCTAGGCCACGAAATTATAAAGTAGTAGAATCTATGATTTTTAAATAATAAATTGTATGTACTTGTACTTTAATTATTTTTTAGTCACCATTCATGATACCGAACATAACAATAACAAAATAAAATGAGTAACTTATGATTCTGAAAAACTCCTTCATTGATGAAATTATTCCCATTTTTATTACATTTTTCAATGCACAAATTTATTTTGTATGCAATATATTTACTACATATATAGTTTCATATGATTAAATGAATCATTTATACGAATTATTAAATAAAATAATTTTATAGTTTTATATTTTCTTTTTATTTATAATATACTAATGCAAATTACTATATCTATTTAAAAAAATGCAAATTACTATATAGATTTTAACCTTATGAATAGTAAATACGGAATACATACAAAAGTATACTATTAAACATATACGAAGTATATGGAATACTTTTAATTTTGATCATATTTTTTTTTTATCATATTGATAACTAGGATATAATTTATTCCATATTTGAGAAATGAAAATTTATCTACCAAAATAAATTTTTCAAAATTTATAGGCTAATCATTAAACGATAATAGTAGTTTATAATTTAGAACTTTTATCTATTTTTTTTCCCTTATTATTCTATGCTACCAAGTAAGAATTCATGGATTCGTCACTGTATGTATTTATACATAATTAGAAGTATTGCTCTTGGCTTCAAAAAGAAGTATTCATGCTTGGCTCCAATAGTCCAATGTTTACACTGACAGAATGACGAAAACTCAAAACAAAATTGTAAAAAAAAATCATGGAATTTTAAAGTTGTGAATTTTCAAATTGTAAGCATAGAAATAATGAAGATGTGCTTTTTTTTTTTTTTTTTTTTTTAATCTCTTTCCTTTTATTTTGCTTACATGTCTCTGCAAAGAACTTAGTCAAGTTACAAAATCTTTACTCTATGGAAAGGACTCGTTCAATAAAGAGTAAAGCACTAACACACATCTTAAAGAAGCACGCGCTAAAATTTGATTGAATCCAGCATTTATTGATCAACTTGGACCAAATAAATTTACTTTAACCAACTTGTTTAACCCAACTGGTACTCTCCTAAAATTACAAGCAAACGAAAATTCTACAACATTTGTTAATTAATTTTTTTTTTTTTTTTTTTATTACACCTTAACTTGACTACTTTAATACTTCCTCTATTTCAATTTGTTGGTTCCATATATTATTTTGGGGATTTCAAAAAGATTTACCTATAGATTTTTAACTTAGTTTTATTTTCTATTTTATACATATTAAATTCTAATTGGTTTAATTAATTGATTGTGAACTGATAACATGACTCTAAGTAAGGAACTTCCTCCTTTATACTATTATGCAACTAGGTTAATTTCAGTAATCATTACGAAGTATTAAATATCATGATAAATTAAGGAACTAAGAATAAAACAAATAACAATAAATTACACGGAAATTAAGGAACTAAGAATAAAACAAATAACAATAAAACAAAACACAATGCAAAGTACAAAACATTAAACAAAAATTTTTGTATACACCCGGTTTACACTAATTTTACTGTATATCGAGCAGTATAAGGGTAACTTTTACCTAATTTTAGGGTAAATTTTTGCCTTTTTTTGGGTAACTTTTAACATAATACAATTTTTATATAAATAGACAATAAAAAAAGTTTTATAATGGTAATTTAATTACATTTAATCACAAATAATTGATTTTTAGTCATTTAAAATGTGATTCTTTACTAATAATTTTTATTTGTATTGGATTACTTTTATGCATATTAGGGTAACTTTTATTTATTTTAGGGATAACTTTTGATCAATATAGTCTATCTTTATAGTGGATGTACAATAATTATTATACACCTGATTTTTTTTAAAAAGTTTTTGTAAACATTAAATGATGTCTTTGAGTAAATCAAAGATAAATTAATATTAATGATGCCATGTCATCAATCCTTTGCAAAAAAAAGGACCAATAACATGCTCCTATTAGAAAATTAAAAACCAATCATATTCATTTAAATTTAGGAGTGAGAATAGGAAAGTAAGAGTGAGCATTAATTACATGACAGAAAAAGAGGGATAATTTGGGATATTTGGAAAAAAAAAATACTTAATAAAAAAGAAAAGGAGGAATTTAATTTTGGAATACCCAAAATGGAAAGCAAAAATGTAAAAAATGGATGGAGGGAGTACAAATTTCTTAAATATAGTTGACTACTTTTTTTTTTTATCAAAATAAAGGATATGATAGATATTTAGATATGAAATGATGTACAAAATGATCAAAATTATGTACATAATTTTTTTATAGCCATATAAATATTTGTGTTCAAGATATGTTAAGTTTTTTTTTAGTAATTATATTATATATATATAAGATTTGTTTCTTGAATAAAATTTTATTCGCAAAAAAAAAAAAAAAATATTGATTATGGCTGATTCTTTCCCAAAAAAAAAAAAATCAAAAAATCAAAAAATTTGAATAAGGCAAAACTATTTTTTTTTTTACTTTAATATTAGATTCCAAATATTCTTCTTTTCTTATATAATGTGATTGATTCCATATAGACCTATTATATAGAAACAGAGGGAGTATAAAATAACTAGATTAGGTCTCGTGACATGTACGGTTATCATTATTATTTATTATCAATTAATGTTATATTTAATTGATAGAATATACTATATAAGTTGTCTAACTTTATCATTGACAAAAACGAAGTATATATTTGACATAATGAAAATTTATATTAGTCGAATATATAAAATTAATAAAGATTAAAATTAAATATAGGAATAAAAAAATAAAATAAAATCCTAAAAACCATAGAAAGAAGAATACAAAAAAAAAAAAAAAAAAAAAAAAAAAAAAAAAGGAAAGGATGTGAGTTTTGACGAAAAAATCTATATCTATATACTTATCAGTGATCACATATTGTAATACTCCCTCCGTCCCTTTTTTATAGTCATTTTTGATAGAAAATCGCGGGAATTAATAAAGATAAATAAGAAGTAGCAAAAATACATTGAAAAAGTAAATTTACATTGTATGCAAAAAAAAGTAGAGAGAGAAAGTAATTAAAGTACATGGGAAAGTAAAATTTACATAATAAAGTTAAATTTGCACAAATATTTTTGCAAATGGGAGAGAGTTTTGGTTAAAAAAAATAATGGCATAAGTAACTATCAAAAGGAGACAGAGGGAGTATCTTGTTTTAAGTCATTAACTTTTGTCTATCTCAATTGTATCCTTCAAACAAATAATATGTTTGCCACACATAAACTTATAGTAAGAGATTATATTTATTAATCATATTATACAAATATTATATATTTTCCATATTAGTTAATTGAATGTCAATATATTAATAAAAAAAAAGGTATATATCATTGCTATTTATATAATAATTAAAGTTGACAAATAATTTCTTTAAATAAATTTTCCATTATATTATTTAAAAAAAAATACTAAGGACACACCAGAAGTTGGCATGTGTCATTGCGAGTGTGTCTTTTAGTATATAAGTTATAGTTATTGATAATAGTTCAAAAGACTTTCTTTGTTCTACTAATATTGCAACAATTACGATTTTATGATATATTTTACAATTATTACAACATTTTTTTTATATAGCACATGTTTACACTCTATCTCTCTTTTCATCAAATAGGTATACTTGCCTCATATGTGCGTGATGTGGGTTGTAATTTTAAAAATTAACAAGATAAGCCTCGTGCGATGCACGACAAAAAATTCTTTGAAATAAATGTTTATTCTACATATATCCCTCGTATGAGATAAATTATTAAAACATAACCATTAATTGCAATGCTATTTAGATCTAACTAATCTTGAATAAAAGTATAAATTTAAGTAAATTATGCAATACAAAGTACTCTTTAACCGGGAGTAATTATATTTTGAAACCATATAGTAACTCATAATTTCATCATAATATAATACATGGAATATAATATAATATATTAATTGTTTTAAAAAAATATTGTAATAATTTAAGGTAAAAATAAAAATAAAAATATGATGTAAGCAATTAATTTAGGCGGAAAATTTTTTAACCACAACTTGACATGTGTACCATTTGAAAAAATGATAATGTCAGCGGTTGTTATTTTAGTTTATTTATAGATTACCCCATACTTTATTATTTATTCAATTTTTCAAGCATATATATTATACAAAAATAAAAGTTAAAAATTAAAAATTAGATTAAAAAAAAATTGCACTAAATGAAATTATTTTTTTCTTCAACCAAATGAGTTCATTATGTCTTTTTTTTTTATATATATATATTTTTAAAATTTTGTTAAGTAAGTGCTGTAGCATCAAGTTTATGTTTGACAATACTCTATCCTTGTTTTACTAAGTATCACACTTACCAAATTCGGCAGAGTTTAATAAGTGTTACACTTTCCTTTTTAGCAAAAACCTACATTTGAATATTATATGTATCTCTCACCTAGTCACCTCTCATGGTCCCCACCAAAACTCACTACTACTTTTTTTTTTTATTATCGCCTTGTTTGGCAATTGGCTGCTGGCTGATTTGATTGGCTGGTTTGATTGGCTGTTTATATTGGCTTTTTTATTGGCTGTTTGATTTTTTTATTAGTCTAAAAACATGTTTGGTTAAATTGGTTGTTGGGTGTTATTAGTAACTTAGGTAGCCAAAAGCACAAAAAGCTACTCCAAGTAACTTTTTCATTTTGGCTTAAAAGCCAGCTTTTCAGCTAGCTGAAAAAGCCATTTACCAAACATAAATTTTGAATGTTTGACCAAATGAAAAAGTCAAAAGCTAAAAGCCAATCAAAAAGCCAATGAAAAGTCATTTACCAAACAAGCTCTATATCTTTCCTCTTACAATCATTACTTTTCAATAAAATATTAACCCAACTATCTTTATTTTATAATTTTTTAATACTTCAACTATTTATCGGTCAAAGTGTAACACTTATTAAAATACAAAAGCAGTATTATAGTAAGAATTATTTTTTTATTGCCTATATTTTTCCCGAATCTTTCAAATAGTTAAATTTCCCGATTTTGATCATAATTTATCAATCATTGGCTATTTTAAATGCACATACTATTTAAGTACATATTGAATTCAAATAAAATATAAAGTGAAGGACCACATGAGTATTTATCACTCAAACAACTATACTTTAGTGAATTTCAAACCATATTAGTGCTAACTCAGATATTGTATAGCTTCACATGAAATTTATTATTATTAAAGCGATTTTCGATCGAATTTGTGATATATTTAGTTGAAAGGTATTATGTACTTGTGTCAGAATTTTAGATTTCTTAAAAAAAAATTTGTAAATATTGCTTGGCGATCTTTTATTGATTTTATTTGTTTTGGGTTTTTTCGAGATTCCCTAAGGATACAAATTTTCAATGTATTTGGATGATCGTAGGCACCTGCAAAACAACGAAGCCTCCAACAATCAAGTTAGTAATTGGAAAACGAAGGATTCTAGAAAGAGAAAGTGGAGGAAAGTTGGAGTAATTTAATATGTCTTAAATCACTATAAGGAAATTACCTTTTCGTAGCGATTATTTTAACATTTGGTATCAATTATAATTGCTATAAAAAAAATCCCAATGAATGGCCGTTCGATACAACATCCGCCATTGCCATAATCTTTAGTAGTGTTTTTCGCTTTCGGTGGGGTTGTCCTCATTAATCGCTTTAGAAAACTACTATCAATTGTGGTGATTATTGTAACGACTACAATTGCTACAAATGTTGAACTCATTTTTTTCCAAAAAAAACCCTAAATATGCCATATACAAGATTCGAATTTGCAACCTCAAGCTATAATAATAAATATTTTTCTAATGAGCTATGACATATTTTATGTTCTCTTTGTCAAACAAAATTGTAAAATCTAGTGTAAAAAAGGCTTTTCTCCTATCGATTTTAAGGTTTTAGTGGCGATTGTAAGCAATATGCTTTTCCATAAATTTATTAATGTGAAGAATAAAGGTGAATAAATATCATAATTTTTTCGTATCGATTTCATTGGGTTTACTATTTCGATTGTAAAATAATACGGATTTCTCTACTATTTCACAAACATATGTGCATACTATAGAGAATACACAACCGCTACGAAAAGACAATTTTCTTGTAGTAATGTCTCTATCCACCCCTCCTATTATTAGTGATTGTGGTATTTATAGGGCTGGAAATGTGTTCCTTCCTAAGTTTTGTGATCTAAAATGGGGGGTCACTAATTGGTTGCGTAACCAAGTGAGGACACGTGTTCTTTAGGGCGTCGTCATGGTATGTCTCTCTTAAATTTTCAGATATAAGGAAGACCCTTTCACCACTCAGGTGCTCTTATGTTACCACATGTCCTTTCCCTATTGGGATACTTGTCACCCATTTATTGAACCACATGTCACCATAGGATTGGACCACATGGTGAGATATTTTTACCTTAAATGTTATTATTTTTTTTAAAAAAAATTGGTTTTTTTTAATCCCTCCCCTCCCAGTTTGACAACCCCATTAGCCCCTCCCCCTTCTTGTTCGAGCAACGCGTTAGCCCTCCCCTTCCCGTTCCCCATTCTATCACCTTATTAGCCCCTACCCTATCCCATACATGCACATAGCGCACCAGCCACATTGATGGTTTTCGAGGGGATTTTGGGGCTTCTGGTTTAAGGCTTAGAGTAAGGGGTTTGGGGCTAGTGAGGATGGGGATTTCAGGGTTGGGGGGGGGGTGGGGTGGGGTGGGGATTTCAGGGGTGGGGAGTGGGGGTGAAAATTTCAGGGTTGGTGGTGGACTGGAGGGTGGGAGTATGTAGGGGTTTCGGGGGTTGGGGGGCTGTGTTGGGGTGTATTTTGGGTTGATGAAGGGTAGGGGATTAGGTTATGATTGATGGTGGGGGGTAGGGGTAGATGTTTGGGGAAAGGGTGGGGGTTTCGTGGCTCGTGGGGGATGATGACGGTTAGAGTTTCAGTGATGATGGAAATATACAAGCTTAGGGGGTTGGGGTTTTTGGCAATAGTAGAGGGGTTGGGTAAGGGTTCGTGGATGGATGGGGGTTGGGGTTGTTGGCAATAGTAGAGGAGTTGAGTAAGGTGTTGGTGGTGGTTGGGTGGGCAGCACATGGCTGGTGATGGGGAGGGGGTATAGTGGTGTTTGGTGTTTTGTTTTTCTAAAAGAAATTGTATGTATTTTTTTTTAATGGAAAGTAATAATATCATTAAATAATAGCCATACGACATCTACAATAATCAAGATCTTTAAACCACAGATTTAGAGAAAATATCATAACTTTTACAATAAAAAACATAACTAATTTAATTTGCATATTTGGCATAGCTCATACTCCACCGCTTAAGCTTGACGCGAGCAATGATTTTCGATGTCTTTACATCTTTCCAAGTTGAGACCTCCACAATCCGCGTTTATTTTTTATTAACCAGTTGATGACAAATCAAAACCCATAGGAATCCAAATCACCTTGCCAATTATTACAAGAACCCTAAAAATAAAATTCCCACCCATGGATAGAATCAAAATCCCAGAATATTGGAAACAAAATAAAACGTAAAGCAAAACAAATAACTAAATTGAATTAAAGAAAAAGGGTCGGCACTAATCTATATTAGACTATTTCCAAAGAAATTAGACTATTTCTGGCCTAAACGACTAAGAAAACTAAAACCTTAGAAGAGAGAGGAGAGAGGAGAGAGAAGAGAGAAAAAGAAAAAAGGGGGCTTAAGAAAATGTAAGATTAAAAAATACAGAACAATCACAATTCAATATGTGTTACAATTAGTATATTTGACAAGTTACCAACAAGTCAAGTTCAATTTGAGCTAATTTATATACCTTCCAAAGATTATATTATTTTAAAATAATAAAAAGACCGTATCATTTTATTTTGGAATAACGAGCAAACTAAATGTCATATATTATGCTATACATACAATTTTTAATTTCATAATACTTGTCAGATGATTTGTTAAAATAAGCATTTGACAAATACATGTACAAATGACGACACCTAATGACCTTAACTAAAGGTGTCAAAATTTGATTTGACATGAAAAATACCCAATTCAGGTTTGACTCATAATAACATAATAATTTAATATGACTCAAGTTTCAAATAACCATGACCTGACCTCGCCAAAATCAACCCTAACACTCAAAGAATGACACCTCTAACCTCAACAAATGTCACAAAAGCTAACTGTACAACACTGCAAGTATAATATTAACTATTAAGGGCATTTTTTTAAAAATGCAACAAACAATAGGATGACATGGACATAATTTGAGCTATGCTAATGAATTTGACTCCAACACATTAACCAACTATTCTCTGATTCTTTTTATTTTCTAGATTTTGTATCATGCATGCATATTAAATAAAATATTATTAAATTTGGAATTTAATGTAATTTAAAAATAATAGCTTCTAGTTTTATAATTTCTTGGATTAAATGGGAGAACCGGAAGATGCAAGAAAATATTTGATCAAACATTAAATTTCTTTTCTTTTTTTGGCAAGAGTTTAGGAATGTATAACAAAATCACGCACAAATCAGTATAATTAATGAATTAATTTCATTGCCACTTTTCTCTTTTAGCTTCTTATACATAGGCCTAAGGGTTATATAAATTAATTTTCATTAATAAATAAAATAAATGTAATCATGTGAGATATTATTAAGTTCGCTATAATGAATGAGTAGTTATATGACGACATCAACTTTTTTATAATTTTAAAATTAAAACTTCATAATCAATGATATATATTGTCTAACGTATGACTAAAAGATGGTTCAAAATAGAAATGAACCCTTTATTTTTATACGGTTTGCTCATGCATGGGCTTAACACTCCCCCTCACATGTGTTGAGTTGTCCAAAATATTGACTCAGATCACAACACAACCCAATCTGGGATCTAATCCCTAGTAGATTTGCCATTAAGCTCATGAGCAAATACATATATATGAGTGAAAGTGTTGTCATACATTAAAAGAGTGTAAAAGTGTTAAAAAGTGTATCGCACATTGAAGTAACAAGAAAATTGTGTCCACTCTAAAAAGTTAAAGGGTTACTTCCCTCGTTGTCATATGACTTTGAGATGAAGCCTCCTTAGTCCCATCAAGTGAACAATCGTGACAAGTGTGATCCTAGGCCCGTTTAACATGGTATAAAATCCAAGCACACGGTTTGAGACCTTTTATGGCTTGAGTAATGCGTATAGGCCAAATTAAGTGGGTCCATGTGAGGGGATTGAAAAAAATGTGATCTAGCCCATGAAACATCATATGAGATGAAATTTTAGGAACCTTACTTGTGAGGGGGAGTGTTGAAATAATAAACTTCTCAGACATCACATGTAAGTATTCCACATTAAGAATAAGAAGAGGAAGTTAAACTTTTAATAAGCCTAAAAGTCTACTCTTTCTATAGCCATATTTGAGATGAAATCTCCTTTAATCTTATAAAGTGATCTCTCACTCTCTCTCTTTTGGTGACGGGTACAGACTAGACTCGTATATAACAATAACAGTAAGGGTCATATTATGGCTACTTTTGAACTTTAATTAAGCTATGAAAAACGTATTAAATTGTTAGTAAGCTCATGGATATTTAGCGTTATTCCTGGGACTCGTTACAAAAATCTAACAAATAAAAATATCTAGATCTAAAGTTCATACAAAGTAAATATCTCCAATGATATGAGCTACCTTAGTAAATATTGAGCATGTGTTTTCTGTTTTCTAACAGAAGAATGGTAGGGCTATTATATTATATGGTCTTGTTTGATGATAATCACTTAATGGTTGTTGCCGAAATGGCTAAATCGCTTGGTATTTTTTGATGAGGGTATTCTCGTTAATTCAGTTGTTAGTATTCCATATTTTTGTATTCCTCATTAATCTCAATAGTTATTGCTCATAAAAATGTTGGGTAAAAGATTGTTAGTTGTGTAAATTTTAGATAACGTTAGCGCCAAAAATCCAAAAACAATCACGGGAAAAATATTGTGGTCTTGTGAGATGATAATCAAATCTCTTAATATTAGACAACTTTATTAGGGCAAAACGGCCAAATAATAATCACGAGAAAACAATTATGGTCTTGCTCGATGGTAATCTGATCTCTTTTTTTTGACAAAGATAATCTGATCGCTTAATGGAGCTTAATGGCTTAATTATTTACATGGTTTGTTTGAAGGGGTGGTACTTTGTTTGTATACCTTATTGGTCTCGACAGTTATTGCTCCCAAAAATATTGGGTAAATAATCTTTGTTTATTTGTAAATTTGAGAGCTTTAAGGAAAAACAGCCAAAAACTAATCACGAGAAAAAGATTATGGGTTGTTCGATGATAATTAATCACTTAATGGTTGTTGCCTAAATGGTTTGGTTGGTTTGAAGAGGAGGTACTCAATAATTTAGTTGTTTGTACGTGAAGCTCAATGTGCTAAAAAAAAAAAAAAGGTTTCCTTCGTATAAATAAAAATTGTATATTGCTACCCACCTTATACTAGAGTAGGGTGAATATTAAATTCTAAAGTTAATTTTTTAGACTTGTTCTTATCGCCTAAAATAAGGTGATTTGGTTTAATAAAAAATGATTTGCGTTAATCTAAATTTTTTTTGTATGGCCAGGTTTGGTATTGTTTGATTTGATGTATTAATTTAACTAAATTTTTCATTAAGAAAAAACATTTTCAAACTAAATTTTAGATTCGCCTTATCATGTACTTTTCAGGTATCTAAATATTTAAAGAAAAATGTTAATACATAGTGGTGGAGGTGTTTCATCATCTCCCACCATTGTATGAGTTGAAAAAAAAAACAAGAAATTTAACCTGCTCTTGATACCATGATAAATTAGAGAGAATATTATAGATAGAATAAACTCAATCACTTGCTTTTCCATAATGATGGCTATGGCCAATAAATAATACATGTTCCCAAACCCGATAGAATTTAGGAAATAATCAAAGATATCAAAAAGATATTATGCTAGACATAAAATATATACTAAGCATAAAATATGGAAACTAAATATATCCTAATAATTTCCCAAAATATATCCTCCAATATATAACAATAAATAAGTAAACAGGGACTCAAAATTATGATCTAGCTTGATCTGATTTTGATTAAAATTAATTAAAAATTACTTAATATAAGTTGAAGAAAATAAGCCCTTAGTCAAATGAAATAATTAAATATCATCGGATCAGGTTAGGTTAGATCTGACCATGTATATCATGTAAGATTTAGATCAAATAGATCATATGACATGAATATGTAATCTAGTAGTAAATATATTTCGTGACTCTTTATTTTGTAACCTACTTGTTTTTTAACTTGATGTTTAAGAAGAAGGCCTACCTTGAAATTAAAATGTCTTATTATGAGTTACATGAATACAATATCGGTACAATGGATAGAGCCAAGCACAATAATTCAAAAGGGTAAGATGGTTGTTTGGTGGAGTTTTGTATATCTTTGTTCACCAGCTAATTTTTAACTGATAAAAGTAATATTCAAACAATATCTGCCTCTAAAAAAGTAACTATGGTGGGGGCTATAATATACAAATTTTACTAGAATGTTTCCTCTAGCTAAAGGATTATGTGTACCTATCTAGCATTTAAAGTGGTTAGATGGTGGTTAAATTTGCTGCAAAATGTCCAAAAAATAAATTGGCATGTCAGGATTAAACTTACCAAAACATATATTTGCAGTGCTAGTGAATTCAGATTCCATACAAGGCACTATTTGCTTGTCTCGTGACAATGAGCTCGAGTTTGATCCGAGCTTAATACGAGTACTAGTTAGTTTTTGATACTATTTATTTGTACCTTAAAATTTCATAAAATCGAAATTTAAAAGTTTTTCATCCATTAAACTTAATTAATTAATATAATGAAAATAAATAATTCGTTCTACATTAAGGGTTCTTGTTATAATTTCCTTTCTATAAGGTAGAACTCCTATAGAAGAATTATATCTATATATGAAGTACTTTTATCCAAGTGTTATAGTGTTATTACTTCAGATATTGATCCTTTTTTAGATAGTAGATTTTCTTTTTTTAATACTTCAAATAGGTTGGGTTATAGTCTTGAGAGAACACTAGTCTAGCTTCTTATATTTTTCCTTATAAAGAAAAAAAGAAAAGAAAAATACAAGTTTTATAGCGCAAATTTATGCTACATATATTATACTTTGATCAACAATTTAGAAGTAACCAGGATGGAGGGGACATCTTCAGAATTTAAAGTGTAACAAACAAATTTAAACTCATATTTTATACGTCACATATTTGATTTTTATCTTATCTTAGGCTTTGTTACTTGCAACTTATGTTTACTCTTCACCTTTTACTACTCTTCTAGAACTCAACTTATCTATGTTAGAAATTATTTGGCATAATACAATCTTCTGCAGTAGAACTTTATTTAATCTAAATTGCTATATTTTACATGAATTTTTTAGCTAGGTGATTATATATATAGTTGAACATAGGAATTTATCAACTTATTATCTTTGCCTATTGACCCGTATTAAAATAAAATTTAGAGATAAAAAAAATTAAAAATAAAAAATACTTGTTCACCTCAACTTATTTTAGAAACTTTCAGGAAAAATACATGTTAATTTGCCAGACAAACGAATTTTTGTTAATCTGATGGCATTTTTGCAAATATATTGAAAAAACAGGGTCATTTATTCAGTACTTTTGGTGAGCTGTCCAATTACTGATTGCCTTTTGCTTTTACTGTTTGGTGAGGAAATTACACATGTACCCCTCAACTAGTACATGAAAAGACACATATACCCCTCCACTGCTACTTGAAAAGACTATTATACCCCCAAATAAACAAATTTTATTTATCTGGGGAATTGACTGGGTATCCCTCAAACTTTCATCACGCTTGTCAATTCAAAACTATAATGGTCAATAACTTTAATACTCCATGAGTAACTTATTGAGATGAATTCAAAAAGGTCACATATGAATATGTTTTTTCTTACATGTAATTCACAAAAGATCGTAAAAGAAAGGGTGGTGTATAGTGTAAATGTCAAAGCGAGTCATGTAAAAAAAGAATAGAAGAAGTATAATTTTTTGTTAAATTTAGATTATATATTGTATATACTATATCATATTTCAATATTCACATACATCAAACCAAACCAAATTAAGCAAAACTTTATTTCAATTGAAGAGAAACACATTTAAAAATATCAAAGCGGAATTATAGTAGGGCTTATGTGTCCCCAATCACCAAACTCGTTTCATGTTTGATGATTCATGCCATGGTGTTTTTTGCAACCTCCACATTTAGTTCTTAGTTTGACTAATACAATTTGGCTTACAATTCCATGCATTGATGGCTTGATGCACCCTCGTGTCTTAGCTTCTAGTAACGCAAGGTTTCACACATGCATGGGCCACAACTGTTTGAAATTATGAAATTTAATGTCTACTTCAGCAAATGGGCCGGCGATTATGGGTCATTTGCCATCCTAAGGATTTGTAATTATTAGTCGATAAAATCATCAAACATGGAGTATTATTTAAGCATTGAAGTAGCCAAGATTTGTAATTATCTCTTTCATGTCTTTTCTTTTTGATTTCAATTGTAAATCTTTGTAAGGGCATCCACTTGTTTTTACTAGTTGCAAGCCTAAAAAACTATTTAATTGCTTTCAACAGTACAGATAGATCTCATCCTTGAGATGATTGTTATTCTATAGTGTTTAATTTCTTTGTTTGTTCGTTTCTTGAGGATTGAATATCTATGGTTTCGTAACTTTCGTTAATATCTAGAAGACCACATGAGTATTTTCATCCAAATGACTATGTATTAGTGGATTTTAAGCTAAATTAGTTCTAACTCAATGTTTGTATTGCTTTAGATGAAGTTTTTAAGGTGATTGTAATCGAATTTGTAATGTAATTAGTTTTAAGGTAATATGTACTTGTATTGGAATTTTACATTTCTTAGGAAGTTTATAAGTGCCGTTTGACTATATTTTATTAATGAAATCATTTTTCTTCTTTTAAAAAACAAACGAATGTTGTTTTTATAATTGGTTAAAATTAATTGGTGGTAAGGGAAAAGTGTAATACCCCCGATTTACTACTTAATAATAAACAATAAATAAAGGAAAAATAGACAACCTTTAAATAAAATTTTGAAAACATACACCTAAATCGGATGTATTACCGCCACACTCAACAACCTGTCAAGTGTTAAGGCTTACAAAATCCCAACTGTACAACTCATAAAATAAGTGAGCTATTTATACAACTTTACAAGCCCGTTATAGCATACTAATCGAAACACTTGAGCTCTTTTAGCTACGATCACTTGATCAACCTGCTTAGAAAATCTTGACTGCTCACCATTAAGGACAAATTCCAAAATAGATCGTCGCAGCCTCGCAGGGCCACCATAAGTAAAAGACATGTCCGCAAACACAAATAGCAGAACAAAATAACACACACGTCAGTAAAAGTTGAGTAATCACCACATATCAGAATACAAAGAATTATATAATAATTAACATTACTAGATCAATTAAACAATGTAGTTCGAACCTACATTACATATTGGACTTTGGAAAATATCTTTCTTAGACTCAACTTCAATTAACAATAATAACTCTTATTCAACTCATCTGTCTCATAAGTGTGCCACGCTCTTTGTTCTATACCTAGCCTTGGATATGGGTAATTCAAATAATTAAATAAACCAACAAGTATAAAAACTTGAATACTCTCAATAACTAGAAAACACCTTGAACCAGACCGCATACGGGTCAAATCCCACTGTAGGAGACCATAAAAAATTATATATAAAGATTGTACCTCATTTTTAACTCATGATCATTATCTCATTATTAACATGCCAAGGATTAAGGTCTATAACGCCGACCCTCAAACCAATAACAAAATAGTAATGTTCATCCTTTTGATCTTGTACTTTGATCAAATAACCATTCACAAGCTAGTAAATAATATCTCAATAATAATGGCACAAGTTTCCATAACATAATAATTCAATTCATAAATATCTGAACTCTTAGGGCAATCAAACTAGTACCCAAAATTAATTAACTCACAACCCAAAAATAATACTCTGCATTAATAACTCTAAACCTCACAGCAATACTCCCTAGATCAGAACAACAATAGTAAAACTCTTAACATAATCAATTATAAACTTAAAAAATAATACAATATTCAAATCCAGTTAGATCACATAATATCGTAATAATTAATCATATATATATGTACAAGATTGCTAGTAATAAATCATATATTCACATATAATTATACAAAATATAATACAAACAACTCTTCGTGTGATTACATATAATAAATAATACAATCAAATTATAAACAAACAACTTCAAAAGGTTGATAGTGTGATTACCTTTCGAATTGAAAAACTCAATTTAATGAATTGCCGAATAGAACAACCATTTAATGATTATAAGAAGTTGATCTTCACATATTCACATTGATAATGTGTGTATGACGATTAGGGAACAAGGGTAGATTATCAAAAATGGGTAAGCATTCAAAAAACAAAGTTGATTTGCGCACATATATAAGACCAAATTCGCTAATTGAGAAAAATAGATGATATATAAAACCAGTAAACGGCTGCTCTTTTTTTAAAAAAAATAAAATAAAATAATAATGTAAGGTTAAAGTATATAAATACTTTATCGTACAAAGATTCTGACCAACATAAGAATTATAGTTTAGAATTTTATCAATAAGATAAGAAAATAAAATTTTAAGATATACAACTTTAATTTTATAATTTGTAAAATCATAAAATACACGGTATTACAAAAAGAGTGAAGGAAACCTTGTTTAAAAAAAATAGCAATAGAGGCTTGAAAAACCCTCCAAAAAGAAAAACCCAGGGGACCAAACCTCCCCATATTTCTAGCTTGACACACTTGTTTTCTATTAAACTTTCTCTGTTTTTTTGTAAATGTAACTCACCGCGCGTCTTTGTATACTTATTTAGGAGTTGATGAAAAGTAAATAAACGAGCGATTTTATCAATATAATTGGAACACCAAGAATAGAGAAGGGTTAGGTACTGCGTATATGAATTAATCTGATTAATTGTCAGTTTGCATGGCTTAATCTCATCCTCAAAGTGTATACCAAAAGTCCAATAAGGTGTGTTATAAAAGAAAACAGAGGAAATATCATTTAGTAATAATTTTAACATTTACTATTGGCATGAGTAATAAAATAAATAAATGGTGTAAAAAGTAGGTGAATGTAAAAATAAAAATGGATGAGGTAATAGAGAATAAAACAACGGATTTGCATAAGATAAAAGTTAAGCTGAGACAGTAAAGAGAGTAGTTAAAATATGTAAATGTTGTAGGGCAAGAAGGGTAGTATAGTAAATATATTGGTAATGTCAATATAATATTTGAATAAGGTAATAATTTTCTCAATTTTAAAAAATATATTGTATGCATTTTAACATCATTCACATACTTATTTTTATTAATTAAATATGAAAACATAAGGAATATTATTATTATATATATATATATATATATATATATATATATATATATATATATATATATATATATATATATATATATATATATATATATATATATATATATATATATATATATATATATATATATTTTGAGGGAAATAAATAAATAAATAAATAAATAAATAAATATATATATATATATATATATATATATATATATATATATATATATATATTTTTTATTTATAATGAGAACCTATTCTAGAATAGGAACTAGGAACAAATCTGGACCATAAGATGTAGAAGAAGAGGCGCGCGATCTGATGGCCCATATTTTTTCAGACAAATTAATTGCAAAATTCAATTCAGGCGCCTTTTCTCTCTCCTCTCTCTCTCTCTCTCTCTCTCTTTCCGCAATTTTCTCACTCTTTCCACTATTTTCTCTCTCTTAATCACCATTTTCAACTACAAAAACCTTCGAAAACCGCCATAACCGTCAAATAAACTGCTCAATCTTGCTATAAAATTACAATTTCATGTTCTACTGTATACGTTTTTCAATTTCGGAACAAAATTTTTTGAAAATTGGCGAAAATTGACAAATATAAGGTATTTTATCACAACTTCGAAGTTCATACTATTTTGTTTATTTTTGTTGCTATTTTGTACTTATATTTGTGTTTTTTGCTTGATTATGTTAGATTTGAAGTAGCAGAACTTGAATCCGAAAAATTCGAAGTTCAAATTTAGTGTTTTCAGTTCGATATATTCATAATAAGGTATTATCGCAAATTAGTTCATTTTTGTTCAAATTATGATTAATTTACTTATAGTTTCTGTGCAAATTTGTTGTAATTTAGGTTAATATCGACATGCATGTGAAAATTATTCAAAGTTTTAATTATATTTGTTTTTTTTTTTGCTTGATTATGTAAGAATTGAAGTAGTTGAACTTGAATTGGATAAATAATTTTAGGCTAAAATCGACATGGATGAGATAATTATTCAAAGTTTTACATAAATTAATATTAGGTTTTTCATAAATTAGGTATAAAATTATAGTAAAGTGTTTTTGAAATAATATTTGAAAAACTTTAGATCTGTTTATATTTATGAACTTAAGTAATTTTACTTAAACTCATACTAATTTAGAATAATTTTGGTTAATTTATGAGTAATATTTTGAGTGCATTTTTTGTTGATATAGTACTTCTGTTCTACTATTTGAGTGTCAGAAATTTGCTAAAAGTAAATAAAAGAATATTAAAAGTAGATAGACACTGACTAAAAGTAAATTAAAAGTATTTGTTTGAGTTTCTATAGTTTTGAGTGCTTAATTTTTTAAAAGTAAATAGAAATTTGTTAAAAGTAGATAGAAATTTGTTAAATGTAGACAGAAATTGCCTAAAAGTAAATTTATTAATTGTTAATGAATTACTATGAAATCTATAGATATTGTAGCTTGTGTATAAATCAATAAGTTTATGTGACTTTTGTATAATGGCTTGTGTATAACATAACAAAAATGATGATAATCATTGCTCATTTCATTACCCTATACATTATTCTTGGTCATCTCATATTTGTTTTGAATTGTTCAATGATTAAAATGGCTAAAACTACAAAGAGAAAACCTGCAACAAAACCAGATCCAACAAAGGATATTGCTGCAGCAAAGAAGGTTGTTGCAAGTAAAAGTTTGACATATTAACAAATGAGGCACTAACCCATGTGATGCGGTTCCAAGGCATCAATATTGTTATTATAATTATTTTTATTGTTATTTTTAGTTTATTATTAGATGACCGAATTTATTAGGATATTTTTTTTAGTTTAATTCGGTTAGTATAAGATAAGCTTAACTTTAAAGATCATATTTGCAAAATATTATCTTTACAAGTTAGAGTTAGTTTCCTAGTTAGATTAGAATTTGTTTTACCGATTTTTAGGCTAATTATTTAGCTTATAAATACGTGATGGTGTTTAACGAAAAGTATGATTGATTGATTTGAAATTTATAAAGTTTTACGTAAGCTTGTGCTTGTGTATTTTTGGCCTAGTTTAGGTTTTAAGCTCGTGTTGCTTAGCGTTTCTTGACCGAGACTCAAGATTCCAAACCTTTCAACTGCGATTGAAGGTTATATCCATCAAAATTCATATCAAATTGGTGTGACTGCTGTTTGACGAGGGACGAGTTTGACAATTTGTGTCAAAAAACTCAGTTTCGAATGTCATATTGATCGACTTGGTTCTCCTTCGTTTCTAAAGATTTTGAGGTGATTCTTTTTTTCAAATTGGTTAATTTTTTGTCTAGTTTTCACCTGAAAAATTTGAGAACTTTTCGAGAAGCATAGCTATTCAACTGGGTTCGTTCTTTACACCTGGTCAAAAATCGAATTAATCTGGCAGTGTTGAGGAAAAAATAAACTGCAATCACTTGGCTAGGAATTTTTTGCTTAATTTTCGTTCGAGTATTTTAGACAGATAGGGCTAGAAGTATACAAAATTTCAGAATTTTTCGAGGTGTTTTCATTGGGTTTTGGTCCTCGTACTTTCGATCAATTTCTGGACTGGTTTTGTGTGTTTTCTCATCCACATAAACATGGAAAATAAAAGTTGGTTTGAAGCATTTATGATGGAAATCAAGAAAATGAATGAATGTTTGGATAGAATTGATGCTCGTTTTCAAATTCGTGACGTGAGATGTGGTGTACAAGATATGTCTTATGAGAAAGAGAAACTAGAGCAACCAATTGTTGAGGCTATATACGAGGAAAAGATTGTATCTTTACCTAGTGATAATCTTACAAATCCAATTTTAGAGCAATCTCATGAACAACTAGTAGAAGAAAAAGAAATTATGGAGCACAAAAGTGTATATTTGTCTAGTTTTGTTGACGAGGAGGTTACATTTGAACTATCTAAGTTGGTAGCAAAAAGTCAAATTTCTACAACTTCCTTTTATGGTGATAATTGGGATACAAATATTTTCACGTATTATTTCCATTATATTGATTGCATTGACAAAGGTGTGTCATCAATTAAAATTTTGGAGCATTCAATTGAAGTTTGTGGTGCATTCATTGGTGTAAAATATAAGCATGACGTGGTTGGATGGAGACATATTCTTTTAGCTCATGTTCGATTAATTTGGATGATATCTTGGTTCCATGATTTGCTAAAACTTGGGACAAGTTTTTTTTCAAGAGGGGGAGTATGATGCGGTTCCAAGGCATCAATATTGTTATTATAATTATTTTTATTGTTATTTTTAGTTTATTATTAGATGACCGAATTTATTAGGATATTTTTGTTAGTTTAATTCGGTTAGTATAAGATAAGCTTAACTTTAAAGATCATATTTGCAAAATATTATCTTTACAAGTTAGAGTTAGTTTCCTAGTTAGATTAGAATTTGTTTTACCAATTTTTAGGCTAATTATTTAGCTTATAAATACGTGATGGTGTTTAACGAAAAGTATGATTGATTGATTTGAAATTTATAAAGTTTTACGTAAGCTTGTGCTTGTGTATTTTTGGCCTAGTTTAGGTTTTAAGCTCGTGTTGCTTAGCGTTTCTTGACCGAGACTCAAGATTCCAAACCTTTCAACTGCGATTGAAGGTTATATCCATCAAAATTCATATCACCATGATATCCTGCATTCACAGACGACGGCCAATCTGCATGTCAAGGCCTGTTTAGAGGTGGCCCAGAAGAGAGTGGCCGAGTTAGAAGGTGACCTAAAAACAACCAAGTCCAACCTCAAAGCTTTGGAGAATGCTGATCATGAGACCGAACGCCTTCGCAAGCAGAATGAGGCCTTGAAGCGCAAGTTGTCTAACCAAGAGATCTAGCTAAGGAAAAAGTTTAAGGCCAGAGCCGAGGAAGAGAAGGCCAGCTAATCTCTTAAAATGAGGCCGACTGCGTGACCCGCATGAAGATGAATTTTGAGTCTCTATTTCTAGGAGGTGACTATGGCGCATGGGAGTATCAATATGAGGTGGCAACAGATTAGCTCGGCGCCAAGCAGATGGATCAAGGTTTGGAGGAAACGGTCGATTCAATGGATGAGGAGCTCGGGCTTGAACATGATACTAATAACATGATATTAGAAATATTAGTTAATGCCCTCAACATGATACTAGATACATGATATTAGAAATATTAGTTAATACCTTGAACTTGATATTAGAAATCAAAAGCAACATCAGTAACATTTTAGAAATTCCTTTCTTTTAAAATACCTGTTTTTCTCTTTTTAAAATTCGAAATAGGAAAATCTAAGACATTACCGCCACTGTGAAAACGGCGAAGGCAATTGTAAAAGGCACATAGTGGAAGACTATCTTTAAAAGCATGCAAAACAATTCAACTTTAAAAGTTAACCAAACGAAAGTAAAGTCAAACCAAAGTAAAACGAAGTCAACCTACAACTTGGAACCATTGTAGGCCCTTATAAAAAAAAAAAAAAACCAAAACACTTAAAAACCTTTGTGTTAGTCTCACAAGCATGATATAAAATAATTAAAGCAATAAATCACATCGAAATCTTATGGAAATTAAACTAAGCATGATTCGCTCTTCACTCATGCCCATCATGAATATGCTTCATCACTAGAAAAGCTCCTCTCTACTTGTCCCCACTACTCTCCATTAGAAATGGGTCGTTTTAGGACCAAAGTAAATACAAGTCCAAACAAACATACAAACACACAATCAGCAATGTTGAGTACATAAGCATAAATGAAACACACTAACATGGTTTCATCCTATCATCGCACAACTTACCTTGTTGCACCTATTTACAAGCATACAACATACAACATGACCCTCATATAAATAATTAATTTATTCATTTAGCATTGATTACGTATCAAATGGGTTTTCTCCCTAACCTGCCCCAACAAAGGGGTACTAATACGGGAACTAACCGTGCCATTATAAAAGAACCACTCGTAAGTGGCAGAATTCCTGAGCATAATAATAAAAAGGAATATATAGCGTCTTGTACTCCCAGTAGAAGTTATGGTTAAATGTAAAACCCCATAACTACCCCCATTTGTTTATACTCAAGGTATATACGTTCAAAGAGTTTTGATGCGTAATCTCTTTCACTTTACGTTGTTTACATGTTATTAGACTTGGTGGTGACTCTCAAAACATAACGCTATTCAATCATTATAATTATTCAAACAATTCAACATACAAATTTAATTCTTGAATAATTAGTGACCACATAATATTTAATGTTGAACCCTTTTTAATCTACCACGATGTCAAAGACACCTTAAACGCATAATGCGCCACAATTCTTATCCCTCGGTGTTGGAAACACCTTAAGTGCACTAAGGCACCAAAATATAATTTATTCCTTATGTACATAGACACTTAAATAGCTCTTTCCTCATGCTTATATCATCAATAAAAATTATATGAACCATAATAAAATTCCTTTTCAATATTCCAAACCAAATTAAACATTTAGTTTAATTATACATGCTCACTATCATGCCAATAATAAAAGTGTGGTTCATATATAAGATGCCAAATTAATTATTTCCAATCACTAATCCATCACAAATAATCCATGCTTCATAGTTCAATCACCAACATCAACCAAATTACAAATTCCAATAATCAAGATCTATCACGATACTATTTGGAATTAATATTTCAAAGTCTAACATGTTCCTACATCATCAAATAATTACAAAGTACGCGAACGTACCTTGAATACGATCTTAAAATCGCCAAGACTATACGAAATCACTCACTTGAAAACTCCTACAACCCTAAATTATAAAAAGACATTAAAATCTACTCCATACAAATTTCCAGCAATATATACACTCCTTAAATCACTCATAAATTATTTAAAACAAGCTGAAAATTAATTTAAAACCCCTTACTTTAATCCCAATTAATAGGTAATAAAAAATCCCTTCAACAAACTCAATTATGGCTTACTAATAAAATTTCCAACTTTATTAAATCATTAAAACTTGCTACAAATATGTTTTAAAACACCTAATTTAACGATTTAGACCATCCAAAACCAAATTTCATCAATATACACTAATTTAGAAACCTAGGGTTTTCAATTTGGGGTTTATAATTTAAAACCAAATTTGAAAATTTATTTGCATAATACTTATAATCAAACATTATAAAATCATCACAAACATACAAAAACATTAATTAATTAAAGACTAGTTTAGGATTCAAGCAAAAGAATTTAAAAAAAAAACGAAAAACACCACCAGCGCAAACAACCACCGATTGGCTGCTACCGTGCCGCCTGGTGGCTGCTACTGTCGGCGAGTGTCGGTGGTGGTGGCCGCCGACCGACAGTGGTGATGACCGGCGGTGGTAATGGTGTGTGTGATGGTGAATTAAATTAAAATAAATAAAGGGGATGGGGAAAATAAAAGAGAGAAAGAGAAAATAAGAGGAGAAAGAGAAAAATTACCTTTGGGTATTCTCCACTCTAGGCAAAGTTCAATTTGCCCATTTGTTGAATATATATACCCCTTTTTCTCTAGAAACTCTCCTAAACTTAAACTCCCTTCCTACCCTTTATAATCTCTTTCTTATTCAAACTTGTATTTAACTTTGACTTTAAAAATCTCCTTTTATAAAATCACATGCCCCAAACTATATTATAAATAATAAAATAAAGTATTTCTAAAATTATTAAATAAATAATTAAATACCGTAAATAATTCATATTGAATTATTTAAATACTTTATAAAATACTTATTTAAATTAAAATACATATAAAAATACGGGATATTACAATTTACCCCCCTTAAAAGAAGTTTCCTCCCGAAACTTGGGTAACGACGAAACTCAAACTTTTTCCTCACTTCGTATATTATTGTTGTACTCTGATCTTTGTCATACTTTTACCTTTTAGTGACTCTTTGAGATCAAAATTACTCAAAATACTCGTTAAAATTGTGCAAAAAGCACAAAAATGACTAAAAATATAGGGAAAAAGCGCGAAATTCTACCGCATTCTATCCCCCTTAAGGAAAACGAGTTACGTCCCCGTAACTCAACATACCTGAAACAACTTGGGATATTTCTTTTTCATCTCATCTTCAACTTCCCAAGTTGATTCCTCATACTCTTGGTTAGACCATAGCACTTTAACAATCTTAATTAACATCCTTATTGCGTGTACTACACACTTTACTGTTAAGGATCTTAATAGGTCTTTCCTCATAGGTTAAGCTTTGATCTAACTCATCAATGGTTTCAGGTTGTAGCACATGAGATTTATCAGGGATATACATCCTTAACAGAGAGATACAACATGAAATATATCATGTACTTTACTTAGCTCCATAGGTAAGGCCAACTTCTAAAATACTTTGCCTATCCTTTATAGTATTTCATATGGACCAATGTACTTAGGACTGAGCTTTACTTTCTTTCCAAACCTCAGCACTCCTTTCATTGGTGACACTTTCAACAACATCTTGTTACCAACCTCAAATTCTTCTTCTCTATGCTTTAAATCTGCATAGCTCTTTTGATGGTCTTGAGCTGCGTGAATCTTAGCTTGAATCTCCTTCTCTTGTTTAAATGTATCCTCAATCATTTGAGGCCCTAAGATCATTGTTTCACTTATGTCGTTCCAACTAATTGAATTGCAACACTTCCTTCCATATAAAGCCTTAAATGGAGCCATGCCTATGCTTGCAAGGTAACTATTATTATAGTAAAATTCAATCAAGTCCAAGCTATCTTCCCTTCCCCCTTGAAAGTCTATAACACAAGCCCTCAACATATCTTCCAAGGTTTGTATGGTTCTTTCATTTTTTCCATTTGTGGCAGGGTGAAATGATGTACTCATTTTTAGTGTTGTACCAAAGTTTTCCTGCATACTCTTCCAAAATTTTGAAAGAAACCTATAATCTCTATCAGACAAAATATCCTTTGGGACTTCAAGTAATCTCACAACATTCTTGATGTAAGATTTTGCAAGTTGCTCCATCTTCCATGTCTCCTTCATTGGTATGAACACCACAAATTTTGTAAGTCTATCCACCACTACCCAAATGGTGTCATTTCTACTCTTTGACTTTGAGAGGCAAGTCACAAAGTCCATTGATAGACAATCCCACTTCCATCCAGGGATTTCCAATGGTTGAACAGTATCCTGAGGTCTCTTTTGCTCTATCTTCACCTTTTGACAAGTCAAACACTTTGCTATAAATTCAGCAACCTCATTCTTCATTCTAGGCCACCGATATACCTTTTTCAAATCCTTGTATAGCTTGTCCCATCCTAGGTGCATTGAGTATGGTGTATTGTGACCCTCTTCCATTAATTTTCTTTTAACCTCCTCACATTTTTGTGGTACGCGCCAACGACCTTTGTACCTTAAGCTTCCATCTTCATGAATTTTGAAATCTATAGCCTTGCCTTGTTTTATCTTCTTGCGAATCCTATCCAACTTCACATCTCTTAATTGATTTTCCCTTATCTCATCAAATATTGTTGGTTGGATGCTTAGATTTGCAAGTATGCCCGCTGGCACTCCCCATTCTACAACTTCTAGGTTCATTTTCCTCATTTCTCTACACAACTTATCGGCCACTATCAAAGTATTCAATCCATGACTGGTTTTACAACTTAGAGCATCCGCAACTACATTTGCTTACCCTTCATGATATTGTATGTCTAAGTCATAATCCGTCGTATATTCCAACCATCTCCTTTGACGTGAGTTTAAATCCTTTTGAGTGAAAATGTATTTTAAACTCTTATAGTTTTTATAAATTCTACATTTCACTCCATACAAGTAATGCCGTCAAATCATTAGTGCAAAAATGATTGTAGCTAATTCTAGGTCATGAGTTGGGTAATTTACTTCATGAGTCTTTAACATCCATGATGCATACACAATCACCTTTCCATTTTGCATAAGTCCACATCCCAAGCCATTTTTTAATGTGTCACTATATACATCATAGATCCCACTATCGTCCGGTAGTGTTAGCACTGGTGCTGTAATTAACTTCTGTTTTCAAGAGTTGGAATGATTCCTCAGACTTGTCATCCTACTCAAACTTTTTGTCCTTCTTCATTAGAGTGGTCATAGATTTAGAAATTTTCGAAAAATCCTTCACAAAACGCCTATAATACCTTGCTAAACCTAAGAAACTCCTAACGTTAGACACAGTACAGTTTTCGATGTAGGCCAACCTTTCACTGCTTCAATCTTTCCTAAATCTACTTCTACTCCATTTTGGACACAAAGTGACCTATAAACGCTACTTCTCCAACCAGAATTCTCATTTGGAAAACTTTGCATAAAGTTGGTTTTCCTTCAATGTTTGCAGAATTGCCCTTAGGTGTTCTACATGTTCCTCCTTGCTCTTCGAATATACCAGTATATCATCTATTAATACTACCAACAACTTATCCATAAATGGATGGAACACCCTATTCATCAAATCCATAAAGATTGCTAGAGCATTTGTCTCCAAATGGCATCACTGTAAACTCATAATGTCCATATATATCTTGTTCTAAATGCAGTCTTGGGAATATCTTCATCTGCAATCCTCAATTGATGATAACCAAACCTCAAATCAATCTTAGAAAACACTATTGCGCCTCTCAGCTAATCAAACAGGTCATCAATCCTTGGCAATGGGTACTTGTTCTTTATTGTTACCTTATTCAGCTCTTGTAATCAATACATAGCCTCATACTTCCATATTTTTTCTTTACAAACAAGATTGGCGCTCCAAAGGTGATGCACTTGGTCTAATGTATCCCTTTTCCAATAAGTCCTGCAATTGCTCCTTTAACTAACCTCCGACGCTTCTTCTTCCCCAAAACCCACCCAATGCTTCTGAGATAAATGTTGTGGACGCATTGATTAGAATCGAAAGATATAATGGTGGTAGTGGTAGTGGCAACAATCGTGGTATCACTCGTTGTGGCAGTCTAGGTGATGGTGTGAGCTAAGCGGTCTGGCTGAGTAGTTCAAGGGTTTTTTTTTTCTTTTTTTGTTTATTAAAAATATTTTTTTTTCTTATTTTGGCTAATAGCAAAGTGACATGTGGCACTATGGCCTCACTTAACGGATTTTAGGACGAAATCAATTAAGTGGTGGCAATTTCCAATTATTAAAATTTTGGTGGCGTTAAAAACCAATTTCAACCTCTTTTTTTTTTTTTTTTTTTTTTTTTTTTTTTTTTTGTTAAAAATCAAAATTCCCTAACTTATATACAATTAATGTTATATTAAAAATAAATGCAAGTATTTTGGAATATCTACTCTTTTTTGTTCCAACAATTTTGTCAAATTATACGATGTCCATTTGTCCTCCCTATTGATGAGCGTCATTTATGGCGCTCAAAAGAATAAGATTTAGGTTCTTTTTCTATATTTTCCTTCATTATTTTCCTATATTTTTCTTAGTTTTATTTGGTTTTCCATTTTAATAACTCATTTTGAGTTTTGTTTAGTTTTATGTGTTTTTCTTTATTTTAGTCCTTAATTCATAGTTTTAGTTTTATTTCTTTTATTTCTTTTTATTTTATTTATTTTATTTTATTTGTCTTCTATTTCTCCCTCATGTTTGGTTGTTCGTGTAGGTGATTGCTCGGGACAAGACACGAGTCAAATTGTCATATTTAGAGTTCCGATGTTCAAGCTTGATGTTTCGAGGTCTTAAGTTCAAAATCAATTAAGTTGTTGCAACGAAAACAAGCCAACACAAGTCATCACCCTTGCTGCCGTCTTATCCTACACCCCACTATATCCTATCCTCCACCACACCAAATCACTCCCTTTATTGCAACACAACAGCCAACAACACCTATAACAACAACGCTCCCCTGCTCCCAACACAACAGCCACAACACAACAACCTCACAAACGACCAACTTCCACCAGCCCCTGCGCACCCTTTGCTTCACCAATTCGCAACCCCAACAACAACAACTACCACTCACCAAAGTCTCACGCTACTGCCTCCACCGCACTTGGTGGCGCAACCAAACCAGCCACCTATCCACCAATTTCCCAACACCATTTGCGTCACCAATTTAAGCATAAATCGCAGCAGCAGCTCCAGTTCATCTCCAACCACATTCCCCTGTTCCCGCAACAGCCACCACTCCGCAACATCACCACCAATCGGCAGCCACCCTTCTCCACCTTGAGCTGCCACCAATCGAACTCAATCAAGCCCCAGTTCAATTGAAATTCCCCGAGGGCGCGGGTGTGAGAGGAGCGGACGCGGGCTCGATGCCTCAAATCAGGCAGCAAGTAGCCGCGGTTGTCCCGAGGTCTTCCCGCGGACGCGGTGGCTCTGGAGAGGGCGCGACTTAGACCACCGCGGGCGCGGCTTTCTGGGTTCAATTTGAACCCGTATCACAAGCTTCTCACGTGGTTTTAATGAAGACCAACGGTCTTGATTGATGCCCGATGATAGATGATGAGATGAGCGGTGATGATTGAAGTTGATGATGATTGATGGACGGTGAAGATGGTGATGCGCTTCAATGGAGAACAAGCAGCTGAAAAATTCGAAGGAGAAGTGTATATTTTTGGGGTCTGATGTTTTGATTTTTGATGGGGATTTGTTTTCTTTTTCTTTTCCTTTTATTTTTATTTATTTCCTTTCCTTTTCATTTTATTTTATTTCTCTTTTCTTATTTCTCTTTTTAATTTATTTTCCTTTATTATTTTTATTTCCCTTTTTCTTAGTTTATTTATTTTATTTTATTTCCTTTATTATTTTTCTTAGCTTAGTTTAAATACCCATTTTTGGGGATAATTAGAACCAACTTTTATTCTATTTTCTGAATTAGTTTAGAGCTTAGTTTTCTCTCTCTTAGGTTGAGAGCTTCTCTCTCTAGATTAGGCTAGATTATGAGTAGTTTTAGAGAGCGAAAGTGAGGAATTTCAATGGTGATTGAGAGATTGAAGATGCAAGTGTGACAATTATGTTGGAGATCTTCTTAATCACCAATGAGCATTTCTAAACTCTATCTCATTCAATTGCTTTGTTTAATTTGATGTTTGTTTGGTTTGATTTTGATGTTTGATTAGAGTAATTGTTCTTGATATTTTGTTGATTCTTGTTCTCTATAGTTGTTAGTTGATAGATGATGATTCTTGAATAGTTGTTTGGCTAGGAATTGGGTGAAACTTGTATGGTTGATGAATTGTGATTAATTTGGGAATTGTGTTGATTGATTGTTGAGATTAAAGTGATTAGTGAAGGTTTGCATGTGTGTAATTCAATTTGGCCTTGAGAATTATGCTAGATTGCATTGTAATTGCTAATGACATGAACAATTGATTTAGGAATTGCAATTATCAATTGGTTTTGATTGTGATTCTATTAGTTTGTTATTCATAGTGAACCCTAGCTTAACAATTAGGAGATAGCTCTTTGATTCCTATTGATTGCTCTTATCATTAGTCCTCACAACCTTTGATTGGCATGCTCTTCCCAAGTTGTTGCAATTGACATGATTACTTGTTGATCCCCGTTCCTAGTGTTTTATTTCTTTGGTTACTTGTTTTGTTAGTTGTTAGTATTCTCTCTTACCTTCGTCTTCGACCTAGCTTAGGCGCACAATTGAAAGTGCTTGAACATTACCGTTCCTTTGGGTTCGTCTTCGTCAAAATGGCGCCGTTGCCGGGGAACGATGTCTTTGTTTGAGTGTTTTTGATTGCTTGAGTCTAGGTCTTTGTGTATATTTTTACTTTTATTTGATTTTTGTTTGTTTTGTGAAAAAAAAAATGGCATGTCTATCATTTCCTCAATATAGCAATGAGCCTTTTTGTGAATATTTCATTAGACTTGAGGGGTTTTTGGACTATAATTGTTGTAATATTTGGGAGGCTTGTGAGATTTGTTATTTTGGTTTGAATGAGCAAACTAGGGATGAAGTTGAATGTATGCATAATGGTGAATTTAGAGCATTGTCAATTGATGATGCTTGGGATTTTTATGTTTGGTTTGCTAGGGATGTTTATGATAGGGGTAATCATGAGTCTAATATTGATATGCAATGTCTTGATTCTTCTAATATTAGCATGAATTCCCATGATTTGTCACATGATCCCTTAAGTGAACCTAGAACACATGATTTCAACTTTATTTCTCCTTTTGTTCATGATAATGAAGTGCAAGCTCAAGTTGATGCTAATGGTGTGTTTCAATATTCTTCATTATTTACCATGTCTTCTTGTGATGTGCTTCATTCCCTTAATGATGAATCTCATGTTATAAATTGTGCCCCCACTCCCCAATGTAATGTATATGCTCATGATCTTAATGTTGATTCGTCCAATATTAGTTGTACTTCTTCTTCTCTTGTTGAGCCTCAACCTTCTACATCTTTTGAATCTCTTGTTGATAAATTTGAGTCTCAAATTAGGCGCATTGAGCTTCATAATGAGTTTGGGCCTAGTAAGGAGATGATTCTTAATTCTATGAGAGGTCAATTAGAGATAATGAAAAAGAATGAGGAGTGTTGAGGGTAAAAATACCTTGTATACGTGGACCAATCCCACAGTGACACGTGGCCCAATTATGGGGTGACACGTGTCACCACGGGAAGATGCCACGCAATCTAGAGTTCTTAAGGTCTCAGGCCAATCCCATTGTGACACGTGGCCCAGTCATAGGGTGACACGTGTCACCACGGGAGGATGCCATGTGTCTAGGCAAAGTGATCCTTCTAATAATCAGCACGCCAAAAAGCCCTAACAACGTCAGGCCCAAATCCCGAGAGATGACGCTGAAAGCCGCAAAACGGCGCCTCTAGAGGGGCACGTGGCGTTCGCTGATTGCGCAACCAATCACATCACGCAAATCTAAGGTATAAACCCTAGAGAGGGGCACGAGTCCCACCCCTATAAATACCCCAATCATTTATGATGGGGGGGGGATTTTTCAGGCAATCAAAAACACAGAGCATTAAATAAGCTCCAACTTCTCTCTACTTTCTCTCTCTAGCCTTTTCCGTTCTGATCACTGACTTGATCGTCGGAGGCGAATATTCTGTTGAACGGAATATTCGTGGTTTTGCAGGTGGGACCAACGCATCGCCAGCAGAGCGTGACCAGTATCCCAGGAGATCCAAAAAAGACCCGAAACATTTGCCGCCGTCTGTGGGGATACTCGTACGTTATGGCGATAGACGGTCAGACACCTAATCCAGGCGAGGATGGACATGTAGAGGATATAATCCCTACGATCCGTACTAGTGATCCTCTAATAGCCACATTTGAAGAAGCTGATGATCCTCCTGTTACTGCAGCCTCTCTTAAGGCCGCGCTTAACAAACTCAGAAAGGAAATTGAAAACGGAGCCTCTACCTCTAGGTAGCCACCCAGAAGAGAGGAACAGAGGGCTCCAAGAAAGACACACAGCAAAACAGTCCATGCAACGGACGCCGGAAACACTCCATTTCGAAGGCCGACTGGAAGGTCCCCAAGAGTACCGCGGACTAATTTCTCTGACTTGCTGGCGAAAACGCAGTCGGCTGGGGGGAGAGGTAGACAGCCTCGAAGAGAGGAGCCTGAGCCGTCCAGACGATGGAAGGACGCAAGGGATTACCTTCGGCATAAGCAGCGGGAGCGTGCCGCCTACTCTGACACGGCCTCAACCCCGACAATGCCGGATGATTTTTCGCATCATTCTCTTTCCCAGCATACCAACACGGCCATCTCCAGTGGAAGTCAGGTAGTTCGCACCCCAACTCCTATTCCAGTCTTTCATGCTCCAACTCCTGTTCCGGCTCAATCACTGCAATATCAACCTCAGGGGTTCAATGGCTTGATGCAGCCAAACCCCCAGGCATACGGCCAATATGGGCCATATGGGCAGGTGTACGGACAAGCTCCCTATCTGACTGGACCGTCCGTGCAACCGTAACCCATTGATTGGAAGATGCGCCTACTTACTCTGGGAGATAAGCCGCCCCCGTTTTCGCAAGATATCCTAAATGCCCCGCAGCCACCAAAAGTGAAGAGTGTACTTGTGGGAGCCTATGATGGCACGGGCAACCCAGAAGAGCACATCACCTCGTACAGGAACCTGATGTACTTGGAAAGTGTAGATGATGCTACGTGGTGCAAATGTTTCCCGGCCACTCTGAAAGGTGTGGCACAGGATTGGTTCAATAGTTTGCCGGCCGGTTGTATCAATTGTTTTACCACTCTTAGTTTGCTGTTCGTGGGAAATTTTTCATACAACATACCACCTCGAAAGACTAGCCTTAACTTGGCGACAATCGTCCAAGAAAAAAATGAGGGCTTACGCTCGTACGTCCAGCGATTTAACCAAGAAAAAGCCCAAATTCATAATCTACCGGATGAAATGGCTTACTCTGAATTTCTCCGGGGATTAAGGCACAATGGTTTTAAATTTGACTTGGTAAGGAAAAAGATTCGGACATACGCAGGTGTTCTGCGGGAAGCCGAAGCTTATATTGAGGCGGCGGACTTTTGTTCGCTCACAAAAGCAGACACTACTAGAAAACATGTTTATTGCGACGGAAAATTTTCGTCGGAAACACCTTGTTTTCCGTCGGAAAACCCATTTCCGACGGAATTCCGTCGTAACCGGTTGTCGGAAAAGTTGTTGTCGGAAAAACACCCTTTTCCAACGGAATTTTCGACAAATTTCAGTCTGCCGAGAGTATTTTCAAGCCCGGCAAAGTCCCTCGGAAAATTTCGACGGAATTGAATTCCGTCATAAATTCTCGACGGAATTTCCGTCGGAAAATGCTTTAAAAAAAACAAAAAAAAAAGGCCACCGCCACGCTGTACCACCGCAAGCCATCACCCCACACCACCTCACAAAACCAGCCAACCACACCAGAACCTTACCTACCAGCCACCTACACCAGATCCACCACCCCACTACCCACCTACAACCTAGCCCTAGCAGACCACCACCGTCATCCATAACCACCCCAACCACCCACAACCACCACATCTACCACCGATAACCACCAGATCAACCACCCACCGACAACCTCCAACCACCCAAAACACCCCTGTCAACCCCAACCACACCCACTTCCTAACCCTAACCTATCCACAACACCACCCCCACCCGTACCCAGATCCACAGCACCACCACCACAACCACCCTAACCTATCCACAGCACCACCACCACTTTACCCTGACCCTGACCGAACTCTAACCAAAACACCCATACCCCACCCTCACCCATACCCAGATCCACCCACCTAAACACCCAAACCCTAACCCGGACCCGACCGAACCCGACCCCACCTAAGCCCAGATCTCACAGCCACCACAAACCACTGCAAATGCTAAACGCACGCACATCAGCCACACCCACCACCACCACCGAAATCCATATTTAAAAAAAAAATAATCGGAAACAAAAATCGAAAAATTAAAACATAAAACATACCTGAAATTGAAATATGCTTCGAATTTCAACACGGAAACGGTTTAACAAGGCCAAATTCGGCCATGAAAAGTGTAGATCTAAACTTTTTATGGCCGAATTTGGCCTAAAAAACCTTTCAAGTAGTTGGTTGATGTCGTTTATGTGTTGGTTGTTGATGACGGTGGTGTTTGATAACGGTGGTTGTGTTGTTGTTGATGTCGTGGTGTTTGATGACGGTGGTTGTGTTTTTGTTGATGCCGTGGTGTGGTGGTCGAAAGGAGAACGAGAGGAGGGAGAACGAGAGGAGAGAGAACAGAGAGAAACAGAGGAAAGGAGATCGAGAGAAGAAGATAAGAGGGAGAAGCAGAGAGGAGAACGAGAGGAGAGAGAAGAAAAGGAACGGAGAAGAGAGAGAGTGGAGAGGAGAAGAGAAAAGAGTTGCTTCTGAAGTTTGTTTAGGGTTTTGTAGCGGAAATGGTTTTTTTTTTAAAAAAAATAAATTATGTTCCGACGGAATATTCCATCGGAAACTTACGACGGACTATAAATCCGTCGGAAAAGGTAATTTTCGACGGAAAATTCCGTCGGAACATACAAAAATTACGACGGGTATTTATTCCGTCAGAAATTTCCGACGGATTTTCGACGGAATCGATGAATTCGTCGGAAATTTCCGACGAAAAAAAAATCCGTCGTAAATTTCCCTTTTTCTGACGGAATATTAGGTCCGTCGGAAGCAGTCCGTCGGAATTAAGCTATTTTCTAGTAGTGAGAAGCGCCGGCCAAGGGGGCTGAGAAGAAATCTTCTCAGCAAGACTCGGCCGGCCAAAAGAAAGAAGGAAAAAAGAGAAAGGAAGTCTGGGTGGCTGATGGCCAGCCGCAGAAAACTAAGAAGGTCAAGGCGTACGAGCCCCAGTTTGAATTCAACAAGGACTGTTATTCTATCTTGATGGAAATCAAGGATAAGTTTGAGTTTGAGAAGCCACAGCCGCTGAGAGGCCCAGCTCAGTATAGGAACAAGAACAAGTATTGTCATTACCACAAGGACGTGGGACATGACACAAATGATTGTATCAACTTGAAGAGACTGCTTGACAAATCGGCCGAGAAGGGCATGCTGAATTCATATGTGATGAAGTCAAAATTCACTTACACGCGGACAAACAACACGTCCGAGCAAAGACAGAAGAATGATAAGAACAAAAATAAAGAGGATGATGGCAACAACACTGATTCGGGCTTTGTGGCCGTGATATCAGGAGGATTTGCCTCAGGCGGTCCCACTATGAGAGGGATCAAGCAGGACGCACGGAACCTGGGAAAGGTGATGCAGATGGATTCAGTGAAGGTTGAACCCTTCCCCGAAGTAATCATCAGTGAGGCCGATCGGGGGGAGGTCAAAGCCTTGCACAATGATCCAATGGTATTCATTATGAAGATAGCCAATTTGAAGGTCGGACGAATATTGATAGACACGGGTAGCGCGGCCGATATCATCAGCCTGGCTGCCTTGAAAAATCTAAGCTTCCCAGAGGATGCTCTCCAAGACATCACTCACCCGTTGGTCGGATTTGGGGGGAATGTCATCCACCCGGTGGGCCGGATAGATTTACCCGTCCGATTTGGGAAAAAAGGGGAAGGAAGAGATATGGTCGTCTGCTTCTTGGTTGTGAAAGAGCTTACTGGATATAATGTCATACTCGGTCGTCCTACGCTGAATGCAGAAAAAGCAGTCATTGTGCCTCACCTAATGCTGCTAAAGTTTGAGAGGACGGACAGGAAAATAGGTACAATCCAAGGAAGTCAGAAGATGGCAAAAGAATGTAATCAGTTGGCGGTTAAGCCTACTGCGCGCGGACTAAAATCGTCCGAGCCAAAAGAAGAAGGAACCTCACTCCCAACACACCAGGTCGGCCAGAAGCGTAAGGCGGCCAAGATAGAGCAAGCATAGCAGCTAATGACTGTTGGTCGGCCAGAAGAGTTACGACCCCAGCCGGCCGACAGTCACCAGGATATAGTGCTCGACCCCGATCAGCCAAATCGGACAGTCAGTGTGGGCAATATAGCTTTGGGTGTGCTTGGGGATGAGTTAATTCAATTATTGAGAGAGTTCAAGGATGTATTTGCGTTTGAGGTCGGCGAGATGCCAGGTATAAGTCCAGAACTGGCTGTGCACAAATTAGCGGTAAATCCGGCCGTTAAACCTGTCCTCCAGAAGAAAAGAAATCATGGAGAGGAAAGGAATCAGGCGGCCGCAGCAGAAGTTAAGAAGCTTCTGGACGCCGGTTTCATTCGGCAATGCTTTTACCCAGAATGGGTGGCTAATGTGGTCCTTGTCAAAAAGCCGAATGGAACTTGGAGAATGTGCGTGGATTACACAGATCTAAACAAGGCATGCCCTAAAGATAGCTTTCCCCTGCCCAAAATCGACCGGCTGGTTGATTCGACGACCGGGCATGCCCTGATGAGCTTTATGGACGCATACTCCGGATTCCATCAAATTCCGTTATGGGAAGAAGACCAGGAGAAAACGGCGTTCGTGACTGAGCAGGGGTTGTACTATTACAGAGTCATGCCATTCGGCCTTAAGAATGCCCCAGCTACCTTTCAGCGACTTGTAAACACAGTCTTCATAGATCAGCTTGGCCGGAATATGGAGGCGTACATTGATGACATGATTGTCAAGTCAAAAGAGCCGGCCGACCATTTGAAGGATCTAAGAGAAACTTTTACCGAACTCAGGCGGCATAAGATGATGTTAAATCCAAAGAAATGTGTCTTTGGTGTTGAGTCCGGTAAATTTCTCGGATTTTTAATTGATCAACGTGGAATCGAGGCCAACCCTGAAAAAATCCAAGTTGTCTTGGACATGAAGTCACCAAGGACAATTAAAGAAGTCCAAAGATTGACCGGCTGTTTGGCCGCACTTGGTAGATTTCTGTCAAGATCAGGGGATAAGTGCCGCTATTTCTTTCAAACCATAAAAAAGAAAGCCATGTTTGAGTGGACAGAGGAAGCCGAGGAAGCATTCGTACAGTTAAAGGGCCACTTACATACATTGCCTCGGCTTGTCAGTCCACTTAAGAGCGAGAAGTTGTTCATCTATCTTGCTATCTCAGAGCACTCCTTAAGTGCCATCCTACTTGCTGAGCGGGACGGCCGCCAGATCCCTGTCTACTTTGTTAGCCACGTCCTACATAACGCTGAGCTAAGGTATCCCCCCATTGAAAAATTTGGTTTGGCATTGTACATGGCATCAAAAAAGCTGCGGCCATATTTCTTGGCACATTCAATTGTGGTCTACACAGACCAACCCTTGAAGAAACCATTTACAACGCTAGAGGCAAGCGGCCGTATGCTCAAATGGGCCTTGGAAATGAGAGGTTTGGATATTACATTTGAGCCAAGAAAAGCAATCAAGGGGAAAGCCTTCGCTGATTTTTTAGCTGAAATGACTCGGCCGGATCTTCAGACGGCCGGAGATCAAATCTGGAAAGTATTCGTGGATGGCAGTGCGACAGCCACTGGTTGCGGTGCAGGTGTTATATGCCAGTCACCTGAAGGAGATAAGTTTGAGTACGCCCTGAGATTCCAGTTTCAAGCCTCTAATAACGAGGCCGAGTACGAAGCCCTCTTGGCCGGCCTCAGAATGTGTAAGGCGGCAGGAGCGACAAAAACTGACGTGTGCTCGGACTCCCTACTTGTAGTCGGCCAGGTGAATGGAGACTTTGAGGCGAGGGAGCCGGCCATGGTAAAATACTTGAAGATTGTAAAAGAGGAGGCAGAAAGCCTAGATCATTTTACCTTACAGCAGGTCCCACGTTCGTCCAATCATCAGGCGGACGCCTTCTCTAAGTTAGCATCCTCAGCATCATGTGATACTCCCAGGTCAGTGTTTTGGGAAGTAAAAGAGAAGAGGAGCATTGATGTTGAGCCAGTGCATGCAATTGATAGAAGCTCCACTTGGATGGACGGGATCATATCTTACCTCAAGGACGGATTACTCCCGGCCGATCCTAAAGAGAGCTGGTTGATGAAAAAGAGAGCGGCTTGGTTTGAAGTTAAGCAAGGGGAGTTGTTCAAAAAGGCATTTGTAAAGCCATACCTGAAATGCATTACTCCTGAGAGAGGGTATGATGTCTTGGATGATATTCACCAGGGGCAGTGTGGTTCTCACATTGGAGGACGAGCTTTGGCTGAAAAGGCTGCCCGCCTGGGTTACTACTGGCCGAGCTTAAAGTCGGACGCAATGGAAATGGTGAAGAAGTGTGACAAGTGCCAGAGGTTCGCAACATTAATTCACCGACCCGCCAACAGCCTTTCGGCCATCAGTAGTCCGCTCCCCTTTGCCAAATGGGGGATGGACATCTTAGGACCATACACACCAGCGTCCGGCCAGAGGCAGTATGTGTTTGTAGCAGTAGACTACTTCACAAAATGGGTAGAGGCCGAGGCTGTCCGAGGCATCAAGTGGACAGATGTTACAGCTTTCATATGGAAGAGTATCATTACACTCTTTGGCGTTCCTCAGTCTATGGTGTTTGACAACGGACCTCAGTTCGAAACGCCTCAACTAAAAAAATGGTTGGAAGACCAAGACACAGCTCATTGCTTTGCTTCGGTCGGCCGCCCACAAGCCAATGGCCAGGTAGAGGCGTACAACAAATTGATCTCCAATGGAATTAAGCGCAAGCTAGAAAAAGCAGGTGGCTTGTGGGCTGACGAATTGATTAATGTGTTGTGGTCCATACGAACCACGACCAAAAGTTCCACAGGAGAAACTCCCTTCTTCCTAGTCTATGGTGCTGAGGCGATCCTTCCAATTGAAATGTACGAGCCCACTCTTAGGGTGATGCTAATGATGAAGCGGCCAATTGGGAAGCCATGAAGACCGCCCTAGACTTCCTTCCTGAAGCTAGGGGCAATGCGGCGCTTAGACACGAAATCTATCGTCTTCGGATGTCCAGGGCATATAATCGCCGAGTGTCAAAGCGGCCGATAAAATTGGGAGATTTGGTCCTAAGGAAGATGGAAGCGGTGGGGCGAGCAAATGAGGATGGCAAGCTGACCCCAAATTGGGAAGGGCCTTATCGAGTCAGGGAAGAGGTCAGAGATGGGACTTACCGTCTTGAAGCCATGAACGGCCGACCCATCCCGCGCACATGGAACACCGACAATTTGAAGAAATATTATGTTTAATTACTTAGCCAAAAAGTTGTGTATACAGCTAGGTCTGTCGACCGAGCAATGTAAGCCGTACGGCCACGACAATGTAATTTTGACAAATTAATGAAAAAGTCAAACATTGTTATAATTATTTTTCCATTTTATTAATGCTTATTTGTACAGTCATAACTTATACGGATAGGCCGCGTGAAAGTTGCAAGTAGGTTGCTTGCAACATAGCAACACGGTCGCAGAGCAAAAATAAATTAAGTAAAATAAGAATGGGCAGCTTGATCCCAAAATTCACATGAATGCGTCCGCCCTAAATTAATGCGGACGATAGGGGTAAGGTACCCTGTGAAACCTACATAGTGGGGCAAGGGCATACCAAGGCATTCCAGCCTAGCCGAGCATGAAAATTTTAAGTTGAGATCACACTTGGAATTTCCTGAGTGCGTCCGAGCGATAGTTTCAACGGGCAAACTCAAATAAAGCCAATCGAACGGCCAATTTATGTGTTGATTCGGCGTACCACCTAGTCCAAGGGCAATCATTATTATGATTTGATTAACTTGGTAAAAGTCATACCACCTAAGGTATAAATTCTACCAAGCCAATCAAATCACCCAAAGTATGGACTAGGCGAACGCCGAATAAAGGGGCATACCCCCCAATTGTACGAGGATATAAAAACCAGAAAAGTACGCGTATAAAAATGGAAAAAACTCGTTAAGTATGAACTATGCAAAGTGTAAAGAAGAATCATCAAACTCAAATTAATAAAAGGGCCGCACAAAAGGCGGTAAAATTTCTTACATAAAAACCGCTCAAAAAGGCGGTTGGAAAAGTCAAGAAAACTATACATAAATATAGCTTAAAAGCAGAGAAAGCTGAAAGTCAGGGGGCGGCCAGGGCAGAAGCTAAATCAAGGACTGGGATGGGATCCTGAAGAGCTGCAGGAGAGGCGTCCTCAGCTGGCACCTCTTTGCTCTCCGCTTCACAATCATTGCCGTCCGCCACTTGATTTTCCTCATCCTCTGAGGTTGTTGGTGTGGCGTCCAGCTCAGGAGAAGGCTGGCCAGCCTTCTTAGCCTCTTCCCTGAGGCAGACGAAGTTGAGGCGCTTGGTGAAGCGCTCTTGAAAATAGGCGGCCTCCCCATCCTCCACCATGAGCTCGAACGCTTCGAAGAAGAAACTCTTCAGCCTATCCTCAGCGTTCTGCTCAATGCGGACGACCTCGTCTGCGCTAGGGGCCCGAGGCGTCTTCATCTGGAGAGTCAAGTCCTCAACGGACTTCTTCAAGGTCTCCACCTCGGCCCTCAGAGTGTCCGACTCGTCCAAGGCCTCCTTCAAGTGTTTTTGGGCCAAGACCACATCACTCTGAAGCTTTTTGGAGGCCTCGAACCCTGCCCTCCAGCGTTCGCCGTCCAGCAAGGCTTGGTCCCTCTCTTGTCTCATGGCCTCCCTGGACAAGGACTCTTGCTTTAGGGCCTCGCCCAGCTTCACCAAATCCTCCGTCTGCCGCGCAGCCTTGTCGGACAGCGCGTTGATTTGGGTCTCAAAATAGCGGCGCTGGACGGCCACCTCCCCAGTCATGGCATCCTGGGTCTTCTGAATCTGGGCCCAGGCGTGCTTCAGCCGCTCGTTCTCCTTGTCCTTCCATTCCAGGAAGGCATTCAGCCGCAGGAAGAGCTGCGTACAGGGTAAATGTGTTAGCAAAATGAGCGAAAAATTGGCTAAGTGTATTTGAGGGAAAACTTTACCTCAGCGCTGCAATTGATCATAGGGCCGAGGAAGCCCTCATGAATTCCCCGCAGCTTATCTCGCTGCTCAGCAGGGACGGCCCGGGCCATGGCCTCCCGCATCGCCTTCCTGTCCGCTCCAGTAAGGGACTGGCCGGGCAGCTTCATTTGTAGCTCCTCTGCAATGTCTGTAGGCGGACGCAAAGAGTTAAACGTAAGCAAAAAAAAAAAAAAAAAAAAAAAGAGATCCAAAGTTATTGGAGCTGACCGTCAGAGAAGCTTGGAGGAGTTGGGAGGTTGAAAGTGAATGACGGGGGCGGCGCAGGCTCATTACTCTCCTCCCCCGTTCGGCCGGGCTGATCGCCGGCCGACTGATTGGCATCAAGCCAATCAGATTCATTGACTCTTTGGACGGGTGGAGTCATTTCTGGCCCGGTCGGTTTTGCCTGGGTCGACTTACCCCTATCTTCCGATTTCTCGGACCTAACATGATCCGGCATGGCGGCCGGATCTATGGACTTGGAGGCCCCGCTATCGCTCAGCCGGGGTTGTTCTCCTTTGGACTGTCTTGAGACAGTCCGCGACGTTGTCTTGGCCGCAGAAGTGGAAGTGGTCTTGGATGCGACCGTCTTCCTTTGCTTGGAGGCCTTGCCGTCCTGATCCGTCTTGGACGCATGAGACGACTGCTTCCGTTTGGATCTGGGGGTTGGAGTGGCCAGCTATAGAAACAAAAGTTAGAAAAAGAAAGCAAGATAATATAATAGGCCGAGCCTAGTTAGGAAGAAGATCTCTTCCGAAATGCATACACGGACGTAAGGAAGAAAGCTAGATGGCGAGCCTACTTACTCCTTTAGTTTGCTCGTACAGTCTCTGGCGAGCCTTGTACCGAGCCAGGTCAATCTCGGACATGTTGACCTCCCCTTTTTGCTCCTTGTCCAGCATCTTGTACGCCTCAGCTGAAAGAGGAAGAAAAAGAGTTAGAAAGTTTTTCAAGTTCAAATAATATGTGTAAGTGTAAGAATATGTGTCCGTGCATCCACCTTGGGGCAGGTTCCTGTATAGGCCATAGGCGGACATGAAGGTGGGATCCCGCAGCCAGCTGGATAAAGGAACCCAGTTGCTTGGAACGCGCTCGGTTTTGCCGTTCCTTTTCACCCGCTTGACTTTGAAATATTCAAGCTGGTGCTCCTGGCTGGGGTGGACGGGTGGCTTATCGGGCTTGAGATCCCCACGTCCAAGTTGAATTGGCTCAGCATTGAACCGATTCATCCGCAAGTTAAATTCGACGTCCTTAGTTTTGATGCGGTAGAATCGGTGCTTCCAGTCACGCCACTTGGAGACGCGGTCCATCACCACCATGTAATCCCTAGTGGTGCTCAAGATGAGCCAGCCGTCCGTATCCGCGTCCAGCCTAGTCAGTGAGTGCATCTCACAGAAAACTGCAAAGTCTGGCTCGAAGCCTTTGCAGATGCACGTCACCAGGTACCCAAAAATGTTCAACCAGCTGTTCAGCATCAGCTGGAGGAGAGCAATATCATACTCGTCCAAGATCGTGCGGACGAAAGGATGGAGGGGGAAGCGCAGTCCAACGTCTAAGGCCGCCCTGTAGACGCTGAAGGATCTTTGGCACGACCTCTCTTCTTCCCAGGCGGCCAAAGCACGGGACTTCCTTGGAGGTTGGATCTCAAATCCTTCCCCAAAGAGGAGGAATGCCTTGTATTCCTCAAAGTTGTGGTTCAGGTACCCCAAGGCCGTGCTACCCACCATGCAGGCGTACGGATCCTTGAAGTTGTCAATGTTGGCAACCTCCTCCTCTTCGCCCTCTGCGGCCGCCGCTCCACCCTCGGCCGCATTTTCAGCTTCGCCCTCCTCTCGTTGAGGAGCGCTCCCAAACTTGGAGGACAACACTCTATCGAGGTGAGCTGCCTCCGCCGAGCTGCGGCTCTTAGAACTATGGCCGCCCCGGGGGGAGATTGTGTCTTCAAGTGGTCGTTTGCCCTTATCTTTGGCACCGGCCGCCTGACTCCCAATAGGAGGGGCTCTGCGAGGGGGCAGGTCGGACGGTTCGTTAAGAGAAATCCCCGTTCTTGGTCTATCCGACCCGCCATATCGGAGATAGAGTTCTGAAGGAGTGGGGACGGACGCACAAGTGTCCGCTCGAGAAGAGGAAGGAGGCCCCTCACAGAGTAGCAACTCGGCCCCATCCATGACCGAGCTGGCATATTGGGGGAACCTCAACTCCGGAGTTTGCCCGGACGTTCCCCCCACTAAAGAAGCGCCTTGAGTTCTTTGACGCTCCTCAAATGATGAAGTTACCTCCACGGCCGAGCAGTGAGTGCCCGTGGAAGCGGTCGTAGGAGTGGTAGAAGGGGTCTCAGCATTAACTCTGTTTGGGTCATAAGGCGGCCTAGGGTTTACCAGACTTCCGTCTGGATTTCTGGCCGCGTGACGGTCGTGCGTTTGCATTGTCCGTGCCATGTTCAACTGCAGGGACAGAGAAGAATGGGTGGATATGAGTTGGTACACACTAGAAATGGACCCACTCCATGAAGAAGACAACTCGTCTCCGTCCACTCTAGACTCCTCAGTCCTAGGCGAACGGCCGGCCTCATGAGGAGAAACGGACGAGGCCGAGTGTTGAGCCAGCTTTTAAATAAACAGAAATAAAAAGACAAGGAAAAGAAAAACAGGCGGCCTACCTCTGTACGTGTTGAAAACTTGGAAAAACTTGAAGATTGATCGGAAAACTCAACCAATGTCACCGGAAAACTCAAACGCACGGCGGAGCACTTGAAGATTCAAAGGGAAAAACACTTTCTCTCTCTAGAAGCTCTGACTTCTCTCTAGAAAATGTAAAGTTCCAAAGTGCCAAAATGAAGTCAAACCCCTTGTATATATAGGAAAAATTTGTGGGGGTAAGATAGTAAATTCAACTTTCCCGCCCAACTTAGCTAAACGGTTACAATTTGAAAAAAGTGACCTAGAATTTGGAAGGACAAGGAGTAACTCCGTTAAACTAGACGGAAAGGGCGACCTAATAAACGGCTCGTCCAAGGGAAAGCTGGCAGAACTAAGGCTCTTTCCGAAATGGCAAGACGGTCGCAAAAATCGACGGCCCAGTTTCGTCCGCGCCGCTTGAATAGACAAGCGTTCGCCCTAAAAATGTCAGGCGGACAGAAAGTTGACAAAACTCTAATACATCTGTACGCGCCAAGGCTATTAAAGGTCAGAGGAGCCGGCCTATAAGCGTACGAGCCATCCCCTCTGAGGGGCAAATGTTGAGGGTAAAAATACCCCGTATACGTGGACCAATCCCACAGTGACACGTGGCCCAATTATGGGGTGACACGTGTCACCACGGGAAGATGCCACGCAATCCAGAGTTCTTAAGGTCTCAGGCCAATCCCATAGTGACACGTGGCCCAGTCATAGGGTGACACGTGTCACCACGGGAGGATGCCATGTGTCTAGGCAAAGTGATCCTTCTAATAATCAGCACGCCAAAAAGCCCTAACAACGTCAGGCCCAAATCCCGAGAGATGACGCTGAAAGCCGCAAAACGGCGCCTCCAGAGGGGCACGTGGCGTTCGCTGATTGCGCAGCCAATCACATCACGCAAATCTAGGGTATAAACCCTAGAGAGGGGCACGAGTCCCACCCCTATAAATACCCCAATCATTTATGATGGGGGGGGATTTTTCAGACAATCAAAAACACAGAGCATTAAATAAGCTCCAACTTCTCTCTACTTTCTCTCTCTAGCCTTTTCCGTTCTGATCACTGACTTGATCGTCGGAGGCGAATATTCTGTTGAACGGAATATTCGTGGTTTTGCAGGTGGGACCAACGCATCGCCAGCAGAGCGTGACCAGTATCCTAGGATATCCAAAAAAGACCCGAAACAAGGAGCGTCTTGAGGAGGGAAAGAGAAGAAAAGATGAGTTAGAAAGCCAATTGTCATCCTTGATGCTTGTTTGTGAAAAATATCAATTTGATGTGTGTGTTGAGGATGATGATGATGATCATTTTGAACAACCAAGAGTGTGTGAGGATCCTATTGTTGAGCATAGGAGTGAAGGAAAGGGAGTTGAGAGTGATGATGATTATGATGATTTTGTGAATCTAAACTCCTCTTCCTTGGTTGATTATGATGAGTCTCAAGTGTATGAATGTGACTCTTCTATCCATGAGTGTTTGGACTTGTTTGAGGTTATGTCCAATGTGTTTATTGAGAGTCAAATGAAAACCCATAGCCTTCTAAGTGAGTTCATTGATGATGCTTCATGGGAGAGAGATGATTTTGAGTTATATTTGCATCCATTCATGCACGGTTTTGAGGACTTAGGTTTTGAGTTTGTGGAAGGAAAGGTTGTTTATTGTGGTGCAAAGAAGGATGAGGTTGATTCCTTTGGAGTTTTTGAGCTTGAGGGAGATGTCGATTGTGAGAGAACTTCATTTGAGGACTCTATGATTGATTTTCATGCCCTCATTGGCGATGTGAGACCTTGTGTTGAGGGAGTCGTGAACCCTTTGCCTATTTCTCATACCCCTTTTTCTCAAAGGTTTGACCACATCCCCTATTGCCCTATTTTTCTCCCTTCCTTTTTTGATAAGCCTATTGGGGACTCCCTTGTCTATGATGATCTTAATTTCCCTCATTCGTCTATTGTTGAGGAAAAGGGTGATGTTGCCACCCAAAAATATTTTAGTGAGGAGGATTTGCCTTTTTCTTTTTCTTTCCATTCTTTTATTCCCCCTTCTTTTTCTTCTTCTTCTTCTTATTTTCTTGTTTTTCCTTTTGATCCTTCTTCTTCTTTCTTTTGGCACCTCCCTTCTCACTTGCGTGCAATGATCTTGTTTCACGTTTTTCTTCCGTCATTTGCCTACCTTCTATCATATGAAATGTGTAGTAGTGCATTTGACAAGCTCTTGCGATCGTTGCAATATTATTTTACTAGAGCGGTCAAGCTTGGACCTTAAGCAAGCCTTTCTCGGGAAGTAACTCGTGTTTTAGAATAGATTTTCTTTTGTTTTTAGAATAGATTTTCTCTCATGGAAATTTTTGTGTGCCTTTTGCTAGGTACATGAGTTGATATACTTCGGTGCTTCGATTTGGATCAAGAATCGAGGAAGTTCGACTCCTATTTTTGCTAGCATATGGAAACAAGGTTTAATTCTTGAGAAATTAGCTTTGAAAGGTTAAATTGGGTCATTTGCGGGTATTTACACCCACCTAATATCCGGTAATATCCTTCCTTGCTCTTTCTCTAGTGGATGATGACTTGTTAGACATATGTTGGTTTGTTGGATTGATCTCCTTGTTTTCCCCTCCCATCCATGGATTATATGATTTATGTTTGAGTGTAATGTCTCATTCAAGCTTGGGGGAGGGTATTCTATCATGTTTGGTGGGATGTTGATTCATGTATGCTATGCACCTTTTTATATGCTCTTCCATGTTCTTATATTTTGAAAAACTCCAAACAGATTTTTGTTTCTATCAAAGCAAATTTGCAATGTGTTTTGTTTTGTTCTTGCTTTGGACATAATAACATTTGGACTTGTATAATTGAATTCTTTTCTTCCTAAATGGTAGTGGTGTGCACGGTTTGAGATTACGTTTGGTTGATTCTAGGATAAAGCATGCTAAGGTAGTTGTTTAGATCTAGGGGGATCACGAAACCGGATTCTACTTGTTTGTGGCATGTTTGGTGGTTGCTCCCTATCTTCGATTTGACAACCTTAGTGAGTTTTTGCTACAACCATGTGAGATTTATATTTGTTCAAGCTTTCATCATATTCTTGCATGAGCGGCATGGGGTCCTTGACTTTGCAAGCCTAATCTATAAAGCTTGATGTATGATTCTTAAACCCGAGACCGAGCTATCTAGGGAGGACAAAGACACCTTTTTCGGGGTGGTATTTTTCATTTTTAGGTTAGTTTGATTCATATTTGTTTTTGGGTTTCCATTTGCCTTCTTGCAACCATTTGAGCCTTATACCTTATTTTCAAGCCACATCTTTAGTTCTTTGGCCTTTTGTTTCATTTTCTTTCTATTCTTGGTTTTTTGTGAAGCAAATTGATCACGTATGATGGAGTTTGTGGTGGATAAGTTGGAAATTTGGTTTTTATGAGTGCTAGTTTGTGATTAAGTCTTCTTTGTGAATAATGGCAAGTGTTTGACTAAAAGCCGTCCTTAATCATAAAAGGCATGGACTAATAAATTGCATTATAGAAAAAGCCGTCCGAATTTAGCAAAAGGCGAGGACATTGCAAGTTTAAGTAAAAAAAAAAGAAAGAAAAAAAAAATTTGAAAAAAGTAAAAATTTAAAAATATTTTGATGTATTCTTTTCTCCTTCTAAGCATTGAGGACAATGCTTCATTTAAGGTTGGGGGAGAAGCGTTTACGCTTTTTGAATATATTTCTTGTGAGTATAGCTTCAAATAAGCTTGGGGGTGTTGCTTTTGTTTGGTGATTTCTTGATCGTATTGTTAAGGATTGATCACCCTTTTGCTTCACTTTTTAGGAAAACCTCCAAATTTTAAATTTTAGCCTACCTTCACCCTTTATGCCTTATGTTACAACCTTTGGGAAAGACCTTTCGACCTAGAAAGTTGAGTCACTATTCGGGGGAGGGAATCATGGGTCATTGCCTAAGGAAAGGGGATGCGAAGTCAAGATGTCGAGTAGCCCCAAAAAAAAAAAATTGATTTTTTTCCGATTCCTTCGCGGAATCTATGAGATGCTCACTAAGGAGAGATATGAGATTAGTAGGGGGAACGCGGTAAGACCGTTTGGGATGAAAGTGGAGTGTGATAACTAGTTCCTATGCTTAGCATATTTATGTTTCAATCAACCTTAGGTATCTTATAGCGTGCACTCCCTTACTTGTTTAGAAAGATTTGCATTCACTTGTGCTTGTACATTTGCAAAAGTCCTTTCATGAACATTTGTTTGCTTTTCTTGTATTTTGTTTTCTTTTTCATGCTTTCCCTTGTTTGTATTATTATGAGAGTTATGGGTAAACTCTTAGGATACCCTTACGAGAGCATCACTCGTCCTCTAGGGCGATCTAGGGGTTTAAATGGCTTGTCTTTAGTTGCTAAAATTGACCGTGATTCCTACGAAAGTGAGTTACCTATTTGAAATATGTGACTCTACCAATCAAATAAATCTAACAAAATCCCATAAAACAACAAGTTCTTTAAGCATATATCACATGTAATTAAAGTACATTATGTACACAATGAAAACATTGCTAGCAAAATAAACAAACGAAGTAATAAACAAAGGGTTAAAAAGAGCACATTTGAGCATGAGGGATAACTCAAGTGATTAGAGCTTTCTTCCCGGCTTTAGATCTTGAAATAAATTCTCATCACTTGCCCTTGTAGTTCTCTAAAAAAAAGGCACATCTAACTCTAGATACACTCTCTTACATCACACACTTTGCACTTGGGCAAGTAAGATGGTTTTATTTTGTGTGCATAAGCTTTGTTTCAATTGTGCAACTCACAAGTTGAATATCTCAGGCAGTCAGGGACTCAGGGTTAGTGGTTTAGTGTTCATTTGAGTTATTGTATCAATGCAGAGATTTAGGCATGATCTTCTATCAGCAATGGCACAAATATGAAAACTAGGAACTAACTCAAGTGACTCAGAAATTACACTATTTACATACACCATCTTTCACCCATCCATAAATGTAAAAGATAAGAAAAGCAACCGTGGATACAACTGATTACATTAAGGATGATATCGCTACTGGAGATACTGCTTCTAAAAGACATGAAACACGACTAAGCAGATCAAAAAAAATATGCCAATCATGATAGCCAATCTAAAGTTATCCGTCCCTTCTTATCTCCAGTTGCTGCTTCTGACTACCATCAAAGAAGCTGTCCGTGTGTGTGTTAGCGGGTTGTTTTTAAAATCAATTGTCAATCCAGGATTAGTACTACAGACGTGTTGTCACTTGTCAGGCTAAATGTGAGCGGTTAAGCTGCAATGTATGCGTCCTCAAGCTACAATCTTTGACCTGATTTCCAACAGTAGGATTGTCTGTCAGATTACAAAATTAAACTTTGTATATATCTAGAGAAGGAACACCAAGTTTCGGGATCTAACCTGCATGGCGGCTAACATGGACAATACTTCCTTGCTTTTTTCAAGCAAGACCCTTTCTTTTGTAGCAATATTTGACAGTTCAGCCACCAATGAATTCACTTCCTCCACCTACAAATATACACAACAGATTAGGTTTATTCATATAAGGATCAAAATAACACTACCGTAAACTCTGCAAAGGGGCATTAGAACTTTTCACAAGCCTTATCAAATACAAATATCTATTTACTTGGCTTCTGAGCCAAGAAAATTAGCATTCATATAAACAACATAACAACAAAGCCTTAGTCCCAATGATTACCGCTCATATCACAGTAATAAATTTCTTTCCACTACTTTCTATTCAGTTTACCATTAATACACTATATACAAAAGTTTTTGCTCTAAGATCTTGTCAGCACTCTTGAGACATTAATCCATTAAGATGCCAGCTACAGATGGCCTTTCGCTTTTTCCAGATCTAGAGAGATACTACGTTCTTCTAGGGTGTATTGCAAAATAGCTCTACATAATTAATTAATTAGTCATTTTTATCATCACCATAATCTTTTCCACACATTCTAGGCCTGACTAGGTTTACTAATAGGTATTATCTTCAGGCAGGAAACAAGAGGTAACATTTGGTGCTAGGATATTACATTAACACTAGACAACTACACCTTTCATAAAACATAAACCTTTTGTGATGATTTTGCCTGAAAATCATTACCTTTTTGCTAAATTATCACCTACTTCAATATTAGGCTTTATCTGAGTTGTTTAAATTGTTTTTAAGAAAATAATTATGGAAATTTGGCAAATTATGATCCCATCAGCATACCAATAGTTTGCAGGAAACTATCTTAACACAATAATTAGTACTACAAAACTGAACTCAAAAGCTATATTTAATGTAGTATGATACCTTTGGTTAAACATTAATTCAGAATTAATCAATTTTGTTCAATTCTCAGTATTTTAATTTATGAAGTCAAGTTATTTCACTGTCACCATGTATTAGAAAAAGTATAAAGTCTACACCTATTGCCATGTATTGACCAATGAAAAACAGAAAAGTTTTGTTTTCATCAATGAAGTGAAGGGGCCAGCTGAAAATGAAAGTTTATATTAGTTTGGCTGAGAATTGAGGCACTGGAAATAAAAGCTTATATTGGTGAGGAGACTCAAGAAAACATATTGCCTAAGACATATCTAGATTTTTTTTTTCAATCATCATTGAATATTTAACCCCAAAAAGATTTATTTATTGAATACCTTATACTTTGCATATGCAAGCCTATCGCATGATAGCCTCCTACAGTACATTGATATGAAATGGGGATAGGGACTTGGATAGGTTCATTCAATTTATCCATCTTTCTCAGTTTGGTATGAGTAAAGAAAAAGATGGAGATGTGCAACAAATTTAATAAATGCCCTTACTGCACTCCATTCTTCTGATTAACGGAACAATTTTCTTGTCATCCTCATGTCTTACCCCTCCCTCTTAATTTCTTATATACCACACCTCCCTAAATATAGAAATAGAAATGGAGGGATTTTTTTTTTTTTTTTTGGGGGGGGGGGGGGGGGAGGGGGGAGTGTTATTCCCATTTATAGCCCCTACACACAAATACATGGGATAAGGGTGAATTGAGATAGTAAATCCTTATTCCTTATATATCAAACTTCCTTTTGTAGTTTCCAAGCCTATATAAATTTGATATGGAGCAAACAAATGGAATCAAGGGGAACATATGATAAGCAGAAACTCTACCTTAGTCAAAAGAGAGCAAGTTGAAGAAGCCATGGACTGCATTACATCGACAGCTGAACCAACAGCTTCCTTTACACTCTGAATATCAGCCTGTTAATGACAATAAACAAAAAGATCATTACAAAACTCTACGTATCCATTATTTCTGCACTTGCATATTAATATATGTACAACATACAGTTGCTCCCCCAACTACTGGAAGACGAAGGGTGCTAGCCTTTAATGCCTCAATAGCTCCTAGCAAGGAATTGGTGTGATCTTTATCCAGAAGGGACCACTCTTCCAAATATGCCATCTACAAATGAAATGATGCAAGTAAATTAGTTCCTCACAACTGACCAAGAAGATAGCCATACAAACATCAAGTAGACTTAGAAACTTACAAAATGTTCAAGGAAAAAAAAAAAAAAAAAAAAGAGAGAGCAAAACCTATACCAAGTGGCAGAAGTGGCTTTCTAAAAATTTATAGTACTTAATGTAGAAATTGATTCTTACAAACATGTGTTAGTGTATTATACAATGGCATCAGTTGTAGGTTTATAGTTACTTCCATTTTGGAAAGGAAGGAAATGACACTTTATCAGGAGCAGGCTGCAAGATAATGATTGAGAACCTCATCTTTCCAGCCTCAAATTGCTTGAACAATCTTTGCTACACTTTATAGAATAGTTCAGACTAAACAGTCATCAATGAAAAGTAAAAATATTTTAACTTGTGTTTATGACATCTGGTCGATAAGTGCACTAATGCAGTAAGTGAATACAAAGTATTGTTTTACAGTGAAAAAGCTATCAAAAAGTATATATTGTACCTATGCCAAGTTTTCTTAGGCAGTAGAGGGCAATGGGGCATCTGACTGTTTATCAACTAATACACAATACACATAACAATACTAGATTTCGGAGAAGTATTTCCTAAATCACCACCAGTAACAGCAGTGAAACTCTCAAGCCCTCCAAAAGTTGAAATAACAATAACAATTAGTCACTCCATTCTCAAGCTGCCAAAGAGTTGAGAATCTTAAGATCCTAAAATATTAACAAACAATTCCACGAGAAAAGGATAGATAGAATCTCAAATCAGCATACGAAATAGTAAAAATACTAGAGAACAGCAACGACATAAGATTAATAGCACATAAAATGGTGCAAACAAGGAGATAAACAAAAAGAAGGATGAATAAGAATTTATACTTGTCCCCGAAGGATGGAGCTGAGCTTCAATTTTTGCCTCAGTAGTTGTACTTGTGTTCTTTTATGTCTGACAGAGTCACGTAAAGCAGTTATTGCTATCCACGCATTCCACAAATTTTTCTGCAAGACCCAAAAATATCTTATAACACACATATGGCAAAAACATTAAACATACAAATACTAATAAATCACATGAACAAACAAACTTTCCACAAATTCTAAGCAAAACTTTCAAATCGATTTACTAGAAATATATTGAAAAGACCTAAGCAGTCAAGTTAAAATTTTCAATGTAATAGTAAAGTCATATAGATGAAGTTCTTCACAAGTCAGATCAAGTGATCAGCCACTTTGCACACATTTGTGTTAGAAATACCAGTGCAAGGTTAACACTTGACGGGACAGGACAGGACAAGCATAACCTTCTGCAGCGATGCCGAATTAATCAAAGAGGGGAGTCCAATTCCACCTGGATCTTCAAATACAAATTTTGTAATAAAATTAATTGTTTCTTACAGTCTACACACCTGATAGTTACAAGTCATACATTATAGGTATTTGCAGGTATCGACACTTATCTTTAGCTAGGTTTTCTGACTTATTTTTAATACACTATTCTTCTGATGCAAATTATTCACAAACTTTACCTGCTGTAATTGAGCTTCAGGTATGACACAGAATAGTATGAACTGAGTACTAATTTAACCTTCCTGGTCCACCAGCATTATTATAATCTCAACCCTTCCTTCCAGGTATTAAGTACTCAGTACCCAAGGGAGCAGGATGAGCCATAATGTAAACTACAAGAAACTTTCTCTCCGATAACAGCAAGATTGACCCAGAGAATTGCATATGTACATAGAGCCTTTGAAAGTCTTCCAACTAGAAATTGTTCTACTCTTGTTCAATTCTTTTTACTATTAGTAAGCTACAGTGCTCAAGCATGTAAATACAAGATTTTCTTTAGCTTTCTAAGATAGACAACACTCACAACAGCTTAATTAGATAGGTAAGACAGAGCACAGAATTTCTCTAAATAGATCTAAGCTGGATGAGATGACGAATCTCAAAAAGTCACATGAAAATAGAGGCTTCTGCTTCAAAGCAGGCTATGTTTGCTAAGCGCAAAGCTGCAAAATCAATTGACATCCCCTAAATAAAAACATACCTTACTATTACAGTCAATTAAATATTCAAGATCTACTGACTCCTCAGTCCTCACAAATGAAAATTGAAGGTTATAATCTTGAAGCTTGTATATCCAAGATCCCCCCCAGCCCATATCTATTAAGTCATAAATTAAGTATGACAACACTGACATACTTTGGATAAAGTCATTAATGACAAAATCCAAAAAACCTGATTATTATATTTATTTCTATCTTTGTTCTTAAACTAGCGTCAGGAAATTGGACAAAAGTAAATGTTTTACCAAAAGCCTTTTCGCCCAACCCCTATGTGTTTCACAAAATTATCTAAGCATTAATATCATATAACAAAAAATGATATGCACATTGGTGAAAACAAGACAATATGGAAGAAGGAAGAAAAACAAAAGGAACTTATTTTAAAGCCTATGCTCACCAATCAGTAACAAGTACAGCAAGGTTGTATTAATAGTCGATGATTTATTTAAAAAGGAAGAATATTACTTCCCTTTTCATCTCCATGTCAATGAGCTCTCTTGAGATGGGATTAAAATTAACATATAGTTCCGCCCTTCTCAATGAGGGGAAAAGGGCAGAAAAAATAATTACATTAATTAGTAACAATATCCATAAAAAAAACTCCCTTGTTGCCTAATTCTGATAATCGAATCAAGTATGTTTCCTGGTTACGAATGTATCATTTTAAGATAATTCAAAAGAAAAGTGCACAAATAATGGTAGTGTACCTCGGCATTCTGTCTTTGCACTGATAAGGCAGCATCTGCTCTAGCATTAACAAACCGCCATTGTAATTGTCTGTTATAAAGAAGTCTCAACTGATGGGCATCAACAATTCGATTCTCCCCAACCTTGCCTCTTCGAACATCAACTGCAAAGCTTAGAACAGATGGTGTATCCCACGGACTACAACCGACAGAGCTTCCAATGGAACTTCTCACCCGAGATGGACTAACTCCCCTCATTGGTGAAGATATTGGTGTGTTCATAAGCTTACTAGGAGAAGCTGCTCTGACAGCACCTCGAATAGGTGATGACATTGCCCTGGGAGATGACATAGGCCCATCACTGAACTTTCTTGACTGGCTTAATTTCGGAGGGGCAGAAAACTTTGATGTAGGACTTGGTGACAACCCCAACCCAGGATCCTGTAGTCTCCTTAACCGCATATTAGTCTCCTGCCAGAACCTTGCCGAGACTACAATACCACGAGGCACACTACGCCCATGAGACCCATTATTAACATCCTGCGCTCCAGAAGTGCTACCAGAAGAAACACTGTCAGTATCCGAAGCTGTAAGATCAGACGGAACAGAAGAATCATTCACAGAATTCTCATCCATAGCACCCCTTATCCCATTCAAAACATCACCATTACTCGAGTCAAGGTTCAATATCCCATCAAATGACGCCCTTCTACTCTCATCAAGAAAAGAATCCTTCAATGCCCTAGCCACAACACTAGATCCAAGATACTCCTTACTCTCGTTATTAGAACAGTCTAAACTCCTGGACAACATATTCAATTCCCGGTTTCGAGCAGGCCATCGTTGCTGATCACCAGGCTTAGAATTCGAGTTCGAGTTATCAACTTGATCTCCACCTCCATCAACCTTCCCCTTTACAGGAGTCCCTCTCCTCCTCTCAGGTGTAGCCTTCCTAGCACTATTACTACTCCCATTACCCTGATTCACAGCCTTAGTCTTACTAATCGGAAGCGAAAACGATTCCCCTTGAAAAGAGACAGATAAACTCCTAGTTGAAGTGACTAAAAGCTTAGTGGCAGCTGAAATTTCACCAGCATTGGCAACAGGAGTAGGTTTTACAGTCCCAGATCGCCTCCGGTCCACAGATTGCGACCGCTTCGGCGTCACCGGAGTTCTATTGTTTCTAGCTGTTACAGGGGAAGGAAATCTTCTAGAAATTGAAGAAGAAGTTGAAGTACTTGAAGTTGAATTAGTGGTAGTTGTACTAGTTGTTGTGCTACTATTTGCAGAAGAAGAAGAAATTGACATATACCTTGAAGGAACTTCTCTGGGTCTGAGTCTTCTGGGTTGCTGTTGTTGCTGTTGCTGTTGTTGTTGCTGTTGATGAACACCATTTTCTCTCTCCTGCTGCAACAATGGCGGCCGAGAATTTGCTGGGTTTCTATGAGTACCAAATTCAGAAATGGCAGCCACCATTATCATCTAAAACAATTTAATAAAAACCCCAACTCACATTGTATAATTGAAGACCCAAAACCACGAATTCAGCAAAAATTGTTGAAATTTCACGAAGATTTAAGATACCCAGATGAAAATTGAAGCAGATTTAGCATTTCCAACCCAGAAATCAGCTTTTTTTCCGCCAAAAAAATGTGGGAAATCATCCAAAACTCTGCTGTAATCTTAAATTCAGAGATAACCCCAGAAAAATTCGACACTTGTTGAGTAAATTTCTGGCAAAAAAAAAAAAAAAAAACTCCAAGAACAGGAAGAAAAAAAAGGAGTGTAGCAGTGAAGAGTGGGGTCGGTGAAAGAATTGGGGCAAAGAAGACATAAAAAGGTAGAACAGTGGATTAGAGTTTTATTTAGTTTGGGGTTTTGTGAATCTTTGGAGAGACGTTACGTTAATGATAGTTTTGTTTAATTTGTTAATAAGTGTTAAAAAAAATGAATGATTTTGGTAAAAGGATCCAAATGTTTTGGGAGTATATTATTATTAGTAGTATAAAGTTTTCATTTGTTTTCATAAGTTCATTGAAAATGACTACAATACTTGTGGTGGATCCATGTATACAGTGTATTTGTGTATATGGTTTGAGAGTTTGGATGCATAAATGTCATTTCAAAAAAATAAAATTGTTTTTTGGTTGAACTTTTTGAATTTAGAAAATTATTGAATTAACTATTTGCACAATTTTCTTTTGAAAAAAAGACGATCATGTTGCGTATTTTCCATACAACAGTTTGCAAATACGACAAATTTACTTCAATATTGTATATTGTTTGAGCTTCTGGCATATTTCGCTTAATTACATGTGAAATGACAACTAAATTATTAGATGATATTTTAAATAGTAATTAATAAAGCATACCTAGTATTTGTTAGATATAAGCAAAAGAATTTTTTTTTAATTAATGTATGTCAATCAATCAAATCTAAAGGGGAAGGGTAATCAAATTGTAACTTTTACTTTTAAAAATACCGATAGATATTGAATTTCAACACAATTTATGTTGAAATTATAACCATATAAGCGTCTAACTCTTAAAATTTAGATTGCCAAATTTTGCTTATCGATTCTAGTATAGATTTAGTTCATGCATCTCTCCAAACTTTCTTTCCATGTATGGTATAGACGTCTATTAGTATGATAACCATAATTTTTCAACATAAATATAATAGTGGGCAGTTGTGGATAACTTATTTATAAAATGTGGTACACGATTGCCATTGATACATCATCAAATTCATGGTTATTGTTTAACACCCTAGCTCCCATAACGATCACATAACTAAATAGGGATAATCCGATTCCATGATTATATTACCACACTCAAGAAGTTTTGTGATCATGGTAATGGAAAGAATAATTGTTTCAAATTAGTTACCAATGCAAACTGGAACACCTAGCTACTGGCCATATTAATGATAAGTAGGAATTTTAAGTCTCAACAGCATGTTCTAATTAAAAGCTCTTCTCCTCCTAAGTGAAATAAGAGATTGTTTGTTGACCTAGGAATTGAGCATCCTTAGACCTTAGCCATATGTAAATAAAGACAAAGAATGATTTGTGAGTTGGCCTTTATTAACATAATCTTATTGTATAGTTCCATGTCTTGAAATTTGGGGAAGTATAGACGGGGCAAATACAAATTTATGTGCCAGATAAATTAATTTTTGTTAATATGGTGACATTTCTGTAAATTTATTAAAAGAGCGTGGTGATTTATTCAGTATTTTTGGTTAGCTGTCCAATTATTATTTGCAACTTGCATTTAGGAAATTACACATGTACCCCTCAACTAGTACATGAAAAATGCATGTACCCCTCCATTGGACTTGAAATGACAATTATACCCTCAGATAAACAAAATCTGGGGAATTAACTAGACACAGCTCGTATGTATGTACACGTGTGCTTAATTTAAATTAAATTTCCCCCATTCTAAAAAAAAAATCGTACTTGGTAAAAGTTAAACATGAAATAAGGTTCAGCAATTACATCTACGCCATGACCAATAGATATACAAACAAAAATATAGTAACATAACAAAATAAAATCATTGCTATACAAAAGTGAAAAAGAAGAACACGTTCAAAGAAACCAAACCAAAAAATCATGAATAACTTTGGTAAGAAGGAAAGGAATAATAGAAGTATAAGGTTAAGAAAAGAAAAGAAGAGAAAGAAAGGGAGCAAGAAAAAGAGAGATCGAGAAAAGAAAAGAATAAGACAGTGCATCTTAAACAACTAAACTTATCAAATCAAATTGGTTAAAGCTTGGCTTGCAAATGTCATTAAAAAGGCTACACCACCTTATTATTATTAATCTAATTTTTAATTAACCTTTACAAAACCGTGCAATTTTTATGTGACATCATTTACTTCACCCGCATTTCATGAACCTTGACTATAATTATGCTAATAATTAACTTTAATTATTCATTCACTTTATATAAAAATTATTTTGCTAATGCTAATGATGGGTGTTATTAAACTATTATTACATGCTTTAATTAGCCTAGTAATAATAGTAATTAGATTGTTTTATTGGTAGTTACTCTTGTTGTAATGTTGTTATATTATTGTCTAATCATACTAACTCATCACTAATGACATGATGATAGTCAATTATAAATCAATCTTTAGTAATCTAGTTAAGATTAAGAATAATAACAAACTTAATATATATTGAAACCAATGGCTCACCATGCATGTATAATGTTTCTTTCAAGTCGTTGTGAGCTTTAAAAAAAGGTAGTTAATGAGGACTATTAAGGACATTAATCTATGGTTTTATGCATATGAGACATAAAAGGTTGGTATAATAATATAATTAAGAAGGGTAATTTATATATATCCGTACTAAAGAGTTGACCTATATCAAGGACTTTGATCCAATGTTAATTTTATGGAATTACTCATAAACTACGTAATTAATATCTTGTCAGCATGAATTGAATGTATCAGCTAACAGTAGAGGCCAAAACTACCAAATGAGTACTTCAGTATATATATAACTTATTTAATTTTTACATATGTGTAGTTTAAGAAATTCCAAAAATGAGAGATTATCCATAATAAAACTCTTGTGGCACTAGATTTTGATTTTAGAATTGTATCTATTACGTCACTCATTTGGTAAGTAAAAAAAATAAAACTTTAACATCTTATCGAGAACAGGAAAGGAGTAATAATTTACGGTCGCTAGCTATATTATAATGTCATTTCAATAATCTTCGAATCACAAATTAATTATTTATGTGACGCTAATAATCTTTGAATGAGAGGATTAGAGGAATTCTTTTATTACGACCTAAGTAATTGTGCAACTTGGAGAGTTGGAGTCATGGATAAAATAGTTCTTTGTTGATGCCACAACTTCAAAGTGTCTAGCAAGCTAGGCCAAACCAAACCAAATTTTATTGGGATTTGTTTACAAAGACGAGAATAGCCTAAAATTTTAAGCTTTTTGGCAAAATGGGAGATTTTTCAAGTTCAAATTCGAGCAGGCCTCTAGGGTCGGAATTTTCTTATCACCTCTATTTAAGGAGAAGTACTATATTATATTTTTATTTTAATTAGTTGTAATGGTTACCTCGTTAATAAGGAAAAAAAAAACACAAAAAGAAAAAGGCGCCAAAATTTTCTAATATTAACAAATAAAGATAAGTTTGTTATATTATGAGTATCAATTAATCAATATATATCAATAAATTAATCAATCAATATATATAAATAAATTATAGCACCAATATATCCATTGAACTAAAACGAAAGCCATAATAGCAAGTGTATAAATTAATAAGCACGTGTAACATTGATGACTTAAAATCAAAGTACTGTTAACTGAAGCAATTGCAAAAGATAATGGAGTAACCACCAATAGTCGTACATATAATTAAATTAATTAGTACATGTCTCATGTGTTTAATAAAGTACAAGGAGTAGCAATACCTCATGATCACGGACGCATTCAATCATCTAAATTAATTTATTTATTTGCATTATTTATTATAATAACTGCAAGTTCAAGTGCATCAATGAATCATTAACATATGATAATTTTGATGATTAGCTAGTTTATCAAATCCGTTGCAATGTACAAAACTTTAATTATTACTCTCTCTATACCCTTTTGATAGTCCCTTATGAACAAATTTTATTCCCAAAATGTTCATCTCATTTGCTTTTTCAACAACCATTACGGAGTAATATTAAATTTTTCCAAAATTCCCTCCAATTTGCAACAATATTTGTGCAAATTTAACTTTTCCATGTAAATTTTGTTTTCCCATGTACTTTTATTACTTTCTTTCTCTACTTTTTGCATATCCAATATCAATAACTTTTTCAATGTACTGTAACTATTCTTATTTGTGTTTATTAATTCCAGTAAAAAATGTCCATAAGGGACTATCAAAAGGGGGCGGAGGGAGTATAAATTATGACTCACATAGTATGACATTATACTACAATAATAAGCTACTTGAACGTTCTAGAGCATTATTGACTTGTTGGGTCTAGGTCACCCACCTTGTCGGGTCGCACGCACACTCCATTCCACATTACTATGATATTATCCGCTTTGGGCTTAGCCTGCACGGATTTGTTTTTAAGCACCTTCCAAAAGGTCTCATCCTAATGAAGTGTGCACTCACTTATAAGGAGGTTTTAACCTCCTTACTTCTTCCATGTGAAACTTGGGATGAACAACCCCAACAATTTGTTATGAATATTGAAAAAAAAGTGGAATGAAAACAAATAAGACCTTTTCATTTGTTTGGTTTTACCATGAAAAGACTCACTTAAGGGGGCATTTGGTTCGGATTATGAAAACGGAATGGAAATGAAACAAATAAGGGGAGGGGGAGGAATCATTTAACTATTACCTTTAAATTTGCTTGGTTAGACCATGGAAAGAAATCGATCAAACTTTACTCCCTTTGTTTATGTTTGAGGAGGGTAAGGGTATTTGTTACCCTAAGTTTTTGTGAGGTAACAAGTGAAAGGTAACCATTACCCATAGGTAATTATAATTGTTATCAAGCCTTCAACAAAAAAATCAGTAACAGCTGTTTAGGGTAATTTTACCCCGCCACGTGGTCCAATCAGAGGATGAAACGTGTCAGCCTCAGGATGGCCCAAAGTGGACCAATCCCTGCTTGACACGTGTCACTCCAGAAATTAAGGGAAAAAGGCGGCCTTCAGGCCCAAATCCCGAGAAAGCCGCAAAGCGGCGCAGACCACCAATGATTAGGGTTCAATGACCTAATCAGGGGCACAATTTCCAAAGACCCTATAAATAGGGAGATGTCCCTCATTTTGAGGGGACGTTTTGATCATTTATTACACATTTGCTCTTTGATAGAGACATCCTGAGCTTGGAATCCGAGCAGATCCCTACCTAAATTTCCGCACCTTTTTCTCCCTTCAAGTTTCTAACTTGTGCGTCAGAGGCGGAGCACCACCCAACTGGTGTCTCCGTTTATTTTGCAGGTACAGCTCACCCCGGATCAGTCTTCGTGTTGTAACTCTCCCGAGGGACAAAAACACCCAAAACATTTGGCGCCGTCTGTGGGGAGAGTACCTCGAAGATGGTTCAAGAGTCTGTACCACCCCCTAACCGTCTGGGTGATGACCCGGAAGTTTTTACAGACCAGGAGGATGAGGATCCTCAGGTCGAAACCTTTACAGCCGAAGACGGCTCTCTCAGAATCAAGCGCATCCGGCCCAGAGAGACTCTGGAGCGGGGTGCCTCCCAGGCGGGTCCGAGCAGACCCACTGGGCAGCCGGAAGGGGAAACCCAAACGACAGCTGGATCAGCCCCTGTCACCCGAGACGAACTCATGAGATTCATGACAAGTTTCAAGGGTGAAATTAAAGAGCTGATCACCAAAAGCCCAAGTAAAGGTCAGTCGGCGAAGAAGACTCCTCCAGAGAAGGGGAAGTCAGTTAGAAACCGGCAGCCCACTCCTCATCCAAAGGAGAAGGCAGCCGGGACCATTGATTGGTAAAAAATTCTTCTTCATGGGAAGAACACCAATAACACTCGCCGGACTCAGCAGCCGGTGAGAAGTAAAAAATCAACTCTTGATGCTCGGGAGATCATTAACCGGAAGAGAAACCAATCGCTGTCTGAGTCGGCTTCAACGTCGAACTTTCCAGACAGCTTCAACAATATTTCTGCAGGGAGTGCACCCTCCTTGCATATGAGCCAGAGAAGCGGTAATACCGTCCATTCTGGCCCTCACATGATTGGAGTTGTACCGTATGTGCCTACTCAGGCTTACGGACAATATCCTCCTCACTTCATGCAGCCGACCTTCTTTGGAGGTCAGGCGGCATATCCAAATGTCCAGCTATTGGACTGACAGCTTCGTCTGCTGCGCCTGGGTGAACAGCCCTCTGCGTTCAACCGGGAGATAACAGAGGCGGCCCAGCCGGCCAAGGTTAAGAATGTGTTGGTTGGTACCTATGATGGTACCACCAATCCGGAAGACCACCTCGTGGCATACACCAACCTCATGTATCTGCAGGGGTTGGATGATGCCACTTGGTGTCGGTGCTTCCCGGCTACATTGAAGGGCATTGCCCAACAATGGTTTGGCAATTTGCCAGCCGGGTCCATCGATAGCTTCAGGAAGCTCGCCTTCCTATTTGCTTCCAACTTCTCAATGAACATCTCTGCTAAGAAAACAAGCCTTGATTTGAGCACTGTTAAGCAGGGAGAGAGAGAAGGGTTGCGCTCATATGTCAGGCGGTTCAATCTGATAAGAATTCAGATTCAAGGACTGTCTGACGAGGTAGCTTTTACAGACTTTTTTCAAAGGTTTGAGAGACGGGTCGACCTTTAAGTTCGACCTAGTCAGAAAAGGGGCTTTCACCTTACAGGCGGCCCTGAGGGAGGCGGAAAGCTACATCCAAGCTACCAACCTCTGCTCGCCTGGTAACCAGTCGGACTCCAAGAAGTCCGACAAACAGAAAGACAACCGGTCTGCTCAGCCGGCCAAAAACAAAGAAGAGAGCAAGAAAAGAAAAGAAGTATGGGCGGTTACTGACTCTGACCAGCCGTCCCAGAAGAAAAAGAAAGAGTTTAAACCGTACGTCCCCAAGTACGAGTTTAACAAAGTCTGCAACTCCATCCTCATGGAGGTAAAGGACCGGCTGTCCATTAAGAAGCCGAACCCTATGATGAGTTCTGTCCAGTCACGGAACAAAAATAAATTCTGTCAGTTCCATGAGGAGGTCGGCCATGACACCAACGACTACTTCAGTCTTCAGCGGGCGTTGGACCGTCTGGCTGACAAAGGGCTGTTGAAGTCCTACATTTCTAAGTCCCCAGCCGGGGCAAAAAAGAAAAACAAGGGTCAGTCCTCCAAGACTACCCCCCAGCCTGCTAGTAGCTCGGATACCGATAAGGAGCCGGTCTACACAATAGCAGGCGGGTTCTCTTGTGGAGGCCCTACCATCCGGGGCACCAAGAGCCATCTTCGAAAGATGGACAAGGATGATGACGAGCAGGCGTCTGCAAGCACCTCTTTCCCATACGTCTTGATTACTGAGAAGGATAGGGGCAGCGTCCGCCGTCCGCATGATGACCCTGTTGTTATTGAATGTAAGGTTGCCAACCAACTGGTTGGAAGAATCCTTATTGACAGCGGCAGCTCATCAGACATCATCAGCCTCCGGTGCTTGCAAAAGCTGAAATATAACGTCAGCAGCATGCATCCGGTCACCCACCCCTTGGTTGGTTTCGGGGGTGGGATGGTCTACCTAGCCGGAAGAATTGACTTACCCATCCGGCTGGGAGAGAAGGGCCAAGGACGACATATTGTCGTCAGATTCTTGGTCGTTGAGGAGTTGACCGCCTACAACATTATCCTTGGTCGGCCGACCCTCAACGTAGCCAAGGCAGTAATCATCCCATCTCTCATGCTCATCAAGTATGAGAGGGATGACGGCACTGTGGGTTCCCTGAATGGGGATCAGAAGACGGCCCGAGAGTGTTATCTCTCAGCCGTCAGAGACACTGTGGCCCCAGACGGCCAGGAACCAATAGACCTTGACAATGTCAAGGATGCCGACCCTGGGCCTGTCCCACCAGCAGCCGGGAAGAAAAGAAAGGCACCTCTGCTGGTGGAGGTGAAGAAAGAGAAAAAATAGCAATCACTGACCGGTGAACGGTCAGAGGAGCTCCGCCCTCAACCGGCTGGTGAAAGTATTGATCTCGTTCTGGATGAAAGCCGTCCAGAACGTACTGTGAAGGTTGGGACGGTTTCTCATGCTACTTTGGGTGTAAGCTTGCACCTTCTGCTGAAGGAATTCAAAGACATTTTTGCCTTTGAAGTAGAAGAGATGCCAGACGTCAGCCCGGATCTCGCTGTCCACAAACTCGCCGTGGACCCTAAAAAGAAGCCCATCCGGCAAAAGAAAAGAAACCACGGCGAGGAAAGAAGTCAGGCAGCAGCTGCCGAAGTCAAAAAGCTGCTAGACGCCAAGTTCATCTGGCCCTGCAATTTTCCCGACTGGGTGGCCAATGTGGTCCTTGTTAAGAAACCGAATGGGACCTGGCGCATGTGTGTTGATTACACAGACCTCAACAAGGCGTGTCCAAAGGACAGTTACCCGCTTCCAAAGATCGACAGTCTGGTCGACTCTACAGCCGGTCACGCCTTGATGAGCTTTATGGATGCCTACTCCGGCTTCCATCAGATACCTCTGTGGAAGAAAGATCAAGAGAAGACGGCCTTCGTCACTGATCAGGGGTTATTCTGTTATACTGTGATGTCATTTGGCTTGAAAAATGCGCCTGCCACTTTCCAACGGATGATTAATACGGTCTTCATTAATCAGATTGGGAGGAATGTGGAGGCGTACATTGATGACATGATAGTCAAATCCAAGCTACAGACGGATCACCTTGTTGATCTCCGAGAAACATTCACCACCCTCAGGCGGCATAGGGTTATGTTAAATCCTAAGAAATGCGTCTTTGGTGTTGAGTCTGGGAAGTTTCTCGGATTCCTGATTGATCAAAGGGGGATAGAGGCTAACCCTGAAAAGATACAGGCGGTGATAGACATGAAGTCACCCTGTTATGTCAAGGAAGTGCAGAGGCTCACCGGCTGTCTGGCCGCCCTGGGGAGGTTCCTCAGCCGGTCAGGTGACAAGTGCCTCTACTTCTTCCAAGCAATCAGGAAGAAAACCAGATTTGAATGGGGGGAGGATGCTGAGGCGGCATTCTAGAGTTTGAAAGAGCATTTACATTCTCTACCTAGGTTGGTCAGTCCTTTACCTAGGGAGACGTTGTACATGTACTTAGCCGTCTCAGATCATGCCCTCAGTGCCGTTCTCCTTGCTGAGCGAGACGGCGTGCAGCTCCCGGTTTACTTCATTAACCATGTTCTTAAAAATGCTGAACTCCGGTATCCCATGGTTGAAAAATTTGGCCTTGCTCTGTATATGGCTTTCAAAAAATTGAAGCCCTACTTTCTGGCACACCCGGTGGTGATTTACACCGACCAGCCACTCAAGCGGCCAATGTCTACCTTGGACTCATCCGGGAGAATGTTGAAATGGGCTATTGAAATGCAAAGTCTTGAAATCACTTACGAACCAAGAAAGGCAGTGAAAGGTCAGGCGTTTTCCGACTTCATTGTTGAAATGACCCGTCCGGTGGCTCCGGATAATCTTGATCGGGTTTGGAAAGTGTATGTAGACGGGAGTTCTACTAAGAACGGCTGTGGTGCAGGCGTAATTTACGAGTCTCCTGAAGGGGACAGATTTGAGTATGCACTACGCTTCAAATTTCAAGCCTCTAATAATGAGGCGGAATATGAAGCCCTGCTAGCCGGCATCCACATGTGTAAGGCGGCAGGGGCCATGAAAATTGACGCCTACTCTGATTCTCAATTGGTCGTTAGCCAGTATGAGGGAAGCTATGAGGCTACTCATCCGGCTATGATTAAATATCTTCAGGCAATCAAAGAAGAGACCAAGGCACTTGAGGAATTTCGTCTGAGTCAAGTGCCCAGGTCGGAAAACAACCAGGCGGATACATTGTCAAAGCTGGCGTCTTCCGCCTGCCATGATACGCCTCGGTCAGTGTTTTGGGAAGTTATTGAAAAGAGAAGCATCTATGAGGATCCCATTGGAATTCTGGACCGAAGCTCTACCTGGATGGATGGCATCCGGGCCTACCTTTCAGACGGCACACTTCCTGATTCGCCACAGGAGGCAGCCGTCCTGAAAAAACGAGCTGCAAGATTCGAGTTGAAAAATGGAGAACTCTTCAAGGCGGGGTTTCTGAAGCCTTTGTTGAAGTGTGTCACCCCAGAAAAGGGGAAAGAAGTTCTCGAAAACTTGCACTCGGGATTCTGCGCCTCGCATATAGGCGGCAGGTCCCTAGTCGTCAGAGCAAGACGACATTATTTTTGGCCCACTCTTGAGGTAGACGCCAAGGAATTGGTGAAGAAATGTGACAAGTGCCAAAAATTTGGCAAACTCATTCACCGTCCGGCTACTGATCTGACGACCATCCACAGCCCAATCACGTTTGCAAAATGGGGCATGGACATTCTAGGTCCTTACACGCCTGCTCCAGGCGGAAAGTGCTACATCTTGGTGGCTGTGGATTATTTCACCAAGTGGGTGGAGGCTGAGGCGGTTAAAAACATCAAGACCTCAGACGTAATTTCCTTCATTTGGAAGAACATTATCACCCGGTATGGGGTACCTATGTCTATGGTGTTTGATAATGGTCCTCAGTTTGAGAGATCAGGGGATCTCAAGCTATTTTGCATCTGTTGGCCGGCCCCAAGCAAACGACCAAGTTGAAGCCTTCAATAAACTCATCTCAGACGGCATTAAGAAGAAAATAGAAAGAGCCGGTGGCTTATGGGCAGAAGAACTAATCCATGTCCTATGGGCCATCCGGACAACAGCAAAAGGGGCAACCGGTGAAACCCCATTTCTCATGGTTTACGGTGCTGAAGCCGTCTTGCCCATCGAACATTACGAGCCAACTCTCAGAGTCATGCTATATGATGAAGAGGCAAACTGGGAAGCAATGCGCCTGACATTGGATTCACTCCAAGAACGCAGGGGCAATGCCGCCTTGCGTCATGAGATTTACCGTCTGAGAATGACGAGAGCCTACAACAAAAAAGTACACAAGCGTCCTTTGAAAGTTGACGACTTAGTGTTACGAAAAATGGAGGCAACTGGTAGGGCCAATGAGCCGGGGAAGCTAACCCCAAATTGGGAAGGCCCCTACCGGATCTATGAAGAAGTAAGGGATGACACCTACCGCCTGTAAACTCCAGACGGCAGGCGTCTGCCTAGAACTTGGAATGTAGACAATCTAAAAAAGTACTACTTATGAGAATGTAAACTTTTTGTAAACAATGAGTTAATTAATGAAGATTCAGACTTTGTTTGCAAAATTGAGTTATTGTTTGATTACCCATCCGGGTAATACCCAGACGGATTTTTCATTTACCTAACTAAGTTCGATACTTAGTAAAGGTTACCTTTGTTTGACCGCCTGGGTAATACTCGGATATTCGGATCTCTTGTTTATTTAAGTTTGATACTTTGTTCATTTAACTAAGTCTGATTATCCGCCTGGGTAATACTCAGACGGATTTTTCTTTTACCTAACCAAGTTTGATACCTGGTAAGATTAAATAATTGCCTGTCCGTCCGGGTAATACCCAGACAGACTCGTTCGTTTAAACAACTAAGTTTGATACTTAGTGTAAATTCAATACTTCAACTAAAAACTAAGCACAAAAACGTTTAGTGGCTATACAACCGGTCTTAAACAAGACCAGAGGCTAAAATGGCCGGATGGTTGCTCATTTTATAAAATCGCCTGTCCCAACATGGACAAAGGCGTCCGGCGACACCCCTCCGGGTGCAATCGTCGCAGAGAACAAACTATTTGTCGGTTCTACGTACCCATGCAGACGACAAAGATTGAACGACCTAATTGGTCAACTCATAGCCGTCTGACCAAAATGACCTGTGAAGAATGATCAAGTTGCCAAATACCGGATGATATGGGGCATCAGTTGGTCACCGGCTGAAGGTCTCACTTAGGTTATCTATTCCAAAATTGCACTTCCCACCCCAATTGGGGCAAAAGAGTTGTTCAATGGCTATGAAATCTCTACCTAGACGGACAAACGTCGTCTGGGTAGTGACTGGAACGCCTGTTAGTGTACGGCTGTGCACTTGGTTTGGGGCAATCACTACTGTGATTGATTGACTTACAAACATATCATGCTCTTTGCAGCATCAGACGTTTTCAAGTCAATCAACCAACTCCACTTGAAACCAATCACACAGCCGTCCAGGGGCAAGGACAGCCAGACTATTGACTAGTTAGGCAAAAAATCGCCGCATGCTTTGGATAAGTTAGGCAAAAATGAAAAATTAAAATTTGCACAAAATAAAAATTCAAATGCAAAATGATCAAAACCGACTCTGTCGGTGCATTTCATAAAAGTCCACCCAACCAAACGGTTGTAGTGGATCAAATGTTAACCGGACCCCGTCCGGGAGAAAGAAATTGTTAATTAACTCGGCTCCTTAGCCGGTAAATACAAGGATACTCGGCACGCAGGCCGGAAAAAGCAAGTTTTGGCATACAGCCGCTGAATAAAAGAAAAAATAAAAAAGCAGAGATTGGCATATTGCCGCTGAATGGTCACTTTTGGCCTGCAGACGGTGCCTCCTGGTCCTCCTCCTTTTCCTCATCATCTGAGGGTATCTCCTGTGCTTCACCGGGACCAGGAAGCTCAGGCGCGGACGGCTCGTTGTTGGAGTTGACCCAGGCTTCGAAAGAGGCAGGCTCTGGCTCGCCTTGTTCTCTCAAGTACACCACGTACTCGGCATAGCTGTGCGCCAGTGCCCAGATGCTGTAATCCGCGTCTGGGTACAAGGCAGCCCAGGCAATCTTCTTACGGGCGTCATTGTCAGCGTCACTCTCAGCAACAAGGCGGTTTTGCTCCGCCTCCAGGGTTGCTGACAGGGTAAAGTCGTATCCCCTAATAAAAAATAATTACCTAAATCACTAACTAAGATAGACAGGGAAGTAGGGTCGATCTCCACAGGGAAACAAGTATTTTTACTCCTAATTTATTATTATAATCTAAATTATTTAAGTAACCAATATTTATAATTAAGTATGAGACTAAACTACAAAGAATAAGAGTAGGGAGAAAACGATATATAAAGGGATCTAGGGCATAGGTTCACCAATAAATAATACTCCAGGGTAAAACATAGTAATCAATCATTGACATTGCATAAATAACATGATTAACAGGCTCTCGCAATTTATTAATCAACATAAATCTAACAGGCTCTCGCAATTTACTAGATCTAAGTTCTTATTGAAAATAGTCTTTAATATCAAATTAACATCTGCTCGATTCATCAATTTAATATTGCTATACTTTTACAAGCCGCAATTGTAAAACATTAAAACAATCCAATAAGAAATTATCATGCAATACCAATAATAAAAAATAGTCAATCATCAATGCATCAATTAACCAGATTGTAAAGGGCTCTCGCTACGTATTACAATCACACAATTAATTTATCGGTATTAAATCTAATCTCTCGAATCTTGACTTAACCATTTATAAATTAACTTGCCTATTGCAACTAGACCTAAACATTAATTCTCATCTCTCGATTCTTGAATCAATATTGTCAAACTCATGCATAAAAGATAGGCCTAATCTAGTCACACAGCATTAATCCAATCAATAGGAAATTAATCTAGCATTGATAATCAACAACAATAAATTACCCCTTCATATTATTTATGGATCCCCACAAACCCTAGAAATTAAACTACTCACACATATTAAAAACTAAACTAATCAAAGTAATAAAATAAATCATGATGAGAGGAATAAAATAAATAAGATCAAAGGAAGAGAAATCGTTACCAAAATAATCTGGAATTAATGAAAGAATTAAGAACAAAAGTTTAGAGGGAATTTAAGAGAGAGAAAACTAAGTAGAGAGAAAAAGTCTAAAAGAAAGAGATTAAGAGAGGAGGAAGAGAGATCCTTCCTTAAGCCTCCTAAAAACGTACTTAAACAAAACTAAAAACTACTCCTAATTAGAAACTAATTGCTCATCAAAAGACCCTTCCATAAACACGCGCCCAATCGGGCCCGCCTTTTTCCTCGCACAGGTCTTCTCACAGCACCGCCCGATCGTGCTAAGCCTCGCACGATCGGGCGCGCCTGGCTTGCTGCGCATCTTGCCCTTGCGTGCATCCGCCCGATCGGGCCCGGTCTTCTCCTTCGAGGCTTGGACTTCGATTGGGCTAGATTTCTCGGCCCAATCCATATTTCCTCTCGGGTTTCGAATACATGGCCCAAATGCCTCGTGATCCAAATCACCGAGCCCTTAGTCACCGGCTCGATGGCTCTAGCCGGCCTTGGGCTCCAAAAATGGTCGTGTTCTTCTAGCTTCCGTAGTTGATCCAATAAGGCCCGGGAAAATGCTCTAAGAGTGCAATTTCCTGTAAAATATAACTAAAACTACGAAAACACTAGAACACACAAATTAGTAATAAAAGTGGCCCGAAAGAGCCAAAAACACTACTAATAATGACCACGGGACGGGGGTAAAACACTATATAAAATAGACATATCAAACTCCCCCAAGCCAAACCTTTGCTTGTCCCTAAGCAAAGAGCTCATCAACGAACATATAAACATGCCCCACCCCAATATTAAAAAAAAAATCAAGCTCAAACGATTCAAGGTAAATCAAATAAACATGCTTCAAGGTCAACCAATCAAATCCATCTAATTGCCTTTCCTCCCTAACAATTGTCAAAAAGAGCAAACCACAAGAGCATATAGAATTCAAGACTAGTGCTCACACACTCAACTCTCATTTTATGTGGCGAGTAAAGAATGTACTCGATCTCTCTCCAACCAACCCCTTTAATGTGAACAATGCCCTCCCAACTCACACTCTCGTGTGTATAAAAACATTGAACGCTCATCCTACTAGTCGACTCGAAATATGCCAAGTCATAACTTGCATTGAAAAACAACACTTTCACATTTACATAACTTCTATGCACAAGGTCGGAAGGTCTTTTAAGCTTGTAATGTAAGGCTAGAGTAAAGGTAGGATAAATTTGGGATCATGTGAGAGAAAAGCTATGCAAAAAGGGAGCCAAATCCTAATAAACCCATGATCAAAAATAATGATCATACACATCTCCAACATAACCAACTCCAACAACAAACCACCAAATATACTCCAAACAATAAAAACAATCCCAACACTTACAATTTCACTCATAAAAATATGACAATATGGAACAAGAGTGAATAACAACCCTTGAACTCATAACTTGAAATATTTACATTGAAACTCAACTTTTTTTTTCCTTTTTCTTTTGATTAACCTTCACTTAGAACATTTGAACATCAAACATTTTTTTTCTTTTCTTTTTTTTCTTAGAAGTTCACTTTCTTTTTTTTTCAAATTTCTCACTTTTATTTCTGAACTTCTTTTTTTTTTTCCATCACACTTTTTTTTATTTTTCTCAAACATATACAACTTTCAAACTCATAAAAACAAAAATATGATCAAGAACACATTACTTCTCAAAACCCACCCAAATTGTGCAAATAAAGTGCACACTACAAATCCCTCACCTCACTCACTAATAGCTCCCCCAAGCCAAGCTTGGGACTAGTAACCAATGGGGCAATTAAGGCTTGTAATGTGGCTATAAACAATAAAAGGACACAAGCAACAACATGGGTGACAAGAAGGGAACAAATGTATCTAAATACTCTGAAGGCTACCTAAAAGAATGAACGCCTTCGTCCTCCTCATGTGCATAATAAAAAGTCATGAAACACTACTCGTAGTTGCAAATCAATACTCAAATTCATTGACATACCAGGAATTATGGAACTATCACACATTTCCTAACCAAATCAACTAGTCAAGCACTATAATCACAAGTAGTTGGAAAAAATTGACGCATGCTAAGGTTTCAAGGCAATCAAACATCATATCATGATCAACTAATCCACAATATTCATCATTAAATACCAAGAATCAAAACAAATTTTCTCAAGTATGGGGCACAGGGAAGCATGATTTACAATTCATTGGAACGTATTTTTGGATTTTTTATTTTTCAAATTTTTTTTGTATTTTTCATATAAGGAAAGCAATAAAACTAAATTAGAAAGCAAATAAAAACTACACTAGAAAGCAAGTAAATAAAGAGAAAGGAAAGAGAGTTACCAAGCGAAAGATTACCCCCCCAAGCCAAATCAAGCAATGCCCTCATTGACTTGGGAGTGTAACCTACTCCTCATCCTCATCCATCCTCGAATAGCCGCCACCACTATGGCTAGAACCGGCCCCTCCATGGCTCGAACCACCACCTCCATAACCCGAACCACCTGCAAAATAGTTAGGGTCTACATTCCCCCCAAGCCCACCAAAAGGAGCATCGGTCCCATATCCATGGACCGATGAATAGTCCACATAGGTACCGTAGGCACTTGGGTCCGTGTATCCCCCTTGGGGGTATTGGAACCAATCGGGGACAAGTGGTTCAGGGGGAATAGCCCCCCGACGGGCGTAATCATCATACCTGGGGTATAAAACCCGCCCTAAGTTCCTCTCCACAACCCCAACCCTAGCATCTAGGGCTCCTACCCTAGTGTCCAAATTCCTAACCATACCCTCCATCCTCCCTTGCCCACTCTCTATCCGATCCAATTGGCTTCTAAAAGCCGAAAAGTCATATGGGGCGTTAGGGTCGATGTTGTAGTTGGTTGAAGAAGTGGGAATGTTATGTGTGTAGTGTTGGGGTGATGGTTGGTGGAAATGTTGTGGTGGTGAGGGAGGTGCTTGGTGGTGTGCTTGGGCCTCCCCTTGGTCTCCTAATTCAAAGATATAAGAGGGAAGACCCTTCCCAAATTTGGTCAAGGCCGGGTTAGGCAAGGTGAAAGCGTTGTCTTTCCTACCCGACTCCCTATGAATCACCCACCAAGTCTCACCCCCTATCACATTTATCCAATTAAGGCCTCCTAAGTAGGGTGCGTCCATTAAGGTTGGTCCGGCTACCTTACCATCATCGCTAGGGGTCCAACTAAGGTATTTGACCGCAATGTGGGTTACTAACCCACCAAAGTAAATTGGGACCTTAGACCTACCCGATTTGGCCGCATTGGCCACCCTCTGAAAGTGTTGGGCCATCCTATGAACTATTTTAAGCTTGTCACTCTTAGGAATCATGTATGATCCTAATAGCTCTAGTTCATCTCTCCTCACATTAGCCGGTTCATGCCTCCCAAAGATGGTAAGGCCAACAAACCGTTGCCAAAGTTTTGGCACGGGATGTTGAATCCAAGTGCCCTTGGCATGTTGGAGGTTTAAGTTAGGATTCCCTATTAGAGCACGGTAGACAAAAGTAATGTTGTCTTGGGGTGGTTCAATTGGTCTATCGGATTTCAATTCAAACAATTTTCCAAAATCTTTCAAGGACAATCTAATATCATTATTAAACAATCGAAATTGAACATGAGAGATTCGAGCATTTGATTTTATGACATTAAAACTAGAAATGAATTCTAAAGTCAAATAATCATAAGTATCATAGTGTAAATTGAACAAACCACTCATGCCAATTCCTTTGAATAGTTTTTCAACACGTTTATTAATTCCTAGTCTAGAAAGCGTAGGATGGTGAATAAAACGGGTAGGAATTACCTGCCGTGTGATGAGGTTGAGCATCCTTTGCTTTTGCTCTTGGGTGGTGATGACCACCCTCTCCCACCCCGGAATTTGCAGCTCCGGGTCAATGCTAGGTGCTTGTTGCCTCGATCCTTCACCCCTAACAGTTCTAGACCTCTTGAAAGCCATTTTAATGTGAAAATAGTAGGAATTGAAGCTTTATCACTCTTAGGGTTTGAGAAGAAATTGAGAGAAAGTGTTGAAAATTTAGTGTAGATTGTAGAGGAAGATGAGAGGAGTTGGAAAATGTAAGAATTTTTAAGTTTGGATGGAAGAATTGGGGAAGATCTTGGAATGAAGTGTGAGTTGAAGGTTTGGAAATGGAGGTTTTAGAGAGAGAAATTGAAATGAAGAAGATGAAATAAGGGGAAAGTGAGGAAAGAGAGAAGAGAAAAGAAAATAAAGGGGGGGACGGGCTGTAGGCGCACCCGATCGGGCGAATGGGGAAATTTCCAGAATGCAAGTTGCGTGCCCGATCGGGCGAGCTCCGCCCGATCGGGCGCGAACGCGAACATAATAATTCGCCCTTTGCTCGCCCGATCGGGCGAGCTTCGCCCGATATTTCGTTTCTTCTCACTCGATTTGCGCCCGATCGGGCGACCTCACCCGATCGGGCGAAAAGAGAACTCGTTTCCAGCTCTCCTCTCGCGCCCGATCAGGCAAGCATCGCCCGATCGGGCGAAATTAGCCTCGAAAACAGCTCTGCTTTCGCGCCCGATCGGGCAAATTTTTCTCCGATTTTTGCCTCACTTGCGCGCCCGATCGGGCGAGCCTCGCCCGATCGGGCCCGACCAAGCCCTGGAGTTTCTCCGATTTCCTTTCTTCTTCAAATTTTTCTAAGTCTTTTTACCTATCAAATTCATACATGTACAACAACACTTTAAAAATGGTAAAATATCACTCTCCTCACCTCTCTAAAATTAAAATAAAATAAGAGAGAAGGAAAACTAAACTAGAAAGCATGAAATACAGGTTGCCTCCCGCAAAGCGCCGGTTTATATAGGTCCCGCACGACCTTCTTACCAAGTATAATTCCTAGGACCCTTTACCTAACGCTTGATCGGGTGGTTTCTCACCCGGTCTAGCGATGTTTAGGCTGCGATGCGGCTTCCTGACATAACCTGTGGGGCGCCAAGTCGCCTTATCTGGCGGATCCTCCTTGACTTGGACTGGGGGATCTTCAATGCTACACACTAAAAACCCTTATTTGATCGAATGTTGCTTCAAATTGTTATTGCGTTCAACTCTTGTAACTTGATCTGGCGGAACACTTACCGTAGGCTCGAGTCGCACAACTTGCTCGATCGGTTCCACTTGTTCATCCTCGAAGCCAAGACCAGCATTGTAGAGTGCTCTTTCTATTGCATCGACTTCCTTCTACCATTTGTCTATCTCATCTGAAAAGGATGCAACACAAGATACCGCCTCCAAGGGATCTTTTTCAAGAGCTTGGGGCTTGTTAGAATAATGTTCAACCACATTAACACTGAAACATTTCTCCTCAGTCATGGAGCTTTTGGGGGCATTATTCAGATTAAAAACAACTTTATCGTCCCCTACTGATAGTGTTAACTTACCACTTTTTACATCTATGACTGCTTCTGCAGTGTTAAGGAATGGTCTACCCAAGATAATTGGGGTTTGCGTATCCTAAGCCATATCAAGAACAACAAAATCCACAGGTATATAAAATTTACCTACTCTGACGGGGACATCCTCTAAAACACCTAAGGGGTATTTAAAAGAACGGTCGGCCATTTGTAGAGTTATATTGGTAGCTTTTAATTTACCCATATTCAACTTAGAACACACAGATAATGGCATGACGCTAACACTAGCACCCAAATCACATAATGCATTATCAATCAAGAGATTGCCAATATGACAAGGGATAGAAAAACTACCTGGATCTTTTAATTTAGGTGGAGACTTATTTTGAAGTACGGCACTACATTCTGCAGTGAAAGCTACTGTCTCTACCTCACTAATAGACCTTTTTCTCGTAAAAATTTCTTTCATAAATTTTGCATATGAGGGGATTTGTGTGATCAATTCAGTAAAGGGGACTGTTACCTTCAGATCTTTAACCACCTCCAGGAACTTACCAAACTGCTTATCCAAGTTTATCTTCAATTGACGATTGGGGAAAGGGAGTTTGATGATTGGCTTTTTAGCATTCTTATCTTTGTCTGGAGTAGCCACCTTCTCTGGAGTTTTACCCTGCAATGTAGAATTAGATATGTTAGTATTATCTTTTAGCCCTGCAGGGCTATCAACTACATTGTTTGGTTTAATGGAATCAAGATTAGCATTATTTAATAAAATAGGTTCATCAACTCTGGGCATAGAGGGCCCTTCATAGTTTGAACCAATCCTTAGAGTAATTGCAAATGCTTGATCCGTAGGCCTAGTCGGCTGTGCCGGCAGGGCTCCCTGTTGGCGTGCTTGTAGAGTAGCGGAGAGTTGCGCAATTTGATTATCTACAATTTTATTATGCGCTAGAATTTGATCAATTGTCGCATCCCTGCTCTCCATGTGCTTTTGCATATTGACCAACATTGCTCTAATTTCCCCCAAAGAAGGGTTGGAAGATGAGGGGGGTTGTTGTGGTTGATTCTTCTGGCTAGCATTGGGGTGATAATATTTCTGCTGCTGTTGCTGTGGCACCTGTGGTTCTTGTGGTGGTGGATTTTGAACGTTAGTGCTCCGGTAGGAAAGGTATGGATGATTCCGATACCCAGGATTGTAAGTGTTGGAGTATGGGTTATTCTGCCTATAAGCTTGGAAGGCATTAACTTGCTCCACGGAACTCCTGCAATCCTGCTCCCAATGACCTACAATACCACAATTTTCACAGAAAGCCTCATTAGAATTATTATTAATTGCAGAAACATTAGCTACATTAGCTCAGATTATCTAATTTTTGGCAAATAGAGGTCAGTTGAGCTTGCAAAAAGGATACAGAGTCGACACTATGTTTCCCCTTGTTGGCAAATCCTCTGGGATTCCCATATTGGGAATTGTGTATCGCCATATCTTCAATAACCTGACCTGCATCATCAACATTAAGATTCATAAATCTCCCACTAGCTGTAGAGTCTAAAATTATTCTCGAAGAATTTCCAATGCCGTTATAAAAGGCTTGGATTAACTTCCATTGTGCTAAATTATGGTGAGGGCATTCTCTTTGTAAGTCCTTGAACCTCTCCCAAGCCTCATATAAAGACTCATCGGCTTCTTGGGCAAAGTTCTAAATCGCACTCCGTAGTACTGCTGTTCTCTCTGCAGGATAATACTTGTTATAGAAATTTTAAACAAGAGTTTCCCAGTCAGTTATACCAAGTGTAGTTCTATTTAAGCCATTAAACCACAATTTATCTTTTCCAGTTAAAGAGAAGGGAAAGAGAATCTCCCTAATTTGGTCTTGAGTGACCCCAGCTTGCCTGATGGTGTTGCAATATTGACAATAGTCGGCAATGTGAAGATTCGGGTCTTCGCCCTTGGCTCCACTGAATTGCTTCGTCTCTATCATCGTTATAAATTGAGGTTTGATCTCAAATTGAACCCCATCAAGAGCCGGAGTAGGGGTGAGATGTGGAAAATCCGTAAGCTTTGGTTGTGAATAATCACTAAGCTTCTTTGGAGTCGCCATCTCTGATTCTGTGTCTGATGATGTCTCTAAATCGCTAGAATTAGTTGGAGGATCGCGGTGATTATTATTAGTATCACCAGAATCCGCCAGGATTTTCTTGTAGAAGTTTTTCTGTCTATGGAAGGAACGTTCGATCTCAGGATCGAAAGGGATGTAACCTGATCTGGAACACCTGGGCATAAACAAAAACTAGAAGCAAATATGAGATTTGTCTCAGAGAACTAACGCTCTCTGAGACAAAAGAGAAATAATCTAGACTACAAAAACAATCAGAAATAAAAATAAAACCGTTTCCCCGGCAACGGCGCCAAATTTTGACAGGGTAAAGTCGTATCCCCTAATAAAAAATAATTACCTAAATCACTAACTAAGATAGACAGGGAAGTAGGGTCGATCTCCACAGGGAAACAAGTCTTTTTACTCCTAATTTATTATTATAATCTAAATTATTTAAGTAACCTATATTTATAATTAAGTATGAGACTAAACTACAAAGAATAAGAGTAGGGAGAAAACGATATATAAAGGGATCTAGGGCATGGGTTCACCAATAAATAATACTCCAGGGTAAAACATAGTAATCAATCATTGACATTGCATAAATAACATGATTAACAGGCTCTCGCAATTTATTAATCAGCATAAATCTAACAGGCTCTCGCAATTTACTAGATCTAAGTTCTTACTGAAAATAGTCTTTAATATCAAATTAACATCTGCTCGATTCATCAATTTAATATTGCTATACTTTTACAAGCCGCAATCGTAAAACATTAAAACAATCCAATAAGAAATTATCATGCAATACCAATAATCAATAATAGTCAATCATCAATACATCAATTAACCAGATTGTAAAGGGCTCTCGCTACGTATTACAATCACACAATTAATTTATCGGTATTAAATCTCATCTCTCGAATCTTGACTTAACCATTTATAAATTAACTTGCCTAATGAAACTAGACCTAAACATTAATTCTCATCTCTCGATTCTTGAATCAATATTGTCAAACTCATGCATAAAAGATAGGCCTAATCTAGTCACAGAGCATTAATCCAATCAATAGGAAATTAATCTAGCATTGATAATCAACAACAATAAATTACCCCTTCATATTATTTATGGAGCCCCACAAACCCTAGAAATTAAACTACTCACACATATTAAAAACTAAACTAATCAAAGTAATAAAATAAATCATGATGAGAGGAATAAAATAAATAAGATCAAAGGAAGAGAAATCGTTACCAAAATAATCTGGAATTAATGAAAGAATTAAGAACAAAAGTTTAGAGGGAATTTAAGAGAGAGAAAACTAAGTAGAGAGAGAAAGTCTAAGAGAAAGAGATTAAGAGAGGAGGAAGAGAGATCCTTCCTTAAGCCTCCTAAAAACGTACTTAAACAAAACTAAAAAATACTCCTAATTAGAAACTAATTGCTCGTCAAAAGACCCTTCCATAAACACGCGCCCAATCGGGCCCGCCATTTTCCTCGCACAGGTCTTCTCACAGCACCGCCCGATCGTGCTAAGCCTCGCACGATCGGGCGCGCCTGGCTTGCTGCGCATCTTGCCCTTGCGTGCATCCGCCCGATCGGGTCTATGCTTGCCCGATCGGGCCCGGTCTTCTCCTTCGAGGCTTGGACTTCGATTGGGCTAGATTTCTCGGCCCAATCCATTTTTCCTCTCGGGTTTCGAATACATGGCCCAAATGCCTCGTGATCCAAATCACCGAGCCCTTAGTCACCGGCTCGATGGCTCTAGCCGGCCTTGGGCTCCAAAAATGGTCGTGTTCTTCTAGCTTCCGTAGTTGATCCAATAAGGCCCGGGAAAATGCTCTAAGAGTGCAATTTCCTGTAAAATATAACTAAAACTACGAAAACACTAGAACACACAAATTAGTAATAAAAGTGGCCCGAAAGAGCCAAAAACACTACTAATAATGACCACGGGACGGGGGTAAAACACTATATAAAATAGACATATCAGTTGCTGCAAAGTTTATCTGAGCCTGAGCAGCCTCCTTCTCCAGCCTCTGAACCTTGGTCTTCAGTTTGGTGTTCTCTTCGGAAACACGTTTAAGTGTGCCAAGGTTCGTCTAGGCCTTCTTGAGCGCCTCAGCAGCCTTTTTAGCGCTCTCATCCGCCTTCTTCTAGGCCTCCTCCGCCTCCTTCTTAGCCGTCTCAGCATCCGTTGCCCGCTGCTTGGCCGTCTTCAGATCTGACTCCAGCTGCTTGATTCTAGACGCCTGTTTCATAATTATTGCTTTAGTTTCAAGTTCATTTACGATAGTCGAGTGTAAAGCAATATTATCAGCGTCTATGGCAGACTTCTTGGCCCTTTTTACCTCTTCCCGTTTGCGGGAATAAGGACGTTTGAGCCCGTCCACCCGCAGCATGGCCTGCAAAAAAGTCAGGCGGCATAAGTATTGCAGGCGGGATAAAACACTTGGAAAAAATAAAATTGAATTGACAAGTTTCTTACCTCAGCCAGAAGGGATAGAATGCGTTCAAGATTGAACGTCTCTATCCCAGGGATATTGTCCTTATCCCTCTTCCAAACGGCTTCCAGCATGGCCTTGGCATGCTTCTGGACGTCTGGCCAGCGGGGAGATTGATCTGCACCACAATCAATACGTGATGAGTGCGAAACTAAGGCAGCACCTATTTGTTGCCGACCGCCTGAGGATGACGTCTGTTGAGTGTGGGATTTCACCCGTAAAGGCCACCCCAGATCAAGCGGGGATTCAAAAGGGTTCTTACCTTCAGAGCCGGCCAAGCGGGAACCGCTTGCAGGCGTGGTGAACCTCGCGGCTGCTGATAAGGGGTTGACGAGATCAAGGCACAAGCTGCCGCCTATCTTCTCGTTGCGCCCCGCTATCCGCATCTGCTGATGCTTGGCTGAGGCGCCAGGAGTTGACGCAGAGGTGGCTTTTTTAATTTTGTTAAGAACGGCGGGGTTCTCCTCCCTAGCCCGTTTGAGTTGTTTCTCAAATGACTTTCCAACCTCTCCTCCCTGCAAAAATAACCAAAGTTAAGGTTAGCTTCCGGGAAAAATGATTTTAAAGGATCAACTTATGAAAGGGTCAGGCGCTTAATACCTTGGCCTTGACCTTAGCCGCAGCTTTATCCGCAAGATCTTTGCGGATGGTTGCAGAAGACCGCTTGGGAGTTTTCACCGACTGTAACATTTTTAATGCTTCTTCTGCAAAAAGAAAGAAATTGGTCAAAATCATAAATCAATTTCGATAGAAAATACTACAGACGGATATAAACTCAGGCGCATACGTTTGGTAAACATGTGTCCTAGCCCGCACGCGGCTAGGAAACACTCATCCCTGAATCAGGCGCTCTTGGGGATCCAGTTCTTGGGGACTTTTATTGTTTCCCCGGTTGACAGAGTTGCGTTTGTGAGGCCGAAAAAGTCTACCTCAATTATCTTGTCAAAATCTTTCTCTGGGATCCGGGGAAGAGCGCACTTCCTGCCCAACAAGTCGGGCTTCTTATTGTACAGACGGAATTCATAGTTCTCCCGTCTAGTTGGGGCTGACATCAGGTAGAACCTATGCTTCCAGCCATCGAACTTTGAGACCTTGTCCAAGGTCATCATATACTGAGGCTGCGTGGTTAGAGTGTACCACGCCCTCCAGCCGCCTGGGCTTCTGCTAAGATAGTGCATACTAGCAAAAGCCTCCCAGCCGGGGTTAAGCCCATAGAACTCACAGGCGGCAACATACCCCAGAATGTTTGTCCAAGAGTTGGGGGTAAGTTGCCAGATTCCGAGGCCGTAGCCTCTCAAAATTGCCTTCACCGCCTGGTGAAGGGGAAAGCGGAGACCAGCCTTGAACGCCGCCTCATAACAGCCGAAATAGCTGTTGGTGTTCTGTTCATTGTTCTCCTAGGCGATGGTGCCATTCTCAGGCGCACCCGGATTCTATACCCGTCTCCTAGCGGATGTATTTGGGTAAAATTCTTTAAGTTCTTCTCCATTTGGATCCGGTCCTTGGAGGAGACGTGGATGTTGAAGGGATCATCCTTCTCGTACCACTTTTTCCTTTCTTCCTCCTCGCTATCCGGAAGCGGGGGTAAGTCGTCACTGCTCTGAGAGGTAGAGGCGGAGCTGTCGCTCTCCGTCTCCTCCTCACTCTGATTCAAGGGGGCAGAGGCGGCCTCGTCGCCGCCTTGGTCACATTCCTCTAAGAAGGAATCAGCAGGAGTTGAAGGGGGGCGCGGAGGGGATCTCTCCAGAGCCGTCTGGCCTCCCTGACCAGACGTTTCTCCCTCAGGCGTTTGGCCGCCTGAGCCTTCGCTTTTGTAATTTGGATCAGTTGCCGTCTGCATTGTCCGAGCCATGGTGTCCTGCACAGACACATAACTGGTCGGAATCCAAGGCAAAGGGTGGTCCCAACACCCCAAGACGACACTCCCAATCCTAGACTCAGCCGTCCCTGGTGACCAGCTGGACTCTAACCTAGGCTGTGCCGTGTGTGTTGGTGATGCATCCATTTATTGCAAGAAATATGTACAAGCGGTGAAAAAAGAAAAGGAGCTGAGAGAGACAGAGACGGTACCTTTGGATGTGATATCTGAAGGAAGGCGGATCCGGCTGGGTTGATGGAGAACAAACTTTCTTGCTTGCGCCTGACTCAGACGGATGACTTCTGCTCTCTCAAAGTTTTCTCTCTAGAAAGTTTTTGTAAACGTACAAAATTATGAGGGTAAAACGGCTATATATAGAGGGTAAATACGGGGGCATTTCCGTAATTTACTCGGAAGGTGAACAGTTACTCTTTAATGGTAAAATTACCACCAACCGGAGCGTGACATGTGTCACAGATGCCACGTGGCGTGCCACGTCACATCTATGAGGGGCAAATGTTTAGGGTAATTTTACCCCACCACGTGGTCCAATCAGAGGATGACACGTGTCAGCCTAAGGATGGCCCAAAGTGGACCAATCCCTGCTTGACACGTGTCACTCTAGAAATAAAGGGAAAAAGGCGGCCTTTAGGCCCAAATCCCGAGAAAGCCGCAAAGCGGCGTTGCCCACCAATGATTAGGGTTCAGTGACCTAATCAGGGGCACAATTTCCAAAGACCCTATAAATAGGGAGATGTCCCTCATTTTGAGGGGACGTTTTGATCATTTATTACACATTTGCTCTTTGATAGAGACATCCTGAGCTTGGAATCCGAGCAGATCCCTACCTAAATTTCCGCACCTTTTTCTCCCTTCAAGTTTCTAACTTGTGCGTTGGAGGCGGAGCACCACCCAACTGGTGTCTCTGTTTATTTTGCAGGTACAGCTCACCCCGGATCAGTCTTCGTGTTGTAACTCTCCCGAGGGACAAAAACACCTAAAACAACAGCATTGGTTTTATCAAGTGCATTTCTAATCCAAAAAACACACTAACCAAACATGATTTACATCTAACTCCCTTTATTTTTGTTTGAGGAGAATAAGGGTAATTATTATCTTAGGTTATAGAGACGTAATAAACAGGTGGAAACTATAACCCCTAGGTAATGGTAACTGTTATCCAAATTAAACACATCGTAACCGATAATAGTTAAAATGAATCTGTTTCCAACCAAAAAGTCACTTACCAAATATGCCCTAAATTTGATAATTTTTTTAGAAAAATTGGTTTTAATAATTCTAACTTTATCTTATTTTCTTTTAATAATCCCAACTTTGGATTATTCTTGTAGACACCCATTTGTGTCTCCCCAAAACCAAACCCAGTGATGAGTACCTTTCACGTCGAATCATAATCGAATGAAACGAAAGTGTGGAAAGGTCTAGTGTTGCGGAAAGTTTTAATTTCTTTTCTCTTCTCTCTATTTTTGAAAACTTTATTTTAAGAAAACAGCCAATCCAGTTTTGTTGGTCCATGATATAGGTCTAATAGTGGTTTAGTTGGATGGGGCTTGCAAAGATCTTTCCAACGATATATTATAAGCCCAATTCCGATGAATATTGAGGAAGTTATGACCAATTTACCAAACTGGGCCCGGTTTGAGCTTTATATGCGGCCCAATGATCTCGGGGAGGGCCTAATATGATTTATCATTCCTAATGCAATTAGGAATGGTTTTAGTCTTCTAGATTCTGCTAGAAGGTTCTTTTCATTCCTAATTCAATTAGCATTGATAAGTTGACTTTGTTGACCTTTCAGAGTTTTAATCGAAATCAAATAGCATTTTCGAAGAAATTATATTATTTTATCCTCCAGTACGGTAAACTTATCGGATTTTCGAAAGCGCGTTAAAATCAAGATTGGCGTCCAACCCCAGGCCTTGGCGCTTGGAACTAGGCTTGGCGCCAGGCGCTAGCCATTGGCGCCTGGCGCCAACTAGCCAGGGTTGGCGCCAACCTTGTTTCCTGAGCGTCAGACTCTGTTTTGATAAATTATCTTTTTTGGCTGATTTTCTCTATAAATATCGTATCAAAAAACTCCGTTTTCATGGACCAATTCTATTCATTCGCAAGTTTTAATCAACAATCATTAATTCTTTAGATTCTTTCATTCAATTATTTTCATACAAAATTCCGCATTCGCAAGATCTAGAAACACCTAGCCATATTCGAAGTTGCCTTCGCCCTAGACGTGAAAGGTTTTAATTTCTGAGGGTTTGGTCCCAAATCTCACTTTCAATTATTTAATTTAATTGTTTGATTATTATTTTCCTTGAAGTTACTAACGTGTGTATTTTGTTATTAGAAAGAGGTACGAGGCATCAAAGTAAGTACTTTAATTGATTTATTGATATTATGATGTAGAAATCATGTTTACATTGTTATTATGATATTCCTAGTATCATGTCTAGGTTAATTTTAATATTAAATATGATTGTTATGATGCTTCCTATGTTCTTCCTAATGTTTATTCACGTTAGTATCATGTTAGGGTTAAAGGTTTGATTTTTATTGCTTAGTGACATGCTAGGGTTTGTTATTAATCTTGTTAGTATCATGCCTAGGATCTTGCTATGTTTATTATGCTTTAATATTAACATGAACATGATAATTATTATAATTGTTATAATTTATGATGATTATGTATATTATTATTATTTTTTGATGATGATTATTTTTATGTTGCTTGATGCTATTTCTTTATTGCTTGATCACACCTTTTATTGCATGTTGAAGGGAATTTTGTACTTGTAATCACGCTTGATAAGATAATTAATAATCTTGTTAGGGTTAATATGATTATAATTCAAGTGATCGCCAATAATAGATTTATTTGTGCATTAAATTCAACCAACATAGATTAAACAGGTTTAGGGTTAATCCTATTGATTGTATGTTAATTAGAAAGCGCACATGAATACGATCAGAATAAAGTAGAGGCCTATTATTAGGGCAGGTTCAACCTCTTTTAGGTTGGATTTGTACCTTCATCCCCGAACCCTTATTTGGTTCATGACCTTATGGAGTTGACGATCTCTTGGATGGTTAAGGGGTGTAACCTTCACCTCGTGAACGGTTTACAAGTTCCTTAAAAACTTGTTGGCGACTCTTTTGCTCTATCTTCTTCCCTTTTGGACGCTACCGTACTTTAATGTATGATCACAGTGGGGTTCAAGCTAGTGGGATTTTAAAGGCTTGAAATTATTCCCTACAGTTTTTGGCGACTCCACTGGGGAGGATTTCTATTTTAATTCCTAAATTTGTTTCGGCAATGATTTAGAATGAGTGGATGAGACTCGAAAAGTTCTAAGTATTTCATGTGCGTAATTTTGATTAACATTACTGTCATATTCATAAAAAAGATCTCATTGGAAAGACCATCCGTAATGAGTTAAAAACATAGGATTTTACACGTAGGAAATTTGAGAAATATCTTTCACAACTAGGACTGAAATAACACCGCGCGAAACTGGAAGATTTTATCGAGCACAGAAAGCTGCTGAGGCATGTGGGAAGTAGCGTCAGGGGCCAGAGCTTGGCGCCACACTTTTAGCCATAGCGCCAGACGCCAGTTTTGGCGCCAGGCGCTACAGTTAAAAGTTGGCACAAGTCTCTGATTGCTGGCGCCAATTTCCCCCAATACCGAGCCAGAAATATGCGTTCTAATTTCGACCGGTTTTTCGTATTGTTTGCTCGATCCTACTTCCTGATTGAATTTTTTCTCACTTTTCTGAAACCCATATGTGTTCTACATATGGACATAACTATGGGAATTCATGCTCCATCTACCCGATTGAACGCTCCGTGCAACAAAGGGTACATTCGAGATGTTGAATTCACCAAACCATGGAAGCGAGTTTTTTCTAGAACTCGCGGTTTCCCATCCACTCGCGCCAACCCTTCACGGTTAGGCTTCCGCGCGGTGCATCCGGACAATTAACCATGGACCCTCTTTAACTAAACCATATCCCGAACTTTAGAGAACTAGAGCCATGGTTAGGTTGCGAACTCATTGCATCATATCGTGCCTACTTGACTAATTGTGCATTATTTGTTGTGCATATATATTCTATGTTTCTCTTAACAGTTTGTTGGTTTGTGTTGAGAATAAATAAATTAATGACTTAAAGAACTTTGCCTAATTAATTAATTAATTAATTAATTAGAGTCAATAAAGTCTAATTTTTTTTAATCGGAATTGACCTAGTCGACTTTAGGCATACCCCAGTTGACTAATAATACCGAAAACAGTCCCAGACCGAAGCTCCACTATTGGCGCCAAATTCTGAGCTGTAGCGCCACACTATGGTGTGTAGCGCCAGACAATAGCTAAATTGTCTGGCGCCAACCACCACATTGTGACGCCAGTCCTGTCGCTTGGCCGACAGTTCGGATTATTTATCGAGTCATCACCTAAAGTCTAATTAATCAGTCTTCTGTTTAATTCGGTTAATTTTGCTGACAATAATGCTTAATTGAATCAATGATCGAGTTTAGGCACTAAGTCCCATGGTCTTACACAAGAGTCCAAGCATGTCACTTACACTCAATACACACACCAATACACATACTTTGACCATGATTAAGAGAGTCTTGTGTGCGCGTTTTTTCTGTCATTTTTTTTAGGGGGGTAAGTCGGATATTAATCCTCCAATATAAATAATAATACTTAGTTCCCTAAAAATATGTACATTATTGTTGCCAAAAATATGCACCCTTTTTTTTTCTTTTAAATAAACCATAAAGTCAAGTTGACTCGAGTCAAGTAATTAAAACGCAAAATGGTTTAATTTACAGCGCGTGGTCAAGAAAGGAAGGACGATTAATCAAAGATAACCTCTTCGTACAAGTCCAACTTTTCGACAAACCTATAGCCCGCAAGAGGAAAGCAAGAGTTATAATGGCAACTCAAGAAGAAGTCAATGATCTTAAGAACCAACTGTCTACTGTGACCGAGACACTGAAGCTTCTCGCACTTAGGATCGATGATCCCGTGAAACAACAACAAATGGACCTCATGCAAGAGAGCCTAAGCAAGTTGTCCAGCGACTACAAGTTTCAAGAACTCACATCCCAAGGGGTCTCGGTGGATAAAGATCTTCTTCCGCAGAAGTTCAACGCCAACGACATCCCAAAATTCAGAGCAATTGACAACCCTTACTTCCACTTAAGAGCATTTGAAACAATAATAAGTATCAAGGGTATTGATAAGAAGGTCTTCCCTTCTCTGTTCTCACTATCTCTCGAGACCGTTTGCCAACAATGGTTCTTTTCTCTCGAGAAAGAAAAGACCTCTACCTGGGAGTCTATAGCAAACGCTTTCGTTGATAGGTACAAATGCAACATTCAAGTCGAGACTGACCATAGAGAACTTGAAATCCTCAAACAGAAAGAGAATGAAGGCTTCACCTCTTTCTTTAACAAGTGGAGAGAAACCTCAGCTAAAATGATTGAGGTACCAAGTGAAAAAGAGTCTGTGAGACTGTTTATCAAGAATCTCCAAGAAAAATATTCCAAACATCTTAAATATCAAAATAACCTCCATACCTTTAAGGCTGTTTATGATATTGGGATCAATATTGAAGATGACTTGGCTAAGTCAAAAGCTGCCAACAATAACTCCAACAGTGGCTGGAAAGGAAAGAAGAACGACAATCCTTCTTCTTCCAAAATCGCCCACTCAAATAACTTTAGCACCTTTAATCTAGGAGAAGTCCTCGCCATGAACAACCAAGGACAAAGGAAACCATTTAGGAGGAACTTCACTCCTATTGGCATGAGTTATGACACCGCATTTGATCGATTAAATGCAAAAGGTCTTATAACTCCCATTGGACCATTTGGGGATCCACCAGTTGAGAAGAGGTCGGTTAACTGGAACCCCAACGCACATTGCAAGTATCACCAAGGTAGGGGCCATTCTACTGAAAGCTGTTGGAAGCTCAAGGAAGCTATCCAAGACCTAATCGACAATAACAAACTGCCGTTGCCCCCTTCCAGTAAGAAGCCAAGCATTAACAACGCACCTCTAGCGCATGCTTTGGCTATCTCCGATGAAGGAAACGAGGTTGACCCCTCATCTCTCATTAAGCCTGTCGAAGAAATCAATGTCGAAGAAAAAGGAGAGGAGATCTTTTTCGATGTCAGAGATAACCTTCCAGAACCGGCAAATAAGGAAGACATACAATTGCTCACACTGTCTATGAAGGAGGCATCGGAACTACTACGTGAAGCTCTCAAAGTTATGAACGAACTTCACAAGAAATATGATGAGCTTCCATGTCCAAAGGAAGAACCTAAAAGAGAATTCACACCAGTGAGAACGACTTATGAGACAAAATATTTTCCCTTACAAGTCACCGAAAAACCCAAGAAGAGCAATAGAATTTACACTCCAATTGGGATCCCATATGCGCAAATGTTCGAAATGCTCTCCGAGAGTGGCGAGGTCAAACCTCTCGAACCGAGACCATTTGAGTCATTGAAAAGGACATATAGATATTACTGTCAATATCATCAATCAGGAGGGCACACCATAGAAAACTGTTTCAAATTCAAGGATTTGGTACAGAAAATGATTGATGAAAAGAAATTAGTCCAAGTTCAGCAAGAAGAGGATATAACCGTTAATGGAGTGTGGGACAATGATGAAGAAGATGTCTACCTAAAGGACATAGTAGGACCTTCACCTTCTGTATCATACACCACAGACGATATTTGGGCTGAAGAAGATTCATCAATAGACGTCCTCACAAGATCCGGGAGGATGCAACCTCCCGTTTCAACACAACCTATGCCTACCGTACAACAAGTTCCCATACCTATCAAAGAAGACAACGACATTGTTAAACAGTTTAAGAAGACAAAAGTTGAGATGAATGTGTGGAAGCTCCTGGCAACATCTCGAGAACATAGGTTGGCTGTAATGAATGCCTTGGATAAAATCGGGATAGATTCTGACACTACTCCTGAGGGACTAGCTAACTTCCTCACAAGTGACCTTCCTAGTCCGATTAATCTAATCACTTTCTCTGACAAAGATTTACCCCCAGAAGGTGACAAACACTACAAGGCATTAAACCTCACGGTAGTCTGCAAAAGGATGAATGTTCCCATGACTCTTGTAGACAATGGATCAGCTATCAATGTCTGTCCACTTAGAACTGCGAGGATGCTCGGCATAACGGATGAAGATTTAACTCCGTCCACACAAGGAATAAGAGCCTACGATAATACTCGCCGTCAAGCTCTTGGAAAAATAACTCTAAATGTGACGGCAGGAGCAATAGAACATGCCACTACTTTCCAAGTAGTAGACATCAAAGCCTCATTCAATTTGTTGTTGGGACGCCCTTGGCTTCATGATCTAAAGGCCGTCCCTTCATCTCTCCACCAACAAGTGAAAGCCATAGTTGGAGGAATTCCAATCACTATTGATGCTTCGCCGATGAGAATCAAATCCATAGAGAATCCAATCATCAATGTGGAGCACGACGAAGATGATGAAGACTTATGGGCTTTAACGAAGAAGTCTCCTTAATCCAGGAGGATGAAAGGACATCTCTTTGCCATGACCCCCATTCCAACATGATTGTCAACACCATGCTGAAGAAACAAGGACACTTCCCTGGGATGACCCTAGGAAAGATGAAGGGGATAGCAAAATCGGTGGAGTCACCTGGCCTCCCTAAGCTAGATACTTTCGGACTTGGTTTCGAACCGACTCGGAAAGATCTCAAGCGAGCCCAGGACAAGTTGAAAGCACGTAGAGACGCTCGCATTCAAAAGAAAGCAATTCCAATGGATCAATACCCTCTTACGCTTAATGGTCAGTTTATAAAAGAAGGAGAGGACTATCCATGCCATGAATTTCCCGAGACATTTGTTGTAAATGGCATACGACAACCAGGATTCGAGATTTTCTTGGATTGCTACTTCACTGATGAAATCCCAACTCCCGTCCATAAGGAGAAAGCACCCCCATGCTTTGACTTTAACGTCATGGGATTACTGTTTGGGCGAGAAAAGAATGAGCCAGCTTATGAAGAAGATAACTCCTCGCTCATTCAAACAGTCCTACAAAGCGAAAACTTCGACCCCTCGAAGCTAATTACTCCAGCCGAAGGATCTCTACAAGGGTGGCGCAAGACTATCAAAGTGACTACTCCAAGTGGAAGGAAGATATCAATCACGACAGGGCAAGGGCCGATGTTCGAAGAGTCGTCGGAGTCAGAGTCCGAGTCAGAGTCTTTCCCTTTAGATTCTTCTAAGTCTTTAGCAATAACACCTCCCCTTCCTATTTCTTCTCCTAGGATAGTTAGTGATCCAGTCCCCGAGGACATATCACTCTTTGATGTAATGATCTCAGAGTATAATATATTTCTCGTTCTCCTTACTTCTTGTGTTCTTCCCTAACCCAAGATGACGAGCATTGCTTAGCTAATGATGAAAAAGAAATTATTAAAGCAATGGAAACACTCGAAAAGAAAACACCATTAATTGAAGAAACTGAAACAGTTGACATCTTGAATGATTCAACTCATAAAAGAGAAGTTAAAATCGGACTAACATTGAATAAACAAGAAAGAACCGATTTAATTAACTTGCTTAAAGAATTTATCGATGTATTTGCTTGGTCATATGAAGATATGCCAGGCAATAACAGAGAAATATCTCAACACACTATACCACTAATCCCAGGAATGAAACCTGTAAAACAAAAGTTGCGTCGAATGAAACCCGACGTAGCTCTTAAAATAAAAGAAAAAGTTCAAAAACAAATAACTGCAGGTTTCATCACAGTATCCAAATACCCCGAATGGGTCGCCAACGTCGTCCCAGTTCCAAAGAAAGACAGAAGGGTAAGGATGTGTGTCGACTATCGAGATCTAAATAAGGCAAGTCCAAAGGACGACTTCCCTTTGCCACACATCGATATTCTGGTAGACAACACGACAAATCACGCGCTTCTCTCATTCATGGATGGATACGCAGGGTACAATCAGATTCTCATGGCAGAAGAAGACATGAAGAAAACAACCTTTATCACACCATGGGGCACTTACTGCTACACGGTAATGCCATTAAGGTTGAAAAACGCGGGTGCTACTTACCAACGTGCAGCAACTGCCTTACTCCATGACATGATGCATAAAGAAGTCGAAGTATATGTCGACGACATGATTCTGAAATCAAAGGACCGTCCAGGCCATCAAGTAGCCTTAAGGAAATTTTTCGAAAGGCTAAGAAAATATAATATGAGGTTGAATCCATCAAAATGTGCTTTTGGAGTCACCTCGGGAAAGCTCTTGGGATACGTCATAAGCTCTAGAGGAATAGAGGTAGATACAACCAAGATTAAAGCAATCATGTCGATGCCATCGCCCAAGATCGAGAAACAGATTCGAGGATTTATTGGCCGGTTGCAATACATAAGTAGGTTCATATCAAAACTGACAACGATATGTGAACCAATCTTCAAGAAGCTCAAGAAGAATGTACCAGTAATATGGGATGATGAGTGTCAAAAAGCCTTTGACAAGATCAAAGCCTATATCGCAAATCCTCCCGTATTAGCGTCAGCATTTCCCGGAATACCTCTTAGGTTATACTTGACGGTTACTAAAGAGACAATGGGAGCCATGCTAGCACAAGAGGTAGAACGTAAAGAGAACGCAATCTATTACCTAAGTAAAAAGATGCTCGAATACGAAACACGCTATACACCGCTCGAGAAATTGTGCCTCACCTTGGTGTGGGCCACAACTAAGTTGAGACATTACATGTTGGTACATACCGTTTTCGTATTCTCCTGACTGGATCCACTCAAGTATCTGTTCGAGAAATCAACACTTAATGGACGTATTTCAAGATGGATAGTCAATCTAGCCCAGTTTGATGTACGGTTCATGCCACAAAAAGCTATTAAAGGATCCGTGGTGTCAGACTTTCTGGTAGACTTTCCAATAGAAGACTTGACACCAATACAGGACAATGAATTTCCAGATGAAGATTTGATGGTTACCGAAGATGATACTTGGACCTTGTATTTCGAGGGAGCCTCAAACCAAAAGGGATGTGGCGTCGGAGTGCTACTAGTAACACCCAAAGAAGAGCACGTTCCAATCTCAATAAAGCTTGATTTCGACGTTACCAACAACGCTGCTGAATATGAAGCATGCGTGGTAGGCCTTGAAACAGCCCTGACATTGGGAGTAAAGAAGTTAAGGATATTTGGAGACTCTTCTTTGATCATCAATCAGATATCTAAAAGGTGGAAAGTAAGGAGTGAGAGCCTAGCCCCTTACCAAACCTATCTGGAAACTCTTACCGATCAGTTAGAGAAGGTAGAATACACATACCTACCTAGAGAAGAAAACCAATTTGCTGATGCCTTGGCAAGATTAGCCTCGATGGTTAGGATTCCCACGGAAATCGAGCAAATGCCTCTAACTATCGAAAAAAGGCATATACCAGCGTATATCCAGGCTATAGAAGACGACGACTTAGTCCAAGACGAAGAAGAAGAACAAGAAGAAGAACCATGGTACACAGACATACTCAACTATGTCACCAATGGAGAATACCCTCCTCATGCTGACAAAAGAGCAAAGCGAGCACTGAGACTTTTGGCTTCTCAATATGTACTCATAGACAACGAACTACATAAAAGGGTACCTAAAGGTCGAGCTCTCCTATGTGTAGGAAAGGTGGATGCACAAAGAATAATGAGAATAGTTCACGAAGGAATCTGTGGAACTCATGTAAATGGCAAAATGTTAGTCCAGAAAATAATGCGAGAAGGATATTATTGGACTACAATGAATAGGGATTGCCATCAATACGTAAAAAGATGCCCTAAGTGTCAAATTTATGCCAATTTACAACACGTCCCTCCATCTTTGCTCTACACCTACACATCGCCATGGCCATTCTCTACATGGGGAATTGACATAATTGTCAAAATCACTCCCCTAGGGACAGGAGGCCACGAATTTATTCTAGTAGCAATTGATTACTTTACAAAGTGGGTCGAATCGCAATCATACGTTAAACTCACTGCAAAACATGTAGCACTCTTTATCGAGAGAAATATTATTTGTCGATATGGAGTCCCACATGAAATGATAAGTGACAATGGAACTCACTTTCAAGCCGAATGTGAAGAATTGCTACAAAAATATGGCATCCAACATCATCATTCGTCCCCTTATAGACCTCAAGCAAACGGAGCAGTCGAGGCAGCTAATAAGAATCTAAAGACTATCATCGAGAAAATGACAGAAAATTATAAGGATTGGCCTGACAAGCTCCACTTCGCATTGTGGGGTTATCGCACGTCAATCCGTACATCAACGGGAAATACGCCATATTCCTTGGTATATGGAATGGATGTCGTACAACCTGTCGAACTAGAAATACCATCTCTACGCATTGCGCTAGAGAGTAAACTCGATAAAGTTGAATGGACTAGGGCAAGATATGAAGAATTGATTCTACTCGACGAAAAACGACTAGAAGCTCTACATCACACTCAGTGTTATCAAACTCGTATGGTTAGGCATTTTAATAAGAAGATCAAGACAAGAAATATCAAAGTAGGGGATTTGGTATTAAAAGCACTAAGGAAAAATGTTTTAGACCCAAGGGGAAAATTTAGACCTAACTGGTCTGGCCCCTACATTGTCAAAGCAATCCTGTCAGGTGGTGCAGCAAAACTAACTGATATGGATGGCAATGAATTCTCAAACATGACCAATCTTGACCAACTTAAGAAATACTACCCATAATTACTTGAGTAGGATACTCAAGAGAGCTACGTTCGACCTGATTCCTTAGGAAAGGATACGTAGGCAACCCTTTACGGGTGCGACACTTTATTTTTCGACATCTCCGCATTCCAGAATCAATTTAAAAGTCAACAGAAAATCGGCAAATTATTGGCGTCGCAGAACAAAGCCTGGCACCAGCCAGAAGTCATCAGCGCCGGCCGATGGTATTGGCGCCTGGCGCCATACCTCAATAGCTGGCGCCAAACCCCAATTACTGGCACCAATTTGGAAATAAAACCTGGGCAAATTTCGGTGTTTTTCGGAAAATTTTCGACTTCCGTACTCGAAGAATTCTGGAAAATTAATTTTTTTCGATTTTCATTGCTTTAATAAAATAAATTTAAAGTAACAATTTAATTGAAAGCTGAAATTTCATTAATAAAATAAAATTACATTATTGATGGAATTAAAAAAAGGCTGAAATAAATTAACTTTAAATAAAAATAACAATTTAAGTCTAAATAAATCTAAAGCTAAGCAATGCTTTTAATCTTTCTTTTCCTTTTTAGCTCTTTTCCAATTCTTTTCTGCTTCCTCCTCTTCATCCATCACTTTATCTAGTAGGCATCTGTTAGAGGACCTACATTCAATTTTGGAATAGATTGTCTCCCCTTCAGCTAGCACTCCATGCTTCTTTTTCACCCAAGCCTTTTTGTCTGTGGTGTTAGCTTTCCTTTTTCCTTTGTCTCTAGTAGTATTTTTCTTCCTAGGCATTGTAGGTGTTTTGAATTCAATTCTTGCACCTAAGCGTTCTTTGGCAAGTGTCACCCTGTCACCTAGACGATTCTTCACATCGGTTTTACCCTGATCAATCGAAGATTTCTTCAGCAACCACTTCTTTACATCATTAGGTAAAGAAGGGGGAACCTTTTGGGTAATCACTTCCCATAAAGGTCTAGCGCTCCAGTAAGCGTCGAATCTATCTACTTCTTGAGATACAGGGTACTCATAGGGAGGACGAAGATCCCCGGAAGGAATATTTTGAAGTAAGCCGTATTGTCTCTTTACCCTGCAAGGATAATAATATGTTACGCGAGACAAGCTTGGAAGACGGCAGAAAGGTTGCTTGTTAACACCAACCATCCTTTCTATTTTCCACCATGGGATGACCCACTTGATAGCAAAATCATGTGATTCAAATACTTTTCTCCACCCATGGCGCCCAATCTTAGGGATGCGCTTATTTCTTCTCACGAAGCAATTGGGAGTATATTTTTCGATGTCATCCGGAGGGCTAATTAATCCTAGCCTCTCCATTAGCCACATCTGTAAAAAAATTGCAATGCAAACAAAATTATTATTACAAATACAAAAAATATATTTTTTGATTTTTGTAATTAAAAATGTTATTTTTCTACCTGTAATAATATTGGAGAACCGCGAAAAGGCGCTTTTGGGTCCCTTTTCAATTCATCAAGACTAATCATGGTCTCTCCAACTATTAATAGCATTGGATTCCTCCCTGATTCAATTTGTTCTAGTACAGTGGTGATAATTGATTGATCCTCATTATTTTTACCACTAGTAAGAAAGAATTGATTGAGCATGCAAAATAAAAACGCCCTTCTTCTATAAATATGAAAGGATTCAGAAAGAGGTTTATCAAAATAATAGCGTGCGAATTCTTTCAAATTAACTAAATTGCCATCTACTATTTTTGATAAATCCCTTTCCTTTAAATTAAAGAAGCGCTCAAAATCCTTATAGTAGTATGCATCTACTCTAGGGATTACTACCAGGTCTATTGCAGGGAAGCCTAAGATAGCACCAAATTCCTCTGGCAAAGGGCTAATCTCATAATACCCTATTCTGAAACAATGCGTATCAACATTCCAAAATTCTAAAGCGGTATGTATGAAGTCTAGGTCTAGATCTACCCCTTTGATGCCATAAATACCCCCCAAGTGAAATAAATCTAATTCTTTTTTGTCTCTAGCACTAAGGGATCGACAATATTCATGAGTGTATTGGGTGAAGGTTTTAGTGGCTAAAGACATGATTATTATTTTTTCTAAAGAAGAGAATAAATTTTTTTCGTTGGAATTATGAGAAGAATCGGCTGAGCAGGGGGCTATTTATGCACAAATTGCAAAGAATTTTAATCTGAATGAAATACGGAGTCAACGTCAATTGGCGTCAAGGCCCCGACATTGGCGCCACCCTCCAGAGCTTGGCGCCACACGCTAAGTGTAGCGCCTGGCGCCACGCGCCATAGTGTGGCGCCAGCTGGCGCCAAGTCACCATGACAGCCGCGCGTGCTCAGTTTGCGTTTTCGATATTACACTTGAGTCGGTTAATGACTTTATGGCCCCGTTTAATTTTCCTAAATATCTTTTCTATCTTTTTTCTTAATTAATTAAATATATCAATTATTTTTAATTTATATTATTCTTTTATTTTTTTGGACTTTATTTTAATTTTCAAAAAACCGGCATTTTTCCGTTTTCTTTTCCTTTTTATTTTTTCTTTTTGGGGGAGAGAGTCGGATAATATCCTCCATCATTAATAAAAATGACGGAATTTTTGCGCAAAAATTGTTATCACACTTCCTTTGCACACATTAACATACACTAACATTATAATAAACAATCAAATAAATTTACGATAACATAAAAATACAAAATGCATCTAAATAATGAGTCAAAGGCAAAGTTCTATAAAAAGTCAAAATAAAATATATATACAAAAACAGACTGCGGCGTCGGAGGACGTAGGCCCATCATGCCATAAAACTGCGTCGTACGAGGAGTCACCTCTCCACCAGCTCCAGCTTCAGCACCAGCTCCAGTCTCCGTAGGAGGAGGAAGACTCAAGATAGGACCGCTCCAGCCAGGATCAACCTGAGGCTGAGACCGCCGAGGCTGCTGCGATGACGAGCCGACCTCGTACATCCCACCACCTCTGAAAGCCGAGGTAGCCTCTCCTACCGGTGCAGTAGGAGCACCCTCAGAAGAAGATCCCGAGCCCTCAGCAACGTCGGCTCGAGCAGCCTCAGAGCGACCGCCTCTACCCCCTGACGAAGTACGACGACGTCTCGAGCTAGACCTCGCCGGATCTCTCCGCCCCTCAGGTCTCGTACAGGTGTGAGAAGCGATAGGCTGGCCCTGCAAAAAGAATTAAATCAGAAACAAGGTAAAATTGAAGCCATTATGCAGAAATAATGAGTGAAGAAAGGTTACCTCTCGGATAACTTCATCCCGACGACAGGTGGCCGCGTTCCTCATCCGGACGAGCTGGCTCCGGAAGGCATCTATGCATCGTGCCATAGTCGAAACCACCTCGCGTCAAAACTGTCAGAAAAATAAGTCAGCGAAAATACATGATAAATAAACACAAAAAATTCTGAATTTAAAGTAGGCTCACACTAGTCTGGTGGCGAGGAATCGACCGCTCTACGAAGCGCTCGCCCTCGGGAGCCAGAGAAATCATCTCCTCGATCCGCCCGTATATCCCCTGGTAGTGAATGGACATACGGGGCGGCACAAACTCAGCAGGACCATCCTGATAAAAAAAAAATTTAAAAAAAAAAAAAATCAGTAAAGTATTACTTGGGGGCTACTTAGCGAAAAATAAAAAGCTAAGAATCTTACCCTCACATCCTCAGCCGGTACAGGGGCTGAAGCTAATAAAGGTAGTAGCTCCTCAGCGTAACACCGCCCGAGGATCACATGGGACCGCCAGAGGGAACCAGCTCCCTCAGCCATGCTCGATAACCGTGCCTCGTCGAACATGTGACGTGGCGGAGGAGCAGGAACGACGAAGACATCAGAAGAGTGCTGTCTAGCGACTCTCTCCCCTAAGTACGCGACCGCTCCATAGGTCCCCAGAAAATAGCGACGCTCAGCAGAGTACTGTGCGGCTAATCCAGGGACTGTCCAACCGCCCCACGATCGGTATACCACCTCAGGTCCCTATAAAAAGCATCAATCAGGCAAGAATATATCTAAAGCACCGCGGAAGAGCAAGATAAACATTAAAAGTCATACCGAGATGATCCAGCTCCGGACACGTGCAGTAGACATGTCCACGTGGTGGCCGCCCCAAGAGGCGCTCATCGGAAATCCCCTCGGCGATGGTCTCGCCGGCGCAACAAAAGGAAAGTGCTCGTAGAACCAGATCTACAAAGAGTTAGAAGTGTGAATAAATGCTAACTAATATGTAGGGCTAAACTTTATAGGGAATAATGTTTACCTCTACGACCTTCCAAAAAGCAGATAAAGCAACGTTCGTCCTAAAGGACCGATGACGACACGAGTCCCTCAGAGCACGAACGAAATAAGCATAGGCCAAGCTGGCCCAGTCATAAGTCCCGATCCGCTGGAGATCACGGACAGCAGGGAGGTAGTAAAGCAATGCCCTACTACCCTTGTCAGGGGAGAATGTCCCCGACAACAACATCAGCACAAAGATGCGCACCCGCTGCTCTCGGGTGGTCGCATCGTCATCAAGAGCCGCTGCCAGCGTCGAGCGGCGAATCCCTCTAGCACTGAACTGAGTCGTCTCAACCTCAGCTCGGGCCCGAATAGCAATCGGCCCCATCAACTCCTCGACCTCTGAAGAAAAGACGTCGATCCCACCGTCGAACGGCAGTGGCACAGAAGTGAACTCCAGCCCTGTGATAAGACTGAAGTCTGTAGGGGTGACCATCATCTCGCCCCAGGGAAAATGGAAGGTGTTGGTGGTGTCCCAGAAGAACTCCACCAAAGCACGCACTACGTGATGACCCCCGCTGGAGGCAACCATAGCCTCTGAGGTCTCAAACAGAGTAACTAACCCGCAGGACTCCCATAGGAGTCTCGTCTCGAGGTCCCTGGCGATGTGCATCCTGTACAAGTCGCCTAGACCGTCACAGCCAGAGCCGTGATGCCGTGTCCTCCCGGGCTCGGTACCCCGTCTCACCCTCTCAGAAATGTGGTGGACAGGGGCAAAGAACAGAGTCTGCTCGTCCCACTCCGGAAGTCGACCAAGCGAAGTAGACGGCGTGGCGTCGTCCTTCACGGGCTCATGCTCCCGTCTAGTGTTTCGGGACCGTGAACCATAGCCTCGTTGTCTGGCCATGCTACATTGTGCAGAATCATCATAAATTAAGGTTCTATAGTATCTAAGGTTCGCCTAGCCGCATGATACTATGTTCGCAAAAACAGAGTACGTAGTACTAAAACAGAGTAAAATTCAAATTGGGCATGACAGCATTTTTTCAAGCAATCAAACAATTTCTTGCAACACTATAGTGATTATTGTGACAAATTGAATAAGAATTTCTAGCAAAAATGTCAAGAACAAACCACATTGTTCTTTACGACCTTAAGAGGTCCAACAATAGCAGATTGATCATTTCTTCACCAAATTGAGTCAAACAAGTCTCAAATTACTCCCAAGGCAATATATAAACATAAACAAGCAATTTCATGGCATAAAACTTGACAAACAAAGCAAATTGAGCATCACAGAATTCAAATTTTCATGAAATTCGTGAATATTCGTGCCAAGAATTCATAAAAACCGATGTGAGTTTGAGGAAAACTTACATAGATCGGTAAAATAGATGAGAAGAGCTTTGATTTGCAACAAATTTGAGCGAATTCGGTTGAGAAACGAGCAAGCAATGAGAAATTGAAGTTTCGGACTTTCTTTCGAGCAATTTCGCAACGAACAGAGCAGCAAATGAAGAAGAAACGGGCATTTAAAGAAAATCCCGTGCTGGCGCCAGTCCCTAGGCATTGGCGTCACAATCTGGGCTTGGCGCCTGGCGCCAACATCAGCGTCTAGCGCTAACACCATATTTCTGGCGCTGATGGTTTTTCAGCGACGCCAAAGTACTCAGCTACCTGTTTAGGTTGTGCTAGTCTTATGCAACATATTTTGGGTTCCTTGGTACGCCAGTTAGCCCCTCTAAGCAATTTGACATGATTTAGTAATCGGCTTGATTACATAAAGTGATCGACCTGATAAGAGATCGTCTCACTTATCTTAAAGCGCCTAAGCATTGGCCCATTAGCAAAGAGCACCGACATATAGGTTCAAGAGCAAAAGGCACCGACATATAGGTTCAAGAGCAAAAGGCACCGACATATAGGTTCAAGAGCAAAGAGCACCGACATACAGGTTCAAAACAACAAGAGCGCCGACGTACAGGCATAGCGGAGGCAAAGTTCAGGCGAACTTTTAAAGATCGACGAGCGTGGATCTTCGGTAATTTCCTTTGAGAAATTATCGCCTTTAATGAGGATGACTTCAAGAGAAGATATCTTCGACAGCATTCCCTAGCTTGCGGAGAGTTGTCACGAGCAACTGGAGGTAATTTCGGGCGAAGTTATCTTCGATAATATTCCCTAGGATGTGGAATATTATCAATGCGGATGAGGATTATTTCAACAGAAATAATCTTCGATAATATTCCCTAGGATGTGGAATATTATCAATGCGGATGAGGATTGTTTCAAGAAGAAATAATCTTCGATAGTGTTCCCTAGGATGTGGAATATTATCATTGCGAAGAGGATAGTTTCAAGCGAAGCAATCTTCTAATTTGGAAGCAGTTACAGGCGTAGCAGTTTTCAAGCTGGATGGCATTCTCTAGCTTGCAGAAGGTCATCAAAACAGCGAGGATATAGTAAAGCAGCAAATCGGTTACTTTTAGAGACGTGTGCTCGACGGTGCAAGATACGCCTTTCTTAACTCTTTTATCTGTTTAACTAACGTTAGTTTTACAGGTATCGGCGTTACAAGATTGATTTAGGATCGCAGAACGTTCTGAATCATTCTCCGTCCCTATCGCTACTTTGACTTTTTTTTTTCGAAACTTGCGTTTCTCCAAACTCAGTCAAAGTGGGGGCTTCTGTAGACACCCATTTGTGTCTCCCCAAAACCAAACCCAGTGATGAGTACCTTTCACGTCGAATCATAATCGAATGAAACGAAAGTGTGGAAAGGTCTAGTGTTGCGGAAAGTTTTAATTTCTTTTCTCTTCTCTCTATTTTTGAAAACTTTATTTTAAGAAAACAGCCAATCCAGTTTGGTTGGTCCATGATATGGGTCCAATAGTGGTGTAGTTGGATGGGGCTTGCAAAGATCTTTCCAACGATATATTATAAGCCCAATTCCGATGAATATTGAGGAAGTTATGGCCAATTTACTAAACTGGGCCCGGTTTGAGCTTTATATGCGGCCCAATGATCTCGGGGAGGGCCTAATATGATTTGTCATTCCTAATGCAATTAGGAATGGTTTTAGTATTCTAGATTCTTCTAGAAGGTTCTTTTCATTCCTAATTCAATTAGCATTGATAAGTTGACTTTGTTGACCTTTCAGAGTTTTAATCGAAATCAAATAGCATTTTCGAAGAAATTATATTATTTTATCCTCCAGTACGGTAAACTTATCGGATTTTCGAAAGCGCGTTAAAATCAAGACTGGCGTCCAACCCTAGGCCTTGGCACCAGGCTTGGCGCCTGGCGCTAGCCATTGGTGTCTGGCACCAGCTAGCCAGGGTTGCCGCCAACCTTGTTTCCTGAGCGTCAGACTCTGTTTTGATAAATTATCTTTTTTGGCTGATTTTCTCTATAAATATCGTATCAAAAACTCCGTTTTCATGGACCAATTCTATTCATTCGCAAGTTTTCATCAACAATCACTAATTCTTTAGCATTCTTTCATTCAATTGGTTTCATACAAAATTCTGCATTCGCAAGATCTAGAAACACCTAGCCATATTCGAAGTTGCCTTCGCCCTAGACGTGAAAGGTTTTAATATCTGAGGGTTTGGTCCCAAATCTCACTTTCAATTATTTAATTTAATTGTTTGATTATTATTTTCCTTGAAGTTACTAACGTGTGTATTTTATTATTAGAAAGAGGTACGAGGCATCAAAGTAAGTACTTTAATTGATTTATTGATATTATGATGTAGAAATCATGTTTACATTGTTATTATGATACTCCTAGTATCATGTCTAGGTTAATTTTAATATTAAATATGATTGTTATGATGCTTCCTATGTTCTTCCTAATGTTTATTCATGTTAGTATCATGTTAGGGTTAAAGGTTTGATTTTTATTGCTTAGTGACATGCTAGGGTTTGTTATTAATCTTGTTAGTATCATGCCTAGGATCTTGCTATGTTTATTATGCTTTAATATTAACATGAACATGATAATTATTATAATTGTTATAATTTATGATGATTATGTATATTATTATTATTATTTTGATGATGATTATTTTTATGTTGCTTGATGCTATTTCTTTATTGCTTGATCACACCTTTTATTGCATGTTGAAGGGAATTTTGTACTTGTAATCACGCTTGATAAGATAATTAATAATCTTGTTAGGGTTAATATGATTATAATTCAAGTGATCGCCAATAATAGATTTATTTGTGCATTAAATTCAACCAACATAGATTAAACAGGTTTAGGGTTAATCCTATTGATTGTATGTTAATTAGAAAGCGCACATGAATACGATCAGAATAAAGTAGAGGCCTATTATTAGGGCAGGTTCAATCTCTTTTAGGTTGGATTTGTACCTTCATCCCCGAACCCTTATTTGGTTCATGACTTTATGGAGTTGACGATCTCTTGGATCTTTAAGGGGTGTAACCTTCACCTCGTAAACGGTTTACTAGTTCCTTAAAAACTTGTTAGCGACTCTTTTGCTCTATCTTCTTCCCTTTTGGACGCCACCGTACTTTAGTGTATGATCACAGTGGGGTTCAAGCTAGTGGGATTTTAAAGGCTTGAAATTATTCACTACAAATCTATAATCCAAACTTTAGGTGTTATTTTCTTTCTTCAATGTCAGTTACCGCCGACTTGTTAAATTGCCTTTTTTATTTAATGACACGTGTCACAACCTAATTAGTTAAAAAAAACAATTTATTAAATTAAAAAAAATTAAGAAAAAAAGCCACCGAACCCTACCCTTGGCTCTCACGGTTTCTCACACCCAACCAACCCCCAAAAGATCCAGCCATCTAGCCCTTGACTTCGGCCGGCCAGCCGCCCCCACCCCTTTCTTCCTCACCTCCCACGCCAATAAACCACAGTCCCCCTCCCATTCCCCATCCTCCGAAAGCACAGCCCCCTCCTGCCCATTATTCCCCCATACCCCGAAATTTTGAAACAAAACGGAATATGCCCTCACTCACCCTCATTCTAACCCCCACCTAGGAGCAATTGGTGGAGAGTTGTTATTATAGTGAGTTGGTTGCATGGTGAGTTGGTTAGGGTTTTGGGGTGGGGGAGGTGGTGGTTTGGGAATTTTTGGAATGGGGGGAGGGTTTACTCTTTGGTTGCATAGGGGAATGGGAAGGGTCTCGGGGAAGGGGGTAATCGGCAACGTCAGGGGTAGGGAGGGGGCGGTGGGCTAGGCATTGGGGCTGGGGGTAAGGTGGTCGATAAGGGAAGGGGAAGGGACTGAGTTTTTTTTTACCAATCAGGACTTGACATGTGTCAGGTAACTTGAAATAATAGGTCACTGGCTTTTGTTGACCTATTTGGGATTGAAGAATTAAAACTACTCCTGAAATTCGAATTATTCCTAATAATCCAAAGTTGGGATTAGAAAAAAAAAATGGACAAAGTTGGTGTTTTGGGTAAAAATACTCTATCCATATGGACCAATCAGAGAGGGCCACGTGTCAAGCCTGGACAGATCCACTTGGGCCAATTACCAACTGACACGTGTCAGCCTCAGATACAAACTAGAATTGCGGCCTTCAAGGCTCAATTCCCTAAAACACCGCAAAACGGCACAACCTACCAAATCTAGGTCAGATTGACCTAAGAGAGGACGACTTTCCCAACGACCCTATAAATAGGGAGATATCCCTCATTTTTGGGACACATTCAATCATTTATTACACCTACCCTACATTCTCTCACATTAGAGAAAACATCTGATCTTGGAATCCGAGAAGATCCTCTTTACTTTCCGCACCTTTTTACATTCTCCAAACACGTTCTAACTTGATCGTTGGAGGCGGAGCTCCAACCACCAGGAGTCCCCGTTGTTTTGTAGATACAGGCATAGTCAGACCAGTCTTCGAGCTGTAACTCTCTCGAGGGACAAAAACACCCAAAATAGTTGGGATTAGCAGATCCAATTTTTCTTAATTTTTTTGGGATGTGTTGGTGAAATTACAGGGCATATAGTTATGTTGAATTCGAAGAATAGGCACCAACAAGCTAGGCAACATGTGTTTTGATCAAATGGTAAAGAGATGTTGTTCCAACTTAATCCAAATGTTAAGTTTGAGACTTAGGAAAAGCTTTTACCTCTTTCGGGGCTTGAAATCTGACTTATATTTAGGGCCTCTTCTGATTGACTAAACTGAGCTGAACTAAACTAAACTTATTGGAGCTTAGCTGAAATGATATTTTATGAGAGAAAGAAATTAAGAATTGAACTGAACTAAAAATAATTTGAAGAGAACAGGCCCTCAGATTAGTAGATTCTAGTTAGTTTTGGATTAAGCTAGTTATTTATTTTCTATTTTCTATTATAATGAGCCACAAGAGTGATACAGATTACAAATGAAGGTGGGAAAGTTTGAACTTATGACAAATAATACACAAACCATCAATTATTACTCCCTCCGTGTTTTTTTAAGTGTTACACTTTCCATTTCTGACCGTGTTTTTTTAAGTGTTACACTTCCTTTTTTGGCAAAAAGTTACATTATTAAAATATTATATCTCTTTCCTCTCATGATTGCCACCCAAACCCACTACTACTTTTTTATTACTCCCTCTGTTTTTTTATTTGCATCACTTGGTGATGCACGGAGATTTAGTAGGGTAATATAATATTGTGAGTAGGTGAATAATTTATTATAGTATAAGTAAGATGTGGACCATGAAAAAGAAAGAATGTGAGGGAGAGTAGATATTTTTATTATATGTGGAGACCATGCATGGAGGAGAGAGAAATGATAAAATAATTTAAGTGGAGTTTAAAGTAAGAGAGAGAATTGATAAAATATAGTATAAAGTTTCCAAATAAGGAAGTGTTGTATTTTAAAAAAACACCCATAAAAGGGAAGTGATACATTTTTTTTTTTAAAAAAAAAACGAAGGGATATATCTTTCCTCTCACATTTATTAATTTTCAATAAACTATTAACCTCACTATCTTTCTTTTACAATTTTTTAATACTTCAACTACCCCACTTGACTCTTATTTTATTTACGTCAATTAAATTGCCTAAAACTATGTGCCGGTCAAACTGTAACCCTTAAAAAAACACGAAAGAAGTACTATAAGTCCTAAGTCTTCATCGGTTGTGTTTTTACCTATTTGATGTTAGGTTGATTATTGCGTCGTTTGTATGTATTATACTAGCACTGAAACAGTTTGACAGTTCGGGTTCGGTTCGATTTGAAATCGGTTTGGCATTAAATCGGGTCGGTTTGAAATCGGTTTAAGTGTCTCGCGAGTCGGTTTCAGTTCGGTTAAATAGTTATCGATTCGATTCTTTTTTGGTTTATTCTTGAGCGGTTTTTATTCGGTTCGTGTTGTAAATAGTCCGGGTAGTAAACAGTTCGGTGCAGACGGGTTGCGGTTTGTTAACGGTTCAGTGTAAACGGTTTTAATCCCGGTTCAAACAGTTTTGGGTTGGAAATGGTTTGGGTTAGAAACAGTTCGATTTCTTTTCGGTTCAGTTTATTAGTTCGGTTCTTTTTCGGTTCAGTTTATTATTGGTTCGGTTCTTTTTCGGTTCAGTTTATAACTGGTTCGGTTCTTCTACGGCTTAACGTTATTCGGATCAGTTCCATTTTGAGTTTACTAAATTACGATTCGGGTCGGCTTTCGGTATCAAAAAATCGATTGTTTACCGAGTCGTTTGGATTTGGGCAATTAAATAGTTTTGTTTGAAATTTGATAGTACTTGCTAACTGTTTGGATTCGGTTTGCAAGCAGTTCAGTTTATATACAGTTCGGTGCTAACGGGTCGCGGGTTGTTAATGGTTCGATGTAAACGATTTTTATTCCGGTTTAAACGGTTTTGGGTTATAAACAGTTCGGTTCTTTTTCGGTTCGGTTTGATTTCAGTTCGGTTTAGAACTTTTTGGTTCATTAACGGGTTCGGTTCTTATACGGTGTAACGTTATTCGGATCGGTTCGAATTCGGGTTCATTCACATACGGTTTGGTTCGTTTTTGGTTTTAAAAAAAGGTTTTTAATCGGTTCGTTTCTCATATGGATCGGTTTATTTCGGGCAGCTAAACGGTTTTGGTTTGAAATTTGACAGCACTATATTATACGATTCGTTGTATCAGTTATATATATTGGGCAAAATATTCGGCAAAATATTTCAAGCCACATAAATGAGAAGGTGGTACAAATTTAAGGAACTTAATTAGAGATTTACTAGGTTAGAACCCCTACGATGCACGGTTTACATAAAGCATGTTTTTAATTTGTACATTTTAAAAATAAATCATTATTATACAGTAATTATGATAAGACGTTGTAATTTTAAATTTTTTTATTTTAATCAAAATTATGATATAGTATATGTTCAATGTTGTCTAATTCATAGTTCAATGTAGGAGGTCATTTATTAGTGCGTTATTTAAAATTGTTTCAATTTCCTACGATAAATTGATAACTTTTAGTTGTAATTTCCAATATTTAAATTTCAACAATATTAAATATGATAGCTTCCCACAAAAAAAAAAAAAAAAAAAAAAAAAAAAGATGACATCATCATTGCATTGAGGCGGGAAATTTTTTTTATGGAGAAAGCGTCACGTGGACAATGGTGATGTCAGCATCTTCTATTTTAGTAATAGCTAATAGATAGATGGAGAAAATGAGAAGTTAATTGTAAATTGAGAAAATGCTAATAGTAATTTTTTTTTATAATAGGTATCTATGTTATCCTCCTTACTTCGAAAGATGTTTTTTTAAAAGCTAGTTCAAGCTTAAGATGTTTACTTTTTATGTACACTTTTCATTGTACCGTAATACTGACTTGGAGACTTTTAATAAATAATGGGATAATATTTATATAATGAGATCAAATTTTATCTACATCATTTGTCTTTATCGGAAATGACCTCATCTCCCTAGTCCCTACCAAGACCAAACATAAAGTTGATAATCGTGGTATTGCTACAAATTAATAAAATAACATGTTCTATTGGCACTTGGCAGCGTAGGTATATTAATAAACTGCTAACTAATTAGTCGTTGTATTGGAAAAGTTAAAAACATTATATTAGTGCCTAATCTATTCTGCAACCTTAAAGTTGAACAAAGAATAACAATAGATAGTGGCATTAATTAACTACTTAAAAATGCAAGCCACACATGGCTTGGAATATACTCCAAGATAATTTGGTTAAGTGTTATAATTTGCTGGTAACACATCCACTATTACAAATTAAAGTGATTTTTTTGTTAATTAAAGTACTAGTTTACCCACTTTGAAAGTGATCACAAAGAATCTTCTGCTTATTATTTTGTCTAGTGATTTTTTGTGGAATGTTTTTTTGTTTATTTTTATTCCCATCAATGGAATAGTAGTAACACCACAACATATAAACTTGGGGATCATTTGATAAATGCCGGCTAAATTGATTAAGGGCCTGTTCATATTTACTTATTTTCAGTTCAGATCAGTTAATTCAGTTCAGTTCAGCTCCAATCAGTTCAGTTTAGTTCAGTTCAGCTCCAATCAGTTCAGTTCAGTTCAGTTCAGCTCTTAATTTCCCTCTCTCATAAAATATTCATTTCAGCTTAGTTCAGTTCAGTTCAGCTCCAATAAGTTCAGTTCAGTTCAGCTCCAATCAGTTCAGTTCGGCTCAGCTCAGTAAATATGAACAGGCCCTAAGATTAAACCAATATTATTAAAAAAAAAAAAAAAAAAAAAAAAAAAAAAAAAAAAAAATTAGGTGATCTTCAAGCCATGCTTGAATTTTAAATTAATACATATAATATCATTTGAATTTAAAGTGCTTAGTGGCATTTGGTGAAATACCCGTAGATTTAAGAAAAATAATTAAGTGTATTCAACAATTGTTTTTTTTTTTTTTTTTTTTTTTTTTTGACAAGAGCTTAAACAACAACAAAAATTAAACAAACTAGAAGACAAAATTAAAAGACGACAAACTACCGTTAGCCATCGTAGGTAGAACGTGAGTGTAGACACCCAAATGTGTCTCCGCAAAACCAAACCTAGTGATGAATACCTTTCATGTCATTTAATTATCGAACAAAGCGAAAGTGTGAAAAGTCTAGTGATGAAGATGTTTTTATTAAAATATCTCTTCTTTTTGTTTTTGAAAATATTTCTTTTCTTATCCTATTTTTGAAAACCGTGCATTCCAGTTTAGTTTGGTCCATAATACGGGTCTAATAATGGTGTAGTTGGATGGGGCTTGAAAAGGCCTTTCCAACGATATATTATAAGCTCAATTCCGATGAATAATGAGGAAGTTATGGCCAAAATACTAAACTGGGCCCAAATCGGATTTTACCTACGACCCAATGATCACGTGAGGGTCCAAAGGTATAATCCTCTTCCTAAAATAATTAGGATTAATTAGAAGCTTCCATAAGTTTCTAAAAGATTTTAATTATCCTTTTTGAAAAGATAAGATTAAAGAATTTGAGTTAAATAAAAACTTTCCTTTTTTTTAATCCTAATTCTATTCGAATTTAAAGATGTTCAAAGACAGTTAGATTTTATTTTCTTGCCTCATAATATTTATCCAAATTTTATATGGTTGGATAGATCTTGAAATTATCTTTCCAATGATATATTATAATCCGAGCTATAACGAAAAAGATATGAATGAAATATGAAACTCTATCCAAAACTGACACCGCCCCACTATTTCGGCCATATCTTTTTATCTTCAAAAGATTTTAATCTGATTCTAATTGGGTTGAAAATTAGACTTCAAGAGCTTTCCAACGACATGTTATATGTCTTATTTGGACTTCTGGATCAAAAGATATGATAAAAACAATATCCGAAAAAACTGTTGTCCATCGAGTTTTATTTCAATTCGAATTCGGAATCTCTTCTTATTCTTCGACCCTCTTTTTTTTCTCTATAAATAGAGGTCATATCTCCCATTTTTCAATCGGAAAAGTATTGTGTAGAACGGACTCACATGAGTCCGGTCAATTATCAGAGTAGAGATATTATAGTTAGGAATTGATATATTATAGTTGGGAATAGAGTATTTTTATCAGGAATAGAGTACTTTTCATCAGAAGTAGAACACTTTTCATCAGGAATAGAGTACTTTTCATCAGGAATAGAATAATTAATTATCAAATTTATCAGGAATTATTAAATTATAGTCAGGAATAGAGTACGTTTCATCAGGAATTGAGTAGTTTTCATCAAGAATAGAGTATTTTTCATCAGGAATATACTAATTTTTATCAGGTCAAAAACATAAAAATATTATAGTCAGGAATTAGTATATTATAGTCAGGAATTGGGCTATTTTTATCAGGAATAAAACTATTTTTATCAGGAATAGACAAATTTTTATCCTGACTAAAATTTTGTAATTCCTGACAAAAAATCTCTAATACCTGACTAAAATATTCTTATACCTGATATAAAAAATACAATTCCTAAACATTACCTGACTAGTAAAAATATTGTTCTGCTTCACATTTTATCCAAACACATCGATCATCATCACCATCGTCCATGGTGAAAATCAAATCGAACGGCAATCAGAACTCCTCAATTCCTATCTCAAATAATCAATGACAGTAGCAACCCTAGTTTGTTGCAGCATCACTTCCGAAACCCCCCATATGCCTTTCTCTCTCCTCCATCATCATCATCTTTCAAATTGATTTGCGGGCTTGCCGTGGTTAGTTTTGGCTGTCGGCGGTAGATTTGGAAGGTTTTCATTGATTTTGGTGGTGGTGGGACGGCGACGATGCGTCGGAGGCATGGAAGCGAGAGAGGAGGAATCGTGCAGTGGCTTTGTGGCTAGGTTTGCTGTGCTGGCTATGTTTGGTTGTCGTTTGTGACGGTGGTGGGTGAAAACAACAAGCCAACAATGGTGGTGCAGCCGTGCAGGTTGTTGCGTTGTGTTGTTATTGTTGTATATTTGTTGCCGTGTAGACTGGACTCACGTGAGACCGGTCTCACGCAAAACCTTCTCTTTTCAATCACCAACTCTCATCAAGAAATTCTTGATTCTCTCCCTCTTTCTAAGCCTAGCTTTTTACAAACACAATTCCTCATACATTAGCACTAGACACACCTAGCCAAGTTCGAAGTTGCCTTCGCCCTAGACGTGAAAGGTTTTAATGTCTGAGGGTTTGGTCCCAAATCTTTATTTTAATTATTTGATTTAATTGTTTTAATTATTATTTTCCTTGAAGTTACTAATGTGTGTATTTTGTTATTAGAAAGAGGTACGAGACATCCAAGTAAGTGATTTAATTGATTTATTGATTTTATGATATAGAAATCATGCTTAGATTGTTATTTTGATTCCTAGTATCATGTTTAGGATGTTCCTAGTATCATGTTAGGATGCTTTCTTTAGTATGATATTTAGGGTGATTTGCTTATATCAATCATGATTCCCGCGATGCCTTTTAGTCTCTTCCTAATATTCATAATGGTATCATGTTAGGGTTAAAACTTTGATTTTTATTGTTTAGTGACATGCTAGGGTTTGTTATTAATCTTGTTAGTATCATGCCTAGGATCTTGCTATTATTATGCTTTAACATTATTATGATTATTTCTATGATTTATGATTATAATTGTTATAATTATTGTTATGATGATTATTTTTAATTATGATTGTTATGATTATAATTATTATTATGATGATTATTATTATGAATTTGATTATTTTGATTATTATTATGTTGCTTGATATTTATTGTTATTGCTTGATCACTCATTTTATGCATGTTTAAAGGGAATTTGTACTTGTAATCACGTTTAATAAGATAATTAATAATCTTGTTTAGGGTTAATTTGATTATAATTCAAGTTATCGCCAATAATAGTTTATTTGTGCATTAATATTCAACTAACATAGATAAACAGGTTTAGGGTAAACCTATTGATTGCATGTTAGTCAGAAAGCGCACATGAATACGATCAGAATAAAGTAGAGGCCTATTATTAGGGCAGGTTCAATCTCTTTTAGGTTGGATTTGTACCTTCATCCCCGAACTTCCAGCCATGGTTCCAGACCTATTGGAGTTGAGGATCTCCTGGATCGTTAAGGGGTGTAACCTTCACCTCGTGAATGGTTTACAAGTTCCTAAAACTTGTTGGCGACTCTTTTGCTCTATCTTCCTTCCCTTTGGACGCCACCGTACTTTAGTGTATGATCACAGTGGGGTTCAAGTTAGGGATAATTCTTGAAGTATTCCCTACAGTGAGCTTTCTCCACTACTGCTCGATCCACCTTGAGAGTGCTACACCAATCAAAATTGTTGCTAAGTGAACGAATGAGAGCAATTGTCCACCGAATTGAAATTTCCGAATGTTGTGCACCCCGAAGGCACCGGACGACCGTAGTAGAATCAGTATAATATAAATAGTAACCGCACGAACTGACCGAGCGAGCGCCCATTGTAACCCTACCAAACATGCATGCATTCATTTCTACATGCAGAGCTGATTGAGCAAGCCCACAAGAAGCCCCTCCTAGCCACCCCATGTTCCTTGTACTCCCCAACCTCCGGACCCATCAACTAGTGTGCTTATTCCACGAGCCATCAACTAGAACAATCGTTGGCTCCATCAAGTTCCCAGTTCCCGAGTATGTCCTGTAACACAATGGATAAAACACCCGATGGTTAATCGCTAACCTGCTCTGAGGGGGTGCAATGCTTGAAGTTCCCTGGCCTTCTTAAAGGTAAAAAGACCAATTTTAACACACCCTAAAAGGTGTAAAGTCCTAAGATTTTAAAGGGGCATGGGCATATAAGAAATGGGATTCCCAACGACGGGCTATCCTCCTCACAATATGACATATATCACATGATTTTGAAGAGAAAAAAACAAAAAACAAAAAAGCACATTGATACCAAACCGACCCTTAGTTTTTAATTTTTTGGTTTTTTGTATTTCAAAATCGTGTATATAATGAATTAAAAATTGGTCAAATTTATTAAAATCATAATGATTTTGAAAACTGTCAATAGAAAAGTGGAAACAATTTTTCTAAAGAAAACAAAAAAACTATCACGAACAAGCTTTAAATTATTTTTAAAAATATTACTTATACATGGTAAGATAACAAAGCCAAATTTCTAACCCAAACTTTTATAGAGTTATTAGAGCACCAATATTGGCCAGGATGCTACATTCCTTTCCTAATTTGTCTCTTCCCCCACTTGACACATCACACCCTCTTTCTTTCACATCACTTCCCACTATCTCCGTCCTTTTATGTACTTATCCTCTTTCTTAAATATTTCCAACTTCAATGAGTATCCCACCATATATTCTCTCACCTATTTATACACTTAATTATTATTAACGTTTGTTAATTATTATTATTATTATTATTATTATTATTATTATTATTAATTGAACAAAAATACGTCAACTAATACTTTTTCACATTAACATGTTAATGTAAAAAATTATAAAATACGAAATACATGAATTAAAACACATGAATCAAAAAAAAAATACAAGGATGAAAATAAGCAACGAAAATAAAATACATAATTTAAAACTATTAAAATGCTAATTTCAACCGAGCTTGTTGACCTTGCCCATATATAAATGCTCAATCAAGTCGTTCTTTAATGCCTCATGAACTTGTCTATCGCGAATCTCCCCTCTTAAAGCTATCAATCTACTAAAATTATCAGGATCATAATGCCCGGGAGGTACGGTAAATGTTGTTGCATTTCTGGTTGAGGACGACCCTAGCATATTTTCAAGCTGTTCTTGGGCGAATTCAAATGGATCTTTATAGTTAAAATATGTATCACGCTCGTCTTCAACTATCATGTTGTGGATGATGATGCAAGTCACCATTATTTTCCACATCAACTCTACACTCCATGCCAAAGCAGGATTCCTAATTATTGCAAACCGAGCTTGTAACACACCAAATGCACACTCAACATCCTTTCTAGTACTCTCTTGACGTGTAGTGAACAATTTATCCTTTAAAGTTTGTGGGGCTGCAATAGCATCTATGAATGACGACCATTTTGGATATATCCCATTGATATGTCCATTTTATATAGTAATTTACCCCCGTCCCTTGGTCATAATTAGTAGTGTTTTTGGCTCTTTCGAGCCACTTTTATTACTAATTTGTGTTTTCTAGTGTTTTCGTAGTCTTTGTTGAGTTTTGTAGGAAATTGCGCCTTTGGAGCATTTTCTCGGGTTTTTTCATGAAGCGACTACGGGAATTAGAAGTGCACGACCATCTTTGAAGCCCAAGGCCGGTTAGAGTCATCGAGCCGGGGATTAAGGGCTCGGTAATTGGGATCCCGAGGTATTTGGACCGAGTATTCAAGACCCGAAGAGGAAATTCGGATTGGGCCGAGAAATCAAGCCCAATCGAAGTCCGAGCCTCGAAGTGAAGCAAGGGCCTGATCGGGCAAGGTCTAGCACGATCGAGCGCGGCGTTGCTTGGTATTGTGCATGCTTATAGCGCGCCCGATCGTGCGAGCGCCTAGCACAATCGGGCGATGCTGCTGAGAAAGAGCGCGAAGGAAAAGGCGGGCCCGATCGGGCGGCCCTTCGCCCGATCGGGCGCGTGTTTTTATGGAGCCTGATTAGTTTAGTTTTAATTAGGAAACTTTTATAGTCGAGTTTTGTACGGAATTTTGAGGACCTTTCTTTCTTAGACTTTCTCTCTCTACTTAGGATTTTTCTCTCTCTTAACTTTTCTCTCAACTCTTGTTCTTAATTATTTCCATTAATACAGATTAGTTTGGTAACGATTTCTCTTCTCTTAATCTTAGTTGTTTATTTTATTCCTTTAATCATGTCTTGTTTAATTGCTTTGTTTAGTTTATATTTAATTATGTGTGAGTAGTTCTATTTCTAGGGTTTATGGGGATCCATAAATAATATGAAAGGGTAATTTATTGTCGTTGATTGTCAATGCTAGATTAATTTCCTATTGATTGATTTAATGCTCTGTGACTAGATTAGGCCTGATCTTTTATGCATGAGTTTGACAATATTGATTCGAGATTCGACAGATGAGAATTGATGTTTAGGTCTAGTTTCAATCGGCAGGTTAATTTATAAATGGTTAGGTCGAGATTCGAAAGATGAGATTTAATACCGGTAAATTAATTGTGTGATTATAATACGTAGCGAAAGCCCTTTATAATCTGATTAATATATGCATTGATGAATGATTATTATATTCTACCCTGGAATATTATTTATTGGTGAACCTATGCCCTAGATCATTTTATATAGTATTCTCTCCTTATTCTTAATCTTCGCAGTTTAGTTTTACATTCAAATTCACATATTGGTTACCTAATAATCTAGATTATATTAGTTAATTTAGGAATAGAAAGACTTGTTTCCCTGTGGAGTTCGACCCTACTTCCCTATATACTTTAGTTAGAGGACTTAGGTAATTATTTTTGATTTGGGGATACGACTTTACCTTGTCACCCATATGTGAGATAATATCCTTTGTTGTAATTATTTCCGTTAGCAGTGAACAGAACTTGTGGAGCACGATTATTTATTATATCATCAAACACCGGAGAACGTTGAAGTACATTATGTCGTTGCAGGATCCAGGCGTGCCAAATCCATAAATCCCTGGACGTAATCGCTTCTAAAATAATAGTCGTCGTTTTAGATCTTCCTTGATATATTCCTTTCCATCCATCTAGAAAATTTTTCCATACCCAATGCAATCAATCAATGCTGCTCAACATGACAAGGAAACCTCTGTCCTCCCCTTCTCTAAGGAGGCGTTGGATATCTTCCAATGTTGGCCTGCAAAGGTACTTAGTTACAAATTGAGCAATTACTCCGTAAACAAACTGTGCAAGACATTCTCTAGCAATGCTTTCACCGAGCTTGAGATACTCATCTACTTGATCAGCTGAACAACCATCAGCTAACATACGTATGGCTGTTGTGCATTTCTGAAGGGGTAAAACACCAAGACGCATGGTAGCTTCTGGGTGTTGTTGGAAGAAACGGTTAGTTTCACTTAATGTGTTGACAATGCGAAGGAAAAGGGGTCTTCACATACGAAACTTGCTTCGAAATGCGGTTTCATTGTATACCGATTGGTCACTAAAGTAATCTGCAACTAAATTTTTGTGAGCCGCTTCACCATTTCTCGACATAGTTATTCTTTGTTTTCTTTGACGTTTTTGTTCATTTTGTTGTACTGAATTGTTTACAGCTACGAGTAATGCATTTTGCATTACTTGTAATCGATGACTATCATTGATAAAATTCATGACCATTTGATCATAGATTTCATCAGTTGAACTTGAAGACGAAGAAGAAGAGCTTGAGGAGTTTGAATTGAAATTCATGTTATGTTTATTACCAAACAATATTTGAAGTAGAAGGTTTTGGGTTTTTTTTTAATGCTAAAGGGAAATAAAAGGTTGATATTAATAGATGTAATGTTATTAGGAGTAATATTATGAATTTTATAGATAATAGGATAAGGTTAGTCATAAGATAAGATTTCTAATAAGGATATGTGGTCTTACAAAAAAGGATGTCAGAAGATAGGATTTTGGTTGGATGAAATGTTATTGGGAGCAATCCGATAAATTATCTTGACAAAAAAACGATAAGGTTAGTCAGAAGATAAGATTTATGATAATGATATGTTGTTATAAAACAAAGGATGTCAGAAGATAAGATTTTGGTTAGATGCAATTTCATGGGTAGCAATCTTATAAATTATCACAATAATATAAAGTAACATTAACAGACTTTAACTCAATTTAGTACAACTAAAATTCATATTAATACATAGAAATTATACTCATATTAAAATGGTACATTGATAATAATTCTGTAAAATTACAATAATAATATAACATAAAACACATAATCGTAATAACAAATCATGATAACTCGGTACAATCAAGTAAATTAAATTAAATCAAATCGAAAATCTACTACTGAATTCATCTATAAGTTTCTTACACATACATCTCTAATTCAACTTCATCAAGAACGGGCTTCTGCATTAACCTTTCTAACATTCTAAACTTCATGGCCTCGTCCTTTTGCCTTTTCTTTTCTTCAACTTGTGTTTTTTTAACTTCATCTCTTTCCTTCAACTGATCTAGAAGTCGCCCACCTAAATCATTCAACTTATCACCAAATTAGTTAAAATTTGTGTTTAACACTTCAAGATTTATACTTGAAGATGAAGTAGTAGATGTGTAGACACCCATTTGTGTCTCCCCAAAACCAAACCCGGTGATGAGTGTCTTTCACGTCGAATCATAATCGAATGAAGTGAAAGTGTGAAAAGTCTAGTGTTGCAGATAGTTTTAATTTATTTTTCTTCTCTCTGTTTTTGAAAACCTATTTTAAGAAAACAGTCAATCCAGTTTGGTTGGTCCATGATATGGGTCCAATAGTAGTATAGTTGGATAGGGCTTGAAAAGAACTTCCAACAATATATTATAAGCCCAATTCCGATGAATATTGAGGAAGTTCTGGCCAAATTACTAAACTGGGCTCGGTTTGAGCCTTATATGCGGCCCAATGATCTAGAGGAGGGCCTAATATGGATTTATCGTTCCTAATGCAATTAGGAATGGTTTTAGTCTTCTAGATTCTTCTAGAAGGTTCTTTTCATTCCTAATTCAATTAGCATTGATAAATTGACTTTTGTTCAGAATAAAAGAGTGTTTTTGAGGAAAATACGATTTTATCCTCCTGTACGATTAAATTCTATATGATTTTAGAAAACGCGTCAAAAACGGGATTAGCGCCTAACGCCAGACATTAGCGCCTGGCGCTAAGCCTGGCGCTAATGTTAGCGTCGGGCGCCAATTGCCAGCGTCGGCGCTAATCAAGTTTTATTTGCGTCAGAACTCTGATTTGTTTTTTCTATCTTTTTGGCAGATTTTCTCTATAAATAGTCTCCTAAAAACTCTGTTTTTATCTATCTACAATCATCAACTCTCTAGTTTTCTAATTCTTTCTCTCTATAAGCTAAAGCTTCTCTCTCTCTTTTTTCTAAATCAACCCTTTTGCATACAAAATTCCGCATTCACAAGACCTAGATACACCAAGCATTGTTCGAAGTTGCCTTCGCCCTAGACGTGAAAGGTTTTAATTTTTGAGGGTTTGGTCCCAAATCTCTATTTCAATTATTTAATTTATTTGTTTTGATTATTATTTTCCTTGAAGTTACTAACGCGTGTATTTTGTTATTAGAAAGAGGTAAGAGGCATCCAAGTAAGTACTTTAATGGTTTTTATTGATATTATGATATAGAAATCATGCTTAGGTTGTTATTATGATTCCTAATGTTATGTTAGGGTGTTTTGATCTTCCTAGTATCATGTCTAGGGTAACTTTAATATCAAGTATGATTAAAAGTATGATGCCTTTTATGTTCTTCCTAATATTTATTGATGTTAGTATCATGTTAAGATTAAAGCTTTGATCTTTATTGCTTAGTGACATGCTAGGGTTTGTTATTAATATTGTTAGTATCATGCCTAGGATCTTACTATTATTATGCTTTAACATGATTAATTTTATTATGATAATTATTTTAATTATTTTGATTATTATTATGTTGCTTGATTATATTTATTGTTATTGCTTGATCACGCCTTTTATGCATGTTTAAAGGGAATATGTACTTGTAATCACGCTTAATAAAATAATTAATAATCTTGTTTAGGGTTAATTTGATTATAATTCAAGTGATCACCAATAATAGATTTATTTTTGCATTAATATTCAACCAACATAGATAAACCGGTTTAGGGTTAAACCTATTGATTGCATGTTAGTAAGAAAGCGCACATGAATACGATCAGAATAAAGTAGAGACCTATTATTAGGGCAGGTTCAATCTCTTTTAGGTTGGATTTGTACCTTCATCCCCGAACTACCAGTCATGGTTCCAGACCTATTGGAGTTGACGATCTCTTGTATCGTTAAGGGGTGTAACCTTCACCTTGTGAACGGTTTACAAGTTCCTAAAACTTGTTGGCGACTCTTTTGCTCTATCTTCTTTCCCTTTGGACGCCACCGTACTTTAGTGTATGATCACAGTGGGGTTCAAGCTACGGATAATGCTTGAAATATTCCCTACAAGATGTTTTACCTTTCATCTTTGTTTGTTTTATGCCAGCAGGTCTTTTACCTCTTCTTCCAACCTCGGATGGTGAATCGGGTTGTGATCTTTTACCACTTCCCCCAGTTTCAGTTGACGTTTGTTGGCCATCGGGTAACATATTAGATTGATCTTTGGCCAAAGAAGGTTCCCATATCGGATATTTTCTCAATTCCTCATAACAGTGCAACAAACAAAACATCTTGTTGTTAGTTGCGTAATAATCTTTGTGAGCAAATTTATCCAAATTTTGCTCGGACTCACCACTACCCTTGGTTTGATAGCGATACCCATATGCATCTACCCATTTACTACAATGTAAATTGATAAAATCCCATCGATTTTGCATCGATTTAATGTTTCTTACCTTTATTTCATCAGGGTTTTATATTTTAGAACGTTCGTAAGAGCATTAACACTCGTGGTATAATTTTATACCACGTTGTAAATATTCATCTAAAATATGATAATTTTTACAACAATGGTGGTGTAAAAGTATACCATGGAATGGTATATACCATCCCATGGTAAACATTTGCTTTGGTCCCCGTGTAACATAAACCAATGAGGTCACGCCATGTGGCCTAGCTATCATGTATCTTTTATATTTTTTTTCAATTGCATTTTAAGAAAAAATTATAAAGTAAATAATTATGAAAAAATTACCATTGTTCATAATTTTTCAAGACCTACACATAGACACCCATATTGATATAGTTTTATATATTTTTTCGAATTTGCTTTTTACTGCATAAATTGCTTATTTTATTTAATTAACTTTACAAACATTAATTTGTTATTTCCAATAATAAAATAAAATATAATTATAATTAAATTAATTGTATAATTAATACATGTATGTGAGAGAAAGTGTGGTGGTAAACTTTTTTTATACCATGGGTGGGGTGATTTTTGGAGAATGTATATTGTATTGTGGTATAAATGATGTGGAGGAGTGAGAAAGTGGTAGAGAGAGAAGGATGGTATAAATTTTTATACCATGAGTGATGATGATCTAACGGCTATAGATGTCAACCCATAACCCACTTCTTTTTATCTTGGTTCCTCTCACTACGTCACTTTATGTGTTTATGTAGGCCAATACAAGTGCTTTGTCTTCAGCTATGCTCCATGATAGGTTTTTCCTTTGCCCCGTGGTGTTGACATTTTTTTTGGGAATTTTGACATCAACATCGTTAATTTCTTCTAGATGTTGCACCCCCACTAATTGTTCCACATGTTCATCACTACTCTCCTCTGCTGGAGTTGCATTGCTACCACCAAAACCTCCAGGTGATTGATCCATGTTCTAAGTGAAATGTTCAGAAATGGGAAAAATCGACATATTACCAAGAGATTGTTGAGATAACGAGCTACTTTGAAGAAAAGGGAAAGAAGATTGACATTGTGGAATATTATTGACATTTATTGGTCTTGATTGACTACTAAACCATTGCAAAGCAGCTTGAAAATGAGGATTACTCAATAAATTTGGATCAAAAGGAGGATTATTTTGATTAAATTGAAAGTTTGGCTAATTTGGAAAATTCATATTATTCTTGTAATTTGAATTATTACGATCCATATTGAAGGGTATTTGAAATTGGAAGTGAAATGAAGAAAAAAAATTGTTTGAGTGATATGAGATTTTTTCCACTTATATGAGATTAATGGGGAAAAATGGGGAAAAATGAGAGTGTGTGAAAATATGGCAAAATTATACTTAAATATAGAGAAAATTGTTTTATGACCGTGGGTGCTTTTGGTTTTCTGAAATAAGTTACTGTTAACAAATTTTAGCCGTTTTAGATATTTAAGCCACAAAAATTATGTCACCATTAACCTTGTGACAAGTGTCAGTCTTTAATCCAAATTGTTTTCGTTGATTTGGCATTTTCCGCCAATGATGCCACTTTTCTTTTTTTTTTTTCTTTTTTTTTGTTGTTCATTTTTTGGCTTGTGGGACGAGGAGTGATTTCCTTTCCACAGAAAGGAAACGCTGGTATACTATTGCTAAAAGGATCCTTTTAGCAATGTTGACATCAATACAGAAGTTGAAAAGGAAGGAAAATGACACCTAAAAGGATTATAATCCTTGTGAATGCTGGTGCTCTTATACAAAAAGGTCTTATCTTCTTTAATTTGGGTATTTCTACTCGTCCACGTGGACCTATAAGAGCCCGACATATGTCACCCCAGGGGAATCCCAAAGTGGACCAACTGGGGAACAACACGTGGCAGGAGGATATTTTGAGGGGAAATGGCGGCCTTCAAGACCCAAATCCATAGATAGCCGCAAAACGGCGCAACCCAAATACCTAGGTCATCAAACCCTAGGGAAGGGGCACACCTTTCTAGGACCCTATAAATAAGGACGCTATATGGTCATCTGGTTTTTGGTGGTTGAAGAACTAACCGCCTATAACCTTATTTTAGGCTGCCCCACTCTGAACGAGTGCAAGGCCGTCATCATTTTAACTTTCATATTGCTGAAATATGAAAGGGATGATGGCTTTGTAGGCTCCTTAAACGGGGATCAGAAGACGGCTAGAGAGTGCTATCTCTCAAACGTCAAATCCACGGTCACATCAGCCGGACAGGGGAAGGAGCCAATAGACCTTGACGATGTCAAGGATCCTGATCCAGCCCCACGGGTCGCAAAGAAAAGAAAATCTGACGAGCTGGTGGTGGTTAAAAAGGAAAAGCAATAATAATCACTGACTGGGGAACAGTCAGACAACCTCCGTCCCCAGCTGGCTGGCGAACACATTGATATCGCCCTGGACGACAGTCGTATAGAGCGTACCGTAAAGGTGGGGATAGTTGCTTTTGCGAAGTTGGGTGCAGAATTACACCTTGTGCTGAAGGAATTCAAAGAAATTTTTGCCTTTGAAGTCTAAGAGATGCCAGGCATCTGCCCGGATCTTGCTATCCACAAACTCGCCATGGATCCAAAAAAGAAGCCCATCCAGCAAAAGAAAAGAAATCACGGCAAAGAAAAAAAATCAGGCGGCAACTGCCGAGGTTAAAAAGCTGTTAGACGTTGGGTTCATTTGGCCATGTAACTTCCCTGACTAGGTTGCAAACGTTGTGCTTGTAAAGACGCTGAATGGAACCTGACGCATGTGTGTTGATTACACTAACTTAAATATAGCATGACCGAAGGACATTTATCCACTTCCAAAGATTGAGAGTCTGGTCAACTCTACAGCCGGACATGCCTGATGAGTTTCATGGATGCCTATTCATGCTTTCATCAGATTCCCTTGTGGAAAAAAGATCAAGAGAAGACGGTATTAGTCACTGATAAGGGGTTATTCTGTTGTACTGTGATGCCGTTTAAATTGAAGAATCCGCTTGCTACTTTCCCATCAATGATTAATACAGTCTTCATTAATCAAATTGCGAGGAATGTAGAGGTGTACATCGATGACATGATAGTCAAATCTAAGAAATAGGTGGATCACCTTGTTGACCTCCAAGAAACATTCACCACACTCAGGCGGCACAAGAGCATGCTCAATTCTAAGAAGTGTGTCTTTGGTGTTGAGTCTGGAAAGTTTCTCGGATTCCTGATTGACTATAGGGGGATAGGGGTCAACCTCGAGAAAATAAAGGCGGTCATTGACATGAAGTTAACCCGCACTATAAAAGAATTGCAGAAATTAATAGGTTACATGGAGGCCTTGGGAGATTCCTCAGCCGCTCAGGCGACAAGTGCCTTTACTTCTTCCAAGCAACCAGGAAGAAGGCTATGTTTGAATGGGGGAATGATGTTGAGGCGACCTTCCAAAAGTTAAAGCAACATTTGCAATCTTTGCCAAGGCTTGTTAGCCCTCTGCCCTAGGCCTCCTGAGAAAAGAGTTACTGACTTAACTAACGAAGTTTCTAGACCTCCTGAGAAAAAAAAACAAAAAAAAAAAAACCACACTTATTCAATCATTCTCAACCCTAGGCCCTAGCCGACACTACTCTCCCCTCTCTCCTTTTACCTTACTTCCTTTCAAGATCTAATAAATCACCACCTCTGAATCTCGTCGCTGATCAGTTGTGCGCTAGTCAACTCTCCGACCAAAACTCCGATATGCACTTCTTCCTATTCAGTACTCTCTCAGTCTCTCTAACTCTCTCTTTGTTTTTGACCCTAATTATTTTGATGAAAAATAAGTTGACTAATCAACCAAGAAATTAAGAAGCCATTTAGATTTTGGATGCTTAAAACTACAACTTTGATTTTGTATGAGTTTAATTACTTGTTTTTTTTATGAAAAATAATTTGACTAATCAACTAAATAATTTTCTATGTTGTTTAATTACTTTTTTTTATTTCAGTTGCATGATATAATTAATATTGATATAAATGATCTGCTCTAGAAGTGTAGATAAGCTGCAACATTTAGAAAATTACATTTCATGTCTATTTGTATTTGATTTTGTGAAGAAAATCCCAACTGAATAATTTTTATTTGTATTCGTTCTGTTTTGTCTATTGTTAACTTGAGGAGTGTATGGGAAATTGGGAGGTTCAAGGAATTAAGGGTCAGATGCTACAATAATTTGTATTTGTATTTGTTATATGTCATTACTTGAGGAGTGTATGGCCTATTGGGGAATTAGATAGAAAAGTTTGGACTGACTACTGATTTTATTTGTAACCTTGCTGGTAGGGATGTTTTGTTAAGTAATGTGTAGTTGTTTCTCTGGGAATGTCCTTAAAAAAAATGATAGGTTATCACTTTAGCTAGTAATATTAAAGTAACGTGTAGTACACTAAAGGATTATGTGATGAATTGTTGAAAGTATTAGTTTGTTCATGCATTGACCAATTCATTACTACAATTGTTTTTGAGGAGAATAATATCAAAGAATGACAATAATGCTAGTGTTCCCACTCCAGCTAGTAAGACTCTAATTACATTATATTGGATGATGACGAAAGTCTTGTGGAGACTAATTCCAATCCTTCTGTCCTACCAATAACTAGTAGGCATACTTCAGCAGTGTGGACTGACTTTAAGAGAAACATGGTTGGTGATCTGGTAAAAGCTGAGTGCAACCATTGCTCCAAGCTACTTGCTGGTGGGTCAAAAGTAGAAACTACTCATTTGAAAGATCATTTAAACATATGTCCAAAAGAGTATGTCAAGATATTCAACAAACAAGATTGTTCGGTACAAAAAAAACTTGAATGATAAGAATGACACAATGACATTGGCTCCTTATGAATTCTACCAAGAAGATGGAAGAAGAGACTTGGCGGAGATGATGATTATTTTTCATGAGTATCCAATTAGCATAGTTGAGCATATGGGTTTTAGAAATTATAGCAAGACACTCTAACCTGTATTTAAAGTGCCATCTCGCAACACAACTAGAAAAGATATTATGAAAAGATATGAGCTTGAGAAGGAGAATGTTGCAACCTTGTTGAGGAAAGCAAAGGATAAGATTGCCTAAACTATTGACATGTGGATTGCTGAAAACTAGAGAAAAGGTTATATGGCAGTCACCTCACATTTTATTGATAATACATGGATGTAGCAAAGTTTGATCATAAGGTATCGTTTTCTAGTTACTTAAAACTTGCTTAATTTTTTGGTTGCCTTTGTATTGTTATAGTTTTTTGTGTGAGATTTAAAATGAAAACATACCTTTATATTGTTGATCCCTGAAAAATATCATAGTAATTACAAGTGATGATAATAGATTTTTATATGTCAATTTCATTGGTTTTGATAGGTTTTTATATGTCCCTGCTCCTCATGCTGCTGAGGTTCTTGCTGATGCATTGAAAGAAAGCATTTAATCATGGAATCTTGATCTTAGTTTGTCTTCTATAATTGTGGATAATTGTTCGACTGATGATGCAATAATGGAAATTTTGAAAGGAGTGTTTCCATATAGCTCACTTTTTATTACGAGGTGATTTTTTTCATATGCGTTGTTGTGCTCACATATTAAATTTGATTGTTCAAGATGGTTTAAGTGCTATGGTATCAAATGGTGTTCAAATAATTAGGGCGAGTGTTGTGTTTTGGACTGCTTCTGATAAGAGAGTACAAAAGTTTGAACAAGTGGCTAAGAAAATAGCTCCTGAGTGTACTAGAACGTTAGCACTTGATTACAAAACTCGGTGGAATTCTACTTATGAAATGCTTTCTATTGCTATTTATTATTGAGAAGTGTTTGTTGTTTTAAGTCCTCGAAATAATTGATATAAGAATCCACCGACCCCTGAGATTGGGAAAAAGTTGAGAAAATATGTGAACATTTAGAAGTATTTAGTAAAACTACCCTTAACTTTTCAGATCTTTATTTTCCTAAAATTTGTGCTTTGAGAATTGCAATTTCTAGTTGGCTAAAATGGCTGACATTATGTTACAAAAATATAATAAATAATAATGGTTTAATGGGAGTGGCAACAATACTAGATCTTAGATGCAAAATGGCTCTTATTCGGTTTTATTTTGCAAAATTTTGATGAGCATGACTTTGAAACTAAGGTTGGTAGAATTAGTGATCTTTTACGAACATTGGTTGAAGAATATGGGTCTAAGATTGGTAAAACCCAAGGTAGTAGTAGCCAACAACCTTTTGATTTGGGTAGTAGTAGCAAAGCCAATGAAGAGGCCTTTATGCAAGAATTTGCAGAATTTTTGCAACAAGATAAGGACCCAAGTCATGAAATTTCTGAATTGGATAAGTATTTAGATGCTGCTAATGTGCCTCTAGTGCAAAATTTTGATATTCTTAATTGGTGGAAAAAATAGAGGCACATATCCCATTCTTCAGCAAATAGCACGAGATATATTGAGCATTCCTGTTTCTACTGTTGCATCGGAGTTCGCATTTAGCACAAGTGGTCGGGTTCTTAATCCTTGTCGTAGTTGGCTTTTACCGGAAGCAGTCGAAGCTTTGATGTGTGCTCAAAATTGGATATGGGCTACTCTTAAAGATAGATAGCTAAAATAACATTTTATTTAATTAATAATAATAATAATAATAATAATAATAATAATAATAATATTATTATTATTATTATTATTATTATTATTTTTAATTAAGTTACATTTTATTTGCAGATTGTGGAGAATTCAAGGATGATGAATATGCTAAGTTAGTGGGTTTTAATTATTATTAATTAAATAATAAATACAATGTAACTTAATTAAAAAAAAAATAATAATAATAGATTTTTTTTTGTGCATTAATATTTGTTACATAGATTAATTAATAGTTACATTGTATTTGAAACATGGGATATCGATTCCAGAACAAGTGGAGTTTGCACCGAATAATTTAAGGCCTAATTATAGGGAATATTTCAAGTCATCCCACACTTGAGCCCCACTGTGATCATACACTTAAGCATGATGGCTCCAAAGGGAAGGAAGCTAGAGTTAAAGAGTCGCCAACAACTTTTAGGAACTTGTAAACCGTTCACAGGGTGAAGGTTACACCCCTTAATGATCAAAGAGATTGTTAACTCCAATAGATCTGGAACCATGACTGGAAGTTCGGGGATGAAGGTACAAATCCAACCTAAAAAAGATTGAACTTGCCCTAAAAATAGGCCTCTACTTTATTCTTCTCGTATTCATGTGCGCTTTCTAATTAACATACAATCAATAGGTTTACCCTAAACCTGTTTAATTTATGTTGGTTAAATATTAATGCACAAATAAATCTATTATTGGCGATCACTTGAATTATAATCAAATTAACCATAAACAAGATTATTAATTATCTTATTAAGCGTGATTACAAGTACAAATTCCCTTTAAACATGCATAAAAGGCGTAATCAAGCAATAACAATAATATATCATATCAAGCAACATAATATTAATCATCATCATAAAAATAATAATTTCAATAGAACATAATATTAATAGCAAGATCTAGGCATGATCCTAACATGATTAATAACAAACCCTAGCATGTCACTAAACAATAAAGATTAAAGTTTTAGCCCTAACATGATATAAGGAAAGAATAGGAAGCATCATAGAAACATACATGATATTAGCAATCTTAGTTATTACCCTAAACATGATACTAGGAGGCAATAAAACATCCTAACATTATACTAGGAATCAACAAAATAATCTAAGCATGATTTCTATATCAAAAGATCAATAATACAATTAAAGAACTTACTTCGATGCCTCGTATCTCTTTCTAATAACAAAATACATACGTTAGTAACTTCAAGGAAAATAATAAACAATTAAATTAAATAATTGAAATATAGATTTGGGACCAAACCCTCAGAAATTATCAACCTTTCCCGTCTAGGGCGAAGACAACTTCGAACTTGGCTAGGTGTGTCTAGAACTAATGTATGAGGAATTTTGTAAAAGGAAGGTTTAGAAAAAGAATAGAGAGAGAGAGAGAGAAAGAATAACCTTCTAGCTTTTAGAGAGAGAGATGATTGTTGTTACTGACTATAAACAGGGAGATACGACCCCTATTTATAGAGAAAATAACACGGAAACGATAAAAAAGAGTTCGAGTCCTATTTGGAATAAAAGACCTTCTGTCGGCAATGACAGGAGTTAGCACCAGACGACAAGCTCGTCGCCAGGCGACAGACCTGCCGTTTGGCGCTGGGACAACTTTTTTGCGGATTTTGTTTTTATCATATCTTTTGATCCAGAAGTCCAAATAAGTCATATAATATGTCTTTGGAAATCTCTTGAAGTCTAATTTCCAACCCAATTAGAATCAGATTAAAATCTTTTATAGGTAAAAAGATATGGCCGAAATAGTGGAAGGGTGTCAGTTTTGGATAGAGTTTCGTATTCCATTCATATATTTTTCGTTATATCTTGGAATTAATATTATAATATATCATTGGAAAGATAATTTCAAGATCTATCCAACCATATAAGATTTGGATAAAGATTATGAGGCACAAAATAATATATGACTGTCTTTGAACATCTTTAAATTCAATAGAATTAGGATTTAAAAAAAGGAAAGTTTTATTCAATTTCAAACTCTTTGATTTAATCTTTTCAAAAAGGATAATTAAGATCTTTTCGAAACTCATAGAAGCTTCTAATAAATCCTAATTAGTTTAGGAATAGGATTAAACCTTTGGACCCTCCACATGATCATTGGCCGTAGGTAAAATCCGGTTTGAGCCTAGTTTAGTATTTTGGCCATAACTTCCTAAGTTTTCCATAAATATGGTAAGAAAAGAAATATTTTCAAAAACAGAAAGAAGAGATATTTTAATAAAAACATCCTCATCACTAGACTTTTCACACTTTCGCTTTGTTCGATAATCAAATGACATGAAAGATATTCATCACTTGGTTTGGTTTTGGAGAGACACATTTGGGTGTCTACACTAATGGATTTCTTATAATGTATTTTAATTTATTATTTGTAGACTTGTAGTATTTTTAATATTTGGACTTTCACTAGTAGAAAAATGTAGAATGACACCGGTTCAAAACCCCCCTATGGCACCGATTTTGAACCGTTGAATATTTGAGGGATGCCAAAAAGTGGGATTTTTTGCACCGGTTCAGAACCGGTGGAAAAAAGGGGTTTTTGGCACGGTTCTAGTTCAAAACCGGTGCCAAAAATGGCCCAAAAAATACTTTTTTTTTTGCATTTTGCATTTTTTTTTTACTTAAATTGATATATACACACACTAACATATATATAAACTTACATATTTTCATTTTAAAAAGGCGTAATATTACAATTTTGGTCCAAAAAAATAAAATAAAATACAAGTTACATACAGAGCAACATATGCAACAACATGCATATTAATCATGGACTCTACATTCTGCTGGCAGGTACTAAACATTCTGCTGGCAGGTATGAGGCAAGCAGCTGCAAGGCTATGCACATAAAGATTATCAGAAGATCCAACATACAAGGAAAGATTCATTGTCTGGTGATACCAACTACCAAGCATATAATCCTGCTGGCAGAAACGAATGGAGAATCGGAGAAATCAATCGGTTCTGGCTTCACTTCTTTACAAACCTCAACATCATCTTCCATTGGATTTATGTTCACACCAAGACCACTAAAGTTTTTTTTGGCCTCTATAATGAAAGACAAGTGAGCACCAAATGAGGGACCTGCCAACAATTTATCAGAAAAGGTCTTGCTTTAACTCTCTTTATTAAAAAAGATTGTTACTAATAAACTGATTATTACTGATTTAATAGTGTATACATTGTATGATTTTAATGTATATGTAATGACTTAATATTTTATTACTACTTAATAAAACATTATTGCATATCTTCTATTTCATTACAGTAGTAATACATTTTCATAGTACTAAACTGACAATGTTTATCAAATGCAGTATTGAGAAAACAACCAAATTTTATCATACGCGGGTACTCAAACAAAAAGAATATGTTTAAGTCAAACCTCATTTACACATAAAATCACCTAGAAAGGTTGAATAGACTCTTGCTCATCCGTTCAAGATGAACAAGGATCTCTCAGTTACCCAATATGCAACTCTTATCCCCCACCAAAAGAAATTGAGCAAGACTTACAGTTACTAAAGAAAGTAAGAAACTCACCAAACTCCCACATCAAGTCACTCTTACGATCTTACCACCCAGTTATAAACAAATTTTAAAGAAAGTAAGAACCAACAAAGAGAGGCAACAAATTTAATTGCAGCTCAAAATTCTCAGAGGATGCCTCTCACACATGACAACACCAAATAGTTTAAGGCAGACCACAAATTGTGCACTCAGTTTCCTTAGAGACTTCATCACACCAATTAATAAGCATGCGTTAAACTATAAATAAACATAAATTTCAATTTTACCATTCTCTCCACCATTTATAAATGACAAAAGATCATAAACAGAGCGTTTATAAACATGCTCTTCTTCAACTTCAATCTGAAATACATGATAAAACACACAATATATATTAATTCTTAGCATGTCGAAACTAAAATTATTACCAGATATTAAGATACACATGTCATAACTTTAATAGCTTTATAAAACAAGATTCTGATCATTAATTAAAGGTGGTGACCCATGCATCCAAATTTTGATATTAATGAGCATCATACTGCCATTTGTATGTAACAATTACCAGTATGCTCTGGAGCCTAGTGAAATAGAATTGTCCTACCAGGCATGATAAACATGAATCAACCCCAATAACGCTGAGGAAGCTGTAAACAAATACGAATACTACGAAGTATTATCTTATACAAAATTAAATACATAGTCTCTACATTTCAAATGGTTTTCAACAAAAACCGGTGTGACGAATTAGGGATGATGGTATTATAATATTAGATTGCAGTACATCTGCAAATCCCGATGAAATTGTGTACCCCATATAGGCGGGCGCAAGTGAGAGACCATAGGTGTATTACATCCCTTAAAGAAAAATTTTAATATCATTGTTCCTAAATCCAATTTCCTTAACCACAGCTAGTACTTTTAAAATCATAAATAGAGTAGAAAAATAAAGACACGGACACTAGAATAGCACACCTTCTTCTGTTCTCTTTCTTTCAATTCCTTCCTCTTTCTAGCATACAATCGATTCAGTAGTCAAATGCGGGGATCATCAGTCACATTTTTTAAAGGCTCCAACTTCTCTTCCTGTAATACACAATGAACTATATGTCAACACGAAGTAAGCCACATGATGTATACATATTTGTCTTTCTACCAACAAAAATCAACCTCTGTATGAATATCTCACGTATCTCCTCCGGAGTCTTTCCTTCAATTATTCTAGCAAGTGTGCGGCTTGTAAGATCAACCAAAAATTTTAATTGAAGGCTATCAGCAGCAGATGCTAACTCGCATAATTTTTGGTATCTAATATGATAAACCTATCATCAAATGCCTTCCGCTCCTAAAGCAAACAAAGAAGGGAAGAAAATGGGTCATATAGCCTTTAGTACAAGACATACGATGTTTTCAATCCCTGATCAGTAAAATTTAATGAAACAAATAAAATGAAATCTACTTAGCAACTTAACACAATATTCTTTCACAATAAAGCACCTTCATAGAGTGGCCAGGCACTTGATGAAATCCAGAATATTCTTCCACAATAATCCAGAATTAAACTCAGGGTTGTTGAATTTACCCGTTCTGGAAGTACAATAGCATTTAATTTGGAGTATTCCATGCCTTTTCGAAGTATTTCTCGGCATATAGCAAGGCAAAACATAGCAACTTCTTCCTCAACTTGCTGAATTTATCCATCAGCAGTTTGTAACCAAACATAAGACTTCATCTGCATGAATGGAATCACAAATCAGATTCTAGGGATGACTAAAGTGTGTCACATTATATGTTATCTTCCATAAATTTCTAAAGCCACAATAGAAATATAAATAATCAAGGTTGGTCTTCTATTAATTTAGAAATGGGACGAATAAAAGTAGTTTTAAAATCATCAACTATATTAATAAAATCACAAACCAATTGTAATTTAGAAAAAGACCTTAAGAGTAAAGGACCTACCAGTTATACTATAAAATAGCCCATTTTTTGGCAAATAAATGATGATATTAACAAGGTTGGCCCTTAGCCAGTGCAGCACAAGGGGCCCAAATTTGATTGGGGCCTCAATCAGTAGAAAAATATAAATAATGTATATACTGCAATCAATAGACATATATACTAACACCTTGCTTGAATAGAAGGAAATAAAAGGAAAAGATAGGAAAAGAAAGGTAGGGAGACACACTCTCTTATTTGGGTAAAGGATTGGGGGAAGGAAGGGAAAGAAGAGGGAGGGATTCATTTTCCCTCTCTCTTTTATAAGCATAATCTCTCCAAATTTGGAGAGATTTGGAGGGAATATGAAGCTCCCCTCCCCCTCCCCCTCCCCTCCCTTTCTTCTCTCTTCCCTTCCTCTTTTATCCCTCCCCTTCCTTTCCTTCCTTGTTTTCTATCAAAACAAAGCATAAATGTAGCACAATGGTTTAGTGCTTTAAGATACGAAGTACATAACAAAAATCTGCAGTTCAAATTCCCGTTAATTACCTTATTTTTCCCATTTTTTGAAAAAGCAATTAATGCCTATTATCCCTATTCCACAACCATTGATAAAAGTCCTTATACATTTCATTTTTAGACATAGTCCATAACTAATGCCGTCATATTTCATTTTTGGTGATTAAAACATTAATATAATTTGTTCTTTGAGTGGGGATAAATCAAGGGGTTTGTTTTAATTATTTTTTTAGAAAAAAAGCAGGGAGTATAAAAGCTTAATTTTGCAAAGCAATGATGAGTTTAGAATTACAATTTCTTTTACATGGTAATTTGAATGAAAGGCCAAGTTTTATACTCCTTATTTGCCTTTTTGTTCAAACAATTACTCATCAGACTCAAGAGGTAAAAATAACAAATTTCCAAATATTTCAGTGTCGATAAATAAAAAATATTTTACAAAATAAAAAACATTATACAATCCATCAAATTAACCAACTTCTAAAAACAAAGTGCACAAATTTCACCAGCTTCAATTGATACATCAATGAGCATTTTTAGTTCTACAAAATGAACATTTTTAGCCGATTAAACAAAGCTCATAGAACAAATCAAACTAAATTAATTAATTAGACATACATAGGCTATCCTAACCAGATAAAGATAACTGTAAATAAGGGATTATTATCCCTAACATATGAACGGAAATAACAAAGCTTATACTTAACTACCCTTTGATTTAAAACACCAAAATCATCAATTTATGAACCCTTATAGATTTTTTGGACAAATTTGTCATCTAATGTTCTTATTATCATTCACAACGAACAAAATCAAGAAAATTAATAAAAACCAATAACATCACAGATTTAAATTGAAAAATTCGAAAGCATATAATGATTAAAAGAATGAATTTTTATATATTATAACAAGATATAAAAAAAAACCATAGCTGACCTGTTGAGACTTGAGAGGACACCTCATAAAATTTAGGGTTTGGCTAAATTGCAAAAACACAAAACTGACGAATACAAGTTGTTATCGCTTCCCTCAACCACCGTGCTGGACCACCTACGAAACTGAAGAATAATTTAGGGTTTGCCTGAATTGTTAATTTGTCACCAACACATATGCATGTGAACAATGTCGAAGATCTAGCTCAATTAACTAGCTGTAGGATTCAATTTTGTATTTAAAGGCAAAAATAGACACTTGAATGGATAAAAATCATAAACCCTAGATTTCAAATCAAAGAACAACATACCTTCATGAAGAAATCCACCACATCTGCTAAGATCTAGCACTAATAAATAAATAGACCATCAATTACGATGGTCACGACACCATTCACCACTGCTGTCACCCTTAATTCCAACTGCTGCGAAGAGAGGGAGTGAAAGAAAGAAAATCTGGGAATAAGGAGAGAGAAGAATGAAAGAGAGTGTGAGGCGGCGGTGGATGGGGAGTGGTGGAGCAGAGAATTAGAGATAGATCTTTGAGAAAGAAAGAGAAAGAGGAGGCAAGTGACTGAAGAGACGAGAGAGGAGGGGATTTGAGGAGAGAGAGAGAACGCAAGTCACGCAAGAGTATACAGGGCTTTTTTTTGGAATTCCCACCGGTTAAACTTAAAACCGGTTGAATTTCACTAATTTGGCATCAGTTTGGTTTGAACCGGTGCCATTTCTATTATACTAAGCCCCGCCTAATTTTTTTACAACCGCTTTTTAAGAACCGGTGCCAATAACTCGGTGCCAAAATGTGTTTTTATACTAGTGTGTTTGGACAATTTGGAGTTACTGATTTTTTTTCTTCAAAATATTTAGTATGTACTACTTTATTTTAATTTAAGTTGTATGCCTGACTGTAGTACATATATTTTTTTGGAATAGATTTAAATATATTATTTATGGTGGATTTCAGGTGGGGATTTTGTGGGGATGGGGTGGGGATTATGAGGGGCTGAAACGGGGATGGATATCCACATAGGGATGGGGCGGGGGTGGTTTTGAAGTAAGACCTGTCGAGGCGGGGATGAGGAGAAATTCCAGACGCCGTGGGGATGCGGGGTAGGGATGGGGATGTAAATGGGAGACGGGGATGGGGATGGGAATGCCAAAACCCGCCCCGCCCCGTTGACATCCCTAGCTATGATCCAATATTTGCAGGCGGTCAAAGTTGAGGTCGGGACACTCGAAGAATTCAATTTGAGTCAAATGCCCCGTTCCGAAAACAATCAGGCGGATGCTCTCTCTAAGCTGGCATCATTCGCCTCATGCGATACACCTCGGTCAGTCTTCTGGGAAGTTATGGAAAATCGAAGCATTGAAGAAGATCTCATTGGAGTACTCGACCGAACCTCTACCTGATGGATAACATCTGGGCATATCTGCTAGACGACACACTGCAGACTCAGCTGTAGAAGCAGCCGCACTGAAAAAGCATGCGGCCAACTTTGAGATTCATAAAGGAAAGCTTTTTAAGAAAGGGTTTTACAACCTTTCTTGAAATGCACCACCCAAATAAGGGGCATGACATTTTGGAGGATTTGCATGCGAGAATCTGTGCCTCACATATAGGCGGCAAGTCTCTAGCAGAAAGGGCCAGGCGGCAGGGCTACTTCTGGCCCACCCTTGAGGAGGATGCCATGTCTTTGGTAAAGAAATGTGATAAGTGCCCGAAATTTAGCAAACTTATACAACGTCCGACCACTGATCTAATGGCCATACATAGCCCAGTACCATTGTAATCCCCCATATTTTTAAATATATTATAAATGAAATTTTACTTTATTTATAATATTTATTAGTACTTTTCCTAATTTTATTTTAAAAAGTTTCAAATTATTTTTGATGGAAAATTATTTTTATTACATTATGATTTTTTTTTTTTATGAACCATCATTCTATAATTCATGTCCAAACAATCAAAGCAAATCTCACTTTACATATTCAATTGGCCCATTAATTTTATGAGGCCCAATCTTACAACTTGCCCTACACCACTCTCTCTCCTATAAATACCCCATACATCCCCAAAATTTTTCCCACACTAAAGGTTAGTCTTATTTTCTCTCTTCTTTATTTTATTTTCTTATTTTCCTTTTATTTTTCTTTTTCCTTTTATTTTCTTTTCTTTCCTTTTCTTTCTTCTTTCTCCTCCTTACGCGAGTTTCACTCACACTCACCACCATTGTTGCCGCCCTTATGCCGCCCAGCCACCACCGGCGCCCCTCACCACCGCCGGCCACCTGACACCGGCGACCCACCAGTGGCCCAGCCGTGGCCCACTCCCCTTTCCTCCTTTTTTTTTTTTATTTTTTAGTTTTGCTTAGAATTGATTTAATTGTTTTGGGTTTTGATTTTGTAGTATAAAGATTATATTTTTAGTATCAAAATCATGTTTTTGATAGCTTAAACCTATAATTTCATATTTTAATTATGTTATAAATTTTCAGATTTTGTAATTTTAAAACCTAGGGTTCAATTTATTTAAATTAGGATTTTAGGGTTCTTATGATCAATTAATTTGGGGCTTTTGTTCCTATTATATTTCTAATAATTAATTAAGCATAAAAACATGTTTTAATGAAGTTTGAAGGAGTTTTAATCTAAATTATATTGTTGGAAATTTGGTTAAGTATTAATTTATTGTTGTTGCTTGTTTTCTAGGAAGTGATTATTTCTTAGGAGACTTTTAAGTGATTAAAAGTGGCACAAAGGATTGTTTACACGAGGTACGTACATGTCTACTTCATTGTAAGTAGTATCATGTTTAGGTACCAAAGAAAAGAACTTAGTTTCATGATTAGAGAGAACACTTGGATGAAAATTGTTTGATTATACATTTAATTAATTCATGTGCTTATGTTTATGAGACATGTTTTGATGAATTGATTATGTTTGTATGAAATTATGGATGCAAACATGTTGAATTATATTGGATTAATTGTTTGTATGGAATGTTGATACAAGCATAATTTTATTGGATTGGTTTGTTAACCACATTTGGATTATTAAAGGATTGGAATTGAATGGTTTAAGTGGAATGAATTTATTAATTATTCCACAAGGTTGTTATTTATTTTATTTATTAATCAAGCATGACTTGTTAGTATGTTGAGTAAAAGTGGATTAATCCGAAATAGGTGGGTTGACTATGTTCAACAGTTTGGATAATTTGGAAGTTTAATGAAATTAAAGGTCAATTTGTGATGTGATCACCATTGTCCTAAATAAGATTAAAAGTAAATTGATGTATGCTTTTTATGTATGGTTTATTTGATTGAGTCGGCTATTAATTAAAATTGTAATCACGTAAAGTGAAACATGGATGAGCAATAAAACTCTAGAAAGCGTGCACTTCTAGAGTATTGACAATTATGGGTTGGGGTACACGGTGGTAGCCCGTGGATTTTCGAGGCTTGTTTGATCAACATGTCCTCTTTTATTTTGGTATTTACATTTTTATTTTATAATGAAAGTTAGATGGGATCCTAGACTAACTTTGTGAGAATGGAGTCGCGCCCATTCTTGCATTGCGCTAAACTTTTATTTTAAATGGTCATTTGGGACCAAAATGATTTGGTGGATTGGACAACCTCGTCTATTGCTTACTCCAAATTAAATTAATTAAATTAAATATAAAGAGTCAAGTGTTTGGAATTGACTAGTAACTATGTTGAGTCGATTGAATTTTTTAAGTGTGGAGTCTTGATTAATGAATTCGTGTTGTATGTTTATTTACTTTAATTAGTTGAGCATGCTAGGTTTGGTACGTTGTAGCTTGTATGTACTCAGCTTTGCTGATTGCGTGCTTTTGTGTGTTTTCTTTTGGTCATGGCCTTCGCCTTTCAATGACCCTGTGATGATCCAATTATTACACTTGTATTATTGGGGAGCAATATTGCACAAGTTAGTGACGAGGGGAAAACTAGGTCGTTATTTAATCTTCCCTCGGTCAAACTAAATTTATAAACACTTAACAAACCTAAATACGAGTGTAGAGGCAAGTCAAGGGTCGAACCCAAAGGAACGGTAATGTTCAAGCACTTTCAATTATGCGCCTAAGCTAGGTCGAAGACGAAGGTAAGAGAGAATACTAACAACTAACAAAACAAGTAACCAAGGAAATAAAACACTAGGAACGGGGATCAACAAGTAATCATGTCAATTGCAACAACTTGGGAAGAGTATGCCAATCAAAGGTTGTGAGGACTAATGATAAGAGCAATCAATAGGAATCAAATAGCTATCTCCTAATTGTTAAGCTAGGGTTCACTATGAAAACAAACTAAGAGAATCACAATCAAAACCAATCGATAATTGCAATTCCTAAATCAATTGTTCATGTCATTAGCAATTACAATGCAATCTAGCATAATTCTCAAGGCCTAATTGAATTACACACATGCAAACCTTCACTAATCACTTTAATATCAACAATCAATCAACACAATTCCAAAATTAATCCCAATTAATCAATCATACAAGTTTCACCTAATTCCTAGCCAAACAACTATTCAAGAATCATCATCTATCAACTAACAACTATGGAGATCAAGAATCAACAAAATATCAAGAACAATTACACTAATCAAGCATCAAAATTAAACCAAACAAACATGAAATTAAACAAAGCAATAAGGTGAGATAGAGTTAAGAATGCTCATTGATAATAGAGAAGATCTTGAACACAATTGTCACCCTTGTATCTTCAATCTCTCAATCACCATTGAAATCCTTCACTTTCTCTCTCTAAAACTACTCCTAATCTAGCCTAATCTAGATAGAGAAGCTCTCCACCTAAGAGAGAGAACTATTCTAAGATTAAGAATTATGTGAATGAATGATAATAAAAACCCCCCAAAACAATATATAAACAAAAGGAGAAAAGAAACTTAAAATCGTAAAAGACCCAGAAGTCCGCGCCCTCGGATAAAATCGGCCGCGCTCGCGGACACCCCACAAGCCGCGCCCGCGGATAAAGCCCGCGCCCACGGGGAGCCCGCGGCCAGCCTGCGGAGAGTTACTGCCCAAAATGGCAGAAATGGGTTACGACAGATTTGCAGGGCCAACTTTGGAAGGCTGTAACTCACGATCTAAGAATCGTATGAAAACGTGCGACCTATCATTGGAAAGCTCTTTAAGTCTAGTTTCCAACCCAACTTGAATCACTTCAATCCAATCTGTATAATTCGAGATATGGACTAAACAATGCACAAAGGTCCTTTTTGATACTTTGTAAGCCTTCATTTTCCTTTGTTTCTTGGATTGGCTTGACTTGCGTGCTTGGCTTCCCTAACTTGGATCCATTAAATTCCTTGAATGCACTTGAGCTCCCTCCTTGATGATTAAATCTCGGGAAGCTCGACGCACCTAGAAAACAATTCAAACAAACGGAGAAGCGAGGGAAAAAGCCGAGAAATGAATAAAATAATAAGAAAATTAAACCACTAAAAGCACGCATTTCTCTAAACTAACACACAAATACGCAAATCAAGCATTATTCCCTTAAAACATGACATAAAAGACTAAAAAAAAGAACATAGAAATATAGAGAAAACATAGCCTAAAGGTGCCATAAATGACACGGATCAAATTCCCCCAAGCTAAACTTTTGCTCGTCCTCGAGCAAAATAAAATCTAACCCAAGGGAAAAATGATGAATTTATTCAAGCAAATAAAGAAACAAGAAAGAAAGAGGATGAGAATATACACTAACTCACTTTCGTAGGAATCACGGTCAATTTTAGCAACTAAAGACAAGCCATTTAAACCCCTAGATCGCCCTAGAGGACGAGTGATGCTCTCGTAAAGGTTTCCTAAGAGATTAATCCATAACTCTCATAATAATACAAATAAGGCAAAGCATAATGAAGGAAATCAAAAGAAAAGAAGAGCAAACACATGTTCATGAAAGGACTTTTTAAAATGTACAAGCATAAATGAATGCAAATCTTTCTAAATAAGTAAGGGAGTGCACGCTCCAAGATACCTAAGGTTGATTGAAACATAAATATGCTAAGCATAGGAACTAGTTATCACACTCCACTTTCATCCCAAACGTTCTTACCGCGTTCCCCCTACTAATCTCATATCTCCCCTTAGTGAGCGTCTCATAGATTCCACGAAGGAACCGGAAAAAAGATCAAATTTTTGGCTTACTCGACATCTTGACCTCGTATCCCCTTTCCTTAGGCTATAACCCATGATTCCCTCCACCGATGAATGACTCAACCCCTAGGTCAAAAGGTCTTTCAAAAGGTTGTAACGTAAGGCAAAAAGGGTTAAGGTAGGCTAAATTTAAAATTTGGTGGTTAACCTAAATTGTGAAGCAAAGATTGCGCATTTCTTTACACCATAACCAAGTAATCACCAAACAAAAATACCAACACCCCCAAGCTTATTCAAAGCTAAGATCACAAACATATACACAAAAAGCGTGAGAATGCTTCCCCCCAAGCTTAAATGGAGCATTGTCCTCAATGCTCAAAAAGGAAGAATACTCACATAAAAATATTTTTGCATTTTTCACTTTTTTTTTCATATTTCTTTATTAGTGCTTTGTCCTCGCCTCTTTTTAACTTTGGACGGCTTTTACAACTTTGCACTTGCTTTGTCCTTGCCTTTTTTTGTTTTTACTTTGGAAGGCTTTTTTCATTTATTCACTTGGCATTATTCACAAAATATACACAAAAACACGATCTTGCTTTCTTTTTTAACCAATAACCAAACTTATATACCACAATCTCCAAAAAATGATCATTTGCTTCACAAAAATCCAAAGATGAAAACAAAAATGAAACAAAAGGCTCAAGATCTAAAGATGTGGCTTGAAAATAAGGGAAAAAGGCTCAAAGGACTAGCAAGAAGGAAAATGTATCCCAAAAACCAAAAGTAAAAAAAAAGGACACTATCCTAGTAAAAGGAAAATACCTCCCCGAAAATATGCCTTTAATTTGTTAAGTGTTTATAAATTTAGTTTGACCGAGGGAAGATTAGATAACGACCTAGTTTTCCCCTCGTCAAAATGGCGCCGTTGCCAGGGATCAACAAGTAATCATGTCAATTGCAACAACTTGGGAAGAGCATGCCAATCAAAGGTTGTGAGGACTAATGATAAGAGCAATCAATAGGAATCAAAGAGCTATCTCCTAATTGTTAAGCTAGGGTTTACTATGAATAACAAACTAAGAGAATCACAATCAAAACCAATCGATAATTGCAATTCCTAAATCAATTGTTCATGTCATTAGCAATTACAATGCAATCTAGCATAATTCTCAAGGCCTAATTGAATTACACACATGCAAACCTTCACTAATCATTTTAATCTCAACAATCAATCAACACAATTCCCAAATTAATCACAATTAATCAATCATACAAGTTTAACCCAATTCCTAGCCAAACAACTATTCAAGAATCATCATCTATCAACTAACAACTATGGAAATCAAGAATCAACAAAATATCAAGAACAATTACACTAATCAAGCATCAAACATCAAAATTAAACCAAACAAACATGAAATTAAACAAAGCAATAAGGTGAGATAGAGTTAAGAATGCTCATTGATAATAGAGAAGATCTTGAACACAATTGTCACCCTTGTATCTTCAATCTCTCAATCACCATTGAAATCCTTCACTTTCTCTCTCTAAAACTACTCCTAATCTAGCCTAATCTAGATAGAGAAGCTCTCCACCTAAGAGAGAGAACTATTCTAAGATTAAGAATTATGTGAATGAATGATAATAAAAACCCCCCAAAACAATATATAAACAAAAGGAGAAAAGAAACTTAAAATCGTAAAAGACCCAGAAGTCCGCGCCCTCGGATAAAATCGGCCGCGCTCGCGGACACCCCAAAAGCCGCGCCCGCGGATAAAGCCCGCGCCCACGGGGAGCCCGCGGCCAGCCTGCGGAGAGTTACTGCCCAAAATGGCAGAAATGGGTTACGACAGATTTGCAGGGCCAACTTTGGAAGGCTGTAACTCACGATCTAGGAATTGTATGAAGGCGTGCGACCTATCATTGCAAAGCTCTTCAAGTCTAGTTTTTAACCCAACTTGAATCATTTCAATCCAATCTGTAGAACTTGAGATATGGTCAAAACAATTCACAAAGGTCCTTTTTGATACTTTGTAAGCCTTCATTTTCCTTTGTTTCTTGGGTTGGCTTGACTTGCGTGCTTGGCTTCCCTAACTTGGCTTCTTTAAATTCCTTGAATGCAATTGAGCTCCCTCCTTGATGATTAATTCCCGGGAAGCTCGACACACCTACAAAACAAGTCAAACAAACGGAGAAGCGAGGGAAATAGCCGAGAAATGAATAAAATAATAAGAAAACCATTAAAAGCACGCATTTCTCTAAACTAACACACAAATCAAGCATTATTCCCCAAAAACACGACATAAAAGACTAAAAACGAGCATAGAAATATAAAGAAAACATAGCCTAAAGGTGCCATAAATGGCACGGATCAAATTCCCCCAAGCTAAACTTTTGCTCGTCCTCGAGCAAAATAAAATCCAACCCAAGGGAAAAATGATGAATTTATTCAAGCAAATAAAGAAACAAGAAATATCGAGGATGAGAATATACACTAAATCACTTTCGGAGGAATCACGGTCAGTTTTAGCAACTAAAGACAAGCCATTTAAACCCCTAGATCGCCCTAGAGGACGAGTGATGCTCTCGTAAAGGTTTCCTAAGAGATTAACCCATAACTCTCATAATAATACAAACAAGGCAAAGCATAAAGAAGGAAATCAAAAGAAAAGAAGAGCAAACACATGTTCATGAAAGGACTTTTTAAAATGTACAAGCACAAATGAATGCAAATCTTTCTAAATAAGTAAGGGAGTGCACGCTCCAAGATACCTAAGGTTGATTGAAACATAAATATGCTAAGCATAGGAACTAGTTATTGTTTCGGGGGTTTTTGTCCCTTGGGAGAGTTACAACACTGAGACTAGATTCAGCAAAGGACGCCTGTACCTGCAAAGCAAACGGACCGCCGGATGGTCGGTGGTCCGCCTCCGAAGATTAAGTTAGTAAGTATTCGGTAGTAAAACGTGCGGAAATAAAGTTATCTGCTCGGATTCCAACCTCAGGTAAAGTGTTGTCTGTTCCTTGAAAACGACAGCTCTGTAATAAATGAGAAAGTGACGTGTTGTCTCGTATTGCGTGTATATGTTCCTGTCATAAATGTAGGAATTGTCCCTATTTATAGGGTCCTTTTGGAAAGTGTGCCCTCCCTAGGATCTGGTGACCTAGGGATTAGGTCACGCCGAAAAACGGCGCCTCAAGGTTTGGGCCCTTGAAGGCCGCCATTCCAGAGGCAATGTCTGAGTGACACGTGTCACTGAGCCCAAAAGGCTTTTGGGCATCTTTTAGGGTGACACGCGTCGCCCTCTGAATGGTCCATGCTGGATCGTCAATCTTTGGAGGACAGAAGGATGTTCGCCCACCACGTGTCATCAGCTTATAGGTCCAGATGGCACCATTACTAATGACACATGGCAGTTTCTGATTGGGCCACCTGGCCGAGTAAAAATACCCAAATCATTTGCCCCTCACACGGGTCACGTGCATTGCACATGGCACCTGTGACAGGTGTCATCATCCGACTGGACAGATTTTCAAATTGCATTTTGGGGGGAAAAATTAGGGTTTCCCCTTTCTATAAATAGGAGGGTTTGAATCCATTTTTGTTTTCACACCTTTGCGAATCTTTGGAGAATCTCTGGAATTTTGACTTTCAAAGACTCTCAAAGACCTAAACTTTGTCAAGCATCCGATACTCGGCTTTCTGTCCGTCTGCTTCAGCCAACCAGGCATCTCGTAATACCTTCTTCTAAGGTAACCGCCTGCTCCTTTCTTTTATTCTTTCTTGCATTTTTCATTTATCAAATGGTTTCCCAAACATACACGGAACGGCCTAGGTTAGTGATCAGCCGGTCACCGGGGACGGCTGAATCTAGAACTAGGAGTGCCGAATGCTCATTCGAGAACTTTCCTTTAAGTACATCTCCAAATCCGACAGTGTCTGTGCATCTGCATGACACGATGGCTCGAAAAAAGCAAACAACAAGGAGATATAGGCCGGATGGTTCCTTTTACCATTCATACAGTGAGACTCCCAACTCTAACGGCTCCATTAGGGTGCCTGCTAGTGAAATTTCTGAGCACCCCCCAAACCCTTCTTCTGACCTTCCCCTAAATCCAACTTATTACTCTTCCCCTTCTTCAAGCGGCACCCCCAGTGATACTATATTGCGGGAAGCCGATAGTCAGTACCAGGCCGAGCCTTCCGAACAGGCGTCGAAGGAGAGTCTAGGGGAGGACCCTGCTGGCCCTAGCCGGCAGTCCCCTAGCTCTGGGGAGAGTTATGATGACGATTCGGCCTCGTCATCTTCTGATAATACCTCCGTTACCTCAGAGGAGGCCCGAGCAAAAATAAGCACTGCAAGGGAATCCTTGTCAATAGAAAAGGGGGAAGGCTAGGCGGAGCCGAGTGCTTCTAGGCGCTTGGAACGCGCCCCCTACTATCACCATGTTCCACAAAGCAAGCGGACCTCTATGACATCCGGTCTTGCTAATTTCAAGCGCAAGACCGTAATGGGTCATGGCTTTTCCTTGTCCGTTCCCAACAAGGATGACATGATAACCTGGCCGACCCTGGCCAGTTATAAGGACCAAGCCTTCGGCTGCTACGAGGCGGTCCTTCAGGCTGGTCTACGCTTCCCTCTCCATCCGGCCATGGGGAGAATACGGGACGGATACCAACTGGGTATCTGGCAACTTGTCCTAAATTCATGGATCAATATCATCGGGTACGTTGCCGCATGTGAAATGCTGGAGGTGGATCCCAGCTTTGAGGAATTCGCCCACATGCATTATCTCAGCCGAGCGCCTGCCAAGGGCGGCGAAGGCTGGTACACCTTGTCCACCTACAAGGGGTACATGATGGCAGTCGGCAAGGAGAACAAGTGGAAGGACTGGAGAACAAAGTTCTACATAGTCCATTCCTCTAATAGCCGACTGAACCAAAAATACAATAGGTGGAACAAGGATCTGCCCCTCCTGGCCTGCAAGAGCGCCTTGCCCCCTCTCCCTACGCGGGCCCAGGAGGAAATTTTTGACCGGGGTTTATTCAAAGTGTCCGTTCGGACAAATGAGCAGGGGGAGAAAATAGTCGTCCCCCAGAACTACATTCCCCTTTACAAGTGGCTGGAAGATGGGGTGTTCTTGGCCGCTTGTGGGCTAAGCTCTGAGATGCCGAGAGGTAGTCGGCCGTCTGATTTTTTGCAACCATTAAACTGTTTTTCAATGTATGTTTATGAAGTCTAACTCCTGCTTTTGGTGCAGAAAAAGCTATGGAAAATATCTCGGCAACAAGGAAGCCGGCTGCCGTCTCTGCAGCAAAATATCTCTCAAACGTCCTTAATCGGGCGAATGACGAGCAGAAAACAGCCGGGACTCCCAAGGTAGCTATTTATGACACTTGGTATATTTTTCAACAAAGGTTAAATTTTGCCCGCCTGTTTTTCCGACGCCTTTCTTTTTGCTCATGTAGAGTGGTTCCACCAGGCCTTCTCCCTCCAAGCAATCCCAACCCAAGCTAAGCAATCCCAACCCAAGCTTAATAAAACTGGGGATGGTGATGTGAGTGCATCCGGCAAGAACCGGAAGCACATTTCTCACAAGCCCAAGAGAGGGGACGACTCTACTCTCGAAGCTGACAGGGAGGTCAGCAAACCGGATGCTACTCAGTCATTGAAGGGTGGCTTTAAGCAACCCAGCACTGCTGTCGGCTCAGCAGGAGAGAAGAGGCGTCACGGGAAGGAGGAGGAGGTTCAGCCGGACGGTATAAACCGCGCCTTTACTGAATTTCTATGTCAAGATAGTTTCTTAGAACTTCTTTGACGAACTTTTAATTTTGCAGCTCCTGTGCAAAGGCCGACTGTCGTCCAGATGGCCAAGGACATGCTGAGGGCGCTTGACCCAGAGGATAAGGCGTCCGTAAGAGGAGTCGGCACCCTCAACTTAGATGCCATCTTGGGGAACCTCTGTGAGGTAGAAAGTTAGCTTAATTTTCTTAGTATTTAAGCACATATTCGACTGGTCTTGACCATTAGGCTCTTTTCTCATTTTCAGGTTATGCTGCGCATCCAGGGGCTAAGAAGGCCAATCTAGGAGAAGTTTAAAGAGGTAACAGCCGCTAAAGCTCGAGCCGAGTCCGCCTTAGACCGAGATCAATTTGAAATTGCTCAGAATGAGCTTCTGACCTCTGATATGATGTATTCCCAGGCGGACGCCAACCTGCAGGTGAAGAAAGACTTGGATTCGGCTCGCTCCAAAATCAATGACCTTAAGGCCGAAATTAAAGGCCTTAAGGAAAAGCTTGAGCCTCTTCAAGAGGCCAAGAAAGAGGCCGAGAGGGCCAAGGAGCGGGTTGGCCGCCTGGAGGGGCGCCTGGCGAACAAGGAGAAGCAGCCGAAGGCCAAGTTCCAGTCCCGAGCTGAGGAGGAGAAGGAGGCCATTGTCAAACAAATGATGGAAGACTATGAGGCCATCATGCGGATGGCATGGGAGGCGGTACAGCCGGGTGCTGATTTTGGCATCTAGAAATCCAAGTTTGATCAAGCAAACGAAGATTTCAATGCTGAACTCCTTCGCCAGGCTGAAGAGGAGGCGAACAAGGCTGATGCTGATGGCGAAGAGGTCGGCTCCTCATCAGGCTCTTCTGGGGACGAGGAAAATGCGAAGCAGCCGGCAGGTGAAGATGCGACTGCCAATGTTGATAACTCCCCTGTCGCTTAAGCTTTTTATAAGTTCTTTCTGCGGCCGAATGGCCATTTATTTCATCTTCCGGCCTGCGTGCCGAGTATTTGTGTATCTTTACCGACCGAGGGGTCGGGTAAATTAACAATTTCTCTGGCTTTGCTAGCATACAATCTTACCCAGTCGTCTGGTGACGATTGGGCTTTTTAATTTGAAATCATTCGGCCGTTTGGCTGAAGTTATTCATATTGTTGTTTTTTTAAATTTTTTCATTGCATGTTTTTTGGCTAAGTATTGTAACCTGTATACCATGCGAATGTTCTTACCCATGGACGGATGTCGAGTGGTTTCGGTTGAGTGGATTGATTGACTTAGAAATTATTGATACTTAGAAGGGTATGCATGGTTTCTAAGTCAATCAATCACTATGGTGATTTCCCCAAACCACACGACAGACGACCATCCGGAGCTAATGGATAATTGTTTTCATTCGGCCATTGGCACAAACGAAGTACAAAATTCTTGACTTAGCAAATTTGCTAAAAAAGAAAACCTTCGCCTATTTTGCCCCAAGAGCTAATAGCAGGCGCATCCGGCCAGCGGCCTTGTCGAGATAAGATGCTAAGTTTTAACTTAAGTATTATTTTTACTTAAGAAGAATAACCCGCCTGTCTTGCCCCTTGAGCAAAGAACAGGCGCATCCGACCCACAGTTTTCTTTTTTAATCTGCTAAGTTTTTTAGCTCTCCCTTTTTTTTTGCAAGTGATCATCCGCCTGTCCTTCGTTTGGGCAGAAACAGGCGTATCTGGACAAAGGTCTCATAAGTTAACTTGACTTGTAGATCAGTAAAAATTTTCCGCCTGTCTTGCCCTAGAGAAAAAACAGGCGCATCCGGCCTAATGCCTCAATAGCCTCTACTTATGAAACAGTGACCCTTTTCCGACTTTGCTAGAATAGTTAGAAAATTCTGGCCTTTTAGATTTCACTTTCGATTAAATCAAGCGACTGCGAATGCTGCCTTAGCATTCGGTAGGGCCGGTTGATATATTTGTAGAGCAATGTGCCACCCAAATGGGAGATGCTTCTCCTCGACGAATTCGCCCGAATGGACGTCGCCGGTTATCTGACTCATGTTGGAGCAGACGGTCATACTCATGTTGGAGCAGACTGTGACCATTCAACCTCTATTTGTTTTTTTATTATCCGGCCATTGGCCTCAAAATGATTTTGCCTGGCCTTAGGCCTTTTAAAGATTAGCAAATATTCGCTAAGTGTTAACATAAACTTAAAGAATTTCGTAGGAACGACAGCTTTAAAGCAGTCGGCTCCTTCAGGGAGATTGGGGCGTCTGCTGTTGGGACAGACGCTTACCAAATATATTGGCCGCCTGTATTTTGTACAGGCGACACTAAAAAAGACAAGTTGGGAAATGAAGGCATATTCTCATTATCAAAATTTGAAATGACAAAATTTGAGGTATTTACATCCGTACTTAGAAATAGTACTTTTTCAAGTTGTCTACATTCCAAGTTCTAGGCAGCTTCCTGCCGTCTGGTTCTTCCAGGCGGTAGGTGCCGTCTCTTACTTCCTCATATATTTGGTAGGGGCCTTCCCAATTTGGGGTCAGCTTTCCCTGCTCATTCGCCCTACCGACTGCCTCCATTTTCCGTAGCACAAAGTCCCCTAGTTTGAGAGGACGCTTGTGTACTCTTTTTTTGTAAGCCCGAGTCATTCTCAGACGGTAAATCTCATGGCGCAAGGCAGCATTGCCCCTACGCTCTAGAAGTGAGTCCAATGCCAGCCGCATGGCCTCCCAGTTAACTTCTTCGTCATATAACATGACTCGAAGAGTCGGTTCATAGTGTTCAATGGGCAGGACAGCTTCTGCACCATACACCATGAGGAACGGGGTTTCTCTAGTTGCCCCTTTAGCAGTCGTTCTGATGGACCAAAGGACGTGTGGTAATTCATCCGCCCAAAGACCACCAACCCGTTCAATTTTCTTTTTAATCCCGTTTGAGAATAGCTTGTTGAAGGCTTCGACCTGGCCGTTTGCTTGAGGCCGACCGACTGATGCAAAGAAGCTTGAGACCCCTTGTTCTCCCAGCCAAGTCTTGAGTTGAGGCGTCTCAAATTGAGGACCATTGTCAAAAACCATAGACATGGGCACCCTGAAGCGAGTGATAATATTCCTCAAGATGAAGGAAATGACATCTTTTGTCTTGATGTTTTTGACCGCCTCCGCCTCTACCCACTTGGTAAAGTAATCCACGGCTACCAATATGTAGCGCTTGCCACCTGGAGCCGTTGTGTAAGGCCCAAGTATGTCCATGCCCCATTTGGCAAAGGGTATTGGGCTATGGATGGCCGTCAGGTCTGTGGCCGGACGATGGATGAGCCTGCCAAAATTTTGGCACTTGTCACATTTTTTTACCATTTCCATGGCATCCGACTCCAGAGTAGGCCAGAAATAGAGTCGTCTGGCCTTGGCTGCTAGAGACTAGCCGCCTATATGGGAGGCGCAGAAACCCGCATGCAAATCTTCGAGGACCTCTTTACCCTTCTCTAGGGTAACACACTTCAACAGGGGTTTCAAGAAACCAGTTTTGAAGAGTTCTCCTTGCCTCAGCTCAAAGTTTGCCGCTTTCTTTTTCAGAACAGCCGCCTCCTGAGGTGAATCAGGGAGCGTGCCGTCTGCAAGATAAGCCCGGATGCTGTCCATCCAGGTAGAGCTTCGGTCGAGAATTCCAATGGGGTATTCATTAGATATACTTCTCTTTTCCATGACCTCCCAGAAAACCGACCGATGCGTTTCACAGGAGGCGGATGATGCTAGTTTTGACAGAGCATCCGCCTGATTGTTTGAAGATCTGGGCACCTGAGTTAGATGGAACTCCTCAGGTGTCCCAACTTCACTTTTGACTGCCTGCAAATATTTTATCATGGCCGGATGAGTGGCCTCGTACGTTCCATTGACTTGGAGTACGACTAGTTGAGAATCAGAGCAGGCGTCAATCTTCTTTGCCCCTGCCGCCTTGTAATACCGAATGCCGGCTAGTAGGGCCTCATACTCGGCCTCATTGTTTGAGACCTGGAACTTGAACCGTAGTGCATATTCGTACTTAGATCCCTCAGGAGATTGATAGATAATTCCTGCACCACAGCCGTTTAAAGTGGAGCTCCCGTCCACATACACTTTCCAAACCTGGTCAGTATTGTCCGGTGCAACCGGCCTTGTCATTTCGACAATAAAGTCGACGATTGCTTGCCCCTTTATTGCCTTCCTTGGTTCATAAGTGATTTCTAATCCTTGCATTTCAATCGCCCATTTAAGCATTCGTCCAGAAGACTCTAAGGTTGTGAGTGGCCGCTTGATCGGTTGGTCAGTATAGACCTCTACCGCATGCGCCAAGAAGTAGGGTTTTAGATTCTTGATGGCCATGTAAAGGGCAAGGCCAAATTTTTCAACCATGGGGTACCGAAGCTCTACGTTCCTCAGAACATGGATAATGAAATACACCGGGAGCTGGATGCCGTCTCTTTCAGCAAGAGAACGGCACTGAGGGCATGATCAGAGACGGCTAAATACATGAAGAGCTTCTCTTTGGGCAAAGGGATAACAAGCCTCAGCAAAGAGTGCAGATGAGTTTCCAGCTTTTAGAAGGCTGCCTCTGCATCATCCCCCCATTCAAAGTTGGTCTTCTTTTTGATTGCCTAGAAGAAGTAGAGACACTTGTCGCCTGACCGACTGAGGAATCTCACCAAGGCCGCCAGGCAACCTGTTAACTTTTTCACTTCCTTCACAGTACGGGGCGACTACATGCCGATTACCGCCTGTATTTTCTCAGGGTTGGCCTCTATTCCCCTTTGGTCAATTAAAAATCCGAGAAACTTTCCAGACTCAACGCCAAAGACGCACTTTTTGGGTTTAGCATGACCTTGTGCCGCCTGAGTGTGGCGAATGTTTCTCGGAGATCAGCAAGATGATCCGCCTGTTGTTTGGATTTGACTATCATGTCATCAATGTACGCCTCTACATTCCTTCCGATTTGATTAATGAAGACCGTATTAATCATTCGTTGGAAAGTAGCAGGCGCATTCTTCAAACCAAACGACATCACCGTATAACAGAACAACCCCTGATCAGTGACGAATGACGTCTTTTCTTGATCTTTTTTCCACAGGGGGATCTGATGGAAACCTGAGTAGGCGTCCATAAAACTCATCAGGGCATGTCCAACTGTTGAATCGACCAGACTGTTGATCTTAGGCAGTGGATAGCTATCCTTTGGACATGCCTTGTTGAGGTCTTTGTAATCAACACACATGTGCCAAGTTCCATTCGGCTTTTTTACTAACATAACGTTAGCTACCCATTCAGGGAAATTGCATGGCCGAATGAACTTGGCGTCAAGCAGCTTTATAACTTCGGCGGCTGCCGCCTGACTTCTTTCCTCGCCATGGTTTCTTTTCTTTTGCCGGATGAGCTTCTTTTTAGGATCCACGGCGAGTTTATGGACAGCGAGATTCGGGCTGATGCCTGGCATCTCTTCCACTTCAAAGGCAAAGATGTCTTTGAATTCTCTCAACAGCTGGTGCAGGCTCTCACCCAGCTTTGAAAATGCAACCGTCCCCACCTTAACCGTCCGCTCTGGGCGGCTTTCGTCCAGAGGGATATCAATGTGTTCACCAGCAGGCTGGGGACGAAGATCATCCGACCGTTCCCCGGTCAGTGATTGCTATTGTTTTTCTTTTTTGACCACCATCAGCTGATCAGTCTTTCTTATCTTTTCGGCTAGTGGCGCCGACTGTTCTTCCTCGACATCGTCGAGGTCGATCGTTTTCTTGCCCCGGCCAGATGTTGCGGCCGCGGGCTTGACGTCCGAGAGATAACACTCTCGAGCCGTCTTTTGGTCCCCATTAAGGGAACCGACTATTCCATCATTCTTCTCATACTTGAGCAGCATGAGAGCAGGGATGATGACGGCTTTACACTCATTTAGAGTGGGGCGGCCAAAGATGAGGTTGTAAGCTGTGAGCTCTTCAACCACTAGGAAACGGATGGTCAAATGCCCACCGTCTCCCCTGCTTCCCAGGCGGACAGGTAAATCAATGCGTCTGATTGGGTGCACAAGCCCTCCCTCAAACCCAACGAGGGTGTGGGAGACCTCCATCATGCTATCCGGTTTGTACTTGAGATTGGATAAGCATTTGAGGCTGATGAGGTCTGAGGAGCTTCATGTGTCAATCAAAATTCGACCAACCAGCTGGTTGGCCACCTTGCATTCAATGACCACAGGGTCATCATGCGGCCGACGGACTTTGCCTCTGTCCTGCTCGGTGATGACAACTTTAGGGAAGGCGGACGTGCCTGCCGCCTCTCCTTCCACAACAGATTTTACCATCTTCCTCAGATGGTCCTTGGTGCCCCAGATGGTCGGGCCACCACCGGCAAATCCGCCTGCTATGGTGTATACCGGATCTTCATCAGTTTCGGCACTCACAGCAGGCTGGGAAGTCTTTTTCTTGGACTGCCCCGGATTTGCCTTTGAAGTCACTTTGGACTTCACATAGGACTTCAGCTATCCTTTGTCGGCCAGACGGTCGAGTTCCCGCTTGAGACTGAAGCAGTCGTTCGTGTCATGGCCGACATCCTCATGGAAATGGCAATGCTTGTTCTTGTTCCGATTTTCAGCGGAACCTTTCATAGGAGTCGGCTTCTCAAGAGTCAGCCAATCCTTAATTTCCAATAGGATGGAGCAGCAGTCCTTGTGGAACTCGTACCTTGGGACGTACGGTTTCCACTCTTTTTTCTTCTTCTGGGCTAGTTGATCAGAGTTATCAATGGCCCAGACTTGTTTTTTCTTTTTGCTCTCTTCTGGCTTAGGAGCCGGCTAAGCAGGCCGACTCTCCTTCTGTCGGTCGGACTTCTTATGGTCCGACTGCTTATTGGAGGAGTAGAGTTCGGTCTCCTGTATATAGGCTTCCGCCTCTCGTAAGGCTCCTTGCAATTTAAAAATTTGTTTGCGGACGAGTTCATACTTAAAAGTAGACCCGTCCTTCAGACCCTTAAAGAAGTCTGTGAAGGCGACCTCATCAGACAGCCCATGAATCTAAATTCGTACCAGATTGAACCGCCTGACATAGGAACGCAAGCCTTCTCTATCTCCCTGCTGTACATTGCCCAAATCAAGGCTTGTCTTTTTGGCAGGGATGTTCATAGAGAAGTTTGAAGCGAACAAGAACGCAAGCGTCTTGAAGCTATTAATGCAACCAGCCGGCAGATTGCCGAACCACTGTTGGGCTATGCCCTTCAGGGTGGCTGGACAGCAACGACACCATGCGGCATCATCCAACCCCTGTAAATACATGAGGTGGGTGTATGCTAGCAGGTGGTCTTCTGGGTTGGAGGTCCCGTCATAGGTTCCAACCAGAACATTTTTAACCTTGGCCGGCTGTTCGGCTTCAGTTATTTCCCTGGAGAAGGCAGAGGGTTGATCTCCAAGGCGTTGCAGCCTGACCTGTCAGTCCATCGGCTGATAGCCGTATGCCGCTTGTCCTGCAAAGAGGGCAGGTTGCATGTAAGGAAAAGCCGGCGACTAGTACAATGGCTGAGCCATGTACTGGGCCGACTGGATCATATGAGGGCCAGACTGAACCCGTGGGCTGCTTGCTTGGGTCTCATGTACAGACTGGGAATATCTCACAGAGGTATTCCGAAAGCTATCATGGTAGGTCGACGTTGAAGCCGACTCTGATAGCTAGGTCTTCTTCTGCTCAATGTATTGTCGAGCATCTGAGAATGTTTTCTTGCTACTATCCGGCTGTTTGTGCCGGATGGCTTTTCTTGTGCCCGTTTTTGGGAAACAGAGCCTAGTAAGGTCAAATTAGGACCGAGCCATCTCCGTAGGGGCAGGATGAGGAGTTAGTTGACTGTCCCTGACCGACTTCTGTTTGCCAGCCTGGGCTGGTTTCTTGGCCGACTGCTCCTTTCTAGGAGTAGGCGACTTCTTTGAGGCGAGTTGTTTGATTTCACCCCTTAAACTGCTCAGGATTTTCATGAGTTCATCTCGAGTGACGGGAGTCGATCCTGTCGCCTGGGAAGGATCACCCGTCCGCACCGAGGTCTTTTTTGGCTGACCAGCAGTTTTGCTTGGCCCCGCCTGATCAGTGTGACGGTCCCGCTTTTCCCTACTGCGGATGCGTTTTGAGATGAGGGACCCGTTAGGATCCACATAGGTTTCGACATCAGCGTCGTCCCCTGAGTCATGGTCCGTCTGGACCACTATGTCTTCTGGAGGCCGATTGGCCTCATTATTCGGTACAGGGACTTGTGAAGCCATTTCAGAGGTACTATCCCCACAGACGACGCCAAATATTTCGGGGGTTTTTGTCCCTTGGGAGAGTTACAACACTGAGACTGGATTCAGCAAAGGACGCTTGTACCTGCAAAGCAAACGGACCGCCGGATGGTCGGTGGTCCGCCTCCGAAGATTAAGTTAGTAAGTATTCGGTAGTAAAACGTGCGGTAATAAAGTTATCTGCTCGGATTCCAAGCTCAGGTAAAGTGCTGTCTGTTCCTTGAAAACGACAGCTCTGTAATAAATGAGAAAGTGACGTGTTGTCTCGTATTGCGTGTATATGTTCCTGTCATAAATGTAGGAACTGTCCCTATTTATAGGGTCCTTTTGGAAAGTGTGCCCTCCCTAGGATCTGGTGACCTAGGGATTAGGTCACGCCGAAAAACGGCGCCTCAAGGTTTGGGCCCTTGAAGGCCGCCATTCCAGAGGCAATGTCTGAGTGACACGTGTCACTGAGCCCAAAAGGCTTTTGGGCATCTTTTAGGGTGACACGCGTCGCCCTCTGAATGGTCCATGCTGGATCGTCAATCTTTGGAGGACAGAAGGATGTTCGCCCACCACGTGTCATCATCTCATAGGTCCAGATGGCACCTTTACTAATGACACATGGCAATTTCTGATTGGGCCACCTGGCCGGGTAAAAATACCCAAATCATTTGCCCCTCACACTCCACTTTCATCCCAAACGGTCTTACCGCGTTCCCCCTACTAATCTCATATCTCCCCTTAGTGAGCGTCTCATAGATTCCACGAAGGAACCGGAAAAAGATCAAATTTTTGGCTTACTCGACATCTTGACCTCGCATCCCCTTTCCTTAGGCTATAACCCATGATTCCCTCCACCGATGAATGACTCAACCCCTAGGTCAAAAGGTCTTCCCAAAGGTTGTAACGTAAGGCAAAAAGGGTTAAGGTAGGCTAAATTTAAAATTTGGTGGTTAACCTAAATTGTGAAGCAAAGATTGCGCATTTCTTTACACCATAACCAAGTAATCACCAAACAAAAATACCAACACCCCCAAGCTTATTCAAAGCTAAGATCACAAACATATTCACAAAAAGCGTGAGAACGCTTCCCCCCCAAGCTTAAATGGAGCATTGTCCTCAATGCTCAAAAAGGAAGAATACTCACATAAAAATATTTTTTCATTTTTCACTTATTTTTTTTATTTTTTTTATTTTTTTTTATAATTTTTCTTTTGTTTTGTTTTGTTTTTTTTTTTTTGGAATGTTTTTCTTACTTTATCAAAGAATTAGTCCTTGACTTTTTATTTGGGAAGGCTTTTACTTAGTCATTTGCTATTATTTTCCAAATATAAACAACTCAACCTTGTTCACCAATTCGAACCAAAATCCAAACTTATACACCACAATCTTCCAACATTGACCATTGCTTCATAAAAACCAAGGAAAAATGAAAATGAAACTAAAGGCTTAAGAATTCTAAATATGTGGCTTGAAAAGAAGGGAAAAAAAAAAAGTTCAAAGGGCTAGCAAGTAGCCAAATGTATCCCTAAACCCAAAAGTAAAAATAAGGAAACTATCCTAGAAAAAGGAAAAATACCTCCCCGAAAAGATGCCTTTGTCCTCCCTAGGTGGTTCGGTCTCGGTCTTAGGAATCATACGTTAAGATTCAAGATTAAGTTTGCGAAATTCAAGGATCCATGCCGCTCATGCAAGAACATGATGAAAGCTTGAAAAAGTATGAATCTCACATGGTTGTAGCAAAAACTCACTAAGGTTGTCAAATCGAAGATAGGGAGCAACTACCAACATGCCACAAACAAGTAGAATCCGGCTTCATGATCCCCCTAGTTCTAGACAACTACCCTAGCATGCTTTATCCTAGAATCAACCAAACATAATCTCAAACCGTGCACACCACTACCATTTAGGAAGAAAAGCATTCAAGTATTAACAAAACAAAACACATTCAAAATTTGCCTTGATAAAAACAAAAATCTTTTTGGAGTTTTTCAAAATAAAAGAACATGGAAAAGAATATACAAAGGTGCATGACATATATGAATCAACATTCCACCAAACATGATAGAATACCCTCCCCCAAGCTTGAATGAGACAACATGCTCAAACATAAATCAAATATTCCACGGGAGGGGAAAAACAAGGAGATTAATCCAATCAAACCAACATATGTCCAACAAGTCATCATCCACTAGAGAAAGAGGAAGAAAGGATATTACCGGATATTAGGTGGGTGTAAATACCCGCAAATGACCCAATTTTAACCTTTCAAAGCTAACAACCTCTAATATTGAATCTTGCCTTCTATATGCTAGCAAATGTGGTGCCAATCTTCCTTGATTCTTGATCCAAATAGAAGCACCAAAGTATATCAAGTCATGTACCTAGCAAAAGGAACACAAACATTTCCATGAGAGAAAATCTATTCTAAAAAGAAAAGAAAATGAAAGCAATAAAACACGGGTTACTTCCCGAGAAAGGCTTGCTTAAGGTCCAAGCTTCACCGCTCTAGAAAATAATAATTCAACGCACGCACACTACTACAAAAATGACCAAAGAGATCCGTTAAAATATGCCTAAGAGACCTCTTCATAACGGGTCTCTATCTCAGGGGTCTCTTTGATAAAGAGACCTGTTCAATAAGGGGGTTTTTTTATGAGAACAAAGAGACCCGTTGTCACTTATAGTGGGTCTGTTAAGTAAGTTAAAAAGTTGATATTTTAGAAGACGAAGAGACTCGTTATGTGAAATATAGGGTATGTTTAGATGTATCAAACAGACCTATTATGTCAAATAACGGGTCTGTTTGTTCCCTACTTTTTAAAAAAAAAATAATAAAAATTATTTTTGCAATTTGCTTTTGAATTTTGACAATTTTGTTATTTATGCTCCATAAAAATTGGCAAAAAATTCATATATTGTAATTTAAGATTGAATTTATTGAGATTTACATAAATTATTACATGATGTAAAAATAATGTGAATGATACCAAAAGATCATCCAATATATAAAACTACAACAAAAAAAATTACAATAATACGTAGTAATTACATTAATAGGATTGAGTACTCCATTTCCTATCTTCGTTGAGAATAAGGTGAGATCTGATGAATGATGCAAATCTGACAAAAAAGAAAAACAAAAAATTCATCATTATAATTAAGAAACATTCTACAATACAACAATTATTTGAAAACACATTCAATTGTTTTCATAAAAGCACAAAAAATTGCAATCATGAATGAAATTTTCAGCAAAGCATCAAAGACGATAAATACCATCGACTAATGCAAAATTGCAAATTTATCTTCAATATAAACCAGGGTGTATAATTATACAAAGCCTTTAAGATCAGATCTAATAGTATAATTTACTCTTTTAATAATTTCTCACCAACTAAAAATTCAAGAAAAGAAAACCCATATTAGGACAAATTACCTGAAAACTAACTAGCAGCAACAAGAACAACATGAACGCATTCGAATCTCATCAAACTCAGCATCAATCATAGCCTGAAGCTTCTCAAATTCTTCCTTAGCCAATTTCGCTTCTTCACCTCCCTCAACAACCGCCGAATCATTCACGAGCGTGGCGTTTCGGAGCCACCGATGGTGGTTATCAGACCATTGTGGGTCGGAGGAAAGAGAGAGAAGAATCTGCCGGAAGCGGCGGCTGCTGCTGAGGCGGCTTTCTCACGAGCGGCGTGGCGTTTCGGAGCCGCCGATGATAAATAGTTGGTGGATTTACGCTTTTGGTTTCAGAGATCCGGCTTCTTGGCGTGGACGGCGGCTGATTAATTTGATACTCTGTATTGAAGAGAGAGAAGGAGTGACGGCGGCTGAGTCAAAGAGAGAATGAGGTAGGGTTTTAATTTGGGGTTTGGGTTTTGAAGAAAGAGGATGCAAAGGAAAGATCAGTAGCTTCTTCAGTAGTAGGTGAATGAATTTAAGGACATACTCGTAGTGATTAAAACAATTAAATAATAATAAAAAAATGAGTATGAATTAAATAGCACTCATTGTTGCCGCAAGCCAGCAAGGAACAAAGGAAAAGACCCGTTAATAATGAGAACGGGTTTCTTATCTTTCTAATACACCAAATATGTGGGACCTAACATAATAAAGAGACCCGTTGAGTTTGACAACAGGTATTTTATCTCTCTCATTTTGTCATTAATGCATGTAAGAGACCCGTTATAATTAATATTAGATCTCTTTTATCAAACAGACCCGTTGGTTAAATAACAGGTCTTTAATTGGGGGTCACTTTTCCAAGTTTTGTAGTAGTGGCAAGAGCTTGTGAAAATGCACTACTACACATTTCATAGGAGAGAAGGTAGGCAAATGACGCGAAGAGTACGTGCAACAAGGATAGTGCACGCAAATGAGGAAAGAGATGCCAAGAAAAGGAAGAGGAAGAATAAAAAGAAAATTATACAAAATATGAAGAAAAAGAACAAGAAGAAAAAGAAGGCAAACTCTCCTCAAAATATTTTTGGGTGGCAACATCACCCTTTTCCTCAATTGGGGACAAATGAGCTTCATACAAATCATCATAGACAAAAGGGTCCCCAATAGGCTCATTGACAAAAGAAGGGAGGGAAATAGGAGTGTAAGGGATATGGTGGAATCTTCTTGAAAAAGGGGTATGAGAAAAGAGAAAAGGGGCTATGGTCTCACAAATGAACTTTTTCTCACCACCATGCCTCAAATCACCAATAAGAGCATGGAAATCAATTATAGAGTCCTCAAAAGAAGAACACTCATGATATCCATCTCCCTCAAACATCCAACCTCCAAGAGGAACAACATAATCCCCTCCATCACAACTATGAACAACAACTCCCTCAACAACTTTAAAGCCCAAGGTCTCAAAACCATGCATGAATGGATGCAAATTCATTTCAAACTCATCTCTCTCCCATGAAGCATCCTCAATGAACTCATTTAAAAGGCTATGGGTTTTCTTTTGACTCTCAAAGAATACATTGGTCATAACCTCAATCGAGTCGAAATACTCATGGATAGAAGAGTCACAAACATGCACATGAGACTCATCAAGATGGGAAAGAGGGTTAGAAATTTCAATATCAACACTCTCTTCATTCTCAACTCCTTCACCATCACTCAAATGCTCACCAATGGGATCCTCACACTCTCTTGGTTGCTCAAAATCATCATCATCATCCTCAACACACACAGTAAATTGGGATTTATCACAAACAAGCATCAAGGATGACAATTGGCTTTCTAACTCTTCTCCTCTTCTCTTTTCCTCCTCCATACGCTCCTCATTCTTTTTCATTATCTCTAATTGACCTCTCATAGAATTAAGAATCATGCATCTCCTTACTAGGCCCAAACTCATTATCAAGCTCAATGCGCCTAATTTGAGACTCAAATGTATCAACAAGAGATTCAAAAGATGTAGAAGGTTGAGGCTCAACAAGAGAAGAAGAAGTACAACCAAGATTGGAAGAATCAACATTAAGATCATGAGCATATACATCACATTGGGGAGTGGGGGCACAATTTATAACATGAGATTCATCATTAAGGAAATGAAGCACATCACAAGAAGGCATGGTAAATAATGAAGAATATTGAAACACACCATTAGCATCAACTTGAGCTTGCACTTCATTATCATGAACAAAAGGAGAAATAAAGTTGAAATCATGTGTTCTAGGTTCACTTAAGGGATCATGTGACAAATCATGGGAATTCATGCTAATATTAGAAGAATCAAGACATTGCATATCAATATTAGACTCATGATTACCCCTATCATAAACATCCCTAGCAAACCAAACATAAAAATCCCAAGCATCATCAATTGACAATGCTCTAAATTCACCATTATGAATACATTCAACTTCATCCCTAGCTTGCTCATTCAAACCAAAATAACAAATCTCACAAGCCTCCCAAATATTACAACAATTATAGTAAAAAAATCCCTCAAGTCTAATGAAATATTCACAAAAAGGCTCATTGCTATATTGAGGAAATGATAGACATGCCATATTTTTTTTCACAAAACAAACAAAAATCAAATAAAAGTAAAAATATACACAAAGACCTAGACTCAAGCAATCAAAAACACTCAAACAAAGACACCGTTTCCCGGCAACGGCGCCATTTTGACGAGGGGAAAACTAGGTCGTTATTTAATCTTCCCTCGGTCAAACTAAATTTATAAACACTTAACAAACCTAAATACGAGTATAGAGGCAAGTCAAGGGTCGAACCCAAAGGAACGGTAATGTTCAAGCACTTTCAATTATGCGCCTAAGCTAGGTCGAAGACGAAGGTAAGAGAGAATACTAACAACTAACAAAACAAGTAACCAAGGAAATAAAACACTAGGAACGGGGATCAACAAGTTATCATGTCAATTGCAACAACTTGGGAAGAGCATGCCGATCAAAGGTTGTGAGGACTAATGATAAGATCAATCAATAGGAATCAAATAGCTATCTCCTAATTGTTAAGCTAGGGTTCACTATGAAAAACAAACTAAAAGAATCACAATCAAAACCAATCGATAATTGCAATTCCTAAATCAATTGTTCATGTCATTCGCAATTACAATGCAATCTAGCATAATTCTCAAGGCCAAATTGAATTACACACATGCAAACCTTCACTAATCACTCTAATCTCAACAATAAATCAATACATTTCCAAAATTAATCCCAATTAATCAATCATACAAGTTTCACCCAATTCCTAGCAAAACAACTATTCAAGAATCATCATCTATCAACTAACAACTATGGAAATCAAGAATCAACAAAATATCAAGAACAATTACACTAATCAAGCATCAAACATCAAAATTAAACCAAACTAACATGAAATTAAACAAAGCAATAAGGTGAGATAGAGTTAAGAATGCTCATTGATAATAGAGAAGATCTTGAACACAATTGTCACCCTTGTATCTTCAATCTCTCAATCACCATTGAAATACTTCACTTTCTCTCTCTAAAACTACTCCTAATCTAGAGAGAGAAGCTCTCAACCTAAGAGAGAAAATTATTCTAAGACTAAGAATTATGTCAATGAATCATAATAAAAACCCCCCAAAACAATATATAAACAAAAGGAGAAAAGAAACTTAAAATCGTAAAAGACCCAGAAGTCCGCAACCTCGGAGAAATCGGCCGCGCCCGCGGACACCCTGAAAGCCGCGCCCGCGGCCCAAGGCCCGCGCTCGCGGGGAGTTACTGCCCAAAATGGCAGAAATGGGTTACGGCAGATCTGCAGGGCCAATTTTGGAAGGGTGTAACACACGATTTAGGAATTGTATGAAGGCATGCAACCTATCATTGGAAAGCTCTTCAAGTGTAGTTTCCAACCCAACTTGAATCACCTCAATCCGATATGTAGAAATCTAGATATGGCCGAAACAATGCACAAAGGTCCTTTTTGATACTTTGTAAGCCTTCATTTTCCTTTGTTTCTTGGATTGGCTTGACTTGCGTGCTTGGCTTCCCTAACTTGGCTCCGTTAAATTCCTTGAATGCAATTGAGCTCCCTCCTTGATGATTAAATCCCGGGAAGCTCGACGCACCTAGAAAACAAGTCAAACAAACGGAGAAGCGAGGGAAAAAGCCGAGAAATGAATAAAATAATAAGAAAACCACTAAAAGCACGCATTTCTCTAAACTAACACACAAACACGCAAATCAAGCATTATTCCTTAAAAACACGACATAAAAGACTAAAAAAGAGCATAGAAATATAGAGAAAACATAGCCTAAAGGTGCCATAAATGACATGGATCAGTTAGCTTGATGATGTGAAGTTCGGGGATTTGACATACGCATTGTCAAGGGATTGGTGTGATTGAGAGTATTCGTTCTTTGTGTTGAACTTATTTATGTTTTACTATTTTAATTATGTTTTGGGATTTTGAATATTGGTTTGGTTTTAATAAGGGCCTTTATGGTTCCAATTTGTAAGCTTTGACTTATTGGTTTTCTAAATTATACTCCATTATTATAAGATGTAAGTTGGATTTCCGATGCAATACTTTGATAAAGCCTTAACGTTTTAACACGTGGCGGTAACATGCCAATGGTTCTTCTCTATTTTTATTTAAAGTAAGTGGTTTGGAAATGGGAGAATTATTGGGGTGTTACAAAGTGGTATATGGGAGCTTAGATTAGATTTAATTACCACTAAAGCCAATTCTAAAGTTTTTAGCACCTAACGTTTTAAATTTAATGAGTTTTATTTAACTACCTTATTTAAAGTTAACTTAAGTTTTCAATAAATTATTCTATTATATTATATTTATTTCGGCATTTATATAAAAAAAGTATTTGTTTATTTTATCTAATTTTCGAATTATTTATTTATTTTATTTTCTTAACTTCCTTTCTTGTTTCATTTTATCGGTGAAATTTGGGTAGCTTTAGAAAGGGCGTATAGGATAGATTATTTCTTTCTATATGCATTGTAATTAATTCTTTTGTCTTTTTATTATTGTATGAAGTGATTATGCAAGTTATTTAATTGTGTATGTTTTATCTAATGTTGCAAACTTGAGTGATCACCTAGTATCATGTTTAAGGTTTAAAGCACGTAATATGGAACTATATGTGATGATTTGTGCTATATGATATGTGTAAATTAACTTTACGTGAAGTATGTAATTATGTGATTATTATAATGCGTTTATTTAATTATATTATTTACTTAATCTTTGGATTTTGGAAGGGATATAATCAAGGGAATTATTTTATTTAATTTTCGTGTGCGTAGGAATGATTAAAATTAAATAATCATTTCCTTTAAAAGTGATTTATTAGGGGTGATTGTGTGGCCATGTCCACCTTTCTACCTTAATATATATATTTGATGATTATGAATGTGATTTATTGAGCAAGTGAGTTCTTTCGTGTTGATGTCGGCCTGAGAGTGTGTTACATTTTTAGGCAGAGAAGGAGGATGGCTAACAACGATGCTATAGCTGATGCTATTAGGCTACTAGCTAAGAACTTGAACCAAAACCGTAATAATAATCCTGATCCTGCGGGTGAGATGTTTAAGAAGCTTGCCCAAGTCAAACCACCATACTTTGAGGGAGGTGTAAACCCAACTTTTCTGGAGAATTGGATTAGGGAGTTCGATAAGATCATTGCTGCTTTGAATTGCCCTGAGAATATGAGAGTGGATCAATCTGCCATGTATTTGAAGGAAGAGGCAGATATTTGGTGGAGGGATAATGGAAACGTGCTTCGTGCTGAGGCTAATTTTGGTTGGGAGACTTTCAAAACCAAACTTAGGGAGAAGTTCTATCCACCATTCTTAAGGAAGCAAAAGGCTCAAGAGTTCATCAATCTGCAAATGAACAGTATGTCAATTACTGAGTACTATAACAAGTTTATGAACTTGTTGAGGTTTGCTCCTGAAGTAGTGCCTACTGAGGAGTTGAAAGCTCAAAGATTTGAGCAAGGTTTGACTAAAAAGTTACAGAAGGACTTGTCTGGAAAGACTTTTAAGACTCTTGATAAGGTTTATGGGAGAGCAGCACACCTGTGTAACTTGAATGTCAGAAGTGCACCTGAGAGTGGGAGTGTTGGAGAAAAGCGTAAGGATTTTGGGAATTCGAGTGACCAGGGTAACTTTAAGAAGCCAAGGAACGAGAATTTCCAGAATAGGAATGTTCAAAATAATGGAGGATCTTTTAGAACTAATGGCCAAGCTGAGAGACATTACAACTGCAAGAGATGTGGCAAGGATCATCCTGGAAAAGACTGTGATGGGAACTTGGTTGTGTGTAGGTTCTGTAACAAGAAAGGCCATAGGGAGTTTGAGTGTTTCTCCAAACTGAAGCAACAAGGAAATGGGAACAAGTTTACTTCAACAAGCTATCAAGGAGGGAATTCGAATGGTCAAAATGGAAATGCAAAGAACGGAAATGTTGGCAACAACAACTTCGGGAATCAAGGAAAGAATGTCACTCTAGGTCGTTTGTCTGTGATGAACAAGAAGGAAGCTGAAAGGTCTTTTGATGTTGTCACTGGTAACTTTTCTATTCATTCTATTTCTATTAAAGCTTTATTTGATTCTAGAGCCACCTATTCTTTTATTTATAGTTCTGTTGTGAAACAATAAGGACTAGTTGAACCGAATCCAATTAACTTGCCTATTAGTTTGCCTACTGGTGAAGTTTTGAGGTGCACCAAGATACATAAGGGATAACCATTGAGGATTAGAGAGACTGATTTTTCCATTTGATCTTATAGAATTTGAGTTGGGTGACCTTGATGTCATTTTGGGAATAGATTAGTTGACCACTTATAAAGCTAACATTGATTATGAGATACAGAAGGTTTATTTAAGGAGTCCTTTGGGAGAGAATGTGTCTTACAGACTTTTTGGGAAACCAAAAGGTATTGGGATTATTTCTGCAATGAAGTTGTCGAAACTTGTAAGTAAGGGGTATCCTTTGTTCTTTTGTTGTGTAACTTGTAAGTAATGAGTAGTAAGGTGGATGTGGAAGATGTTCCAATTGTAAATGAGTTTTTGGATGTATTTTGTGAAGAAGAAAGATGGGAGCATGAGGTTGTGCATTGATTATAGGGAGCTGAAATAATATGACAATAAAGAATAAGAACCCACTACCCAGGATCGATGATTTTTTGATCAATTGAAGCTAAGGGAGCTAGTGTGTTTTTTTTAGGATTGATTTACGTTCGGGGTATCATCAATTAAGAGTGGCTGATAAGGATATACCTAAGACTGCTTTTAGGATTAGATATGGGCATTATGAGTCTACAATTATGCCTTTTGGGTTGACCAATGCAGCTGCAATCTTCATGAACTTGATGAACTGAGTATTCCATGAGTAAGTTTGTAGTTGTTTTTATTGATGATATTTTGGTATACTCGAATTTTGAGGAAAAACATGAGCCCTTGAGAGGCCGAGGATTATATGAGAAAGAGAAATTCCGAGTTATTTAATGAGGTGAGTTACGAGGGCGTAACTCTTGTTCTTTAAGGGCGGTAGAATGCGTATAATTTCGCGCTTTTTGCCCTATTTTATGTTATTTTATGGTGTTTTCATGCTTTTCATAGCTATTTTATTGTTTACGTATCTAGTGAAGTGCGTAAATTGGAATGGTGATAAAGTATTTGTGTCGATATTATGACACAATTGGAATTCCAGCAACGTAATATTGAAAATTTTTGAAATGATATTATGCAAATGTTTTGCAATTTAAGGGATTTTGTGCTAAGTTTCGGGACGAAACTTCTTTTAAGAGGGGTAGATTGTAATCCCCCATATTTTTAAATATATTATAAATGAAATTTTACATTATTTATAATATTTATTAGTACGTACTTCTGAATTTTATTTTAAAAAGTTTCAAATTATTTTGGATGGAAAATTATTTTTATTACATTGTGATTTTTTTATGAACCATCATTCTATAATTCATGTCCAAACAATCAAAGCCAATCTCACTTTACATATTTAATTGGCCCATTAATTTTATGAGGCCCAATCTTACAACTTGCCCTACACCACTCTCTCTCCTATAAATACCCCATACATCCCCAAAATTTTTCCCACACTAAAGGTTAGTCTTATTTTCTCTCCTCTTTATTTTATTTTCTTATTTTCCTTTTATTTTTCTTTTTCCTTTTATTTTCTTTTCTTACCTTTTCTTTCTTCTTTCTCCTCCTTACGTGAGTTTCACTCACAATCACCACCATTGTTGCCGCCCTTATGCCGCCCAGTCACCACCGACGCCCCTCACCACCGCCGGCCACCTGACACCGGCGACCCACCAGCGCCCCAGTCGTGGCCCACTCCCCTTTCCTCCTTTTTTTTTTTTTTTTTTTTTAGTTTTGCTTAGAATTGATTTAATTGTTTTGGGTTTTGATTTTGTAGTATAAAGATTATATTTTTAGCATCAAAATCATGTTTTTGATAGCTTAAATCTATAATTTCATATTTTAATTATGTTATAAATTTTCAGATTTTGTAATTTTAAAACCTAGGGTTCAATTTATTTAAATTAGGATTTTAGGGTTCTTATGATCAATTAATTTGGGGCTTTTGTTCCTATTATATTTCTAATAATTAATTAAGCATAAATACATGTTTTTAATGAAGTTTTAAGGAGTTTTAATCTAAACTATATTGCTGGAAATTTGGTTAAGTATTAATTTATTGTTGTTGCTTGTTTTCTAGGAAGTGATTATTTCTTAGGAGACTTTTAAGTGATTAAAAGTGGCACAAAGGATTGTTTACACGAGGTACGTACATGTCTACTTCGTTGTAAGTAGTATCATGTTTAGGTACCAAAGAAAATAACTTAGTTTCATGATTAGAGAACACTTGGATGAAAATTGTTTGATTATACATTTAATTAATTCACGTGCTTATGTTTATGAGACATGTTTTGATGAATTGATTATGTTTGTATGAAATTATGGATGCAAACATGTTGAATTATATTGGATTAATTGTTTGTATGGAATGTTGATACAAGCATAATTTTATTGGATTGGTTTGTTAACCACATTTGGATTATTAAAGGATTGGAATTGAATGGTTTAAGTGGAATGAATTTATTAATTATTCCACAAGGTTGTTATTTATTTTATTTATTAATCAAGCATGACTTGTTAGTATGTTGAGTAAAAGTGGATTAAGCCGAAATGGCTAGGTGGGTTGACTATGTTCAACAGTTTGGATAATTTGGAAGTTTAATGAAATTAAAGGTCAATTTGTGATGTGATCACCATTGTCCTAAGATTAAAAGTAAATTGATAGATGTATGATTTTTATGTATGGTCTATTTGATTGAGTCGGCTATTAATTAAAATTGTAATCACGTAAAGTGAAACATGGATGAGCAATAAAACTCTAGAAAGCGTGCACTTCTAGAGTATTGACTATTATGGGTTGGGGTACACGGTGGTAGCCCGTGGCTTTTCGAGGCTTGTTTGATCAACATGTCCTCTTTTCTTTTGGTATTTACATTTTTATTTTATAATGAAAGTTAGATGGGATCCTAGACTAACTTTGGGAGAATGGAGTCGCGCCCATTCTTGCATTGCGCTAAACTTTTATTTTAAATGGTCATTTGGGACCAAAATGATTTGGTGGATTGGACAACCTCGTCTATTGCTTACTCTAAATTAAATTAATTAAATTAAATATAAAGAGTCAAGTGTTTGGAATTGATTAGCAAGTATGTTGAGTCGATTGAATTTTTTAAGTGTGGAGTCTTGATTAATGAATTCGTGTTGTATGTTTATTTACTTTAATTAGTTGAGTATGCTAGGTTTGGTACGTTGTAGCTTGTATGTACTCAGCTTTGCTGATTGCGTGCTTTTGTGTGTTTTCTTTTGGTCATGGCCTTCGCCTTTCAATGACCCTGTGATGATCCAATTATTACACTTGTATGATTGGGGAGCAGTATTGCACAGGTTAGCTTGATGATGTGAAGTTCGGGCATTTGACATACGCATTGTCAAGGGATTGGTGTGATTGAGAGTATTCGTTCTTTGTGTTGAACTTATTTATGCTTTAATATTTTAATTATGTTTTGGGATTTTGAATATTGGTTTGGTTTTAATAAGGGCCTTTATGGTTCCAATTTGTAAGCTTTGACTTATTGGTTTTCTAAATTATACTCCATTATTTTAAGATGTAAGTTGGATTTCCGCTGCAATACTTTGATAAAGCCTTAACGTTTTAACACGTGGCGGTAACATGCCAATGGTTCTTCTCTATTTTTATTTAAAGTAAGTGGTTTGGAAATGGGAGAATTATTGGGGTGTTACACCATTCGCCAAATGGGGCATGGACATTCTTGGGCCGTATACTCCGGCATCAGGTGGACGAAAGTACATCCTTGTTGCCGTGGATTATTTCACCAAATTGGTGGAGGCAGAGGTGGTAAAATATATCAAGGCAAAGGACGTCATCTCCTTCATTTGGAAGAACATCATCACCCGGTTTCGGGTGCTTATGGTTTTTTAAAATGGTCCTTAGTTTGAGACACCTCAACTCAAGACTTGGTTGGAGGATCAAGGGATCTCACACTGTTTTCCATCAATCGGCGGACCCCAATCAAACGGTCAGGTCGAAGCCTTCAATAAGCTAATCTCAGACAACATAAAAAATAAAATTAAAAGAGCTGGCGTCCTATGGGCGGATGAGTTACCTCACGTCCTATGGGCCATCAGAACAACAGCAAAAGGGGCAACTAGAGAGACCCAATTTCTCATGGTTTGCGACGCAGAGGCAGTCTTTCTCATTGAACACTTGAGCCGACTCTTCGAGTCATGCTATATGAAGAAGAGGCAAATTAAGAGGCCATGCGGCTAGCATTGGACTCCCTTCCCGAGCTTAGGGGAAACGCTGCCCTGCGGCATGAGATCTACCGTCTGAGAATGACTAGAGCCTACAACAAAAGAGTACACAAGAGGCCTTTAAAAGTAGAGGACTTTGTGTTACAAAAAATGGAGACAGTCGGTAGGGCGAATGAGCAAGGAAATATAATCCTTAATTAGGAAGGCCCCTACAAAATCTATGAAGAAGTAAAAGGCGGTACCTACTATTTGAAAACACCAGACGACAGACAGCTAGCCATAACTTGGAATGTAGATAACTTGAAAAAGTACTACTTCTAAAATTTTGTAAATTTTTGAATGAAAAACTTAATCAATGAAAAAGTTCCTTTTTATTTTTAATCCTGCTTATTTATTATATATGAGTACCGCATGCACAATGTGCAGGTGGCCTGCATTAACTTAACTAATACAGGTTGAGTTCAAAAACTCAATGGCTAAACCCTCGTTCAAAAAACGAGTTAATGAGGCTAATGGCCGAATATAATATAAAGACAATCAATTGTCTGCTCCAACATGAGTATGACTGTCTGCTCCAACATGAGTATGACAACCGGCGACACCCTTTCGGGTGAATTCATCGAAGAGAGCACCTCCTATTTGGGTGGTACATTGCTCTATAAACCAAAAAAAAACAAATGGACCTACCGACCATCTGGATTAAGATAACTGTAGGGAATATTTCAAGCATTACCCAAAACTTGAACCCCCACTGTGATCATACACTTGTGGTGGCGTCCAAAGGGAAAGAAGCTAGAGCAAAAGAGTCGCCAACAAGTTTTAGGAACTTGTAAGCCTTTCATAGGGTGAAGGTTACACCCCCTAACGATCCTCGAGATCTTTAACTCTAATAGGTTTGGAACCATGACTGGTGTTCGGGGATGAAGGTACAAATCCAATCTAAAAGAGAAAGAACCTGCCCTAATAATAGGCCTCTACTTTATTCTTCTCGTATTCATGTGCGCTTTCTGACTAACATGCAATCAATAGGTTTACCCTAAACCTGTTTATCTATGTTGGTTGAATATTAATGCACAAATAAATATATTATTGGCGATCACTTGAATCATAATCATATTAACCCTAAACTGGATTATTAATTATCTTATTAAATGTGACTACAAGTACAAATTCCCTGTAAACATGCATAAAAGGCGTGATAAAACAATAAAAATAATAATATCAAGCAACATAATAATAATCATAATCCAAATAATTATAATCGTCATCATAATAATAATCATAACAATTATAATTAAAACAATCATGTTAAAGCATAATATTAATAGCAAGATCCTAGACATGATACTAACATGATTAATAACGAACCCTAGCATGTCACTAAACATTAAAGATTTAGCCTTAACATGATACTAACATGAAATTAAGAAAGAAAATAGGAAGCATTCTTTTAATCATACTTGATATTAGGAATTTTTAGTTATTACCCTAAACATGATACTAGGAAGTAATAAAACATCCTAACATGATACTAGGAATCAAAATAATAATCTAAGCATGATTTATATATCATAATATCAATAAAGCAATTAAAGCACTTACTTGGATGCCTCGTACCTCTTTATAATAATAAAATACACACGTTAGTAACTTCAAGGAAAATATAATACAAACAATTAAATTAAACAATTAAAATAGAGATTTGGGACCAAACCCTCAGAAATACCAAACCTTTCACGTCTAGGGCGAAGGAAATTTCGAATTGGGCTAGGTGTATCTAGATCTTGTGAATGCGGAATTTTGTTTGTGAAAAGTTGGTTTAGAAAGAGAGAGAGAGAATATGAAGAATTTCTTGATGAGAGTTAGTGAGAATTCATGAGAAGAATTGATGATTAAAGACGGAGGTCTAAGGACGCTATTTATAATTAAAACAGTCTGGATTTGATAACAAAAGAATCGGAGTTTGAAGAGGAATAAAACACGCCTCTGTCGCCACAACATCCCCTGTCGCTAGGCGACAACCTGACGTTCGGCGCTGTAGGAGATTTTTCCACACATTTTCTATTTTTAATAAAATTAAATCGTAAAAGTCCGTATGAGGGGTAAAATCGTAATTTCATGTAAAACTCTTCTTTTATTCCAAATAAAGCTCAGAAAACTCAATTATCAATCATAATCCCATTAGGATTCAAAAGAACTTTCTAGAAGACTATAATCAATCCTTATTGCATTAGGAATGATAATTCATAATAGGCCCTCCTCTAGATCATTAGGCCACATATAAAGATCAAACCGGGCCTAGTTAAGTAATTTGGCCATAACTTCCTCATTATTCATCGGAATTGGGCTTATAATATATTGTTGGAAAGCTCTTTTTGAGCCCAATCCAACTACACCATTATTGGACCCTTATCCTGGATCAAACTAAACTGGATTGGCTATTTTTATAAAATAGGTTTTTGAAAACATAAAGGAGAGAATTTTAATAAAAACTAACCGTAACACTAGACTTTCCACACTTTTACTTCATTTGATTATGATTCGACGCGAAAGGTATTCATCACCGGGCTTGGTTTTGGGGAGACACAAATGGGTGTCTACAGAAGCCCCCACTTTGACTGAGTTTGGAGAAACGCAAGTTTCGAAAACAAAAGTCAAACAATTAATAAAGACGGAGAATGATTCAGAACATTCTGCGATCCCAAATCATTCTTGTAACACCGATACCTGCAAACTAGCGTTAGTTAAAACAGATAAAAGAGTTAAGAAACATGTATCTTGCACCGTCAAGCACACGTCTCTTGAGGTAACCGATTGTGTTGCATTTGCTGTTGTGACAACCCTCCACAAGCTAGGGAACGCCATTTTGCTGTTTTGATGTTCACTCATCTCTGAACAATGGAGCTTTTTTTATATGTCCACGCGTCTCTGAACAAAGAGCTTTGACGATCTTCCTCAAGCTAGGCGATACTGCCTGAAGACTGTTACGCTTGTAACTGCCTCCAATTTTCGCTGTGATAGTCTTCTGCAAGCTAGAGAACACTATCGAAGATTGCTTCGCTTGAAACGATCTTCTACCGCCTTATGACCATCTTCCGCAATCCCGGGAACATGATTGAAGATTGCTCCGCCTGAAGCCATCCTCAGTTTTTGCGATAATTTTCTAAAGAAAATTACTGAAGATCAACGCCCGTCGATCGTTAATGCTACTTGAATTTTGTTGTTGATGCTTTGGGTGATGACAATGCTCTTTTCTTCAGGAACAGTTGTCAACACAATTCTTGTATGATGTATGACAATCCGATTTAGGGAAAGTTGTCAATGCTTCGTAACAATCCATCCTTAGAAACGTTGCCACGATGAAGCGACAATCCGTATCTCGAAAAGTTTGCCAAAATCCAATTTTGGGAAAAGTTGCCAATGCTTCGTAACAATCTTTCATAAGAACTTTGCTATGATTGACAATCCACATCTTGGAGCATAACTCTTGAAAGCAATCCACCTTGGAATTTTTCTAATGCTATGTGACAATCCTTTTAGGAAAATATTGCCACAATTAACAATCCGTGTCTTGGAACATTTGCAAAAAAGAGTTGACCGACAATCCTCTTCGGGAAAATTTTCCACTCACTGAAATGAATGACAATCCAGGTTGAGGAACCTTTGGCGAAATTTATGATGAGTAGAAACCTACGACAATCCTTTGAGAAATTTTGCCATAGGGAACTGAGTGTATGACAATCCAATCTCAGAAAACTTGCCAATGAATCAATGAATGTATGACAATCCAAACATGGAAAAAATTTGCCAAACAGAGAAGGAGCACAACAATCCACGCTTGGAAACTTTGCCAGAAGTGACAATCCAATCTTGGAAAAATTGTCTTCGAAGAAGATGCGCGACAATCCACATTTGGAAATATTGTCAAATGGGGATGACAATCCAATCTTGGAAAAATTGTCGTATAAGTTCTTGCTTTTGAACCGATGCGTTGGTGCTTGTAATGAGCCAATGCTTAGGCGCTTAAGCTAAGTGAGACGATCGTCATCAGGTCAATCACTTACTGCGATTGTAATCGAGCCGACTACTAATCATGTCAATTTGCTTATAGGGGCTAATTGGGGTACCAAGGAACCCGAAATTGTTGTATAAAGTCCGCATAATCCAATAAGGGGCCATGTATCTCATCACCGCACCAACGCTTGCTGGAAGACTCTGTCGCCGCATCCTCGATCTGTCGCCAAGTGACAGATTTTGTCGCCAGGCGACAGCCTTGCCGTCTGACGCTGGAGTCAGGTTTTAATTTGCGATTTTTCAAAAATCCGGGAATGTTCTTGCTCGCTGGAATGTACTTGCAGTTATATTTTGGACTATAGGACTTTGCTTATCTTTCTTTAGGGTTGACCTAAGACTTAGTGTTGCTTAACTCATTGACTTGACATGACTCAAGGTATGACGACTCACTTCATATGACTTGTGTGTGCGTAGACTTAAGTCGATGTGATAACACGACATGACTCAATGTGTACATGACTCGAAATGCAAAAAACAAAATTTTCCGTCATTTTTGTGGAGGGTACCGACTTTCTCCCGAAAAAGAAAGACGCAAAAAAAGAAAGAAGCAAAGTTTTTAAAGGTGCATGTTGAATGAACTTTATCCGTTACCGTTGTCTCTCACAGTACAAGGATTATAACATCTTAACTATCCTAGTTGACTCGATAATGAAAGTATTTAGGTAACTCAGGCGCAGAGGCTAAGTACTTCATACTTTGTGATGCTATGATGATTGATCTTGATATGACAAGGCATGCTTCAGCGTTGTGTAAAGATTTCATGACAAAGGGTTCCTAAGGGAAGTATATTTGGTCATGTATTTGTGGTGTGTGTGAAAGTGACACTAAAGTTAGGCTGCAAGCCCGCAAGGGCTAAGTGTGTGGGAAAGTATATTGAAAAGAGTCAAATGATGGTGACTCTTAGGTTGGGTAGGATAATAATGTAAGGATCAAGCCCCCAAGTCTAGCTCTAAGTGAATAGGGATGAGAATTGGAGATCCTTTGATATGATCATGGTGTGAGTGTGTTAATGTGAATATGAATGCATGTTTATTACGGCCGAACCTCGAAGTGAGGTTGCCTACGTATTCGTTAGGAATCAGGCCGAACGTAGCTCTAACCGAACCTCGCACAAGTGTGTGTATATCTCAAAGAGGTCTTTTAAGGGTCGTAAAGTGGTTAGGCTAAAGTTTAAAGAAGAAAGGGATAAAGGCTCAAGAACCTCAAAAAGCCCCCAAGGTGTGCAACCTTGCTTTTAAATCTTTTTATGCTTGAGTTTTCTCACTTTTGAACTCTTTCTTTTGCATTTTGCTCTCTTTCTCTCTCTTTTTTTTTTCTTTTGCATTTTTTCATATTTGAATATTTTCTATAAGTGTGGGCAATCCCGATCATGCGGTCTATCACTCACTTGACATTCATGTTTCTCAGGCACGGTACTGAGCACTCGATAAGAGACGCAATCTGAGACGTGTTCATATCAAAGACATGTTCATGTCAAAGACATTGGAACACTTGCCTTTTTGTACGCTTTTATTTATTTTTTAGTGATTTTTTTTTTAAATCACTCAAGCTTTTGTTATTTGAAAATTGCATAAGTTACACACCATCCCATCCCAAGGTTAGGTAGATGTGGATCAAAAAATTAAAGGTATATCGTTAGACGAGGCTAAAAGTGTTTTATCAAAAAAGGATTGTATATTTGAAAATTGAAAGGATGATATAATGTGGCTACGAGGGGTGCCTCAAATAATTGGTATACCTGGTGCTGAATTCGGCGATTTTTTTTATGCAATGCAATGCAATGATCATATGTAAGGAAATAAATGCTCATTTTATTAAAAGGTAAAAAGGAAAAACCTACAAAATAAGATATAAGGAAAATAAAAAGTGCCTATGCTAGACTTTTTGGGGAAAGGAAAAAGAAAAAATAAAAAAAGAAGTCACAAAATCTTGTCGTTGAAGCCCGCCTCTTGTCTTGTGTTGTTTGCTTTATCATCACCCAGTCTTCTTGCTAGCTAGAGGCAATGGGATCTTGTTTGCCTCTATGAGATCTTGAATGAGATTTTGAAACCTGTAGCATTCATTAGTAGTATGACCATTTCCTTGATGGTACTTGCAATAAGAGTTGGGATTCCATCTCGAAGATCAATTTTCTGGTGTTGGATCTTTAGTAGGGCCAATAGGTTTGATTAATCCTTGATCATAGAGACGATAGAAAGAAACATCATAGGTCCTTCCAATGGGTGTGAATTCTCTTTTGGGTTTATTTTTAGATCCTTTATTATCCATAGCTAAGACACCGTTATGGTAAAAGGTACTAACATTATTACTAGAGTGGGTGTTTTCGGAAGAAGAAGGATTGTCGTTCTTCTTTCCTTTAATTTCCAGCCACTGTTATTACTATTGTTAGTAGCTTTTTGCTTTGCGAGGTCATCTTCGATTTCAATACCGATGTCATAGATGGCCTTGAAAGTATTCACATTATGTTAATATTTTAGATGCTTCAAATACTTCTCTTGGAGATTCTTGATAAACATCCTTACATATTCTTTTTCGGAGGGCACCTCAATCATCTTAGCGGAAGTTTCCCTCCACTTATTAAAGAAAGAAGTAAAGCCTTCATTTTCTTTTTGTCTTAGCATCTCAAGTTGTCTATAGTCAGTTTTGACTTGAATATTACACTTGTATCTTTCAATGAAAGCGTTTTTTTTATTCCATCCCAGCTAGAGTTTTTTTCTTTATCAAGAGAAAAGAACCAATGTTGACAAACGGTTTCTAAAGACATTGAGAATAAAGAGTGAAAAATATTCTTATCAATCCCCTTAATGTTCATTATAGTTTCAAAGGCCCTTGAGTGGAAGTAAGGATTATTTGTTGCCTTGAATTTAGGGATGTCATTGGCATTGAACTTCTGCGGAAGAAGCTCCTTGTCCACCGAGACCCCTTGTGAGCTTATGCCCTGGAACCTATAGTCATTGGATATTTTGCTCAAGCTTTCTTGCATGAGCTTCATTTGTTGTTGTTTCATAGGGTCATTGATTTGAAGGGTTAAATCCTTCAATACCTTAGTCACGTCAGCCATTTGCTTCTTAAGCTCATTGACTTCTTCTTGACTTGCCATTATCTTCTTAGCTTCTCTTTTTTGACCGACTGGTTTATCAAAAAGTTGAACTTGAACGAAGGTGTTGTCCTAGATTAATTGCCCTTCTCTCCTTGACCAAGTACTGTGGAATGGGAAATTAGGGATAAGGTTTTTTTTTATTATTTTTGGCTCAAGCTCAATTGAACATGAAATAGATTGAAAGCGGATATGGAAGAGAATAGAAATGGAGTGGACCCTCAACTCAAATGACGGAAAAATGACTCATACATGAACCTAAGACATGGTCATGGTGACATATACAAAGTGTGTGCTAAGACTAGTGAGTGTAGGTGACATGTTAAGACTTGTGTCAGGACCATGTGGCTAGACTATGTGACTAGACTCAATTAAGGACCAAATATAATTACAGCCATCAACAAAATAACCAAACTGATTAATAAACTGTTTAATTAGACTCGCCGTGATGACTCGAGCAAAAATCTGAAATGTCGCCAAAGAAACAGGACTGTCGCCGCACACTACAGTGCAGTATTAGATGAAAGAGTTGTCACACGGCGTTGCACAGTAGCGTTTGGCGCTGCAGCCCAGGTTTTTGAGCCATTACTGGAACATTAATCTGGCACTGCTTTTAGTATTTTTACTCTACGAGGACAGGCCTAAAGTCGTACTAAGTAAGTTTCGATTAATTTATTAACTTTAACTACTCAAATTAATTAATTAATTAATTAATTAGGCAAAGTCCTTTTAGTCATCAATCAGTTTATTTAGGCTTAAACACAAGTCAAACAAACAGTTAGGAAAAACACATAGAGTATGCACAACAAATAATGCACAAATAGTCAAGTAAGCACAATATGATGCACTGAGTTTGCAACCTAAACATGGCTCTAGTTCTCTAAAGTTCAGGATATGAGTTAGTCAAAGAGGGTCCATGGTTATGAGTCCGGATGTACCATGCGGAAGCCTTACCTTTGGAAGGTTTGGCGCGTCTGGATGGGACCCCACGAGTTAAACCTCGCTTCCATCGTTTGGGGAATTCAACATTCTCGGATGTACCCTTTGTTGCTCAGAGCGTTCAATCAGGTAGATGGAGCATGAATTCCCAGAGGGTTATGTCCATATGTAGAACACATATGGGCTTTAGAAAAGTGAGAAAAACTCAATCAAGAAGTAGAAACGAGCCAACAGTGCTAGATCTGGTCGAAACAAGAAGGCAGATTTCAGTCTCGGTATTGGAAGAACGAAGCGCCAGACAACAGAGTCTGTCGCCAGGATATAAGACTTATCGCCAAACGACAGAATTTTCTCCAGGCGACAGAGCCATATCATCGGCTACAAGCTCTGTTTTCTAGACGCTGGTTCCTACATGTTTTAGCAGCTTTTTGTGTTCTTAGAATTTTTCAGTTTTTGCAGTATTATTTCGATTCTAGTTGTGAAAGATATTCCCCAAATTTCCTACGTGTAAAAATCCTATGTTTTTGACTTATTACGGATGGTCTTTCCAACGAGAACCTTTTTTATGCATATGACAACAATGTTAATCAAAATTACTCATGTGAAATACTTAGAACTTTTTGAGTCTCATCCACTCATTCTAAATCATTGCCGAAATAAATTTCAAGAATTAAAATAGAAATCCTCCCCAGTGGAGTCGCCAAAAACTGTAGGGAATATTTCAAGCACTACCCCAAACTTGAACCCCACTGTGATCATACACTTAAGCATGGTGGCGTCCAAAGGAAAATAAGCTAGAGCAAAAGAGTCGCCAACAAGTTTTAAGAACTTGTAACCCGTTCACAGGGGGAAGGTTACACCCCTTAACTATCCAGGAGATCGTTAACTCCAATAGGTCTGGAACCATGACTGGTGTTCGTGGATGAAGGTACAAATCCAATCTAAAATAGAAAGAACCTGCCCTAATAATAGGTCTCTACTTTATTCTTCTCGTATTCATGTGCGCTTTCTGACTAACATGCAATCAATAGGTTTACCCTAAACCTGTTTATCCATGTTAGTTGAATATTAATGCACAAATAAATCTATTATTGGCAATCACTTGAATCATAATCATATTAACCCTAAACAAGATTATTAATTATCTTATTAAGCGTGACTACAAGTACAAATTCCCTTTAAACATGCATAAAAGGCGTGGTGAAGTAATAAATTAAATGTAATAATATCAAGCAACATAATAATAATTATAATCGTCATCATAATAATAATTATAACAATCATTATTAAAACAATCATGTTAAAGCATAATATTAATAGCAAGATCCTAGGCATGATACTAACAACATTAATAACGAACCCTAGCATGTCACTAAACATTAAAGATTTAGCCCTAACATGAAATTAAGAAAGAAAATAGGAAGCATTCTTTTAAGCATACTTGATATTAGGCATTTTTAGTTATTACCCTAAACATGATACTAGGAAGCAATAAAACATCCTAACATGATACTAGGAATCAAAATAATAATCTAAGCATGATTTATATATCATAATATCAATAAAGCAATTAAAGCACTTACTTGGATGCCTCGTACCTCTTTCTAATAACAAAATACATACGTTAGTAACTTCAAGGAAAATATAATACAAACAATTAAATTAAATAATTGAAATAGAGATTTGGGACCAAACCCTCAGAAATACCAAACCTTTCACGTTTAGGGCGAAGGCAACTTCGAATTGGGCTAGATGTGTTTAGATCTTGTGAATGCAGAATTTTGTTTGTGAAAAGTTGGTTTAGAAAGAGAGATAGAGAATAAGATTTAGCTTAGAGAGATAGAAGAATTAGAGAATTCTGGTTGAGAGTTGATGATAATTGATGATAAAAAATGGAGGTCTAAGGACGCTATTTATAGTGAAAATAGTCCGGATATGATAAAAACGAATCAGAGTTCGAAAAGAAAAAAAAAACACGCCGCTGTCGCCGTGTGACAGGGGCTGTCGCCGTGTGACAGGGTCTGTCGCGAGGCGAAAGAGTCTGTCGCTAGGTGACAACCTGGCGTTCGGCGCTGCAGGAGATTTTTCCACACGTTTTCAATTTTTTAATAAAATTAAATCGTAAAAGTCCGTACGAGGGGTAAAATTGTAATTTCATATAAAACACTTCTTTTATTCAAAATAAAACTCATAAACTTTAATTATCAATCCTAATCTCATTAGGATTCAAAAGAACCTTCTAGAAGATTCTAGAAAACTATAATCAATCTTGATTGCATTTGGAATCCAGTTTAGTAATTTGGCCATAACTTCCTCATTATTCATCGGAATTGGGCTTATAATATATCATTGGAAGGCTCTATTCGAGCCCAATCCAACTACACCATTATTGGACCCTTTTTATGGAACAAACTAAACTGGATTGACTATTTTCATGAAATAAGGTAGGTTTTCGAAAACAGAAAGAAGGATTTTTAATAAAAACATCCGCAACACTAGGCTTTCCACACTTTCACTTCATTCGATTATGATTCGACGTGAAAGGTACTCATCACCGGGTTTGGTTTTAGGGAGACACAAATGGGTGTTTATTGATGTTTAAAGGTTTTGATGATGAGGAACTTAAGTTACAGCAAACTCATCTCATAAAGACTTTTCAAGTGTTTGTGCAGCCTAGGTGAAATTGATCTTGGAGATGGAGGAAGTAACTAAAGCTGAGAAGACTTGAAGGAGTTCTTTATCAAGAAAGTTATTCAATATAAAAGAAAAGTTCCCTAATAGGAACTGAGTTCCCTCACAGGAACGTTCCTTCACAGGAACTTGAAGATTGCTAGCTAAGATCTTTGGAGGAACTTAGTAAGCGTGGAGTCCAAGTAAACCTACCAGAACAAGAGTACAGCGCAGCAATGTTTTAGTTAAGATTTTATCTTCTAGATTCATTGTTAAATATGTTAAGTAGGATATGCATGAAACTTATTAGAAGCATGACAGTTAGCTTGGCAAATAAATTAAAATCGGAAAAGATAAAAGATAGAAATCGGAAAAAGATTTTCTTTAAATATTTATCTTTTAAAATCAGTTTGTTAAAAAGATATTATGTTCAATATTTCTATCTTATTTTCTGAAAAGATTTTCTTCAAAGGATTTAATTAAAAAACCGTGTTTTAAGATAAGTTAAGTTTTACTTATTTATCTTTATGTAAACCTACTGTTTATACAGGTAATGCTCGTATAAATAGTAGAGAATAATATGAGCCTAGGTTTTTTGTGAGTTTTATGCGTGAAGAATTTACAGAGCTATAGTTGCGTAAGTTTGCCAAGCTTATAATACTGTCATATTAGTTTCGAGTTTCATGCATAGCTTGCCGATCATATACTAGGTGTTAATTCTTGTATTTGGTTTCGGGTTTATTAGGGTAAGAGTATTTTTTATCATTGCATACAGAGAGAGCTTCTGGTGAGAAGGGGGAAGATCTGTACTTAGGGAGTACGAGTGAGTTTGAGTGTGGGACTCAAACTGGGTAGAACAAGGTGTTGTTCTGTAGCAAGTTCATTCTGGAACTTGAGAGTAGTGGCTGAATTATAATAGGTTGTAACTTGGTGTTTGCCCTATTATAGTGGAATTATTTGTGTTTGAAATCCCTAAGGTAGGGTCGAGGTTTTACTTCTAGTTGGGCACTAGAAGGTTTCCTCGTAAACTCTGTGTGCATCGCAAGTTCCTATTTTGTTCTGTTTTATATTTGCAAAAATTACTAATAGGAACTCAACTACAATTCACCCCCCCCCCCTCTTGTAGTGTTCATCTCAATTAACAGTGTCTACAATAACGCTCATAGCTATTTGACTTAATATAATTTGAAACCTACAAAAGCTTAGCTTCTCAACTAATCTAATGCAGGCGGGAAACGACCACTATTTAATTTTAGAGGCTCCAACATATATACGTCACCGCCTTTTATTGCTCTGGGGCATTGCAGGCAGACATATTGTTCTTAAATAATTATAAGTCAAGTCCAAAGACTTAGCAGCTTAAAGTTTCATTATAAACAACTCATTAAGGCCTATGGCCGGATATTCCTAACACTTACCCGTCTACTCAAGATGACCGACTGTTCGCTTGGTTTGGGGCAAGCACCATAGTGATCAATTGACTTAGAAACCAATCATACTCTTTTAAGTAACAATAATTTCCAAGTCAATCAATCCACCCTTGAAACCAAGCGAACATCCGGCCAGGGGCAAAAACATCTAGTATTGCAAACAATCGCATAGCATACAGCAAAGTTAAATACTTAGCTTAAATCTATGCATACCTAGCAAATTCGAAAGCTTTAAAATTTTAAGGCAAAAAAAAAAAAAAAAAAATAATAAAACCTGGTTATATGACCAGGTGATTCATTAATTAAACTAGTCGTCCCTGCGGACGACTGCAAATGTTAACCGGTATAACCGACGATAATTATTGATTAACCCGACCCCTTGGTCGTTAAAGATACATAATTATATGGCACAGAGGCCGGCAGTGATTGAAAATGGTCATTCGGCCGTAGATAAATAGAAGAAAGCTTAAGTATTAGGAGTAGGGTTTTCAATGTTGGCAGCCACATCTTCCTTGTTGCCCTTAGGCGGCTGCTCATTATTTTCCTTTTCGTCCTCTTCCTCCAGACCATCATCCCCGGAGTTTGAGTCCTTTGTAGAGGCGGGCGCCTCAACATCATTGGCTGCCTCTTCCCCAGCTTGCTTCCGGAGATGGGCATTGAACTCATCGTTGGCCTCATCAAACTTGGCCTGGCAAGTTTTGTAGTCAGAGCCCGGATGAATAGCCTCCTAATTCATCCGCATGAGGGCATTGTAATCCTTCATCATTTGTTTAACCAGGGATTCCTTCTCTTCCTCAGCCTAGGACTTATATTTTGCCTTGAGCTAGGTCTCCTAGTTTTTTAGCCGGCCCTTGAGTTTGTCCACTTGCTCCTTTAGCCTATCAACCTTCTTATCCACCTCCTCGAGGGTCTCGAGTTTGGCCTTGAGGCCTTTGACCTCCTTTTAAAGCTCGGTTATCTGCCTCCTCGCTCCATCGAAGTCCTACTTGACCTGCAGATTAGCCGACACCTGGGAATACATAATATCAAGTGTCGGAAGCTCATTTTGAGCTATCTTAAAACTGGAAGTATCTAATGAGGAGGTGGCCCGAGCTTTCGCAGCCTTTACCTCTTTGGAATTCTCGTTAATGCGCAACATAGCCTATATTCGGCAAAAAGTGGGAACCGTTAGTATTAAGCGACCACACACATTAAGCAAGATAGAAATATTTTACAAGTATTGTACCAAGAAAAGAAGCGCCAAGATGGCGTCAAGATTGAGGGAGCTGACCCCTTGACGGATGCTTTGTCCTCCGGGGCAATCGCCCTCAGCATTGCCTTGGCCATGTGATGGACATTCGGCCTCTTAGGGGCATCTGCACATTCAACATTTTGTAAGTAGATGTTATAAATTCGGCCAAATGATCGGGTGTCTTCTGAGGTGCTAGACGACTATTTATTGAACTTTACTCTACAAGGATAGGGTAAAGGGTAAAAAACGGTTATACCTTCTGCAACCTTCTCAAGGGGAGCCTTGCTCCCACTCCCTGTTGGGCCAACAACAATGTTGAGTGGCTTGCCACTCTTCGATACTCCATGGGCGTCCGGCTTTGTTGGGGTCCTACCAGTTGTAGGGTGAGAGCCGTCTCCTGCCTTCTTCCTAGGCTTGTAGGGGATGTGTTTTCTAGACTTGCTAGACACATCACCCCTCGTCTTCTTTTGAAGCTTTGGGTCTGGCTTTGTAGAGGGGGAAGATTTGGACGAACTGCCCTGCACAAAACAGGCAAATTTAGAAAGCAAGCGGCAATAGAACTTCTATTCAAGTTGAAAAACCTTTTACCTTAGGTGATTTGCCTTCTTAGACTCCTCATTCTTCCGTTTTCCAAGAACAGACAAACGGTAATGCGTTGTTGAGCGGGCAATTGAGTTCTTAGAGGTCGAGAGCTTTTCCACGGCATTGTCTACACAAGGAAACAAGTGTTAGAAACAAATAAGTAAAGATCAAATTTCAGCAAGATTAAAAGAACAATCGGCCAGTTACCTCTTAACCTATCAGTGCTAAGACCGCAAGTGGCCAAATACATCCCGTCTGATAGCCACTCATGGAAGTGAATATAGCTTTATGAGGTAACCTTCTTCTCCCCATTCTTTTGTCGGATCGTACAACCACCGTGAATAGGACTCGATCTAATATTTTCTCTCTTGCCTTCCTCAGGACAGGCGATAAAGCCTCCTTACCAGAGTAAAGCATACAACTACTCCCTAAACTTAGCCAAATTTTGCACTTTACTCACTAAACTCTTAAAAGTTGCAATTTACTCACTACATAGGTGGCTGGAGGTCATTTTTCAGGTAGTCACCTGATATAGCAGGTTAACTCCCTAAACTTTGCCTAAACTATTATACTAATAGGTAAACTCCCTAAACTTTGATTTTTTTTTTTAAATATTATTTTAATTTAACAATCTAATTATACATTTGTAAGCTAATGGGAACTAACTAAATTTATGACTTGGAAAAAAAATATTTTTTCATTTTTTCCTTTGCACTAGTTTGGTTCGTTTTTTTTTAAAAAAAAAAGTAAAATTAGATGATCCAATTAACATCAGAGTACAAAGAATGATTTACCAAATCAAACAATTAGGAATCGTTGTTCTTCGAACAAAATGAGCATATTCATTGTGTGCCATTATATATCACATAATAATTACTTTGGTTGTCTTTTCTTCAAAAAAAAAATAAATTTGTTTGAATGTTTGATTTAATATACACATTATACTCAACAAAATTTATAATTAGCAGACTTGAGTAGAGAACCTAGTACTAAAAATCCCTTATCGCCTCCTTATAAAAAAAAAAAAAAACTCTCATTGTCGTATGAATTTGCAGTTGCGTGCGTTTATTAAAAAAAAATACTTAAAGTTCCAAATTTTTTGAAACAAACATGAACTAGAAAAAAAGTTTAAATTTTTTTGGAAAAATTGCTCCCATTAATCTGAACTTTGCCTCATCCGCCGAAAATAATCCCAACTTTCGTTTATTATCTATTGCACCGAACTTTGGGGGGTATTAATTTTCGTTGCACCCAACAAGTCATCCAACCTGATGTAGCAGGTTACCTAGACACGTGTCAACACGTGATAGGTCCAAAAAAAATAAAAACAAAAGAAAAAATAAATAAAAACAAAAATTAAAAAAAATAAAAATAACTCCCAAACCCAGCCACCACCCCCCATTCCCGGAAAACACTGCATCACCACCCCACCCCGCCGGAAATTCGCGCCCATCCTCGAAAACTCCTCCCCCGCTGCCGGAAACCACCGCCCAGCCACCCCTTCCCTTCCCCTACCCCCGAAAACCCCTCCCCAGCAGCCTAACCACCTCCTAAACCCCCTCCCCACCCCCGAAACCCCCTTTCCCAACAACGCCCAATCCTTACCCCTTCGACAATCAGCCACAAAATCGGCCACAAACGGCCGAAATCGGCCGGTGTAGGGTATTCAGCCCCAACATCAGCCAATTTCGGCCATTTGTGGCCAATCTACGTGGTCGATTTCAGGGAGGGGGTTGCGTTGTGGCCACTTTTGGTGCCCAATTTTGGTGGGGAAACGGCCGGTTAGGCCTTTGATGGGTTTTCCGGTAGTAATGGCTAGGAAGGGAGTGCGTCGGTGGTGGTGGTGTGGTGAGCAGGGCATTTGTCGATGGTAGTGGTGTGGTGGTGGTGTGGTGGTGGAGGTGCGGCAGCTGGGTTAGTTCTAGGATTTTTTTTTTTTTTACATTTTTCTTTTTTTTTTATTTTCTCTATTTTTTTCAACCAATTACATATTGACACGTGTGCAAAAAAAAATAATTCAGAAATGTTTACCTGATTGACCGGTTGCAAGTCATTTGGGTGCAACGAAAATTAATACCCCACAAAGTTCGGTGCAATAGATAATAAACGAAAGTTGGGATTATTTTCGGCGGATGAGGCAAAGTTCAGATTAATGGGAGCAATTTTTTCAAATTTTTTTGTGATGTTGAAATTAAGATTGCTTAATAGCGCGCGGTTGTTTACCTACATTAGTACGTGGCTATAAAATATTCAACTAAAACAAAAAAAAAAAAACAAATTAAGGAACCAAAAATATATATAAAAAAAAAACCAAAAATATTGAACTATAGTTGTTGGAGTATATATATAGCTGTTGTTAGAATTTTATTACATAATAATCGTTTTTTAATAACCTATTATTGACGGTCAAAACTCAAGTGAGTGAGTGATTTGCAACTTTTGAAAGTTTAGTGAGTGATCTGCAACTTTGTGCAAAGTTTGGGGAGTAGTTGTATAGCTTACTCCTCCTTACCAGCTAAGAGGGGGAGGGTTCCGGTTCCACCGGTTGTAATTTTTATTTCGCAGTCGGTCGGGGGAAGTAAATATGTAAAAATTCATCCTTCAGTCCTTCCATTTTGACTCTTTCCCAATAGTCATCATATACCCTGATGGCTAGTAAGGGTGAACCATCCTATCCCACTTGATTTTGGGGTTCGGCTGAGGTAGTGCATATAGGCAAACGCCTCAAAGCTCGGCTCTACCTCAAGAATTTCACAGGCGACAACATACCCCAGGATATTAACCTAGGAGTTTGGGGCAAGTTGCCATACACCTAGTTGGTATCCATCTAAGATCCTCTCCACAACCGGATGGAGAGGGAATCTGAGAACTACTTGAATAGATGCCTCATAGCAGCCAAAACATTCGTCTTGGTAGCTAGACCCTTCTGGCCAAAACTCCGTATCAATAGCGTCTGAGACGCTGAGAACAAAGCCATGTCCCATGACATGATCAAAGATAAATTTCCCAATGTTATCTTTCATCACCGTTTGTTTGCCTTTGGAACATGCTGATAGTAAGTGGTGAACTCCATTTGGCGTGAGGCAGATGGCTTGGCCCAGCCTTTGCCCCTGTCAACTGACAGGGACTCTCTTACTGCATCTAGCTTAGAGTGTGCCTCCTCGGAATCTTTGGAGGCGCTATCAAAATTAGACGACTCAGAGTCGCCGTCGGAACTCTCGGACTCCGAGTCTGAGTCAATGTCCTGATGGCTACGGCAAGTAATGTCCTCCCCATCTTCTTATCTGATGTTAGATCAATCAACTCGGAGACAGTTCGTTGAATCTCATCCTAAGACTCCTCCAAAATCGAAGAGCTCGGGGTACTAGGAGACTTAGGTAGATGGTTAAAAATTTCATCAACAGGAACCCTAATGGAGCCGTCTGAATAAACTGTAGAGCTTTTCGAATGGTACCAGGAACCATCCGAATTATACTTCCTACTTTTCTGCCTTGTTCTTGCCATGGTGTCCAGCACAAACACAGATACGGTCAGATTCGGAGAAACTCGCAAATGGGAGTCCAAGAATGAGCAATCGGCACTCCTAGTTCTAGATTCAGCCGTCCCCGGTACGGTGATCGGCAAATTGTTAACCTAAGTCGTGTCGTGCGTGTTTGGGAAACCATTTTTCAAAAGAAAATAAGACAAAAATAAAGTAAAAGAAAGGAAAACAGACGGTTACCTTACGAGTGAAGGTATGAGAGCCGCTTGAAAGGTATTGGACGTCTATTGACAGGCGGACTAGGTGACGAGCGGCGGATGCTTTCACAAAAAATGACAAACACTTAAAGTCAAAGATTCTCTCAATGATTTTTCACCAACATGTGAAAATGAATGAGGGGTCAACCACTATTTATAGAAGGGTGAAAACCTAGGGTAAAATCCTAATTTTAACCCCAGATAAACACTAAAAACATGCTCTAATGCATGTGTGACAAATCTCACATGTCCCACGGGACATGCCATGTCCTCCCTGTGAAGGGCAAATGATTTCTACTGGTCCACGTGTACCTATGAGAGACCAACACGTGTCACCCTAAGGAGAGCCCAAAGTGGATCAACTGGGAACGACACGTGGCAGACGGATATTTGGAGGGGAAATGGAGGCCTTCAAGGCCCAAATTCCTAGATAGTCGCAAAACGGCGCAGCCCAAATCCCTAGGTCATCAAACCCTAGGGAAGGGGCACACCTTTCAGGGACCCTATAAATAGGGAGATTCCCCTAATCATTGAGACACCTTACTGTAGGAGTCGTTCGAAGTGCGCCTACGTTAAAAGCATGTGATGAATATGCTTGGCACTCATAGGAAGAGGGATTTGACATTACAATTAGGGACAACGATTAGATACAAAGCAAAGTAGGGAGCCGCCAACAAGTTTTTAAGGAACTTGTAAACCGTTCACGGATCATAAAAAGGCAACCACGATTAAGGGACAACGATAGGCAACAACGATTGACCCGTGAAGGTTACACCCCATTCATAAACCATGAGATTACTAACTCCATATGGTTTGAAACGACGAAAGGAGGATCAGGGATGATGGTACGAAGTGAGTCATGGAGTCACATTCGCCCGTATTGACCTCTACTCGATTCTTATAGTGAAAAATGATTCCTGCGATCTCAAAGGCGTACAAACAGAATATTCAATTCGCTCTAGACTATTATTATGCTAATTTGGTTTAATATTAATGCAACATATAATTCTATAAAATTTGTGATCACTTGATTAAACAACAAGATTAAAAAGGAACCTAAACCGCTCGTCCAAATTATCTTATTAGGCGTGATTTTAAATTACATATTCCCTTTAAACATGCAATATGGTGATCAATAAAATATTATAGATTAAACACTAATATTTGAAGCAATTTAACAATAAATCCAACAATATAAAATCGTTAGAAAATTAATAGAAATAAAAGGAACATAATTCTTACTTTGATTCTGTTTGCTTGCAACTATATAAAATAATAAACGAGTTAGTAACTTCAAGGAAATAATAATAAAACAATAATTAAATTAAATAGATTTGATTTGGGGCCAAACCCTCAAACAGTTCTACCTTTCACGCCTTGGCTTAAGGACAGAACCACGAGTAAAGTATGGACTCCTTGGAGTGCTTGAAGAAGGAATTTTGAAAGAAGAAGGGTAAGGCTAGTGTTTATGCTATAGCATAAAGGAGATAAAAATAGATAATTAATTGATGCCCCGTACATCAGAAGTGAGGGGGTATTTATAGAAAAAAATGTGCTAAGGGAATACACGGAACCCTAAAAAGATAAAAACCCTAAAAAACTACACCACAACATGTAGGCGTCGTTCAAAGTGTGCCTATGTTAAAACATGTGGTGAATATGCTTGGCACTCATAGGAAGTGGGAATTGACATAATACGATTAGGGACAAGGAAAGTAGGGAGCCGCCAACAAGTTTTCAAGGAACTTGTAAACCGTTCACGGATCATAAAAGGTAACCACGAATAAAGGGACAACGAAGGCAACAACGATTGACCCGTAAAGGTTACACCCCATTCATAATCCATGAGATTACTAAATCGATATGGTTCGAAACCACGAAAGGAGGATCGGGGATGGTGGTACGAAGTGAGTCATGGAGTCACATTCGCCCGTATTGGCCTCTACTCGATTCTTATAGTGAAAAGTGATTCATGCGATCTCAAAAGCATGCAAACAAAGATTCAAGTTGCTCCAAGCTATTATTATGCTAAATTGGTTTAATATTAATGCAACATATAATTCTAAAATATTCGTTATCACTTGATTAAACAACAAGATTAAAAAGGATCCTAAACCGGTTGTCCAAATTATCTTATTAGGCGTGATTTTCAATTACATATTCCCTTTAAACATGCAATATGGTGATCAATAATAACAATAGAATAAACATTAAATTGGAAGCAATTTAACAATAATAGCGTTAGTCAAATCAAATATAAAATAACCCTAATCATGATACTAGCAACAAGAATAAAAATAAGAGTAATTAAGTGAGTCAATTACTCACTTTCCGCGTTTTCTTGAATTGCTACATCATGAATAAACCGTTAGTAACTTCAATAAAAATATATTAAATGGAAATTAAATTAAATAAATGTAGATTTTATTTGGTCCAAACCCTCAGTTAATTATACCTTACACGCCTTGGTTAAAGTATAGAACTTTGGGTATTGTATGAACTCCTTGGAGTGCTTAGGGGAAGTATTTTGAGAGAATAGGGTGGCTAGTGTTTAGGCTAAAGAGAGAGAAGAGAATGAATTGGATGATCAAGATTGTTAATGATTGAAAAAGGGGAGATATGACCTCTATGTATATGGAAAAAAGAGGGTCGAAGAATCAAGAAAAGATAAGAATTCGAATCGGATAAAACTCTTGCGATAGACAGCAGTTTTTGCGGTTTTTGTTTTAATCTTATCTTTTGATCCAGAAATTGGAATGAGATGAATAAGATATATTTGGAAAGATATTGAAGTCTACTTTCTAACCCAATTTTAATAAGATTAAAATATTATATATAATAAAAGATATGGCTGAAATAGTGAGACGGTGTCAGTTTTGGATAGAGTTTGACATTTTATTCATATCTTTTTCGTTATAGCTCGGCTATCCAACCATATAAGATTTGGATAAAAAAATATGAGGCACAAAAATAATATCTTTCTATCTTTGAATGTCTTTCAATTCGAATAGAATTAGGACTTTTAAAAAGAAAAGTTTTATTCAATTTCAAACTCTTTAATCTTATCTTTTCATAAAGGATAATTAAGATCTTTTTAAAAACTTATAGAAGCTTCCAATTAATCTTAATTGGTTTAGGAATGGGATTAAATCTTTTGGACCCTCCACATGATCATTGGGTCGTGGGTAAGGTGGGCTTAGGTTCGGTTTGGGCTCAGCTTAGTATTTGGCCATAACTTATTCATTATAACTTAGATTTGGGCTTATAATATATCGTTGGAAAAACTCTTTTAAATCCCAATCCAAATATTCAATCATTGAACCCAGATTATGGACCAAAATAAACTGGAGTAAACGTTTTTATAAAAAGGACACAAAATGAATTATTTTAAAGGACACGAAATGGATTATTTTGGATTTAAAGGCACGAAAAGAGGAAAATAATTTATGGTTTGGGAAAATGGGCTAGGAATTGGGTTGTTTTATGAAATGTATTGGGATTCAATGTGGATTTATGCACTCCAAAGATTAAATACTCAACCCGACCAATAATGGCGGTGAAAGGTTGTTCGTCATCGGGTTTAGTTTTGGGGATTCATTTTTTGGTGTCTACAGAAGCCCCCACTTTGACTGAGTTTGTAGAAACGTTAGTTCCAATATATATAGTCAAAGTAGTTGATAGGGACGGAGATTGATTTAAAACGTTCTGCGATCCTACATCATTCTATATACGCCGATACATGCAGAAAAGTGTTAGTTCTACAGATAAAAGAGTAAAGGGATAGAATGCTTATCTAACACCAGTGTATCGGTGGAAAATGAGCTTGGTAGCTTCCTATGCTTGAAGGAATCCACCGAATGACATTTTGTTGAAATACTTTCCATGCTCGACGAAAGTCGACTGTGGTAGCTTTCTAAGCCTCAAGAAATCTACCGGATGATACTTTCTATGCTTGAGGAAAGTCGACATATGAATTTGGTGTTTTTCTATGCTTAAAGAAACCCACCAATAATACTATCCATGCTTGAGGAAAGACTTGTCTGATGATGAGATTGCAAGTCTCTGTGTATCAAGAAACTTGCGCCTTGAACCGATGGTGGTTCGATTGTCCCCGAACATGGGCTGTAAATGGTTCGCTTGTGCACAAACGTGGGCTGTAGAGGGTCCGCTTGTCCCCGGACGTGGGTTGTAGATGGTTCGCTTGTCCCCGAACATGGGCTATAAATGGTTCGCTTATCCCCGAACGTGCGATGTAATTGGTTCGCTTGTCCCCAAATGTGGGTTGTAGATGGTACGCTTGTCCCCGGATGTGGGATGTAGATGGTCCGCTTGTCCCCGGACGTGGGCTGTAGATGGTTAGTTTGTCCCCGGACGTGGGCTGTAAATGATTCGTTTGTCCCCGGGCGTGGGCTATAGATGGTCCGCTTGTCCCTGGACGTGGACTGTAATTGAGACCTGCAAAATAAAATTTTCCAAGGGACTCGTATAGACTATGATTGACTTGACCAACTGACTTGACCAAGTTTGACTTGACACAACATGACATGACATGAGTATGACTTGTGATTGTGTGTGTATAGTTTGAGTGTGTGTGCACAGACACAAGCAGTCGAAAATGCAAAAGCAAAAAAATTCCGTGATTTGTTTCACGAGATGAGTGGAGGGTACCGACTCTCTCCTGAGAAAGACGTGAAATAAAAGTTTTATTTTCGAAATTCCCTCGATGAGAAAATTTTAAAAACGTTTTTTAAATTTCCCTAATAGAAAAGTTATGAGAAAGGGAAAAAGTTTTGAACTTCTTCATTGAGCAAGACGAAATGAATCGCATGGATTAAATTGCTTGTCTTGAAAATAATTTATGCATGATGCATGTTCTTAGGCCAGAAGGCTAAGGACAATTACATCATGTGACATGATAGATGAATGAACTTAGTTCATGTGGCTAAGCATCATATATGTGTAAAGAAGCGATCTTGAACGTCACTGAGGTTTAGAAGCTAAGCACGTATATAGATGAAGTGATTATTGCATTATAAACGCTGCTTAGGTTAAGGAGCTAAGCACGATATGCTTTGTATGATAAAAAAAATCATTGATGTTAAATGTTGTTCAACACATTATTCGATGTGTGAAACAATGAATATTGCTTAGGTCAGGAAGCTAAGCAAGTATACAATGTTTCTTTTAATGATTGTTGTCTTGAAAGATGATGAAGCATGCACAGTGTTGAAACAAGATTTCATGAAAAAGGGTTCTTAAAGGGAAAGATGATATGGCTATGTATGTGTGTAAGAAGTGTGTGAAAGTGATACTAAGGTAAGGCTGCAAAGGCTATGGTGAGGGAAATAGATGTGAGAAGAGTCGAGATGGTGACTCTTTAGGCTAGGTGGGCTAAATGATGTGGGTTCAAGCCCCCAAGTCTAGCTCTAGATGGATAGGGTCATAGGAATAAGCATTGGATATTCTTTGACTCGATCATGCATATGGATGTGGCCTCACCTCAATGTGAGGTTGCCTACGTATCCGTTAGGAGTCAGGCCAACATAGCTCTAGCCGAACTTTGCTTAAGTGTGTGTACACCTCAAAGAGGTCTTTCAAGGGTTGTAATGTGTTTAAGCTGAAGGTTTAAGGAAGAAATGGGTAAAATGCTCAAGACCCGAGAAAATCCCTAAGATGTATAATTGTGAATTTGAAAATTTTGAATTTTGCAAGTTTATTTTCATTCTTTTTTTTTTATTCTTTTGAATCAATGTAGGCAATTTGAGATCATGCGGTCCTTCACTCACTTAGCATTCATGTTTCTCAGGCACGGTACCAAGCACTCGATGAGAGACGCAATTTGAGACGTGTTCATATCAAAGACATTGGAAAACTTGCCTTTAGACATTGTTTTATTGTTGCTTTCCTGCCCTTTTTTTTTTTTTGCTTTCTTTTTTAATGTTATACAATTACACGTCTTCCAATCCCCAGGGTTGAGTGAATGTGGGTTGAAGAAATGAAGGCCAAACGTTAGACGAGGCTCAAAGTGGTTGATGAAGAAATGGAATGTGATTGAACGGTTAACAGGGAATGACAGGGTTGCAAAGGTGCCTCAAGTCATTGGTGTACCTTGTGTTTAGTTCGGCAATTGATTATTTTTTTCTTTTTTTTTTTTGGCGAATGACATGATTGAATACAAAGGAAAGAAATGTTCATTGATGGAAAAGGTAAGAAATATAAGGATAAGGAGAACCTATGCTAGACTTATTAGGGAAAAATGGTTGAAACGAAAGAAGAAAAAAACATGAAATCTTGATGAGAAGCTTGCATCGTGCTTTGTCTTCATGGCTGTTTATGAGTTACTTCTTGCCGCCTGGTGAGTAAAAAAGTTTGTTGTTGTTGATGCTTTGATTAGAAGGAAAGAAGGAAGGAGTGACGTTCCCCTTATTCTTCCAACTATTGCCTAGTGATTTTAGACACAAGTACTGTCTAATGACGAACTCATCTAATGCATTAACTCAATACTCGGGTTGGAAAGGAAGAGTGTATGAAACAATTTTGAAAACTTATGGGAAATACTCCACTCATTCTTATTACGACGGAAAGCGATGCATGCATGGTCCTAGTATACGATCATAAACAATATAGTGCATTACTTGAAGACAAAGTGTGTGCAATGACTCAACATGTGTATTAGGTGAGTTTATTAAGACTCATGGTATGATCGCATGGCTAGATATGAGGACGTTGTGAAAAAAAAGGACCTAATGACCAAATAGCACGGAAGACTAAAAGACAAACTAACTTGATTAATTTTGTCCAATTTTAATGTTTATGCTATTTACTAAGTGAAAACGGCCCATAGGCAATCGTTAGTCATAAATAAGATCAACCTTAATCAAAGTCAAAGAACACATGTTAAGTTTAGCACAAAAATCGATCACAAGAAACTAGGAAGATGACTAGAATTCTAGAAGAGTTAGGACTCAAGGGTATAAAAAAAATAAATAAAACTAAAAATCTATAATCCTATGTTTTATGAGTTCACACGGATTAAAGGACTTGGCTAAGACTAGCTTGACACAAAAAGATATAAAAAAAGAAAAAAGAAAAAAAAAAAAGAAAGTTGACGCTAAAAAGACACCTAAACTGGACAGGCTGTAGTATATCAGTTATAACTTTTGATCTGTGACTCTGATTGAGACGAAACTAACGCCAAATGAAAGATAAAACTCGGGGCTACAGATCCATAGGTGGCACGACACGTAACTTTTTATAGAACTCCGGATATGACCAAAACAATTTGACTCTTGTGCAGTATACGAGAATAAAAATCTGGGTTGACTCAAATTAAAAAAAAAAAAAAAAATCTATGACTCGACTCTAAAAATAAAAATAAAATAAAAATTCAAAAAATGTACATTTAAGCACATTGTCACAAATGATGCAATGAAGTTCGCAACCTAAAGTCAAGTTCTGTGTTCGACTATGGTCAAGCTTAAAAGGGTGTCAAAGGGTACCATGGTTAAGAGTTTGGACGCGTTATCAAGGCAGCCTCCCTTGAGGGTGTATGCCAACGGGCGGCTCCGCGAGTTCTTGATGAAATCGAACTCAACTCCATGGTTTGGGTGGATTTAAAAACTCGGATGAACCCTTATTGCCATGAGCGTTTTTGGGTTGATAGAGCTTAAATCCCCCGGGCTAGCCACATACGTAGAACACGTACTATTGTGGCAAAAAAAAAAGGTAACCTAAAAGACATATGCATGTGTGACAATGCCAATTAAATCGCAGGAATACAATTCAAGAATCTTTCAAGTCTCATCCACTCATCTCAAATAAATACCGATCACTAAAATCGATAAATAACCAAGAATCCTCCCCAGTGGAGTCGCCAAATTGTAGGCGTCGTTCGAAGTGCTCTTACGTTAAAGCATGTGGTGAATATGTTTGGCACTCATAGGAAGTGGGAATTGACATAATATGATTAGGGACAAGGAAAGTAGGGAGCCGCCAACAAGTTTTTAAGGAACTTGTAAACCGTTCACGGATAATAAAAGGTAACCACGAATAAAGGGACAACGAAGGCAACAACGATTTACCTGTGAAGGTTACACCCCATTCATAATCCATGAGATTACTAACTCCATATGGTTCAGAAACCCACGAAAGGAGGATCGAGGATGATGGTACGAAGTGAGTCATGGAGTCACATTCGCCCGTATTGGCCTCTACTCGATTCTTATATTGAAAAGTGATTCCTGCTATCTCAAAGGCATGCAAACAAAGATTCAATTTGCTCCAAGATATTATTATGCTAAATTGGTTTAATATTAATGCAACATATAATTCTAAAATATTTGTGATCACTTGATTAAACAACAAGATTAAAAAGGATCCTAAACCGGTTGTCCAAATTATCTTATTAGGCGTGATTTTCAATTACATATTCCCTTTAAACATGCAATATGGTGATCAATAATAACAATAGAATTAACATTAAATTGGAATCAATTTAACAATAATAGCGTTAGTCAAATAAAATATACAATAACCCTAATCATGATACTAACAACAAGAATAAAAATAAGAGTAATTAAGTGAATCAATTACTCACTTTCCGTGTTTCCTTGAGTTGCTACATCATGAATAGTAACTTCAATAAAAATGAATCAAATGGAAATTAAATCAAATAAATGTAGATTTTATTTGGTCCAAACCCTCAGTTAATTATACCTTACACGCCTTGGTTAAAGTATAGAACTTTGGGTATTGTATGAACTCCTTGGAGTGCTTAGGGGAAGTATTTTGAGAGAATAGGGTGGCTAGTGTTTAGGCTAAAGAGAGAGAAGAGAATGAATTTGATGATCAAGCTTGTTAATGATTGAAAAAGGGGAGATATGACCTCTATTTATAAGGAAAAAAGAGGGTCGAAGAATCAAGAAAAGATAAGAATTCGAATCGGATAAAACTCTTGCGATAGACAGCAGTTTTTGCGATTTTTGTTTTAATCATATCTTTTGATCCAGAAATCGGAATGAAATGAATAAGATATCTTTGGAAATATATTGAAGTCTAATTTCTAACCCAATTAGAATAAGATTAAAATATTTATAGAATAAAAGATATGGCCGAAATAGTGAGACGGTGTCAGTTTTGGATAAAGTTTGACATTTTATTCATATCTTTTTCGTTATAGCTCGGAATTGATATAATAATCAATCATTGGAAAGATAATTTTAAGGGATATCCAAACATATAATATTTGGATAAAAAATATGAGGCACAAAAATAATATCTCTCTATCTTTGATCGTCTTTCAATTCGAATAGAATTAGGACTTTCAAAAAGAAAAGTTTTATTCAATTTCAAACTCTTTAATCTTATCTTTTCATAAAGGATAATTAAGATCTTTTTACAAACTTATAGAAGCTTCCAATTAATCTTAATTGGTTTAGGAATGGGATTAAATCTTTTGGACCCTCCACATGATCATTGGGTCGTAGGTAAGGTGGGCTTAGGTTCGGTTTTGGCTCAGCTTAGTATTTTGGCCATAACTTATTCGTTATAACTCGGATTTGGGATTATAATATATCGTTGGAAAACTCTTTTAAAGCTCCATCCAAATATTCAATCATTGAACCCAGATAATGGACCAAAATAAAATGGACTAAACGTTTTTATAAAAAGGACACTAAATGAATGATTTTAAATGACACAAAATGAATTATTTTGGGTTTAAAGGCACGAAAAGAGGAAAATAAGTTATGGTTTTGGGGAAATGGGCTAGGAATTGGGTTGTTTTATGAAATGTATTGGGATTGAATGTGGATTTCAGCACTCCAAAGATTAAATACTCAACCCGACCAATAATGGCGGTGAAAGACTGTTCGCCATGGGGTTTTGTTTTGGGGAGACATTTTTAAGTGTCTACACAACACGACAAAGGGCACCGTGACATGTTGCCTGGCACCGTCAGACGGGAAAAGTCCCCATGACACGGTGGTCACTTGTGTGACGCAGGAAAGATTTAGGGTACGAGGAATAAAATGCGTGAAGGGTTTACACGGAAAGGACATGAAATTCCCTGTGTCACAGTAGGGCCACCGTGTCACGGGGAATCCCACCGTCAGACGGGGAAATTTCCCTTGAGACGGTGGACAAATGCCGTGACGCGGGGGTCTGTAGTCCGTTTTTCCGTCTAAATTCATTTTTAACCCTAATTTCGTTCAGCATTTTTAAGTGTCGATTGATAATTTTGGGCCATTTCTGATTTACTATTATTAATTGGGCTAAAATAAATAAATAAATAAATAAAATAAAATAAAATAAAAGATTTAGGCCAAAATAAATAATAAAAAAAATTAAAAAAGGTTTGGGCTGAAATTAAACTAAAAAAAAAGAACTATGCTTCGACTAAACATCAAGACTGATCCATGGACTATTCAAATATTGAATTTAATTAAATACAATTTATTTTTTTAAGCACTCTCGGGATTAAATATTGAACCCGGCCAATAGTGGCGGTGAAAGGTTGTTCATCATCGGGTTTGATTTTGGGGATACATTTTTAGGTGTCTACAGAAGCCCCCACTTTAACTGAGTTTGTAGAAACACCAGTTTCAAAAATGATAGTCAAAGTATTCGATAGGGACGGAGAATTATTTAAGACGTTCTGCGATTAGATTCGATTCCTCGACTTTATGGGATTATCACGAGGGATCCTGTTACGAACTCCTTGTGGGAATATGCTAGTTTAGTAGATTTTTATTCGGCGGTTGTAGGGTTTCGCAGCCCCCGGGGTTGTGGCCCGATAGTCGTTCGCGCGTTGTTGGAGTATTTTTGGGATACTACCAACACTTTTCACTTTGCTTGGGGGGAGATGACAGTGACCCCTTTGGATTTTAGCATGATTAGTGGTCTATGTTTCACCGACCAGGTCGTACAGCAGATGTCTGACCTTTCTTGGGGGCGGCTGAGGTAGCCGATTTGTGAGGTTCGATCGTTCAGTACATCAGGACTCACCCGGTGCCTCGAGGTGGTCCTAAGAGCGGGCGATCATAGTTGGCTTCTGTCCTGGCTCGTGGCTTTGATATGGATGAGACATCACCTGAGCAGCGAGTGCGGATCTTCATTTTGATTCTCATTTCCATGACTCTTTCTCCTGATAGGAATTCGCGTGCGCTCGTTTGCTACCTTCCTTCTTTGGTCAGGATCAGTGAGATAGGTTCCTTTAGTTGGGCCAGCCTTGGATATGCCGATCTTCTCTTGTCGCTACATCATGGCTGTAGGCAGCTGAATGACCAGGCCCCTGTCACTGTCTACGGTTTATGGAGAGTCGTAGAGGTGACGATCTTTCCTCTTCTTGTTTTGTTTTAATCTGTTTGACTCATGTGCTCAAAGATTACTTTTCATTGCAGCTATGGTTCTATGAGTACTTTCCGGGATTGGCCCCTTGAAGGCGTCGTGGAGCGGTTCATGACTTCCCTGTCGGAGCTAGCTGGCGTGACCGAGGCGAGTCACGAGTTGAGTCTGTCCCTACGCTACGCGGGCTGCTACGCCGAGGCACCTCTTCTGTTCGTGTAAGAATTAATTTTATATCCTGTTATTCTCTACCTTGACATCATTTTCGCCGTTTCATTGCAACTTTTTATGGTTTTCAGGTTGCTACTGATATCCAGTATCGGCCTTGGGCTGGGATGACTAATCTTCCCGAGGCCTTGCAGCTTTCGGCGCACCGCACTGTTTTTGTTGGTACCGGACGCTTTGTCTGGTATCTTGGAGAGCGTGTCGTTCGTCAGCACAGTGGTGATCGCTTTGTGGTGCCCTTGTCTCCAGCGGAGTCGATGCTGGACTCACGCTTGCTTAGGGAGTTGATAAACAGGGGAGAGCGCTACACTTTTCCTTAGCAGGAGCTTGTGCGTATGGAGGGCGATTATTCGTAGGACTTGCTTTCCTCCTTGGCTCCTCCACCCTGTCTTCCTGAGGTATGATTTCTTTTGAGAATTTTATTGCTAGTCTCTGTTTAAACCGTCGAATAACCTGATTATTCGATCGTATTTTCAGACGACTATTCGCCGTATGGGAAAGATTGAGATCCCGCCTCAATCCGTCCGCTACCCGGGGCCGATCGGTATTACTGAGGACCATATTGCTGACACGTGAGAGGGTTTCAGACAGGCGCAGGAGTCTTTGCCTGATGTGTTTGAGCCGGTAAGCTTTTTGATACATTATTCATCCTTTTTAATACCGCTTTTTACTGATTTTTTCTTTGCTTTGTTCTCAGCCTACTCACATGGAGATGATGGGCTTCATGAACCTTGTTGACGCTTTGAAGTACTGCATTATCAAGCTTCGGCGTGGTGCGAGTTGTCGGGGCGGTTCTGGCGATGTTCTTGAGGTATCACTAGTAGAAAATATAAAAAAGGCACCCCCTAATTGGCACCGGTTCAGTGCAAACCGGTGCCAAAAATGGCCTACAAAATTGGTGGGAAGCTGAACCAGAATAAAAGGCACCGGTTCACTTCAAACCGGTGCCTAAGTGAACCGGACCTTTTAATTATTAAAAAAAAACCGCCCTTACTCTCTCCCTTTAAATAAAACCCTAAAACTAAACCTTGCTCTCCTTCTCTCTCCTTTCACTCCGCCTCCTTCACTCTCTCCTCTCCCTTCTCGGATTTCTGCTCTCCCTTCTCTCTCCTCTAGCTCTCCTTCTCGATCTCTCCTTCCCAATCTCTTTTCTTTCTCTACAACAACAACAACAACACCGCAACAACAACAACACCGCAAAGCCACCACCACCATCGTAACATCACCACCACAAAGTTCGATTTCCTCATTTTTTTCGGCCATTTTTACCACCACCAGCGATTTCCTCATTGTTTTCGCACTTTCTCTCCCCCTCGTGATGAAATTAAAGGTTTTCAGGTCAAATTCGACCATGAAAACTCTAGATCTAGAGTTTTCATGGTCGAATTCGACCTTTATAACCCAAATTTAAGCTAATTTCGGGGGTTTTTGGTGTAATTCGAGGTAAATTCTCTTTTTTTCTCATTTTTATTTTTTGAGATTTTTGGTGGAATTCGAAGGTCTGAGGGTAGTATTTCTGGGTTATCTTTGCGTTTTGGGTTTAATTTGGTTGCCGGTGGTTGTGGTTTCATTTGGTTGCCGGTGGTTGTGAGTTTAATTTGAGGAGTTTTTTTTTTAATAGCCGAACACTATTTTTATTGGTTCCATATTACCAGATTTTTCGCTATTGTTTTTTGCTTTAATTTGGTTGCAATTGTTTTTTTTTAATTGTTCTATAATGTTTAAAAATTTCAGATTGTAGTTTATTGAGGATTTTTATTAATTTTGGTGTCTAAATTTGATGCAGGTTTTACACTCCACACAGAATAAGGATTCAAATATCAAGATGATATAGATTTTGGTGTTTTAATTTGATGTTGTAATGTAGTTTTTTTTTCTGAACTTTGATATATATATATATGTGTGTGTGTGTGTGTGTGTGTGCGCGTGCGTGCGTGCGTGCGTGCGTGCGTGCGTGCGTGCGTGTGTGTGTGTGTCATTATTAATATGTTTGATGAATGTGATTATTGTATGTATTTTGTTTTTAATATTATTTTCTGTTAATTTTTAAGTAAAAAAAAAATTATATTTTTTGGGAACTATTGGCAGCGGTTAACCGGTGCCAAAAACAAGCAAATAATTTTTTTTTGCCATTTTTGGCACCGGTTAACCGGTGCCAATTCTGAGTAAACCGGTGCCTTTTAAAACCACTTATTGGCACCCCCCACATTGGCACCGGTTCAAACCGGTGCCTTAGGCCGGGTTTGAACTGGTAACAAATTCATTAACACGTAGTGTATGTTCAATTTTTTCATTTTTACCATTTGTTCTATCTTTCACCATTGACATCTTTTGATTTTGTGTCTTTTAGGAGCGACGGAGGTCCCACTCGCGCTCGAGGCATAGAGGCTCGGACGAGGGGGAGCCCAGTCGTGGCAGACGATCTCCTGAGGTTCATCGGCATGCTTAGTCTCAGCGGGAGCCTCGGCTTTCTCACCCGTTTCAGGTGGCTCAATGGCAGCAGCCTCAGTCTTCCCAGCCATTCCAGCACTTTCAGGGTCACTGGCAGCGACATTCATTTTCACAGTCTGAGTTCAGGCCAGTCTACTCCTGTGGATCAAGGTTTATACTCAATTCCATTATCTGGGGCGCTTCCTCCACAGGTGCCTGGCTTGTTTTCAGTTCTAGTGTCTGGGACGATGCCTCCACCGACGCTTCCTACTTTCTGGAGTCAGTCTACGCCGTTTGCTAGTTGGACAGGTCCTGCTTTGAGCTTTACTACTATTGGAGCTACAGGGACTAGTAGGGATGCTACTCCTCGTACCCGGATGATGGCGGGACTCTTTGGCTCACCGCTCTCGTATTCACAAGCTGGAGATGACACTGATCCTCACTCTTCTAGTTCTATAGACTTTTGACCGAGGGTCTTTATTTGTACTTTGGTTGATGACACTTGACGTTGCTTATTTACTTCGTACATTATTCACAGTTTATGCATTTATTAGCGTGTATTAGTGTGTGCTTGAGAATCATTGTGTGTGATTGTGTATTTATTAATGACGCGAAAAAAAAAACGTAAGTGGAGGGTACCGACCTTCCCCAAAAGAAAAAAGAAATAAAAAGAAAAGAAAAAAGGGATAAGTTTTACAACTCCTCCAAAATAAGAAGGAAAAATAAAAATAAGCATGGAAATGGGACAAGTTTTACAACTTCCCCAAAGAAAAAAATACAATAATAATAAATAAATAATGGAAATAAAATAATAAATAATAGAAATAAGAATAAAGTAATAAAAAATAATAAAAAAAAAAATAATAAAGATAAAAATAACATAAAAAAAATTGAGAATTTTATTAGGAATGAAACTCTCGAAAACATAATTAAAAGATAAACGGCGAAGACAAAACAAAAAAAATCCGGATAAAAATAGGTAAAGGATAAAAAATGAAAACGCGTGGGCAGGCACCGCGACACGGCACAGTACACCGTGTCACGGCAAAAGCTGTCGTGTCGCGGCATAAATTCCCGTGTCACGGTGCGCGTATTATGCAACGGTGTGGTTTGCGCGTATAGAAAGATAGATTTTGAGTATTTCCAAGCGTTTTTGCCATAAAATAGGACCAGTATATTCGTGATATGCATAATTACGAAACACAAAATAATTAGAATTTCATATTTCAATAATAATGTTTCAGAATTTTGATAATACATTGCGCGACTGGTCTTATTCTTTGACCAATGATGACAAAAGAGAGCTGGAATTGTTCCATGTCAAAGGCTTATTAGCTTTGAGACATGTAGCGATTGAACATGACTTTCTTAGGGCAGCTCTAGATTATTGGAGTCCAGAAACACATTTTTTTAAATTTGATTACGATGAAATCTGTCCCCTGCCGGAGGAATTCGGTGCCATCTTTGGGTTTCCTGCCAGAAATCTCATTGCCATGCCTACCCTACGTGAGTATTATTACCAAGACTTTGAATGCCATCTGAATCTGACAGATCCTGATTTAAATAAAATTGTGTGGGGTAATGAGGTAGACTTAGAAAAACTTGCAAATTTGTATTTCAATCGCCCTGTCTTTGAGTCTCATCATGTATGCCGTAGAAGGGCTTATATTTTTTACACGTTTAGCAAGCTTTTATTTGCAAACGGTAGGGTAGGACATGCTTGTTTAGCGTTTGTGCTTGAACCTGTTGAATCTGGGAGATCTCCTATGCCTACGTGCCTTGGAGAAACTTTGTGCGGTCTTGACGAAGCAAAAGCTGACCGGAAAGACGTCGAGAAGGGCTCTCTAGTACTGTTGCAGGTAAAAACACTCTCTGAGAAGCCCTTGTGACACAAAACAAGCATCGTGTCATGGTGCACTTCTGCCGTGACACGGTACATTCTGCCGTGTCACGGTGGGTTCTGCAAAAAATTTATTTTATTTTTTTTTTTTTTTTGAAAATTCTTCGACTGATTTTTTATTTTTTTATTTTGCAGATTTGGTTGATGGAGCGTTTAGAACTTTTTGAAGCCCCCGACGATATTGAAAAATATGGTCCCAACGATCTAGTCCGCGGGAAGAAGAATTACTCTGTGAACATGTCGTATGAAGATTGGAAGAATTTCTTTGCAAAGAGAGAAATTTCCATTCGTTGGGTGGTGCCTTGGTGGAGGCTTACTAGGATGGTTGGTACGAATGATACTCCGTATTGTCGCGTTCCTAGTATCTCAAGGCTAACTTTTTATTGTCCTTCTCGATTGATCCGACAATATGGATTTGAACAAGTAGTTCCACGCTATAACGATAGTCCTCGTGACGTATCGTTGCATGAAAGTAACATTCACAAGTACGAGGCTTATTGGATTGGAAGACCTTTGTGGACCGTTTCTGCAAGTAACCAAGCTCCTCCTCCCTTATCTAGTGCATACAAGGAATAGTTGAATACTAGAAGTAGAAGGGATCGAATTGGATCACGCAACTTTGATGTGAAGGGCCGTCTTGGAAGTAAGAAAGCGCCTCCTAAAGATCGTCTAGGTTCGAGAACACCAGGAATTAAGTTTAAGACTCCCATAATGCCTAAAAAGAAGAATTATGTGAAAGAAAGGGTAAGGAGAAGATGGTTTATAGAGAGAAGCAATCAAAGAATTCTAAAAAAGGTGAAAGGGGTGAAAGTTCGACTAGGGGTGTGACGGTTCGGGCTACAAAAGACACATTATGGTGAAGGCCGACCTAATTGAAAAAGAGAAGGAGTTTCCTAAAGTGAAGAAGGATTAGATCAATATTGCTTTGCTTATATGGTTTATAATTTTTATTTTTAAAATAAGGCGCATGATGCCAATAATTGTAGTCACGTTTATTTCAATAATAAAAGCATATTTATGTTTGCCTTAAATAAAAATTACAATGACTTCTTTATATATATATATGTATATATATATCCAAGTCAAGAAGTCAGACGCAATGGAAGAAAAAAAACGTCGAACAATAGCAGAATTCGCAAAGTCTGCGTCACTGAAAAAAATCGCAAAGTCTGAGATTCCATTGTGCCACGGTGGAAAATGTCGTGACACGGTGGAGTTCCCCGTGGCGCGGCAATTTGTTTTTTTTTTTTGGAATTCCACCGTGCCACGGTGGAAACAGCCGTGACACAGTGCAGTTCCCCGTGGCGCGGCAACTTTTTTTTTGGTGCAATGCCACCGTGGCACGGTGGTAGCTGCCGTGACACGGTGGAACTGCCTGTGCCACGGTGGACCCTATATGCTGAACATGGCAAATATTCTTGATTTTAGCTCTATTTTGTCGTAGCGCAATGTTGAACAGACGCGTGTACTTACTCGACGGAGGAAGGATTTTTTTTTTTAAAGTGGTCGGGCCCCCTTGAGGGGTTGCCTACGTATCCTTAATAAGGAATCAGGCCAAACGTAGCTCTATTGGGTCATGAACCCATGCAACTAGGCATAAAATTTCTTGAGTTGATCCAAGTTGGTTAAATTGTGGAAACCGTTACCGTCCATGTCTACCAATTGTGCCGCTCCGCCAGACAAGATGGATTTAACAATGTACGGACCTGACCAATTTGGTCTAAATTTTCCTCTTCGATCCAACCCATTTTTGCGAAGTGCCTTAAGCACCAAGTCACCTTCCTTGATGTTCCTAGTCTTGACTTTTTTATTGAAATATCGCGCCATACGCCGTTGGTAGGTTTGGACATGATGCAAAGTTGCCAAGTGTTTTTCGTCAAGTAAGACTAGTTCATCATATCTTGCTCTAATCCAGTCGACTTCATCTAGTTGGCTTTCCAACGCGATTCGGAGAGAAGGGATTTCGAACTCTATTGGTTGTACAGCTTCAACTCCATAGACCAAAGAGAAAGGGGTAGCCCCCGTTGATGTACGAACAGAGATTTGATAACTCCAAAGGGAGAAATGTAGCTTACTTGGCCAATCTTTGTAATTTTCCGTCATCTTTTCGATGATAGTTTTCACATTTTTGTTGGCCGATTCGACTGCACCATTTGTTGGTGGCCTGTAGGGTGATGATCTGTGATGCTTGATATGATATTTCTCTAATAGTTCCGCGCACTCGTCTTGGAAATGCGTTCCATTATCACTGATCATCTCATAAGGTACCCTATAGCGGCATATGATATTTTTTTCAATGAATTGAGCTACATGTTTTGCTGTTAACTTAGCATATGAGGAAGCTTCGACCCATTTGATGAAATAGTCGATTGCTACGAGGATGAATTCATGCCCCCCTTGTCCTGGTGGTGTTATCTTTCCAATGATCTCGATACCCCAAGTAGAGAAAGGCCATGGAGAAGTATATGTATAGAGAAGCAAAGGTGGAACGTGCTGTAAATTTGCATAGATTTGACATTTCATACATTTCTTGACGTATTCATGACAATCTATCTCCATAGTAGTCCAATAATAACCTTGTCGTTGAATCTTCTAGACTAACATCTTAGCATTCATATGCGTTCCACATATGCCAGCATGAAGGTTTTCCATGGTTTTGTGTGCTTCTTTCTTGGCTATGCATAAGAGATTTCTCCCTAGTGCATTCCTCTTGTGGAGTTCTCCCCTGATGAGCACATACTGTGAGGCCAGGAGCCTGAAATCACGGCGTGCCCTTTTATCAGTATTAGGAGGGTATTCTCCCTTTGTCACATAATTAAGGATATCTGTATACCATGGTTCTTCATATTCTTCTTGTGTTTCTTGTTCATCATCAAGTGCATTAACATAAGCCGGCTCATATCTTCTTTCTATAGTCAATAGAATTCTGATTGTGTCTGTTGGGATTCGCACCATTGATGCTAATTTAGCCAGTGCGTCGGAAAACTGGTTTTCTTCTCTAGGCAAGTACGTATATTCCACTTCATCTATTTGCTCCGTGATAGTTTCCAGATGAGCTTGATACGTAGCGAGACTTTCACTTCTCACCTTCCATCTCTTAGAAATCTGGTTAATGATTAGTGATGAATCACTGTAGATTCTGAGCTTCTTAATTCCTAAGGCCACAGCTGTTTCTAATCCCAAGATGCATACCTCGTACTCTGCGGCATTTTTGGTGACATCAAAATTGAGCTTCATGGAAATTGGGATATGCTCTTCATTGGGTGATACGAGCAAGACCCCTACACCACAACCTTTTTGGTTTGAAGCTCCGTCAAAATAGAGCGTCCAACTATCATCCTCGGTCATGAGTAGATCTTCGTCAAGGAAATCATACTCATCTTCTTCTTTTTCAACTTCTTCTAGTGGAAAATCTGCTAGGAATTTAGAAACTGCAGAACCTTTGATGGCTTTTTGTGGTACAAATTTCAAGTCAAACTGAGCAAGGTTGACTATCCACCTTGATAATCTGCCATTGAGTGTTGCTTTTTCGAACAAGTACTTGAGAGGATCCATCTTGGACACGACATGCACTGTATGAGTGAACATGTAATGTCTTAATTTCTGTGCGGCCCACACAAGTGCGAGGCACAACTTTTCAAGCGGTGTGTATCGTGTCTCATATCCTTGAAGCTTCTTGCTCAAATAATAAATTGCATTCTCCTTTCTTTCTATCTCTTGTGCTAGCATTTCCCCCATCATTTCTCTTGCGACCGTAAGGTAGAGTCGAAGAGGAAAGTCAGGCATTGCCGGCGCTAGCACGGAAGGGTTTGCCAGGTACTCTTTGATTTTGTCGAAAGCTTTTTGGCAATCATAATCCCATGTGACTGGGACATTTTTCTTAAGCTTCTTGAATATAGGTTCACATATCGCCATGAGTTTTGATATGAACCTACTTATATATTGCATCCTTCCAATGAAGAATCGAATTTCTTTCTTATTCTTGGGTAGTGTCATGGCCATGATCGCTTTGACTTTTGTGGGATCTATTTCAATCCCTCGAGAACTGATCACATATCCAAGTAGTTTGCCTTACGTGACCTCAAATGCACACTTTGCTGGATTTAATCTCATGTTGTACTTGCGGAGTTCAAAGAACTTGCGAAGTGCAATGATGTGGCATGGGCAATCCTTTTGACTTGACGATCATATCATCAACATAGACCTCCACCTCCTTGTGCATAATATCATGTAACAATGTTGTGGCTGCTCTATGGTAGGTGGCACTCGCGTTTTTCAACCCGAATGGCATTACCGTGTAGCAATATGTACCCTATTGTGTGATGAATATGGTTTTCTCCATGTCTTCCTCAGCCATTAATACTTGATTATATTTGGCGTAACCATCCATGAACGATAGGAGTGCATGGTTTGGGCTTTGTTATCGACCAGAATGTCAATGTGAGGTAGAGGCAACCCATCTTTCGGGCTTACCTTATTGAGGTCCCTGTAATCAACCCACATTCTGACCCTTCCATCCTTCTTTGGAACTGGAACCACATTTGCTATCCACGCTGGATACTTTGATACTTTGATGAAACCTGCAGCCAATTGCTTTCTGATTTTTGCTTTGATTTTGAGAGCCACATCTTGTTTCATACGGCGCAACTTTTGTTTGACAGGCTTCATACCTGGAATGAGTGGTATCGTATGCTGAGCTATATCCCTGTCAATTCCTGGCATATCTTGGTATGACCAAGCAAATATATCAACAAATTCACTAAGCAATAATTATCTCTTTGCGTTCGTCTTGACTTAGTGTTAATCCAATTTTTACTTCTTTGATAGTCGTATCATTGGAAATATTAACTGTTTATGTATCTTTGATAATTGTTGTTTTATTTTCGTGTTCTTCCATTGCTTTTATTATTTCTTTGTCATTTTTATCATTAACAAAGCAATATTGATCATGGTTAGGGGAATGACACACATCGTAAGCAAAGGTAGTCATTTCATTGAATTCTTTGGTCATTACATCAAGGAGGGCAAGGTCAGCTGCGACCTCACCGGAATTATTTGGGATAGAAAGAGGAGACTCAACAAGAGACTCAGAATTGGACTCTATAACAGAAAGAGGGTCGGCCTCAGATCCTAAAGACTCGCCTACAGACTTAGACTCGAACTCGTACTCAGATCCAAACGACTCAGATTCATTAAACATAGGACCTTCGCCAGCGGTTACTTCCAACTTCTCTCCACTTGGCGTAGTGATTTTCACCGTCTTGCGCCATCCGTTTGAAACATTATCAGCCTGGACGATTAAGGCCGAAATCCTTGCTCGATATGACAGCTTGAATGAGCTCGGAATCACCATTGTAGACAGGCTTGGATTCATTCTTTTCTAGTCCAAAAAGAAGATTAATCTTCAAATCATTAGAGCTTGGACAAGCTCACTTGTGAAGATTTCATCACCTTCATCGACGAAGTCACAATCAAGGAACATCTCAAACCCTGGCTCACGCTTCCCATCGTGGACGAAAGGCTCGAGGAATTCATAGAATCGGAATTCTTCCCCTTCTTTGATATTCTGGCCATTGAGAATGAATGGATATGGGTCCATGGCCATTTTTGTCTTCATGATTCGAGAATTATTGCGAGCCTTCATTTTCAAGAGATCTTGTTTCACATCTTCCTTTGTTGGCTTGAATCCCAAGCCAAAGGTATCTTTCTTAAGTGCATCAGGATGGCCCCAAAGTTCAGCCATTTTCTTTTTGAGTCCGAGGGTCATTCCAGGGAAATGCCCTTGCTTCTTCATAATAGCATTAACATTGGTATTTGAATAAGTATCAAAGTCGAGGTGACACTTTTCCTCTTCTTCGATCATGAGAACATCATCCAGCGAAAACCCCCAGAGATCTTCATCTTCTTCGTCATGTTCGACATGGACGATGGGAGTATTGATAACTTGAATGCGCATGGAGGAGGCATCAATGGTGATTGGAACCCCTCCAACTATAGCTTTCACTTTTTGGTGCAATGACTATGGAATCGCCTTTAACTCATGAAGCCAAGGACGTTCTAACAACAGATTGAAAGAAGCCTTAATGTCCACCACCTGGAACTTGGTGCGTCGTTCAATGGCTCCAGTAGTTATGTTTAGCATGATAGTACCCACGGCTTGACGGCGAGTATTATCATAAGCACGAATCCCTTGAGTAGAGGGAGTCAATTTTTCATTTTTTATGCCCAACTTCTTTGCAGTGCGGAGTGGGCATACATTGATTACAGAGCCATTATCAACCAAGAACATAGGAACATTCATCTGCCTACACACCACAGTGAGATGTAAGGCCTTGTTATGTTGGTCCCCTTCCGGGGCAGATCCTTGTTAGAGAAGGAAATCAAATTGCTAGTACTTGGCAATTCAATAGTGAGAAAGTTGACCAGTCCTTGAGGAGTCATATTATCATCAACTCCTATTTTCACCAGAGCATTCATCACAGCCTTTCGATGCTCGTGAGAGGTGGCCAAAAGCTTCCATACATTCATTTTCACCTTGGTCTTTTGTAATTGTTTGACCACATCGTTGTTCACAGGGTCAATGGGATCAACTATTGGTTATGATTGCGGTGGAGGTGGAGGTGGACTAGGCTGTTGCAATCGTCCACTTCTGGTGAGAACCTTGACCTCAAGGTCTCCCCAAATATCTTCACTTGTGCCAAGAGACGAACAGGCTACATCTTTGAGATAGACATCTTCATCATCACTATCCCAAATTCCATTTACTTCTTCATAGTTCGAGATGAATACAACTTCTGGCAGAGGTTCATTCACAGGTTAAATGAGTATTGACAGATCAAAGGAGACTTCATCTCCCATGATAGCCAAAGCATCAGAAAGAGGACCTGTTTGAATGTTAAGCTTCTTGCCCCCTGGAGGGACAGCAAGTTGATTAGCATTAAGGTTATTTTAGAATTTAACACCTGCTAAAAACCCGAAAATGGTTTTTAACACCTCCAAAAAAAAAATTGATTTTAACACCACCCAAATTTCAAAAAATTGGGTATTACCACCACGTAACTGATTTCGTTTACAAATCCGTTAAGTAGGGCCATATAGACACGTGTCGCTTTGTTATTGGCCAAAAAAATAATAAAAAATAATAAAAAATTAAAAAACAAAAAATTAAAAATTAAAAAAAAAATTTAAAAAATAAAAAAACCTAAAAACTACCCCAGCCACCCCAGCCCCACCCACCGCGCCACCACCGGCGTCCCCAAACCCACCCCCTGCCGGCGTCCGGCGTCTCAGAGAATCGCCCGGCGCCGGCGACCCCACCCCCACCACCCTTTCCTCCACCTACGCACCCCACCCCTTCCCTTTCCCCATTTTCATTTCCCGACCACCACCCCGAAACCACCCTAAACGCCCCTCCCCCGGAAAACACCCCTCCTCCCCTTCCTCCTCCCCCGGAAACGCCCTCCCTCTCCTTTCCCCCTCCCTTAATCGATTCCCTACCACCCAAAACGAAACCCTAAAACCCGTGGTGGCGCGGTGGGTGGGGCTGGGGTAGTTTTAGGTTTTCAATTTTTTTTTTTAATTTTTTTTTATTTTTTTTAAACAAATAAAATAGTGACACGTGTCACTGTGGACCACATTTAACGGAATTTTTTAACGGAAACCGTTAAGTGGTGGTAATACCAATTTTTTGAAAATTTGTATGGTGTTAATACCCATTTTTTTTTTTTGGAGGTGTTAAAAACCATTTTTGTGTTTTTAGCAGGTGTTAAAATCTAAAAAACCTAGCATTAATCAAGTCTTGGATAACATCCTTCAACCTCCAACAGTTCTCAGTAGTATGACCCTTGCCTTAATGAAACTTGCAATGAGCATTGGGGTCATAGCTAGCAGTTATGTTCTCTGGTTGAGGTTCTGGAAAAGGTCCAATTGGCATAATCAGTCCTTGAATATGCAAACGATCAAAAGCAACATCATTAGTCATTCCCAAAGGCATGTAAACCCTCCTTTGCCTTTGGAATCTTTGAGGGGGAGCATTAAGAGCCAGCACATCATAGATATTGATATTGTTGGTAGCATTATTGGGCTTGGAAGACAAAGAAGAAGGAGTGTCGTTCTTCTTATTTTTCCAAGTGATGTTGTTATTATTGTTGCTACCAGCAGTCTTCATCAGTTCATCTTCCATATTGATTCCAATATCGTACACAGCTTCGAAGGTGCTCAAAGGCAGAAACTTCAAGTGTTGTTTGTACTTATGAGTCAAATTGGCAATAAACAGGCGAACCATCTCTTTCTCCTTGGGAGGATCCACTAGGAGCGCAACTGTTTCTCTCCACCTGCTTACGTAAGTAGTGAAGCCTTCATTCTCCTTCTGTTTGAGAATGGAAAGTTCCCGTTCAGAAGTCTTGGCCTGGATGTTACACTTGTAACGATTCATGAAGCTTTTAGTAACGTCCTCCTAGGTCGCAACATGTTTGGATTCCAGAGAGTAGAACCATTGTTGACAGGCATGCTCCAAGGAAAAAGGGAACACAATAGGGAAGAGTGTTACATCTACTCCCTTAAGAGCCATGGTCGCGGAAAAGGCCTTCAAGTGGAAAAGCGGTTTATCAGTAGGCTTGAACCTGGGAATGTCAGTAGTGGAAAACTTCTCAGAAAGTTTATCCCTTATGGACGAAGAGGTGACAGGTTGCTCCACATAAGTGAAATCTTCAGAGATCTTACTATTCTGTTCCTTGATCTTGTCCATTGCAGAGGCAGTGACATTGTTTTCATTGTCTTGTTTTACCGTGTTGACTCTAGTGGTGAGTGTTTGCATCATATTAGACAACATCTCAATTGTCTTGTTGATGTTCTCGGTATCTTCCTTAGTAGCCATTGGTTGAAATTAGACTGGAGATGGATCTTGTGGAGATGATTGCTGTGGTTTCCTTGTACGCCTCTTTGGTATAAGAGGTTGTTGAGGTATTGACTCGAACCGTAACAATCTACCCCTGCTTCTTGACCAAGTGTTGTGACACCGAAACAAACACACCTTTAATGACCAAACTTAACCTTAACCCATCCGAAAATAATTAAAAAAAATTATTTTGAATTTTGAAATTCACTATTTTTAAAAAAAATATATATATATATGGGAGGATACCATACGACTTAGGGGTGAACATGGTTTGGTATGGTGCGGTTTAGTCCAAACCAAACCAAACCGCAAAATACGGTTTGTGTAAATTTTTCAAACCAAACCAAACCATATTAGTATTAAAACATAACCAAACCGTAATAATATGGTTTGGTGCGGTTTGGTTTGCGGTTTATGATGAGATGACATTTTTTCCTAAAAATTGTCAAATAATACTTTATTAATTTATAATAAAGTTTAAATAATTAGCCTAAACGGACTAAATTGTACTACAAAGATAAAAAAAAAATAACAATCAAATAATCAAGTGCTAACATATAATAAAAATAATATATAACAATCATAAATTCATATACATTTGTCAAAAAAAAAATAATTCATATAGAGTACTACATTATACAAGTAGTCATTAATAATAGAGTATTGACCGTAAATTTTTCATTTTTTTATTTAATCTTTAATTTTTTTTAATATATAATAAATAATTTTTTTATTTAAAAATTATTAATATTAAAATACGGTTTATTGGTTTATGGTTTGGTTTATAATTTTTGCAAAACCAAACCAAACCATAAACCATATTTACAAAAAAATCGAAACCAAACCATAATTTTATAAATCGTAAACCAAACCAAACCGCTAAAATACGATTTGGTCTGGTTTGGTTACGGTCCAAACCAAACTGTGTACAGCCCTAATCCGACTTACCCCGAAAAAAAAACAAAAAAAACGACACTAGACTACCCTAAAATACGATCATGAAATGGTGCACGACTGACGGAAAAAGTGTGTGAACATGACATGTGAGTGATTAAGTTAAGGTTACGGACACGTGTTATGACCGTACAGCTAGACAGGACACCAAACCAGACATACGAACCACATAAGCATGCACGAAGACCAAAAAAAGCTGACTGGACAAACCTCCTGGGCACCGTGTCACGGTGCTGACTGTCCTGACACGGTACAGAGCACCGTCAGACGGGGCAATGCACCGTGCCACGGCATTGCACACTGTGGCGCGGCAGACTTGCCGTGACACGGTGCGCAATTCGAGGCCTAAATTCGGTCATGGGTTAAACAAAAAGAGCAAACACATGAGGGTTAGCACCAAATAAATCATGTAGCATTTAGTCACGATGAAGTAAAATAGTTCGCAACCTAAGGTCAAGATCTATGTTCAACTATTGGTCAAGATTTGGGTGTCAACGGAGTACCATGGTTAAAAGTTTGGACCCGTTAGCAAGGCATCCTCCCTTGAGGGTGTATGCCACCGGGCGGCTCCACTAGTTTGTGATGAAATCGAACTCGAATCCATGGTTTGGGTGGATTTAATAACTCGAATGAACCCTTATTGCCATGAGCGTTTTTGGGTTGATAGAGCTTAAATCCCCCGAGACTAAGACACATGTAGAACACATGCATTTTTTCATAAAAATCGAAGGAAGTTGACTGTGAGAAGAGAAAATAAGCCACCGGACTGATTTTAGGACTGTCGTCATACGGCAGATAGCACCGTAACACGGTGCAACCCACCGTCAGACGGTGGACTGCACCATGACACGGTTGATTCTGCCGTAGCACGGTAGTCAGAAAATCTGACTGGTGTCCTGTTTTCCTTCGTACGCAATCAACTTATTCAATTTTTCCTACGGGACATACCTAAATGCGACGTTAGAACGTCTATTGTAGACACATATTTGTGTCTCCCCAAAACCAAACCCAGTGATGAGTATCTTTCACGTCGAATCATAATCGAACGAAGTAAAAGTGTGGAAAGTTTAGTGTTGTGGATAGTTTTAATTTCTTTTCTCTTCTCTCTGTTTTTGAAAACCTATTTTAAGAAAACAGCCAATATAGTTTGGTTGGTCCATGATATGGGTCCAATAATAGTGTAGTTGGATAGGGCTTGAAAAGATTTTTCCGACGATATATTATAAGCCCAATTCCGATGAATATTGAGGAAGTTATGGCCAATTTACTGATCTGGGGCCGGTTTGAGCCTTATATGCGGCCCAATGATCTAGAGGAGGGCCTAACATGGATTTATCATTCCTAATGCAATTAGGAATGGTTTTAGTCTTCTAGATTCTTCTAGAAGGTTCTTTTCATTCCTAATTCAATTAGCATTGATAAATTGACTTTTGTTGACTTTTTAGAGTTTTAATCAGAATAAAAGAATGTTTTTGAGGAAAATACGATTTTATCCTCCTGTACGATTAAATTCTATCTGATTTTAGAAAACGCGTTAAAAACGGGATTAGCGCCTAACACCAGATATTAGCGTCTGGCGCTAATGTTAGCGTCTGGCGCCAATTGCCGGCGTCGGCGCTAATCAAGTTTTATCTGCGTCAGAACTCTGTTCTAATTTTTTTATCTTTTTGGTTGATTTTCTTTATAAATAGCGTTCTTAAAACTCAGTTTTAAATCATAAAAATATCATCAATTCTCCAATTCTCTCTATTCATTCACCAACTCTCATCAAGATTTTCTTGATTACTCTCTCTCTCTCTCTCTCTCTCTCTCTCTCTTTTCTAAACTAGCTTTTTCAAAAATATAAAAATTCCGCATTCATTAGAATTAGATACACCTAGCCAAATTCGAAGTTGCCTTCACCCTAGACATGAAACATTTTAATTTCTGAGGGTTTGGTCCCAAATCTATATTTCAATTATTTAATTTAATTGTTTTAATTATTATTTTCCTTGAAGTTACTAACGTGTGTATTTTGTTATTAGAAAGAGGTACGAGGCATCCAAGTAAGTACTTTAATGTTATGATGTAGAAATCATGCTTAGATTGTTATTTTGATTCCTAGTATCATGTCTAGGGTAACTTTAATACTTCCTCTGTTTTTATTTTATTGCACCATTAGGACTTTTACACTATTCACCTAATCTTCTTTGACCATCATTTGTGATTTATCCATTCGGAAAAATATAGTCATGCGGGATCTAGTTAGATTCGTCTCGAAATCTTCTTTTCAAATATAAATTTTTTATAATTTTTACAAAAGTATAATTGAAGATATTCATAGCTAAAAAAATGCATTGGCAAACGTGAAATCCCTCATGGTGCAATAAAAAAAGAACGGAGGAAGTATTAAGTATGATTAAAAGTATGATGCCTTTTATGTTCTTCCTAATATTTATGATCGTTAGTATCATGGTAGGGTTAAAGCTTTGATCTTTATTGTTTAGTGACATGCTAGGGTTTGTTATTAATCTTGTTAGTATCATGCCTAGGATTTTGCTATTATTATGCTTTATAATTATTATGATTATTTTTATGATTTATTATAATTGTTATAATTATTGTTATGATGATTATTTTTAAGTATGATTGTTATGGTTATAATTATTATTATGATGATTATGATTATTATTTTTATTTATTTTGATTATTATTATGTTGCTTGATTATATTTATTGTTATTGCTTGATCACACCTTTTATGCATGTTTAAAGGGAATTTGATACTTGTAATCACGCTTAATAAGATAATTTAATAATCTTGTTTAGGCTTAATGTGATTATAATTTAAGTGATCTCCAATAATAGATTTATTTGTGCATTAAAATTCAACCAACATAGATAAACAGGTTTAGGTTAACCTATTGATTGCATGTTAGTCAGAAAGCGCACATAAATACGATCAGAATAAAGTAGAGGTCTATTATTAGGGCAGGTTCAATCTCTTTTAGGTTGGATTTGTACCTTCATCCCCGAACACCAGTCATGGTTCAAGACCTATTGGAGTTGACGATCTCCTGGATCGTTAAGGGGTGTAACCTTCACCCTGTGAACGGTTTACAAGTTCTTAAAACTTGTTGGCGACTCTTTTGCTCTATCTTCTTTCCCTTTGGACGCCACCATACTTTAGTGTATGATCACAGTGGGGTTGAAGTTTGGGATAATGCTTGAAATATTCCCCACAGTTTTTAGCTACTCCACTGGGGAGGATTTCTATTTTAATTTCTGAAATTTATTTCGGCAATGATTTAGAATGAGTGGATGAGACTCGAAACGTTCTAAGTATTTCATGTGCGTAATTTTGATTACCATTATTGTCATATGCATAAAAAAGATCTCATTGGAAAGACCATCCGTAATGAGTTAAAACATAGGATTTTTACACGTAGGAAATTTGAGGAATATCTTTCACAACTAGGATCGAAATAATGTTGCACGAAACTGGAAAATTTTATCGAGCACAGAAAGCTGCTGAGGCATGTAGGAATTAGCGTCAGGGAACAAAGATTAGCGCTATAATTTTGACTGTAGCGCCAGATGACAGCTCTGTCGCCAGGCGCTACAGCCAAAAATCGGCGCCAACCTCTGTTTGTTGGCGCCAAATTCTTCCAATACCGAGCCAGAAATATGCGTTCTAATTTCGACCAGTTTTTAGCATTGTTTGCTCGATCCTACTTCCTGATTGAGTTTTTCTCACTTTTCTGAAACTCATATGTGTTCTACATATGGACATAACCCCCTGGGAATTCATGCTCCATCTACCTGATTGAACGCTCTGAGCAACAAAGGGTACATCCGAGAATGTTGAATTCACCAAACCATGAAAGCGAGTTTTTTCTAAAACTCGCGGTGTCCCATCCACTCGCGCCAACCCTTCACGGTTAGGCTTCCGCGCGGTGCATCCGGACAATTAACCATGGACCCTTTATTGACAAACCCATATCCCGAACTATAGAGAACTAGAGCCATGGTTAGGTTGCAAACTCATTGCATCATATTGTGCCTACTTGACTAATTGTGCATTATTTGTTGTGCATATGGTATATGTTTTTCTTAACCGTTTGTTTGACTTGTGCTAAGATTAAATAAATTAGTGACTAAAAGAACTTTGCCTAATTAATTAATTAATCAATTAATTTGAGTAAATCAAACCTAATATTTTAACCATAATTGACCTAGTACGACTTTAGGAATACCCCTGTTGATTAATAATACCGAAAACAGTTTCAGATCGAAGCTCCAGCAATGGCGCTAAGGTTTGAACTGTAGCGCCACTCTGTGGAGTGTGGCGCTTGGCGACAGTTCTGTCGTCTGGCGCTTGGCGACAGTTCTGTCGTCTGGCGCTACACTGCAAAGAGAGAACTAGAGTCATCACTTTGTGTCTAGTCACATAGGCTAGCCACATGGTCATGACACGAGTCTTAACATGTCACCTACACTCACTAGTCTTAGCACACACTTTGAGTATATATCACCATGAACATGTCTTAGGTTCATGCATGAGTCGGTTTTTTCCGTCATTTGAGTTGGGGGTACATTCTATTCCTAATTTTCCACATCCCTCCATCTACATCATCTTTCTTCACTTCCTCCATCCATTGCATTTTGAATAAAGTTTGAGTCAAATAATTAATAATGAATATCCCCAAATCCCTTTTCCACAGTACTTGGTCGAGGAGAGAAGGGCGATTAATCAAGGACAACCTCTTCATTCAAGTCTTACTTTTTGATAAACCAATTCGTCAAAAGAGGAAGGCTAAAAGGATAATGGCAAGTCAAGAAGAGGTCAATGAACTTAGGAATCAATTGACTGACGTGACTGAGACGTTAAAGGCTTTAACCCTCAAAATTGATGACCCTGTGAAGCAACAACAAATGAACCTCATGCAAGAAAGCTTGAGCAATCTATCTAGTGACTATAAATTTCAGGGCATTAGTTCACAAGGGGTCTCGCTGGACAAAGAACTTCTTCTTCACAAGTTCAATGCCACTGAAATCCCTAAATTCAAGGCAACAGATAACCCTTACTTTCATCTAAGAGCTTTTGAAACCATAATGAACATTAAGGGGATCGATAGGAAAGTCTTTCATTCCTTGTTTTCTTTATCTCTTGAGACCTTTTGTCAACAATGGCTCTTTTCCCTTGACAAAGAGAAAACCTCTTCTTGAGAGTCAATAACAAACTCTTTCATAAATAGATATAAGTGCAACATTCAAGACGAAACAGACCATACACAACTTGAGATGTTAAAACAAAAAGAAAACAAAGGGTTCACTTCTTTCTTCAACAAATGGAGGGAAACCTCCGCTAATATGGTCAAGGCTCCTACCGAAAAAGAATCTGTGAGGACATTTATCAAGAATCTCCAAGGGAAGTATTCGAAACACTTAAAATACCAACACAACTTGAATACTTTCAAGGCTGTGTATAATATAGGCATTGACATTGAAGATGACCTTCTGAAAGATAATAATGCGAGAGAAAATAAGAACGACCATTCGTTTTCTTCCTCTCCCATTAATGAGGTACATGCTACGAACGCCTCTAAATCGCGAATCCAAAGGTCAAAAAGAGTGTTCACTCCTCTTGGTATGAGTTATGAAACAACTTTTGAGAAGCTACATCACAAAGGACTAGTCATGCCCATAGGGCCCATCAAAGATCCAGTTCCAAAGGCCAGGCCACCCAAGTGGGACCCTAATAAGAACTGCAAATATCACCAAGGAAAGGATCACGATACTGAGGAGTGTTGGAAACTCAAAGAAGCTATCCAAGATTTGATCGATGACAATAAAACTTCCGAGGTTCTAGCCATTGAAGAAGATCAAACATCCTTCGATCCGTCACTTCTTATCACACCTGTAGGTGAGCCCATGATTGAGACAACTTATATAACCTCTCTCGATGAAGTGGCCATGATTGAGGAGGATGAAAGTCTTTTCCTAGATAATACCAGGGAAGACTCGTCAAGTCTAAAAGAGAACGTTCAAAAACTGCAAGATGTCGTTGCCCTGCTCTTGAATGTGGTAGAAGGACTAGCAAATCAGGTGATGGTTATCGAACAAAATTCTCGCCAAGGATTTAATGAAGAAATCAATGCTCCTAAGTTACGGGCAAAACGGACCATTAAAGAATACACACCAATAGGAATGCCTTACAATGAAACTTTTGAATGTCTTCACGATCAAGGTCTTATCCACCCCATTGGTCCCAGTCAAGACCCTCCACCTGAAAAACGGTTTTCCAATTGGGATCCAAATTTTTATTGTCGATACCATAGAGGTCGTGGTCACACCACCGAAGTATGTCTCGCCCTCAAAGATCGTGTTCAAGATCTCATTGATTCAAATCTCCTTCATGTTCCTCCGCGCAACAAGAAGGCCAAGATTAGTAACAATAAAAACAGTGGCTGTAAAGGAAAGAAGAACGACTATCCTTCTTCTTCCGAAAACACCTACTCTAGTAACGATGTTGGTACTTTCGACCTTGATGAAATCTTAGCCATGGATAATCGAAGATTTAGAAAGCAACCAAAAAAGGATTTCACCCCTATTGGGATTAGCTACGATGATGCTTTCAATCGAATCCATGCAAAGGGACTCATTACTCCTATTGGACCCATTCAAGATCCCCCACTTGAGAAGAGATTGCCTAGTTGGAACCCAAATGTACGCTGCAAGTACCATCAAGGGAGGGGTCATACTACTGAGAGCTGTTGGAAGCTAAAGGAAGCAATCCAATATTTGATCGACAATAACGGGCTTCCAATACCTCCAGTCGACAAGAACACCAAGTGATGATAAACACAAGGCAAGAGGTGAGCTGCAACGACAAGATTTCATGATCTCTCCTTTTTCTATTTCTTTTTCATTTTTTTTCCTCTCCCCAATAAGTCTAGCATAGTCACCCTTCTTTTCCCTTAGATTAATTTTGTAGATTCTTTCTTTTTCCCTATTAATAAAATGAGCATTTATTTCCTTGCATATAATCATTACATAGCGCAAAAAAAAAAAAAAAAAAAAAAAAATCCATGTCAAACTAAGCACAAGGTATACCAATGATTTGAGGCACCCTTTGTAGCCACATCATATCACCTTTCACCCTTCAAATATGCAATCCTTTTTTGATAAACCCCTTTGAGCCTCGTCTAACGATAGACCTTTCTTTCTTCAACCTACATCTACTAACCTTGGGATGGGATGGTGTGTAACTTATGCAATTTTCAATTTCATAAAAAGCTTGAGTAACTTCAAAAGATTAAAATAGCAAAATAAATAAATAATCAATAAAAAAATAATAAAAGTGTACAAAAGGGCAAGTGTTCCAATGTCTTTGACATGAAAATGTCTTTGATAAGAACACGTCTCGGATTGCGTTTCTTATCGAGTGCTCGGTACCGTGCCTGAGAAACATGAATGTCAAGTGAGTGATAGACCGCATGATCGGGATTGCCCACCTTGGGGGCTTATCGAGGGTTTTGAGCCTTTATCCCCTTCTTCTTCAAGCCTTTAGCCTGACCACGTTACAACCCTTAAAAAGACCTTTTTGAGGTATACATACACTTTTGCGAGGTTCGGCTAGAGCTACGTTCGGCCTGATTCCTAAAAGATACGTAGGTAACCTCACATCGAGGTGCGGCCATAATAAACATGCATTCATATTCACATTCACACACCATGATCATATCAAGGGATCTCCTATGCTCATCCCTATTTACTTAGAGCTAGACTTGGGGGCTTGATCCTTACATCATTAGCTTACCTAGCTTAAAGAGTCACCATCATTTGACTCTTCTAAAAAATAATATCTTTCTACACACTTAGCTCTTGCGGCCTAACTTTAGAATCACTTTCACACACATCACAGATACATGACCAAATATACTTCCCTTAGGAACCCTTTATCATGGAATCTTAACACAACGTTGAAGCATGCCTTGTCATATCAATATCACTCATCACTCATCATTGCATCACGAAGTATAAAGTACTTAGCCTCCGTGCCTAAGTTACCTAAATACTTTCATTATCGAGTCAACTAGAATAGTCTAAGACATTACAATCCTTGTACTGTGAGAAACAACATTTGACTAAGCTCATTCAACATGCACCTTCAAAAACTTTGATTCTTCTTCGCTTCTTTATTTTTCGGGAGAAAGTCGGTACCCTCCACAAAAATGATGGAAAATTTTTGCTTTTTTGGCATTTTCGAGTCGCACGATCACATTACAATGCACACACGAGTCATGTACACATTGAGTCATGTCGTGTCATATCACCTTGATTTGAGTCTAACACATGTGTCAAACACTTTGAGTCGAGTCAACCTCGAGTCAGTCAATCACAGCAGGTCAAGTTTATACCTTGAGTCGTGTCAAGTCAATGAGTCAAGCGACATTATACCTTAGGTCAACCCTAAGATAATTAAAGAAATTAGCAAAGTCCTATAGTAAAAAATAAATACAGGTGCAGCAGAATAGGGAAGACCCTACTCCAGCGCCAGACGAAAACATCTAGCTACCAAACTCATCTGTCGGCTTTCCTCACGCATGGAAAGCATTTCAACAAACGTCATCCGGTGGATTCCTTCAAGCATAGGAAGCTACCAAACTCATTTGTCACTGATACACTGGTGTCAAATAAGCGTTCTACCCCTTTACTCTTTTATCTGTGGAATTAAAATTTTTTGCAGGTATCGGCGTACACAGAGTGATTTAGGATCGCAGAACGTCTTAAATCATTCTCCGTCCCTATCGACTACTTTGACTATTGTTTTTGAAACTGACGTTACTAAAAAATCAGTCAAAGTGGGGGCTTCTGTAGACACCTAAAATGTCTCCCCAAAACCTTATGAACAACCTTTCACCGCCATTATTGGTCGGGTTGAGTATTTAATTTTTGGAGTGCTTAAATCCATATTCAATCCCAATACATTTCATAAAACCAACCTAATTCCTAGCCCATTTCCCCAAACCATAACTAATTTTCCTCTTTTCGTGCCTTTAAACCCAAAATAATTCATTTCGTATCCTTTAAAATCATTCATTTCGTGTCTTTTTATAAAACGTTTAATCCATTTTATTTTGGTCCAAAATCTAGGTCCAATGATTTAATAGTTGGATGGGGCTTTAAAAGCTATTTCCAATGATTTATAAGCCCAAATCCGAGTAATAACAAATAAGTTATGGCCAAAATATTAAACTGAGCCCAAACCGAACCTAGGCCCACCTTACCTACGACCCGATGATCATGTGGAGGGTCCAAATTATTTAATCCCATTCCTAAACCAATTAGGATTAATTAGAAGCTTCTATAAGTTTCTAAAAGATCCTAATTATCCTTTTTGAAAAGATAAGATTAAAGAGTTTAAAATTGAATAAAACTCCTTTTTTTGAAAGTCCTAATTTTATTTGAATTGAAAGACATTCAAAGATAGACAGATATTATTTTCGTGCCTCATATTTTTTATCCAAATTTTATATGGTTGGATAGCCCTTGAAATTATCTTTCCAATGATATATTATAATATCTATTTCGAGCTATAACAGAAAATATATGAATTAAATGTCAAACTCTATCTAAAACAGACACCGTCTCACTATTTCGGCCATATCTTTTATTATATAAAATATTTTAATCTGATTCTAATTGGGTTAGAAAGTAGAGTTCAATATCTTTCCAACTATATCTTATTCATCTTATTCCGATTTCTGGATCAAAAGATATGATAAAAACAAAAACCGCAAAAACTGTTGTCTATCGAGTTTTATTCCGATTTAATTCGGATCTTATCTTGTTTTTTCGACCTCTCTTTTTTCTCTATAAATAGAGGTTATATCACCCTTTTCCAATCATCAACAAGCTTGATCATAAAATAATTCTCTTCTCTCTCTTTAGCCTAAACACTAGCCACCCTATTCTCCCAAAATACTTCCCCTAAGCACTCCAAGGAGTTCATACAATACCCAAAGTTCTATACTTTAACCAAGGCGTGAAAGGTATAATTAACTGAGGGTTTGGACCAAATCCAATCTACATTTATTTAATTTAATTTCGATTTCATTTATTTTTATTGAAGTTACTAACTGTTTATTCATGATGTAGCAATTCAAGGAAACGCGGAATGTGAGTAATTAATCACTTAATTACTCTTATTTTTTTTTCTTATTGCTAGTATCATGATTAGGGTTATTATTATTATTTGATTTGACTAAAAATTTATTGTTAAATTGCTTCCAATATTAATGATAATTCTATTTTTATTTATTGATCACAACATTGCATGTTAAAGGGAATATGTAATTGAAAATCACGCCTAATAAGATAATTTGGACAACCGGTTTAGGATCCTTTTTAATCTTGTTGTTTAATCAAGTGATCACAATATTTTAGAATAATATGTTGCATTAATATTCAACCAATTTAGCTTAATAATAGTTTGGAGCAAATTGAATCTCTGTTTGTATGCCTTTGAGATTGTAGGAATGCTTTTCACTATAAGAATCGAGTAGAGGCCAATACGGGCGAATGTGACTCCATGACTCACTTCGTACCATCATCCCCGATCCTCCTTTCGTGGTTCCGAACCATATGAAGTTAGTAATCTCATGGATTATGAATGGGGTGTAACCTTCACGGGTCAATCGTTGTTGCCTTCGTTGTCCCTTTATCGTGGTTGCCTTAAATGATCCGTGAACGGTTTACAAGTTCCTTAAAAACTTGTTGGCGGCTCCCTACTTTCCTTGTCCCTAATCGTATATGTCAATTTTCTCACTTCCTATGAGTGCCAAGCATATTCACAACATGCTTTAACGTAGGCGCACATCGAGCGACGCCTACAATTTGGCGACTCCACTGGGGAGGATTCTTGGTTATTTATCTATTTGAGTGATCGGTATTTAATTAAGATAAGTGGATGAGACTTGAAAGATTCTTGAATTTTATTCCTGCGATTTAATTGGCATTGTCACATATGCATATGATTTTTTTAGGTTACCTATTTTGCCACAATAGTACGTGTTCTACGTATGTGGCTAGCCCGGGGGATTTTATGCTCTATCAACCCGAAAACGCTCATGGCAATAAGGGTTCATCCGAGTTTTTAAATCCACCCAAACCATGGAGTCGAGTTCGATTTCATCACAAACTCGCGGAGCCGCCCGTTGGCATACACCCTCAAGAGAGGCTGCCTTGCTAACGCGTCCAAACTCTTAACCATGGTACCCTTTGACACCCTTTTAAGCTTGACCATAGTCGAACATAGAACTTGACTTTAGGTTGCGAACTTCATTGCATCATTCGTGACAATGTGCTTATATGTGCCTTTTTTGACTTTTTATTTATTTATTTTTTTATCAAACCCTGTTTTATTATTAGAGTCGAGCCATAGATTTTTTTTAAAAAAATTTGAGTCACCCGAATTTTTATTCCCGTATATTGCACAAGAGTCAACATTTTTTGGTCATAGTCGGAGTTTTAGAAAGAGTTACGTGTCGTGCCACCTATGGATCTGTAGCCCTGAGTTTTATCTCTCATTTGGAGTTGGTTTCGTCCCAATCAGAGTCACAGATAAAAAGTTATAACTTATATACTACAGCCTGTCCAGCTTAGGTGTCTTTTTAGCGTCAACTTTCTTCTTCTTCTTCTTTTTTTTAATTTTTTTTTATCTTTTCGTGTCAAGCTAGTCTTAGCCAAGTCCTTTAATCCGTGTCAACTCGTATAACATAGGATTATAGAACTTTTTATTTATTTTTTTATTTTTTTATACCCATGAGTCATAACTCTTCTAGAATTCTAGTCCTCTTCCTAGTTTCTTGTGATCGATTTTTGTGTTAACCTTAACATGTGTTCTTTGTCTTTGATTGTGGTTGATCTTATTTGTGACTAACGATTGCCAATGGACCGTTTTCACCTAGTAATAGCATAAACATTAAAATTGGACAAAATTAATCAAGTTAGTTTGTCTTTTAGTCTTCCGTGCTATTTGGTCGTTGGGTCCTTTGTTTTTCACAACGTCCTCATGTCTAGCCATGCGATCATACCACGAGTCTTAATAAACTCACCTAATCACACATGTTGAGTCATTGCACACACTTTGTCTTCGAGTAATGCACTATATTGTTTATGATCGTATACTAGGACCATGCATGCATCGTTTTCTGTCGTAGTAAAAATGAGTGGAGATTTTTCTCACTTGTTTTCAAATGTCTATTTTTTCCCTTCCTTTCCTATCTTGAGCAATGAGTCGAACAATTAAGTGAATTATTTTATTTCACAGTTTTTGGTCAAGGAGCAGGTATAGATTAATACGGTTCGAGTCATTACCGCAACAATCTCTCGGATCTAATAGGCGTTCAAAGAGAACTTTGCCATCTCCACATTACTTATCACCTTTCAATGGCCACTAAAGAAGATATTGAGAACATGAACAAATCCATCGAGGCACAAACTGCCATGATGCAAACCCTTACCACTAGGGTCACTACCATGGAACAAAACAAGGTCACTGTTTCCACCCTTGAAAAATTAAAAGAGCAAATGAGCAAGATTTCTGAGGATTTCACCTATGTGGAACGGCCTCCCACTCCTTTGGATGTGAAGGACAGACTACCTGAAAAGTTCTCCACTGTTGATATTCCAAAGTTCAAGCCTACTGACAATCCAATATTCCATTTGAAGGCGTTCTCTACTACCATGGCTCTTAAGGGATTGGACGTAACACTCTTCCCTACGGTATTCCCTTTCTCCTTAAAACATGCTTGCCAACAATGGTTCTATTTCCTAGATGCCAAGCGTACTGCGACTTGGCAAGATGTCACCGAAAGTTTCATGAATCGTTACAAGTGTAAAATTCAAACTAAAACTTCTGAACGTGAACTCTCCATTCTCAAACAGAAAGAGAATGAAGGCTTCACCGCTTATCTGAACAGGTGGAGGGAAACGGCTTCACTCTTGGTAGATCCTCCCAAAGAAAGAGAGATGGTTTGCCTCTTTATTCAAAATCTGACTCACAAGTATAGGGAACATCTCAAATTTCTTCCAATGAACACTTTCGAAGCTGTATACGACATCAGCATCAATATTGAGGATGAGCTTATAAAGACTGCTGGTAGTAACAATAAGAACACTTGGAAAAATAAGAAGAACGACCATCCTTCTTCTTCGTCTTCTAAGCACGAAAATACTACCAACAATATAAGCTAAGTTAATCTCAATGAAGTGTTAGCTCTTGATGCTCCATTGCCCAAGAAGAAAAGAACTTACACTCCTTTAGGAATGACTTATGATGCGGCCTTTGATCGCCTCTACGGTCAAGGCTTGATCACACCTATTGGGCCATTTGCAGAGCCAAAACCTGAAGAAAGGAGCGCCAAATGGAATCCCAATGCCTATTGCAAGTACCATCAAGGAAGGGACCACACTACTGAGCAATGTTGGAATTTGAAGGACGTCATTCAAGACTTGGTGGATGCAAACAAACTTCTTGTCCCTCCAGGCGGCAAGAAGTAATGAACACAAGGCGCACATCAGATCCTTTGTGCAAGATTTCATGATTTCTTTTTTATCATTCATCTCCATTCCCCCATTCATGTCTAGCATAGGTTTTCCATTTCAAATTTTTATATGTCTCATGTATTTCGTTCACCTTTTTCACTAATAAAATTAGCAAATTTCCTTTACATCTCGATCATAGCATTTTTCATTCACTCATTCGCAAAAAAAATATAAAAAAAAAATCAATTACCGAACTAAACACAAGGTACACCAATGACTTGAGGCACCTTTGCAACCCTGTCATTCCCTGTTAACCATTCAATCACATTCCATTTCTTCATCAACCACTTTGAGCCTCGTCTAACGTTTGGCCTTCATTTCTTCAGCCCACATTCACTTAACCATGGGATTGGAAGATGTGTAATTGTATAACATTCAAAAAGCAAGTAAAAAAAAAAAAAAACAGCAAAGCAACAATAAAACAATGTCTAAGGGCAAGTGTTCCAATGTCTTTGATATGAACGCGTCTCAAATTGCGTCTCTCATCGAGTGCTTGGTACCGTGCCTGATAAACATGAATGCTAAGTGAGTGATGGACCGCATGATCTGAGATTGCCTACATTGATTCAAAAGAATGAAAAAAAAACGAAAAGCCAAAAAATAAAAAAAATAAAAAAAAATTGCAAAGTCCAAATTTTCAAATACACAATTACACATCTTGGGGGCTTCTCTTGGGTCTTGAGCCTTTTACCCCTTTCTTCCTTAAACCTTCAGCTTAATCACATTACAACCCTTAAAAGACCTCTTTGAGGTGTACACACACTTGTGAAAAGTTCGGTTAGATCTACGTTCGGCCTGATTCCTAACGGATACGTAGGCAACCTCACATCGAGGTGCGGCCACATTCATATTCATATCCATGCATGATCGAGCCAAAGAATATCCAATGCTTACCCCTACCCATTTAGAGCTAGAATTGGGGCTTGAACCCACATCATTTAGCCTACTTAGCCTAAAGAGTCATCATCTTTGACTCTTCTCACATCTCTTTCCATCGTCATAACCCTTGCAGCCAGCCTTAGTATCACATTCACACACTTCACTCACACACCCATATCCATATCATCCTTCCCTTTAGGAACCCTTTATCATGAAATCTTATTTTCTTACCGCACATGCTTCATCATCTTTCAAGATAACATTCATTAGAAGAAACGTTGTATACTTGCTTAGCTTCCTGACCTGAGCAATATTCATTGTTTCATGCATCGCATAATGTGCTGAGAAACATTTATATATCAATGATTTTTAATCATACAAAGCATATCGTGCTTAGCTCCTTAACCTAAGCAACGTTCATCATGCAATAATCACTTCATCTGTATGCGTGCTTAGCTTCCAGACCTAAGTGACGTTCAAGATCGTTTCTTTACACCATAAATGATGCTTAGCTCCAAGACCTAAGTTAATTCATTTATCGTGTCACATGATGTAATTTTCCTTAGCCTCCTAGCCTAAGAACATTCATCATGCATACATTATTTTCAAGGCAAGCAATTCAATCCATACGATTCATTTGGTCTTGCTTATGGAGGAAGTTCAAAACTTCCTCCCTTTGAAAATTTTTGCTTTTGCATCTTCGTTTGCTTGTGTCAGTGCACACACTCACTCAAGACACACACAATCACAAGTCATACACATGTCATGTCATGTCAAGTTAAACTTGGTCAAGTCTTTTGCTTTTGCATTTTTAATTGCTTGTGTCAGTGCACACACTCACTCAAGACACACATAATCACAAGTCATACACATGTCATGTCATGTCAAGTCAAACTTGGTCAAGTCAGTTGGTCAAGTCAATCACAGTATATACGAGTCCCTTGGCAAATTTTATTTTGCAGGTCTTATCTACAGCCCCCGTCCGGGGACAAACGGACCATTTATAGCCCACGTCCGGGGACAAGCGGACCATCTACAGCCCACGTCTGGGGACAAGCGGACCATCTACAGGGACAAGCGGACCATCTACAGCCCACGTTCGGGGACAAGCGAACCATCTACAGCCCACGTCCGGGGACAAGCAGACCATCTACAGCCCACGTCCGGGGATAAACGGACCATCTACAGCCCACGTCCGGGGACAAGCGGACCATCTACAGCCCACGTCCGGGGACAAGCGGACCATCTACAGCCCACATTCGGGGACAATCGAACCACCATCATTTCATGACGCAAGGTTCTCGATACACAGAGACTTGCAATCTCATCATTTGTCGACTTTCCTCAAGCATGGAAAGTATTATCCGGTGGATTTCTTCAAGCATAGAAAACCATCAAATTCCTTTGTCGGCTTTCCTCAAGCATGGAAAGTATTATCCGGTGGGTTTCTTCAAGCATAGAAAAACCGCCAAGTTCCTTTGTCGGCTTTCCTCAAGCATGGAAAGCATTATCGGTGGATTTCTTCAAGCATAGAAAAAACGCCAAAATCATATGTCAACTTTCCTCAAGCATGGAAAGTGTCATCCGGTAGGTTTCTTCAGGCTTAGAAAGCTACCAAACTCCTCTGTCGGCTTTCCTCAGGCATGGAAAGCATTTCAACAAACGTCATCCGGTGGATTCCTTCAAGCATAGGAAGCTACCAAATTCATTTGTCACCGATACACTGGTGTCAAATAAGCGTTCTACCCCTTTACTCTTTTACCTGTGGAATTAACATTTTTTGCAGGTATCGGCGTATACATAGTGATTTAGGATCGCAAAACGTCTTAAATAATTCTCCGTCCCTATCGACTACTTTGACTATCGTTTTTGAAACTGACGTTTCTACAAACTCAGTCAAAGTGGGGGCTTCTATAGACACCTAAAAATGTCTCCCCAAAACCAAACCCGATGATGAACAACCTTTCACCGCCATTATTGGTCGGGTTGAGTATTTAATTTTTGGATTGCTTAAATCCATATTCAATCCTAATACATTTAATAAAACCAACCTAATTCCCAGCCCATTTCCCCAAACCATAACTAATTTTCCTCTTTTCGTGCCTCTAAACCCAAAATAATTCATTTCGTATCCTTTAAAATCATTTATTTCGTGTCTTTTTATAAAACGTTTAATCCATTTTATTTTGGTCCATAATCTGGGTCCAATGATTTAATAGTTGGATGGGGCTTTAAAAGAGCTTTCCAACGATACATTATAAGCCCAAATCCAAGTTATAACGAATAAGTTATGGCCAAAATATTAAACTGAGCCCAAACCGAACCTAAGCCCACCTTACCTACGACCCAATGATCATGTGGAGGGTCCAAATTATTTAATCCCATTCCTAAACCAATTAGGATTAATTAGAAGCTTCTATAAGTTTCTAAAAGATCCTAATTATCCTTTTTGAAAAGATAAGATTAAAGAGTTTAAAATTGAATAAAACTCCTTTTTTTGAAAGTCCTAATTCTATTTGAATTGAAAGACATTCAAAGATAGACAGATATTATTTTCGTGCCTCATATTTTTTATCCAAATCTTATATGGTTGGATAGCCCTTGAAATTATCTTTCCAATGATATATTATAATATCCATTTCGAGCTATAACGGAAAAGATATGAATTAAATGTCAAACTCTATCCAAAACTGACACTGTCTCACTATTTCGGCCATATCTTTTATTATATAAAATATTTTAATCTGATTCTAATTGGGTTAGAAATTAGAGTTCAAGAGATTTCCAACGATATCTTATTCATCTTATTTTGATTTCTGGATCAAAAGATATGATAAAAACAAAAACCAAAAAAACTGCTGTCTATCGAGTTTTATTCCGATTTAATTCGGATCTTATCTTGTTTTTTCGACCTCTCTTTTTTCTCTATAAATAGAGGTCATATCATACTTTTCCAATCATCAACAAGCTTGATCATAAAATACTTCTCTTCTCTCTCTTTAGCCTAAACACTAGCCACCCTATTCTCCCAAAATACTTCCCCTAAGCACTCCAAGGAGTTCATACAATACCCAAAGTTCTATACTTTAACCAAGGCGTGAAAGGTATAATTAACTGAGGGTTTGGACCAAATCAAATCTACATTTATTTAATTTAATTTCCATTTGATTTCTTTTTATTGAAGTTACTAACAGTTTATTCATGATGTAGCAATTCAAGGAAACGCGGAATGTGAGTAATTAATCACTTAATTACTCTTATTTTTATTCTTATTTCTAGTATCATGATTAGGGTTATTATTATTATTTGATTTGACTAACAATTTATTGTTAAATTGCTTCCAATATTAATGATAGTTCTATTTTTATTTATTGATCACGACATTGCATGTTAAAGGGAATATGTAATTGAAAATCACGCCTAATAAGATAATTTGGACAACCGGTTTAGGATCCTTTTTAATCTTGTTGTTTAATCAAGTGATCACAATATTTTAGAATAATATGTTGCATTAATATTCAACGAATTTAGCTTAATAATATATAGTTTGGATCAAATTGAATCTCTGTTTGTATGCCTTTGAGATTGCAGGAATGCTTTTCACTATAAGAATCGAGTAGAGGCCAATACGGGCGAATGTGACTCCATGACTCACTTCGTACCATCATCCCCGATCCTCCTTTCGTGGTTCCGAACCATATGGAGTTAGTAATCTCATGGATTATGAATGGGGTGTAACCTTCACGGGTCAATCGTTGTTGCCTTCGTTGTCCCTTTATCGTGGTTGCCTTAAATGATCCGTGAACGGTTTACAAGTTCCTTAAAAACTTGTTGGCGGCTCCCTAATTTCCTTGTCCCTAATCGTATATGTCAATTCCCACTTCCTATGAGTGCCAAGCATATTCACAACATGCTTTAACGTAGGCGCACATCGAGCGACGCCTACAATTATGCTTTAAAATTATTATGATTATGTTTATGATTTATTATTATAATTGTTATAATTATTGTTATGATGATTATTTTTAAGTATGATTGTTATGGTTATAATTATTATTATGATGATTATGATTATGATTTTTATTTATTTTGATTATTATTATGTTGCTTGATTATATTTATTGTTATTGCTTGATCACACCTTTTATGCATGTTTAAAGTGAATTTGGTACTTGTAATCACGCTTAATAAGATAATTTAATAATCTTCTTTAGGGTTAATGTGATTATAATTTAAGTGATCTCCAATAATAGATTTATTTGTGCATTAAAATTCAACCAACATAGATAAACAGGTTTAGGTTAACCTATTGATTGCATGTTAGTCCGAAAGCGCACATGAATACGATCAGAATAAAGTAGAGGCCTATTATTAGGGCAGGTTCAATCTCTTTTAGGTTGGATTTGTACCTTCATCCCTGAACACCAGTCATGGTTCAAGACCTATTGGAGTTAACGATCTCCTGGATCGTTAAGGGGTGTAACCTTCACCCTGTGAACGGTTTACAAGTTCCTAAAACTTGTTGGCGACTCTTTTGCTCTATCTTCTTTCCCTTTGGACGCCACCATATTTTAGTGTATGATCACAGTGGGGTTCAAGTTTGGGATAATGCTTTAAATATTCCCCACATATATGCTTACGCAAAAATGCCAAATTAATCACAGGAATATTTTTCAAGAATCTTTCATGTCTCATCCACTCATCTTAATTAAATACCGATCACTCAAATCGATAAATAACCAAGAATCCTCCCCGGTGGAGTCGCCAAATTGTAGGCGTCGCTCGAAGTGCACCTACATTAAAAGCATGTGGTGAATATGCTTGGCACTCATAGGAAGTGGGAATTGACATTACGATTAGGGACAACGATTAGGGACAAAGAAAAGTAGGGATCCGCCAACAAGTTTTTAAGGAACTTGTAAACCGTTCACGGATCATAAAAAGGCAACCACGATTAAGGGACAACGATAGGCAATAATGATTGACCCGTGAAGGTTACACCCCATTCATAATCCATGAGATTACTAACTCCATATGGTTCAGAACCACGAAAGGAGGATCGGGGATGATGGTACGAAGTGAGTCATGGAGTCACATTCGCCCGTATTGGCCTCTACTCGATTCTTATAGTAAAAAATGATTCCTGCGATCTCAAAGGCATACAAACAGAATATTCAATTCGCTCCAGACTATTATTATGCTAAATTGGTTTAATATTAATGCAACATATAATTCTATAAAATTTGTGATCACTTGATTAAACAACAAGATTAAACAGGAACCTAAACCGGTCGTCCAAATTATCTTATTAGGCGTGATTTTCAATTACATATTCCCTTTAAACATGCAATATGGTGATCAATAAAATATAATAGATTAAACATTAATATTGGAAGCAATTTAACAATATATCCAACAATATAAAATCGTTAGAAAAATAATAGAAATAAAAGGAACATAATTCTTACTTTGATTATGTTTGCTTGCAACTATAAAATAATAAACGAGTTAGTAACTTCAAGGAAATAATAATAAAACAATAATTAAATTAAATAGAGTTGATTAGGGGCCAAACCCTCAAACAGTTCTACCTTTCACGCCTTGGCTTAAGGACAGAACCACGAGTAAAGTATGGACTCCTTGGAGTGCTTGAATAAGGAATTTTGAAAGAAGAAGGGTAAGGCTAGTGTTTAGGCTATAGCATAGAGGATAGAAAAATAGAGTATTAATTGATGCCCCTTACATCAGAAATGAGGGGGTATTCATAGAAAAAAAATGTGCCGAGGGAACACACGAAACCCTAAAAAGATAAAAACCCAAAAAAACTGCACCGCGACACGGCAAAGGGCACCGTGACATGGTGCCTGGCACCGTCAGACGGGACAAGTCCTCGCGACACGGTGGACAGTTGTGTGACGCGGGAAATATTTAGGGTACGGGGAATAAAACGCGTGAAGGGTTTACGCGGAAAGGACACGGAATTCCCCGTTTCACAGCAGGGGCACCGTGTCACGGGGAATCCCACCATCAGACGGGGCAGTTTCCCGTGATACGGTGGACAAATGCCGTGACGCGGGGGTCTGTAGTCCGTTTTTCCGTCTAAATTCATTTTTAACCCTAATTTCGTTCAGCATTTTTAAGTGTCAATTTATAATTTCGGGCCATTTCTGATTTACTATTATTAATTGGGCTAAAAATAAATAAATAAAATAAATAAAAGATTTGGGCCAAAATAAATAATAAAATAATAAAATAAAAAAAAGTTTGGGCTGAAATTAAACTAAAAAAAAGAACTATGCTTCGACTAAACATCAAGACTGATCCATGAACTATTCAAAAATTGAATTTATTTAAATACGATTTTTTTAAAGCACTCTCGAGATTAAATACTGAACCCGACTAATAATGGCGGTGAAAGGTTGTTCATCATCGGGTTTGGTTTTGGGGAGACATTTTTAGGTGTCTACACTTACAATCATTACATCATTTATTATTCTCGAAAATAAAGAAAACACCTAATCTCGGAATCCGAGAAGATATTAAATTTCTGCACGTTTTTACTCCGATCTCGTTCTAACTTGACCGTCGGAGGCGGACCTCTGAAGATCCGAAGTTCCATTGTTTTGCAGGTACATGAGGCTTGGATCTAGTCTGTGAGTAGTAACTCTCCCAAGGGACACAAAAAAACCCCAAAACATTCTTCATTATTTCACCCTTTGGGTACTCACTTTGTTTTTTCACCCTTTTGGGTACTTACTTCGTTTATTCACCCTTTGGGGTACTCAATCTAAAAATCCGACCAATTAACTCATGTAAAAAAATCTGACCAATTAACTCATGTCTAACTCACTGTTAACCTTAGGAAAATTAAAAATAATATTTAAAGCAAATTAGTGTAAAATCATTATATACTACCTATATGATCCTTATGCCTAGTGTCATCTATATTCAATTACTTAGTACTATAAATTTAATCAACGCTAGATATAAGGTAATTAACAAATCTCTTCATTACAAATTAGGTAAGGACATTTAACTCCATACTTCTTTTCTTATTATTATTTTTTTTTTAAATTAAACAACCATAAACAAGCTAGATTAGAAAATAAAAATTAAAAAAATAAAACTAAAAAGGAAAGATGACAAGTATCAAGCCATCCACAAACTATTGGGTGGGGCAGTTTGCACCCAATAGTTTTATGCGACATTCCTCCTTTCTCCATTTTTACGCCTTTTCCACTTTGCTCCTCTTTGAAAATTAAAAAAGTTGTTGAATATTATTCTCTCCTCTTTCTTCTTTCGTCCAACTTAAAAATGCCATCTTCATTGCAATTTACAATTGGCAGTGTGATTTGCAATTGAATCTAAGGCTTCTATTTGGTGGAGTTCAATCTTTTATGTTCGATTGGAGGTGCAATTTGGTGGTGCATTTTGGTGGAGAAATTTGGGTGCAATTTGGTGGATATTTAGTGGGGATTTGGTGCGATTTTGTGGTGGGCTGTTGGCGATTTGGTGGCTACTTGGTGCGATGCGGTGGTGGCGATTTGGGTGCTATTTGGTGGCTACTTAGTGCTATTTTGTGTGGAGATTTGGTGGTGATTTTGTAGCGTTTAAAGGTAACATGTCTGGTGTTTAGGGAAGGGGTGGTGGATGGACGGTGAAAAAATTGCACATTCTAGCTGCTGCCCTGCTGGCTATGTGGCCAAGCTTGCGACATGGCTACGCCAATTCCGCTCACAACAAGAAGAGGAAGTGGGATGCCCAAGTAACTTCAATGCTAAAGTTTGAAGGAGAGGAGTTTCTGCACCAAAATTTTCCCACCAACTCTTAGGTTCCATAGTGGCCATCTTTGACATGATGGTTAGATCCTCAAAAGGCCCACTTTTCATAGAAAAAAGTGTGTATTCATCCATTTCTTTGCTAAGATCATCAAGAGGAAATAACCTACGAAAGCACCGACCTCATTCTTTCACGAGATATTTCACCATCCGTATGAGGAGCAACTCTAGAAGAGTCCTTAACTAGCCATTCATCGCTGTAAAATCTTCAACACACAAAAAACAGGAAGTTATAGGAAATATTTACATCACAAAAATTTAATAGTTACTTACTTAAATAGTTAAGTGTAAGAACATATACCTTGGATTCAAAGAATGGGCTAGACAGTGAAGAGGAGTGTTGCTCTTTGTTCACCGAGCAATTAAGATTTTATATACCACATCAAAAAACTTACTAGTGCCCGTAAATGGTAATTCCTCATACTTGAAAATTGCAATCTTCACCTTCTCAATCATAGAATCCCACATCTCATATACTAAGTGGAGACATGGTTTATCGGTGTCACAATATCTAATCATGTCATAGATAGGATTTGTGAAATCAATGACATAATCTATCATATCCCACCACATATCCAACAAAATTACTTCCTTCAACTTGGCTGCCTTCCCCTGGTCATCTTCTTTGTAAGAAGACCAATCATCACTTATAACCATTGCTTGAAGACCTCGTCTGAGGAGTTATAATCTTTTAAACATCACAACCCAAGAAGCAAAATGAGTTTCTGACACAAAGAAATCGAAAAGGAGAGAACTTCTGGAAGATAGATAACCTCATGTTGTGATTCATAATAAAGTTCTTTATTAGAACAACATCCTCATACAGATTAGCAAGCTAAGAACAAGCATTATATGCTACTTCATTACCACTCACATTTTTTGCAGCAAAAATATTTTTCAATGCAAGGTTAAGAGTATGCACAACACATGGCATCCAATAGATGTGAGGAAACTCCATCTCAATAAGCTTTGATCTCCCAGCCCCTTTACAATTTGTTGCATTATCAGTTATCACTTGTACAACATTTTGGTGACCCACTTCGTGAATGACTTATTTCATCAGATTAGCAATGAAATATTTATCCTTCACTTCACCAAAGCAATTCACAGCTTTTAGAAACATAGGACCACATCCAGAAGTAGCCATGAAGTTAATGAGAGGCTTTCTTGTTGGATCACTCCACCCATCACATACATTTGTCACACCTTTTTCTTTCCAAGTTGCTTTAAGTGGCAAAAGTTGCCTTTCAACATTATTTAGCTCATTTACAAGGTAAGTTGTTCTCAATTGTTCATAGTTTGGGGGTTTAAAACCAGCTAAATTATGGGTAGCAGCAAAAGTGTAGGACCGAATATAGTGTGGATTTCGAGCAAGGTTAAATGGTAAGCCTCCCGTGTAAAACATTCTTGCAATTTCTTGACTTAATTGGTCCCTAGCTTCAACACCAAATGCTCTAGCAATAGGTGATGTTGTTGGCTTTCTTTTCTTAGAGGCTAAACCATCATCAGATGTAGTCCATGTAGATTCACAGGGAAGTGGAACTTCTATAGGGCCTGAATCATTTTTTCTAGCTTCAAACTCATCATCTACTCTTTGCATTTCAATTTTATCAGCTTGTGTTACTTTCTTACAAATTGCAATGCCTTGATTTTTAATCTGAAGTAAATGAGCTCAAACTCTAGAATAGCTTCCTGATTTGATGTCATTACAAAAATTACATTGAAATCTCCATGTTCCACCCAAAGCCCCCTTTTTGTCTAATTTTGTAACATAATTCCACAATTGAGCGACATTTTCAGTTGATTTTGTATTAACAGACCCACTACCCGTATATCAATATTTTGAGACTCCATTCAACTGCACAATGTCATGTCAAAAAAAAAAAAAAGAAAAAAAAAAAACCACCTACTGACATTCTCAATTAATGTCATCACTACAATTCACTATAATATCAACAACACATAAAAACAGTCAAAAAAGGAAACAAAGCAGTCCAAGTATCAAACAGATCGAACATAGAAGAAAGGGGAAAATTAAAATTACAACTCCTGAACAAAGAATGAAGAGACACACACTTACAGAAGAAGAAGGTGGGTCTCCGACGCCGCCTTGAACCAAATCACCTACTGGCGCCAGTGTCGACTGTCGCAGCCTCGCAGGAGGGTCTCCGGTCGCCGCCTTCAATCAAATCGCATAGTTGGAATAAGAAGATGAGAGTTCGAAATTTTAGGGTTTGTGAGAATTGGGGGAAGTCGACTTTCACGTAAGTTTGATTTGGGTTTTTTTTTTTTTTTTTTTTTGAAAATTAGGCTGGGCTTCATAGGGTACGGCAGAAATTGGGATTTCTAGTACATGAAATGTTTCCGATCATGACCTTAGCCGTCCCCTAAATGACGTGTCGTACCACTTTTGATAGGGACGGATTGGGGACGTATCCTAGCCGTCCCCGTACCGTACCCGTCCCCGATAAGTTTCGGGTACGGGAAACGGTAGTCAAGCGGTGTACCCGTGCATCATTGCATCGAACAAAGCCCAACATATATCATCATCATTGACAACTTTTGCATTTTTCTTTGTGACACTTATCAGAGGCAGTGGCGGTTCAGAGCCAGCGCGAGGTGGTCGACAGAACAGGGCCCCTAAATTTTGGATATAGGTTAATTAGTTTCATTATGATACCAGAAAATTAAATTGGAGCAGTGGTTAAGAGGTTGGTTCTTTGTGTATAGGTCTTGAGTTCAAATCCCAATAACTTCATTTTTTTAGCATGACACATGCATTGGAAACCAAAACTGCTCTTTTATCTCCATTTTTTGCCTCAATTTTCACATATTTCATTAACATCAAACTAATTTCCAAGAAAAAATTTATTCTCCTCAAAAAAAATTTATTACCATTGTCCATTGTCATCTGATTTATCTCCCAAATTCTTTATCTCCCAAAGTCGATTTCATTCCTATCAATTCATTTTCAACACTTAATCTTTTATTTTAACTCGTATAATGTAACAAAGTTTTTTGTTTAATAAAAATTTGTTATTTAATTCACGTACTCTCCCATTATTTTTTAATCACAATGTTGAAATTCATGTTTAACAACACATTCTATAACTTTACTTATGAAATTATGTTATACAGAATAGTAAAAATTTTACGGAGTTAAAACTAAAAAATCACAAAAGAACGGAAAAAGTATTAATCGAGGGCCTCATTTTGAGAATTGCATAGGGCCCCATGTTGTGATGACATTGTAGCCCCCAGCACTAATCAGAGGCTTCATGCTTTTACGGATCTTTAACCAAAATCGCAAATTAAATAAAAGTACATACTAAAATAACTATTTATAAATTTTAATTTCAAAATTAGCTAAATTATTAACTTGGAATATAAATTATTTATTTCTTTCTTTTCCTTTAAACCAGTTTGGCCTAGTTCAACTGTTGCGGTTCATCTTTTAATTTTTTTTGTTTGTATTTTTAAATAAGTTGGAAAATTTTTAAGCCATTTGTTGGTATATGTATAGTAAACAACCGCTAATAAGCAACACTAACTTCAAGATCGCAAAAAATTCTAAACTTTTGTCTTGATCATATCACAAAAAGTTGTAAATTCAAGTAGTATTTTCTGTAAATACAACTACAAATTCATACATGCATATGCTAATTATATGCTCTTTGTTAACTTATGCTAGTTTTGAATTTTGACGAGTTTAATGTGTATAATATATAAATGAATAAATAAAAGAATTTTCATAAAAAAAAATTTAAAAAAAAAAAAATCAAACCCAAATATACTTTTTTCTTTTTAACTATTTTTTACAATAATACCCAAAAAAAACTAACCAAATGAGTTCAAAGGAAAATAAAGAAATCGGTAATTTTCCTTCCAAGTCAATGATTAAGGTAGTTTTGAAATTAAAAGTATAAACATCTATTTTGGTAAATATTTATGTAAATTAGCCATATTGGTAAAAGATCCAGGCTTAATTATTAACGAAGCTAAAAAACTAGAATGATGAAAAAAATGTTAACCATTGTTGAAGTAAATGTGTTTATCCAACATAATCAAGATACAACTAGAATGATGAAGTGTAAATCGATGATATTGGTTGCATTGGATAATTAGTCTAATTATACTACAACAATGGAGTTACACTAACTATGTGTCATAAATGTTAACCAAGGGCCTTATCTTTTCAACCCAAGACCCTATCTTCTTTAGGAGAATTAATTAATTTTGGCCGAAATTCTCTCTTAAGTACCCGAAGGGTGAAAAAAAGAAGATAGTACTCACACGGTGAAAAAATAAAGACGTTATGGCCCTTTTGCATGTCTAACTCAACTTTTATATGAGTATGTGGTTGGCTACACGGTGTAGCTAGCCACTCATGAAAGTTACTTTGTTAGTGATATAGGAGTTACTTGGTTGGTATCATAGGGGTTATTCAGTCCATAATAGTTACTATAGGTATGAGGGATGAGTTTGGAATGACTAAAATTCATACTATATGTTTGGTTGTAAAAAATACTCCCTTTGTTTTTTTTAAAAGCATCACTTTAGTTTTTGCACTATTCACATATCATGGTTGACTTGATTTTTTCACCTCTATAAAATAAATAAATGTTATTGTATAATATATCATTAGATTGGTCATAATGTCTAGTTTCATAATATAATTTTGATATAATTTTAACTAATTAACAATTAGAGATATTAATGGTCAAAGTTGTGTCTCGGCAAATGTGTCGGTCAAACTGATGCAAATAAAAGAAAACAGAGGAAGTATGGATTTTAAACTCATACCTCAAACCCATGAGGTATGGGATTTAGAAACCTTGGAGGAGGTGGATTTGACACATTTCATTCCCTTAGGTATCAAATAAAAGGAAGAAATAGAGAGAGATTCCATTCTAAAAATTGAACCAAACACATTTTTTAAGTATCAAGTTCTAACGATACCACCTTAATCTCATTCCTGATTCCAAACTCATATCACTCTACAAATCAAACGCCCTCTTAAGAGTAAAGACCTGTTCACTTCACCTTAAAAATATAATATTAAGTAAAAATAATTTCAGCTTAGTAAAAATAAGTTCAATTAAATAAAATTAATTTCAGTTTAGTAAAAATAATTTCAGTTCGGTAAAAATAAATTTAGTTCAGTAAAATTCAGTTTTTTTAAAGAAGAATTATAATAGAAAATCAGTAAAAATCATTCAGTTCAGCAAAAATAATTTTAGTTCATTAAAATTAAATTAAGTTAATTAAAAATAATTTAAGTTTAGCAAATATAATTTTGTTTCATTAAAAATAATTTTAGTTTAACAAAAATAAGGTAAAGTAAACGGGGCTTCTATTAAAAAAAAACAAAAGTAAACGGGGCTTAACTCCGTCACTATTACATGGGTTACTCAAGTGTGCACCTAAAACACGAGTTGAATTTCAAATCAATTAAAAATTTTAATTTCAGATAACATAATTCAATTCAACAAAAAAATTTTAATTTTTAGTGAAAATCAAGCCTTAATTTTTAATCCAATCAACTTTTTTTTATTAAACAGTAATCAAATAGTATAGGCCTTTTTTTTCCAAGTATAGGCCTTTCTTTTTTTTTTTCTTTTTTTTTTTAAAAAACAAGTATAGGCCTTATTTAATTTCATAATTATTGTTTTTTTTTTTCAAGTACGCTTTTATATTTTATTTGGCAGTAAAATCTGAAATTAAATTCCTACAGAGAGAGCGTTGTAGACGACATCAACATGGCTGGGGAAGCTTGTTCTTCATCATCAACTGCCATTCCAGAGGTATAATTTCACTCTTGAACAATTAATCATGCTTAATTTCTTGATTTATTTTCTGGGTTTTGAAATTTTGATGCTTCTTTGGGTATAAAACAATCAGCAATTCGAAGATGAAGAAGAGTTGCTGTTATATGGAGGTGGTTCTGGTTGGGTGGAGCCAAGAACATGGTGTGAGCATCTTCCTTCTTTGACTTCTGATCTTTCTCACATTCCCACCCCTGATACTTCCTGCTTCAGGTCTTTTTCTCTCTCTTTCGATGAATTATTACTCTTTACTTTTAATTTTTGATTATTTTGAAAATTGCCCATCAATAAATTATTGGTGTTGTTATTGGTACTGGTTTAGGAATTTGGACAAAATCACGCGTAATTTGTGTTATGTACTGTATGTTTGGTTACTGTTTAATGTTTTTATTTATTTGAAATATTATTATACTCCGTATTTAGCTCTTAGGACTGCTTATATCATTAATAACGATGAGGCCTTAGGGATGGACAAGACGATACGATAGTAAAATTGGTAATTGAAAATGGTTGAGTTGATGTGTCATGGGTGATGTTTGTTATGTTAAGTTGGGATTGACAAGTTAATGAAGATTGTTTTGAATAGCCAATGGTACCCAATGAGCTAGGAGCTACTAGTGCTCTGACAGGTGTTAGATTGAAATCAAAACAGTTTTATTGTTGTAAAAGACTAATATTAGAAGAGATGGGTAGCCATTGTGCATCCAAACTGTTTGACTTTTACTAAGGTAAGAGTAATATGTCTATCTTACTCTTTAATAATGTGATGTTGAACAGATGTATAATTATTTTACTGTTATGTGACTGTGATTGACTAATTGTGGTGTATTCATATGGTTCTTCTATGCATACGTTTGTTGCCGGAAAGGACATGTTATTTACAAAGATGAACACTGGATTAACTAGTAATAATGTTGGATGAATGCAGAGAAAATATTAAGAAGCTCATTTTGATTATGGCGAAGGGTTACGGTAGGCCAGTGACAACTAGTGTGAAACTTTGTCACATCACATGACATGAGCCACAGTGATTGGGAGTAAAACTAGGATGGGTGATCTCCTAGAAAGTCCTCGTGTTGGTTCATGTAGCTGATCCTACTTATGGGATTAAGGTGTTTAATCAAGCAAACAATCATTTTGAAATATCATATACCATTCCTTACTGAACTTGCCTTTCAAGTACCAATTTTACCTTCATGATAGGATCATTTTAGAGGCACTGCACTGTTGTATTTCAAAATAAAATGTTGTTCAAATAAGTTTATAAGGTCAATTTTTTGACTTAGAATAACATTTTGTATTTGTTATGATGAGACACCCTAAACATAATGACCATTCACTATAGATGATTGTGCAACAATATAAGTAACAACATAAGTATGTTTAAATGAGAAAGTTAGTAGGGTAGGGAGAGTGAAAGATCAATATTCCTTGTTTGTATATGGAGTTGGGTAAGGGTGAGAAGAGAATGATTAAATACACTGTTAGGGTAATTATCTGTAACCTTACAAAGTATGATGTGGCAGTGAGCAAACACTTTTTTGTCACTTGTTAGTAAAGATAAAGTTCAGTCCTTTTGTGTTGTTTTTTTAATTTTATTTTCTATTATCTTCATGATTCTTTCATTTGATCATGAGAGTTGGGGTGTCTGTTCCACCTTCCTTGATTAGGTCCCTCTACCTCTTATTTCCCTTCCTGAAAGTGTGTAACTGCCTTAGCCAATTTTGTCTCCTATTCGCAGGTATCAATGCAATGTGAAATTATTTGTGATTGATAATTTTTTTTTTTGTGCGCTTTCCATTCTAAGTACATTGGGATTTTTAATGCTGTTACTACACTTTAGGGCTACTCTCTGCAGCGTCAGGACTTTAGGGGTGTTCGTTGCAGACTGCTCTTGTAATCCATTGCTAGGTTATATATCTATAATATATCAACCAGAGGCTTGTCCTTACCTTAAAGTCTTTAACTATACTCAGCTATTGTCATTCTTATTCTGTTTTCCACATTTCTTTACTGATACTTGTGGCGCATGCCACCTGCCCTTCTGCTATGCACAAATAAGCTTTTAACTCTATTTGTGCCTTGGTGTTTAGCAGACTCACCTAATGTGTCATGCTGCTTAGTAATTTGATTGGTCTCAACATAATTAACACCTCTGTAGGATAATTGATTGGAATCTGCAAGTTTTTTAAAGCGAACTTAGCATAACTTGAAACTTTAAAAATGTTTGTTTGTAGCAAATTTTTCCTTAGTATTTGTCTTTAGTGTGTTTGTGAGTTAATCATGAAAAGCAGACCACAAGAAAGAGCTGTAAGTACAAAAAGGCCTTAAACTATTTTTTTTAAGAAAGCTTTGAGTACTATACCTGCATAAAAATTAGATGTCAATGATGGAAGCTATTCTTTATTTGCTAGGTTCTCTATTTTGCTTTCTTTTCTAACTCCTTTCATTAACATCTTCCATCCGTTGGATTTTGGGAAGCTTGCTGTTTGAGTTCAATCCTATTCAGTCTGGCCTATGGTACTTCTGGCTAGCCTGATACCAAATAGGAAGTCCAATCCACAAGAAATTGATGCAACACTAGTGCCTAGAAGCATTCATTTACTTGAATCAGACCTAATTTATGCTGTTGTCTTCTGTGTTGTTTTACCTTTATCCCTTTCTAGACAAGTTTCTGTTAAGTTTACATTAATTTGATAATAGAAATTAATCTTACCCGTGCCTCTTCTATTGTTCTCTAGTTTGGTCTTGAGTCTATTTAATAGACATTTTGGTATTGAAGTGTATATATCAAGCTTTGTGCTGAAGTACAAATTTTCAGTTTGGTATTGAACCTTGTCCTAAAAATTCTTAGCTGCTGTTGACAGTTGTCGTTTCTGTTTTTAAGGTGTCATCACCCTGCTGAAAACTGGGTATGCTTGTTGTGTAAGGATGTCCTTTGTAGCCGATTCATAAATAAGCACATGCTTGAGCATTACGAGCAGAAAGGCCACTGTCTAGCCCTTAGCTACAGGTACTTCTTAGCATTTTCTCTATTCTTTTAGTCACCAAATTACTACATGTCAAATCATATGCATCAATGTCAACAAAATCTGCATAAACAAATATTTAAATTAAAACTGTAATTAAGATAACTTAAGTCTCACATTATTGCTTCTTGGAAGGCATTAATTCCTTTTCTTTTCCGTGTAAAATAATGTGATAATCTGGGCAGGCTGGGGATCAAGAGACAAAACATGGTTGAACTATTGGCAGCTAATTTTTCTGATTGTGTTTTTATTTTTTTGTCCGACAGTGACTTGTCAGTTTGGTGTTTCACTTGTGATGCATACTTGGATGCTCAAGTCATTCAACAGTTGCGCATTGCATATGAAACTGCTTACTTACTGAAATTTGGAGAAGCTCCACCAATTCGCACGATGGAATGCATGCTGTTGGAAGACACCGGGGCTGGCAGTTCATCCTAGGGTTTGGTTATACGTTATAATTCATAACATGGTAGAGTACTTTAAGCTAACAGAACACAGCAAGATTAGGGTGCTTCGTAGCTAGGTTGTGCTTAAATTGACCAGATGCTGAAACTTTCTAACTTAAAAATATTTAGGGATAGCTTGTTGTCAATGTTAACTTTGATATTCTCTATTTCTCATTGTTGAAACTTTCTAGCTTATAAATTGTCATTGTTCATTTTTGTTTATTTCATTTAAGCAGACTTACTTAAACCTAAAAAAAAGGATGGAATTTCGTTTATTTAATTTTAACATACTTATCTAAAGCCTAATTATTAAACATGGAATAATTTTGTTTTTCTTTTATGAATAACGGATAAATGGGGACCGCCATGATTTGTTTTTAGCATTTAGTTGTTTTGTAAGTTGAACTGTTTGTTAGGCAGTCATATATGACAGTTCGATGTTTCTTTCATTATGCTGTTCAATCAAATGCCAAACTGCCCCATGAATAACAGCATTGTGAATTGGTGCGAAAACTTGTGAATTACGATTAATCCTTTTCAGTAACAGTATACAACGGTGTATGTAATAGACTTTCAGAGTAGGGTGCACAAAAGTTTACCTAACATGAAAATAGCAGGTTTGCGTTGAGCTTTTTTTAACCGATTAATTAAATGTGCTAACCCGAAATTGAGCCCAAGCGAGTCTCAATTGTGATAGTCTAACTAAACAAGTTCACATCTTAAGCATATCTGCATATGTTATTACCCTCAAAGTCGAGTATCAAATATTAATTGATCAACCCAAAACAACCTGAATATTCTACTCTTGCTTTTTAAAAAAAACTCATGTACACCAAAATAATAAATGAATCACAATCAAGTCAAGTCAACCTAAACCCAAACTTATAACCAAGAGGCCAACTATGCCGGCTAGGTGTGTTAAGATCGAGCTAGATGGTTCATGGGTTGAGTAGGTGTGACACAAGATCTGCACAAGTAAGGGTCGAGGTGGGCCAAGTCCCGCGGCTGGGTCAAAAGAGGTGAATTCGACTTAGGACCTTCACATTTGGACTTCTAAATCCCCCCCCCCCCTCTCTCTAAAAATAAAAGTAACCACATGTACCCTGGATCTTGATTTATGAGAAATGGACGCTTGGCTTACCGTTTCTCCTTCCTCCTCTACCATGATCTACACCCTCAAAACACCATCGCCACCTCCTTACCCCTCGCCCGCCCTTGAAAGCCAGCCCCACCGACTTCAAAACCAACCCAGCATCCAACAACCCTCAAAAACCACCCATAAACCCCCCCCCCCCCCACCTCCTTATAAACCTATCCCCACACAAAAACCCAGCTGTTTTGGAGGTGGTTTTCCTGATTCAGGAAGTTTTAGAGGTGGTTGTGTGATATAGGGATGGTGTTTATGACAGTTTAGCAAAAGTGGTTGTGATTTTGTCGTTTAGTGGTGGTTTAAGAATGTGATAGAACTGATAGTGATGGATTCATGAGGTGATAGTGGTTGTTTTAAAGTTCAGATGTGGTTTAAGGAGGTGGTAGTAGTGGTTTAAATCTGGTGGTTGTGGCAATTTTTGGTTTTGGAGACGGTAGTGGCAGTTAGCCAGTAAGGGCAGCTTTACACAAAAACTAACGGATTCATTAACGTCTATATAACAGCAAGGGTGCCACATGGTTCCTATATGGACCTGAGGGTACCACATGGAACCAAGTTTGAAGGAATACAACATATTAAAGTAAATATCTCAAGGAATGTAGAAAAACCCTGCGGTTTTTTTAGTTATTTCCAAAACGAATAAGTTATTGGCACTTGTTTGCAAAATTTCCTTAGAATATAAAGTAACCCATTAAGTTGCATTTATGCAACTCAGAGGGACCAAATCGTTGTGTAGGGAAGAACTAGTTTCATCTCTTGTAACCTCAGAAATCCAAATAGTAAGTCATACAAGATAATCTTGATATTAACAAAAGAAGATTGAATAGTCTCAGATGTCATCCCCAAAGGTTGTAGTTCCCTGTAAATCACACAGACGTTGCTCACAGTCCAGCTTGCCCCATCTAGCATCAACTCGCTCGCAAGGGAATATGGGCTTGCTTAGGCTGTTGAACAAAATAAGATGAAAAGAATAGAATTAAAAGCATTTCTACAAAGTAATATGTCTTCTATTCAAAAGGATTATGATTACCGTCACAAAATTCTAAAATTAGACTTTGAGTTTTATATTAAATTGGTCTTGAATAGGAGTTTCACATACGCTGTGATAAAGATTATTTAGTCATAGGCTTATAGCTAGTCAGTAATTAGAAATGCAATCGATACATAAGATTCAGCAATTATGAAAAATAGTTTTTTGTGTCATATTCAAGATCAGATTATCAATCACCCTAATAGTATCAGAACCTGTAATCCTTTTAACAGCATATATCAGACGCTTAAAATTAGAAGTTTAGAACTACTCATAAGTTTACCAGCCTGCAAAAGAATATTTTGCCAAATCATAAAAACACGTTTCTTACCTTCTGTTAACAACATTATGAACATGACATAGCCATTGAGAGAACTCAGCTTGAGATCCAGCTTGAACAGGATTTGCTCTGTTTCATAAAAAATTTAAATTACTCTGATAAAAAGAGAGGAGAGAGAAAAATTGTTATACTTAGTTTGCTAGCAGAAGATGCAAATTGTAACCAGAATTTTACCACATATGATGTAATTGACAACAGATAACTAAATAAAATTGTCTGTATAAATGACAGTGAACGAGATTCTATAACCACATAATGTCTTAAGCAAGTAGGCAACCTTAAAACACAGTTGAAATTCAACACAAGGGGGTGGATATAACGGCAACAATAGCTGAAAATCAAGTTGAAGTTGTTAAATGTCTGGACCAGACACAGTTCTCTAAAGCTATAAACGAAACAGGTTAGTAAAAGGTCAGTTTGCAAACTCCCACAGTGAATTTTCAATTTAAAAGACATATACTACTTCGTATGAAATTATGATTTATAGCCTATAGGTCAATATTTAAATAAGAACCCTTGCAACAGATATAGCCTGCGGCTCACTGATATTCACAGTCCGGCCTTTTGTCATTACTAGTGCCAGTTTCTCTTTGCAATAACAATATGAACTCATATTAAGCTCAGAGCTTTAATACTCCCTAACCTCCCAAATAAAAGTACTGTTTTATCCAAAAAAAATATCCTTAAATAAGTCTTATTTTACCTTATCCATTTCTTTATTCACTTTTAGGGCCTGTTCACATTTACTGAGCTGAACTGAACTGATTGGAGCTAAACTGAACTGAACTGATTGGAGTTGAACTGAGCTGGAATGAATATTTTATGAGAGAAGACAATTAGGAGCTAAACTGAACTTGAACTGATTGGAGCTGAGCTGAACTGAATTGAAATTAAGCTGAAGTGAACAAAGCCTTAATCATGCAAACCCTACAATCTTATTTTTTTTTATTCACTTTTAATCAACCAAAATTCACTAACATTTATTCATCTTAAAAAAAAACAAGTACAAAAGGCATATTTAAGCACAGAGTAATTGATTTGACACTATACACCTCTAAGATCTTTAGAACTCTAGACAATATTTTTAAGATATATTAGTCATAATATATCTTCTGGTCGATGTAAATAATTCAGATACCATAGTTATAGCTTAGAATATTTTGTAATTATCTTAAGCCACTAATTATGCAACAAAATAGGCAAAAGCTAATTACAAAATATTCTAGGCTATAACTATGGCAACCGATATGTTTACATTGACCAAAAGATATATTATGACTAATATATCTTAACACACCCCCTTAGTCAAAGCGGGAGGCGGACGGACGCTTAGAATATCCTTAAAATACACGTGGTACGCATGGAATTAAAAAGCGGTCGTTCCGTTCTATAACGGCCGCTTTGTAACGGGTTTGGGACTTACCGTTCTGCAAAAAGCCGTTATATAACGGCGCATTGAAAATCACACCCAACTCGCCGCGACGGCCGTTACGTAACGGTAGAACGGCGTTATATAACCGTTCTATAATTGTAGCGGCCGTTAAATGTAGAAACTCGATCCATATTCAGCCTAATTTCCAGATCTAAGGTTCGAAAATAAAACCCTAGATCTACTGATTAACAACTAGACTAGCCATAAAAGAAAGAAAGATATTGGGGCTTTTAGTCGTGGGAATTAGGCGAGCTGAAAGCAGTTTGTACTCCGGCCAAATTTCTTTCCCTGCGATGACTATTTGCAGGTCCTATTTTCTCTCTCCTCTCTGATGCGAGCATGCGGCTGGCTTCCTTGCTTGTTTTCTCTTTTTTACTTTTCTTATCACGTGGCCTTTTCTCAATTCTTTCTTTCTTTTTCTTTTATTTTTTATTTTAATGTTTTATTTGCGGTTTGAAGGGTTAGACTTTTCTTTCTGTTTGGACTTTGGAGTATTACAGAGTATACACTACACTGAGCTGACTGTAGCTTTTATTTTATTTGAGTGTAACATAAAATAAAGCTCAAATAATGGTAAAATAAATTTATAAATGCCATATCTCATATATTGGGTTGTATGTAAAGTAGTTTTGGCAATAATATTGTTTAAATAAATAAAAATGTATTTAAAAGCTCAAAAAAAGACTTATGTGAAGTTTTTGGAAAAAAATCACACCGCGAAATCCGCGAATCGTTCTATTTGACCGTTACAAGCCGCTTCCGCGACAACGCGTCCATTTCTGCGACCGCGATTTTTTTCTATGCGTGGTAGTCCTTTCGTGAAAATGTCCGTAATTTGGTGCCTAGATGGAACATGTAGAACTCGAACTTCACCCCTAGCCACCTTCTCACGAACAAAAAAGTATGTCCATCTCGATATGTTTGGTGCATTGATGTTGTACCGGGTTACCCGAAAGGTAAATAGCACTCACATTGTTTCAATACACCAAAGTCGCCTTTTTAATCGGACAATGTAACTCTAACAAAAGATTTCGAATCCAACAAGCAAACGACATTGGCAACACCCCGATACTCTACCAGTGCACTAGACTTGGAAAGAGTAGCCTGGCGTTTAGATGACCAAGAGATCAAATTATCACCAAAAACTACACAATATCCAGAAGTAGACCGTCTCGTATCGGGACAACCACCCCAATCAGCATTAGTATAGGATATAAGTGTAGAAATAGATGATGGATAAAGATGCAAACCATGCTCAAGAGTACTTTGTATGTACCGAATTATCCGCTTAAGAGCAGACATATGACAATCTTTCGGATCATGCACGTGTAAGCATACCTGTTGCACGGCGTAGAAAATATCCAGTCTTGTAAAAGTGAGGTACTGTAGTGCCCCGACAATATATCTCTTCTGGTCAATGTAAATAATTCGATTACCATAGTTATAGCCTAAAATATTTTGTAATTAGCTTTTGCCTATTTTGTAGCATAATTAGTGGCTTAAGATAAGCTTTTGTATTTTGTATATATTGGCTGTGAAATGCAATGAGAAAGTTCACGGATTATATTCCTTTATGGTATCAAAGCAGTCTAGGGCGTTTTGCGCTGCACCCTAATTGTTCCGCCCCTCTCTATTCTTCCTCTTCTTCTCTCATCTTCCTGTGAACAGCAGCCATGGCAGACTCTAAGAGTTCTTTCCATCCCGCTATGACTGTCACTAACATCAAAACTAGCATTCCCATTACCCTTGAAATGGAGAATGTTCAATACTCTACATGGGCGGAGCTTTTCAAAATTCATGCTCGTTCCCACAGAGTTCTCTCCACCATATTATTTCCCCAAAGAAGAAGGTCCCTACCCCTTCCACTAACGAGGAAAAAGAACTATGGTCGGTCTTAGATGCGGTTGTCCTCTCGTGGATTTATTCCACGATTTCTCATGAATTGTTGCAAACTACTATTGAACCTGACTCTACAGCAATGGAGGCTCGGGATGGTTGAGGGATATATTCCAAGACAACCAAAACTCACGTGTCGTTACCCTTGAGCATGAATTTTCGAATACACAAATGGAGGACTTCCCGAATGCTTCAACGTACTGTGAGCGGCTTAAGAGCCTCTCCGAATCAGTTGAAAAATGAAGGGGCCTCGGTAATAATCGCCTTGTTCTTTAATTGGTCTCCGGTCTTACGAAACCATACAATGGTGTTGCTACCTTCATTAGACAAAACAACCCTCTCCCTCAATTTTACCAAGCCCGATCGATGCTTACCTTAGAGGAGGCGTGCTTGGCAAAGCGAGCTACAACAACCTTGGCATATGCTATGGTGGCTGGTTCTTCGCGAGACGTAGAAAATGGGCATGATGGTTCGGGTATTGCTCCTGGGAAAAATAAAAATCATAAGAAAAATGGTGGTCGGAAGCAGAACGGTGGCGGTGGGAACCGCGGTGGTTCTGGCGCCGGTGGTGGGCAGAGCACCGGCGATGCATGCCGTGGTGCCGGTCCAGGCAGCAGCAGCGGCAGTGGATGGCTCCTCCTTGGGGACAGCAGCAGCAGCAATGGTCGAGTCCTCCTTGGGGTTGGGTCAATGTTACAAGGGACGCGATTCGATTTGAAACGTGGTACGAAAACGAATACGCGTAACGCTACCCGTGATGAATCCGGTACGATTGAGTACGAAATAGTAAATTAATAAAAAAAAAATATAGGTGATTTTTGTTAATAGATTTTATATTAGAAATTAAAATAAATACAACTATATAACAACTCCTCCATAAAATATGTATTTAGGTGAGTGGATTGCTTAAAAATTAGAGTATATAAAATAAAAAGCCCAAGTTGCTCAATAAAAAAAAGGCCAAATAGAGGTTTAAGCCCATTCACCAATTGAAACAAAACCCTAGCCGTCACCCTAGTAAAATGTTACTGCTATATAAAACATGACAGAGAAGAGAGAAAAAAGTTAAAAAATTTCAGAAATTAAATAAGCAAATGCACGTGAAAGAAGAAAGAGAGAATATTGCACTGAAACAACCCATTAGAAGTTGCAGGGGAACAACTAGGAGTCGCCACCTTCAGCGTTCTGGTTCGCGACCACCAGCGACTCAGGCCGCGTTTGTTCTGCGTTCCGGTTTGCACGAATCAGTTCATGATTCGTGGCACCGTACCGCGTTCCTTGTAATGTTGGGTGGGGGCCTCAATGGGCTACTCCCCCTTGCCCTTACCTAACTCAAGGTTGGGCTCGTCTATAAGGCCCACCGAAACAGCAATATGGTATCCTTGGACAAAGGCCTCAACATGCTTATGCAGCTTCTCAACAATCGATGTCTTATGCTCCAACGGATATTGAATCGGCTATGCACACCATGACATTGAGCCAACCCGATCCCTCGTGGTACATGGACACCGGTGCCACTTCTCACATGACATCCTCCAATGGTAATCTCTCGTCTTATTTTAATTTGAGCAATCATCATAATAGTATTGTTGTTGGTAATGGTCATACAATTCCTATTCGTGGTTGTGGTCATACTACTTTACCGTCCCCTAACCCACCTTTGTCTCTCTCTAATGTCCTTCATGCCCCTAAACTCAGTAAGAATCTAATCTCTGTTAGAAAGTTTACTACTGATAACTGTGTCCGTTGAGTTTGACCCTTATGGTTTTTCTATGAAGGATTAAAGGATTATCGGACAGGGATGCCAATAATAAGATGTGATAGCCAAGGAGATCTTTACCCACCCACTACCACTGTCTCACATTATTCTCCTTCAACCTTTATCGCTTTAGCATCAACCTTTTGGCATGATCGGTTGAGACATCCGGGTTCTTCAATTTTAAAGGCTCTTTGTAGTAATAAAAGCATTGAATGTAATCAAACTCCTAGTTCTAGCGTTTGTCATTTTTGTGGACTTGGAAAACATGTCAAATTGCCTTTTATGTCTTCAAATTCTACTACTTATATGCCGTTTGATATTGTTCATAGTGATCTTTGGACATCTCCTATTTTGAGTTCATTGGGTCATCGTTATTATATGCTTGTATTAGATGATTTTTCTAAGTTTTTGTGGACATTCCCTTTAGCCAAAAAGTCGGATGTGTTTAATAAAATCTTAAATTTCCAAGCATTTATTCGTACCCAATTTGAATGGCCCATTAAAACGTTTCAATGTGACAATGGGAGGGAGTATGATAACGGTCCTTTTTGGGCATTATGTGAGTCTAATGGCATGTCTTTCATGTCCCCATACATCTCCACAAAATGGAAAGGCCAAGAGAAAAATTAGATTATTGAATAATATTATTCGCACCCTTCTTGCCCATGCATCTTTACCTCCGTCATTTTGGCACCATGCTTTACAAATGGCAACATATCTTCATGATATTCTTCCAAGTAAATTGCTTGAGTATAAGTCCACTCTCCAAGTCCTTTACCAAAAGGAACCATCTTACTCTCACTTACGTGCTTTTGGGTGCTTATGTTACCCCTTGATTCCATCCACTACCATTAACAAGCTACAACCTCGGTCTACACCTTATGTTTTTTTTTTGGGTATCCACCGAATCATAGGGGTTACAAATGTTATGATTTATCCTCCAATAAAATCATAATGAGCCGGCATGAGAGTATTTTTCAATTTGCTAAGTTGTATACCCCCCTTCCCATGCGTATGACTTCTTAGATGGACTTGGCCCATATGTCATTCACCATTTCAACTCCTCTGGCAGCCCTCAACCGAATCAGCCCATGTTTCCCTCCTCAAGTCAAGCTGGCCGCCACTTTCCCCTATCCCACTGGACTCCACTTTCCTCAAGTCAAGCGTCCAAGCCTTAGGCAGAATAGGACTCCACTGGACCGTTCAATCAGCCACGACCAGTTGAGACCTACCCAAACACTTGGCCCAACCGTAAATACGGTCCAGCAGTCCTCCCCTCCTCCAAACCCACATATTCAACATCCAAAACCCACTTCCTATACTGTAGTAACACGAAGAAGAAATGGTATAGTCAAGCCTAATCCGAAATATACAAATTTCTGTGGTGACTAAGGTTACGAAATCCCTTTTACCTCGTAACCCGAATTGGAAAATGGCCATGGATGATGAATTTAATGCTCTTATTAAAAATAAACGTGGGAGTTGGTGCCCCGTCCACCTGATGTTAATGTTATTCGTTCTATGTGGATTTTTACTCATAAGGTGAAATCTAACGGTGATTTTAAGAGGTAGGTGATGGCAAAACACAACAGGTTGGCATTGATTGTGGAGAGACTTTTAGTCCGGTGGTGAAACCGGCTACCGTTCATATTGTTCTTAGCTTGGCTTTGTTTAATGCTTGGGCGATTCATCGACTTGATGTTAAAAATGCTTTTCTACATGGTGAGCTGAATGAGACAGTTTACATGCATCAATCTTGGGATCTGTGATCGAACAAATCCTGATTATGTATTTATTGTGAAAGTCTTTATATGGTCTTAAACAGGCACCCCGAGCATGGTATAAGAGATTTGCAGATTTTGTTGCTTCTATTGGTTTTACTAATAGCAGTGGTGACAATTCTCTTTTTATCTATCGTATGGGGTCGAATGAGGCTTATTTGTTATTATATGTTTGATGACATAATTCTTACTGCTTCTAATGATGCTATGCGGTGTTCTATTATGTCTCTTCCTTGGCTCAGAGTTTGCTATGACGGACTTGAGTCCTTTAAATTATTTCCTCGACATTATTATGACTAGACACAAGGGTGGATTACTCTTGTCACAACAGAAATATGCAAAGGAGCGTGCAAACCTTCGGCCACTCCGGTGGAGGTTAAGCCGAAGGTCAGTTCTTCGGGTACACCGTATGCAGATTCGACCTTGTATCGTAGTCTTGTTGGGGCACTACAGTACCTCACTTTTACAACACCGGATATTTCCTACGCCGTGCAACAGGTATGCTTACACATGCATGATCAGAAAGATTGTCATATGTCTACTCTTAAGCGGATAATTCGGTACATACAAGGTACTCTTGAGCATGGTTTGCATCTTTATCCATCATCTATTTCTACATTTATATCCTATATTGATGCTGATTGGGGTGGTTGTCCCGATAGGAGACGGCCTTCTTCTGGATATTGAGTATTTTTGGGTGATAATTTAATCTCTTGGTCATCTAAACGCTCTTTCCAAGTCTAGTGCAAAGGCAGAATAACAGGGTGTTGCCAATGTCGTTTCAGAGTCTTGTTGGATTCGAAATCTTTTGTAAGGGTTACATTGTATGATTAAAAAGGCAACTTTGTTGCATTGTGACAATGCGAGTGCTATTTACCTTTCGGGTAACCCAGTACAACATCAACGTACCAAACATATTGAGATGGACAACACTTTTTGTTCGTGAGAAGGTGGCTAGGGGTGAAGTTCAATCCTACATGTTAAATTGCGGACATTTTCACGTAAGGACTACCATGTGTGCTCTTCGAAGATTTTAAGGATAGTCTAAGCGTCCGTCCGCCTCCCGCTTTGACTAAGGGGGTGTGTTAAGATATATTAGTCATAATATATCTTTTGGTCAATGTAAATAATTCGGTTAACGTAATTATAGCCTAGAATATTTTGTAATTAGCTTTTGCCTATTTTGTAGCATAATTAGTAGCTTAAGATAAGCTTTGTGTTTTTTATATAATGGCTGTGAAATGCAATGAGAAAGCTCACGGATTATATTCCTTCAAAAATATTTATAAAATAAAATTAAAAAAAAAAAAAACCATCCTTACCTTTGCATCAAGGGATGGAACTATAGCTACCCTTCTAGTGAAACATTTTTTTGCAGTTAAAATTGCAATACTACAATACTACAGTAGACACCTAAAAACGTCTTCCCAAATTCAAACCCAATGAGGAACAATCTTTTATCGTCGTTAGTGGATAGGTTGCGTATTGAATCTGCAGAGTTCTTAAAACCATAGCCTTAACCACTACATTTCATTTATTACGCCCAAACCAACCCAATATTCGCCCAAATATCCATTTACTAGCCCAAACCTTTTTAATCTTTTTTTCTTTAATTAAGCCCAAAGGATCACTCAGTTGCACCCTCTGCACCTCACAGTCTATCTTGGCCTTGTATAAACTCAGCCAATCCATCCCCAGAATTACATCTAAGTCCCCTAGGTTAAACTCAATAAAATCTTATGGAAAGATAGCTTCTCCTATTTTCAAAGGCAAGCCTTTGAATATTTTATTACAATGAACAAGTTTGCCCGTAGGCAGAGTGACTGACACATCAACATGACTCGATTCAGTTAAGTTTAACTTGCGCACAACAGAAGTAGAAATGAAAGAATAAGCTGCTCCAGAGTCAAATAGAGTGTTGACAGAGACAGATTGGATAGAAAAAGTACCAGTAACTACATCCGAGGACCTCTCTGCTCATCACAGACAAGCGGCCGGGAGTGTTGTTTCTTGCCTAGTAACCATTGTTGTTGTTTCATGAGTTGTTGTTGTTGCCGTTGCCAGACTTGTTGTTGTTGGTGCTACCATTCCCAAACTTCCCATTTCCCCTGGTTGACCTCTGCTGGGTGTTCCCACCATTTCCCTGTTGTTTCTGCTTGGTGTAACACTCATACTCCCTGTGCCCCCTTTTGTTGCAGAACCGGCAGGTCACCAAATTCCCATCACAGTCTCTCCCAGAGTGATTCCTCCTACACCTCTTACAGTGGTAGGTTCTCTCTCCATTGTTAGCATTGGAAGAACCGCTAACATTTTGGTTACCCCTATCAAATGAGTTCCCATTCCTAGGCCTCTTAAAGTTACTCTGGTTCTCAGATCTCCCAAAGTCCTTCCTTTTCTCCCCGGCCTTAGCACTCGCACTAGCACTCCTAGTATTTAGATGGTACAGATGTGCAACTCTCTCATAAACCTTGTCAAGGGTTTTAAAAACTTTTCCAGCTAGGCCCTGTTGTAACTCGTCAGTCAATCCATGCTCAAACCTCTGAGCCTTCAGTTCTTCCTCAGTTGGTACTACCTCAGGAGCAAACCTAAAAAGGTCATAAACTTATTATAATACTCAGAGATCGACATATCTCCCATTGCCAGGCTTAAACTCCTGAGCCTTCTGTTTCTTCGGGAACGGAGGGTAAAACTTTTCCCTCAAGGAGGTCTTAAACACTTCCCACCCAAAGTTAGGTTTGGCCCTAACGGTCACAACATTGTCTCTCCACCATATATCAGCTTCGTCCTTAAGGTACATAGCGGCCTGGTCCACTTTCATACCCTCAGGACAATTGAGTGCCACGAACAGCTTGTTAAACTCTTGAATCCAGTTTTCTAGGAAAGTAGGGTCAACAACTCCCTTAAAAACTGGTGGCCTAACCTAGGCCAGCTTCTTAAACATCTCTGCTTGGGGGTCGACTTGGTCTCCCCGATTTTGGTTCAGATTTTCAGCCAACAAACGAATAGCATCAGCTAAGGCAGCGTTCTCAGCCTTTCTAGCTCTACGTCTGAAATAGAATAAATTTGAGGGAAAAGTTTTACCCTCCGTTCCTGAAGAAACAGAAGGCTCAGCAGTTTATAAGCCTGGCAATGGGAGATATGTCGATCTCTGAGTATTATAATAAGTTTATGACCCTTTCTAGGTTTGCTCCTGAGGTAGTACCAACGAAGGAAGTACTGAAGGCTCGCATGGATTGACTGACGAGTTACAACAGGGCCTAGCCGGAAAAGTTTTTAAAACCCTTGACAAGGTTTATGAGAGAGTTGCACATCTGTACCATCTAAATACTAGGAGTGCTAATGCGAGTGCTAAGGCCGAGGAGAAAAGGAAGGACTTTGGGAGATCTGAGAACCAGAGTAACTTTAAGAGGCCTAGGAATGGGAACTCATTTGATAGGGGTAACCAAAATGTTAGCATGCTAACAATGGAGAGAGAACCTACCACTGTAAGAGGTGTAGGAGGAATCACCCTGGGAGAGGCTGTGATGGGAATTTGGTGACCTGCCGGTTCAGCAACAAAAGGGGGCACAGGGAGTATGAGTGTTACACCAAGCAGAAACAACAGGAAAATGGTGGGAATGGTGGGAACACCCAGCAGAGGTCTAACAACTTCAACAACCAGGGGAATAGGGGAAATGGTCATAATGGGAAGTTTGGGAATGGTAGCACCAACAACAAGTCTGGCAACGGCAACAACAACTCAGGAAACAACAACAATGGTTACCAACACTCCCGGCCGCTTGTCTATGATGATCAATGAGAGGTCCTCGGAGCAACTTATTCTTTCATTTCTACTTCCATTGTGCGCAAGTTAAACTTAACTGAATCGAGTCATGTTGATGTGTCAGTCAGTCTGCGTACGGGCAAACTTGTTCATTGTAATAAAATATTCAAAGGCTTGCCTTTGAAAATAGGAGAAGCTATCTTTCCATAAGATCTTATTGAGTTTAACCTAGGGGACTTAGATGTAATTCTGGGGATGGATTGGCTGAGTTTATACAAGGCCAAGATAGACTGTGAGATGCAGAGGGTGCAACTGAGTGATCCTTTGGGTAAGACAGTGTCTTATAGACGGTTAGGGAAGCGTAAGGGTTTTGGGATCATTTCTGCTATGAAGGTGAAGAAGTTAGTGAATAAGGGATGTCCATTGTACTTTTGCTGTGTTCAAGATTTGAGTATGAGAGTAGACGGATGGAGGATGTACCCATTGTGAATGAGTTTTTAGATGTCTTTCCAGAAGAGATTTCGGGAATGCCACCTAAGAGGGAAGTTGAGTTTACCATTGACTTAGTTCTAGGAGCTACAACTATCTCAAAAGCACCTTATAGAATGGCATGAGTGAACTAAAGGCTCAATTGCAGGAGTTGTTAGACAAGGGGTTCATTAGGCCCAGCGCATCACCTTAGGGAACACCTGTGTTATTTGTGAAAAAAGAAAGATGGAAGTTTGAGGCTATGTATTGATTACAGAGAGTTGAATAATGTGACTGTGAAGAATAAGTACCCTCTACCTAGGATAGATGACTTGTTTGACTAGCTGAAGAGGGCAAATGTGTTTTCGAAGATTGACTTGAGGTCGGGGTACCAATCAGTTGAAGGTTGCAAATAAAGACATTCCAAAAACAGCCTTTAGAACTCGGTATGGACATTACGAGTTTACGGTCATGCCTTTTGGGTTAACCAATGCACTTGATGAACTGAGTGTTTCATGAGTAGTACTTGGACAAGTTTGTAGTCGTGTTCATTGATGACATTTTGGTGTATTCGAGGAATGAGGAAGAACATGCTGAGCACTTGAGAACTACCCTTGAAACTCTTAGGAAGAATAAGTTGTATGCTAAGTTTTCTAAGTGTGAGTTCTGGTGGGAGAAAGTTGCATTTTTGGGGCATTACATTTCGAAGGAGGGTGTGTCCGTGGATCCTGCGAAGATCAAGGCGGTGAGTGAGTGGCCTACCACCTAAGAATGTGACTGATGTTCGTAGTTTCTTGGGGTTAGCTGGATATTATAGAAGGTTTGTTAAGGATTTTTCGAGAATAGCCACACCCATGACTACCCTTATGAAGAAGATGAGTGGAACGAGAGTTGTGAATCAGCTTTTCAAACCCTCAATGAGCGATTGACCACTGCACCGGTGCTTGATGGGAGGGAAGGATTCGAAGTGTATAGTGATGCCTCGAAGCATGGTCTGGGGTGTGTCCTACGGCAGAATGGAAAGGTGATCGCGTATGCATCGAGACAACTGAAGAAACATGAAGTCAACTACCCTACCCATGACTTGGAGCTTGCAGCTGTTGTGTTCGCTTTGAAGATTTGGAGGCACTACCTTTATGGTGTTTCTTGTAAGATCTTCACTGACCATAAAAGTCTAAAGTACATCTTCACCCAAGATCACTTGAATATGCGGCAATGTCGATGGTTAGAGTTTCTCACAGACTACCATGTCCACATCCAGTATCATGAGGGAAAAACAGATGCCCTTAGCAAAAGGTCAAGCCATGATGACAATGCTTTAATTGTGGCCAATGAGTTGTGTGAGGATATGAGAAGATTAAACCTTGAGGTTGTTAATCAAGGAGAGTTGGAGGGGTTGTTGAGTGCCCTGACAATCCAACCATCCATATTTGAGGAGATTATAGTGAAGCAGTCGGAAGATGAGTCATTGCAGAAAATCAGAGATCGAGTAACTAGTGGTGCAGAGACTGAATTCAAGATTCATGGAGACGGGAGTTTGAGATACAAGGAGAGATGGTGCATACCACAGAAGTGCGAAGAGATAAAAAGAAAAATCATGGAGGAGTGCCATAATACACCATATTCAGTTCACCCTGGGGGAGATAAGTTGTATAAGGATCTGAAAGAACTCTATTGGTTGCCGAATATGAAGAGAGAGGTTGCCGAATTTGTATCAAAGTGTCTGACGTGCCAAAAGGTGAAGATAGACCACAAAAGACCCATGGGAAAGGTCCAACCATTAGAAATACCAGGTTGGAAGTGGGATTCCATATCCATGGACTTTGTGACAGGCTTACCAAAAACTCGTACTGGGAATGACACGATTTGGGTGATTGTGGACAGACTTACTAAGTCAGCGATGTTCATTCCTATCAAAGAGACCTGGAAAAAGAAGCAGCTAGCAAGTGTTTATGTTAAGAATGTAGTTCGGTTGCACGGAGTTCCCAAGGACATAGTGTCAGATAGAGACTCGAGGTTTCTATCAAAGTTTTGGCAAAAAGTGCAAGAGAACCTTGGAACAGCATTGAAGATGAGTACTGCCTTTCACCACAGATGGTCAGAGAGAACAAACCAAACCATGGAAGATATGTTACGAGCTTGTGCTTTAGATTTCCAAGGGAATTGGGAGGATCGCCTACCTTTGATCGAATTCTCCTACAATAACAGTTACCATGCAAGCATCAAGATGGCACCATTTGAAGCATTGAATGGAAGGAAGTGCAGAAGCCCAGTTTGCTGGAATGACTACGGTGAACGAATAACCTTGGGAACAGATTTCATTGAGGATATGGTGAGCAAGGTGAAACTAATCCAGTCGCGTATTAAGGCAGCACAAGATAGACAGAAGAGTTATGCCGACTTGAAGAGGAGGGATAATGAGTTTAGTGTTGGGGACAAGGTCTTTCTAAAGGTTTCTCCAACAAAAGGTTTGATGCGATTCGGCAAGAAAAGGAAGCTTAGTGCAAAATATGTGGGTCCGTATGAAATTCTCCAGCGTGTGGGGAAAGTGGCTTACAAATTGGCTTTGCCAATGGAGTTCGAGAAAATGCATGATGTGTTCCACATTTCCCAATTGAAGAAGTATGTGCCTAGTGAAACCCATGTTTTGCAGCCAACTAGATGAGTCTCTAACTTATGAAGAAAGACCGGTCAAGATACTAGATCACAAGGTGCGTAGTACTAGAACCAAAGATGTGAAGATAGTGAAAGTACTTAGGTCGAACCAGGAGTACGAAGAGGCTACTTGGGAGGCCGAGGAAGAGATGAGAAACAAGTATCCCGAGTTGTTTGACGAGGTGAGTTACGAGGGCGTAACTCTTTTCTTTTGAGGGGGGTAGAATGCGATGTAATTTCGCGCTTTTACCTCAACTATACCATTTATTGCTTGAATTTTCGTGGTTTTGGTTATCATTATGCACTATTATTGCGTTTACATACAATAAAAGTATGTAAACTCTGGAAAGTATGAGTTCATTGAGTACAAAGTTCAGTTTGTTGAGTATACTTGTTAAGGAGCAAGCAATTTACAGCAATACAAAACATAAAAGTTTGAACAGTTTTGGGAGAAATTATGATTTTTGGGTTAAGTTTTGAGGGCGAAACTTCTTATAAGAGGGGTAGATTGTAATCCCCCATATTTTTCTAATATAATTATTTATTATTTTTACAATATTTTAATTTTAATTTTATGGTATAAATTATTTTGATGTAAAAGTAATAAGATTTTCATTATAAGTAAGCTAAAACTATTAAGTTTTAATTTAAATCATAAGTCTTTTTAAGTTAGTAGTCCAATGCTTAAATTCTACTCAAGCCCAAAACACACAATTCCTACTAATAAAATTAGGAAACTAAAGCCCAAATAAAAATACAAAAACCCTCACCTCCTTTCTCTTTCTCTGCTATTCACGACTTGACAAGCAAAAAAAAAAAAAGGGAGAAGCTTTGAATTGCGCAGCACCACCGAAACCACAGCCACCGCCGCCAGCCGCACCTCCGTCCACCGACGAACCAGCCGCCCCCCTGCAGTTCACACTCCTTCCTCCCTTGTTCTCACTTCTTTTATTTTGTTATTTTGATTTAAAGCTTCAATTTTTATTTGATTTCAATTCTAAATTATTGTTATTATGGTTTGATAGTATGTTTAAATTATACAAGATTATAAATTTATGAGTTTTAGCATGTTTAAATTATTATATAAAATTTCAGATTATATATGTTGTATAATTTAGGGTTTAAACATTCATTTTTCATGTTTTAGGGCTTGAAAACGTGCTAATCAAGTTATCAAATTATACTATGTTTAAATTTTGTTAAAGTATAATTATTTTGATCATATATAAATTTTCAGATTATTAAAGTTTCGATTTTTATGAGCAAGCTATGTTAATTTCATGTTTTTATGCTTCTAAGCCTACAAAATAATTATTAGGAAAAATACACTTTAATAATCCCAACTATGGGTGTTTCATGTTTTTATGCTTCTAAGCCTACAGTTTATTTTTTAACAATCCTAACTATGACCTGAGTTTGCCTCCAACAGACCCAACCGGTCAACACCAAGTCAACGACTTGTTATAGCAGGTAACCAATACACGTGTCAGCACGTGATTGGTCTAAAATAAAAAAAAATTAAAATAAAAAAAACCAAAAACCCTTAACAGCCACCACCGTGAAACCCAAGGGCCAAACCATAGCCCATCGGAAACAGCTGGCCGCCTCCCCTAACCCCTGAAAACGGTCGGGCGGCCTGCTCTAACCCCAGAAACCGGCGCTGGAGTTGGTTGCGGCGTTCGTGTTGATTATTGGGTGGTGGAGTTGCGGCGAACCTGTTAAATATCGGGTGGTGGAGGTTGCGCCGCAGAGGGAGGGGTTGGTTTCATGTTGCTGCTGCGATTGGTGGGTAGAAATTGATGTAAAATGTGGTTAGTGGAGGTCGAATTGATTTTTCGAGGATCGTGGTTTAGGGTTTGATGCGACTACTGCTGCTGTTGTTGCTACGATTGCTGCTGCTGTTGTTGCTACGATTGCTGCTGCTGTTGTTGCGGCGACCAGGCGGCGACGCGAGTCGTTTGGGGTTGGTGTTGGGTGGACTGTGGCTGGTGGTGTTGCGGGTTGGGAGGGACTGCTGGTGGTTTTGTTTAAATCGATTTTCCGGCGAAGGAGTTGGAAGGGAGGAGAGTGGTTTAGGGGGTTGGGGTCGATCGGGGTGTATGTTTCGAGGGTAGGGAGGGCCGACCGGCCATTTTCGGGAGGCTAGGGAGGTGGTCGGCCGGTTCCGATTGGCTTTGGGTGGCTGGGAACGGCGGCGATTGGCTGGGTTGGTTGCATTCAATTTCTATTTTTTTTTGTTTGTTTTTTGTTTTTTTTTTTTTTTGTTTGTTTTTTTTTTTTTAAATTAAGCCAATCATGTGTTAACATGTGGCATTTAAAAAACCAAAAATAAAAAAAAAATTACCCTTTTAACAGGTAGCCGGTTTTTAGGACTGCTGGAGGAAAACTGATCTAATAGTTAGGATTGTTAAAAAATAAACTTTAGTTGGGATTGTTATAGGTAAATCGCCCATATTTGGGATTATTAAAGTAAATTTTTCCTAATTATTATGGGTATTTTATGATTAAAAAAGCTTTGAACTTTAAATTCTAACATTAAAAATAATTTTCAGATTTCATACTTTTTATTTTGAAGCCTCTAATTACATTGAATTGATATATTTTTGGGTTTTTAACACACTAACTTGCTATATAATGATTATTTCAAGTAATTATGCTCATGGGGTTATTTTATATATTTAAACCAAATTTTCAGATTTATTTACTTACTTTAAAGTTGCTGTAATTTGATATTAAACACTATATTTTCATAATTTTAACATATAAACTTATAGTTGGGATGTTATATTATTAACTTTGACTATTGGGGACAATTTACAGGCTTTATTTTGATGATTTAAGAGGTTTTAAAGTAGTTTAGTATTGCTGTAAATTTATTTGCTTGGGTATTGATTTATTTCTCATTGTTTGGTTTAGGAGAGGACTTTGTAGAAGGCGACTTCTAGTTTTAAAGCGGCCAACCGGATTGTTTACACAAGGTACGTACAAGTTACGAAACCTTGCTTGTAGGTGCATGTTTAAGGACGGATTGAGAACTTAGTATCATGTATAGGATTGACTGGGTTAAATTGTTTGGTTATACATTGTGAATTTCAAATGATGTGCACTATTTTATAATGCAAGTATTATTTGTGCTCTAATTATGCAAGGTGCGCTTAGAGGCAAAGGTATGTGATTGGTGTAATGATTAATTTATTACTCATTCATGATTATGCAAACAGGATGAGTAAAGGAAGAATTTTAGTCTTATAAGACGAGGTTAAGGTTTTGGGGTGCCTTATGCACTCAAGGTGTTTATACACCGAGGTAGTAAAGGAATAAATAATAAATGTTGTTTGTCACTAATAAATCAAGAATTTAAATTGGGAATTTGCCTCGTTTGATTGAATTGTGCTATGTTACTTGGACTCGGATAGAGTGTCAAATTAGACACGGGTGTCCAAGCATCGGACTCGCCCATTTTCTTGAAAAAAGTTGTGTTTTTAGTTAAAAATGAAGTGTCCAAGTGTCGGTGTCGGTGTCCGACACGTGTCGTGTCGACACGGACACGTGAGGTAAATGAAAGTGTCCGAGTAACATAGGAATTGTGTTTGGAATGTTTGTATTGTAATGCATATGAGTCATCACCAAGTCTAAACCTGTAAATCACGTAAAGTGCAAGACGGATGAGCAATAAAACTCTGGATTGGTGCACATCTGGAGTAATGACAATCAAGGGTTGGGGTACATGGGGTATTAGCCATGTACTTTTATCGAGGTCGTCTGATCTACGAGTCTCCTATTTCAAATATTATTTTTTTTAAAACTAGGAGTTAGATGAGATCTCATACTAACTACGGTCACGGAGTCGCGCCCGTGGTCGTTGGATGTTTATTGATGTTTCCAAAAGGAGGCATGGGGTTTTTCTTTTATTGATGTTCCAAATGGGACATGGGTTGGACAACCTTGTCTATTGCTAAATCCAATGAAATAAATAAATAAGTTAGTTAATATCAACTAGTGAAGTCTTAATAAATTTGATAATTGAGTCATGTGTTCAGTCTGTATTTAATGATGCTTATGCTTGATTATTAGTAGCATGTTAGGTATTTTCTTAATTTTATTTAGCAGCTTGTAGGTACTCAGCTTTACTGATTGTGTGCTTTTGTGTGTGTCTTTCTTTGGTCATGGCCTTCGCCTTTCAATGACCTCGTGACGATCCAATTTTTACACTTGTAATATTGGGGAGCAGATTAACCACAGGTTCTTACACATGCAGCATCGATTTCTAGAAGGTGGGATCTTGAGTGGAGAGTTGGTTACTTTCTTATTTTATTCACTATTTACATTTAAAGTTATTTAAACTCAACTTTGCTTTCATACTATTTCTATTGGTTTCAGTTTTGAATAAGGGCCTTAAGGGTTCCAAGTTGTAAGATTTAATTTGGTTTTGGTTATTGGTTTTGAAACTTATATATATATGTTTTAGTTTTTCCGCTACTATTTTCTGAAAAAAGCCTTAACGTTTGAACACGTGGCGGTAGCACGCCAGTAATTCTCTTGGAATTGTTCATGTTATTCACAGGTTTTTAAGAGAGAATTATTGGGGTGTTACACCACATGTAATAGAGTATTCTTTACAGCCCACCAGGTATTGGAGCAACTATTAGCTCAAGATATCGTTCTTTATCCTCCACAAAAAAAATTGACGAAAGGGGAAAAAGGACACATTTTCTCAAAAAAAGTTATAAGGTGATACATACAAGTCTAGCCAATCCATAGAAAGATTTCTTATTTTCCATCATATGTGATGATATGCATGTTCCATATAGTAAATCCATCATTTACGATTTACACAAATGAGCTTTCTATATAATTCTGAAGACTCCCAAGGTTGTTTTATAAATAAATCATTATGATTCCACTATCTCAAGTCCAATGAGTTTAGACAATTGTTTTGAGCATGTAACTGGCCTATAAATGAGCAGTTTCTTAAATCCACACTCTAAGGATTTCCATGTTGATGAGTCAAATACAAATGAACCAAGTCACCAACCCACTACAAATTAGCGAAAACATGCACCACTATCACTTTATGGGCCTAGAAAGGAAATGAATGTGTACCTTAAAACTTCTTTAAAGTGATCTGCACATTCCTTGCATGGATACATCCGTGATAAAATTGTCATCTACAAGCAACATAGATTTTTATATTCTTAGGCCAATAGTCAGTGGGAGAACAAAAAATTACAATGGACAAGAAATAATATATAATTCATGCATAAATAACAGCCACATTTTTTTTTTTTTGGAATTGTTAATAAAAGTTATCACAAAACATTAAGTAGTAATATTTATTACTATGCCTAAGATATCCATCTAAAATGACTCATGGATGAGAGAAATCGGGAGGTAGAACTACCACCTATGATAATCTAGTGATATCATATTAAAAATTTATATAGTTGAATACTTTTGGACAATTTCAACAAGTGAGAATGGCATTGTTGTACCTAGAGTTGGCAATTCTTAACCTAATATGATCTCGAATTGAAATTACTAAATAGATCCTGAACCCCGCCTCGATTTAACCCAACAAGCTAAGAAACACACACAATGCATGCATGTGCAATATAAGAAACCTATTAAGCTCTCTCTCTCTCTCTCTCTCTCTCTCTCTCTTCCTCTCTCTCGGTGTAAATTAATTTTTTAAAATAAGATTGTTCTACAAAAAAATAATAAAAAAATTGAGAATAATAGGTTTTTTTATTAAAAAAATAAAAAAAAAATAAAAAAAAATTGAGAATAGTAGTTTTTTTAAAAAAGAAAATTGTTAAGAAAGGGCATTTTAGGAAAGAGAAATTTATCACCCAAAACCCCTATTCTCTTTATATACTATTATAGATTACGGCCTGTTCTCATTGACTGAACTCAGCTGAACTGAAGTGAGCTGAACTTAACTTATTAATTAGTGATTTTTTACTACTGATTAGTGATCTTTGATTTTTTTATTATTATACATATGTGTATATACAAATATACATATTTAAATATTTAAGAAAAATATATTATATAATTAAAATATTTATGGAAAATATAGTAATAACATAAAACCCCAAAACATTTTAAAAACATATACTATTTAATTAAAAAATAAAATTAGTTTAAGTTGTGTAGTACTCTCATTTTGTCAATGAGTTTAACAGTAAAAATGTGTATCAAAAAAATATAACCGTTTGAACAATGAATAGTATCAATATTATTATTATTATTATTATTAGGAAAAATTGCTTCCATTAATATGAATTTTGCCTCGTCCGTCCAAATTAATCCGTACTTTCGATTATTATCTATCACTCCCAACTTTAGGGGTAATTAATTTCTATTGCACCCAATCCAACCTTATATACCGATACACGTGTCAGCCTATAATTGGCTATAAAAAAAACAAAAACCAAACCACCCATGCACAGCCCGGAAAACACCACACCCCCACCCCTATCCCGCCGAAAAATCGGCCCTATCCCCGAAAACCCCTCCCCCGCTGCCGGAAACCGCCGCACAGCCACCCTTTCCCTTCCCCCACCCCCGAAAACCCCTCCCCCACCCTCGAAAACCCCTCTCCAGCCAGCCACCTGCGAAAACCCCTCCCCACCCTCGAAAACCCCTCCCCGGTAGCCCAGCCACCTGCGAAAACCCGTCCCCACCCTCGAAAACCCCTCCCCAGCAGCCAGCCACGAAATCGGCCATAAACCGCCGAAGTCGGCGACAATCAGCCACGACATCGGCGACATCCAGCCACGATATCAGCTGGTTTAGGGTATTCGGCCCCAACGTCGGCATAAATATCATTTTATTATGCAGCATATCATTACTCATTGTTTTCTAATTATATTCGCTCGGAAGATGGGAGGAGAGAGAGGTGTAGCAAATTTGGTGACATTGGTGCAGGCAAAATCATTTAGATACACAGCTAAATATTGCCAAAGTAGGAGCATATCATTACTCGTGTTCCTATTTGCTCAAGGGTGGGAGGGGGAGAGTGGTTTATCAAAAAGAACCTCAACAAGTAATCATGGAATCAAATCAGTCATAATTTTCCCTCATGCACAGTATTTAACATTTCACTGCCTTTTTGTTTGTTCACCTACTGTGCTCAGAAACACCATATAGAAGCCAAGGGAGCAAAATAATAAAGACATGAAAGTACTATGTGGGTGTGATGGGGTCCAAAAACCAATAATTCAACCTCCTACAAATTCTCTTGAGCGATTCATTCATTAACATTCAAACAAATTCCAAATAGAACATGTGGAAGGCAATGCAACTTACCAGTTCTTTCACATCCTTCTTTTGCTGCCTAGTTGGGTGCTCTGGATACTAGAGAAAAAAAAAAATTGGAATTCATGTCACTCTACAGTGAAAGTTATAAATTCAAAAAAGCATATTACCTATTAACAGTTGATTACAATTCTTTTATTTGCTTAAGTAAGGGAAAAGATAAAAATAAAATGTCACCTTCCTTAGAACCTGTGAATCATGAAGAGAAAGTACAAGTGCACAGATAAAGAATTAAAGATGCTTGTCATGACAAGAAGAAGAGTACCTGAGCCGCAAGAGTGTGAAGAAATGTCCAGGTGGACCTTCCAAGATCCTCCTTTGTCACTGGCTGAGAGGCTTTACCCTATATTAAAGGAGTCAAACCAAACCTAAGAGGAAAGCAATGGGCTTCAGCATTAAAATTAAGCAAACATTGCTTAACATGACCAATGCAATCCACCAAGTCTTAAGCATGCATATGCCTTAAGGTGTTCAAAGGATAAGCAACTTACAAAGAAAGTGACTGATAAAAATACATATAATGGCTTTTCTTTTTTTTTTTTAAATATTTGTTATCCGTTTTGAAAATGCAAGGAAATAAGAAGTCTATGATTGCCTTCTCTTAAGGTAGAAAGCTAGCTAATGTAAAAGTACATAATGATATGTTCATTCCCAAATGATATAGACCTTGATAAGGCAAGAAAATGGGACAAAAGATGAATCCACTTGGTTTCAGACTAGGTACAACACAAAGAAACTATTTTCTTTCGTTTTCACAACCAAATAAACTGTTCAGAAGGCCTACAAGAAGATCAAAAAACAAGGGATTGTATAAAAAAATTATGACAAAAAAAAAAAAAAAAAAAAAAACAAGAGCATCCTTGAGTGGCCCAAGGCATCCTAGGGGTGATCTCATAGTTCCTATGGGATGGAGAAGATGGGTCGGTCCATGGATTATCCTTCCTTTTGCCGCATTTACTCAAAGGGTTGAAAGGGAGATTGTTAAGCTAGGCTTATATTGTATTGTTAGCTTCCTATTGAGCTTATGTTTAGCCCCATCTTAGGTTGTATATATATACCCTTACACCGTAATACACAAACCAAGGATTCACATTCTTGACATGGTATCAGGCCAAAACCTCAAAAACCCTAATTTAAAAAAAAAAAAAAAAAAAAAAAAAAAAAAAAAAAAAAAAACAGAGCAGAACACTAGGCCTGAGCAAAACTATCTGATTATCCGATGATTCGATCCGCACCCGATCCGACAATTTAGGGTAACCGATCCGAAAACATTTTCGGATCGGATAACCGATCCGAAATTTTCGGATATCGGATCGGATATCGGATATCGAAAATTTGAATTTCGGTTATCCGAATATCCGAAAATAAAGTCGGATATCGGATTTCGGATCAGATATCCGATCCGATATCCGAAAATTACTTTTTTTTACCCATATTTAAAGTTCAAATATTATCCATATGCCCAACAGCCCAAGCCCAAGCCCAAGCCCAACAAAATCTCAACTTACCCTAATTTCAAATCCGCCTCTTTCCTCTTTCTTCTCACTTTCTCAGTTAGTCTTCTCAGTTTCTCACTACTCTCTTAGTCTTGTCTGAGTTCTTTCTCGATCTCTCCTCTCTACTCCTTTTCTCGATCTCCGACCACCTTCTCAGTGCCTCACTCATCCACCAGCGCCTCACTCATCCAGGCCACCAGAAGCAGCGGCGCCCTTCACTCCTTCACCAGAAGCGGCGACGCCCCTCACTCCTTCACCAGAAGCGGCGCCCCTCACTCCTCCACCAAGGTAATTAACCGTTTTCCTTTTCCTCTTCTGAATTTTTGATATAATTTATAATTTTAATTAGTTAATTTGGTTTTCAAAATTCTATTGTTCTGTTATTTTGCTTCTTCTTGATTTTTAGGTTCTATTAATCTATTGTTGTTGATTAAATTTGGGGAAAACGTTAGACATTAATTATTAATCTATTGTTGTTGAATTATAGATCAGATTTAGTATATTAATACCATTAGCTTTTAGCTAAGAATCTTAGTTATGAGATTCAAGTATAATAAAATCAAAGTATCTTCTTAGTTTGTTTTTATTCTTATTATTCCTTTTCTATATTTTTGTGTAGTGAATATGATAATTAATGACTAATATAGATAGAATTAGAAAAATGAACAGAAAGATTATACATAGATTATAGGAATTTAGGATTAGTATTTAGTAGATTACTTAATGTTTAATTGTTATGGTGTTGTTAAAATTTTCTGTTTTAAAAGTTTCATATTAATTGTTATGGTGTTGTTAAAATTTTCTGTTTTAAAAGTTTCATATTAATTGTTATGGTGTTGTTGAACTGTTAATTTTCTGCTGCTATGTTGGGAGAAAATTTCATTATGTTTCTGTTCCTGGCATCCTATGCTCGTACTTCTGCTGAATTGTTGATTTAGTGATTTAAATTAGTCTGTGAAAGAACTTGTGATTGAAAAAAAATAAGTAAATTCAGTTTTATTTTGTCAACTAGTTTACATTTTGATTTATGTGTTTTAGATGGATGATGCTACTGTAGAATCTGCTAACGTAGCAAATCAACCAACTGAAGAGGAGCCCTTGGCGTCAACCGCTGCCAATGAGGAGCATGCTGGAATTGAAAAACCACCACAGCCACCAAAAAAAGGCCTTCGATGCTGATGGAGCTGAAAAAAAAGGTAAAAAGAAAAGATCTTGGCTTTGGGATCATTTTGAGTTAATAGTAAAAGATGGGGATAAAAGATCAAAATGTGTGTATTGTTCTGTTGATGTTACTGGTGACTCTAAAAAGGGTACAAGTGCTATGAAAAATCATTTAGAAAGGTGTAAAGAATACCCCCCTAATGTGAGCAAATCCCAAATGCTTCTTGCTTTTCAAAGTGAGCAAAGTCAGCATCCATTAGGAGATGTTAGTGTAGGTGATAATGCAAGTGGGGAAAAAAAGGGTAAACTAGAATTTTGGAAGTTTAGGCAGGAGTAGGGTCGGAAAGCTTTTGCTAAAATGATAATAATGGATGAATTACCCTTTAGGTTTGCTGATCATGAGGGTTTTCGCTACTTTATGTCTGTTGTTCAGCCTAATTTCATTATCCCCTCTCGTTTTACAGTAGCTAGAGATTGCTATCGTGTGTTTTTAGATGAAAAAAAAAAACTGAAAAGTTATTTTAGCAAGTGTTCTTCTCGTATTTCTCTCACTACTGACACATGGACCTCTTGCCAAAATCTGTCATACATGTGTTTAACAGCCCATTTTATTGATCACAACTGGAACTTGCACAAAAAAATTTTAAATTTTTGTCCAATTAGTGGCCATTCAGGTGAGGCTATTGGTAAAGGGGTAGAAAAATGTTTGCTTGAGTGGGGCATCACTAAAGTAATGACCATTACCGTAGACAATGCAAGCTCAAATGATGTAGGGGTCCAATATTTAAGGAAGAGGTTACTAAGATGGAAAGATGGGACTGTTTTAGAGGGTAAATTTGTGCATATGCGGTGTGCAGCTCACATTCTTAATTTGACAGTAAGAGAAGGTTTGAAAGAATGTGATGAATCAATAAAAAAAATACGTAATGCTGTTCGGTTTGTTAGATCTTCACCTGCTAGATTGCAAAAATTCAGAAATTGTGTGAATCAAGAACAAATTGAATCAAAACGTCAGCTTTGTTTGGATGTTGAAACTAGGTGGAACTCCACCTATTTGATGTTGGAGTATGCTTTGATTTTTCGTAAGGCTTTTGATTTGCTTGAAAATTCTGATGGTGGGAAATATTTTTTAGAGTTAACAAAGATGTCAGGTGTTCCTACTGATATGGATTGGGATCGTGTTGCTTCTTTTATTCCCTTTCTTAAGATTTTTTATGATGCTACTTTGAGACTCTCGGGGTCTTTGTATGCTACTACTAATGTGTATTTGTTAGAACTTGTCACAATTGGCAAGATGATTAAAAAAAAAGTGTGAAAGTGTTGATGTTAAGGAAAGGTCAATGGCCAATGGGATGAAGAAAAAGCATGACAAATATTGGGAAAATGTGGATAACATTAACTTGATGTTGTATGTTGTTGTTGTGCTTGACCCTAGACGCAAAATGCATTATGTTAAGTGGGCTATTAATGATCAATATGATTCTGACAAGGCCACCCAGTTGTATGATATGGTGATGGAAACTTTGACTTCTTTGTATGAACATTATGCTGCTTTACAATCTCAAAATGTGTCAAGTGTTTCTGAAAATATTGATTTGACTTCAAAAGACTTCGAAAACTATAATGATTGGCATGATCAGGCTGATTTTGAGTTTGAGAGGGATATTGGTGGACAAACAGTTTTTGACAAAAAAACTGATTTGGACAAGTATTTGATGGATGATAGAGAACCTAATATTATCGGTAAGAGTTTTGATGCTTTGGGATGGTGGAAAAAAGGGGTGGATAGATATCCTATAGTTGGTCTAATGGCTAGGGATGTATTAGCCATTCCGGTCTCCACGGTTGCATCCGAATCTGCATTTAGCACCGGTGGAAGAGTACTTGATCCATTTCGTAGTTCACTTTCTTCACATATGGTTGAAGCTTTGGTTTGTGCACAAGATTGGATGCGCACTACACGTGGTCCACTTATGATTGAAGAAAGTATCGATGACATTCAACAAATTGAAGAGGGTAATACTTTTTCCCTTTTTTTTTTTTATTAAATATTTTGAATGATTATGACTGACTTCGGTTTATACTTTATTTGCTGTCTCTCTTTTTTTTTTTTTAATCATGTCAAATGGTCTGATGATTCTGATCAGTTTAATTTGTATGTTCATCTTTTAATCTCCTATTTTAGCATTTGTTTTGTTTTGTCTTTTGCTTAACAATGTATTTTCATCGTGTTTTTTGTAGAGTTGTCGTCTCTTGTTGATCCGCCTTCGGTTTCCGTCATTGATGATTACTTTTAGTATTAGAAGGTAATACTTTTTTAGTTTGAATATTTAAAAAATTATAGTTTAATTTCTGCATCCTTTTTGTTTTTATTTATCTTATGATTATCTAATATTTTGATCTCATATTTTGTAGAGTTGTTGACTTGCCGTATGCTCATACTTTGTAGATCCGCTATCGGTTTCCGGCGTTGATGACTTATTTTTTAGTATAAGATAAAATGCATGTATTGACTATTGACGTATTGTTAACTATTTGGACATTAATGTATTTGGACTTTAAATTTTCTTTGTCATATAATTTGTACTTTTGTAGCACTTATCCAATTAGTTTGCATTTTGGCAAATTGGCAGCCATGGCAGGTTATTTGTATTTTGTTATTTCATTATTTTTTTTTTTTTTTTCCCTGAAAATGACTAAATTAGCTGTAGACAGTATTTACAAGTCCATTTTTTTAATAGGATAATTATTTTTAATAGGATAATTACACATCTATTTTCTCTCTCTTTGTTCAGGTTGTGAGTAACATGAGGAGAAAATGGGTAAAAAAAAATTTCAATTTTGCCATTTAAAACAACTCGTAATCAAAGTAGTCAGATATAGGATATCCGATATATCCGATCCGAAAAATTCGGATATCCGGATTTTCGGATATTCGAACTTTTCGGATCGGATACAAATAGCAAATATAAGTATTCTCGGATACGGATATCCGATCCGAAATCCCCTTTCGGATCGGATATCCGATCCATGATCAGGCCTACACAGAACACTCTACCAATTTCACACTCGATCAACTTCATCAATGGAGCCCGGAAACTTGATTACTCACGTAATCTTGACAGGAGATAATTATTTGGCATGGTCGAGGGCTATAACTTTGTCTTTGCGATCTCGCCGGAAGTTTGTGTTTGTTGATGGAACCATCACCAAACCCACCGAGAAGAAGAAATTACTTGATTGGGAAACCGTCAATTCGATGCTTGTTTCCTGGCTATTGCGCTCAATGGACTCCAAAGTAGCTGCTTCAATCCCGTACTTTGAGGAGGCGAAGCGACTTTGGGATTACTTGGAGAAACGCTATTGTATCTCCAATGGACCTCGCTTGCAACAATTGCGAGCAAAAAAAACCGATTGCAAACAAACCAAAGGCATGACTGTTGAAGGCTATTACACTAAATTGATGGGCTTGTTTGATGAACTCACGCGAATTAAACCCCTTCACGGCTGTGATTGTGGGCATTGCACTTGTGATGTTGCTGGAAAATTCGCCTTGGACAGGGAAGAGGAGATTTTGCACCAATTTTTAATTGGTATTGATGATGACTTATATGCGGCTGTGAGAACAAATTTGCTCTCTCAAACAACCGGCTGCTGATTTGAATCGAGCTTACCAAGCGCTTCTTCAAGAGGAGTCAAGAGGAATTGCTAGGGGGAAGGCCGAGAAAGACAAAACCAATGATGCTCATGCGTTTTCTGTTCAATCAATTTGTGGGAAGGGGAGTATGGAGCGTCGAGACAAGTCGAAATTATTTTGTACGCATTGCCAAAAATCGGGTCATGATAATGATGGATGCTTTGAACTCCACGGACTTCCTGAGTGGTGGTTCGAATTGAAGCGCAAGGGGTCTGCTAGCTCTTCGAGGCAGCCCACCAAGGCCTCCCCTGCAGCGTCCACGTCCAAACCTGCTGCTGCTGCCACTCCCTCCCCTGCTCGTGCTGCCCCCTCCCCTGCTCGTGCGAATGCTGTGACAGGAAACCCGCAAGCCACTGATTTGTCCTTGGCAGACCTCAGATGTTGTTCAGGTTTTATTAAATATGGTTAATAACCATAAACAGGACCGAATGCAAGGTGAGCTTTTGTCTTCTTGGATAATTGATACGGGGGCGTCACATCATGTAACCGGTCTTGAATCTTGCCTCATGGATGTTTGTACGATCACGCCGTGTCCCGTGGGTCTTCCTAATGGTGAACAAGCAGTGGCACTTAAGGAGGGCCGTGTACAACTGGCTAATGATTTAATTTTGGAGCATGTGTTATTTGTTCCTAAATTAAAATGCAATTTAATTTCGGTGTCAAAGATGATTGATGACTCGCATTGTTTTGTTCGTTTCACTAATTCTTTATGTGCTATACAGGACCAACATTCGGGGAGCCTGATTGGAGCCGGTGAACGGAAGGACAGACTCTATTATTTTCGGCGTGTTCCTACAGTATGTGCGGTGCAAGTTCCGGAATTGACAAAGTTAGAGCTATGGCATAGAAGACTTAGGCATCCGTCGGATAGAGTTGTCAAGTTATTTCCTGCTATTCGTAATAGTACTACTAAGTCAATTTTGAATAAAGCTTGTGACGTGTGTCCTCAAGCTAAACAATCTAGGGACCCTTTTCCTAATAGTGATAGCAAAGCTAGTCGTATTTTTGAATTGATTCATTGTGATCTGTGGGGGTCATATAAAACTCCCTCTACTTGTGGTGCACATTATTTTTTGACTCTAGTTGATGATTTTTCAAGAGGTGTTTGGGTTTATTTGTTGAATTCCAAAACTAAAGTTTATTCCGCATTCCTGTCATTTTTTGCTATGATTGAACGTCAATTTGAAACAAATGTAAAATTGGTGAGGAGTGACAATGGAACCGAATTTAATTGCATGCTTCCATATTTCAATGAACATGGCATTATTTTTCAAACTTCTTGTGTTGGGACACCTCAACAAAATGGACGGGTAGAACGAAAACATCAACATATATTGAATGTGGGGCGTGCTTTGATGTTCCAAGGGAATTTGCCTATTGGTTTTTGGGGTGAGTGTGTTCTTGGGGCGGTTTATTTGATTAATCGTACACCATCTCGTTTATTACAAAATAAGACACCATATGAGGTTTTGTTTGGAAAAGAACCTAGTTTTGATGAGTTACGGGTTTTTGGTTCTCTTTGTTTTGCTCATAATCAAAAAGCAAAGGGGGACAAATTTGCACCTAGGAGTCGAAAATGTGTCTTTGTTGGCTATCCTAATGGTAAAAAGGGTTGGAAACTTTATGATCTTGAGACGGGTGAGATATTTGTGTCGCGTGATGTAAAGTTCTTTGAGAATGAGTTCCCGTTTGCTAATGATAAGTCCTTGAATGAGGGCTCTTCTAATGATTCGGCTGCTGCTATGTTGAATGAGGGAGAGATGGGAGTTGATTTTAACTTCTTGGATGACTTAGAGTCGGTTTTGGAGGTAAGAGAGGCCATGCAAGAGCCCCTTGATGCTGCTGCTCCTGCCACGCCTTTGGGTGAGGATGGCAGCCCACACCACGACCAGGCCGTGGCCAACAGCAACAGCCACAACCAGGCCGTTGGGTCTACTGCCGCTGCTGCTGCACATCCCCCTCCACAGCACAGCACGGCAGCAGGCAGCATGGGAGCAGGCAGCCCCCTTGATAATGCTGCCGCATCAGTTCATGAGCGTGGTACTCGACCCCGTCACCCCCCGGGTTGGCACAAAGATTACGTCGCACATACTGTACAAGCAACGAGTCCTCCTAGTTCACTCTCTCCATGCTCCTCAGGTACTCCCTATCCTATAGCACATTTTGTTAATTGTGAAAAATTTTCCATGCGACACCGTACTTTTCTTGCAGCTGTGTTAGCAGGCACAGAACCCCGTAACTTCAAGGAAGCAATAACTGATGCAGGGTGGAGAGAAGCAATGCAAAAAGAAATCACTGCCTTAGAAGATAATCAGACTTGGGTCATGGAAACTCTACCTCCGGGAAAGAAAGCTCTCCGATGTCGTTGGGTTTATAAAATCAAGTACAATTCTGATGGAACTGTCGAGAGGTTAAAGGCTCGTCTAGTCATATTTGGTAATCACCAAGTAGAAGGTATTGACTATAATGAGACATTTGCTCCGGTGGCAAAGATGGTTACAGTGCGTGCTTTCTTAGCCGTCGCAGCGGCGAAAAATTGGGAATTACATCAGATGGACGTTCATAATGCATTTCTCCACGGGGATCTTGATGAAGAAGTGTATATGAAACCTCCTCCCGGATTTCATGGTAACAAACCAGGGTTGGTGTGTCGGTTACAGAAATCGTTGTATGGCCTTCGACAAGCACCGCGGTGTTGGTTTGCTAAATTGACTTCCTCTCTCAAAAGGTACGGTTTCATCCAGTCGTACTCTGATTATTCCTTGTTTACTCTGCAACAAGGGAATATTCAACTCAGTGTTCTGGTGTATGTTGATGATTTGTTGATCTCAGGCAACTCTGTTTCTGCCATTTCTGATTTTAAATCTTATCTGTGTGATTGCTTTCATATGAAAGATTTGGGTGTGTTGAAGTATTTTCTTGGCATTGAGGTTGCACGGAGTCCCGAGGGGATTTTTCTCTGTCAACGCAAGTATACTCTTGATATTATTGCAGAAACAGGCTTATTAGGCGCCAAACCAGCCGGATTCACAGGGTGCTTTTCTTGATGATCCCGAGTAATATCGACGGCTTGTTGGTCGTCTGATTTATTTGTCTTTCACTCGTCCTGATTTGGCTTACACAGTTCACATTTTGGCTCAATTTATGCATCAACCTCGACAGGAGCATTGGGATGCTACTCTTCGTGCTGTTCGATACTTGAAGGGTTGCCCGGCCAGGGAATTATTTTGGGTTCAGACTGTGATTTGCATTTGACAGGTTGGTGCGATTCGGATTGGGCTAGTTGTCCTCTGACAAGGAGATCCATAACCGGCTGGTTAGTTTTTCTTGGTGGTTCTCCGATTTCTTGGAAAACCAAGAAACAACAGACTGTTGCTGCTAAATCTCTGCAGAGGCAGAGTTCCGTTCTATGTCCCTGTTACTGATGAGTTGAAGTGGTTGAAGGCTCTTCTTGGTAGTCTGGGTGTGGCTCACCCACGAGCGATGAGCCTATTTTGTGATAGTCAGTCGGCTTTGTACATCGCGCAAAATCCGGTGTTCCATGAGCGTACCAAACACATTGAGGTCGACTGCTATTATATTCGTGATGCAATACAAGATGGTACTATTAAAACTTCTCATGTGCGGACGACGGAACAACTAGCGGATATCTTTACGAAGGCTTTGGGTAAACGACAATTTTCGTATTTACTAGGCAAGTTGGGCATTTGTGATTTGCATGCTCCAACTTGAGGGGGGGTGTTAAGCTAGGCTTACATTGTATTGTTAGCTTCCTATTGGGCTTATGTTTAGCCCCATCTTAGGTTGTATATATATACCCTTACACCGTAATACACAAACCAAGGATTCACATTCTTGACAGAGATAGTGAAAATATTTGGTTGTGAATGAGCAAGATATTGAGGAATTGACTAAATCCCTATCAACGAATTCCTAGAATTTCAAAGGATGTCAGCAACCCAATCAGCTTCTTTATATACACGACGTATGCTGATTTACATTAAAAGGAGTCTGTGAGGTGACACAGTTTTTTCACATTGAATTAAAGATAGACAATTCAACCCTTTCTAAAATCTCACTAACCAAAACAATAGGCAATGCAACAGACCAAATGAACTTCGGCTACATGCAACTTTTTTGATGCCACTAACAATGTGGCCATGTGGGTTCATCCAGACTCCAAAGCATCTTCAAACTCTGAAATCAATCTGCTCATTGCTTCCAAGATGGCACAACACATCCATACCTTCCTAATGTAACACATACATAGCATAATTCAAATTCCAATTGATTTTCAGAATTTAGTTTCCTCAATACCTTAATTCCAAATAAATCCCAATACCAAAATTCACTAAAATTCGCAATGCACACAATAACCCCAGCTACTATATTCTCGAAATACAAATAGTAGATAAAGTTTAACACACAAAATTCGAAGTTAGGAGAGCATTTAACAAATGGGTAATTGAATTTGACAAAAGAGTATAACATAATCGTAAAAATCAAATCTTAAACAAAGTTTCAAATTGAAATAATAATCTAATAAAATAAAGGGAAAAATACCTTAGCGGAAATGTCAGTAGGGTATGATGAATTTGGCTTATTGGGAGGGGATAGAGAAAGAAGAGGCTTTTCATTGGAAGGTGAAGGGTGAATAGCTAAGCCAGTGAAGGAGAAAAGTTGGGTTTGAATAGAATTTGAAATTCTTTGGAAGGTTTTGAAGATGGGTTCTAATGGATTCTCTGACATGGGTGGAGAGACAGAGGAAGTGAGTGTGAAGACTGAAGAGGGTGAACCAAAATCAGAACTCTAGTCTTCTGTGGTTTAAGATCGAAACTGCATTTAATTATTTTGATAAACAAAATTTATTTCTCGAGAGTGATGGATATCTCAAATGGTTAGAGCTTCCCTCCCGGTTGTCAGGAGATCATGGGATTGAGCCCTTGTGGCTCTCTAAACACCAAAAAAAAAACAAAATTTATTTCTTAAATGACAAAATAGTAAATGAAAAAACCTAAATATTTAGAGATCTAGTCAACATGGCATTTTTGTAAATTTATTAAAGACAATGCGAGTATGCGACCTATACTTAATAAAGGGTTGTTAGCTTATTAAAAATTTTGTTATTTTTGTTTATCATAATGATAAACTTGTATTTTCTCTACACTTCATATATGATATGAATTTATGACCCATAAACAAATTATGTTTATCACTTTATCATAATGATAAACTTATATTTTCTCAACATTTCATATATGATATGAATTTATGACCCAACATCGCCTCATTCGAAGTTTTTTTTTTTTTTTATCTACTAGTTTGTTCCCCGTGCGATGCCCGGATTGTTTATAGACTTTTAAGATAGAATTATATTATAATTCAATTTGATTAAAAATAAAATTTTAAATTAACTTTTTTTGCTACAAAATCTATCTATATTTATCTAACGTGGTACGACACTTGGCGAAAAGTTAAAATGATATTGCGTATATTAATGTTTGAATAAGTATATGATGTTGGCTTGTGGCCTAATTATAAGTTTTTTATTATTTGGTATTTTATTGAAAATAAAATTCTAAACTAACCATCTTATTTTAAAATTCTATCCTAATTTGAAAGAAATTGAAATTTTTAACTAACTTTTTTATCTTATGAAGTTTATCCTAAATCTATCCAAGGTGACACGACACTTGGTAAAAAGTTGGAATGTCAAGTGTTGCTATTTCGTGACCTGGCTAAAAAAATTAGCTTTATATATTAGTTATATGATATATAAAATTATAAAAAAAAATTGAAATTGAATTCAAATTCCATAATTTTGTCATCACTATAAATATAGTTTACAACAAATTGATATAAAACCAAAGGTGTAGCAACCTATTTTAGGTGTTTCATTCACCTATATTTCACTTATCAAAACTTACATGAATTTATATAAACATAATAACCTTTTTAAAACTTATTCCCTCCATCTTGAATTGTTTTCCCTATAGAAATATCAAATATGTCACCTTATTAAGTTTTGGTTGAGTAGAATTAACGAGAGAGAAAAGTGGTGGGTACACTTTTGTCAGATTTAGTGTCACTTTTGTCAAATTTAGTGTCACTTTTGTCAAATTTATCAATGAAGCATAAATAACTTTTATATATGTCAGGGTAACTTTTGTGCGTTTTAGTGTAACTTCTGCACATTTTATTGTCACTTTATAACGGATGTTCAGTAATTTACTGAACATCCGTTTTATTTAAAAGTTTGTATTATACAATTCCCTTATGCATCACTGTAACGCAATCAGACTTCTCTGATTTTGACCCCCATTCAGCCATTCTGCATAATTTAAGTCGGCATAACATCCAAAAAAATTACAGCAAATTAACATACTACACAAGATATCAAAGACTTAAAATAGTAGTAACAAAATTTTCTAATAGTAGTATATAAATACTGAAATATATTACAAAAATTAACCAGCCAACCACGGTCAACTGAATAGTCAAGGAAGCTGGTTTAGTTACTATAAGAGATGGAAGGTAATGGACAGACTTGTAATCCATTATCAAATAGTTGATAAAATTGTTCCAGAAAGCCATCTAGCTCCTGAATGAAAATTGCATCATCAAGCCACACTCGGTTTTTCCAAACTTGCCATATATGTCATATAAATAGTCCACAGATAAGAAAATGAATTGCTCGCTAGCGGCTGCAAAAACAACACTAAATTAGAAACAGATAAAAACACAGCCTTAGTGGTCATGAACTTGCTTAATGAATTGCTTGAATTACCCTCCCCTACTGCCCCTTAGCCCCCCGTTGATATTCTAGATAATAAAAGATAAAGCACTGATTAAAGAACACTTTAACATCCATCACAAACAAGCTATGACTGTTACCTGTAAGTGAACAGGAACAAATCTGAATGTGATGAAATCACAAATTGGCCAATACATGACACCATTTAGCATTGTTGGAAGTAAATCCCGCTTCAATCTCGCAAAAATTTCCATGGCATCTTCACCTGAAATAATAGCGAGGAAGAATGTAAAGATTGTGAAGAGAGTAGTTCATATTCATCCCCAACACACTCAAAGAATCTGAGAGGAAATTTGTAGCACAATAAAAACCAGCCAATCAATGCATATTTCCATTGAATTCTCAGATAATTTCATCAAAGCAAAACTGTACAAGCATTAATTACCATGGAGCATACCCATTAAACACCAAAGACAAATACGGCAAGGATCACAACAAAGCACCAAACAAAAAGATAGGTAATTGACGATTTGTGCTTTAACTGATTTACTAGCTCCACAATCCAAATCTCTCCCTTTCACTATTAGTTCAATTTTTTAATGCAGCAGAGTAAAATTTCCATAGTAAAAATGGCAAACTAAATTTGCAGAAAGGAAATGACTTGAAAAGATAACCCTTCTCCAACAGTCCGACCTTTCCTCCAAATAGATAAGCTAGACACACAGTTGAAGCTGAAAAAGATTTTCCCCAGTCCATATATACATTCAGCAGCTATCCAGGTAATAGTCCCTCCAACATGACCAACAACATTTGTCCAAGGGCCTTTATTTAGCAACATTTTTATGCTTCACACAGATTAATATTACCTCCATAACCACTATAATGACAACAGTGGCTTCACGAGAATCAAAAAGTAGCTTTCTAATAATAATCAACATCCCAGACAACTTGAGATATGCATTTCCTCAAATTACAACTAAGTGTTTGTTTTGCAAACAACAAACATGGAGAAAGTGAAATTCATAGGAAATAACACAGATTGGGTAGTTATATATTGACCAAAATGAGTAAATTGGAGGATGTGGAAATTTATGGCAAAACATGAGAATTAGTCAACAAAGCCCCCACCACAATCAATCAAAATTGATGAGAATTTCAAATTCTCATGCTGTCAACCAAACAATATAAGGAAACTCCTAGAAATTTAATAAGAGAAATAATTACCCATGAAATCCATCCCATCAGAAATTGCATTTCATGGGAAGTTATTCCCTTAATAAATTACTAAGAACTTCTTAACTTATTTGGTTAACAACATGAGAACTTCAAAATTCCCATGTTGTCAACCAAACAAGTTGAGGAAACTCCTAGAAATTTAATTAGAGAAATAACTACCCGTGAAATACATCCCAAAAGAATTGCATTTCATGGGAAGTTATTCCCTAACTAAATTACTAAGAACTTCTTTAACTTATATGGTTAACAACATGAGACTTTGAAATTCCCATGAATTTAGATGGACGAGGAAGGGATAAGTAATTTATTCCCCATGTTTTGTAGGAAATTTTTTATAACCACTTGCTTCATTTTAATTTTTCTGTCAAGTGTCAACCACGCAGTTACCCAATCTATCAATTCCCATAAATTTTCATTGCTTCCATTTGTTATTGTCAACCAAACAAGAACTATTTCATATGTTAGTATCATATTGTGGTCCTTTCTTAGACACAATGTTACTTGGACAAGAGTACAAATCAGATACAGGTGTCTGAAACAAAGAATTTAGATAATTAGGATACGAACACTGCCCAAAATTCAGACACAAGATTGGATATACAAGAATACAACCATTTTTGAAAAATTTATACAAAGTATTTAACATTTATATTCATGTATTTCATTTACTAATTCATACACAGGTTTGTGTTTCAGTGTCTGCAAAGTAACTTAGTAAGAACTAAGAAGCAGAAAAAAAAGAGTTTGTTAGTCAAAAATATAGCTCAATAGGAAACCCAAATAATGGTGACTGACCTCAAACCCAAGCAGTAAATGAGCTGCAGTCAGCCCAAAAAAACAGAGATAATGCATGCAAAGAATGATCCATCAAAATAAATTAAAAAGAAAAAAAAGAAAAAAATCGAGCACATGCAACAAAGAAGACAACAAAAATTCCAGCCATCACAATCGGTTCCTCTCCCTGTCAGCCCCTCCAATATCTTTCTTCTTACAGTAACTTTCAACTTCAATTGTCAGCCTAGGGACATTTCCACCAATTCTAGATCTGAAAACTTTCAACCTTATCGTGTTATTGAAGTCTTGAAGACCAATTTTCACCCAGATATCACCCCTTAGTCCTTTTCTTTGATTCATGGTTAGAACAGAAAGCCATTTCTGAGTACAAAAGCCGCACCCACCCTGTCTTTTGTGCTTGGATCTCTGTTGGGTTGTATCAAAACCAATACTCTGGCAAATATCCCTTGTCCGAGTAACATAGCCTAGACTTCATTTCTGTGACTAATTTCATAAGGGGGTGTTTGGCAAGACATTTGGAATGGAGTAGAACCCATTTCAATGGTTTGTTAAACATTTTTTACCATGGTACCTCATATAATAAGTATCTAACTTCATTACAACCCCCTTCAATGGAGTTCAATCTCACACCCACCTTATCCCCTAAGTTTATAAATCCATTCCACTTTAGACACAAACCCTAACTAAATAAATATCTTTTAGTTTAAACCAAAAAATTTTGGCATGATGTTGGGTTCCCCATCTATACCACTTTGGTATGGGTTCCTAATCCATTCATTCTAGTTTGCTAACCAAACGACCCTAGTTTAAAAGAATAGTGATTGTGTTCTAACAAGTTACACCAAACAGCTGATAATATGTAGACAACTTAGTTATTAAAGAGGATACCATGCTACAGCCTGCACAATTTGAAATTAATGCTTTGATTGTGTGCAGTAATGAGAAGGCCACATTAATTACTTTGACATGGGTATCAAATGAAGTATGTCAATTAATGAACTTTCAAACTTAAAACTCATAGAATGCTCCAGCCACTGGCATGTCTTATCAACGTGGCAGAAGCATGAGTTGAAACTCACTTGAAAGACCTAAAATATAGTTTATAACTAAGTAAACAACAAGCTGCATACACAAAAGCTAAACAAAAAAGTCTCAACTCTTTCATGCACCAATACTGCTATTCAAATTGACACTATTTGTTTATCTCCTTCAGCTGTTGCTACAGCAAAATGCCATCAGAACTATGTTTTAATCTTAATATATATATCCTAAGTAAGCATGTAGCTCCAGCCCATACTAATCATGCTGTCTCTACCGCAAGTTTCAAGCAATTATTGAGTAATAAGATTGGCCATTAAGCTAGTACTCTCCCCTATTTCTTGACCTGCATTGCTTGCATGAAAGTGCAAAATATTTGACAGCATCACACAGTTATATATTGTAAAACAGTGGGATTTAAAAATTCCCTACCTTGCAGAGCAGCATTCATCGAGAAGAAAGTAACGGTCATAGTTGGTCCATAAACTGTCTGCCCCAATACCATTTTCTTCACTGTTGTCAGTAAACTTGTTCCTGGAAGAATTCTTGACATAAAATTGAACCAATAATGCAACGTTGGACCTAAAATCACCCCTCCATATCCAGCCATGCGTAGCGTCCTAATCAAGTCATACGACTCAGAAGATTGCAATGCAATAGTCTGTCATAAACCAGTCACGCCATATTAATATATACATGCCATGATATGGAGTGCAATTCAATAAGAAAAGAATTAAGGAAATCAAGGATAGATTAACTTTCTAATTGACTCACGAAATACATAAGAATAGGATATCAAAAGGTAATAGACTGACGTGGGGTATTTGTAAGGAGATGCAAGTCATGATGATCATGACATTTTCTTTTCATTTAGTATATATTTTTTATTCATGATAAATGTATGTTTTCTTCCTTTTTCTTTATTTTCAACTTTTTATTCATAGATTCTAGAGACAAAATATGTCAAGTGAGATATATTTCAGATATATCCTATAATTGTCCACAAAAATAAGATAAAGATATACTCCACCTGACATATCCAAGATGTATCAGGCAGATGTGTGTTGATGGCCAATAAGTGCCAGATGCGAGACATGCCACTTACATGGTTTGTATTGCAAACTAAGCTGGTAATCTACATAAAACCAAATAATCATCTAAGAAATTGCAAGCCATATGGAATTTTCAAACAAAATAGCATTCTGTACAGAGTTTGCATTTCCTAACCTTAGTCATGTTCATGAGTATACTCTAAAAACGCCTTGGTGCGCCTTGAGCCTTTTTATACAATGGGTCCATAATTTAATTTCTTTTAATCCACCCAAGACCCAACCCAGTCCACCAACTAACTTCACATCTTTCTTCGGCAAAGAAATTAGCACAGATTAAATCTTGACAAGCCATGTTCATACCATTTTTTCTTAATGGTACACACATGAACATGAATAAGGTTACAATTTCCCATCCTAACCCCGAAACAACTGTATATGACTTTATAAGATAACTAATAATCACCATTAGTTTGACAAAAACCTAAGATGTTCTACAAGTTAATGCGCATTGATATCGTCCAAATTTATAAGCTCAATTGCCTCAATATTCCTTTCTCCGTGTCCAAGTATGCATATTCTAAAAAACAAAGCAAAGATAACCTATTTTTCCCAAGCAAATTAACTCTTTAACCCATGTTAGCTAAAATATTGTATCTCAGCTAACTTTAGTTAGGTGAATTCTTGAAGGTTGGTCGCCAAAACCTGGGATAGAAATCCCGTCTACATTATTGTTCATTACAACACACAATACTCCAAATTCTCGCAATTTACTATAACAAGTTTCTAACTTCATAAAACCACTCATTTCCTAGAGTAATAATAATAGAATAAAAATCCCACTTTTTCAACAAAAAAACAGTCAAAATCTTTCATAGATTCTTTACTCTATAAAATAAAAACAATACCAAAAACTTCCCTAATTTATTTCAAACCCCCATTAATTTTCTTTAGAAGTTGACATTTTTCTAATACAATAACAATCAAATTCATACCATTTTCTTCCCAGCATAATCCCAAATCAGGCATGTCACAATTCAAAAACTCAATCAACCAAAAAATATTAAAATTAAAGAAAATGAAAGTAATACCTGAGAAGTCAAATCAGCAGCAATGTAAATAAGAGAAGAAGTAACACTTTTAGTAAGAACAGGGCGAGACTTAATCAACCCTAAATACCACCCAACAAACCCAAACTTCGATAAAACCGACGATTTTGTCGACGTTGACGAAGATACCGACGGCCTAAACAAAAATGGCGGCGCCGGAACCTCGACTTCTTTGACTGATTTTCTGAAAAAATTAGAGAATCTGGAATAATACTTTACATTCTGCTGTTGTTGCAACAATTGTTTCAATTGATTATGATTATAATTATGACAAATTTGAGAACCAATTTGTTTGGAATTATTGTAGAAATTATGATGTTTGATTAAATTAGAGTAATAATGGCGGAAATTAGCACTACTTTGACTGCGTAATAAAGCAATCGCCATTTTTCTGGGAAAAAAAGGGGGTTATTTGGTTGGTTAAGAAGGGTGTGAAATGAACTAATGAAGAGGAGAAAAGAGAAAAGGAGGGTTTTGGAAGGGTTTGGAGTTAGAAGGAATAATGAAGGTTTTTATTTTGGGTGGTTTTTGATTTTTTTTATTGTAATGAATGAATGAAGAGGAGGAAAGAAGGAAGGTGGGGCTAGTTTGTGGCAGAAAGGTGTGAATTTATGTGGTGACGAAGGTGGTTGATTGAGTTACAAGTGTGATTTGAGAAAAACGTAAGGGTTTTTGTTTAGGGGTTTGTCAGCAATTCCGGATTGTTTGGAGTTGGACCGACCTTCATGTTATTTTTTATTGAAGTCTTCATACCAGCCACTTAAGACCTGTTCTGTTTTATTCAGCTTTAGTTCAATTCCTATTTTTCTTCTCGCATAAACAATTTTGTTTAGTTCAATTTTTAATTTCCTTCTCTTATAAAAAATTCACTTGAACTCAAATCAACTCATTTCAGTAAATCAAAACATGTCCTTTAGATGACCGAGGGCCTTTTTCGCTCAGCTTAATTTCACTTCAGTTTAGTTCAATTCCTAATTTCTTTCTCTCATAAATAATTCATTTCAACTCTATTTAGTTCAGTTCAATTTAGTTGTTTTCAATAAATCGAAACAGGCCCTAAGTCTTGTATACAACGGGTGTATGTTACTTTGTTATATAACGGGTTAAAATTATGTTAAAATACTTAAAGTTACCCTTTATATTACAAAAGTTATTTATTTTTATTAATAAATTTTAGGAAATTTTGAATTTAAACACCACAAAATAACTAAAAATATGGTTTTTTTATTTTAAAAAAAAAAAACTTTATATTTTAACACCACAAAAAACACCAAAAAAAGGGCTTTTACCACCACTTAATCGATTCATGGATAGAATCCGTTAGTGGGACCTACAATGCCACGTGTCAGCATATAATTGGTCCAAAACATTTAAAAAAACCTTAAAACTACTCCAGCCACCCAACCCCCACCATCAACCCCACCGCCACCATCCTCTCACCTTGATAGCCCCGTTCCTAGCCCAAGCCACCTGAAAATCCGCTCACTCCCTTTCCCCGTCCCTAAACCGGCAGCCCTCCCCAACGACCACCAAAAAACAGCTGTTGTTGTCGCCGTTTTTCATAGCCCTTAAAAACGGCCACAATAAACGCCGCTAGTGGTCGAAATCGGCCGGATTAGGGTTGAAATGGTCGATTTCGACCTTAAACCTGTCGATTTCAACCGTAAGTAGTGGTTGTGGTCGTTCGTTTTTAGGTTGCTTGAAAAATAAACGGTTGTTTTTGGTGGTTGTTGGGAACTGACGGTTGAATCTAGGGAGTGAGAAAGAAAAGGCAGCGCTTTTCCGGTAGCTGGGGCTGGAAATAGGAGGGTTAGGGTGAGGATGTTGTGGTGGTGCGCCGTCGGCGGTGGGTCTGGGGTGGTTGGGTTAGTTTTAGGGATTTTTTTTTTCCTTTTTTTCTAAACTAATAATATAGCAACACGTGGCATATTGGACACCACTTAAAGAAAATTTAGACGACAATTGTTAAGTGGTGGTAAAAGCCAATTTTTTTAAAAAAATTTTGTGGTGTTATTTTTTTGTAGTGTTAAAAACCATTTTTTTCGTTTTTTTTGTGGTGTTAAAATCCAAAACTTTATTTTATAAAAGACTAATAGTGTATTTGATTAATCATATTAGTCTTTATAGTATGTAATTATGTATCTATAAGAAATTACACATGATTAAAAGTTACCCTTTAAGTTTGGTTACTGTAGACATCTGACCGTGTCTCCCCAAAAACCAAACCCAGTGATGAGTACCTTTCACGTTATTGATTATCGAACGAGGTGAAATGTGAAAGAGTCTCGTGATTTCTCTGTTTTTAATAAAAATAGTTCTTTCTGTTTTCGAAAATCTTTCTTTTCGTATCTTGTTTATGAAAACGTCCAGTCCAGTTTAGTTTAGTCTATTATATGGGTCCAATAATTGTGTAGTTGGATGGGGTTCGAAAAGATCTTTCTGACGATATATTATAAGCCCAATTTCGAGTTATAACGAGGAATTAATGTACACCCATTGTACACAAGACTTAGTCGACTCAAGATACATCTATACAAAAGAAGCAAATCGGGTATTCGGTCAAAATTTTAGGAACCATGCATAAAATTTGTTGGGATCAAGTCTTAAAATTCGGAATTGGAATTGGAACCACTTCAACCAAAACCTAAAATTTAGGAATTGGAATTGAAACCATCCGGTAATGGTTTCCCGTTCCGGGTACCCATTTATGTACATAATTATAAAAATTTAATACGAACTATAATACTAATTTTGATCCATTTTTATGTTTAGAATTTAATACATATATTTGTATATATGCATGAAGCTATTTTATTAGAGTTAGATATTAATAAAATATTTTTGGTGTAATGAAATATCTAAATGTGGATGACTATTATCCCATGTACCATCTAGAATACTCTAGAGTTGGGTATTTGATTTTATCCGTTGATGGAACTCTAGATATTATTCATGTATATATATCCCGTACTGGATGGAAGAATATACAGAACGAACTCTCTCTATATATTTCTCTTCTATATTTAACACGTTATCAGCACCATTGTTCTACCTAGTTGAATTAAGTTATCCTACTCTAAATTCAGGTACGTTTAATATAACGTAACTATTATACAATTACCACATACTTCATTCGTATTAGCCGTAGCCACAATATTATGTTGTATGTATTTCGTATTCTGATTTGCAAATAATCTTTTATATGAATCTTTTTTTGAATTGTTCATTAACTTTGTTTTAGTTACTACCAAACTAGTATGTTCTGCTATACCTTTTTATACTTTAATAATGTTTATTATACTTATACATGAAATTTGGAATTAGGATTGTTTGACTACGAGAATGGCTTTTGCAAAGTATATAATTTCATTGCTTTATTGACTTGTGTGCACACTACTAATTCTATTATTCATCATTTGATTCTATAGTTTCGTTTTAAATTATGTATAAGCATGATTTTGTTTAGGAATATATAATCACCGTCTTCAATTTTTATTAGATCATGTTGTTTATATTTAATAATTTTTTTATCGCAGTCAATTAAAATAGATCTCATTAACTATAAAAGGTTTGCATATATTGTATTATATGTGTGTTATCTCGATTGTATATAAATTAGTATGAATATTCTAGATGTTAATTATTACCGATAATTCACATTAGATTCTATGAGAACAATTACCGATTTAATTTTGTTTATGTTGTAACCTGATATTGTTTATCATGAAACAATCATTGATTTGTAACTATTTCATATGAAGAGTTTGGCCGATTAGGTGTCAGTTGGTTTAGATAACTTTATGTACATGTTTCACATAATTTGATTTTTTTTTTTTTTGCATGATAATTCTTTTTGCATGACATAACCGATTAGGTGTCAGTTTAATTATCTTTGCATGGTCTTTTTAGCATCATAATAATGATAATTCCTTTTGCATGTTTATCTTTAGCATTAATATTACATACTGTGGGTGTTTGATGGCATGTTCATGATTACTACTAGTATTATAAATTTTATATCTAATTAAATAGTATTCTATTTGTTCGGTTTGATCAATGTGACATGTATATTCTCCAAATATCATAGATAATCATTATGGTACAATGCAAGTATGTTATATTTTTTTTTAAATGTCCTCCTAATTTATAATATTGTTTTATATATCAGTGAATCATGTCAAACCTTGCAAAACTCGAATTTGTTACTCTTGATATTACTAGAAACAACTATCTGTCTTGGGTGTTAGATGCTGAAATACATTTGGATGCAAAAGTACTTGGTGACACTATCAAAGAAAATAATACAGCAACAAGCCAAGACAAAGCTAAAGCCATGATATTCCTTCTCCATCACCTTCATGAAGGCCTTAAGGCTGAGTACTTGAGTGTTAAAGAACCACAAATCCTTTGGAGTAATCTTAAGGAAAGGTATGACCACCAGAAAAAAGTGATATTACCAAAAGCTCGTTATGATTGGTTACATTTAAGATTACAAGACTTTAAGTCTGTGAGTGAATACAACTCAGTCATGTTTAGAATTACGTCACAATTGAAATTATGTGGAGAGAAAATCACGAATGCAGAAATGTTAGAAAAAACATACTTTACTTTTCATGCAAACAATGTTGTCCTGCAGACACAATACCGTGAAAAGGGTTTTACAAAATATTCAGAATTGATATCCTGTCTCCTTGTGGCTGAGCAAAATAATGAACTATTAATGAAAAATCATGAATCACGCCCAACTGGCTCTACTCCATTCCTTGAAGCGAATGCGACATCCCATAGTGGGAAAGAGCAAAAGGCTAAAGATCACGCCAGCAGCCGTGGTCAAGGTCGTGTTCGCGGCCGCGGACGTGGATATGGTCGTGCTCGAGGTGGTCATTTTAGGAACTCATACTCCCACCAGAAGTGGGACAACAAAGATGGAAATAAGAATGAGAAGGATAAAAATGAAAATATATGCTATCGTTGTGGAGGAAAAGGCCATTGGTCTCGTGTGTGTCGTACACCAAAACATCTAGTAGACCTTTATAAACTATCAATCAAACAGAAAGGAAAGAAAGTGGAAACAAATTTGGTGTTCGAGGATGGCGAAGGTGATTTTGATAACGGTGATTCAACTCACCTGGAAGCGACTGATTTCTTTCCTAATCCTGAAGAAAACAATTGAATAAATTAGGATCCATTGGCGAATAAACTCTATTAATTAGCTTGCATTTATTTTGTTTTTAGAATTTTATCGTAGTACTATGATTTTATGCTTTATGGGACATTTGTTTTTGGACAATTTTAAGTTTTGGGGCATTTTATGTTTTCGTATATTTCATTATTATCATTTATTAATTTAAGTTATTTGATATTGTGAATCTTATATTAGTTCCTTTAATTCTATTAGAAAATGAATTCCTTTGGAGCTCAATCATCAACCAATGGTGAAGATTTATGTCTAGTTGATAGTGCTACCACTCACACCATACTTAAGAATAAGAAATATTTTTCGCAATTGATGATGAAAGAAATTAATGTGAGTACTATATCAGGTAGTACAAAAATTATAGAAGGCTCCGGAAGAGCAAATGTTTTATTGCCAAGGGGAACAAAATTGGAAATTATTGATGCATTATATTCCCCTAAGTCTCAAATAAATTTACTAAGTTTTAAAGATATTCGAAAAAATGGATACCATATTGAGACAATTAGTGAAGGAAATAATGAGTTCCTTCAAATCACGAGTGTAACTCAAGGCAATAAACTTATTATGGAGAAATTACCTACATTCTCCACTGGTTCGTATTATACAAAAATCAATACAATAAAATCACATGCTATATTAAACCAGAAGTTTACTGATGACTTTAAAGTTTGGCATGACCGGTTATGCCATCCCGGTTCAATAATGATGCGAAAGATAATTGAAAATTCATGTGGACACTCATTGAAGAGCCAATAGATTCTTCATAATAGTTTTTCATGTGCTGCTTGCTCAATAGGCAAGTTAATACTTCGGCCATCACCAGCTAAGATAAATTTCGAATCTATTACTTTCCTAGAACGTATACAAGGGGATATATGTGGATCAATTCATCCCCCGTGTGGGCCACTTAGATATTTCATGGTTTTAATAGATGCATCAACTAGATGGTCACACGTATCATTGTTATCAACTCGCAACCTGGAGTTTGCGAGACTACTTGCTCAGTTGATCAGATTACGAGCACATTTTCCAGATTTTCCTATTAAGGCTATTCGTCTTGATAACGCTGGTGAAATCACATCCCAGGCATTTGATGAATATTGCATGTCAATTGGGATCAGTGTTGAACATCTTGTAGCACATGTTCACACACAAAATGGTCTTGCAGAATCATTAATTAAACGTTTGCAATTGATTGCTAGACCATTACTTATGAAATCTAAGCTCCCAATTTCTGCTTGGGGGCATGCTATATTACATGCAGTAGCACTAATTCGCATCAGGCCGACAAGTCATCATAAGTTCTCCCCATCACAATTGGTTTTTGGTCAGGAACCAAATGTATCCCATTTGAGAATATTTGGATGTGCAGTATATGTTCCAATTGCTCCACCACAACGCACTAAAATAATGGGCCCTCAAAGAAGACTAGGGATATATGTTGGATATGAATCTCCATCGATAATTAAGTACTTAGAGCCAACTACAGGAGATTTATTTACGGCTCGTTATGCAGATTGCCATTTTGATGAATCAGTTTTTCAAACATTAGGGGGAGAAAACAAATAGCTGGAAAAGGAAATTAGTTGGAATGAATTATCATTATCTCATCTAGATCCTCGTACTAAACAATGTGAGTTGGAAGTCCAAAAGATAATTCATTTACAGAACTTAGCAAATCAATTGCCAGACTCATTTACTGACCCAAAGAAAGTGACAAAGTCACATATACCAGCTAAAAATGCTCCTATTAAAATTGATGTCCCAGAAGGACAAGCCCAAGTTGCAAATGATTCTAAAGCACGCCTGAAGCGTGGTAGACCCATCGGTTCCAAAGATAAAAATCCTCGGAAGAGAAAAGGAACAACAATTGACAATGGCCAGACCTAGGAAGCTATTAATTTTGAAGGATCTCCAGAAGAGACCTTAGACATGAAGGAAAAGGATATTCAGGTACCTGACAATGAAGAAATTTCAACAAATTTTATCATGTCTGGAATTACATGGAACCAAAACCAAATCGACGTCGGTAATGTTTTTGCATGCAATGTGGCACTAGATGTTATGAATGATGATGAGGATCATGAGCCAAAATCCATTGATGAATGTGCACAAAGAAGCGATTGGCAAAAATGGAAAGAAGCAATTGAAACTGAATTGAAATCTCTCGAAAAAAAGAGGAGTATTCGGACCTGTAGTTCGTACACCTGAAGGTGTAATATCGGTGGGATATAAATAGGTCTTTGTACGAAAAAGAAATGAAAATGGTGATATTGTAAGGTATAAGGCCCGATTAGTTGCACAAGGATTCTCACAAAGACCCGGTATTGATTATGAGGAGACATACTCTCTTGTGGTGGATGTAACTACTTTTAGATTTCTAATCAGTCTGGCAATAAGAGAAGGACTTGATTTATGCTTGATGGATGTAGTCACAGCTTACTTATATGGCCCACTGGATAATGACATTTACATGAAACTCCCAGGAGGTTTTAAACTGCCAGATGCAGCAAATTCAGGTTCTCGAGAACAATACTCAATAAAATTGAATAGATCTCTTTATGGATTAAAACAATCAGGGCGCATGTGGTATAATCGACTAAGTGAGTACTTGTTGAAAGAAGGGTAAAAGAATGACCCTATATGCCCATGTATTTTTATAAAGAGATTTGTATCAGGATATGTCATAATTGCAGTATATGTTGATGATTTGAATATTATTGGAACTCCTGAAGAGATTTCAATAACAGTAGAGTGCTTAAAGAAAGAATTTGAAATGAAAGATCTTGGAAAAACTAAGTTTTGCCTAGGGTTACAAATTAAACACCTTAAGAATGGAATCCTTATGCACCAGTCAACATACATAGAAAATGTTCTTAAAAGATTTTCTATGGATACATCATATCCATAGAGTAGCTTTATGGTTGTTAGAGCACTTGATGTAGAAAAAGATCCCTTCTGACCTCAGGAGAATGACGAAGAAATTCTTGGTCCTGAAGTACCATATTTAAGTGCTATAGGGGCATTAATGTATCTTGTTAGTCATACACGACGTGACATATCATTTTCAGTAAATTTGTTGGCAAGATTTAGCTCATGCCCTACCCGAAGGCATTGGAATGGGGTTAAGCATGTACTTCGTTACCTTCAAGGTACGAAAGATATGGGTTTGTTTTTCTCTAATCTATCCAAAGAAGGTTTGATTGGTTTTGCAGATGCAGGGTACATGTCTGATCCTCATAATGCTAGATCACAAACTGGATATGTGTTTATGTGTGGAGGTACTTCTATTTCTTGGCGTTCTATGAAACAAACAATTGCAGCTACCTCTTCTAACCATGCAGAAATTCTGGCAATCCACGAGGCTAGTCGTGGATGTGTATGGTTAACGTCTGTAATTCAACATATTCAGACAGATTGTGGCATAAACTCCAAGAAAGAAGTTCCAACAATTTTATATGAGGATAATGCAACATGCATCGCCCAGCTTAAGGAAGGGTACATCAAAGGCGATAGAACGAAGCACATTTTACCAAAATTCTTCTACACTCATGATCTCCAGAAAAATGGCGATATAAAAGTCCTTAAGATCCGCTCAAGTGAAAACTTGGAAGATTTATTTACTAAGGCGCTCCCAACAGCAACATTCAAAAAGTTAGCTTATGGCTTTGGATTGCGTCGTCTTGAAGACCTCAAGTGATGTAGTCATGAGGGGGAGTTAATGCGCGCTGCACTCTTTTTCCCTTAACCATGGTTTTTTCCCACTGGGTTTTCCTGGTAAGGTTTTTAACGAGGCAGCATCTTATGCGCATTATAGTGTATTATTTTGTACGGGGTTTTCTAGTAAATGTTAGTTATTGTTTTATTTAATATATAGTCATCCAACGGGGAGTGTTATGAAATATCTAAATGTGGATGACTATTATCCCATGTATCATCTAGAATACTCTAGAGTTGGGTATTTGATTTTATCCGTTGATGGAACTCTATATATTATTCATGTATATATATCCCGTACTGGATGGAATTATATACAGAACGAAAAATATATTTCTCTCTCTCTATATTTCTCTTCTATATTTAACATTTGGGAATTTCTCTTTTTTTTTCTTTTTTCTTTTTTTGGTGTTAGAGAGTTATAAGGGCGGGGTGAGAATCTATCTTAGGATCTCTCGGAATAAGGAGGAAGCTTTAACCACATGAGCTATCCCTCATTCTCAATGGTAGCCATAAAGAATTGCACTTTCTCAATCGTAACAAAATCTTTTACAAATTCTCCAAAATAGCATTATTTTTGTTAAGTTTCCCTAACATGACAATATTTTTGTATTTAACAACTAATTAACGTTAATAAACAATAATTAACCTAATAATTAAAAAAATAAGTCACCCCACCCAAGCCCCCTGTAACACCCCAATAATTATCTCTTTAAACCTGTGAGGACCCTGAACAATACTCAAGAGAATTACTGGCGTGCTACCGCCACGTGTTCAAACGTTAAGGCATTTTCAGAAAATAGCAGGGGAAAAACTAAATCAATTATATATAAGTTTAAAAACCAATAACCAAAACCAAACTAAAACTTACAACTTGGAACCATTAAGGCCCTTATTCAAAACTCAAACCAATAGAAATAGTATGAAAGTAAAGTTGAGATTAAATAACTTTAAAAGTAAATAACAATAAAAATAAGAAAAGCAACCAACACTCCACTCAAGATCCCACCATCTAGTAACAGATGCTGCATGTGTAAGAACCTGTGGTTAATCTGCTCCCCAATATTACAAGTGTAAAAATTGGATCGTTACAGGGTCATTGAAAGGCGAAGGCCATGACCAAAGAAAGACACACAAAGCACGCAATCAACAAAGATGAGTACATACAAGCTGCAAAACATAAAAGAAATCCCTAACATGCTATTACTAATCAATCATCACGCATCATTAGTTTATAGACTCGACACATGACTTAACTATTTATATTACTAAGACTCCATTAATTAATAATGGGTAATTCATTATTTTTATTCATTGGATTACGCAATAGACAAGGTTGTCCAACCCATTCTCCATTTGGAACATCAATAAAAGAAAAACCCCATGCCTCCTTTCGGAAATACCAATAAACATCCAACGACCACGGGCGCGACTCCGTGACCGTAGTTAGTATGAGATCTCACCTAACTCCTAGTTTTTAAAAAATATTTGAAATAAGAGACTCGTAGATCAGACGACCTCGAGAAAAGTGCACGGCTAATACCCCGTGTACCCCAACCCCTGATTGTCATTACTCCAGATGTGCACAAATCCAGAGTTTTATTACTCATCCATCTTGCACTTTACGTGATTTACAAGTTTAGACTTGGTGATGACTCATATGCATAACAATACAAACATTCCAATAACAATTCAATCAAGCAAGGCAAGTTTCCAATTTCAATTCTTGATTTATTAGTGACAAACAACATTTATTATTTAATCCTTTAACTACCTCGGTATATAAACACCTTGAGTGCATAAGGCACCCCACAAACTTAACCTCGTCATATAAGACTTAAATTCTTCCTTTACTCATCCTGCTTGCATAATCATGAATGAGTAATAAATTAATCATTACACCAATCACATACCTTTGCCTCTAAGCGCACCTTGCATAATTGTAGCACAAATAATACTTGCAATATAAAATAGTGCACGTCATACGAAATTCACAATGTATAACCAAACAATTTAACCCAGTCATCCCTATACATGATACTAAGTTCTCGATCCGTCCTTAAACATGCACCTAAAAGCAAGGTTTCTTAACCTGTGCGTACCTTGTGTAAACAATTCGACTGGCCACTTTAAAACTAGAAGTTGCCTTCTACAAAGTCCTCTCCTAAACCAAACAATGAGAAATAAATCAATACCCAAGCAAATAAATTTACAGCAATACTAAACTACTTTAAAACCTCTTGAATCATCAAAATAAAGCTTTTAAATTGTTCCCCTTAGTCAATAATAATAATAATATAACATCCCAACTATTAGTTTATAAGTTAAAATCATGAAAATATAGCGTATAATACAAAATTACAGCAAGTTTAACTTACTAATATATGCTGAAAATTTGTTTTATTAATAGTTTTTGCAATTCAAATAATCTATACTTATCATATTGCATAAATAGTTGTTTAAAACATATAGAAGCATTCTAAAACTTTATTTTTGGTTCAAAACTAATAAAAATCAGATTATATAAAATCTAAAAATTAATTTAAATTATAAATTTCAAACTTTTGAAAATTTACATTCATAATTCAATAATTACAATAGTATATTACACATTAAACCTTCAAATTAAATAAAAAATATAAAACTCCAATTTCACCAAATACATAATCTGAAAATTAGTTTTAAGTATAAAATTGTGGGTTTTTTCATTATGAAATCATAGTATTGATAATTAACTTGCTTAACACGTTTTTAAATCCAAAACCATGAAAAATTAACATTTAAGCCCTAAATTATACATAACATAAAATCTAAAATTGTGTATCATAAATTAAACATACTAAAACTCATAAATTCATAATCTTTTATAATCTAAACATACTATTAAACCATAATAATATGTTGATCTTAAGTTTTGATGATGACTCAAGGAACCTAAGCAAACCCATAAGGGCTTTAACCTTTGTCTATTAGCTTTGATGTGTTTGACAGGTTCTTATTGGCAACGAAGTTCTAGAGTCAGAATGGAGCATGGAACAAGTCTTAAGATTGAGCTATGGACGAGCATAGAAGACAATCAGAAACCTAGTTCCTTGAGTGAGGAACTGAAGTTCCTTGAGTGAGGAACTGAAGCTCCAGAGTCGAAGCTTCACTGAGTTCCAAGAAGTCTATTGTATCTTTATTACTTATTTTAGGCTTCTTGTATATTTGTTAAGTACTTTGATTATTGATAGGATTTTAAGTGGATTTAATTTCAGTTTATAAAGATTTTATTTTCCTTGTTTAAAAAGATTCTATTTTATTTTCGGAAAATTATCTTTTAAAACTATTCTATTTTCTTAAAGATTTTCTTGTTTAAATTCTATCCAAATATTTTGAAAAATCTGACTTGGTAAAATCTCCTTTGAAAACTCTTTTTAAACGGATCTTTTACTTGGTCAAGGAAGTTGAGAAAATTAAGGAAACAGTAAACTACTTCCTCAAGTATACTTCAGCTTGTTGCCCAAGCCTCCACGAACTGCATTTCCTAGTTTCATGGGAGTTGTGGTAAAGTGGGAGTCAAGGCAGACGTGGGAGTTTTTCAACTGATCTCCTCTAGTATAAATAGGATTAGTTTTCTGTTTTGAAAAATAGACTTGAGCATTACAATTCTTAGCTTTTCTAAAAGAGTCAAAAATCCACTTAAGTCCTTGAGTGTCTTTGTACTTAGCATCTTAGAGTTTTAATTCGAGTTGTATTGGGGAAGAGTTTGGGTAAACTCTAGAGTGTGTAGATTGCTTTGAGTGAAGCAAGGAGAAAGAGAGATTTGAGAGCTCAACTGATTGAGGGATCAGTTGAGGGGGAACTTAAGTTCGTAGAGGAACTTGAGTTTAGAGTCTTAATTTGTAATAGGTTGTTTGCCCTATTATTATTAAGAATTGAGTTTAAAATCCCTTGTGGTCGTGGTTTTTCTTCTTGATTAGGGCCAAGAAGTTTTCCACGTAAAATCTCTCTTGCACTTTAAAGTTTTTGTTTAAGTTTCTTTTAGAATTTCGCAAAAATTACCCCAGTTCCTCCTCAATACAATTCACTCCCCTCTTGTATTGTTCGTTCGAGTCAACAATTGGTATCAGAGCTGGTTCCTCGAAGAAATCAGGAAACCCTGACGAGTTAAGTTCCTGGAATCAAGATGAACAATCACGAGAAACTGGAAGAAGGCTACTCTACGCAGCGTCCTCCTATGTTCAATGGAAAATTCTACACCTATTGGAAGAACAGGATGGAAATCTTTATCAAAGCTGACAACTACCAAGTTTGGAGAGTTATCGAAGTTGGTGATTTCGAAATTACCAAAACCAACAGTGAAAATGAGGTAGTACCTAAACCTATGTCTGAGTTTGATAAGGAAGATTTTGAAAAAATGGAAATTAATGCACTTGCTGTTAAATTACTTCATTGTGGTCTTGGACCCCATGAACACAATCGTGTTATGGGTTGTAAAAATGCTAAAGAAATTTGGGATTTACTTCAAGTAACTCATGAAGGAACTAACGAAGTGAAACGCTCTAAAATTGATATGCTTATGTCAAAATATGAACGGTTTGAAATGCAACCAAAAGAATCAATTCAGGAAATGTTAACTAGATTTACTAACATTATAAATGAGCTTGTTTCTCTTGGAAAGCAAATCCCTATTGATGAGCAGGTCAGAAAAGTTCTAAGAAGCCTCCCTCAAGATGAGAGATGGAGAGCCAAGGTAACAGCCTTACAAGAAACAAAGGACTTCACAAAGTTCAACATTGAGCAACTTGCTGGTTCCCTCATGACTCATGAGTTGCACCTGGGAACAAGCAACAGTGAAGGAAACCGAGGAAAAGGCTTGGCTCTCAAAGCTGGAGATCAAGAAGAATCTGAAGTAGATGAGGAAGAGGCTGCTATGCTAGTGAGAAGGTTCAAAAGAATGTTCAACAGAAACAACAGGTCAAGGAACTTCACCAAGAAACCCTCCACTTCAAAGGCTGACTCTGGTTGTCACAAATGTGGATCACTTGAACACTTCATTCGAGAGTGTCCACTTTGGGAAACAGAGAAAGGTAAAGGGAAGGCAAAGGAACAAGCTAAGAGCAACTACAACAAAACTCCTTTCAACAAAACAGACATTAGAAAGGCTATGATAGCTGCATGGGGAGATTCTGAAAGTGAGGATGAAGAGGAACAACCTGAAGAAGAAACAGCTCATTTGTGTTTGATGGCCAAACGTGATGACAAGGCTTACAATGATGAGCTTGCTAAAGAGGTATTCCTTGATCCTAATATAATTAAGATTTATACTAAAGATGCTCTCATTGATTTAGTGTTTGAATTAGAAGACGACTGGACTCACACTAGTATACGTCTAGGTGAATGTCAAAGAGCTCTCAAAGTCTGCAAGGAACACAGTACGTGGATTGAAAATCAACGAACTGATGTTCAGAGTAGATTTTTTGAACTCTTTGACAAGAATCTTCTCTTAAAAGAAATGAATGAGAAACTCAAGTTGGAAAATATCATGGTTAATATAGAATTGACTCAATACAGACTTGCTAATGCTGAAGTGTCTCCAAGTTCCTCCTCTGAATCCTTGCCAAAATTTAATGAGGATTTTGAAAAATTAAAATATAATTTTGATAAGTTAAGAATCGAAAAGGCAAAACTGGAGAAGGAACTTGAGCTTCGAAAAGAAAGAAACATTAGTCAGTTTGGAATTCCTAAGTGGATTGAGAATGCTCAAACCAAAAAAACTGAAGGTCTAGGATTCATACGGTCTAAGCATAAGGGCAAGAAAAAATACGTAGACCTGCCTAGTTATAAAGTATGTACCTTCTGTGGTAAGACAGGTCATCTTGTTGCCACTTGCAACAAGAAGGAACAGTCTGTTAGCAAGAATGTTAGGCAAGTTTGGGTAAAGAAATCTGATATTGCTTCAACGTCCAAGGAACCCAAGGAAACCCGGGTTCCTGAATCTAACCAATAAGTTCTTTTGCAGGTCCTAGTGAGGGGGAACAACACGTGGTACCTCGACAGTGGTTGTTCAAAGCATATGACAGGAGATAAATCAAAGTTTCTCTCACTAGAGGCCTATCCAGGAGGAACTGTGACCTTTGGAGACAACAAAAAGGGTGAAGTAATTGCTAAAGGAAAAGTAGGAAGGTCCAGTTCTCATTCAATAGAAAATGTACTTTTGGTCGAGGGTTTGATGCACAATTTGCTGAGCATATCACAATTTTGTGATAAAGGAAACTCTGTAAGTTTTACCTCTAATTCATGCAACATCATAAATGATAAAACAGGAAGGGTTGTCCTTGAAGGAACTAGAAAAGGGAACACATACATTGTGGATCTAAATTCTGTTCCAAGGAACAACCTTACCTGCTTGAGTGTCATTAATGATGATCCTTTATTATGGCATAAACGCTTTGGACATGCTAGCTTCTCACTCATGGATAAACTTAGAACAAGGAACTTGGTTACAGGGCTTCCCCCAGTCAAGTTCCTCATTCAACATATCTGTGATGCATGTGTGAGAGGCAAGCAAGTCAGATCTTCTTTTAAAAGCAAAAACATGGTCAGCACCACAATGCCATTGGAGCTAATCCATATGGATTTGTGTGGCCCCATGCGTGTTCAAAGTAGAAGTGGAAAGAAATATGTTTTAGTTATCATTGATGATTTTTCTAGATTTACTTGGGTGATCTTTTTTTCTAGCAAAGATGAAACTTTTGATGAATTTGTGTCCTTTGCCAAAAGAGTTCAAAAGTCAAGTGGAATTCAGATTATCCACATTCGATCAGATCATGGAACAGAGTTTGAGAATTCAAGATTCGATGACTTTTGCAAAGAAAATGGCATGGATCATAACTTTTCAGCTCCGAGAACTCCTCAACAGAACGGAGTTGTTGAAAGGAAGAACAGGACTCTAGAAGACATGGCAAGAACTATGCTCATAGCAAGTGGTCTTCCAAGGAACTTCTTGGCTGAAGCTATTAATACTGCTTGTTATATTATTAATAGAGTTATGATAAGACCAATCATCAATAAGACTCCTTATGAACTGTTTAAGGGGAGAAAACCCAATATTTCTCACTTTCGAGCTTTTGGATGCAGGTGTTTTGTCCATAATAATGGGAAAAGGAACATAGGAAAATTTGATGAAAGAAGTGATGAAGCTGTGTTCCTTGGCTATGCATCAAATAGCAAAGCCTACAGAGTTTACAATAAAAATACATTGTGTGTAGAGGAAAGCATTCATGTGATATTTGATGAATCTAATATGTTTATGAATGTGCAGGAACAAGACAATATTGATTATGAAATTGGTATGATTAGAGACAGGGAAGAAGATGAAGAAACCTCCAAGCAAACCAAGGATGTAAGTGAGGAACCAGAGCAAGAACATCAAGAAAATGCTGAAGTTCCTGATCAAGAAATCCCGAAGGAACAAGATCAGGGAGAATCAGGCAACGAGGAAAATTCAGAAGAAACCGAAGAAGAAGTGCCTCAAATTGGAGTTCCTGCTAGAGAGTTTCATCCAAAGCCATTCAAATATCAAGGCTCTCATCCAATAGATCTTATTATAGGTGATATTGGTAGAGGAACTCAGACCAGATCACAGATGAGGAACTTCTGTGCCTTTCAAGCCTTCTTATCCATAATTAAGCCAAGAAATCATGATGAAGCTCTGAAGGATGCTGACTGGATAATTGCCATGCAAGATGAACTCAATGAGTTTGAAAGGAACAAGGTCTGGCATCTTGAAGAGAAACTAGAACACAAAAAGGTTATAGGGCTCAAGTGGGTATTCAGGAACAAGCTGGATGAATATGGAACAATTGTGAGAAACAAAGCCAGACTTGTTGTAAAGGGCTACAATCAGCAAGAAGGTATTGATTTTGAAGAAACTTTTGCTCCGGTTGCTAGATTAGAAGCTATTAGAATATTAATTGCTTTTGCTTCTTTCATGGGTTTCAAACTGTATCAAATGGATGTTAAATGTGCTTTCCTAAATGGTTTTCTTGAAGAGGAGGTGTTCGTGGAACAACCTCCAGGTTTTGAAAATCCCCAATTTCCTAATCATGTCTTTAAGCTTGATAAAGCTCTTTATGGGCTGAAACAAGCACCTAGAGCTTGGTATGAAAGGCTCTCTAAGTTCCTTCTTCAAAATGATTTTAAAAGAGGTAAAGTAGATAAAACTTTGTTTTTAAAATCTGAAGGAACTAATTTACTAGTTGTTCAAATATATGTTGATGATATTATTTTTGGAGCAACTAAAGAAAACTTGTGCAAGTACTTTGCTGAGCTAATGAGTGGTGAATTTGAGATGAGCATGATGGGGGAACTCAACTTCTTTCTTGGATTACAAATCAAACAAACAGAAAGAGGTATTGCAATTCACCAACAAAAGTATGTCAAGGAACTACTGAAGAAATATAATCTTGACCAAGCAAAGACCAACCATACACCAATGGGAACAGACACAAGATTAGATGAAGATCTACAAGGAACTAGTGTAGATCAAACCAAATACAGAGGTATGATTGGATCCCTTTTATACTTAACTGCTAGCAGACCTGATATTGCATTTAGTGTTGGCTTATGTGCAAGATTCCAATCTAATCCTAAGGAGTCACATCTTACAGCAGTAAAAAGGATCCTACGATATCTCAAAGGAACTGACCATCTTTGTCTCTTCTATCCTAGAAGTGATACTTTTGATTTAAAAGGTTTTGCAGATGCTGACTATGCAGGAGATCTGGTGAATAGGAAAAGTACTTCAGGAATGGTTCAGTTTCTCGGACCATGCCTAGTTTCTTGGGGATCCAAGAAACAGAATACAGTGGCCTTGTCAACTGCTGAAGCTGAATATGTGGCAGCTGCTGCCTGTTGTTCTCAAGTACTATGGATAAAACAACAACTAAGAGACTATGGTATGAAGTTTAATTGCATTCCTATCTATTGTGATAATACTAGTGCCATATGCATTTCAAAAGATCCAGTTCATCATTCTCGTGTGAAACATATTCACATAAGGCATCATTTTCTTAAGGATAATGTGGAAAAAGGCTTAATTAAGCTAGATTTTTGTGAAACTGAAAATCAGATAGTTGACATTCTTACTAAGCCTTTGAGCAGGGACAAATTTGAAAAGATGCGCATGGAACTTGGTATGATACAATTGAGTTAGAAGACCTCAAGTTTCCCCAAGGTATAAGTCAATTGTGCATACATTATATGTATCTTACACAATGTGTATATGTGAAAACATAGTCCTGAGCATTAGAATGAATGGCAATACATATGGGATTGTGGCTGTATGTGAAGAAATCAAATTGCACTTGCTTATCTATATTACTAACAAGCTATGTTGATTTGTTCCAAGTTCCTCCTAATATTTTCATAAGATTTTGTTCTATCACTTCTTGAATTAATTAGCTAGTCAGTTAATTAATTTTTATACTCTAAAAAAATCTTATCCTATTATTTTTTGAATTAATCTCTCAAGTTTATCCTCTTAAATTCAAATCTATCTTCAATTAAATATCCTAGTCTTTTCAAATTCTAGTCAAGTTTCTGATCAAAAACTTCTCTATTTAATCAAGACTCTTCATGTCAAATCACATTAATTGAATCTTCCGTTTTAATCTGACCAAGTGAAAAGTAATTTCTTTATCCTTCTTCAAACGACACATACCTCATTAAATTCACCTTCTACACTATTCCACCGACCTAATTCACCTTTCAGAATTCACCCCACTATAAAATGAAACCAAACCCTAACCACTGTTCCTCACCACCCTACTCTGTAAAATACACACTTGTCTTCAGTGATTCTTCTCCAGTTCCCATGGAAATCTCACCAAAAATCCAAAATTCACCTCAAAAAGCATCACCCATGGAAGTTGAGACTGAAACCTCAACTCAAGCTATCACTGAAACCCCACAAAACAAATCCATGGATCGCAGTGATTCGAAGAAGAGGAAGATAGAGGTAGAAGAGGAATTGGACTACGAGGAACTTGGTGAACCGATTCAGGGGGAAAAATCAAAGTCACTTGCTGTCAAGAGGCTTGAAGCAAGCTCTGATCGATTCATCGCTGGTCTTTGCATTAATCTCAAGTGGTGTGAGATAAGTAAGTATACTGAACTTCTTGATATTCTTGAGGCTCAAAATTGGGTTAAGTTGTTTAGTGAATGTTATGACAATGTGATTGCTCATGCTCCGTTAAAAGAATTTTGTGCAAATTTTAAGAATGTGAATGGTGTGTGTACTAGCCGAGTTAAAAATAAGAAAATTAGTTTTGATGCTGATGATTTGGCTGCTGTGTTTGGAACTCCTAATGAGGGGTTTGATGAGTATTTCAAAGGAGAAACTGAATTAAGTGTTGATAATGTTTCTATTGAAAAGATTGTTGAGTCAATTGGGGGAAAAGCTTCCAAAGTAAAAACCAACCATAACCTATTCTCTCCTATCCAAAAATTGCTGTTTATCTTTGTCCATATGGCCATAATACCAAGAACTCAGCACAGGAACGAGGCTAATCACCTTGATGCTGTGCTCATGTACTGCCTTGAAAACAAACTACAAATAAACTTCCCTTCCCTAATGATCCAGCACCTCTCTCACTGCATCGCCAACCATTTGAAGGTTGGATATGCTAACTTGTTGATCACTCTCCTAGAAAGCTGTGGTGTCTCCATGACAAATTATGAACGCCTCAAACTAAAAACAAACCATTATGTGCAACCAAGAACCCTTGAGGCCAGAAACCTAACTGTTGTAAATGGAGTAACCCAATTCTTCTCCAAATCTCTTCCAAAAACCAAGCAGGATGAAGGAACTGTGAAGAAATTGGAGGAAGAGGAGTTAGATAGATGGCTGGAGGAGGAGGACAGTGAGGGTGAGGGAGAAAAGAAGACTAAGGAAGTGCTCATAATGCCTGCAAAGAGTGCTCCTAGTACTGGAAAGAGGAAGAGTACAAGGTTTGCTTTTAGGCCAAAAGGAAAAGACAAGGCTGAATCTACTGCTGTAGTAGATTTATGTGATGAAAAGGGAGAAGGGAGAACTTTGGTTCAAGGGGAACAGGGCACCTTTGTGCAAGAAACTGGAGGAAGTCAGTCTGTTCCAGCAGGAGAAGGTCTAGGGTTTACTGGATTTAACTTTGTCAGTGCTCCTTTGGAATTAAAGAATCTCAAGGATACAGTGCAAAAGCTGGTGGATGCACAACCTGCTCTAGTTCAGAGAATTGAGGCTCTAGAAAAGATGGTGTCAGACTTGGCAAAGGTTTCTACTGCGCTCACAACAGCAGTGCAGCAGAGCACCTCCACTATATCTCAAGGGCAGTCAGATCTTTTGAAGAAGCTGGAGGATCTGGTCATTGAAGAAGTTTCAGAAGAAGATGCAGGAGAAGAGCATCTATCCTCTGCCCCTGAAGCCTAATTCTGTTTCTCTTATGTTTTAGCTATCAAACTTTTTGATTCTTGAACTTGGTCTGGATTGAAAACTTTGTTTCTTTTTGCTTCTTTTGGTCTGTAAACACTTCAAACAGGGTATTTTCTGTTGTTCCGATGTTCTGGAGGAACATCAGTTTGTTTATATGGATGTTGCATGCTTGCTTTTTGACTATTTGCATACTATTTCTGCCTATATGTGCTTTGTTCTATGCTTTGGACACAAACCATTATCATGGTGCTGTGTTTAGATATATATATTTGTGTGCATTAATTTTGATGAACGCCAAAAGGGGGAAAAGAAGGCAAACTCAATTGTTGACAAGCTCTCCATCTATCTAAAACTAGAAGGTATACTTTTCATTCAGTTCCTTATCTAAAATTTTTTATACGTACTCTCCATCTATCTAAAACTAGAAGGTATACTTTTCATTCAGTTCCTTATCTAAAATTTTTTTATAAGTAGTGTTTTCTTTTTCTGATTATCTTTCAATTTTATTCATGAGTTTGCTTAGGTTTGTCATTCATCAAAAAGGGGGAATATTGTTGATCTTAAGTTTTGATGATGACTCAAGGAACCTAAGCAAACCCATAAGGGCTTTAACCTTTGTCTATTAGCTTTGATGTGTTTGACAGGTTCTTATTGGCAACGAAGTTCTAGAGTCAGAATGGAGCATGGAACAAGTCTTAAGATTGAGCTATGGACGAGCATAGAAGACAATCAGAAACCTAGTTCCTTGAGTGAGGAACTGAAGTTCCTTGAGTGAGGAACTGAAGCTCCAGAGTCGAAGCTTCACTGAGTTCCAAGAAGTCTATTGTATCTTTATTACTTATTTTAGGCTTCTTGTATATTTGTTAAGTACTTTGATTATTGATAGGATTTTAAGTGGATTTAATTTCAGTTTATAAAGATTTTATTTTCCTTGTTTAAAAAGATTCTATTTTATTTTCGGAAAATTATCTTTTAAAACTATTCTATTTTCTTAAAGATTTTCTTGTTTAAATTCTATCCAAATATTTTGAAAAATCTGACTTGGTAAAATCTCCTTTGAAAACTCTTTTTAAACGGATCTTTTACTTGGTCAAGGAAGTTGAGAAAATTAAGGAAACAGTAAACTACTTCCTCAAGTATACTTCAGCTTGTTGCCCAAGCCTCCACGAACTGCATTTCCTAGTTTCATGGGAGTTGTGGTAAAGTGGGAGTCAAGGCAGACGTGGGAGTTTTTCAACTGATCTCCTCTAGTATAAATAGGATTAGTTTTCTGTTTTGAAAAATAGACTTGAGCATTACAATTCTTAGCTTTTCTAAAAGAGTCAAAAATCCACTTAAGTCCTTGAGTGTCTTTGTACTTAGCATCTTAGAGTTTTAATTCGAGTTGTATTGGGGAAGAGTTTGGGTAAACTCTAGAGTGTGTAGATTGCTTTGAGTGAAGCAAGGAGAAAGAGAGATTTGAGAGCTCAACTGATTGAGGGATCAGTTGAGGGGGAACTTAAGTTCGTAGAGGAACTTGAGTTTAGAGTCTTAATTTGTAATAGGTTGTTTGCCCTATTATTATTAAGAATTGAGTTTAAAATCCCTTGTGGTCGTGGTTTTTCTTCTTGATTAGGGCCAAGAAGTTTTCCACGTAAAATCTCTCTTGCACTTTAAAGTTTTTGTTTAAGTTTCTTTTAGAATTTCGCAAAAATTACCCCAGTTCCTCCTCAATACAATTCACCCCCCCTCTTGTATTGTTCGTTCGAGTCAACATAATATAATTTAGAACAAAATTTTAATTAAAGGTTGAAATTTTAAACAATTTAATTAAGATAATAAAGCAATAAAAAGAAATAAAGGAAGAGAAGGAGAAGAGGGGCGAACGACAACAGCAAGGGGGGCGTCAGCTGGCGGCCGGCGGTGGTTGCAGGCGGCGGTGGTGCTACGGGTTTCGCTGGGCAGCAGCTTCAAGGTTCCTTTTTTTCCGTGTGAATTGAGGGAGAAGAAGGGAGTATAAGGGTTTTTTTTTCACGTGAAAGGAGAGGAGAGAAGTGAGGGGAAATAAGGTGGGTTTAAGGGTTTATGTTTTTGTAAAAGTATGGGCTTAATTTTCCTAATCCAAGTAGAATTAGGATTGTTGTTTGGGCTTGAGTAAGTTAGTGTGTTAGGCTACTAAACTTAAAAAGGGATTTTGATTTCAACCCAAAAAGTTAATAGTTTTAGTTTAATAATAATTAAAATCTTATTACTTTACATCAAAATAATTCATACTTATAAAATCAAAAATAAAAATATTTGTATAAATAATAAATAAATACATTATAATTAAGTTAAAAATATGGGGGATTACAATCTACCCCTTTTAAAAGAAGTTTCTCCCTCGAAACTTTACCTAAAAACCATGATTTCTCCAAAACTGTTCAAACTTTTTGGTTTTGTATTGCTATAAATTGCTTGATCCTCAACATGCATACTTAAAAACCTGAACTTTGTACTCAATGAACTCATACTTGGCAAGAGTTTACATACTTTTATTGTATGTAAACACAATAATAGTACATAATAATGATAAAAAACATGCAAAATCAAACAATAAATGGTATAGTTGAGGTAAAAGCGCGAAATTACATCGCATTCTACCCCCCTCAAAAGAAAAGAGTTACGCCCTCGTAATTCACCTCGTCAAATAAATCGGGATACTTGTTCCTCATCTCTTCCTCGGCCTCCCAAGTAGCCTCTTCGTTTTCTTGGTTCGACCAAAGGACTTTTACTATCTTCACATCTTTGGTTCTAGTACTACACACCTTGTGATCTAGTATCTTGACTGGTCTTTCTTCATAAGTGAGAGACTCATCTAGTTGAATAGTCTCCGGCTGCAAAACATGGGTTTCACTAGGCACATACTTCTTCAATTGGGAAATGTGGAACACATAATGCATTTTCTTGAACTCCATTGGCAAAACCAATTTGTTAGCCACTTTCCCCACACGTTGGAGAATTTCATACGGACCCACATATTTTGCACTAAGCTTCCTTTTCTTGCCGAATCGCATCACACCTTTTGTTGGAGAAACCTTTAGAAAGACCTTGTCCCCAACACTAAACTCATCATCCCTTCTCTTCAAGTCGGCATAACTCTTCTGTCTATCTTGTGCTGCCTTTATACGCGACTGGATCAGTCTCACCTTGCTCACTATCCTCAATGAACTCTGTTCCCAAAGTTACCCGTTCACTGTAGTCATTCCAGCAAACTGGGTTTCTGTACTTCCTTCCATAAAATGCTTCAAATGGTGCCATCTTGATGCTTGCATGGTAACTGTTATTGTAGGAGAATTCGATCAAAGGTAGGTGATCCTCCCAATTCCCTTGGAAATCTAAAGCACAAGCTCGTAGCATATCCTCCATGGTTTGATTTGTTCTCTCAGTCTGACCATCTATTGCAGGATAAAAGGCAGTACTCATCTTCAATGCTGTTCCAAGGTTCTCTTGCACTTTTTGCCAAAACTTTGATAGAAACCTCGAATCTCTATCTAATAATATGTCCTTGGGAACTCCATGCAACCGAACTACATTCTTCACATAGACACTTGCTAGCTGCTTCTTTTTCCAGGTCTCTTTGATAGGAATGAACATTGCTGACTTAGTAAGTCTGTCCACAATCACCCAAATCGTGTCATTCCCAGTGCGAGTCTTTGGTAAGCCTGTCACAAAGTCCATGGATATGGAATCCCACTTTCAACCTGGTATTTCTAATGGTTGCACCTTTCCCATGGGCTTTTGTGGTCTATCTTCATCTTCTGGCATGTCAGACACTTTGATACAAACTCAACAACCTCTCTCTTCATATTCGGCCACTAATAGAACTCTTTCAAATCCTTATACAACTTATCTCCCCCATGGTGAACTGAATATGGTGTATTATGACACTCCTCCATGAATTTTCTTTTTATCTCCTCACACTTCTGTGGTATGCACCATCTCTCCTTGTATCTCAGACTCCCGTCTTCATGAATCTTGAATTCAGTCTCTGCACCACTAGTCACTCGATCTCTGATTTTCTGCAATGACTCATCTTCCAACTGCTTCACTATAATCTCCTCAAATATGGATGGCTAGATTGTCAGGGAACTCAGTAATCCCTCTAACTCTCCTTGATTAACAACCTCAAGGTTTAATCTTCTCATATCCTCACACAACTCATTGGCCACAATTAAAGCATTGACATTATGGCTTGATTATCTGCTAAGAGCATCTGCAACAACATTCGCCTTTCCTTCATGATACTGGATGTGGACATAATAATCTGTGAGAAACTCTAGCCATCGACGTTGCCGCATATTCAAGTGATCTTGGGTGAAGATGTACTTTAGACTCTTATGGTTCGTGAAGATCTTACAAGAAACACCATAAAGGTAGCGCCTCCAAATCTTCAAAGCGAACACAACAGCTGCAAGCTCCAAGTCATGGGTAGGGTAGTTGACCTCATGTTTATTCAGTTGTCTCGATGCATACGCGATCACCTTTCCATTCTGCTGTAGGACATATCCCAGACCATGCTTCGAGGCATCACTATACAATTCGAATCCTTCTCTTCTATCAGTTAATACCAGCACTGGTGCAGTGGTCAATTGCTCTTTGAGGGTTTGAAAAGCTAATTCACAACTCTCGTTCCACTCAAACTTGCTTCGCTTCTTCATAAGGGTAGTCATGGGTCTGGCTATCCTCGAAAAATCCTTAACAAACCTTCTATAATACCTAGCTAATCCCAAGAAACTACGAACATCAGTCACATTCTTAGGTGTAGGCCACTCATTCACCGCTTTGATCTTCGCAGGATCCACGGATACACCCTCCTTTGAAATGTAATTCCCCAAAAATGCAACTTTCTCTAACCAGAACTCACACTTAGAAAACTTAGCATACAACTTGTTCTTCCTAAGAGTTTCAAGGGTAGTTCTCAAGTGCTCAGCATGTTCTTCCTCATTCCTCGAATACACCAAAATGTCATCAATGAACACGACTACAAACTTGTCCAAGTACTCATGAAATACTCGGTTCATCAAGTCCATGAATATGGCTGGTGCATTGGTTAACCCAAAAGGCATGACTGTAAACTCGTAATGCCCATACCGAGTTCTAAAGGCTATTTTTGGAATGTCTTTATCTGCAACCTTCAAATGGTGGTACCCCGACCTCAAATCAATCTTCGAAAACACACTTGCCCCCTTCAGCTGGTTAAACAAGTCATCTATCCTAGGTAGAGGGTACTTATTCTTCATAGTCACATTATTCAACTCTCTATAATTAATACATAGCCTCAAACTTCCATCCTTCTTTTTCACTAATAAAATAGGTGCTCCCCAAGGTGATGCACTAGGTTGTCTAACAACTCTTGTAATTGAGCCTTTAGCTCACTCATCTTAGCCGGTTCCATTCTATAAGGTGCTTTTGAGATAGGTGCAGCTCCTAGAACTAAGTCGATGGTAAACTCAACTTCCCTCTTAGGTGGCATTCCCGAAATCTCTTCTGGAAAAACATCTAAAAACTCTTTCACAATGGGTACATCCTCCATCCGCCTACTCTCACTCATACTCAAATCTTGAACACAACAAAAGTACAATGAACATCCCTTATTCACTAGCTTCTTGACCTTCAAAGCAGAAATAATCCCAAAACCCTTAGGCTTCCCTAAACGTCTATAGGACACTGTCTTACCCAAAGAATGACTCAATTGCACCCTCTACATCTCACAATCTATCTTTGCCTTGTATGAACTCAGCCAATCCATCCCCAGAATTATATCTAAGTCTCCTAGATTAAACTCAATAAGATTCGATGGAAAGATAGCTTCTCCTATTTTCAAAGGCAAGCCCTTGAATATTTTATTACAATGAACAAGTTTGCCCGTAGGAAGACTGACTGACACATCAACATGAATCGATTCAGTTAGTTTAACTTGCGCACAACAAAAGTAGAAATGAAAGAGTAAGCTGCTCCAGAGTCAAACAGAGTGTTGACGGAGATAGAATGAATAGAAAAAGTACCAGTAACTACATCCAGACACCTCTCAGCTTCTCCCTTGCTCATCACAGACAAGCGCCCGGGAGTGTTTTTTCTTCCTTGGTAACCATTGTTGTTGTTGCCTGAGTTGTTTTGTTGTCGTTGCCAGACCTGTTATTGTTGTTGCTACCATTTCCAAACTTCCCATTCTGACCATTTCCCTTGATCCCCTGGTTTTTGAAGTTTTTAGGCCTATGTTGGGTGTTCCCACCATTCCCACCATTTCCTTGTTGTCTCTGCTTGGTGTAACACTCATATTCCTTGTGCCCCCTTTTGTTGCAGAACCGGCAAGTCACCAAATTCCCATCGCAGTCTCTCCCAGGGTGGTTTCTCCTACACCTCTTACAGTGGTATGTTCTCTCTCCATTGTTAGCATTAGAAGAACTGCTAACATTTTGGTTACCCCTATCAAACGAGTTCCCATTCTTAGGCCTCATAAAGTTACTCTGGTTCTCAGATTCCCCAAAGTCCTTCCTTTTCTCCCCATCCTTAGCACTTAGCACTCCTAGTATTTAGATGGTATAGATGTGCAGCTCTCTCATAAACCTTGTGAAGGGTTTTAAAAACTTTTCCGGCTAGGCCCTGTTGTAACTCGTCACTCAATCCTTGCTCAAACCTTTGAGCCTTCATTTCTTCAGTTGGTACAACCTCAGGAGCGAACCTAGAAAGGGTCATAAACTTATTATAATACTCAGAGACTGACATATCTCCCATTTCCAGGCTTATAAATTCCTGAGCCTTCTGTTTCTTTAGGAATGGAGGCTAAAACTTGTCCCTTAAGGAGGTCTTAAACACTTCCCATCCAAAGTTAGGTTTGGCCCTAACAGTCACAACATTGTCTCTCCACCAGATATCAGCTTCGTCCTTAAGGTACATAGCGGCCTGGTCCACTTTCATACCCTCAGGACAATTGAGTGCCACGAACAGCTTGTTAAACTCTTGAATCCAGTTTTCTAGGAAAGTAGGGTCAACACCTCCCTTAAAAACTGGTGGCCTAACCTAGGCCAGCTTCTTAAACATCTCTGCTTGGGGGTCGACTTGGTCTCCCCGATTTTGGTTCAGATTTTCAGCCAACAAACGAATAGCATCAGCTAAGGCAGCGTTCTCAGCCTTTCTAGCTCTACGTCTGAAATAGAATAAATATACACTCCATTTAAATGAAACCCAAATAATATTCACACATATTAATTGAATCACAATATTACATTTTGTCACATTATTTGGTTCAAAAGGGTACTTTGAGATTGCACCCCCTTGTCCCAAGCAAAACCGCACAATATAAACACGATTCATACGTAGGATTAAATGAAGTAAGAAAATAATTTCCCCATCCCGCGCCACTCTTACTAAATTTAATCATAGACAAGGAATTTCTCCCTAAAATTATATGATCACAAAAAAAAAAAAAACTTGCTCTTACTCACAAATTAAAGTAAAATGAAGCTCTTAAAATAAAATATCAACTTCTTATTATAACTTAAATAAAGGTATCAATCCCAAATAATATCTCTGTAGCACTAGCTACTTATTAAAATTAATCATCTAAATCATACTATAATGAGTTTCTAATAACCATTATCAATGGCAAATGCCTTATTCATTTTAACTCCACCCTAACAAAAATAATCCTTAAGGTTATCATATTGTCGTTCTTATCTTTTTTCTCATTATAATTATTAACATCAAAATCAGGATCATTTTCATCATCTGAGTCTTCAATAATTACTGCCTTGTAAAGCGGATTCGGATTCCTAGTAGCTCTCCTCCCAGCATTTAGATCCTCAGGTGGTGGTTGTAGCCATTCAAGATCATCCTCATCTAGAAATTCAATAAGAGAATGCTCATGGAAAATTCTATTGTAGGTTTTAATCTTATGCTTTTTATTCTTTGCTGTCTTAAACTCATGTATGCACTGGTAATCTTCCTCATCAGGATTAGTTGGCGTAATAATCCTTTCCAAATTCTCCAGAGTATCTTCACTTCGAGTATCATTCTCATCCTTAGACACGACTATGGGGTTGTTCCTAGTACCATTCATGCTTTCAGACATGATTACTGAGTCACTCATCTCTTTTCTACGTCAACCCAACACAATGAACATTCAAAAAGCATAACACAAGCACATCACAAAATAAATTAATTAGAACATTAATTACAACACGTTAAATAAATAAGAAAAATAACACTTCATGTGATAATTAAATGAAAAGATATATATGAATTAGCATGCATTCTCTTCTTAAGTCTACCCAAAGCTCACCAAGTAGACAAAATAAAATTCGAAATTATTTTAAATAAAATGGTTTAAAACATACTTAGTTTAAAAAAAAATAAAAAAATTAGTCTTTAAAATTCAAAATTTCAACCATTAAATAGGCGCCTAAGTCATACTAAGCTAATTGGCTTTAGTGGTAATTAAATCTAACCTAAGCTCCCAGATACCACTTTGCAACACCCCAATAATTCTCTCTTTAAACCTGTGAGGACCCTGAACAATACTCAAGAGAATTACTGGTGTGCTACCGCCACGTGTTCAAACGTTAAGGCTTTTTCAGAAAATAGCAGCGGAAAAACTAAATCAATTATATATAAGTTTCAAAACAAATAACTAAAATCAAACTAAAACTTACAACTTGGAACCATTAAGGCCCTTATTCAAAACTCAAACCAATAGAAATAGTACGAAAGTAAAGTTGAGATTAAATAACTTTAAGAGTAAATAACAATAAAAATAAGAAAAGCAACCAACAATCCACTCAAGATCCCACCATCTAGTAACGGATGCTGCATGTGTAAGAACCTGTGGTTAATCTGCTCCCCAATATTACAAGTGTAAAAATTGGATCGTTACAGGGTCATTGAAAGGCGAAGGCCATGACCAAAGAAAGACACACAAAGCACGCAATCAGCAAAGCTGAGTACATACAAGCTGCAAAACATAAAAGAAATCCCTAACATGCTACTACTAATCAATCATCACGCATCATTAGTTTATAGACTCGACACATGACTCAACTATTTATATTATTAAGACTCCATTAATTAATAATAGGTAAATCATTATTTTAATTTATTAGATTACGCAATAGACAAGGTTGTCTAACCCATGCTCCATTTGGAACATCAATAAAAGAAAAACCCCATGCCTCCTTTTGGAAATACCAATAAACATCCAACGACCACGGGCGCGACTCCGTGACCGTAGTTAGTATGAGATCTCACCTAACTCCTAATTTTTAAAAAATATATGAAATAAGAGACTCGTAGATCAGACGACCTCGAGAAAAGTGCATGGCTAATACCCCGTGTACCCCAACCCCTGATTGTCATTACTCCAGATGTGCACAAATCCAGAGTTTTATTGCTCATCCATCTTGCACTTTACGTGATTTACAAGTTTAGACTTGGTGATGACTCATATGCATAACAATACAAACATTCCAATAACAATTCAATCAAGCAAGGCAAGTTTCCAATTTCAATTCCTGATTTATTAGTGACAAATAACATTTATTATTTAATCCTTTAACTACCTCGGTGTATAAACACCTTGTGTGCATAAGGCACCCGACAAACTTAACCTCTTCATATAAGACTTAAATTCTTCCTTTACTCATCCTGTTTGCATAATCATGAATGAGTAATAAATTAATCATTACACCAATCACATACCTTTGCCTCTAAGCGCACCTTGCATAATTGTAGCACAAATAATACTTGCAATATAAAATAGTGCACGTCATACGAAATTCACAATGTATAACCAAACAATTTAACCCAGTCATCCCTATACATGATACTAAGTTCTCGATCCGTCCTTAAACATGCACCTAAAATCAAGGTTTCTTAACCTGTGCGTACCTTGTGTAAACAATTCGATTGGCCACTTTAAAACTAGAAGTTGCCTTCTACAAAGTCCTCTCCTAAACCAAACAATGAGAAATAAATCAATACCCAAGCAAATAAATTTACATCAATACTAAACTACTTTAAAACCTCTTAAATCATCAAAATAAAGCTTTTAAATTGTTCCCCTTAGTCAATAATAATAATAATATAACATCCCAACTATTAGTTTATAAGTTAAAATCATGAAAATATAGCGTATAATACAAAATTACAGCAAGTTTAACTTACTAATATATGCTGAAAATTTGTTTTATTAATAGTTTTTGCAATTCAAATAATCTATACTTATCATATTGCATAAATAGTTGTTTAAAACATATAGAAGCATTCTAAAACTTTATTTTTGGTTCAAAACTAATAAAAATCAGATTATATAAAATCTAAAAATTAATTTAAATTATAAATTTCAAACTTTTGAAGATTTACATTCATAATTCAATAAATAGAATAGTATATTACACATTAAACCTTCAAATTAAATAAACACTATAAAACTCCAATTTCACCAAATACATAATCTGAAAATTAGTTTTAAGTATAAAATTGTGGGTTTTGTCATTATGAAATCATAGTATTGATAATTAACTTGCTTAACACGTTTTTAAACCCAAAACTATGAAAAATTAACATTTAAACTCTAATTTATACATAACATAAAATCTAAAATTTTGTATCATAAATTAAACATACTAAAACTCATAAATTCATAATCTTTTATAATCTAAACATACTATCAAACCATAATAATATAATTTAGAACAAAATTTTAATTAAAAGTTGAAACTTTAAACAGTTTAATTAAGATAATAAAGTAATAAAAAGAAATAAAGGAAGAGAGGGAGAAGAAGGGCGAACGGTAGCAGCAAGGGGGGCGTCAGCTGGAGGCCGGCGGTGGTTGCAGGCGGCGATGGTGCTGCGGGTTTCGCTGGGCAGCAGCTTCAAGGTTCCTTCTTCTTTTTTTTTTTTGTTTTTTTTTTGTTTTTTTTTTGTTTTTCACGTGAAAGAAGAGGAGAGAATTGAGGGGAAATAAGGTGGGTTTAAGGGTTTATGTTTTTGTAAAAGTATGGGCTTAATTTTCCTAATCCAAGTAGAATTAGGACTGTTGTTTGGGATTGAGTAAGTTAATGTGTTAGGCCACTAAAATTAAAAGGGGAGTTTGATTTCAACCCAAAAACTTAATAGTTTTAGTTTAATGATAATGAAAATCTTATTACTTTACATCAAAATAATTCATACTTATAAAATCAAAAATAAATATATTTGTATAAATATAAAAAAATACATTATAATTAAGTTAAAAATAGGGGGGATTACACCCCTAGCCACCCTACCCTCACCTTGACCACCCTGCTTCCCACCTCGGCCACTCCCTGCTGGCGCATATTACCCCTGAAATCGCGTGTCGGCTCCGGCGACACCTCACGTAGACTCGCCTCTCCTAATCTCTCAGTACACCAACAACACACAACAACCCACACGCAACCTCTCTTCACACCGGCCGACGTTAAAACCCCCGCCTCGGCTCCGACGAACACGATTCGCACCACCCCTACCATCTCAATTTCGTTCCTCCCCTTAAACCCCCAAATAAAAAATATAGGGTTTGATTTGCTACCGAATGGCGACTATACCTTCTATTGCTTCGAATTGTAGTTTTTTCATCGTCGGTTAGGTTTCTTCCTCCTCTGTTTTGGGAAGTACTGAACTGACGCCATATTGTTGCCGCCTTCAAAAGGTGCAATTTTTGCTGCGGGTTATTTTTTCTTCCTCCTCTCTTCCTTTTGGCTCGTTGTTAGTTATTTTTTCTTGTGTTAATTTGGGAGCGGGGGAATGTGGTTCAGGGGTTGGGGGACGAGGTGGGTACAAATGAAGAATAATCAAGTAAAAATCAATAAGTCATATGCTTCAAACTCTTCTCTTTAACAATAACATCAAGATCAGAACCTCCCATCTTTTCTCTTTAATACATAATGAATTTCTCTCCTCCCTTCATCTCCACACACATGCATCTCTTCCCACCCCACATACACCATCTCCTTCACCGCCATCTTCGCCGACGCCGACAATTTCTCTATCTTTCATCAAATTTAAATTTAAAATTAAATTAAATTAAATTAAAATTAATTTTCAATTTTAATTGAAGAAGAAGAATCCAAAAGCTCATCTCACTTTATCTTTTACTTTAATTTTAAATTTTTTAACTGTGAAGAAAAAAGGGGGGAGAGTGGGAAGAGAGTAATGTGAATTATTTATGTAGGAGAGAGAAAGAGGAGGAGAGACAAAGTTGCAGCAACCATTTTTGGAATAAACTAATTTTTGACCCAGGCGATGCCGTGCATCATTATATATATTGATAATGAAGATATATATACATATATATATATATATATATATATATATATATATATATATATATATATATATATATATATATATATATATATATATATATATATATATATATATATATATATATATATATATATATATATATTAGGGTCAAATGAGAAGAGTCTTATAATAAGAAGAATGAGAAGTAAACTCGTTCGTTCAAATAAGAGATCTAATTGCTCTAATTGAATTAAATATTTCATTAATGGAAAAATCGTAAATATTATTAAATTTTTTTTCATATCTATCTTTCAACTTCTCCTTCGTCACTTTTCCTCCATGTTCATCAACTCTCCTCCATGCTCATCCTTCTCACCAATTTTATTTTATTTATTTATTTTTTCTCTCAGAGCACTTTTTTTTTTACCCATTTCTCTTGGTCTCTCTCCTCCCTATTCCTCCCACTCTCTCTCCTGCCCTCCATATTAATCTCTTTTCCCATTCCCCCTTCTCTTCTCCTGTGTTACTCTTCCTCTCTTCAAACATAATGTGCAATATTCTAATAAAAATATGCATAATTCTTGTACAAAAATGTGTAGATTTTACAAATAATATGTGCATATTTACTAACATAAAGTGTTTCGGGGTTTTTTGTGTCCCTTGGGAGAGTTACAGCTCAAGACCGAATTCCGCAAGGTCGCCTGTACCTGCAAAGCAAACGGGCCGCTGGATGGTCGGTGGTCCGCCTCCGAAGATTAAGTTAGTACGGTATATAGAGTAAAACGTGCGGAAATAAAGTTATCTGCTTGGATTCTAAGCTCAGGTGCTGTCTGTTTCTTGAGAACGAAAGCTCTGTAATAAATATTGATGTGACGTCCTGTCATAAATGAGGGAACTGTCCCTATTAATAGGGTCTTTTGGGGAAGTGTGCCCTCCCTAGGGTTTGATGACCTAGGGATTAGGGCACGCTATTTTGCGGCGCCTCAAAGTTTGGGACTTTGAAGGCCGCCATTTCAGAAGCGATATCTGAGTGACACATGTCGCTCATCTCGGGAGGCCACTTGGGCGTCTCTTAGGACGACACGTGTCGCTCTCTTATTGGTCCACTTGGGATCATCAAATACCCTAAATCAAGGGTAGTATCTGCCTGACACGTGTCACCATCTAGAAGGTCCAAGGTGGCGCCCCTTCTAGTGACACATGTCAGACTCTAGTTGGGCCACTTGGCCGGGTATAAAATACCCAAAACATTTGCCCCTCACGGGGGTCACGCGCTTGGCATGTGACGCCTGTGACAAGTGTCAGGCCTTGAATAGCCAAAAAATTTACTTTTATTGTTCATTCTGTTTTAGGGTTTTACCCTGGAACATTTTACCCCCCCTCTATAAATAGAAGGGTTGACCTCCCTTGCATTCACATTTGCGTGAATCTTTGGGAGAATCTTTGAATGCGACTTGCAAAGACTTTGACTTCTTCAGCATCCAACAGTCGGCCATCTTAGTTGGCCTGCTCAACCAGACGCCCCAGACCGACGCCTCTTGTTACCTTCTTCTAAGGTAACCGCCTGATCCTTTTTTACTTATTTCTTTGCATTTTTTCTTTATCAAAAATGGTTTCCCAAACGTACCCGGCACGACCTAGATTAGAAATCAGTCGGTCACCGGGGACGGCTGAATCTAGAACTAGGAGTGCCGAATGCTCGTTCGAGAACTTTCCTTTAAGTACATCTCCAAATCCGATAGTGTTTGTGCCCCAGCAGGACACGATGGCTAGAACAAAGCAGACGACAAGGAGATATAGGACGGATGGCTCTTGGTACCATTCGGATAGTGAGACTGTTTATTCAGATTGCTCTAGGGCGTCTGTCTCTGAAATAAGTAGGGAACCCCTAGCACCGTCAGCACTCCAAGCGAGTCATTCTTGGAGGAGTGCGACGAAGAGTATGAGAACCCCGGGTCGAGTGGACTGGTGCCGGATGATGAGTTGGGGGAGGACACTGCTGGCACCAGGCGGCAGGCCCCCAGCTCCGAAGAGAACTCTGATGATGACTCGTCATTATCATCCTCCAACTGCGTCCCCATTGACTCGGAGGAGGCGCAGTCGAATCTCAAAGCTGCCAGAGAGTCCCTCTTCGTTGAGAAAGGAGAGGGCTGGGAGGAGCCGTCTGCTTCCAGGTGGCATGAACGTGCTCCTTATTATTTGCACGTTGCCGAAGGCAGGTGGCTAACCATGAAGGATGATCTGGCCAAGTTTATTTCTACCCATGTCATGGGAAATGGGTTCATTTTGCCCGTGCCGGATGCTATAGACATGGTCACCTGGCCTGAGATGACCTGCTATGGTGACCAGTGCTTCGGCTGCTACGAGGCGGCCATCCAGGCTGGACTTCGCTTCCCTCTCCATCCGGTCGTGGAGAGGATCTTGGACGGATACCAGCTGGGTATCTGGTAACTAGCCCCCAATTCTTGGGTTAACATTTTGGGCCACGTTTTCGCCTGTGAGATGCTGGAGGTGGAGCTCAGCTTCGAGGCGTTTGCTCATATGCACTACCTGAGCAGGACTCCAAATTCAAGCGAGATCGGCTGGTTTACTTTGACCAGCTATTCCCGCTATATGATGACTCTGGGGAAAGAGAACAAGTGGAAGGATTGGAGAACAAAGTTGTACATAGTCTCTTCCCCAGACTTCCAAAAGAACAAACGGTACAACCGCTGGACTCAGTATCTGCTCCTCCTTGTTGGGAAGAAAGCCCTTCCGCTTGTTCCCAAGCGGGCGCAGGAGGAGATTTTTGATCGGGGCCTTTTTAATGTGGCTGTCCGAATGAACAACGAGACGAGCGTCAAGGAAGTCACCCCCCAAAGTTATATTCCCCGATTCGAGTGGCTCTCGAACGCGACGTACTTGGCCGCCTGCGGCCTTAATACTGAGATGCCGAGAGGTAGGTGGCCGCTTGAATTTATTAGCTTTGCTACCCACACTGTTTTTATTTCATTTCTAACTCTTTTTTATTGTTTGTTACAGATGTAGCAATGGCCAAGCTTCCCTCTCACAAGAAGCCGGCTATCTCTGCCGCTTTCTACCGCTCGAACCTCAAGCCTGAGGTAACAAACTGTCCAGTCCTTGAAAAATTTCTTCAATGAATTACTTATTGTATTTTGTCTCAATGTCTCACACTTAGAATTCTTTTAAGGGTGGCTCATCAAAGACTGCCCCCTCTTCTCAATCGGATCCCAAACTAAGCAAGCAGTCGGCTGGCGACGTTTCCCAGAATCGTAGGAAACACATTGCCACCAGGCCGAAGAAGGGAACGGACACCTTTTACCCTACTCAAACTCCAACAAAGCCGGACGCTCAACAACGAGCGTTGAAGAGTGGCAAGCAGCCACTCACCACTGCTGGCGGCACAGCAAGCGGCAGCGAAGCCGCATGGGGGAAGGTGGTAAATCATCCGACCATCCGACCATACGTTTCAAGAAGTGCAACTGTCTTCAAAGAATCTTAACTTAATTGTATTTCTATTGAAAAATTCTTCGGTGAGGCCAACTGTCCTTCAGATGGCCAGGCGGATGCTCAGGACACTTGATCTTGAGGACAAGGCTGCCGTCAGAGGAGTCGGCACCCTTGACCTTGATGGCATACTGGCGCTCCTTTGCGAGGGACTTCATCTTATTACTTGGTTGATATTTTTGTCGGATGGTTTCTGATGGATTTCCTTGCTTTGGACGTCTGCAGGCTATGCTGTGCGTGAGCGTTCTTAAAAGGCCACTCAATGAGAAGACCAGGGAGGTAAAGGCAGCGAATGCTCGGGCCGCCTCTACTATGGACAAAGCTCAGTTTGAGATTGCTTAAAATGAGATTCTGACACTTGATATGTTGTATTCCCAACCGTCAGCAAATCTGCAAAACCAGCAGAACTTGGTATGTATTTTAAGCAATCTCAAACTGAGCTTTCAATTTTCATGCATAGAATTTTGGTTAAGTATTTTAACCTGTATAGTATGCGAATGTTCTTGCCCCTGGCCGAATGTCGCTTGGTTTCAGTTGCATGGATTGATTGACTTAGAAATTTTTATACTTTAAAGAGTATGAATGGTTTCTGAGTCAATCAATCACTATGGTGATTGCCCCAAACCAAGTGCCAGACGGCCAAATAGAGCAGATAGTTTTATGAATGCATCCGGCTAAAGGCCTCAAGTAGTATGAAAAAATTGCTAAGTCTTTTAACTTAACATTTTAATTGAGAACGAATTGGTCCGCCTGCCTTTCCCCATAACAAGGACATGCGGTAAGATAGCCTCTAATCCTAAAACACTAGCCGTCATGCGTCTGTACTAGAACAACCGGAAGACTAGGTGCTTTTTAGATTTCAAGTTAGATTAAATCAAACAACTGCGAGCGCTGTCTTAGCGCATTTGGTTGGGCCGCTTGTTGTTTTCGTAGAGCATTGTGCCACCCAAATGAGAGATGCTTCTCCTCAACGAATTTGCCCGAATGGACGTCGCCGGTTGCCTGACTCATGTTGGAGCAGACAGTCGTACTCATGTTGGAGCAGACGGTAGTTTAAGTAATGTCCATCCAGCGATTCGCCTCGTTTAAATTGAATAGCCACTAAGTCATTGACTTAGCTTAAAATAAAAGATAATTAGCTGCTAAGTTAAAAACTTAGTTTATCATCCGACCATTGACCTCTCGTCACTTGGACTTTAGTTTAGCTACTAAGTTATTAACTTAGCTTAAGGGTAGGTTTTAGGTCCACTGTTTTGGTGCAGTCGGGTCCTTTCTTGGGCGTCCGCTGTTGGGGCAGACAGTCCCTAAATTATATTAAGTTTAAGAGTGTGCTTAGCCGTCTGCATATTGTGCAAGCGGTAGCTCGCAGAATCTTGATGTTGGCCGTCTGCACATTGTGCAGGCGATACTCCAATGTCGTTAGTAGTAAAAAGCTTGGTCCGCCTACACGTTGTACAGGCGGTACCATAGAGGGTAAGTAGGATCCGCCGGCACATAGTGTAGGCGGTATCCTGCATTGCTATGAGCATGGTCCTTCTGCACTTTGTGCAGTCGGTGCTCAAAATAAAGAAAATAAAGACAAGTATGAAATGAAGGCAAAATTTCATTAACAAGTCAAAAAATTTACAAAATTTTAGAAGTAATACTTCTTTAGGTTATCTAAATTCCAAGTTCGAGGTAGCCTCCTGCCGTCTGGTTTTTCCAGGCGGTAGGTGCCGCCTCTTACTTGTTCATAGATTTAGTAGGGGCCTTCCCAGTTTGAGGTTAACTTTCATTGTTCATTCGCCCTATCGACTGCCTCCATTTTCCGTAACACAAAGTCCCCAACTTTTAAAGGGCACTTGTGTACTCTTTTTGTTGTAAGCTCGAGTCATTCTCAGACGGTAGATCTCATGGCGCAAGGCAGCATTGCCCCTGCGCTCTGGGAGTGAGTCCAATGCCAGGCGCATGGCCTCCCAGTTTGCCTCTTCATCATATAGCATAATCCGAAGATTCGGCTCATAGTGTTCAATAGGCAAGACATCTTCTGCCCCGTACACCATGAGGAATGGGGTTTCTCCAATCGCCCCTTTTGCTGTTATTCTGATGGCCCATAGGAAATGTGGTAATTCATCTGCCCATAGGCCGCCAGCTCTCTCAATTTTCTTTTTTATGCAGTCTGAGATTAACTTGTTTAAGGTTTCAACTTGGCCGTTTGATTGGGGTCGGCCGACTGATGCAAAATAATTAGAGTTCCCTTAATCTCCCAACCAAGTCTTCAGGTGAGGGGTCTCAAACTGAGGACCATTGTAAAAGACCATAGACTTAGGCACCCCGAAACGAGTGATGATATTCTTTAAAATGAAGGAAATGACGTCATTTGTCTTGATGTTTTTGACCGCCTCTGCCTCTACCCATTTGGTGAAGTAATCCACAGCCACTAAGATGTAACGCCTGCCGCCTGGATCAGTCGTATATGGACCCAGAATGTCCATGCCCCATTTAGCAAATGGCACAGGACTGTGGATGGCCGTTAGGTCAGTGGCTGGATGATGGATCAACTTGCTGAATTTTTGACACTTGTCACATTTTTTAACCATCTCCATAGCATCCGATTCCAGGGTAGGCCATAAGTAATGCCGCTTGGCCGTGACAGCTAAGGATCTACCGCCTATATGAGAGACACAGTAACCGACATGCAATTCTTCGAGAATTTCTTGTCCCTTTTCTAGGGTCACACACTTCAAAAGAGTCTTTATGAAACCTTCCTTGAAGAGCTCTCCTTGCCTTATCTCAAAGCTTGCAGCCCGTTTTTTCAGCACGGCCACCTCCTGAGGTGAATCTGGGAGGGTGCCGTCTGTTAGGTATGCCCGGATGCTATCCATCCAGGTGGAGCTTCGGTCAAGTACTTCAATGGGGTGTTCATCAGATATACTTCTTTTTTCCATGACTTCCCAGAAGACTGACCGAGGCGTTTCACAGGAAGCGGATGAGGCCAGTTTGGACAGAGCATCCGCCTGATTGTTTTTTGATCAGGGCACTTGGCTTAAATTGAAGTCTTCAAGTGTCCTAGCTTTAGCCTTGACCGCCTGCAAGTATTTGATCATAACCGGATGGGTGGCCTCATAGACACCATTGTATTGGCTTACAACCAATAGAGAGTCAGAGTAGGCGTCAATTCTCGTTGCCCCTGCCGCCTTGCACATCTGGATGCCGGCTAGTAGGGCTTCATACTCGACCTCATTATTTGAGGCCTGGAACTTGAACCGTAGTGCATATTCATATTTGTCCCCCTCAGGAGACTAACAAATTACGCCTACACCACAACCGTTCATCGTGGAGCTTCCATCCACATACACTTTCCAAACCTGATTGATATGGTCCGGCTCAGTCGACCTTGTCATTTTAACAATAAAGTCAGCAAATGCTTGCCCCTTTATTGCCTTCCTTGGTTTGAAAGTGATTTCCAGTCCCTGTAACTCAATAGCCCATTTGAGCATTCGACCAGAAGACTCCAGGGTTGTCATTGGCCGCTTGATCGGTTGGTCAGTGTAGACCGTGACCGGATGTGCCAAGAAGTAAGGTTTTAACTTCTTGACAGCCGTGTAAAGGGCGAGACCAAAATTTTTAACCATGGGGTACCGAAGCTTTGCGTTTCTAAGAGCGTGGCTAATGAAGTAGACCGGGAGCTGGATGCCGTCTCTTTCAGCTAAGAGTACAACACTGAGGGCATGATCTGAAACGGCAAGATACATATAGAGCACCTCTTTGGGCAAGGAACTGACCAACCTTGGCAAAGAGTGCAGATGCATTTTCAGCTTTTGGAAGGCGGCTTCAGCATCACCCCCCCCATTCAAATCTAGTCTTCTGCCTAATCGCCCGGAAGAAGTAGAGGCACTTGTCGCCTGACCGAATGAGAAATCTTCTCAGAGCTGCTAGACAACCGGTTAATTTTTGAACTTCCTTCACAGAACGGGGCGACTGCATGTTGATTACTGCCTGTATTTTTCCAGGGTTGGCCTCTATCCCCCTTTGGTCAATCAAGAATCCGAGAAACTTCCCAGACTTAACACCAAAGACACACTTTTTTGGATTAAGCATGACCTTGTGCCGCCTGAGTGTGGCGAATGTTTCTCGGAGGTTAGAAAGGTGATCCGCCTGTTGTTTGGATTTGAATATCATATCAACAATGTACGCCTCTACATTTCTCCCAATTTGATTAATGAAGACTGTATTAATCATTCATTAGAAAGTAGCAGGCGCATTCTTCAAACCAAATGGTATCACATTAAAACAGAATAACCCCTGATCAGTGACGAATGCCGTCTTTTCTTGATCCTTTTTCCACAGGGGAATCTGAGGAAAGCCTGAGTAGGCGTCCATAAAGCTCATCAGGGCATGTCCGGCTGTAGAGTCGACCAGAATGTCGATCTTTAGAAGTGGATAACTATCCTTTGGACATGCTCTGTTTAAGTCAGTGTAATGTACGCACATGCGCCAGGTACCATTCAGCTTCTTTACAAGCACAACATTTGCAACCCATTCAGGGAAGTTACATGGCCGAATGAACCCCGCGTCTAACTACTTTTTAACTTCGGCAGCTATCGCTTGACTTTTTTCCTCGGTTTCTTTTTTTTTTCTTTTGCCGAATGGGCTTCTTTTTGGGATCCATAGTGAGTTTGTGGATAGCAAGATCCGGGCTGATGCTTGGCATCTCTTCCACTTCAAAGGCAAAAATGTCTTTGAATTCTTTCAGCAGTTGGTACAATCTTGTGCCCAACTTAGCAAAAGCAGCCGTCCCCACCTTAACAGTTTGCTCTGGGCGGCTGTCGTCCAGAGGAATATCAATGTGCTCACTAGCTGGCTGGAGGTCGTCTGATCGTTCCCCGGTCAGTGATTGCTATTGCTTTTTTTGACCACCACCAGCGGATTAGGCTTTCGTTTCTTAACGGCTAGTGGGGCCGGATGGTCATCCTTGACTTCGTCAAGGTCAACTGGCTCTTTGACCTGACCGGCTGCAACAGCCGCAGGCTTGACGTCTAAGAGATAGCATTCTCTAGCCGTCTTCTGGTCCCGTTCAGGGATCCAACAGTCCCATCATCCCTCTCATACTTGACAAGCATGAGAGTAGGAATGATGACTGACTTGCACTCGTTAAGAGTGGGTGGGCCAAAGATGAGGTTGTAGGCGGTCAGCTCTTCGACTACCAGGAACCGGATGGTCATGTGCCGACCACTACCTTTCTGTCCCAATTGAATGGGCAAATCAATGCGTCCAACTGGATGCACAACTCCTCCCCGAAAACCCACAAGGGGGTGGGAGACATCCGTCATACTATCCGGCCTGTATTTCAGGTTGGATAGTGTATGGAATAATTTCAAGCCTTAAATCCCAATATCTTGAACCCCACTATGATCATACACTAAAGTACGATGGCGTCCAAAAGGGAAGAAGATAGAGCAAAAGAGTCGCCAACAAGTTTTTAAGGAACTTGTAAACCGTTCACGAGGTGAAGGTTACACCCCTTAACGATCCAAGAGATCGTCAACTCCATAAGGTCTAGAACCAAATAAGGGTTCGGGGATGAAGGTACAAATCCAACCTAAAAGAGATTAAACCTGCCCTAATAATAGGCCTCTACTTTATTCTTATCGTATTCATGTGCGCTTTCTGACTAACACGCAATCAATAAGATTAACCCTAAATCTGTTTATCTATGTTGGTTGAATTTAATGCACAAACAAATCTATTATTGGCGATCACTTGAATTATAATCATAATTAACCCTAAACAAGATTATTAATTATCTTATTAAGCGTGATTACAAATACCAATTCCCTTTAAACATGCAATAAAAGGCGTGATCAAGCAATAAAAATAATAAATAAGCATCAAGCAACATAATAAATCATGATCATGAATAATAATTATAATAAAATAATCATCATCAAAATAATAATAATCATTATCATAGTCATAATCATCATAAATTACAACAATTATAATCATAATCATGTTCATGTTAAAGCATAATAAAAATAGCAAGATCCTAGGCATGATACTAACAAGATTAATAACAAACTCTAGCATGTCACTAAGCAATAAAAATCAAATCTTTAACCCTAACATGATACTAACAATCGTAAATATTAGGAAGAACATAGGAAGCATTACAACAATCATATTTAATATTAAAACTACCCTATACATGATACTAGGAATATCATAATAACAATGTAAACATGATTTCTACATCATAATATCAATTAAAACCAATATAAGTACTTACTTTGATGCCTCGTACCTCTTTCTAATAACAAAATACACACGTTAGTAACTTCAAGGAAAATAATAAACAAACAATCAAATTAAATAATCAAAATAGAGATTTGGGACCAAACCCTCAGAAATTAAACCTTTCACGTCTAGGGCGAAGGCAACTTTGAATATGGCTAGGTGTATCTAAGTCTTGTGAATGCGGAATTTTGTATTTGAAAAGCAAATTTAGAAAAAGAGAGAGAGAGAGAGAGAGAGAGAAAATAATTAAGAAAATCTTGATGAGAGTTGGTGAGAATTGGTGAATGATTAGTGAGAATAGGTGATGAATGAATCAATAAAACGGAGTTTTTAATACGATATTTATAAAGAAAATCAGCCAAAAAGATAAATTAAACAAAACAGAGTCAGATGCACAAAAAACAGAGCTGGCGCCAACCTTGGCTAGCTGGCGCCAGGCACCAACACCAGCGCCAGGTGCCAATGGCTAGCGCCAGGCGCCAGGCGCCAGGCCTGGTTCCAGGCGCCAAGGCCTGGGTTCAGACGCCAAGCTTAAATTTAACGCGTTTTCGAAAATCCGATAAGTTTACCGTACTGGAGGATAAAATTATATAATTTCCTCGAAAATGCTATTTGATTTTGATTAAAACTCTGAAAAGTCAACTAAAGTCAATTTATCAATGCTAATTGAATTAGGAATGAAAAGAACTTTCTTGAAGATTCTAGAAGACTAAAACCATTTCTTATTGCATTAGGAATGATAAATCATATCAGGCCCTCCCCTAGATCATTGGGCCGTACATAAAGCTCAAACCGGGCCCAGTTTAGTAAATTGGCCATAACTTCCACAATATTCATCGGAATTGGGCTTATAATATATCGTTGGAAAGGTCTTTGCAAGCCCCATCCAACTACACTACTATTGGACCCGTATCATGGACCAACCAAATTGGATTGGCTGTTTTCTTAAAATAAGTTTTCAAAAATAGAGAGAAGAGAAAAGAAATTAAAACTTTCCGCAACACTAGACTTTTCCACACTTTCGTTTCATTCGATTATGATTCGACGTGAAAGGTACTCATCACTGGGTTTGGTTTTGGGGAGACACAAATGGGTGACTACAGAAGCCCCCACTTTGACTGAGTTTGGAGAAACGTGAGTTTCGAAAACAAAAGTCAAAGTATCGATAGGGACGGAGAATGATTCAGAACGTTCTGCGATCCTAAATCAATCCTGCAACGCCGATACCTGCAAACTAGCATTAGTTAAACAGATAAAAGAGTTAAGAAACGCGTATCTTGTACGTCGAGCACACGTCTCTGAAAGTAACCGATTGTTTTGATGACCTCCTGCAAGCTAGAGAATGCCATCCCGCTTGAAAACCGCTACGCCTGTAACTGCTTCCATTTTAGAAGATTGCTCCGCCTGAAACGATCCTCCTCCGCAATGATAATATTCCACGTCCAAGGGAATACTATCGAAGATTGTTTCTCTTGAAACAATCCTCATCCGCATTGTTAATATTCCACGTCCAAGGGAATACCATCGAAGATTATTCCTCTTGAAACAATCTTCAGTTGTTTGTGACAACTCTCCGCAAGCTAGGGAATGTTGTCTTGCTGCTTCGATGTTCACTCGTCTCTGAACAAAGAGCTTCTTTTTCCGCTGTGATAGTCTTCGAAGAGATCACTGCTTCTTAATGTTTGCTATGCCAGTACGTCGGCGCTTTGTTGCTTGTGAACCAGTATGTCGGTGCTTTTGCTATGATGACAATCCTCTTTTCTTTGGGAATAGTTGCCAACATAACTCTTGTATGATGTATGACAATCCGATTTAGGGAAAGTTGTCAATGCCACGTAACAATCCATCCTTGGAAATGTTGCCACGATGAAGCGACAATCCGTATCTCAGAAAATTTACCAAAATCCAATTTTAGGAAAAGTTGCCAATGCTTCGTAACAATTTTTCATAAGAACTTTGCTACGATCAACAATCCGCATCTTGGAATATAACTCTTGAAAGCAATCCACCTTGGAAATTTTCCAACGCTATGCGACAATCCTTTTGGGAAAATATTGCCACTATTGACAATCCGCATCTTGGAACATTTGCAAAAAAGAGTCGATCGACAATCCACTTCGGGAAAATTTGCCATTTGCTGAAGACAATCTACGTTGAGGAACTTTTGTCGAAATTCATGATGAGTGGAGACCTACGACAATCCTTTGGGAAATTTTGCCATAGGGAACTAGGTGTATGACAATCCAATCTCGGAAAACTTGCCAGCGATCTATGAATGTATGACAATCCGAATTTGGTAAAACTTGCCAAACAAAGAAGGAGCACGACAATCCACGCTTGGAAACTTTTCCAGAGATGACAATCCAATCTTGGAAAAATTGTCGTTGAAGAAGATGCACGACAATCCATTTTTTGGAAATATTGTCAGTTGGGGATGACAATCCAATTTTTGGAAAACTTTTTCGTTTAATAAGAATGCGTGACAATCCTTATTTGGAAATATTGTCGTTTAAGTTTTTGCTTTTGAACTGATGCTTTGGCGCTTGTAATGAGCCAATACTTAGGCGCTTAAGCTAAGTGAGACGATTTTTCGTCAGGTCGATCACTTAGACTGTAATCAAATCGACTACTTAATCATGTCAAATTGCTTATAGGGGCTAACTGGCGTACCAAGGAACCCGAAATTGTTGTATGAAGTTGAAATCACCTTTTGGAGAGGCTTCGAGCTCTGTCGCTGCTGAAATACCTCTGGCGCCAAGAATTGGAGTAGGGTCTTCCCTATTCTGCTGCACCTGTACTTATTTTGACTATAGAACTTTGCCAATCTTTTTAACCATCTTAGGGCTGACCTAAGGTTTAACGTGTTTGACACATTGACTTGACACGACTCAAGGCATAAACTTGACTCGATGTGATTGACTCGAGGTTGACTCGACTCGAAGTAAAATGACACATGTATTAGACTCAAATCAAAGTGATATGACACGACATGACTCAATGTGTACATGACTCGTGTGTGCATTGTAATGTGATCGTGCGACTCGAAAATGCAAAAAAAGCAAAAATTTTCCGTCATTTTTGTGGAGGGTACCGACTTTCTCCTGAAAAAGAAAGACGCGAAAAAGAATCGAAGTTTATGAAGGTGCATGTTGAATGAGCTTAGTCAAATGTTGTTTGATACTATCTCTCAAGCTGCAAAGATTAATCCATCCTAAGCTATCTAAATGGTTGACTCCATGATGAAAGTATTTGGTTAACTTAGGCACGGAGGCTAAGCACTTCATACTTCGTGATGTAATGACAATTATGATTGATGAGTGATGAGTGATGTGACAAGGCATGCTTCATCGTTATGTTAAGATTTCATGACATTGGGTTCTTAAGGGAAGTATATTTGGTCATGTATCTGTGCAGTGTGTGAAAGTGACACTAAAGCTAGGCCGCAAAGGCTAAGTGTGTGGAGAAAATATTATTTGATAAAAGAGTCAAATGGTGGTGACTCTTTAGGCTAGGTAAGCTAATGATGAGGGGATCAAGCCCCTAAGTCTAGCTCTAAGTGGATAGGGATGAACATAGGGAATCCCTTGGTATGATCACAGTGTAAGTGTGTGATTGTGAATATGAATGCATGTTTATTACGGCCGCACCTCGATGTGAGGTTGCCTACGTATCCGTTAGGAATCAGGCCGAACGTAGCTCTAGCCGAACCTCGCACAAGTGTGTATACCTCAAAAAGGTCTTTTTAAGGGTTGTAACGTGGTTAGGCTAAAGGTTATAGAAGAAAGGGGATAAAGGCTCAAGACCCTAGATAAGCCCCCAAGGTGTGCAACCTTGCTTTTGAATCTTTATATTTTTATACTTGAGTTTCTACTCTTTTTTTAGCTCTCTTTTATCTTTTGCTTTAGCATTTATTTCATTTTAATAAGTGTGGACAATCCCGATCATGCGGTCTATCACTCACTTGGCATTCATGTTTCTCAGGCACGGTACTGAGCACTCGATAAGAGACGCAATCTGAGACGTGTTTGTATCGAAGACATTTTTATATCAAAGACATTGGAACACTTGCCCTTTTATACACTTTTATTTATTTTTTTGCTTTTGCTTATTTTTGCTATTTTAATTTTTTGAATCATTCAAGCTTTCTTTAGAATTGCAACAGTTGCACACCATCCCATCCCAAGGTTAGATAGATGTAGGTTGAAAAAAGAAAGGTCTATCGTTAGACGAGGCTCAACGTGGTTTATCAAAAAAGGATTGCATATTTGAAGGATGAAAGGTAATATGATGTGGCTACAAGGGGTGCCTCAAATCATTGGTATACCTTGTGCTTAATTCGACATGGACTTTTTTTTTTATTTTTTTTGGTTTAATGCAATGCATGAAATGATCATATATAAGGAAATAAATGCTCATTTTTATTAAAAGAAAATATAGAATCTACAAAATTAATCTAAGGGAAAAGAAATGTGCTTATGCTAGACTTATTAGAGAAAGGAAAAAATGAAAAAGAAATAGAAAAAGAGGTCATGAAATCCTGTCGTTGAAGCTCGCCTCTTGTCTTGTATCGTTCACTTCATCATCACCCAGTCTTCTCGCTAGCTAGAGGCAGTGGGATCTTATTTTCCTCTATGAGATCTTGAATGAGGTTTTGAAACCTGTAGCATTCATCAGTAGTATGACCATTTCCTCGATGGTACTTGCAATAGGAGTTTGGATTCCATCTCGAAGATCGATTTTCTGGTGTTGGATCCTCGGTAGGGCCAATAGGTTTGATTAATCCTCGATCGTAGAGACGATCGAAAGCAACATCGTAGGTCATTCCAATGGGTGTGAACTCTCGCCTGGGTTTCCTTTTAGATCCTTGATTTTCCATGGCTAAGACACCACTATGGTCAAAGGTACTAATATTATTACTAGAGTGGGCGTTTTCGGAAGAAGAAGGATTGTCGTTCTTATTTCCTTTCCAGCCACCGTGGTTACTATTGTTAGTAGCTTTTTGCTTTGCGAGGTCGTCTTCGATTTCAATTCCGATGTCATAAATGGCCTTGAAAGTATTCAAATTTTGTTGATATTTTAAATGCTTTGAATACTTCTCTTGAAGGTTCTTGATAAACATCCTCACAGACTCCTTTTTGGTGGGTACCTCAATCATCTTGGCGGAAGTTTCCCTCCATTTATTAAAGAAAGAAGTAAAAACTTCATTCTCTTTTTGTTTTAGCATCTCAAGTTGTCTATGATCGGTTTCAACTTGAATGTTGCACTTGTATCTATCAACAAAAGCGTTTACTATTGATTCCCAGGTGGAGGTTTTCTCCTTGTCAAGGGAGAAGTACCATTGTTGGCAAACGGTTTCAAGGGATAGTGAGAACAGAGAGGGAAAAACCTTCTTATCGATACCCTTAATACTCATTATGGTTTCAAAAGCTCTTAGATGAAAGTAAGGATTATCCGTTGCCTTGAATTTTGGGATGTCGTTGGCATTGAACTTCTGCGGAAGAAGATCTTTGTCCACCGAGACCCCTTGTGATGTAAGCTCTTGAAACTTGTAATCGCTAGACAACTTTCTTAGGCTCTCTTGCATGAGGTCCATCTGTTGTTGCTTCACGGGGTCATCGATCTTGAGTGCGAGAAGCTTCAGTGTCTCAGTCACGGTAGCCAGTTAGCTCTTTAGATCATTGACTTCTTCTTGAGTTGCCATTATCTTTTTGGCCTTCCTCTTTTGACGAATCGGTTTATCAAAAAGCGAGACCTGAATAAAGAGGTTGTCCTTGATTAATCGCCCTTCTCTCCTTGACCAAGTACTGTGGAAAAGGAATTTGGGGATACTTATTGTTAATTATTTGACTCAACTTTATTCAACATGCAATGGATGGAAGAAGTGAAGAAAGATTGGAATAGAATGTGAAAGAAGAATGATGTAGAGATATGAAGGATTAGGAGTAGAATGTACCCCCAACTCAAATGACGGGAAGACCGACTCATGCATGAACCTAAGACATGGTCAAGGTGACATATACTCAAAGCGTGTCCTAATACTAGTGAGTGTAGGTGATACGTTAAGACTCGTGTCATGACCATGTGGCTAGACTATGTGACTAAGACTCGATTAACGACTCGACAAGGTGTTATTGACAGCGAAAATTAACCGAATTAATTAGCAAACTGGTTAATTAGACCCTAGGTGATGACTCGACCAATAATCCAAACTGTCGGCCAAACGACAAGACTAGCGTCACACCATGGAGCTTGGCGCCAGACAACATAGCTGTCGTCAAGCGCTACACTCCATAATGTGGCGCTACAGCTCAGACCTTGGCGCCAATATTGGAGCTTCGGTATGGGACTGTTTTCGGTGTTATTAGTCAACTGGGGTATGCCTAAAGTCGTACTAGGTCAATTCCGATTAAAATATTAGACTTTACTGACTCAAATTAATTAATTAATTAGGCAAAGTTCTTTAAGTCATTAATTTATTTAGTCTCAACACAAGTCAACAAACGGTTAAGAGAAACATAGAATATATATGCACAACCAATAATGCACAATTAGTCAAGTAGGCACAACATGATGCAATGAGTTTGCAACCTAACCATGGCTCTAGTTCTCTAAAGTTCGGGATATGGTTTAGTCAATAGAGGGTCCATGGTTAATTGTCTGGATGCACCGCGCGGAAGCCTAACCGTGAAGGGTTGGCGCGAGTGGATGGGACACCGCGAGTTTTAGAAAAAACTCGCTTCCATGGTTTGGTGAATTCAACATCTCGGATGTACCCTTTGTTGCACGGAGCGTTCAATCGGGTAGATGGAGCATGAATTCCCAGAGGGTTATGTCCATATGTAGAACACATATGGGTTTCGGAAAAGTGAGAAAAAATTCAATCAGGAAGTAGGATCGAGCAAACAATACGAAAAACCGGTCGAAATTAGAACGCATATTTCTGGCTCGGTATTGGGGGAAATTGGCGCCAGCAATCAGAGACTTGCGCCAACTTTTAACTGTAGCGCCTGGCGCTAATACTGGCGTCTGGCGCTACGGCTAAAAGTCTGGTGCCAAGCTCTGGCCCCTGACGCTACTTCCCACATGCCTCAGCAGCTTTCTGTGCTCGATAAAATTTTCCAGTTTCGCGCGGTGTTATTTCAGTCCTAGTTGTGAAAGATATTTCTCAAATTTCCTATGTGTAAAATCCTATGTTTTTAACTCATTACGGATGGTCTTTCCAATGAGATCTTTTTTATGCATATGACAATAATGTTAATCAAAATTACGCACATGAAATACTTAGAACGTTTCGAGTCTCATCCACTCATTCTAGATCATTGCCGAAACAAATTCAGGAATTAAAATAGAAATCCTCCCCAGTGGAGTCGCCAAAAACTGTAGGGAATAATTTCAAGCCTTAAATCCCACTAACTTGAACCCCACTATGATCATACACTAAAGTACGGTGGCGTCCAAAAGGGAAGAAGATAGAGCAAAAGAGTCGCCAACAAGTTTTTAAGGAACTTGTAAACCGTTCACGAGGTGAAGGTTACACCCCTTAACGATCCAAGAGATCGTCAACTCCATAAGGTCTAGAACCAAATAAGGGTTCGGGGATGAAGGTACAAATCCAAACTAAAAGAGATTGAACCTGCCCTAATAATAGGCCTCTACTTTATTCTGATCGTATTCATGTGCGCTTTCTGACTAACATGCAATCAATAGGATTAACCCTAAATCTGTTTATCTATGTTGGTTGAATTTAATGCACAAATTATTGGCGATCACTTAAATTATAATCATAATTAACCCTAAACAAGATTATTAATTAATTATCTTATTAAGCGTGATTACAAATACCAATTCCCTTTAAACATGCAATAAAAGGCGTGATCAAGCAATAAAAATAATAAATAAGCATCAAGCAACATAATAAATCATGATCATGAATAATAATTATAATAAAATAATCATCATCAAAATAATAATAATCATTATCATAATCATAATCATCATAAATTACAACAATTATAATCATAGTCATGTTCATGTTAAAGCATAATAAAAATAGCAAGATCCTAGGCATGATACTAACAAGATTAATAACAAACCCTAGCATGTCACTAAGCAATAAAAATCAAATCTTTAACCCTAACATGATACTTACAATCGTAAATATTAGGAAGAACATAGGAAGCATCACAACAATCATATTTAATATTAAAATTACCCTAGACATGATATTAGGAATATCATAATAACAATGTAAACATGATTTCTACATCATAATATCAATTAAAACCAATATAAGTACTTACTTTGATGCCTCGTACCTCTTTCTAATAACAAAATACACACGTTAGTAACTTCAAGGAAAATAATAAACAAACAATCAAATTAAATAATCGAAATAGAGATTTGGGACCAAACCCTCAGAAGTTAAACCTTTCACGTCGAGGGCGAAGGCAACTTCGAATATGGCTAGGTGTATCTAAGTCTTGCGAATGCGGAATTTTGTATTTGAAAAGCAAATTTAGAAAAAGAGAGAGAGAGAGAGAAAATAATCAAGAAAATCTTGATGAGAGTTGGTGAGAATTGGTGAATGATTAGTGAGAATAGGTGATGAATGAATCAATAAAACGGAGTTTTTAATACGATATTTATAAATAAAATCAGCCAAAAAGATAAATTAAACAAAACAGAGTCAGACGCACAAAAAACAGAGCTGGCGCCAACCTTGGCTAGCTGGCGCCAGGCACCAACACCAGCGCCAGGCGCCAGGCCTGGTTCCAGGCGCCAAGGCCTGGGGTCAGACGCCAAGCTTAAATTTAACACGTTTTCGAAAATCCGATAAGTTTACCGTACTGGAGGATAAAATCATATAATTTCTTCGAAAATGCTATTTGATTTTGATTAAAACTCTGAAAAGTCAACAAAAGTCAATTTATCAATGCTAATTGAATTAGGAATGAAAAGAACCTTCTAGAACATTATAGAAGACTAAAACCATTTCTAATTGCATTAGGAATGATAAATCATATTAGGCCCTCCCCTAGATCATTGGGCCGTACATAAAGCTCTAACCGGGCCCAGTTTAGTAAATTGGCCATAACTTCCACAATATTCATCGGAATTGGGCTTATAATATATCGTTGGAAAGGTCTTTGCAAGCCCCATCCAACTACACTACTATTGGACCCGTATCATTGACCAACCAAACTGGATTGACTGTTTTCTTAAAATAAGTTTTCAAATACAGAGAGAAGAGAAAAGAAATTAAAACTTTCTGCAACACTAGACTTTTCCACACTTTCGTTTCATTCGATTATGATTCAAAGTGAAAGGTACTCATCACTGGGTTTGGTTTTGGGGAGACAAAAATGGGTGTCTACAGATAGTGAAAGAAATGGTGTCCTTCAAACAAGTGTATTATTCTGATAGCGGGTTCCGAATTATTAGAAAGCTAATACATTCAGTAAGGTCAAGTGATCGGAATGCCTAGGTGGAGGCCGCTTCCGATCAGTAATATTAATATAATTAATATTACAGCTTAATCTTGACTGATCCCTTCGGGTCACACCCAAGCAAAATATGCGAACCGACTCGACGAATTAATTCGGAAGAAATTAATTCGTCGCCCGAGTATTAAATATTTAGACGTCGGAAATTCGAGCTTGGAGCGTCGAAACCGAGTGTCGGAGAATCTCAAATGTCGAGCCAAAATTTAGGATTTGGCGAGACGGGAAAATGCTTCAAGTAACAAGGAAAGCATGCCCAATAGGAGCGTGCCACGTGGCAGCCGCCACGTTGGCAGCCACCTAATGGCAGCGTGCCACGTGGCAGTGTGCCACGTAGGCAACATGCCACGGTGGCGGTGCGCCACAGTGGCAAGGGGCCGTGGACCTGGGGTGAAGGGTCATGGTCACGGGCCAAAATAAAATGGCCCAACCGAACCCAACTAGGGGCTCAAGGTTGGGTGACACATGGTTAGTTCACATTGCATGTGAAATGCCTTGGGGACCAAGTGAGAAAGTGGTCCACTCCTAGCCATGTGACACTTGTTACTTGTTCCTTGGTTTATTTAACTAAGGGTTGAATTCACCAATCTTTCCATGTGGGATCTTTTTGTGAAAAGTCCCACATTGAAAGATGAGTGGAATTCACAAAGCATACTTCCTTATAAATAGTCATGGCATGGCTTGAGAATTCTTTGCTTGAGTGGGAGTTAGAAAGAGCATTCCATATTTTGGGAAAAACTCTTAAACTCCATTAAAACTTGGGTTTTGGTCGGACCTTGCTAACTCCAAAGGTAGCGGACCTAAAAAGTCGTGTTCGTCCTTTGTGGGTGGATACCGTTGGAGGCACGGCATTTGCGGTGCTCAAGGCTTTCAAGTAAGAGCCCGTTTTAAGAGGGCGAAGCTCGCTTCAAGGGTATGATTCGTTCTTCCTTTTCTTGTGTTTATTTATTTTTGATTTATGGTTTTATTAATTAAGAGTGGTTCTTTGGGTCGGGATTGTTTCTGCGGTGAGTCGGACTCACCAAACCCCAACAGCGGTATCGGAGCCCCGCTCATTTATTTTTATAATCATGTTTTTCAAGGTTTATTTTGGATTATTTTTCTGGTTTAAGTTGCTAATTAGATTAGTAGCTCGGTTTTATTTATTTTAATCCCGTTTTTAATGTCGAATTTGACCCAGAACCAAGATTTTCGCCCAAAAATAGTGAATTTTGGGTGGAAAAGGTGTTCTGGAAAGGTTTTTACCCCTTCAGATTTGTGATTATAGCAAAATTCCGACCAAAAATGCCTTTTTCGAGGGATTTTTTGTTTTTGACGAAAAATTTTAAGTCTTTTCTAACCTTGAAATTAATGGCATAACTTATTGATTATGTGGTTGATTATTTGCATTATTTTTTGCAATTTTTAGTCCCCTTAAAGCACACTTACTTGGTAATATTTGATGCTTAAAGGTTGATTTATTTTCACATAATTGCAAACTAATTGCTTTTTAGTGTGAAATTTTTTGTTTTGAGGCTTCCTAATTGTTAATCATTCAATCTTTATTTGTGATAAGTGATTGAAACTTTAAAAACCACTAAATTCCATGTTATTTTGTGTTAAATTTTGTTGTTTCAATCATTTTGAGTTGATTGGAAACATAAAGTTTCAATTTTTGTGATAGAAATTTGGTTATCTTCATGTTGGAAGATATAATTTTCAAGGATTCACAAAATTTAGATGTTGGAATTTTCATTTGAACATTAAAGTTCATATTTTTCCAACTTCCCCTTACTTTGTCAAATTCTCAAGTTTAATTTAAATTGATTAAATTAAAAGTGAGAAATTGCCTCAACTTTGTTATTGCACCAAGCCAAACCAATTTAATTAAGAATGGTTCTTGGAATTATTTTGGTTATTTGCACTTTGAAATTTTATTAAGTTGGACTTGTTTAAAATTTTTTCATTTTTGCTCATTAAGTTAGTTCTAAAATTAATTTAGAATTAATTAATTATGTCTCGCGAAATGGGATCAAATCCCGAGGCCATGGCACGCAAAACGAGGCAAAGAACCACACTTGGCTAGCCGGGCTGCATAGCAGCCCGCATGTGGCTGCCAAGGTGGCTGTCCCGCCTTGCGTGCGACCATATGCGCGGCAGCAGCACACGGCCACAACAGCCACGCAGCAGCAGCCATGGCTGTGCGTGCGCGTGCGTGCGGTAGTGGCAACAGCTCAAGGCTGCTTGCCGTGGGCCGTGTGTGCGGAGCTTTTGTGTGTGTATGTGCTTAGTGCGGTGAGGCGAATGGCCGTAGTGTGCTTGGTTTGCACGAGCCGCAATTGTTCGAGTTTCTTTGGCAAAACGCTTAAAGCGAAAGCCACTTGAAATGCGGTTGGCTTAATATTTGCTTACTTTGCCGTTTTATTTATTTTAATTAAAATTTAGGGAGGCTAGGCCTCGGTTTTGAGCGGCATTGACAAAATTTTATTTTGACAAGTTTGGGTGCTACCGACTTAATTAATTGGATTAATTAAGGGAAATGCGGAATTTAGTGGGAGCTTCAATTATTAATGACGTTAATTACATAATCGGTTAAACAACTTTGACTAGTTTTAATTAGGCGTGTTTATCGGATTAACCACCTAGATTAGTTACTAGTGCGCGCGTTGTTTAAATGCTTTTTACTTGTTTGATATTGTAAATTGCATGGGCAATTCACAAATAGTGAATGGATGAATGGAATGTATATTCTCTCTTACAGGTTTCATGAAATGGCAACTAGTGGGACCCGATTAGGATAGAAAATACGTACTACGTGCCGTTATGTATTTTTGTAAATCTAAATACGGTCTACGCACCGTTAAGTATTTTTGTACCTTAATATTTAGATTATTCCTAGTCGTAGACACTAGTATTTGCATAGTTTGGTTAAGTCTTGAAGACGGCGTATCTTGGAAGATAAAGCCTTGAATTGCAAATGAAGACCTTTTGAAGACTTGAAGAATTCAAGGGGTCATGCTAGTTGCCAATATGCATCTATTATTTCTCTTTATATTTTATGCTTATATACATGTGAATTATTCGTTAGATGCATGTTTAGGTTTTCTTTATGTTGCGATGATTAGTTAAGTTCACTTAAATCAATCAACATAGAAATCCTAGGTCCCTAATAATATTGAGTCAAATTTGCCTTTCCAAAACAACACTTACCAACCGAACGAGGGTGATGGTAGGCTACGCTAAAGCGAGGTGCCATCACTACTCCAAGGCTCATAAGGCACACCGGGTGTGCACGTTGGTTTTGGTTGAACTCATCGGTATGAGTGAGGAGTCCTCACATGCCGTGGCAAAAGAGATACATCGTCAAAGATGCATTAGATGCGACGATTATCTAACCAAGAGTGGCTTAGAGCCATTAGCAAGGCAATGCTTACCTTAGAAGATTGAGTGTTAAGACAAGCCAAAGCATGCTTAACCACTCTTTGTTTCTTCGGATCTTGGAATCGCCTTATTTTCGCCAAATAGGGACAATTTTTATGCGTAAATAAGACGTTTAATAAGATTGAAGTTTGCATGAATGCTATTAAATTTCAAACTTATTATGTTCTTGATAAATGGTTATACTTTGTACTTATATTTATAGTATTCTAAATCAAATAATATTGTTTCCATTGGTAAAGGAAATCCTTGAGAATAGTTCTCAAAGACAGGAAAAGCATTTCTAAAATACAATTCTCATAAATGACTTTTATAACTAAGTCCAAAAGGACGGTTGGACATCATGTATTCAAAATACTACGTAGTTTTGATAAAACATGAGGTATTGAGTTGAAAACTCAAGATTGTCAATGTTTGACAACCAATGTATCTTTTCGCATCATACATAATTGAGTAGGACTCATTGATGTAGTAATTCGAGTAAGAAATAATGGAAAAGATGGAACTTTGTTTTACGGTGCACTAGGTGCTTGATTATGCCTAACAAAGTATAAGAGTCAAGGTACTTAAAGAAATAATTCTTAAAGTAAGATTATGAGATATTGTATGATAAGAAATATAGGAAAGAAGGAACAAAGAAAAGGAATTAGATTCCATTTCAACTCATGAGTTCATGTTATTGTAGTTAACTTAGAAATTCGTTATCTTCACAAGTATCGGATACTGCTTGAGTGTTCCACTATGATAGTGACCTCAAACTATTGAAGTTAAGCTAAGTTATCGACTTACAAGCTTAGAATGAAGCAAGAAGAGCTACATCAGTTGTAAGGTCGTATGTTTTGTTTAAAGACCTTTTAAGCCAAAGGCTGGAACAAATAATGGTTATTATGTTCCATAATTAGCAATTGATCCGTTTACACACAGAAAGACTCACATTCAAAGTAATGAGCAATAGTTGCGAGATTTATTTGAATGGCATGGTTATCCAAGCGTTGAGTCAAGAATGCTTGATTATAAACAAACATTTCCCTAACATGATTAACTCACTAAGTTCAAGTCATGGGTTTGATTTGCGTTCCAAACATCTTTAGCAATGTCATATAGACAAGAACGTACTCAAGATTCTATTAGATAGGCTCTTGATAGTTGCTCGATTTGGAATCATTCTAGGACAAGAAAGTCTTAGTTGTTGAAACCGACAAAGCAGAGAGCTATTGTTCTTGGTATAGACAATTGACTCCGAAGGCTAAAGAGGAATCAATTACTTCAACGTTTCACAAAGAATTTGAAAGGATATGGCTATATTCATCAAATGTGAACAAACTTGACCTGAGTAGCTCAAGAGTCCAGTGAAGTACATAATCGACTTGGCAAGATATCAAAACTTCTAGATTAGATCGAGCAATGTTTGCTTGAGCCAAGCGTGGCCATCTCAAAGTTATGAATGGAAATTTTCATAAAGAACTCCACAAAGAACATAGTGTGTCCTTACGGAGACCTCGATGTCATTGGAAAATGACTCAAACGATAATGGTTCACAACCCTTCCTATAAAGTTCTTAAAGATTTGCACAAATGACTAATGTTACACTAAACAATATGTCGAAGCTAAGAAAGGACTCCATATTCAGTTATGGATAGAAATAACTTCTAAAAGTCTTTTCAAGTATATGTCTAAGGCTCTTAGTCTCAGTGGGAGTTCACTAGCTCAGTGGGAGCTAAGTGGCTCAGTGGGAGCTAGGTGACTCAGTGGGAGCTGAATGGCTCAATAAAGACTAAAGATAGCTCAAGTGGGAGCTAACTGTTTGTTTCACAACGAACTTTTACCCAAAGACAATATACATGTCTCTTTGTAAGCATTCAAGTGAGACTACGGGCATTACCTCCACATCCTAATTGAGAACATAATGTTTGTTGCTCTAAGTGGTGTCTTTCTGGAAAGTAACACGTTTCCAAAATGACAAGTGGGAGGAAAATGAACTCGATGACCATCGAGCTTAGCAACAAACTAGAACTGAGAATCTCGAAAGACCTTAAAGGACTTCATGAGAATGCTTGATCAAGAATACTCAAAAGGACTTTACAAGTTCCTTTAAAGAGAATTCATTACTCACAAAACATTAAAAATGTTGGAGTAAGATCAACATGATAAAAGGGCTTTGAAAGCGCCTTAAAACTCAGTGTTTGATGCAATTACCCCGTATAGGTATAGAATTCACCAAAGGCTTGGATTGAATCCTATAAATTTTCTATTAAGTTAGAAATAAACCTAAGACTTACAAGCAAATGAATAATTTCTTGTAAGATAGCTACGACAAATCCAAATTCCGAATGATGGTTAGAGGCCATGAAAATCCGAAATAGACTCCATGTTTGAAAATCATGTTCGAAACTTGATTAATTTGCATGAAGGATGAAAGATCCATCAATTGCAAATAAGTTTTCAAGGAGAAAACTAACAAATGTGGAAATGTATATGCATACATAGCTAGATTGGTTTAAAAGGATATAGTTAATTTCAAGGAGTTGATTTTAATAAAAACCTATTCACCAATCGGAATGCTTAAGTCTTTTCGTGATTGATCTAGCAAAATTGCACATATGAAATATGGTAAAATAGATACCAAAACCGCCTTCCCAAAATAGGATCTTGGAAGTGACTATGGAATAGTCTAAGGGTTTTGAAAATCTAAATAATGCTAGATTTGAAAGCAAGCACATGGAATCCGTCATGAGATTAAAGGAAGCATTGCATGAAGGAATTGGAACGTGTTTTCTCATAAAGTTAATTTTTTAGGATTGACTTATAGAGAAACATAGAAATTCTGATGAACAAAAAGTTTAGTGGGAGCAAAAGTAAAGGTCCAACGAGAAGTTTACGAACTCTATTGTGAAACAACTATCAAATGCTAAATGCTTAGATTTGAAAGTATTTTCGACAATGGACCAAGCTAAAGACGATACTTAGTACATGTTGGGAATTAAGTTCTATGGTATAGACTTAATTAAATGTTTAAATGAGTAAAGGGATTTACCATGTTAAACATGAAGGACTTTGAAAGGCTTTCGACCCATATATGTATGAAGCTAAGTAAATGTTTGAACTAAGTATAAGCTAGGCTAAATACTAAGTCAACCAAGAAAGACTCTAGTAAGAGACTTTTAACCATATCACATAGCGAACATTTTGGCAAGACTCAGTGTAACTGAATGAGCTAAATGTCACATGGATGGAATAGAATTGAGAATCATTCTAGAATTAAATCCATCATGTAAAGCTATGATATGGAATCGTCATACGACTTACTTGCTTAGAGCATGTGAAGTACGTATATAATACCAGTCGACATTAATCTAAGTATTAGATCATTAGATTATAGTCAACAACATCCATAGCACTTAAATAAGTAGTTGGATGAGTTCTTGACGCATGGAAACAAATACAACTTGAGTTTTGATGTTGCAAGCACAAACCTTAACAAGGATTAGATCCTTAGCAAGGAAGCCATTTATAATCACGAGGTAAGAAGTGTCGTGGCTTGAGAATGGTAACATGGATATGCATCCATGTATAATGTGCGGAAATTTAAGATATATTTCAATGATCGTAAGTGATTTGTGTATTCCAAATCATTGTGAGTCGTTTGGAGTGAAATCCATGCAAGGCATCATCGGAGAGTCTACTAAAACATATGTTGAGAATATTGTTGCCTTAAAGGCAATAATAAGATAGATGTTAAATGGAAAAGTTCGTTGTTGAACATTGATGATTGTAGGTTGTCAAGTATAAGGTCTCAAATCATGAAAATGAGTGGGAGCCATTGCTTGGACAATAAATCCTGAATCACATGTAATCCATTAACACTCTCAAAATTTTATCATCTTATTATGGAAATGGTGGATAATGAAGATGCTAAGGTTTGCAAAGTAATTATAACTAAACCTATGCAATAAGTGAACGACAACATTCATAATTGCATGAAAGAAATCAAGCATATCAAATATGAGTGTGATTTCTATGAATGTTTTATGAAGAGTACTACTCTTAAAACATTTGGGAAAAACCATTTATCATAAGATGAAACATTGTGAAGTTTCATAGTGGAATAAAATATTTCTAAATATTCCACAAAACTATTTAATTGTGGTTTAGAATTAAATAATGAGTCCATTCGATTTTAATAAATATTCAAAATAGGGTATCAAGTCAATGGCTTGGATAAAGAAACACCTATTAAGTGAACATTGAATATTTTAATCGAAAATTATCCCTAATCAAGGTCATATTTTTTTGTGGACGATTAATGACCATTAGAGATTAGTGTGTAGTATGATTTATAGCACCGTTTCTTGTGCTATGAGGATATAAATCATTTGCACAGGTATTGGTTTAGAACCATACTGGATCGACCTATGAGAATACTTTAAGAGATTTAAAAATCGTCATAAGTATTTTTCTCATTATTACTATCGGAACTCTTTTCCTTGACCATGAGTAGTGGGAGGTCTCTTGTTTGAGTACTAGTCCGCTTTGGTATCCGCTAAACGTCTGCCGTAACTGGGGATTATAACGGCAGATATCGGGCGGCTAGGTCCTCTTAGTAAGAGAAGCTACATTACAAGACTGGAAATGTCCCCCTACTAACAATAGGGAACATGTCTTGTTCTTTACAAGGCCTCTCGAAGAGCGAGACTGTGAAAATGCATGGCCGTGCTCAGATGGATTTTAGAAATCATCTGCTTATTGAAAGTCAAACTCGAATTTTGAGAAACACTTCTGGACGTAACAAAGATGAAGAGTAATCTTATTCTGTAGTTCATGAAGAGACATGAAGAGACATAGGAAAGGGGCTATACACTAAATGCACACTTGTCCGGAAGGAAAAGTGGGAGATTGAAAGGAATGGTGTCCTTCGAACAAGTGTATTATTCTGATAGCGGGTTCATAATTATTAGAAAGCTAATACATTCAGTAAGGTCAAGTGATCGGAATGCCTAGGTGGAGGCCGCTTCTGATCAGTAATATTAATATAATTAATATTACAGCTTAATCTTGACTGAACCCTTCGGGTCACACCCAAGAAAAATATACGAACCGACTCGACGAATTAATTCGGAAGAAATTAATTCGTCGCCCGAGTATTAAATATTTAGACGTCGGAAATTCGAGCTTGGAGCGTCGAAACCGAGCGTCGGAGAATCTCAAATTTCGAGCCAAAATTTAGGATGTGGCGAGACAGGAAAATGCTTCAAGTAACAAGGAAAGCGTGCCTAATAGGAGCGTGCCACGTGGCAGCACACATGGCAAAACGCCATGTGGCAGCACACGTGGCAGCATGCATGACAGTCACCAAGTGGCAGCGTGCCACGTGGCAGTGTGCCACGTAGGCAGCATCCCACGTGGCAGCGCGCCATAGTGGCGGTGCGCCACGGTGGCATCACAAGTGGCAAGGGGCCGTGGACCCGGGGTGAAGGGTCATGGTCACGGGCCAAAATAAAATGGCCCAACCGAACCCAACTTGGGGCTCAAGGTTGGGTGACACATGGTTAGTTCACATTGCATGTGAAATGCCTTGGGGACCAAGTGAGAAAGTGGTCCACTCCTAGCCATGTGACACTTGTTACTCGTTCCTTGGTTTATTTAACTAAGGGTTGAATTCACCAATCTTTCCATGTGGGATCTTTTTGTGAAAAGTCCCACATTGAAAGATGAGTGGAATTCACAAAGCATACTTCCTTATAAATAGTCATGGCATGGCTTGAGAATTCTTTGCTTGAGTGGGAGTTAGAAAGAGCATTCCATATTTTGGGAAAAACTCTTAAACTCCATTAACACTTGGGTTTTGGTCGGACCTTGCTAACTCCAAAGGTAGCGGACCTAAAAAGTCGTGTTCGTCCTTTGTGGGTGGATACCGTTGGAGGCACAGCATTTGCGGTGCTCAAGGCTTTCAAGTAAGAGCCTGTTTTCAGAGGGCAAAGCTCGCTTCAAGGGTATGATTCGTTCTTCCTTTTCTTGTGTTTATTTATTTATGCTTTATGGTTTTATTAATTACGAGTGGTTCCTTGGGTCGGGGTTGTTTCCGCGGTAAGTCGGACTCACCAAACCCCAACAGATAGACATTTGTAGCTAATGATGTCTGAGGAGCTTCTTGTGTCAATTAAGATGCGACCAACCAATTTGTTGGCCACTTTGCATTCTATGACCACAAGGTCATCATGCGGTCGACGGACTTTGCCTCTGTCCTTTTCGGTGATGATGACTTCAGGGAAAGCGGATGTGCTGGTCGCCTGCCCCTCATCAACAGAATGGACCATCTTTCTCAGATGGTCCTTGTTGCCCTGGATGGTTGGACCACCACCGGTGAATCCGCTTGCTATCGTATAGACCGGTTCCTCATCTGTTTCAGAGCTGATAGCAGGTTGGGGAGTCTTTTTGCTCGACTTCCCAGGATTCAATTTTGAAGCCACTTTGGACTTCACAAAGGATTTCAGCGCTCCTTTGTCGGTCAGACGGTTAAGCTCCCGCTTAAGGCTTAAGCAGTCGTTGGTGTCATGGCCGACATCCTCATGGTAGTGATAGCGTTTATTTTTGTTCCGATTTTCAGCGGAACCTTTCATAGGAGTCAGTTTCTCAAGAGTTAGCCGATCCTTAATCTCCATGAGTATGGAGTAGCTGTCCTTGTGGAACTCGTACTTTGGAACGTACGACTCCCACTATTTCTTTTTCTTCTAGGCGGGCTGATCGGAGTTATCAACCGCCCAGTTCTGTTTTTTCTTTTTGCTTTCTTTTGGTTTTTGAGACGGTTGAGCAGGCCGACTCTCCTTCTGTCGGTCAGACTTCTTAGAGTCCGACTGCTTATTAGAGGACCAGAGCTCGGTCGCTTGTATATAAGCATCCGCCTCCATCAAGGCTCCTTGGAGGGTGAAGATTTTCTTGCGGACGAGTTCGAAGATGAGAGTCGACCCGTCCTTCAGACCCTTGAAAAAGTCTATAAAAGCCACTTTGTCAGACAGTCCTTGTATCTCGATTCTCACCAGATTTAACCGCCTGACGTATGATCGCAGCCCTTCTCTATCTCCCTGCTGCACATGGTCTAGATCGAGGCTCGTTTTCTTAGCAAGGATGTTCATAGAGAAGTTAGAAGCAAACAAGAACGCCAGCGTCTTGAAGCTGTTTATGCAACCAGCCGGTAGATTGCCAAACACTGCTGGGCTATTCCCTTCAGGGTGGTTGGGAAGCATCGACACCAGGCGACATCATCCAACCCCTGTAAGTACATGAGGTGGGTGTATGCCAAGAGGTGGTCTATAAGGTTGGAGGTACCATCATAGGTCCCAACCATGACATTTTTAACCTTGACCGGTTGTTCGACTTCGGCTATTTCCCTAGAGAACGTAGAGGGTTGCTCCCCAAGGTTTTGTAGCCGAAGCTGCCAGTCCAAAGGCTGATAGTTGTATGTCACCTGTCCTCCGAAGAAGGCAGGATGGATGTAAGGCAAAGCAAGCGGTTTGTATGGTGGTTGTGCCACATACTGCGCCAAATTGATTAGGTGAGGCCCCGACTGCATGAGGGGGTCGCTTTAAGGAGTCCTCGGCAGGGAAGGGGAATTCCTCACCAAGGTGTTTTGAAAACTGTCGTGATAAGTCGACGTTGAAGCCGACTCTGACATATGCTGATTCCTTAGCTGGTCGATATACTAACGAGCATCAGGAAATGTTTGTTTGCTACCATCCGGCTGAACATGCCGGATGGCTTTCCTTGTCACTGTTTTAGGGAAACGAAGTCTTGACAGGTCAAACTAAGGCCGAGCCTTCTCCAGGTGAGGAGTCGGCTGTCGGTCCTGGACCAACTTCTGTTGCCCAGACTTAGCAGGCCTTGTGGTTGACTGCTCTTTCCTAGGGGCAGCCGTCCGCTTGTTGATCAGTCCCTTGATTTCACCCTTGAGGCTACTCATGAATTTCATGAGCTTGTCACGGGTAACTAGGGCTGATCCTGCCGCCTGGGAGGCATTAGTCGCAGGCCCTATGGGCTTACTTGAGGGTCAATGGGGCCTACTAGTACCTGTCTAGTTAGCATTGCGCTCCCGCCTGTCTTTCTGACGGAGGCGCTTAGAAATGAGTGACCCATTAAGGGCCACATAGGTTTCGACATCTGCGTCGTCACCTGAGTCATGGTCCGTATGGACCTGTATTTCTTCTAGAGGCCGATTGGTCTCTGGAGGCGGCACAAGATTTTCTTGGGAAGCCATCTTAGAGGTACTCTCCCCACAGACGGCGCCAAATGTTTCAGGGTTTTTTGTGTCCCTCGTGAGAGTTACAGCTCAAGACTGGATTCCGTAAGGTCGCCTGTACCTGCAAAGCAAACGGACCGCCGGATGGTTGGTGGTCTGCCTCCAAAGATTTAGTTAGTACGGTATACAGAGTAAAACATGCGGAAGTAAAGTTATCTGCTTGGATTCGAAGCTCAAGTGTTGTCTGTTTCTTGAGAACGACAACTATGTAATAAATGTTGTGTGACGTCCTGTCATAAATGAGGGAACTGTCCCTATTTATAGGGTCTTTTGGGGAAGTGTGCCCTCCCTAGGGTTTGATGACCTAGGGAATAGGGCACACCGTTTTGCGGCGCTTCAAAGTTTTGGCCTTTGAAGGCCGCCATTTCAAAAGCGATATCTGAGTGACACGTGTCGCTCATTTTGGGAGGCCATTTTGGCGTCTCTTAGGACGACACGTGTTGCTCTCTTATTGGTTCACTTGGGATCTTCAAATACTCCAAATCAAGGGCAGTATCTGCCTGACACGTGTCACCATCTAGAAGGTCCAAGGTGGCGCCCCTTCCAGTGACACATGTCAGGCTCTGGTTGGGCCACTTGGCCAGGTATAAAATACCCAAAACAGAAAGTGCAAATCTAATGTACTAAAGATGCATTTTTATTGAGTTAATTGTGCAAATCATTTGTAATAAAGTTGCATATATTTTAAATAAACTGTGTACATAGATGAATATTTTCTAAATGAGCTAAGTATGTTTATATGCGATTAAACTGCAATTGGTTAATTAATTGACGACTTCTCTACTAAAATCCATGTTTGTAAAGGTTTAGGATGACTCATTTTCAGGGTAAGACATATACATTTCAAATTGTTTGCATAGTTATTGACGTAACGAGATTGAGAATGCAATTCGACATGACAGTGTATATGTAGAACCTAGATTAGTATCAAAGCTTAAGACTCATTGCTTATTGTTGTGTTTGCATAGCAAGACGTTCATGACCACAATTAGTTTCTTGTCACTAAGGTTGAAAATTAGAACTTAGAACAAGCATTAATGGAAGACAAGACAAAGTTTGTCGCACTGAAGAGGAAAAACTTTGGAAAAATAAAGGTGAAAATTATTGTGCAAAATTTTCTAATTTTTAATATGCATAATTTTTGTACAACATATGCATATTACGCAAGTGAAATGTTAACGTAGGAATTTTTTTGTGCGATTGAGATTTCTTCTCATTTTAAGATAATTTCATTAGATATATATATATAGGGTCAAATGAGAAGGATCGTATTATGAGAAGAATGAGAAAGAATCTCACACATTCAAATAAAAAGATCTAATGGTTCTCATTACATCCTTCATTAATGGCAAAAATGTAAATATCCTTTTTTTTTTCTACTTCCCTTTCTATTTTCCCCATTCTCTACTTCTCCCTCTTCCTTATTCATATATCTTCCCCATTTTTTTTCTCTTTAAGTTTAGAAGATGCTCTAAAATGATAACTAAGTGGAATCAAGTAAAAGTAAACATTGCATATGCTTAAATTTTAAACTAAATCGACATTATTCTTGTAAAATTTGTGCACGTTCTTAAACTAATTTGTGCATATTTATTGAGCTGAATATGCAAATTTTTTGTACTAAACGTGCAAAATTTTCCAATTATATGTGCATATTGCTAGCTGAACATTCTCTAGATGACATTGTCAGTCGATTAATCCTTATTATTATTAGGTTTACAAGTTAAAAGTCATGACCACTATTACTTTCTCATTTCTAAAATTATAAGTACAACTAGAACTATGAATAACCATTGATGTAGGAGAGAAAGAATCCAACACAATGAAGAGGAAAAACAATGATAAAATGAATGTGAATAAATTTTAAGTCAAATGTGCATAATTTTAGGAGAGAGAAAGAGGGACAAAAGAATGTGAATGAATCTATAGAAGAAAGATGTCGAGGAGGAGAAAAATAGGTTAAAAAAATCATATAAAAACTGGAAAATGAAATGTGGATGATTTTCGAACAAACTGTGCAGATTTTTTAGACTAAATGTGCATAATTTTACAAAGATAAAATTTGATTGTTGGATAAATACATGGTCAAGATTATTTTTCCAATCACTATTGAACATTAATACATATTTTAGGACACATAAATAAAAAAAATAATAGCTATAAGGTTTCTTTTATGTATGAGAAAATGTAGGTGTTGTTCGAAGTGCTATCCAACCATCTATGATTTGGATAAAAAGTATGAAACACGAAAATAATATCTGAATATCTTTGAACGTCTTTCAATTCGAATAGAATTAGGACTTTAAAAAAAAAAAGTTTTATTCAATTTTAAACTCTTTAATCTTATCTTTTAAAAAAGGATAATTAAGATATTTTAGAAACTTATAGAAGCTTCTAATTAATCTTAATTAATTTAGGAATGGGATTAAAACCTTAGGACCTTCCACATGATCATTGGGTCGTAGGTAAGGTGGACTTAGGTTTGGTTTGGGCTCAGTTTAGTATTTTGGTCATAACTTAGCTTATTCGTTATAACTCGGATTTGGGCTTATAATATATCGTTGGAAAGCTCTTTTCAAACCTCATCCAACTATTCAATCATTGGACCCAGATTATGGACCAAAATATATCGGTGTAAGCGTTTTTATAAAAAAGGACACGAAATGAATGATTTTAAGCGACACAAAATGAATTGTTTTGGGTTTAAATGCACGAAAAGAGGAAAATAAGTTATGGTTTGGGGAAATGGGCTAGGAATTGGATTGGTTTATGAAATGTATTGGGATTGAACATGGATTTAAGCACTCCAAACATAAAATACTCAACCTGACCAATAATGACGGTGAAAGGTTGTTCATCATCGGATTTGCTTTTGAGGAGATATGTTTAGGTGTCTACAACAAATAAAAAAATAGATTATTTTTTGTAATTATAGATTGTTGTTGAATATCTATGTATAAAACTTATCTTCAAGTTTATGAATATGGTTAAGTCTTTTTAACAAAATATTGTAGACATAAGATATATTATTAGAGTCGTGGTTAAAGTTAAATCATATTTATCAATTTATCATTAGGTCATGGGTTCAAACATTAATGCGAACAATTCATCATTTTTGTTTAATGAATTGCAATAATCGCATGACATGCATATTTATCAATTTATCATTAGGTCATGGGTTTGAACATTAATGCGAACAATTCATCATTTTTGTTTAATGAATTACAATAATCGTATGACATGGCGCTACATCATCGTCCTAGTCATAATGACAAGTGGCGGATTCATGTCTTCCCATTGAGTTTTAATTTATATATAGATATAGACTTATGTGCCTGGGGCGTTGCCCCGGATACTCATTATAGAGAGTGTACTTATTTGTTTGGGCATGTTTTGTGACAGGCTAAAGTCGTATCATTTAATCAAAAGTAATTCCAAAAACCACTAACTAAAATAGATAGGGAAATAGGGTCGAATCCACAAGGAAAAAATGTTCTTTTATTTCTAATAAATTATTATAATCTAAATTATCAAGTAACAAATATGATTTTTTTAATGAATTAATCTAAAGGAACAAAATAAACTAAGCAAATAAGACTAAGAGAATATTAATGAAATAAAGGCCTAGGGCATATATAGGTTCACCAATAATTAATACTTCAGGATGAAAGACAACAATCAATTATCAATGCAAAAATTAATCAGATTATAAAGGGCTTTCGCTACGTATTATAATCACAAAATTAATCTATAAGTATTAAATCGCATCTCTCAAATCTTGACTTAACCATTTATAAATTAACTGCCTATTGAAACTAATAATCCTAAACATTAATTCTAATCTCTCGAAATCTCAAATCAATGTTGCATAACTCATACAATAACACCAGCTGTAGACACCCATTTTTGTCTCCCCAAAACCAAACCCAGTGATGAGTACCTTTCACGTCGAATCATAATTGAATGAAGTGAAAGTGTGGGAAGTTTAGTGTTGCGGATAGTTTTAATTTCTTTTCTCCTCTCTCTGTTTTTGAAAACCTATTTTAAGAAAACAGCCATTCCAGTTTGGTTGGTCCATGATATGGGTCCAATAGTAGTGTAGTTGGATAGGGTTTGAAAAGAGCTTTCCAACGATATATTATAAGCCCAATTCCGATGAATATTGAGGAAGTTATGGCCAAATTACTAAACTAGGCCCGGTTTGAGTCTTACCCAATGATCTAGAGGAGGGCCTAATATAGATTGATCATTCCTAATGCAATTAGGAATGGTTTTAGTCTTCTAGATTCTTCTAGAAGGTTCTTTTCATTCCTAATTCAATTAGCATTGATAAATTGACTTTTGTTGACTTTTTAGAGTTTTAATCAGAATAAAAGAACGTTTTTGAGGAAAATACAATTTTATCCTCCCGTACGGTAATTTCTATCTAATTTTAAGAAAACGCGTCAATAATTAAGTTAGCGCCAAACGCCAGCATTAGCGCCTGACGCTAAGCTTGGCGCTTGGCACTAATAACTTGGTTTTACGCCTCAGAACTCTGTTTTGATTTTTTTATCTTTTTGGGTGATTTTCTCTATAAATAGACTTCTAAAAACCCCGTTTTCATTCACCACCTCTCATCAAAATTTTCTTTATTACTCTCTCTCTCTCTTTTCTAAACTAGCCTTCTCTCGAATACAAAATTCCGCATTCGCAAGACCTAGACACCTAGCCATATTCGAAGTTGCCTTCACCCTATATGTGAAAGGTTTAATTTCTGAGGGTTTGGTCCCAAATCTCTCTTTCAATTATTTAATATAATTTTTTGTTTTATTTTCCTTGAAGTTACTAACGCGTGTATTTTGTTATTAGAAAGAGGTACGAGGCATCCAAGTAAGTACTTTAATGGTTTAATTGTTATTATGATATAGAAATCATGATTAGATTGTTATTTTGGTTCCTAGTATCATGTTAGGATGTTTTCCTTAATTTGATGTTTAGGGTGACAACAATAAATTCCTAGTATCATGTCTAGGGTAACTTTAATACCAATTATGATTAAAAGTATGATGCCTTTTATGTTCTTCCTAATATTTATGATTGTTAGTATCATGTTAGGGTTAAAGCTTTGATTTTTATTGCTTAGTGACATGCTAGGGTTTGTTATTATTCTTGTTAGTATCATGCCTAGGATCTTACTATTATTATGCTTTACCATAATTATTGATTATAATTATTATTTGATAATATTATGTTGCTAGATATTTATTGTTATTGCTTGATCACACATTTTATGCATGTTTAAAGGGAATTCGTACTTGTAATCACGCTTAATAAGATAATTAATAATCTTTTTTAGGGTAATTATGATTATAATTCAAGTGATCTCCAATAATAGATTTGTTTGTGCATTAATATTCAACCAACATAGATAAACAGATTTAGGGTAATCCTATTGATTGCATGTTAGTCAGAAAACGCACATGAATACGATCAGAATAAAGTAGAGGCCTATTATTAGGGCAGGTTCAATCTCTTTTAGGTTAGATTTGTACCTTCATCCCCGAACTACCAGTTATGGTTCAAGACCTATTGGAGTTGACGATCTCTTGGATCGTTAAGGGGTGTAACCTTCACCTCGTGAACGGTTTACAAGTTCCTAAAAACTTGTTGGCGACTCTTTTGCTCTATCTTCTTTCCCTTTGGACGCCACCGTACTTTAGTGTATGATCACAGTGGGGTTCAAGCTAGGGATTAACGCTTGAAATTATTCCCTACAGTTTTTGGTGACTCCACTGGGGAGGATTTCTATTTTAATTCCTTAAATTTATTTCGGCAATGATTTAGAATGAGTGGATGAGACTCGAAACATTCTAAGTATTTCATGTGCGTAATTTGGATTAACATTATTGTCATATGCATAAAAAATATCTCATTGGAAAGACCATCCGTAATGAGTTAAAACATAGGTTTTTTTCAGGTAGAAAATTTGAGGAATATCTTTCACAACTAGGACCGAAATAACACTGCGCAAAACTGGAAAATTTTATCGAGCACAGAAAGCTGTTGAGGCATGTAGGAATTAGCGTCAGCAAATATAAGTTAGCACCAGAATTTTGGCTTTAGCGCCAGACGATATCCCTGTTGCCAGGCGCTAAAGCCAAAATCCGGCGCCAATCTCTGTTTGCTGGCACTAAATTCTTCCAATACCGAGCCAGAAATATGCGTTCTAATTTCGACTAGTTTTTAGCATTGTTCACTCGATCCTACTTCCTGATTGAGTTATTCTCACTTTTCTGAAACCCATATGTGTTCTACATATGGACATAACCCCCTGGGAATTCATGCTCCATCTACCTGATTGAACGCTCTGAGCAACAAAGGGTACATCCGAGAATGTTGAATTCACCAAACCATGGAAGCGAGTTTTTTCTAAAACTCGCGGTGTCCCATCCACTCGCGCCAACCCTTCATGGTTAGGCTTCCACGCGGTGCATCCGGAAAATTAACCATGGACCCTTTATTGACTAACCCATATCCCGAACTTTAGAGAACTAGAGCCATGGTTAGGTTGCAAACTCATTGCATCATATTGTGCCTACTTGACTAATTGTGTATTATTGTTGTGCATACTCTATGTGTTTTTCCTAACCGTTTGTTTGACTTAAATAAATTAATGACTAAAAGAACTTTGCCTAATTAATTAATTAATTAATTAATTAGAGTAAATAAAGTCTAATATTTTAACCAGAATTGACCTAGTACGACTTTAGACATACCCCTGTTGATTTATAATACCGAAAACAGTCTCAGATCGACGCCGTAGCAATGGCGCCAAAGTTTGAACTGTAGCACCACTCTGTGGAGTGTGGCTCCTGGCGACAATTCTGTCGTCTGGCGCTACACTATAAAGAAAGGTGCCAGTCCTGTCGTTTTGACGACAATTCGGATTATTGATCAAGTCATCACTTTGTGTCTAATTAACCAGTTTGCTAATTAATTCGGTTAAATTTTACTGTTAATAATACCTTGTTAAGTCATTAATTAAGTCTAGGAACCAAGTCCCATGGTCTTACACAAAAGTCCAAGCATGTCACTTACACTCAACGCACACACCAATACACATACTTTGTCCATGTCTAAGAGAGTCTTGTATGCGCGTTTTTTCCGTCATTTTTTTAGGGGGGTAAGTCGGATATTAATCCTCCAATTTAAATACCATACTTAGTTCCTAAAATATATACATTATTTTTGCCAAAAATATGCACCTATTTTTTATTTTTCCTCTTTAAAACCGTAAAGTCAAGGTCGATTTGAGTCAAGTAATTAAAACAAAATGGTTTAAATTACAGCGCGCGGTCAAGAAAGGAAGGGCGGTTAATCAAAGACAATCTTTTCGTACAAGTCCAACTTTTCGACAAACCCATTGCTCGTAAGAGGAAAGCTAGGACAGTAATGGCAACACAAGAAGAAGTCAATGAGCTGAGGAACCAACTGGTTACCGTGACTGAGGCACTAAAGCTCCTAACCCTTAAGATCGATGATCCCGTGAAACAACAACAAATAGACCTCATGCAAGAGAGTCTAAGCAAACTATCTAGCGACTACAAGTTTCAAGGGATTAGTTCATAAGGGGTCTCGGTGGACAAAGATCTTCTTCCGCAGAAGTTCAATGCCAACGACATCCCGAAATTCAAGGAAACTTATAACCCTTTTTTTCATTTAAGAGCCTTCGAAACAATAATGAGTATTAAGGGTATCGACAAGAAGGTGTTCCCCTCTCTGTTCTCACTATCTCTCGAGACCGTTTGCCAGCAATGGTTCTTTTCTCTCGAGAAAGAAAAAACCTCCACTTGGGAGTCCATAGCAAACGCTTTCGTTGATAGATACAAATGTAACATTCAAGTTGAGACTGACCATAGGGAACTTGAAATCCTCAAGCAAAAGGAGAATGAAGGCTTCACCTCCTTCTTTAACAAATGGAGAGAAACCTCAACTAAGATGATTGAGGTGCCGAGTGAAAAAGAGTCTGTAAGGTTATTCATAAAAAACCTTCAAGAAAAATACTCCAAGCATCTCAAGTATCAAAATAATCTCCTTACCTTCAAGGCCGTCTACGACATTGGAATCAATATTGAAGACGACCTAGCTAAGTTAAAAGCTGCCAACAATAACTCTAACAGTGGATGGAAAGGCAAGAAGAACGACAATCCTTATTCTTCCAAAACCACCCACTCAAACAATGTTAGCACTTTTAACCTAGGTGAAGTCCTTGCTATGAATAATCAAGGATAAAATAAACCATTTAGGAGGAACTTTACTCCTATTGGCATGAGTTATGACACCGCATTTGACCAACTAAATGCAAAAGGTCTTATAACTCCTATTGGACCATTTGGGGACCCACTAGTCAAAAAGAGGTCGGCTAACTGGAACCCCAATGCACATTGCAAGTATCACCAAGGTAGGGGCCATCTCACCGAGAACTGTTGGAATCTTAAAGAAGCTATCTAAGACTTAATCAACAACAACAAGCTGCCATTGCCCCCTGCTAGTAAGAAGCCAAGTATTGATAATGCGCCTCTCGCTCATTCCTTGACTATCTCTGATGAGAAAAACGAGGTTGACCCCTCGTCTCTCATCAAACCTGTTACAGAAATCCATGCCATTGAAGAAGAGGAGGAGATCTTTTTCGACGCCGTGGATAACCTTCCAGAACTAGCAAGTAAAGAGGACATACAATCGCTCACACTGTCTATAATGGAAGGATCGCACTTGCTACGTGAAACTCTCAAGGCTATAAAGGAACTTAAGAAGAAATATGACAAGGTTCCACTCCCTAAAAATGAACCTAAGAGAGAGTTCACACCCATGAGAACGACTTACGAGGCGAAACGTTTTCCTTTACAAGTCACCGAAAAACCCAAGAAGAGTAATAGACTCTACACTCCAATAGGGATCCCATATATACAAATGTTCGAAATGCTCTCCGAGAGTGGCGAGATAAAACCTCTCAAACCGAGACCATTTGAATCATTGAAAAGGACAGATAGATATTACTGTCAGTATCATCAATCAGGAGGTCACACTATCGAAAACTGATTTAAGTTCAAGGATTTAATTCAGAAAATGATTGATGAAAAGAAACTAGTCCAAGTTCCACAAGAAGAGGATGCAAATATTAATGGAGTTTGGGACAGTGATGAAGAAGACGTCTACTTAAAAGACATGGTAGGACCTCCACCTTCGGTGTCATATGCCATGGATGACTTTTGGGTTAAAGAAGATTCATTAATAGACGTCCTCACGAGATCCGGGAGAATGCAACCTCCTGTTTCAACACAACCCATGCCAACCACACATCAAGTTTCCATGCCTATCATTGAAGATAATGATATCGTCAAACAGTTCAAGAAGACAAAAGTTGAAATGAACGTATGGAAACTTCTGGCGACATCCCGAGAACATAGGTTGGCTGTAATGAATGCCTTGGACAAAATAGGGATAGATTCTGACACCACTCCCGAGGGGTTGACTAACTTCCTCACGAGTGATCTACCTAGTCCCATCAATTTGATCACCTTTTCTGACAAGGATTTATCTCCAGAAGGTGACATACACTATAAGGCATTAAACCTCACAGTAGTTTGCAAGAGAATGAATGTCCCTATGACTCTTGTAGACAATGGATCAGCCATTAACGTCTGTCCACTTAGAACTGCGAGGATGATAGGCATAAGGGATGAAGACTTAACTCTGTCAACGCAAGGAATAAGAGCCTACGACAACACTCGTCGTCAAGCTCTTGGTAAGATTACCATGAATGTAACGGCGGGAGCGATAGAACATGCTACTACTTTCCAAGTAGTAGATATCAAAGCTTCATTCAATTTATTATTGGGACGCCCTTGGCTTCATGACCTAAAGGTCGTCCCCTCATCTCTCCACCAACAAGTAAAAGCCATAGTTGGGGGAATTCCTATCACCATCGATGCTTCACCTATGAGAATCAAGTCTATAGAAAACCCAATAATTAACATGGAGCACGATGAGGATGATGAAGATTTATGGGGCTTTAACGAAGAGGTCTCCTTAATCCAGGAGGATGAAAGGACCCCTCTCGGCCACGACCCCCATTCTAACATGATCGTGAATGCTATTCTATAGAAACAAGGACATTTTCCTGGGATTACCCTAGGAAAGAAAAAAGGAATAGCTTAACCGCTGGAGTCACCTGGCTTCCCTAAATTAGATACTTTCAGACTTGGTTTCGAACCAACTCAGAAAGATCTTAAGCGAGCCCAGGAAAAATCGAAGGCACGTAAGGACGCTCGCATTCAAAAGAAAGCAATCCCAATGGATCAGTACCCTCTTACTCTTAATGGTCAATTCATAAAAGAAGGAGAGGACTATCCATGCTACGAATTTCCCGAACAATTTTTTGTAAACGGCATAAGGAAACCGGGATTTGAAATTTTCTTGGATTGTTATTTCACAGATGAAATCCCAACTCTTGTCCATAAGGAGAAAGCACCCCCATGCTTTGACTTTAATGTCATGGGATTATTATTTGGGCGAGAAAAGGATGAGCCAACATACAAAGAGGATAAATCCTCGCTCATCCAAACAGTCCTACAAAGTGAAAACTTCGAAACCTCGAAGCTAATCACTCCAGCGGAAGGATCACTACAAGGGTGGCGCAAGACCGTCAAAGTGACTACTCCAAGTGGAAGAAAGATCTCTATCACGACAGGGCAAGGACCGATGTTCGAAGAGTCGTCTGAGTCAGAGTCAGAGTCAGAGTCAGAGTCTTTCCCTATAGAGTCATCTAGGTCTTTAGTAGTAGCACCTTCCCCTTTTATCTCTTCTCCTAGAATAGTTAGTTATCAAGTCCCTGAGGACATATCACTCTTTGATGTAATGATCTCAGAGTATAATTATATAATTTCTTCTTCTTACTTCTTGTGTTCTTCTTTAACCCAAGATGACAAGCATTGCTTAACTAACAATGAAAAAGACAAAGAACTTATTAAAGCAATGGAAACACTTGAAAAGAAAACACCGATAATTGAAGAAACTGAGACGTTTGATATCTCAAATGATTCAACCAATAAAAGAGAAGTTAAAATCGGACTAACACTTAATGAACAAGAAAGAACCGATTTAATTAACTTACTTAAAGAATTCATCGATGTATTTGCTTGGTCATACGAAGATATGCCAGGCATTAATAGAGAAATATCTCAACACACTATACCACTAATTCCGGGAATGAAACCTGTAAAACAAAAGTTACGTCGAATGAAACCCGACGTAGCTCTTAAAATAAAAGAAGAAGTTCAAAAACAGATTACTGCAGGTTTCATCAAGGTATCTAAATACCCCGATTGGGTCGCCAACGTCGTCCCAGTTCCGAAAAAAGATGGAAGGGTAAGAATGTGTGTCGACTATCGAGATCTAAATAAGGCAAGTCCAAAGGACGACTTCCCTTTACCACACGTCGATATTCTGGTGGATAACACGAAAAAACATGCACTTTTCTCATTCATGGACGGATACGCAGGTTATAATCAGATTCTCATGGCAGAAGAAGACATAGAGAAAACAACCTTCATAACACCATGGGGCACTTACTGCTACACGGTAATGCCATTCGGGTTGAAAAACGCGGGTGCCACTTACCAACGTGCAGCGATTGCCTTACTCCATGACATGATGCATAAAGAAGTCGAAGTATATGTGGACGACATGATTGTAAAATCAAAAGACCGCCTAGGCCAGCAAGTAGCTTTAAGAAATTTTTTCGAAAGGCTAAGAAAATACAATATGAGGTTGAACCCATCTAAGTGTGCTTTTGGAGTCACTTCAGGCAAGCTTTTGGGTTATGTCATAAGCTCTAGTGGAATAGAGATAGACCCAACCAAGATCAAAGAAATCATGTCAATGCCACCGCCCAAAACGGAGAAGCAGATTCAAAAATTCATTGGCCGGTTGCAATACATAAGTAGGTTCATATCAAAATTGACGACGATAAGTGAACCAATCTTTAAAAATCTTAAGAAAAATGTACCAGTAATATGGGATGACGAGTGTCAAAAAGCCTTTAAAAAGATCAAAGCCTATCTCGCAAATCCTCCCGTATTAGCACCAGCACTTCCCGGAATACCTCTTAGGTTGTACTTCATAGTTACCAAAGAGATAATGGGAGCTATGCTAGCACAAGAAGTAGAAGGCAAAGAAAACGCAATTTACTATCTAAGCAAGAAAATGCTCGAATATGAAGCACGTTATACACCACTTGAGAAATTGTGCCTCGCCTTGGTGTGGGCCACAACCAAGTTAAGACATTACATGCTAGTGCATACCGTCTTTGTAGTATCCCTATTAGATCCACTCAAGTATCTATTCGAGAAATCTACACTCAATGGACGCATATCGAGATGGATAGTCAATTTGGAAACTCTTACTAATCAGTTAGAGAAGGTAGAATACACGTATCTACCTAGGGAAGAAAATCAATTTGCTGATGCCTTGGCAAGACTAGCCTCGATGGTTAGGATTCCTATGGAAATCGAGCAAATGCCTCTAACTATAGAAAAAAGGCATAAACCAGCATATATTCAAGCTATAGAATATGATGAAGTAGTCCAAGACAAATAAGAAGAAGAAGAAGAAGAAGAACTGTGGTACACGGATATACTCAACTACGTCACCAAAGGAGAATACCCTCCCCATGCTGACAAAAGAGCAAAACAAGCATTAAGACTCTTGGCTTCCCAATACGTACTCATAGACAACGAGCTACATAAAAGGGTACCTATGGGTCGAGCTCTCTTATGTGTAGGAAAAAAGGATGCCCAAAGAGCAATAAGGATAGTCCACGAAGGAATTTGTGGAACCCACATAAATGGCAAAATGTTAGTCCAAAAGATAATGCGAGAAGGATATTATTGGACTACAATGAATAGGGATTGCCATCAATACGTGAAAAGATGCCCTAAGTGCCAAATCTATGCCAATTTACAACATGTTCCTCCATCCTTGCTCTACACCTACACGTCGCCATGGCTGTTCTCTACATGGGGAATTGACATCATCGGCAAAATCACTCCCCTAGGAACAGGAGGCCACAAATATATCCTAGTGGCAATTGATTACTTCACAAAGTGGGTCGAAGCGCAATCATACGCTAAACTCACTGCAAAACATGTAACACTCTTTATCGAGAGAAACATTATTTGTCGATACGGAGTCCCACATGAAATGATACGTGACAATGGAACTCACTTTCAAGCCGAATGTGAAGAATTATTACAAAAATATAGCATTCAACATCATCATTCTTCCCCTTATAGGCCTCAAGCAAATGGAGCAGTCGAGGCAGCTAATAAAAATGTAAAGACTATCATCGAGAAAATGACGGAAAATTACAAGGATTAGCCTGACAAACTTCACTTCGCATTGTGGGGTTACCACACGTCAATTCGCACATCAACAGGAAATACGCCATTTTCCTTGGTATATGGAATGGATGCCGTACAACCTGTCAAACTAGAGATTCCATCTTTACGCATCGCGTTAGAAAATAAACTCGATGAAGTTGAATGGACTAGAGCAAGATATGAAGAGCTAATTCTACTCGATGAAAAACGACTAGAAGCTCTACATCACACTCAATGTTACCAAACTTGTATGGCTAGGCATTTTAATAAGAAGGTCAAGACAAGAAACATCAAAGTAGGAGACTTGGTGTTAAAAGCATTAAGGAAAAATGTTTTAGATCCAAGGGGAAAATTTAGACCTAATTGGTCTGGACCCTACATTGTCAAAACAATCATGTCAAGAGGTGCAACAAAATTAACTGATATGGATGGCAATGAGTTCTCGAACATGACAAATCTTGACCAACTTAGGAAATACTACCCATAATTACTTGAGTATGATACTCAAGAGAGCTACGTTTAGCCTGATTCCTTAAAAAAGGATACGTAGGCAACCCTTTACGGGTGCGACCACTTTATTTTTTTAAAAATCTCGCATCCTAGAATTAATAAAAAATTCGATAGGAGATCGACGAAACATCGGCGTCACGAAAAAAATTCTAGCGCCAGCCGATGAACGTTAGCGCCAGACGACGGCATCCGTCGCCTGACGCCAGACTGTCGCAGCCGACGCCAATCGCAAAATTGTGGCCCCAGTTTACGATTAAATGTTTGGGAATATTTCGGTGTTTTTCGGAAAATTTTCGACTTCTGTACTCGAATAAATTTCTAGAAAATCAATTCTTCGGTTTTCATTGCTTTAATAAAATAAATTTAAAGTAAATAATTTAATTAAAAACCTGGAATTTCATTAATAAAATAAATTACATTATTGAAGGAATTTAAATAAGGCTTAAATAAAATAACTTTAAATTTAAAAACTAAGTCTAATAATTGGAAATTAAGCAATGCTCTTAATCTTCTTTCTCTTTCTTAGCCCTTTTCCAATTTTTGTCTACTTCTTCTTCCTCATCCATAACCTTAGCTAGTAGGCATCCTTTAGAGAACCTACATTCAATCTTGGAGTAAATAGTTTCCCCCTCAGCTAGGACTCCATGCTTCTTTTCTACCCAAGCTTTCTTTTTTGTGGTGTCAGCTTTCCTTTATCTTTTGCAGTACTCTTCTTCTTAGGCATTATAGGTGTTTTGGACTCGATCCGTTCACCGTATTCACCTTGTCACCTAGACGACTCTTCACATCAGTTCTACTCCGATTTTTCTTCACGTCCTTTGAAGGTTTCTTCAGAAGCCGCTTTTTCACATCATTGGGCAAGGAAGGAGGAACCTTTTGGGTAATTACTTCCCATAAAGGTCTAGCGCTCCAATAAGCATCAAACTTGTCTACTTCTTGGGAGACGGGAACTCGTAGGGACGACGAAGATCACCGGAAGGAATAGTCTGAAGTAGGCCATATTGTCTTTTTACCCTGCAGGGATAATAAAAAGTCATACGCGACAAGCTTGGAAGACGGCAGAAAGGTTGCTTGTTGACACCAACCATCTTTTAGATTTTCCACCAAGGTATGACCTACTTGATGGCAAAATTACAAGACTCGAAGACCTTCTTCCATTCATGGCGCCCCATCTTAGAGAAGCGTTTCTTCCTTCTCACGAAGTAATTTGGAGTATACTTCTCAATGTTGTCCGGAGGGCTAATTAATTCCAGTCTTTCCATTAGCCACATCTGTAAAAATTGCAATGCAAATAAATTATTATTACTATACAAAAATATATTTTTGATTTCTATAATTAACAATATTATTTTTCTACCTGTAATAAAATTAGAGAGCCCCGAAAAGGTGCTTTTGGATTTTTCTTTAATTCATCAAGACTAAGCATAGTCTCTCCAACTATTAAAGGCATTGGATTTCTCCCTGATTCAATTTGTTCTAAACACAGTGGATATAATTGATTGACCCTCATTATTTTTACCACTAGTAAGAAAAAATTGATTAAGCATGCAAAACAGGAAAACCCTTCTTCTATAAACATGGAAAGATTCAAAATAAGGCCTATCAAAATAATGGAGAGCAAATTCTTTCAAATTAACTATGCTACCATCTACTATTTTTGATAGATCTCTGTCTTTTAAATTGAGGAAGCGTTCAAAATCCTTATAATAATAATCATTTATTCTAGGGATTAATACAAGATCTAGTGCAGGGAAGCATAAAATAGCACCAAATTCTTCCGGCAAAAGGCTAATTTCATCATATCCTATTCTAAAGCAATGAGTATCTACATCCCAATATTCTAGAGCGGTATGTATAAAATTTAAATCAAGATCTACCCCTTTGATACCATAAATACCCCCAAGTGAAACACATCTAATTCTTTCCTCTCTTTGGCATTAAGAGACCGACACCATTCATGGGTGTAGTTGGTAAAACTTTTGGAGACTAGAGGCATGATATTATTTTCTAAAAGCTAAGAAATATTTTATTTGCTGAAATTATGAAGAGAATCGGCTGGGCAGAGGGCTATTTATGCACAAAATCGGAGCAGTTTTCATCTAGGAAGGATTTGGAGTCAGCGCTCTTTAGCGCCAGATGCTAACTATTGGCGGCTGACGCCAGAGCCTGGCGTCAAACGCTAAGTGTAGCGCCTGGCGCTACACCAAAACGCGTGGCGCCAGCTGGCGCCAATATGCCTCATCGTACGCGCTTTCTAAAAAACCGCGTTTTTGACTTGATTCCATACTGGTAATGACTTTACGATTTCCTTATCTTTTTCTAAATATTCATTTATTTCTCCCTTTAATTAATATAGCTATTATATTAATTATATTATTTTTCTGATTTTATTTGGACTAACTTCCAAGTTTTTATAAATCCAATATTTTATTTGGCTTTTCCTTTTTTCATTTTTTCTTTTAGGGAGAGAAAGTCGGATACCCTCCATCAATAATAAAAATGACGGAATTTTTGCGCAAAATTATCTTTCACATTTCCTTGCACACACAAACATGCACATAATAATAATAATAATAATAATAATAATAATAATAATAATAATAATAATAATAATAATAATAATAATAATAATAATAATAATAATAATAATAATAATAATAATAATAATAATAATAAAAAATGAAAAAACATGATAAATAAAGAATAAACTCATAATAGTATGTATATACAAAACATGTCTAAATAATGAGTGTAATTAAAAGGCAAAGTTCTATACAAATTCAAAATAAAATAAATTAAAAGCACATGAATAAACTACGGCGCCGGGGGACGTACACCCATCATCTCATAGAACTGCGCCATGCGAGGAGTAACCTCTCCACCAGCTCCGGCTCCATCTCCAGTCTCCTCGGGAGGAGGAAAGCTCAACACAGGACCCGTCAACCCAAGGTCAACCTGAGGCTGAGGCTGCTGCGATGACGAGCCAACCTCGTACATCCCACCACCTCTAAGAGCCGAGGTAGCCTCTCCCTGGCCTACCGGCGTAGCATGCGCACCCTCAGAGGAAGAGCTTGAGCCCTCTACCGCCTCGATACGAGCAGCCTCAGAACGACCGCCCCGACCTCCTGAACTAGTACTGCGACGTCTCGAGCTAGACCTCGCCGGATCCTTCCGCACCTCGGTTCTCATGCGGGTACGAGAAGGAATGGGCTGACCCTGTAAAAGAAATTAAAATCAGAAACAGGCAAAATAGAAGCGGTAATACAAAAACATATGAAGGGAAGACTACCTCCTGAACGGCGTCGTCTCGACGGCAGGAAGCCACGTTCCTCATCCGGACAAGATGGCTCCTAAAGGCATCTATGCATCGTGCCATCGCCGAAACCACCTCGCATGAGAACTGTCAAAGAAATAAGTCAGTAAACATGCATAACATATATGGACAAAAAGTTGCAAATAAACAAGCTTACCCGAGTCTGGTGACGAGAAATCGACCGCTCCACAAAGCGCTCGCCCTCAGGAGCCGGAAGAATCATCTCCTCAATCGGCCAATATGTCCCCTGATAATGGATAGACATACGGGGTGGCACGAATCAGCAGGATCATCCTGACAAAGCAAAACAAAATCAGTAAAGCATCACTTGGGGGCTACTTAACGAAAGGTAAAAGCTGAAAAATCATACCGCCATATCTTCAGCAGGTACAGGAACTGGAGCTAACAACGGCAGTAGCTCCTCCCCATAGCATCGCCCAGGGATCGTGTAAGATCGCCAAGGGGTACCGGCTCCCTCTGACAGGCTCACCAACCTCGTGGCATTAAACATGTGACGTGGTGGAGGAGTAGGAACGACAAAGGTATCTGAGGAATGCTGAATAGCAACCCTCTCTCCAAGATACGCAGCCGCTCCATAGGTCCCAAAGAAATAGCGACGCTCAGCAGAATACTGTGCGGCTAACCCAAGGACTGCCAAGTCAACCCACGGTCGGTACAACACCTCAGGCTCCTGCAAAGAGCGTCAATCAGGCAAGTGACGAGTGGAAAATGTATGTCATTATCTTCCCTTCCCCCAAGTCAAATAAAATTTGTAAACACCTAGGGAAAGTTAAGGGTCGATCCCTAGGGAATGCAATGATGAAAACTAGAGTCTAAGTCAAGCTACCTCGAAGATGGAGTTGATATTATGGTTGGCACTATGGTAAAATAAGCAAGTCTAAACAAGTAAAACAAAGGTCTAAACACTAGGGATATGGGTTCCACATGCAAGTTCAATGATAATGCTAGTTTAAAGCTCAATCAATTAATTCAAGTATTGCAATGGACAAACAATAGTAGCAATCAAGAGAGTTCAAATGCTATCTCCTATAGGCCAATCTAGGTGTCACTATGAAAGGCAAATCAAGAAGAATCACAAGCAAACCCAATCAATTAGAGCAACTTTCAATTCAATTGTTCATGTCATTAAGAGTTGCAATGCAATCTAGATTAATCTTATAGGTTGATCACTCCTAGTCTAATCAATCACATGCAAAACTATGTCAACCAATTTAATTGCAACAAATCAATCAATCAAAGAGCATCAACTAGCAATTTCATTAATCAAACATGCTTCCCCCTTTCCCTAGCAACTAATCTACTCACTAATCATGGTGAAATTTAAGAACAAACAACTAGATATTGCTTTAATCTTCATTTCTATATCAAAATCTAAGGGAAATCAAAATAATCAACAATATCAAATTTCAATCCAAAGAAGAACAAGCAACAAGCAAAAATCAATAGCAAGTAAGTAAAAGATGAAAGAGGGAAGAGATTCTCACTAATATTGATGATTGAAAATGAAGAAATCCAAACTTGATTGATCAAATGTTGAGTTACAAATCCAAAACCAAGAACTTCTCTCTAACTTCTCTCTAGATTCTCTCTCTAAAACTAAGCTAATGAAAATTATCCAAAAATTCCCTTTTAAAAAGGAAATACAATTCTATTTATAAGCAAAGAAGAAATCGGCAGCTCCCGCACCCTCTCTCGATAGACCCGCGCCCGCGGAGAAATGGGTACGGAACCCTGCGCGGGCTATCTGGGCAGACCCCGCGCCCGCGGCAACAGAGACCCGCGCCCGCGGCAGTGAAACCCGCGCCCGCGGCTAATCCCCTACTCCCAAAGGCTGATCAGGGGGCCGCGGTCTCTCTGAATGGAGCGGCCTCTCCATTTTACCCGCGCCCGCGGAGAGCCCGCGGGGCAACTGCGGCAAGTTCCTACCAAGTTTTGGCAATTTTGAGTAACATGGGCCCGCGCCCGCGGTAAGATGACCCGCGCCCGCGGCCTGCTGGATTTGCCTTGGAAACCTCTCCGAGGCCTCTCCAAGCCCTCTTTAAGCCCTCTCTAGCCAAATGCTTCTTCCTTGCTTGATCATTAAAGTCCCAAATTGAATCCTTTGCCAAAGTGATTCTCACAATACCTACACAAGTACACAAAGAAAGGAAATAAAAGGGAAAAAGAGACAAATAAAGGAAAACACGATAAAAACACGAGAATCATAAAGAAAAGAGGAAAAAGAGAAACTAAAGGAAAAAGGACCAAAAATAAGAGAAGAAAGCATGAAAAGGGGAAAGAAATAACCCTAAAAGACTACCCTATGAGTGCCATAAATGACACTCATCAGCAAGAATCTATCTAAGGCGTCACAAAATGTCAAATAAGGAAAGAATCAAACCGAGATGATCCAATCTCGGACATAGGTAGTGGACATCCCCACACGGCGGCTGCCCCAGGAAGCGCTAACTAAAAGCCTGCGCGGCGACGGTCTCACCGGCGCAGCTGAGGGGAAGTACTCGTAGAACCGGATCTACAAGAAGCTAAAGTTATCAGCAAGTGCTAACTAAAATGTAGAGCTAAACTTTATAGGGAGTAAAGTATACCTCTACGACCCTCCAAAAGCCGGACAGAGCAACGTTCGCCCCGAAGGACCGATGCCGACATGAGTCCCGCAGTGCTCGGATGAAATCAGCATAGGCCAAGCTGGCCAAGTCGTAAGTCCCGATCCGGTGTAGATCGCGAACGGCAGGAAGGTAGTAAAGCAGCGCCCTACTACCCTTGTCAGCGGAGAACGTCCTTGACAGCAAGATAAGTGCGAAGATGCGTACCCGCTGCTCTCGGGTAGTCGCACCATCGTCTAAAGCCGCTAATAGAGACGAGCGGCGAATTCCCCTAGCACTGAACTGATTCGACTCTACCTCAGCTCAAGCCCGAATAACAATGGGACCCAACAGCTCCTCGACCTCAGGAGAAAAGACGTCGATCCCGCTGTCGAACGGCAGCGGCACGGAGCTAAACTCCAGTCCCGTAATGAGACTGAAGTCGGTAGGAGTGATAATCATCTCACCCCAAGGGAAGTGGAAAGTGTTGGTGCTATCCCAAAAGAACTCCACCAGAGCGCGGACTACATGATGACCCCCACTAGAGGCAACCATGGCCTCGGAGGTCTCGAACAGTGCAGTAAGCCCGCAAGACTCCCATAGAAGTCTCGTCAGATCGTCCCTGGCGTTGTACATCTTGTACATATCGCCCAAACCGTCACAACCGGAACCATGACAGCGTGTCCTCCCAACTGTTATGCCCCGTCTCACCCTCTTAGAGATATGTTGGACGGGGGAAAAGACAAGGTCCGCTCATCCCACTCAGGGAGTCGGCTGAGCGAAGTGGACAATTCGGCATCGTCCTCTACGGGCTCGTGCTCTCGTCGAACGTCTCGGGACCGTGAACCAGAGCCTCGCTGTCTAGCCATGCTACATTGTGTAGAATTATCATAAATTAAGGTTCTATGGTATCTAAGGTTCGCCTAACCGCATGATACTATGTTCGTAAAAAAACAGAGTACGTAGTACTAAAACAGAGCACGAATTCAAATTGAGCGTGCACGGCATTTTTCAAGTAATCAAACAATTTCTTGCAATACTATACTAATTATTGTGACAAATTGGACAAAAATTGCTAGCAAAAACATCAAGAACAAGCCACATTGTTTTCCCGACCTTAAGAGGTTCAACAATGGTGATTTGTTCATTTCTTCACCAAATTGAGTCAAACAAGTCTCAAATTACTCCCAAGGCAATATATAAACATAATCAAGCAATTTCATGGCATAAAATTTGATAAACAAAGAGAATTAAGCAATTCTAATTTCGAATTTTCAAGAAATTCGTGAATAAACACATGCAAAATTCATTAAAACCGGTGTGAGTTTGAAGGAAACTTACATAGATAGGGAAAATGGATGGAATAAGCTTTGATTTGAAAATTTGGTTGAGAAACGAGCAAGAAAGGATCAAACAAAGTTCTGAGAATTCTCGAGCAAGAAACACGAACAGCAGCAGCGGAAATGAGGAAGTGAAGGGTATTTAAGGAAAACCCGACTCTAGCGCCAAGCGTTAGACCTTGGCGTCAGTCGATAGGCTTTAACGCCTGGCGCTAGCTCCAACGTCTGGCGCTACAGCCAGATAAGTGGCGCTGATGTTATTTCAGCGGCGCCAGAACATTCGACCACTCAATACGGTTGTTCCAACCTTATGCAATATGTTTTGGGTTCCTTGGTACGCTAGTTAGCCCCTCTAAGCAATTTAACACGATTTTTAGTAATCGGCTTGATTACATAAAGTGATCGACCTGATGAAAGATCGTCTCACTTAGCTTAAAGCGCCTGAACATTGGCTCATCGCAAAAGGCACCGACGTATTGGTTCATTCAGAAAGGCACAAACATACAGGTTCAAACGCAGAAAAAGCTCCGACGTACAGGCATAGCGAAAGCAAAGTTCAAGCGAGCTTTTAAAAAAAAAAAGATCGACAAGCGGAGGTCTTCGGTAATTTTCTTTGGAAATTATCGCAACAAATGAGGATAACTTCAAGCGAGGATATCTTCGGCAGCATTCCCAAGCTTATTCAAAGCAACAATCTACAATCATTAGAACAAAAAGCGCAAGCGCTTTCCCCCCAAGCTAAAAGAAACATTGTCCTCAATGCATAGAGAGGAGAAAGACACTTCAATTTTTTTTTTTTTTTTTTTGAATTTTCTCATTAATAAAATTGTTTGAATTTCCTTGAACTCCTTAAAAGCATTAGTCCTTGCCCTTTTTTTTTTTTTTACTAAGGACGGGTTTTACATAAGCATTTGCCATTATTTACCAAATATAAACAACTCAATTATGTGTACCAATTCGAACCAAACCCCAACTTCATAGACCACAATCACCAAACATTGACCCTTGCTTCACAAAAACCAAAAAGAAGGAGAACGAAACAAAAGGCTCAAGATATCTAATTATGCGGCTTGAAAATAGGGAAAAGGGTTCAAAGGGGTAACAAGTAGGCAAATGTATCCCAAACCAAAAAGTGACTATCCTAGAAAGAGAAAAATACCTCCCCGAAAAATTTGCCTTTGTCCTCCCTAGGTAGTTCGGTCACGGTCTTAGGAATCATACGCTAAGATTCTAGATTAGGTTTGCGAAAATCAAGGATCCATGCCGCTCATGCAAGAGTATGATGAAAGATTGAACAAATATAAATCTCACATGTTTGTAGCAAAGACTCACTAAGGGTGTCAAATCAAAGATAGGAAGCAACTACCAACATGCCACAAACGAGTAGAATCCGGTTTCATGATCCCCCTAGTTCTAGACAACTATCTTAGCATGCTTTATCCTAGAATCAACCAAACGTAATCTCAAACCGTGCATACCATTATTACCTAAGAAGACCATTATTCAAAAGAAAAAGTCCAGTGCATACAAGTCCAATTTTCAAAAAGAGAAAGAGTGAAAATAAAGCCTCAAAAAGTTATGCACACAAACAAGATTAAAAGTAAAGGAAAGAAAAGAAAAGAAAAGAATGGGAAACTTAGACAAGGACAAGAAAGGGAAAGAGGAAAAGAGCAAAGATGCAATCATAACACGTTTATCCCAATCGACATACAAGCGGTCTAATGGCCACATCGCCAAAGACCCCAAACACACTAGGTGTTAAAATCATACATCCTCGAACCGTTCAACTTCTCCTAAATCTAATCTTAATCTAAGCAACCAAGAAAATGAAGAAGTGAAAATAAAAAGGTAAAATAAGAAAGGCCTCACCAAGCATCCGCTCTAAATTAAAGTACCCAAGGAGTAGGAATGTGCATCTCCAAAAGGTTCCGCAATCCAAAGCATAGGCTACGAGCAAGGTGAGTTAAAGAAAAAGGCTATATATACAAAATGAAATTGTTAGTAACTTCCAAACAAAAGCAACCAATAAAACACTTAGATACAAATTATATACAAAGACCTAGAGAAACCATCATCATCAAAATTTCTATTTATTTGTTTTTTTTTTCTTCTCAAGAAACTCCCAAAAACATCAAGAAATGAACCAAAACAACAAGCAACAGACCAACGAGACCATTAGCAAAAATCCACCAAAAGCCTTATCAAAGATTTCCCACCGAGCCCCAGGTGCTTCCCCAAACCAACATAAAACATCCTTTTTGACCCTTCCCCCTCACAAAATGAAGGCATCGACCGCGATGCCTATAATCATGCAAAATATGGAAAGGGGAGAACAAAAAGGGGAACAAACATGCATAAGGGAACTATTGGCCACTAGGGCCGGCACCATCATCACCCGTATCCCAACCTCCGGTGTAACCGGGAGGAAAACCATAGTGACCCTGGAATAGGTCAAGTTGGGATCGGGTTAATTGGTCATAGGGCTCAGGCTGAACAAGGGGCTCGGGGTGATGGGAGTGAACATAGTAATATGCGGGATCACCCCGATAATCACTCCCCCCCGAGACCCTATAATCATAAGGTGGGAAATCGCGCCTTGGCACATCGGGGTCCTCCACCCCGGGCCAATATGGGTACGTAGGGAGGTTGTCACCACCCCATGAGGGTACCAACCCTTGTTGGGGCGGCACATAAGGGTAGTTGACCGGAGGTGTGACCTCCCCCCTACGCATACTAGCGTCATACAATGCGCTAGTTTGATAAGACAAAGTTTGGTGGTCCGAGTACATACCTTGCATGCTCAATTGCATGCGCTCCATTTGGTCTCTCATGGCCTCCATCTCTCGGAGATAAGCATCCCCTTGGAAACCTTGCTGTTGTTGTTGTTGTTGTTGTTGTCGTCTTCTTTCTCTTCTTCTTCCTTGAGCATCATCATGAAAATGCTCATGTTGTTGTTGTAGTGGCGGTTGTTGTTGCTCTTCATCATATTCATCTCCTCCTCCTTCCTCCTCTTCCTCATCATTCTCATCACTCCCATCAATCTCATCATCCTCCTCCATCTCATCCTCAATCCTCCCATTGTCCCTAGGGACCATCCAAATGTTCCTAGCCTCACGAAGGATGGAGGTGGCGGCCGGGTTAGGGAGAAGGCAATGGTGGGTATTTCTCACTAGCCAAGAGTAGGTGCCGGTTCTCCTAGTGCTAGTTATGAAACGTAAAGTGCTAACTTGCTTCAAACTAATCCACACGTCTTCACTCCTTCCAACCGGAGTGCAAGACTTCAAGAACCCCTCTTGCTTAAAATACGACACAAGACGTGTCACCATGCCCCCACAATGGATTTCCCCCGTTTTGACCCCATGCATTATATCCTTGCAACAATTCATGAAGATATAGCCAAAATTAATCCTTGACCCTAACTCCGGCTTGGTAGCCATCCATAGCACCATAATCTCCTCCGTAGACAACTTCCCCAAATCTTTCTTATTAAAAACCGAATACCCAAGAATTCTATGAAGGATCCTAAGGGCCGGATGGATAATCTCACTAGCAAGAGACTTTTTCGAATCAAACTCCCTCTTGTTGGCTATGGTTCTCCACCAAGAAACCTCATTATACTCAGATTGGACAAGGGAGATAAGGGGCTCGAAGATATCACCATTGGGGTTGAAACCAAGGGCTACATTGAACTCGGCTAGGTTCATGGTGTGTTTGACATTGAAGAGTTGGAAGGAAATAATAAAATCGGTTTCCCCCACCTTATTGAACTCAAATGTGGAGAAAAATTCTATGGAAGGCTCCAAATAGGTTCTAGGGGCCGATTTTAGAAACTCACCCAAGCTAAGGTTATCTAGGAGGATGTCAAGGTCATTTTCAATTCCTAACTTGGCCATATCCTCACGAAAGTAATGTCGGGAGGGTCTAAACTTCCGGTCTTTCATTTTGTTATAGATGGGGGTTTGTTTAGACCGGTTCCAAAATTTGAGAGGGGGTAAAGGAGGAGGAGGAGCATCATCTTGATTTGTGGAATTCGGTTGGGGTTGAGGGTTTGAGGGTTGGCCTTGAGAAGATTGGCCGGGGGATTGGTTTGAGCGCTTCTTGCTACTTTTGACTCGTCTAATCAAATCCATTTTAACAAAATTCATAGAAGTCACAAGAACACAACAAACTCCCTCAAACAAATCAACTTCCTCCAAAAATTACTCAAAAACCTCCTTACAAATCCAACCAAACCACCACAAACTACAAGGTACCTGTTCCAATCAACACAACAACCAAAATCCAACAATAAACAACAACATCAACAATCATTCAATAATATAATCATGAATCAACAAGAAAAAGTAACAATCACCCAAATATGCCAATTTTCCCATAAATCAACCATACAACATAAAAATCATGCTCAAATTGAAGGTAAACAAACCAATGTAAAGAAATCAATTGAAATTGACAAAAATATTACAAAGGTTAGAAGTATACCAAGATTGGAGACTCAAATTAAACTCAAAGCACTTCAAAGACCCGAAATTTCCCGAAGAAGCACGAGAAAGAAGAGGAGGAGTGTTGAAAATGGAGGAAAATGGAAGAAATTGTGAAAAATTTGGGCAAAAGGTGAAGAAATTTGTGGGAAATTGATGTTTTGGGGTTAGGGTTTGAGAGGAGGTAGAGAGAGAAAGGGGAAAAATAAGGAGAAGAGGAGAAAATAAGAGAGGAGAGAGGGAGAAGAGAGGCGTGCCTCAGGTTTAAACCCAGTTCGCCGCGCCCCCTCCCGAAAATGCCGCGCCCGCGGAAAATCTCCTGCGCCCGCGGAGAGACCGCGGGGCAACCGCGGGGACTTCCTGGAATTTCAGAATTTTTGTACCTGATGGGGTGTCGCGCCCTCTCCTGAATTGCCGCGCCCTCTCTAAAACCTCCCGCGCCCGCGGAGAGACCGCGGGGCAACCGCGGGAAGTCCCTGGAATGGGGTTCCAAATTTGCTTGAATTTAGGCCGCGCCCTCTCCAAAAATGGAGCGCCCGCTCCAAAACCTTCCGCGCCCGCGGAGAGACCGCGGGGAAACCGCGGGGACTTCCTGGAATGAAGCTTCAAATTTGGTCGAATTGAGGCCCGCGCCCTCTCCAACAGGGAGCGCCCTCTCCAGAACCTCCCGCGACCGCGGAGAGACCGTGGGGCAACTGCGGGAAGTCCCTGGAAATGACATTATAAATTTGCCTCAAGAGGAGAAATTTCCCCCGAGGTCTCTCCTTGCCCTCGGGGAGCCCTCTCCCCAGCACTCTTAAATTTTCTTCAAACCCCTTTTTTTTTTTTCCAACAAGCGATGATAATGCCCGACCTACAAGACAAACACAAAACTAACTCAAAAATAAAATCAAAAACCAATCAAGGAAAAATAAAAGAAAAGAAAGGAAAAAGAAATGAGATGAGAATCCGGGTTGCCTCCCGTAAGCGCTTTTGGTTAACGTCGTTAGCTCGACGTGCACCACCATCTCAAGGTGGCTTGATAAGAATCATTTTGTGAACAAGTCCAACAAACAATCCCTCATAGTACTTCTTGAGCCGATGACCATTAACTTTGAATGAAGATGAGGAGTTCAAAGGAGAAATCTCCACGGCACCATTATCAAAAACATCTTTCACCAAGAATGGTCCACTCCATCTTGACATGAGCTTTCCGGGAAACAACTTTATCCTTGAATTGTAGAGGAGGACTTTGTCACCTACACAAAACTCCTTTTTCTCGATCAAATTGTCATGAACCTCTTTGGAGCGAGCCTTGTAGGTGCTAGCACAATCGTAAGCATCAAGTCGAAGTTCCTCTAGCTCATGAAGATCCAACCACGTCTTCTCCCCCGCACTAGCTAAGTCAAAATTTATCTTCTTGATAGCCCATAAGGCACGATGTTCAAGCTCTACCGGGATATGGCACGATTTGCCATAGATAAGGCGATATGGAGTGGTACCAATAGGCGTCTTAAAAGCCGTTCTATAAGCCCAAAGAGCATCATCTAACTTGTTCGACCAATCCTTTCTATTCCTTGAAACCGTCTTCTCAAGAATGAGCTTTATTTGACGATTGGAAACCTTGACTTGGCCACTCGATTGAGGATGATATGGAAGGCCGAACCGTTGATGCACTCCATGTTTCCTCAACATCTTTTGGAAAGCGTTGTGAACAAAATGAGATCCGTTATCGCTTATCACAGCCTTAGGCACGCCAAACCTTGGGAAGATGATTTTTTTGAACAACTTCAACACTACTTTGTGGTCATTAGTAGGGGAGGCAATGGCCTCAACCCATTTAGAAACATAGTCCACAGCCACAAGTATGAATTGATTACCATATGAAGATGGGAACGGTCCCATGAAGTCAATCCCCCAAATATCGAACACCTCTAACTCAAGAATGGGCTGTTGAGGCATCTCATTCCTCTTGGAGATATTCCCAACCCTTTGACATCGGTCACATGACTTCACAAAGCCCCATGAGTCCTTTAAGAGATGCGACCACCACAAACCACATTGAAGAACCTTGGTAGCGGTCTTGGAAACACCCATATGCCCACCACTAGGGTCCGAGTGGCACATCCTTAAAACACTAGGCACCTCTTCATTTGGAACACAACGCCTAAGTAAGCCATCAACCCCTCGTTTGTATAGGATGAGATCATCCCACAAGTAATGTCTTGCCTCCCTTTTGATTTTCTTCCTTTGGTTCTTTGAGAAAGAGGGTGGAAACTCCCCATATGCTAGAAAATTCACCAAGTCGGCATACCATGGGAGTTCCTTCACCTCTATGGCATATAAGAAGTCATCAAGCATTCTATCCTCAATTGGTGAACCATCATCATGAATGTGATCACCCTCAAGGCGAGAAAGATGGTCCGCCACAACATTCTCCGCACCCTTCTTATCCCTAATCTCAATCTCAAAAGTTTGCAATTCAAGCACCCATCGAATCAACCTAGGCTTGGACTCTTTCTTGGCAAAGAGATACTTGAGGGCCGCGTGTTCCGTGAAGACTATGGTCTTGGAACCCAACAAGTAACAACGGAATTTCTCAAAAGAGTGCACAATTGCTAAAAATTCTTTTTCCGTTGTTGTGTAGTTCTTTTGAGCCCCATTGAGTGTCTTGGACATATAATAGATCACATGAAGCTTCTTTTCTACACGTTGTCCCAAAACACCTCCAATAGCCCAATCACTTGCATCACACATCAATTCAAAAGGAAGATCCCACCTTGGGGCTTGAACAATAGGAGTGGAGATAAGGGCCTTCTTCAATTTATCAAATGCCTTCAAGCATTTGTCATCAAAAATGAACTCAACATCCTTTTGAAGAAGGTCATTTAGGGGCTTAGCAATAAGTGAAAAATCCTTGATGAATCTTCTATAGAAACCCGCATGACCAAGGAACGATCTCACACCCTTGACATTCACCGGAGGTGGAAGTTTCTCAATAACTTCTATTTTTGCCTTATCCACCTCAATGCCTCTATTTGAAATCTTGTGCCCAAGCACTATACCTTCTTCCACCATGAAGTGGCATTTCTCCCAATTCAAAACAAGATTGACCTTAACACATATTTCCAAACACTTCTCAAGGTTCACAAGGCACTCCTCAAATGAGACACCCCCCACCGAAAAGTCATCCATGAAGACCTCCATTTCCTCCTCCAACATATCCCCAAAGATACTCATCATGCACCTTTGGAATGTAGCGGGTGCATTACATAACCCAAAGGGCATTCTTCGATAGGCAAAGGTCCCATAAGGACATGTGAAGGTAGTTTTCTCTTGATCATCGGGGTGAATGGGGATTTGGAAGAATCCCGAATATCCATCGAGGAAACAATAGAACTTGTGCCTTGTTAGTCTTTCAAGCATTTGATCAATAAATGGAAGAGGGAAGTGATCCTTCTTGGTGGATGTGTTTAGACGTCTATAGTCTATACACATCCGCCAACCCGTGACCGTCCTAGTTGGAATGAGCTCACCCTTCTCATTCTCAACCACGGTCATGCCCCCCTTCTTTGGAACGACATGCACGGGGGAGACCCACCTTGAGCTAGAGATGGGGAATATGATTCCCGCATTTAATAGCTTGGTGATCTCCTTCTTAACTACCTCTCCCATTTGGGGATGTAGTTTTCTTTGTCGTTCGATAGAAGGAAGGGCGCCTTCCTCAAGTGTTATATGGTGTTGGCACAAGGCGGGGCTTATACCTTTAAGATCATCAATTGTGTACCCCAAAGCACCTTGGTGCTTTCTCAAAACACCACATAACGCTTGAGCTTGGCTCACGCTCAAGGATGCACTAACTATCACGGGATAAGTGGAATGAGGCCAAAGAACTCATACCTAAGGTGTGATGGTAGAGGTTTGAGCTCTACCATAGGCACACCATTACCTTCCTTTGATGTGGCCGCTTGCATAGCCTCTTGGCTTGAGATTTTCAAGCACATTTGCTCATCCACTTCTTCCATGCTTCCATTAAGCAATTCTTCATAGAATGCCACTTCCTTGCATGGTGTACCTACTTTGTCCTTGTTCAACAAAACATTCTCAAGAGCATCGTTAGAGGTGAGAAAGTGCTCATGCATGGAAGACACAACATGATCAAGTGAATCAATCATCATGCAATTTTCTAGAGAAGAAGATGGATATTTCATGCTTTCATTCAAATCAAATTCAATGACCTCATCTCCTACCTTTAGGGAAATCTTTGCACTCCTCACATCAATCATAGCACCCGAGGTAGCAAGAAAGGGTCTACCTAAAATGATTGGAATGGTAGCATCTTTATCCATTTCAAGCACAATAAAATCCACCGGGAACACAAACTTCCCAACCCTCAATGGAACATCTTCTACCTTACCTTTTGGAAACTTGATTGACCTATCGGCTAATTGCAAGGTAATGTTAGAAGGTAAGAGTTCCCCTAGTTCAAGCCTTTGATAAACCGAATATGGCATTATGCTAACACTAGCTCCCAAGTCACATAAGGCATTATCAATTTGCATCTTGTTAATGGCACAAGGGATGGAGAAGTTTCCGGGGTCTTTCAATTTGGGTGGCATTTTGTTCATGATGATAGCACTACAATTTTTGGTCAAATTGATAGTTTCCACAACCTCACAAGTCCTTTTCCCACTCAAAATGTCCTTTAGGAATTTGGCATAATTTGGCATTTGGTTGATCACATCGGTAAAAGGTAGAGAAAGATGAAGTTGTTTTAGCATATCAATGAATCTCCCAAATTGCTCATCCAATTTGTGTCTCATGAATTTTTGTGGGTAAGGGAGCTTGGGTTTCACAATTTCTTTCTCTACTCTCACCTCTCTAGGTGTCTCAACCACAACCTCATCCAATGATGCCCTATCCCCCTCATTCTCAACCAAGGCTTTCTTAGGAATCTCCTTATCCTCACCCTTCCTAGGCAATCTCTCCTCAAGAACCTTACCGCTCCTAGTAACAATAGCATTCACGTGTTTCTTGGGATCAAGACCTTGGGAAGGTAAAGAAGAAGGGCTTGCATGATCTTTCAAAGCATTAGCAAGTTGAGAAATTTGATTTTCAAGCATTTTATTGTGGGTCATCATTTCATTGAACTTCTTATCACTAACGGCCATGTATGTGTTCAACAACTTGGTTTAATTCTCAATTATTTCTTCCAAATTGGTCCTAGGTGAAGAAGGTTGGGAATAGGAATTTTCTCCTTGAGTCCTTGGAACAAATCCGGGTGGGGGACCTCTTTGAGCATTATTTTGAAAATTGCCCTTCCCTTGGTTGTTCCAAGTACCCCTATTTTGATTTTGTCCATAACCTTGATTATGGTTACCACCACCTTGATTATGGTTACCACTACCTTGGTTGTGATTTCCATAACCTTGGTTTTGATTACCATAATTTTGTCTTTGATTTCGGCCACTATAACCTTGGTTATTATAGCTACCACGAGAACCTTGGTTCCCTTGGTTTCTATAACCACCACCTTGATTATAGTTGTCAAAATTGCCTTGGTTTTGGTAATTCCTATTCCATTGACCTCTTTGATTATCAAACCTTTGAGCATTATTATTTGACACATAATTCACATGCTCACTCTCATTGTTATCAAACTCATCAACACATTCATTAGGACAATTACTAGAGTCATGATCATACGATCCACATGCATCACAAAACAAACAACCCATAGACATATTATGTGAAGAGGGAGGGGGTTGAGAGTTAGAAGGAGTACCTCTCCCCTTAAATTGGGAGGGAAGATTCGAAGCTTGGGATGAAGTAGAAGTGCTCTCCAACTTGGCTTTGATTGCGGTCATCTCCTTTCCCAAGTTTGTCATTTGGGAGGAAAGGTTGTTGATCGCATTTAGATGGTCTACCGAGTACAAAGAAGATTGCTTGCTTGAAGAGTCTCTCTCCCCATCTTGCCAATCTCTATAGTACGTCACCACGTCCTCAATGATGTCCACCACTTCTTCTTCAGTCTTGTTCATGATAGGACCCCCGGCCCCCCCATCAAGGCATGACTTGCCTTGGGGACTTAAACCGCCATAGAAGATTTGGACCACTTGGTATGTTGGGATTCCGTGGTGAGGGCACTCCCTTTGATACTCTTTGTATCTCTCCCATGCTTCGTAAAGGCTTTCATTTGGCCTTTGCTTGAACCCTTGAATCAAGGCTCTTGCCTCCGCCGTCTTCTTTTGAGGGTAAAAACGGGACAAGAAGGCCTTTGTAACATCATCCCATGTTCTCAAGGAATTGGGCTTCACCTCTTTATCTAGCCACTCTAAGGATCTTCCTATGAGAGAGAAGGGGAACAACTTGAGGCGTATGAACTCTTGAGAAACTCCGTTGACTTTGATGGTGTTGCAATATTTTTCAAATTCTTTAAGATGGTTCAACGGGCTCTCATTCTTAGCCCCACTATATTGCCTCCTCTCAATTAAGGTGATCATGGCCGGCCGAATCTCGAAATCATTTGCCGGTGTTGTAGGCGGAGCTATGCCGCACTCAAACCTATAAGCACCGGGTATTCCTAGCTCCTCCAAGGCCACTCTCAGATTTTCTCCCATGCCTTGCTCTTCTTCAATCTCTTCTTCACTTGAAGAACTATACCCCAAGGAGAATCGATTAGCTATTCTTCTTCTTGAGAGAGTCCTCTCAATTTTCGGGTCAAAAGGCACAATGGATCGATCACGAGCTCTATGCATGCAAAACTTCAAAGAAAATATTAGTAGCACGGCTACAAGTGTAGCCTAAAGAAACAAAATCTTTTTGTATATTTTTTTTTCAATTAAAATGAAGTAGACTCAACAACAAAAGCTAAGCACCAATAGCATTCCCCGGCAACGGCGCCATTTTGACGAGTGGAAAATGTATGTCGTTATCTTCCTTTCCCCCAAGTCAAATAAAATTTGTAAACACCTAACCAACCTTATATGAATATAGGGCAAGTTAAGGGTCGATCCCTAGGGAATGCAATGATGAAAACTAGAGTCTAAGTCAAGCTACCTCGAAGATGGAGTTGATATTATGGTTGGCACTATGGTAAAATAAGCAAGTCTAAACAAGTAAAACAAAGGTCTAAACACTAGGGATATGGGTTCCACATGCAAGTTCAATGATAATGCTAGTTTAAAGCTCAATCAATTAATTCAAGTATTGCAATGGACAAACAATAGTAGCAATCAAGAGAGTTCAAATGCTATCTCCTATAGGCCAATCTAGGTGTCACTATGGAAGGCAAATCAAGAAGAATCACAAGCAAACCCAATCAATTAGAGCAACTTTCAATTCAATTGTTCATGTCATTAAGAGTTGCAATGCAATCTAGATTAATCTTATAGGTTGATCACTCCTAGTCTAATCAATCACATGCAAAACTATGTCAACCAATTTAATTGCAACAAATCAATCAATCAAAGAGCATCAACTAGCAATTTCATTAATCAAACATGCTTCCCCCTTTCCCTAACAACTAATCTACTCACTAATCATGGTGAAATTTAAGAACAAACAACTAGATATTGCTTTAATCTTCATTTCTATATCAAAATCTAAGGGAAATCAAAATAATCAACAATATCAAATTTCAATCCAAAGAAGAACAAGCAACAAGCAAAAATCAATAGCAAGTAAGTAAAAGATGAAAGAGGGAAGAGATTCTCACTAATATTGATGATTGAAAATGAAGAAATCCAAACTTGATTGATCAAATATTGAGTTACAAATCCAAAACCAAGAACTTCTCTCTAACTTCTCTCTAGATTCTCTCTCTAAAACTAAGCTAATGAAAATTATCCAAAAATTCCCTTTTAAAAAGGAAATACAATTCTATTTATAAGCAAAGAAGAAATCGGCAGCTCCCGCACCCTCTCTCGATAGACCCGCGCCCGCGGAGAAATGGGTACGGAACCCTGCGCGGGCTATCTGGGCAGACCCCGCGCCCGCGGCAACAGAGACCCGCGCCCGCGGCAGTGAAACCCGCGCCCGCGGCTAATCCCCTGCTCCCAAAGCCTGATCAGGGGGCCGCGGTCTCTCTGAATGGAGCGGCCTCTCCATTTTACCCGCGCCCGCGGAGAGCCCGCGGGGCAACTGCGGCAAGTTCCTGCCAAGTTTTGGCAATTTTGAGTAACATGGGCCCGCGCCCGCGGCAAGATGACCCGCGCCCGCGGCCTGCTGGATTTGCCTTGGAAACCTCTCCGAGGCCTCTCCAAGCCCTCTCTAAGCCCTCTCTAGCCAAATGCTTCTTCCTTGCTTGATCATTAAAGTCCCAAATTGAATCCTTTGCCAAAGTGATTCTCACAATACCTACACAAGTACACAAAGAAAGGAAATAAAAGGGAAAAAGAGACAAATAAAGGAAAACACGATAAAAACACGAGAATCATAAAGAAAAGAGGAAAAAGAGAAACTAAAGGAAAAAGGACCAAAAATAAGAGAAGAAAGCATGAAAAGGGGAAAGAAATAACCCTAAAAGACTACCCTATGAGTGCCATAAATGACACTCATCAGCAAGAATCTATCTAAGGCGTCACAAAATGTCAAATAAGGAAAGAATCAAACCGAGATGATCCAATCTCGGACATAGGTAGTGGACATCCCCACACGGCGGCTGCCCCAGGAAGCGCTAACTAAAAGCCTGCGCGGCGACGGTCTCACCGGCGCAGCTGAGGGGAAGTACTCGTAGAACCGGATCACAAGAAGCTAAAGTTATCAGCAAGTGCTAACTAAAATGTAGAGCTAAACTTTATAGGGAGTAAAGTATACCTCTACGACCCTCCAAAATCCGGACAGAGCAACGTTCGCCCCGAAGGACCGATGCCGACATGAGTCCCGCAGTGCTCGGATGAAATCAGCATAGGCCAAGCTGGCCAAGTCGTAAGTCCCGATCCGGTGTAGATCGCGAACGGCAGGAAGGTAGTAAAGCAGCGCCCTACTACCCTTGTCAGCGGAGAACGTCCTTGACAGCAAGATAAGTGCGAAGATGCGTACCCGCTGCTCTCGGGTAGTCGCACCATCGTCTAAAGCCGCTACTAGAGTCGAGCGGCGAATTCCCCTAGCACTGAACTGATTCGACTCTACCTCAGCTCAAGCCCGAATAACAATCGGACCCAACAGCTCCTCGACCTCAGGAGAAAAGACGTCGATCCCGCTGTCGAACGGCAGCGGCACGGAGCTAAACTCCAGTCCCGTAATGAGACTGAAGTCGGTAGGAGTGATAATCATCTCACCCCAAGGGAAGTGGAAAGTGTTGGTGCTATCCCAAAAGAACTCCACCAGAGCGCGGACTACATGATGACCCCCACTAGAGGCAACCATGGCCTCGGAGGTCTCGAACAGTGCAGTAAGCCCGCAAGACTCCCATAGAAGTCTCGTCAGATCGTCCCTGGCGTTGTACATCTTGTACATATCGCCCAAACCGTCACAGCCGGAACCATGACAGCGTGTCCTCCCAACTGTTATGCCCCGTCTCACCCTCTTAGAGATATGGTGGACGGGGGAAAAGACAAGGTCCGCTCATCCCACTCAGGGAGTCGGCTGAGCGAAGTGGACAATTCGGCATCGTCCTCTACGGGCTCGTGCTCTCGTCGAACGTCTCGGGACCGTGAACCAGAGCCTCGCTGTCTAGCCATGCTACATTGTGTAGAATTATCATAAATTAAGGTTCTATGGTATCTAAGGTTCGCCTAACCGCATGATACTATGTTCGTAAAAAAACAGAGTACGTAGTACTAAAACAGAGCACGAATTCAAATTGAGCGTGCACGGCATTTTTCAAGTAATCAAACAATTTCTTGCAATACTATAGTAATTATTGTGACAAATTGGACAAAAATTGCTAGCAAAAACATCAAGAACAAGCCACATTGTTTTCCCGACCTTTAGAGGTTCAACAATGGTGATTTGTTCATTTCTTCACCAAATTGAGTCAAACAAGTCTCAAATTACTCCCAAGGCAATATATAAACATAATCAAGCAATTTCATGGCATAAAACTTGATAAACAAAGAGAATTAAGCAATTCTAATTTCGAATTTTCAAGAAATTCGTGAATAAACACATGCAAAATTCATTAAAACCGGTGTGAGTTTGAAGGAAACTTACATAGATAGGGAAAATGGATGGAATAAGCTTTGATTTGAAAATTTGGTTGAGAAACGAGCAAGAAAGGATCAAACAAAGTTCTGAGAATTCTCGAGCAAGAAACACGAACAGCAGCAGCGGAAATGAGGAAGTGAAGGGTATTTAAGGAAAACCCGACTCTAGCGCCAAGCGTCAGACCTTGGCGTCAGTCGATAGGCTTTAACGCCTGGCGCTAGCTCCAACGTCTGGCGCTACAGCCAGATAAGTGGCGCTGATGTTATTTCAGCGGCGCTAGAACATTCGGCCACTCAATACGGTTGTTCCAACCTTATGCAATATGTTTTGGGTTCCTTGGTACGCTAGTTAGCCCCTCTAAGCAATTTAACACGATTTTTAGTAATCGGCTTGATTACATAAAGTGACCGACCTGATGAAAGATCGTCTCACTTAGCTTAAAGCGCCTGAACATTGGCTCATCGCAAAAGGCACCAACGTATTGGTTCATTCAGAAAGGCACCAACATACAGGTTCAAACGCAGAAAAAGCTCCGACGTACAGGCATAGCGAAAGCAAAGTTCAAGCGAGCTTTTAAAAAAAAAAAAGATCGACAAGCGGAGGTCTTCGGTAATTTTCTTTGGAAATTATCGCAACAAATGAGGATAGCTTCAAGCGAGGATATCTTCGGCAGCATTCCCTAGCTTGCGGAGAGTTGTCACAAACAACTGAAGGTGATTTCAAGCAAAGTTGTCTTCGATCATATTCCCTAAGATGTACGTGGAAGATGGTCGAAAAGCGGAAGAGGATCGTTTCAAGTGAAGCAATCTTTGATAGTGTTCCCTGGCTTGTGGAAGATTATCATGGCGGAATTGGAAGCAGTTACAAGAGTATCGGTTTTCAAGGGGGATGGCATTCTCTAGCTTGCAGGAGGTCATCAAATACAACAGTAAAGCAACAACAAATCGGTTACTTTCAGAGACGTGTGCTCGACGGTGCAAGATACGCGTTTCTTAACTCTCTTATCTGTTTTAACTAACGCTAGTTTTGTAGGTATCGGCGTTACAAGAATGATTTAGGATTGCAGAACGTTCTGAATCATTCTCCGTCCCTATCGATACTTTGACTTTTGTTTTCGAAACGTGCGTTTCTCCAAACTCAGTCAAAGTGGGGGCTTCTGTAGGCACCCATTTGTGTCTCCCTAAAAACAAACCCAATAAGGAGTACCTTTCACGTCGAATCATAATCGAATGAAGTGAAAGTGTGGGAAGTTTAGTGTTGCAGATAGTTTTAATTTCTTTTCTCCTCTCTCTGTATCCCCAAAACGAAGCCAATCCAGTTTTGTTGGTCCATAATATGGGTCCAATAGTAGTGTAATTGGATAGGGGTTGAAAAGAGCTTTCCAACGATATATTATAAGCCCAATTCCGATGAATATTGAGGAAGTTATGGCCAAATTACTAAACTAGGCCTGGTTTGAGCCTTATATGCGGCCCAATGATCTAGAGGAGGGCCTAATATAGATTTATCATTCCTAATGCAATTAGGAATGGTTTTAGTCTTCTAGATTGTTCTAGAAGGTTCTTTTCATTCCTAATTCAATTAGCATTGATAAATTGACTTTTGTTGACTTTTTAGAGTTTTAATTAGAATTAAAGAACGTTTTTGAGGAAAATACGATTTTATCCTCCTGTACGACAATTTCTATCTGATTTTAAAAAAACGCGTCAATAATTAAGTTAGCGCCAAAAGCCAGCATTAGCGCCTGACGCTAAGCTTGGCGCCTGACGCTAGCTTTAGCGCTAGCGTTAGCGCCTGGCGCTAATGTCAGCGTCTGGCGCTAACCCGGTTTTACGTGTCAGAACTCTGTTTTGATTTTTTTATCTTTTTGGCTGATTTTCTCTATAAATAGACTTCTAAAAACCCTGTTTTCATTCACCAACTCTCATCAAGATTTTCTTGATTACTCTCTCTCTCTTTTCTAAACTAGCCTTCTCTCAAATACAAAATTCCGCATTCGCAAGACTTAGATAAACCTAGCCATATTCGAATTTGCCTTCGCCCTAGACGTGGAAAGTTTAATTTCTGAGGGTTTGGTCCCAAATCTCTCTTTCAATTATTTAATTTAATTGTTTGTTTTATTTTCCTTGAAGTTATTAACGCGTGTATTTTGTTATTAGAAAGAGGTACGAGGCATCCAAGTAAGTACTTTAATGGTTTAATTGTTATTATGATTCATGCTTAGATTGTTATTTTGATTCCTAGTATCATGTTAGGTTGTTTTCCTTAATTTGATGTTTAGGGTGACAACAATAAATTCCTAGTATCATGTCTAGGGTAACTTTAATACCAAGTATTATTAAAAGTATGATGTCTTTTATGTTCTTTCTAATATTTATGATTGTTAGTATCATGTTAGGGTTAAAGCTTTGATTTTTATTGCTTAGTGACATGTTAGGGTTTGTTATTAATCTTGTTAGTATCATGCCTAGGATCTTACTATTATTATGCTTTACCATAATTATTGATTATAATTATTATTTGATAATATTATGTTGCTTGATATTTATTGTTATTGCTTGATCACACCTTTTATGCATGTTTAAAGGGAATTGGTACTTGTAATCACGCTTAATAAGATAATTAATAATCTTGTTTATGGTAATTATGATTATAATTCAAGTGATCGCCAATAATAGATTTATTTGTGCATTAATATTCAACCAACATAGATAAACAGGTTTAGGGTAATCCTATTCATTGCATGTTAGTCAGAAAACGCACATGAATACGATCAGAATAAAGTAGAGGCCTATTATTAGGGCAGGTTCAATCTCTTTTAAGTTGGATTTATACCTTCATCCCCGAACTACCAGTCATGGTTCAAGACCTATTGGAGTTGACGATCTCTTGGATCGTTAAGGGGTGTAACCTTCACCTCTGAACGGTTTACAAGTTCCTAAAAAACTTGTTGGCGACTCTTTTGTTCTATCTTCTTTCCCTTTGGACGCCACCGTACTTTAGTGTATGATCAAAGTGGGGTTCAAGCTAGGGATTAACGCTTGAAATATTCCCTACACCAGCGCTAATTTAATTGCATAGCAGTAAATTAATCAATAGGATATTAACCCAAAACATTGACAATCAACAATAATATATCAACCCTTCATATTAATCATGGATTCCCAAGAACCATAAAATTAAACTATTCGTGCATAATTAAAACATGATTTAAAACTATAAGCAATTAGATAAAGCAATTAAATAAAGCATATAAGAAACAATAGTATAAAAACTCAGGTGAAGACAATAGTATCAAAACATAAACAAAACCACAAAGCTCTGCACATAACTCAAAACTAATCTATCTATCTATCTATATACTATACTAAAACAGGGTACACTAGCTCCAAAGCAGACAAGTGTCCCTGTTTTAGTTTAGTAATTTTTATTTTTTTGTTAAATTTTTTAAAATTATTTAAAAATTATTATGGTGTGTATTGTGCATTTGTCAAAAATCATGTTCATATATATTATTACATATTTACATAGGAATATTTTAGTAAAGTTCTTATTTTTACGAATGAAGTACTATATAATCTTTGTCAAATATAAACATGTATAAAATCTTTGACAAATAATATAAACAATATCTTTAACAATAAAAATAATATATTTTAATTTTATTTACATAAGTTTAATAAAAATACCTTCTATAGGCTCTGTATATTATATTATGTGGGATATTTACACTTGAGTTTTTGTATGGTTTTTTTAATTAACTTAATTTTTATAAATATTCTTATATGTATTGTATTAATTTTTTTAGTTACATGTGACATTTGTCATTTAAGATTGGTATTTAGTAGGGTGTATTGACATCAATGCTAGCTATAAACCCAAATAAAGTTATTTTAATAATTTGGCATGATTCTATTAATTACTACTACATTCATTCAGCAGTTATATATGATTGAATTATTTTGGCATGTTCGTAAAAAATAAATAAATAAATAAATAAATAAATAAAATTATTATAGGATGATTCTTACATCATGTAGATCCAATAAAAAAAAAATTATTATAGGATGATTCTTACATCATGTAGATCCACTCAATTTTATATTGTATGATTCTTCTTAACTCTCGATTGCTAAAAGCTTCCCAGTAGGTCACCCATCCTAAGGCTACTCCCAGCCAAGCACGCTTAACTATGAAGTATTCTTAGCATATGAGCTCCCTAAAAGGAAATTGCATCTTGTTGATATGAGTAGTGTATCAAATCCTTTTAAAGCAATCATGAGGGGTATTACATACACCCCCACTTGAGAACGGCAACGCCCTCGTTGCGCCTGGAAAGCTAGGGACTCCAGTATTACGCCTAATGGCAACTGGGTAGCCAAAGTGTTACACCCAGTCTGGCTACGGCCATATGGCCCCAAAATTCTCCCCCGCTAGACGACTGGCATAGGATTAATTATCCACGGTTAGCACGCGGTCGCAGGGTTGCTCTGATACCATTTGTAACACCCCGACCCCAAACAAATTAGGGAGGGGCCTATTGCCACGAAATGCACATCAAGGGCCAACAACTGTCTCCAGAAACCAACACGAGTCATTTTGGCACATTTTGTCCTCACTCATGTGCGCCCCAGGAAAACTTCCCAGGAGGTCACCCATTTCAAGACTAGTCCCAGCCAAGCACGCTTAACTGTGGAGTATCTTAGCAAATGAGCTCCCTAAAAGGAAGATGCATCTTGTTGATATGAGTAGTATATCAAATACTTTTAAACCAATCATGAGGGGTATTACTATGCTAAGAATCCTTTTGATATACTACTCATATCAACAAGATGCATCTTCCTTTTAGGGAGCTCATATGCTAAGAATACTCCTTAGTTAAGCGTGCTTGGCTGGGAGTAGTCTTCGGATGGGTGACCTCCTAGGAAGTTTTCCTGGGGCGCACATGAGTCAGGACAAAATGTGCCAAAAAGACTCGTGTTGGTTTGTGAGGACAGTTGTTGGCCCTTGATGCGCATTTCGTGGCAGTAGGCCCATTCCTAACTTGTTTGGGGTCGGGGCGTTACAAATGGTATCAGTGCAACCTTGCGACCGCGTGCTGACCGTGGATAATTCACTAGTTGAAAATATCAAAAAGGCACCCCCTAATTGCCACCGGTTCAGTCCAAACCGGTAGCAAAAATGGGCTACAAAATTGGAGGGAAGCTGAACCAGAATAAAAGGCACCGGTTCACTTCAAACCGGTGGCTAAAACATAAAGGCCACCGGTTTGAACCGGTGCCCTTGTGAGCCGTCCCTTATATTATTAAAAAAAAAAGTGGCCCTCTCTCTCCCTATTTCTTCTCAGCCCCAACTAACCCTATTTCATTCATCTCCTCCTCGCCGTTTCTCTCTCCTCCTCTTTCTCTCTCCTCTCCTCCTCCTTCCGTCTCTGTGCTCCCCGATCTCCTCCTTCTCTTTCTCTTTCTCGATCTCCTTGTCCCCCACCTCCTTCTCCACCATGAAGACCAACACTTTCACCACCACGAAGTCCTCCTTCTTTCTTTGATTCGAAGACCAACACTTTCACCACCACGAAATCCATTTTAATCGAAGACCACCACCAATTCGAGGTTTAATCGTTTTTATTTGGTTTTATTTTTTATTTTTTCTGGGTTTTTGATTTAATCGGTTTTTTAATCGATTTTTTTTTATGTTAATCCATTTTATTTTTTTTTTCTGGTTTTTTTTTTAGTTTAATTGATGTTTTTTTTTTTATGTTAATCGATTTTATTTCGTTTTTGTTTTTTATTTTCTGGGTTTTTGTCTTAATCGATTTTATAATCGTTTTTTTAAAATTGATTTTAATTCTCTTTTATTTTCTGGGTTTTTTTTATAATTTAATTGATTTTATTTAATTTAATCGATTTTATTTTGTTTTTGTTTTTTATTTTCTACCTTTTTGTTTTTATCGATTTTTAATCGATTTTTCTTTTATTTTACTCGATTTTTGTTTTTTATTTTCCGGGTTTTTTTTTTATTTTACACGATTTCTTTATTTTCTGGGTTTTTGTACTTGTTTTTTTTTTCTTTTTTTTAATCGATTTTTATTTTTAATTTCTGGGTGTTTAACTGTTTTTTTTTATTTTTTGGGTGTTTCAATTAATTCTTTTAATTGATTTTTTTTTTTGTTGTAATTGGTGCAGGTATATTGATTCAAGAATCATTATGCAAGTATATTATTATTTAGATGTTGTACTAGGTTATTTTTTATTGTGATGTAATTTTTTTTTTATTTATACTGTAATTTTTTTTTTGATTTATACTATAAATTTTTTTATTATTTATATGTTGTAATTGATCTATATTGATTGATATTCGAATTACATTTTGTATTCTATGTATATTAATCTCTACAATAAAATTACTAGATTAATATACTTTAATACCAAATACCCAAATAATTTTATGTGTAACCAAATATCAATAATGTAAAACAAAAAAAAATTAATATTTTGGGGATTATTGGCACCGGTTAACCGGTGCCAAAAGCAATAAAAAAAAATTTTGGGGTTATTTTTGGCACCGGTTAACCGGTGCCAATAACCATTTTTGCCACCGGTTTGAACCGGTGGTTTTTCATCCAAGTAATTGGCACCCCCCACATTGGCACCGGTTCAAACCGGTGGCATTGAGGGGTTTTGAACCGGTGCCAATTAAATTTTTTCACCTAGTTATTAATCCTATGTCTGTCGTCTAGCGGGGGAGAATTTTGGGGCCATATGGCCGTAGCCAGACTGGATGTAACACTTTGGCTACCCAGTTGCCATTTGGCGTAATACTGGAGTCCCTAGCTTTCCAGGCGCAACGAGGGCGTTGCCGTTCTCAAGTGGGGGTGTATGTAATACCCCTCATGATTGCTTTAAAAGGATTTGATACACTACTCATATCAACAAGATGCAATTTCCTTTTAGGGAGCTCATATGCTAAGAATACTTCATAGTTAAGCGTGCTTGGTTGGGAGTAGTCTTGGGATGGGTGACCTCCTGGGAAGTTTTCCTGGGGCGCACATGAGTGAGGAAAAAATGTGCCAAAAGGACTCGTGTTGGTTTGTGAGGACAAAATGCGCATTTCGTGGCAATAGGCCCCTCCCTAATTTGTTTAGTGTCGGGGTGTTACAGCTTATGCTCGTTACAAATAGAAAAGTCAATTGAATTTTGACCAGTTATTTGTAGCCAACAAAAGTGACCGTTACAAATAAGCATTCAAATAAAACCCTAACTTTCCATTTCCCCTTTCTCACTCACTCTCTCTCCTCGAACTCCCTCCTTTGCCTTCACCTTTCGTTCTCACTCTTTCACTCCCAAACTCCCTCCTTCTCCGTTGAACTTCATTGAAGCTCCACCGGATCAGAAATCCCTCGCTATTCTCTTCTTCTCTCATGGCTACCGGAGCAGATACTTGAGCACCAGTCCTCCGCAATTCTTGTCTTTACCCTTGCAATTCCCTTTTCCTCCCTCGCAACTCCCTTCTTCTCTGTCGACTCCAGTGGTGCTCCCTTGACGCCGGTCGTCAGCCCCTTTCTTCTCCCTCGGCTGCTAGAGTATCTTCTCGCCTAATTCCGACCACTTGTCCTCCACCTGCAGCCACCCTTACATTGCGGTATGCTAATCAATTTTTAAGTTTCAACTTTCATTCTATAACATAAATTTCTGGTTTATAATTTGAGCCAATATGATAATTTGATGAGCACAGTTGAATTAGTTTGATTTCTTTGAGTATTTTGTGTTATATGTAATTTTAATTAGTTCACTAGTTCAGTAAATTTTTTTATTTTTGAAGAATCACTAGTTAAGTACATAGGGTATTGTAGGCATCGCTTAAAGTGCGTCTACGTTAAAGTATGTTGTGAATATGCTTGGCACTCATAGGAAGTGGGAATTGACATATACGATTAGAGACAAGAAAAGTAGGGAGCCGCCAACAAGTTTTTAAGGAACTTGTAAACAATTCACGGATCATAAAAGGCAACCACAAATAAGGGACAACGATAGGCAACAACGATTGACCCGTGAAGGTTACACCCCATTCATAATCCATGAGATTACTAATTCCATATGGTTAGAAACCACGAAAGGAGGATCGGGGATGATGGTACGAAGTGAGTCATGGAGTTACATTCGCCCGCATTGGCCTCTCTTCGATTCTTATAGTGAAAAGTGATTCTTGCGATCTCAAGGGCATGCAAACAAAGATTCAATTTGCTCCAAACTACTATTAAGCTAAATTAGTTTAATATTAATGCAACATATAATTTTAAAATATTGTGATCACTTGATTAAACAACAAGATTAAAAAGGAACCTAAACCAGTTGTCCAAATTATCTTATTAGGCGTGATTTTCAATTACATATTCCCTTTAAACATGCAATATGGTGATCATAATAAATAATATAATAAGCATTAATATTGGAAGCAATTTTAACAATAATAGCATTAGTCAAATCAAATATAAAATAACCTAATCATGACACTAGCAATAAGAATAAAAATATCACGACGCAACTTGAGACATGTTCATATCAAACACATTGGAACACTTGCCCTTAGACATTGTTTTATTGTTGCTTTGCTACTTTTTTTTTTTACTTGATTTTTTAATATTATACAATTACACATCTTCCAATCCCAGGGTTAAGTGAATGTGGGTTGAATAAATGAAGGTCAAACATAGACGAGGCTCAAAGTGGTTGATGAAGAAATGGAATGTGATTGAACGGTTAACAGGGAATGACAGGGTTGCAAAGGTGCCTCAAGTCATTGGTGTACTTTGTGTTTAATTCGGTATTTGATTTTTTTTTTTTTTTTTTTTTTTTGAGAATGAATTAATGAAAAATTCTATGATCGATATGTAAAGGAAAATTTCTCATTTTATTAATGGAAAAGGTGAACAATACACATGAAACATATAAAAATTCAAAACGGAAAACCAATGCTAGACATGAATGGGGGAATCGAGATGAATGATAAAGAAAAAAAGAAATCATGAAATCTTGCACGAAGGATCTGCTGTGCGCCTTGTGTTCATTACTTCTTGCCGCCTGGAGGGACAAGAAGCTTGTTTGCATCCACGAAGTCTTGAATGACGTCCTTAAAATTCCAACATTGCTCCGTAGTGTGGCACCTTCCTTGATGGTACTTGGAATGGGCATTGGGATTCCATTTGGCGCTCCTTTCTTCAGGTTTTGGCTTTGGAAATGGCCCAATAGGTATGATAAAGCCTTGACCGTAAAGGCGATCAAAGGCTACATCATAAGTCATTCCTAAAGGAGTGTAAGTTCTTTTCTTCTTGGGCAATAGAGCATCAAGAGCTAACACTTCATTGAGATTAACTTGGCTTATATTGTTGGTAGTATTTTCATGCTTAGAAGACGAAGAAGAAGGATGGTCGTTCTTCTTGTTTTTCCAAGTGTTATTATTGTTACTACTAGCAGTCTTTATTAGCTCATCCTCGATATTGATGCCAATGTCGTATACAGCTTCAAAAGTGTTCAGTGGAAGAAATTTGAGATGTTCCCTATACTTGTGAGTCAGATTTTGAATAAAGAGGCGAACCATCTCTCTTTCTTTGGGAGGATCTACCAAGAGTGAAGCCCTTTCCCTCCACCTGTTTAGATAAGCGGTGAAGCCTTCATTCTCTTTCTGTTTGAGAATGGAGAGTTCACGTTTAGAAGTTTTTGTTTGATTGTTACACTTGTAACGATTCATGAAACTGTCGGTGACATCTTGCCAAGTCGCAGTACGCTTGGCACCTAGGGAATAAAACCATTGTTGGCAAACATGTTCTAAGGAGAGAGGGAACATCGTAGGGAAGATTTTTACATCCAATCTCTTAAGAGCCATGGTTGCAGAGAACGCCTTCAAATGGAATATTGGATTGTCAGTAGGCTTGAACTTTGGAATATCAGCAGTGGAGAACTTTTTAGGGAGCCTATCTTTCACATCCAAAGGAGCGGGAGGCCTTTCCACATGGGTGAAATCCTCAGAGATCTTGCTCATTTGCTATTTGATCTTGTACATTGCAGCCGCAGTAACATTATTTTGCTCTACTGTGATGACTCTGGTAGTGAGTGCTTGCAACTTGGTAGACATTGTTTCAATGGACTTGTTAATGCTCTCAATATCTTCCTTAGTGGCCATTGGGACAAACTGAAAGTAGTTTGAAGGTGATGAGTGATGTGGAGATGGTGAAGTTCTCTTTAAAGCCTAAGAGGTTAATGTAGTAATGACTCGTACTGTACCAATCTACCCCTGCTCCTTGACCAAGTACCATGAAATGAAATAAATTCACTTAATTGTTTGACTCATTGCTCAAGATAGGAAAGGAAGGAAAAAATAGACATTTGAAAACAGGTGAGAAAACTCCACTTATTTTTTTATTATGAAAAAAAAGGGTGCGTGAACCTAGTATACGATCATAAACGACCTGGTGCACGACTCGAGTCGGAACATAAAGAAAGGGCGTGGACTATACTTGACTCGTGAGTGATTAAGTGATGTTATAAGACTCGTGGTATGATCGTATGGCTAGACATGTGAACGGTAACCAAAATGACTGACACGTGGACCAAAATTAGCACGGAAGACCAAAATAGGGGCTGACTGGACTAAAACATAGGCACCGTGTCGCGGCGCAACTGTCGTATCACGGCAAACCTGCACCGTGGCGCGGTGCAGGCCACCGTGACACGGTACTGATTGCCGTGACGCGGTGTTTTTTGCCGTGTCACGGTAATCAGTTCTAATTTTTTTTCTTTTTTTTTTTTTAATTTTAGGGTTTGTGCTAATTACTAAGTGAGTGCGATCCATTGGAAATTGTTAGTCATAAAATAATCAACCATAGACAAAGAAAGATCGTTAATGTTAGGATCAAAACGACCAAATATACACACATAGGACACGTAGGCACAATGATGCAAAGAATAGTTCGCAACCTAAGGTCCAGTTCTATGTTCCACTATGGTCAGGTTTTATTTGGTGTCAAAAGGGTACCATGGTTAAGAGTTTGGACGCATTAGCAAGGCAGCCTCCCTTGAGGGTGTATGCCAACGGGCGGCTCCGTGAGTTCGTGATGAAATCGAACTCGACTCCATGGTTTGGCTGGATTTAAAAACTCGGATAAACCCTTATTGCCATGAGAGTTTTTGGATTGATAGAGCTTAAAACCCCTTGGGCTAAGACGTATGTAGAACACACACGTTTTTTCAGAAAAGTCGAAGGAAGTTGACTGTGAGAAGAGAAATAAGGCCACTGGAAGAATTTCACGACTGCCGCGACACGAAATAGATCACCGTGTCACGGTGCCCTGCGCCGTGACACGGCAAGCTCTGCCGTGGCACGACAGTAAGGAAATCTGACTGGTGCCCCTATTTCTTTGTTCACGACCAGGTTATCCAATTTTTCCTACGACACAAACCTGAAATACGACGTTAAAACATCTATGCATATGTAAAAATGCCAATTTAATCACAGGAATATTTTCAAGAATCTTTCAAGTCTCATCCACTCATCTTAATTAAATACCTATCACTCAAGTCAATAAATAACCAAGAATCCTCCCCAGTGGAGTCGCCAAATTGTAGGCGTCGTTTGAAGTGCGCCTACATTAAAGCATGTTGTGAATATGCTTGGCACTCATAAGAAGTTGGAATTGACATATACGATTAGGGACATGGAAAGTAGGGAGCTGCCAACAAGTTTTTAAGGAACTTGTAAACCATTCATGGATCATAAAAGGCAACCACGAATAAGGGACAACGAAAGGCAACAACGATTGACCCGTGAAGGTTACACCCCATTCATAATCCATGGGATTACTAACTCCATATGGTTCGGAACCACGAAAGGAGGATCAGGGATGATGGTATGAAGTGAGTCATGGAGTCACATTCGCTCGTATTGGCCTCTACTCGATTCTTATAGTGAAAAGTTATTCTTGCAATCTCAAAGGCATGCAAACAAAGATTTAATTTGCTCCAAACTATTATTAAGCTAAATTGGTTTAATATCAATGCAACATATAATTCTAAAATATTGTGATCACTTGATTAAACAACAAGATTAAAAAGGAACCTAAACTGGTTATCCAAATTTTCTTATTAGGCGTGATTTTCAATTACATATTCCCTTTAAACATGCAACATGGTGATAATAATAAATAAGAATAAGCATTAATGTTGGAAGCAATTTTAACAATAATAGCGTTAGTCAAATCAAATATAAAATCCTAATCATGATACTAGCAATAAGAATTAAAATAAGTAATTAAATTAATTAGGTCAATTCCCGTTGGTACACCCGTGGTTTTGACTTTTTCCATTGATACACTCCAAAAATTTTGCCTTCCCATCGGTACACCCATGGTTTAGTCTTTTTCCTAACCATGACTCACACCGTTAAAAAGTACTTCATTAAGTTAAAATAATTAAGGAAAAGACTATAATACCCCTTTTAAATATCTAATGTCTCGATTTGCGTGTTGAAAATTGTTCGGTTAAAGTTTTGGAAGTCATCTTAGTCTTTAAGGATCCAAACCTCGAAATTAGCAAAAAAAATAACGCAAATGTCTCATGTATGTCTCATGTGCGTGTGAAAAAATATCTCGATTTGCGTGTCATTAATTTTTTGTGATAGTAATTGTTCGATTAATGTTTTAGGGGTCATTTTGACCCTTTAAGGGTTTAAATCGAACTCGAAATTGTAAAAAAAATAACGAAAATATCTCGTTTTGCGTGTCATGACAAAACAAAAAAGAAATATCATGACGTGCAAAATGAGATATTTTTGTTAATGTTTTTACAATTTCAAGTTTGATTTTGATCTATAAAGGATCAAAATGAAACTTAAGACCTTAACCGAACAGTTATTATCATAAAAAAGTAATGGCACGCAAATCGAGACATTTTTTGACACGCATATGAGACATTTGCGTTATTTTTTGATAATTTCTAGTTTTATTTTGATCCTTAACAACTAGGACTCCCAAAACTTTAACCGAACAATTTTTTGACACGCAAATCGAGACATTAGATGTTTAAAAGGGGTATTATAGTCTTTTCCTTAATTATTTTAACTTAATGAAATACTTTTTAACGGTGTTAGTCACGGTTGGGAAAAAGACCAAACCATGGATGTACCAATGGGAAGACAAAAACTTTGGAGTGTATGAATGGCGGGAAAAGTCAAAACCACGAGTGTACCAATGGGAATTTCCCAATTAATTAACTACTCACATTATGCGCGTTCCTTTAAATTGCTACATCATGAATAAACTGTTAGTAACTTCAATAAAAATATAAATCAAATGAAAGATAAATTAAATAAATGTAGATTTGATTTGGTCCAAGCCCTCAGTTATTAGTACCTTTCACGCCTTGGTTTAAGTACGGAACCTCGGGTGTTGTATGGACTCCTTGGAGTGCTTAGGGAAGAATGGTATAATTAGAAATATAGGTTTAAGGCTTAGAATATGAGAGAGAGAGAATAGAATGATATTTGGTGTAAAAGAAAGGAAGAGAGAAGGATTTGATGCCCCGAACTGCAGAAAGGAGGGGGTATTTATAGGGAAAATGAGTAGAGGGAACACACAAAACCCTAAAAAGATAAAAACCCTAAAAAATAACACCGCGACACGGCAGAGAACACCGTGACAGGCACCGTCAGACGGGGGAAAATCCCGTGACACAGTGGAAAACAGTGTGACGCGGAATAGAAACAAACCTATAGAGGATAAAACGCGTTTAGGGATTACGTGGAAAAAACACGGAGCAATCCCGTGTCACGGGGTGTGCACCGTGACACGGGAAGACATGCCGTGACACGGTGGAGTTTTTGCGTCCAGATTCTTAAGCGCGTGGGAATGAGACGCAGAAAAGACACGGGAAAGCACCGTGACACGGTGAAAAATCTCGTGTCACGGTGCCATACCCCGTGCCACGTCATCATCCCCCGTGACGTGGGGAGTTTACGCGTTAAAAGAACACGGAAACAAGCAAGAGAATTCCCGTGTCACGGCACCAGGCACCGTGACACGTTGAGAATTCTCGTGTCACGGCACCAGGTCCTGTGACACGTCACTTTCCCCCACAACGCGGTGGTTTTGTTGCATGGGTGACGATTCCAGTTTTTTACGCGTTTTTATAATTGCGATAACTTTTGATCCGTAGCTCAAAATAAGGCATATAATATATAATTGGAAATATTATTAAGTCTACTTTCGAACCTGATTAGAATTAGGTCAAAAGAATTTGTATATTTTAATATATGGCCGTTTTAGTGGAAGGGTGTCGGTTTTGGGCCGAGTTTAGTGTTTTGCTCATATCTTTTTCGTTATAGCTCGAAATTGGGATTATGATATATGGTTGGAAAGCTTATTTCAAGGCCTATCCAACCAAATAATAATTGGATCAAAATTATAGAGCCATAAAATCAGTTTAGTTCGGTTTTGTGATGTGGATACGAAAAGAGGAAAGCAAGTTATGGTTTAGGGAAATGAGCTAAGAAATGGGTTGGTTTATGAAATGTATTGGATAGTACATGGATTTAAGCACTCAAAAGATTAAATACTCAAGCCTACCAATAATGGCGGTGAAAGGTGTTCATCATCGGATTTGGTTTTGGGAAGACATTTTTAGGTGTCTACAAGTATGCTATTAATGCTATTTTTATATGTTTGTGGATTGGTAATTATTGTGGAAGCTATGAATTTTTCATTGCAATTGCAGAATTATCATGAAATGGGATTTGTAATTGTTGTGTTCAGCACTACTAAGATGATTTGAGTTTTCTTTAGAAAAAAAAAAGATAATTTGATCTTAAATTTTTGTAAAGCTTCATCATATTTCGACATTTGTTAGTGAATTTGATTTTGAGTGGTTCTAATCTGTTAATGATGATGGTCAATTGATGGGGTTATTCAATTGGACACTCTTTTCATTTTTATATTAATCTATATTTGTACAAATACTATTTGCCAACGAGGGTATACTAGTAGTATTAGTAGTCACTTACAACAACAAACCAAATATGAAGCTACTGAGAAAAACTCGAACAAATTAAACAAATTTGACCCGGTATATAATTTGAAGTAATAGACTTTGGATATACTTAAGCATATAACCCATTATAGACCCAAAACTGAACCTGAAAACTCTTTTACCCAAAAATAACATAAAAACAACAAAGATAAGTAAAAGTCAGTCATTTTCAAAAGTAAATTAATCAATCTTAAGAAACCAATTAAGATTATGACAAAGTGAGGGAGACACAGAAAGAGGCCCAAAAATCCCTCCTCCTTCATAGAAGTATTGAGCTTTAAAATTGTCAATTTTAGTTTTCAAGAGGGACTGAGTTATTAGTTGTACTTGTTTACAACTAACGAGCCATTGTGCATTGGTTTTTGATGATTCTATGATGAGAAAATATAGTTGTAAGCATTAACCGCTGACAATGGAACTTGAGTTAGAAGTGGAAGTTCATATTAGATTTGAGATCATCAAGGAACATAACAACCACTTCAAGATCTCCAAGGTAAGCTATCATATCAGCAAAAGTTTTAAAAGTTATATTTTTACTGGTTTAAGACTACATAAGATATAAGTTCTTGTTCACATGACGGCATTAGATGAATTGAATTGATATATTTTTGGTATGAATGCAATATGTGAATTTATGAATTGATTAACTTATGGTTCTGTCTTAACTTGTCATATTCTTGTATATTTCTTTATGGAACAAGACTTGATGAAACATAACATGAGTATAAAGTATTTTTCCCTTAACTTATGTCAAGATTGGGTTCCTATGCATGTTAAACTTGAAGTAAAGAATGTACGCTTATTGTTTATGTGTCACACTTAGTTCTTGTGTTGTAAAAGACATACTCACTTGCCTAAGAGTATTAGAGGTCTCATAACAGAACTATGGGTGTTGTCAAACACAAAGTTCCTAAGTTGCAAAAGGAACAATGGAAGAAACTTTGATGGAACAAGACATGTAAGTTCCCAGACCGTTTGTATCTCACCCGTTTAAATTTCAGAGGGAACTAACCTATCTATTAGCCAACTTTCAAGCATCCACACCATATTTCTTCTAATGCAACATTATTCTACAACTTTTAGTTGTGTGTCCGTGTTGCGCTATACTTAATTCATATTTTCATATATTCGAAATTCGATCTATCGACCCTATTTCCTTATCTTTTCATATAGCCATACTTCTTATTCTTAATTCCCATGTGCTCTAAGTTTGTTCATCATATTTTTATGGATCAATGAAACGTGAAGAATGGTGATCACATGTTGAGGGGGAAGTTGAAGAAAAAGAAAAGAAGTAAGCACTTGAAAAGGAAGAAGAATGGTAAGGAACTAAGGGGGAATAAGGTAGGAACCAAGAAATCAAAATGGTTCAAATCTGGTTGTGGAACTCAAGTGTATGAGTAAGTATTATCTTCATTGATTTAAAATGTGTTATTTTAGGAAATCATGCAAAATATGTGTAATGACACCCTATGTTAAAAAAAAAAAGAATAAGGGTGATCCAATATTTAATTTCCTAGATATCTAAATATGAAGAATATTGACTATGTTGATGTCGTGTACTCGTATACTTGGTAAGCTAGCTAGTGAAGAAGCAACATTAAACGTTGAAGGAACTTGACTATGAAGCTGAAATCTATTTAAATTCCAGTAAGCAGAATGTTTCTCAAAGAAGTTGGTAGTTGAAGTAAGGGAACTTGGTTATCAATTAGCAAGATGAATATGTGTTGTGTTTAGTAGGAGGTTCAAGAGTATGAAATGAAGAACAAATGTGGTGAATCATATCATCTCAAAAGGTCTAAACGAAGAGCACAAATTCCACTTCATGTTCCCTCTACTTATTTTGTTCCGTATGGTTCTATATATATCCTTTGAGCTTGCGCTTTCATTTGCCTATTTATGCAATCCATTTCTAACTTTTTAGCTATGTTCTTTACTTGATTTTTAACTTCTTATTTGTCAAGTTCAATTAAGGGTTTTGAAGTTGGGCCTTTGGATTGTGAGTTGGAAATTAGTGTGGAAATGGAATCTGTGTTTGAAAAGTGAGTACCTTGAGGCTTTTAGGAACAACAAGTGTTTAACCATTATATATTTACTTATTATATGGTGGTAGGTGTGACATATATGACTTTACGCGTGTGTAATTTACGGAAAACAAACGTGTGAAACAATACCCTTTTTTATAATGACAAAAGGAGGAAGAATATGTATGATGCTTATGGTATGCAATAGTTAAGTTTAAAGTTCTAACATCATTATCGTTGAAAGTATATATATATTAATAATGGTGTTTATTTCTAAGTTCCAAACTGTGTGAAGTTCCTTTGTATGTTCCTAACTTGTTCTAATGTTATCTCGTTGAAGAATTAAGGGGGAATAAATGTACAACGATTTATTCTTTAATGTGTGATAAGCATCATTAGTTTGTCATCATCAAAAAGGGGGAAATTGTTGAGTAATTAGGTTTTGATGATTGTAAACTAATGATGATTATCTATCTAACGTGTTTGTTAAGTTATGCATAGAAAGAACAAGTTATTCTTGGAACAGGATACAAGGAACCTGAGCAATGTCACATATATATATATAAGGAACCTGAGTAATATATGATAAGCAATAGAGAAACAAGAACAATGATGAGTGTTATGGTTGATAAACATGATGATGGCTAAAGAACCATGAAGGTAACTATGTAAATAAGTGTTTGCATATGTTAGCTTCATAAGGTAAGTACTCTATGCATACATGAGTTGTATACGGGTAGGAGTATTTACATAAGCTTTAAGTTTAATTAGTTCTCTCACTTGAAGTTTGTTTATGACAAATAAACTTCAATCTAATGTTCCTCTTAAGTGTTTATGTGAAGACAGGAACTGACTTAGGTGAAGTCAATGGGTTGGAACATAAAAGACTTCAAGAGGAACAAGAGAGAATGAATGAACCTAAAGCAGGTTCTCCCATAAGAACCAAACCAAGAAGGAACCAGAAGATATTCTCTAACGAGATGCAGAAGGAACCTTTGGCAGGCTTTCCCACGAGAGTCGGAGCATGTTCCCTAACATGTACATGAAGAGTTCCCTAACAGGAACTTAGTTCTCTAACAAGAACTATCTAAGTTCCCTAACAGGGACGTTCCCTAACAGGAACATTCCCTAAAAGGAACTTAACGTTGCCCCGAGATCTAGAATACATCAATACTACAAGATTCCAGAACAAGAGTTTCAAAGAAACAACATGAAGACGGAGAAATCGAAGTATATCGCTCTAGGATTTATGTAAGTATGTTGGACATAAAAGTCAGTCTGGAACAAGTCTAAAGAACCAAAGTGAACTCATGATAGTCAATGAAATTAGAGTTACTGACTTGTCAGGAACTCAGAGACTGTCAGAGTTCCGAAACCTAATCGGAACATAGGTCTGCACGTCGTTAAAGGTCGCAGGTCGAATTTAATGATATAAATATTTACCTAATACGTGCATATCTTTTAGGGATTTGGTTTTACAGAATAAAAATATTTATTTTCTAATAAATCCCTTTTGGAAAAAGATAAGTTATTTTTGGAAAATATTTTCAGTAAAATAAGTTTTAAATAAAATCTAATTTTATGGAAAGTATATCTTTTGTTAAAAGATATGGTAAATATATCTTTTATAAAAAGATATGGTAAGTATATCTTTTATAAAAAGATATGCAAGTTTATCTTTTGTAAAAAGATATGGTAAATATATCTTTTGTTAAAAGATATATTAGTATATTTGGAAAATATAAGATTTAGATAAAATCTGATTTTATGATAAATATATCTTATTATTATTGATAGAATATATTCTTAACAAAAGATATATTTTTGGAAAACTTATTTTTGGAAAACTTATTTTTGGAAAATATCTTTTATTTCTATCTTTTAATAAAACTTATCTTTTACGAAAAGGATGATTTGGGTGTACTATAAATATGCTCATATGTATTCATTCAAAGTCGAGGCTGATGAAGCTTTGTGGTCGTGCTTAATGGTTTCATCCTTCACCACGAAGCTAAGTCAAACCTCCAGGTCAAAGTTCCAGTCAGGTTTCGGTTAAAGTTCGTCCAGTAATTTCCAGACAGATCTCGATTGTCCAGCATATTAGTTTTATCTCTTTATTCATCGGTATGTATTTAGAGTTATTCTTTGGGATCTTGTAATTGGGAAAAAGGGTTTTGAGTGTTTTGTGTATTGGGGTGTGAGAGTTCGTGAGGATTCTCGTTATAATTGTATAGTAAGAGTAGTTTGTGTAAGCTTCTAGGTGAAGCTGTGGTTTTGTACTTAGGTGGTACAAGTATTTAGTACTTTGGCAGTACGTGTAGTGCTTTGGTGGTACGAGTGAATTTAAGTGTGGTGCTTAGATTGGGTAGGATAGGGTCCTATCAAGTAGCAAGTCCAGTGAGCAACTTGTGAAATAAAGGTCCGTGTCTAATAGGTTGTAACTTGGTGTTTGCCCTATTATAGTGAAGTGGTTTGTGCACTATTTGAAATCCCTAAGGTAGGGTCGAGGTTTTACTTCCAGTTGGGCCCTGGATGCTTTCCTCGTAAAATCTTCTTTGCATTGTCTAAGTTCCTAACAACAATCAGTTTTATATTCCGCGAAAAGTAGGCACTAGGAACATACTACAATTCACCCCCCCCTCTTGTAGTATATCATCCGAAATAGCAGGGGCTGAGGCGTTGGCTGTCAGATTATGGGTTTGCTTGGCTGTACGCTTGGGTTTCCAGAAGGTGGAGGTGGAGTGTGAGTGTGTGACTCTCTGGTTGTGATTAAAGCTATTAAAAAGCATACTGTGGGGTTAACACCCTTCGACCTGATCATTGAAGACATCACCATGGTAGGAAGCTCTTTTGTTTCCTTTTCTTGTAACCATGTTAGACGTAATGGTAACGTTGTATCCCACTCTATGGCTAGAGTGCTACCGGGTGTTGGGGATGAACAAGAGTGTTTTTTACTCCTTTCCGCAAGGTATTTTTACCATGGCGGAAATGGACTTGTTGTAATTTGCTGGTTTGTTATTAATATAGTCCCCTCTCCTATTTGTCTCAAGAAAGTTACTTAATTCTACCAGTACACATGATCTTTTCACCCAAGATAATTTTTGTATGGATTGGTTGTTTGAATGGGTATCCTCCCAAGGATCTTGTGATAGGATTGCCTGGCCAACCAAAAGTTGGATTCAGACAGTTTGCTGGCTACATTGATTTGGGTGATAAGACTGGTGGGAGCTTGTTTTACTACTTTGTTGAAGCTGAGAAGGATCCTGACCATAAGCCACTCACTCTTTGGCTCAATGGAGGTTAGCTTCTTGCTTTTCTGTCTGCTTCATATCTTGACGTTCCATTGTACATTTTTTTCTTTGTATTTGAATCATTGAATGTATTCTTCTCACTCTTTGGCTACAAGCACCATTGACTGCTCTGCATTCATCATTATTGATTATGTATTGCTATTCCACTAAGATGCCCTGATATTTCTATGTCGGCTGGAGTATCCACAAGGCCTTTAAAATTTCATACCTTAAACGAGTGACCAAATAACTGGCTTGATTACAGCTTTTAATAGGAAATTCCTGTTTTGTGTTTGTCTTCTCTTTTTTGCATTTTATCAGATGTGCTCCATACCTTTATTTGAATATTATTATTATTATTATTATTATTATTATTACTATTATTATTATTATTATTATTATTATTATTATTATTTCTGGTAGGTTTGGGTTTATTTCCGGCTGCTAGGTGAATAATTGTTCTTGTTTAATTTTTAATTTTAAGTGTTGTTCTTTAATTTTCAGTTTTAATTAATTTGTTGTGGAAACTAACTATACTAATGTGACTGTTCAATTTCAATTCAAAACCTTGTAAAATTTATATGAAATAAATTTATATTTTTTGAAAATTTGATGAGTCTGAAATAAATTTGCATGATTAGCGGGAGAATATGCAGTAATAATAAATTTGTATTTAATTGTATTGTTTGCCTAAAGAACTAAATGAGAAAATTCCATGTTTTGAGCTTTCTGAAACTGTTTTACCTCGGGTTATGCAACTAAGATCTGCCGTTGAAAGTATTATTCGTGAACAACCGCGATGAATTCAACCCCTAGCTCTGTTTAGCAGCTATTGAGCTACTCACTTCTGCAACAACTCACTAGGTTTGTTGCGTTTCAGTACTTTTCAATAAGAAACTGTAATGATGCCAGAGTATCTTATTGTTGATTCTATATGAATGGATTGAGTTGTGCTTAAAAAAAATTTGAATTTTATGTTGGAGTAAACTATTGCTGAATTTGTATGAATTATCTAGCTATGTATATATCTGCTTCCGATCTCTTATTCCCATATATTGATTTATAGTATTATCTTGTGCCACTAGGCAGGCAAAAATGCATTATATGCCACCATTTACAATGTGACCAAAGGAATGAACAAAAATCTTAATAATTGTTAAAATGTATAGTATTAAGCAGCAACACAAGATACAACATACATCTAAGTATCAAACTGCTCTGATTTTCTTGTTTTATTGAAATTATTACTCAATTTTAATTGTTTTTTTATTTTATGGAAATTTGTTGTAGTTTGCATTTCCATCTAGTTTAATTCAATTGAACTGTTGTTTTTATTTTGCTTGAACATATCCTTGATTTGTTGATTGATCTTGAATGTATTAGTATTTATTATGCATTATATCTTCATCTGCCTAGATACCTATTCAAGATAAAAGTACCTTAGGCAATTTTGAAGCCTTTGTGGCTCTAAATGCTCCAAAAAGTGAGTAAAGGTCATATTTCATTGATTTCAACTCATAGAAACCAAATACATGTTAATTATGGATGTTATGAGACTTCTTTCTATAAATTGGACCAATACATGAAAAATGGGGGAAAAAAATCCCTTAGGCAATTTTGAAGCCTTTTTGGTTCTAAGTGCTCCCAAAAGTGAGTAAAAGGTTATATTTCATTGATTTCAATTCATAGAAACCAAATATAAGTTAATTATGGATGTTATGAGCTTTATTTCTATAAATCGGACCAATTCATGAAACATGGGAAAAATAGAAGTCCCTTAGGCATTTTTGAAACCTTTTTGGCTCTAAATGCTCCTAAAAGTGAGTAAAAGGTCATATTTCATTGATTTCAATTCATATTACCAAATATAAGTTAATTATGGATGTTATGACTTTTAATTCTATAAATTGGACCAATACATGAAAAATGGGGAAAAATACAAGTCCCTTTGGCAATTTTAAAGCCTTTTTGGCTCTAAATGCTCCCAAAAGTAAGTAAAAGGTCATATTTCTTTAATTTCATTTCATAGAAACCAAATATAAGTTAATTATGGATGTTAAGAGATTTATTTGTATAATTTGGACCAACACATTAAAAATGGGAAAAATAGAAGTCCCTTGGGCAATTATGAAGCTTTTTGGCTCTAAATGCTCCCAAAAGTGAGTAAAAGGTCATATTTCATTGATTTCAATTCATAGAAACCAAAATATAAGTTAATTATGGATGTTATGAGTTTTATTTCTATAATTTGGACAAACACATAAAAGATGGGAAAGATAGAAGTCCCTTAGGCAATTTTGTAACGACTAGAGTCAACACATGAAAGATGGAAAAGATAGAGTTGTATTTCTTTAATATGAAATATGGGAAAGAAAACATTAATTCTAATAATTGTTTTTATTTTGTAACCTCATTCTTTTTTTTTTTTGAAGGATTTTTGTTCAAGAAAAGCCCCCTTATGATGTTGGTGAGTTGAATGTAGTTCGAGAATAATGGGCGCAATACTTTAGATCTAAATATTTATTGAATGCATAATTATTAGGTAGAATAATGTAATATTATAAGTATTTTATATTTATTGGATAAACTTATACAAGTTTTTATTTGTAATGTATTATTTATATTATTATGTCTTATTAATTTCTACAAATGTTTTGTTCAGTATAATTGTTTATTTACAGGTATATATGTAGAGGAACAGGTTTATTATCACAGGTTATAATTATATTAATTCCAAATATAAATAAATGCTGCCGAAATTTAATAATTTTTTTTTAATTTACAGACTATTTGTAACGGGCAACAAATATGCCCGTTACAAATAAGTACTTATTCGTAACAGGCATTAGTGTTGCCCGTTACAAATAAGTACCAATCAAAATACAATTCGGTATTTGTAACTGGCAAAAAAGTGTTCGCTACAAATAATAGGTTATTTGTAACGAGCAACTGAAAAGCCCGTTACAAATAACCCATTATTCATAACGGGCATCGTAATTTCCCGTTACGAATAATAGGTTATTCGTAACAAACATATATATTAGGTGCCCATTACGAATAACCTATTATTTGTAACGAGCACCGCCCGTTACAAATAACAAAGGCCATCCGTAACGACCACATACGTAACGGACGCTGCCCGTTACGAATGGGCAATTTTTGTCCGTTACAGATGGGCTTTTTCCCACTAGTGGATGGAAGAATAAAAAAATTATATAAAGCAAAAGTAGCTTAGTGGAGAGAATTGGAGGAGAGGGAACATGAAATTAATAAAATATGATTAATAGTGGGTCCACTAGGTGAGATAAATTAAATAAATATTGTAAAAGCTTTTCAAATAAGGAAATGGAGCAAGTATTTTAAAACGGCCGAAAAAGGAAAGTGGAGCAAATATTTTAAAACGAGCGGAGGGAGTAATAGTCTTTATAATCAATAAAAATTTATATCCTACATATATGAAGTAAGTCTATATACTATACTAAAACAATATACTAGCTCCAAAACTGACACGTGTCCCTATTTTAGTTTTTTAGTTTATTTATTTATTTTTTGGTAGACTGTATAATTGTCGAAGATATTATTATTTAAGATGCTCCAAGATAATATCCTTGACTTCTTAATATTATTCCTCAATCAATATTATTTACGGATATTCAACATATATTTTGTCCATATTAGTTGACTTTAGATTGCTTAATTCAAAGAGGGTATATGCTTATTTTGTAGATTATATTTAAACTATTCTTATTAGCACAAGTACAACTTGTATATGCTCTAGACTTTTTTTTAGTTCCAAATGAGGCTACAAATAACCTAGAAAAGGAAAAATCAAACAAGCAAAAACAAGAAAATTAAAAGAAAATAGAAATCTAAACACCTAATTACGGAGGAATAAAACCCTTTCATGGTACTACAACAGGAATAAAAAGCACTGTATTGAGTTAATGAACAAAGTTTAATTATTTTTAAAATGAGGTGGCCAGTGACTCAAGTAGAAATGAGAAAAAAATGACTTAATGTAGGTATTGATTATCAATTCATTGAGTTAAATTACATTTAAACTTTCCATTCAATTTAAAAATAAAAAAAGTTCCTATTAGAGAAAAATGAGATTCAATCACTAGTAGAAAACTCAATTTGGCACCGGTTCAAAACCCCCCTAAGGCACCGGTTTTGAACCGTTGACAATTTTGGGGGTGCCAATTCATCTAAGAAATGCCACCAATTCAAAACCGGTGGCAATATCTAATATTGGCACTGGTTAATCGGTGCTATAATTGATTTTTGGCATCGGTTAACCGGTGCCATAACTATTCCCATTTTTTTTGTATTAAAGTCAATTGGCACCTGTTAACCGGTGCCATTTCATGTATTTTTTTTTTAGTTTGCTTTTTCCACTTACATATAATCAAAGAATTAAAGATGATTAAATATAATCAAAACACCATCAAAAAGAATATTTGAATATGAAATATAATCAAAAATATATTCATCATTAAAATTTTATTTTACAATACAAAAAAAAAAAAAAAAATTGCAACATCAAAAAAAAAAAAAAAAATTACAACATCGTAAAGAAAATTCCAAAATCAACACCTTGATTCTTCACCTACATCAATTAAAACACCGAAATTAATAAAACTCACAATAAACTAAAAAACCTCCAAGATTCATGAACTAAAAAAAAACCCATAAATCATGAAAAATAAACCCCGAAAATCACGAAAAATAAAATCAACCCAGGAAATAATAATTAAAAAAAACCCCAGAAATCACGAAAATTAAACACAGAAAATCACGAAAATTTAAATCAACCCGGAAAATAATACTCGTAATAAAAAAAATCCCAGAAACCCCAAACATAAACCCGGAAATCACGAAATTTTTTTTATAAAAAAACCCCAAAAACGCATGCATTAACCCAAAATAATCGATTATTTTAACCGAAAATTAACCCAGAAAAATCAAATTGAAATCCGAAAATCGATTTAAATCGATTAATGAAACCCAGAAAAATCGAGTTAAAATCCAAAATCAAACCCAAAAAAAACATGCAAGAACCCAGAAAAATCGATTAATTAAACCTAAAATCAAACCCAAAAAATCGATTAAAGTCGGTGTTGTTCGTGGTCTTCATGGTGGTCTTGGGTGTTGGACTTGGTGGTGGTCTTCGTGATTAATTGTCTTCGGTGGTCGTCTTCGGTGGTGTTCGTGGAAACGAAAGAGAAGGGGACGAGAATCGGGAAGAACGAAAGAGAAAGAGAAAGAGGGGAGACGAGGACGGAGACCTGGTGCCGGTGGTGGTGAGATGAGGGAGCAGCCAGGAGATCTAGAGAGGGAGAGGAGAGAGAAGGAGAGAGAGGAGTGGAGATCAGGAGAGAGAAAGGAGGAGGGAGGCCGAGTGTTTAGGAGAGAGATGATGTAGGGTTTAGGAGTATATAAGGGGTTTTTTTATTTAAAAAAAAAAGGAAATGCCACCGGTTCGGTTCAAACCAGTGGGAATAATTGTTTTTCCCACTGGTTTGAACCGAACTGGTGGCAAAAACCTCTCCTAAAAAACCAACCTAATTTTACCCATATTTTCCCCACCAGTTTTGAATAACCGGAGGCATTAAGGCGGTGCCATTCTTCTTTTTTTCACCTAGTGAATTGCTTTCCTAGAGAGAGAAAGAGAGAAAAAAAACCCACCTTTGCCCCCACAAAACTTCCCTAAACACCAACACTCTTGCTAAACCTACCCCCCTCCGCCGCTTCATCTTCCCAATGAAGATGGCCCAACTTTTCTTGCTCAAGGATCCACACTAACCCTTCTTGAAAACTTTAGTAATAATGCCCAACCCCAATTTTCTATTGGCTCTTGCAATTGTTACTACTTTTTTTTTATCACAAAAGCTAATCTTTTTGGAAAATTTACCTCTTAAAGATCCTCTAATTATGATAAATCAATGATCCAAATCAAGCCTTACTCTGTTTTCATCAAGATCCAGTGGTTGTGTGGTGTTGTGTTTTCAAATACGAAAGTTAAAGGAGCTGTAATGATTACTTTTTTCGTCTACTCCAAGATCTGTAAGCTTTGGAACCAGATCTTTGCTGCAAGAGACACTACCCCATCTTAGAAAATCTCTTTGATTACTCCGTCAGGGAAGTACTTGAATATTTTTTATTTCATTTTTTTTAATTTTCTTGTCATTTTATCTTTCATCTCCTGCTATTTTATCATGCATGTGTTATTTTTAATTAATTTGTCTCTTGGTTTGTTGAATCTAGGCCATTGCATGTCTTATGGGATTGGGGAAATTTATTTTTCTGCTTTCTTTTTTAATTTTGATTTTGCTTGGGGAAGGGTTTTAGTACTCTATTTAAACTCGAGTCCTCCTGATCTTGAGTTCATCGTCTTAAGTATTTCCTCTTCTTTGCCTACTCATTTTCTCAACAAAGCGCTCTTTCTTCTGTTCAGTTCTTCGTTTTTCTTCTTATTTTCTATGTCGGATAATACTCCTCCTACTAGCTATGCCAGTATTCTTACAAGATAGTGTTTTGCTCCTACCATTTCTGTTACCCAACCTAGATCTAATGAACATGGATATTACACTATGGATAGCAATCCTAGTGAAACCAGTCCTGTCACCTCCCTGCTCCTCAGAACACCCTTTGGGAGGTGACATTGCTGGTGCTTCTTACCATTCCCATTCTTCAAAGGGTGCATGTTCTCCTCCTTTGCCAATTTCAAATCCAGTTCACGCCTGTGTGAATGTCCAAGCTCCTGTTCTATTTAAAGCCTCAATCGCCCTACATCAATCTACCGTTTTTATGCCAAGGTGTGTGGCGATTTTGTTCCTTCTTCTGCTATCACCTCTAGATTACTTAGGGATTGGAGTTTTATTCATGGTGTGGTGTCCATTAGTTACCTGGTTGATGGGTGGTTTATAATTCGTTTCTGTAACTCCATTGATAAAGCTGCGATTTGGGAGAGTAGACCTTGGTTTTTGCAAGGCCTAAATTTTGTGTTGATTCCTTAGGTGCCTAATTTTAAGCCCCTTACAACTTCTCTTTCTCATGTAGATCAGTGGGTTAAAATCCCCTCCCTCCCCACTGAGTATTAGAATCGGAGTCATCTTTCCTTTATCACTTCAAAAATTAGCAAGTTTATCAAGCTTGACAAGTACACCTCTAAAAATGATGACAAAGCCCAATTTTCTAGGGTCTGCTTAAATATCGATATCTTGAATCCTGTTCCTTTCACCCTAACCATGCATAATGATGGTGACGCTATTGTTTTCTTTTTGTCCTATGATGGGGTTCATGAAGTTTGTCCTCTTTGTGGTAAAAAAGAACATACTCTTAGTGGCTGTCCTGATAAACCTAAGCCTTCCATTGACCTAGTTGTTGCTCAATTTGAAGCTAGCACCCTCGACTCTCAGGGTGAGCAACCCTCTTCTCTTGGTTCTGATTGGATTAGAGTCAAGCCCCAACGTCGGGGTCGTCCTAGGTTTCTTCCTAGGGGGTAAGGCTAGGAGAGGTTCTTTCCACGGTACTTTCTCTAGGTTTAACAATTCTTCCTTTGTTCCTTCTTTTGGTCCTAATGTTGATTCTTAGCAAGCAGTTGCTCCCCAATATCCCTCTGTTTCTTCTACTCATTCTAACCATGTTGATATGCTTCCTTTGGCCAACACTTTCTCTGCTCTCGGTGATCTCCGAGTTCAATCTGGAGAAAGTATTACCCTTCATCCTCCTGCTGGCCCTTTTGATATGTCTATGCCTCTTCATGAAGATGAGGAAGATGATCTGGATGACAACTTTATCAATGCTTTAGAGGTGATCCACCATAACCCTAACATCACTCTGAATGCAGAAATTTCTATTTCTTCTCCTTCTTCTGAAGAAACTGCCATATCCAATGGTTCTAAGAGGAGAAAAGGGAGGAGGGTGATGCCTACTCTTCTCATCCCAACATGGAGTTTGACTAATATAATTATTACTATGATGCTGCAATAGAGTCTGAGATTCCAGATTTTTAGTTTACTTTCGATGTATAAAAGGGCTACCTTTTGTCTTCTTTTTGTGTTTTTGGGGTTCAATTGTGCTTTTATTCCTTCTATGTATGTTGAACCTTCTCCATGTAGCAGTTGCTTTCTTATCTTAACTTTACTAATGCAATATATTATTTCGTATTATGTTTCTGGTGTGTCTTTTGTTGATTTTTTGCTTTAGCTCTTTTTTCTGTTTCGCGATTTTTACAATTCTAGTGGATTCTTCTCTAGACTTATTTTTCTTGTTTTGTTATCTTTTTATGGTTAACTTTCCCAGTAATGCTGACTACTCCTTCTGCAATAATGTTGCTACTTGCATGATGTTTTTATTTTTAAAAAATGTTGGGCCATGGCCTTATTATCTCTTTGTCCTAGCTTTTACTCATGTTCTAGTTCCTTTTATTACTACTGGTGGTCTCTTTATTGTTGTTGTTTTCCTATCTTTACTGTCTCGTCCAGGGGCTTTGTTCCTTGGCTATGTAATTTCCTGGTGTTTTTTAGACCCTTGTTTTTCTATGCTTCGGATTATTATTAATGTAGGTCTATGGCTCCACCTTTTGGTGGTAGCTTGCACTCATCTCTTTTCTGCTAAATTTGGTTTTATTCCAGGGTCAATTGCTGCCAAATGCTTGTGTTGGTGCCCAGCTAGCAGCTTTTGGCTTCTCATGACTTCTTAGATTGACCATAAATTCTCTGTTCTTGCACATTCTTTTTGTTTGGGATTAAGTTGTAGCTATGGCCTTTTCTTTGTCCATAGAAAATTTAGTTTGCTTTCCTGTCTGATTTATTTCCTTATCTTTGCCTACAAATTTATCTTGTATAATTGTAATATCTCAATATTTGGATATGTGGTGCATGCACCAGAAATCGAGTGCTTGACGCTCGCTTTGACATCTTTGTGACATTGTCACATTTTCCAGAGACATTTATTTAGATGAAAGTCTTAAGTTGGAATATTCAAGGGGGAAAAATGCCTGAGGCTCTTGCCGAATTGATCCATTTAAAGAATAAACATAATCCAGATATCATCTTCATTTTGAAAACTAGAACTAATCATAATAATAGCAAAAATATATTAAAGGCCCTCCATTTTGAGAACAAACATATTATTGATCTTATTAATCATTCTGGAGGTTTGTGGGTCTGTTGGAATAATACTAATATAACTATGAAAAGTATTGAACTTAAAGAGAGATGTGCTCATTTGTTAGTAAATTTTAAACCTTTGAATAGAGATATGGTTATCACAGGGGTTTATTGTCCTGCACAAGAAGCTGACAAACCTTTGTTTTGGAGTTATTTAACCTCATATGGTATTAATACAACTCTTCCGTGGCTTGTCCTTGGTGATTATAATGATATGTTATTTCACTCAGATAAGCTAGGAGGTAGAGCACTTACTAGTCAACAACTCCAACGTCTATCGGCCTTACTTTCTAACACTAATTCCATTGAGGTACCTTGCACTCAAAATGCTTTTTCATGGAAGCAATGCTAAAATAACAAAGTAATATATGAAAGGTTGGATAGAGCCGTCTCTGCAGGGAATAATTTCAAGCGTTAACCCCTTGCTTGAACCCCACTATGATGATACACTAAAGTACGGTGGCATCCAAAAGGGAAGAAGATAGAGCAAAAAAGTCGCCAACAAGTTTTAGGAACTTGTAAACCGTTCCCTGGGTGAAGGTTACACCCCTTAACGATCCAAGAGATCATCAACTCCATAAGGTCTAGAACCAAATTAAGGTTCTGGGGATGAAGGTACAAATCCAACCTAAAAGAGATTGAACCTGCCCTAATAATAGGCCTCTACTTTGTTCAGAACGTATTCATGTGCGCTTTTTAATTAACATAAAATCAATAGGTTTAACCCTAAACCTATTTATCTATGTTGGTTGAATATAATGCACAAATAAATCTATTATTGGCGATCACTTGAATTATAATCATATTAACCCTAAACAAGATTATTAAATATCTTATTAAGCGTGATTACAAGTACCAAATTCCCTTTAAACATGTATAAAAGGTGTGATTAATCAATAAATAATATATATATCAAGCAACATTATCATAATAATAAATAATAATAATAATCATAATAATTATTATAACAATTATAAAAATAATCATGTTAAAGCATAATAATAGCAAGATCCTAGGCATGATACTGACAAGATTAATAACAAACCCTAGCATGTCACTAAACAATAAAAATCAAAGCTTTAACCCTAACATGATACTAGCAACCATAAATATTCGGAAGAACATAGGAAGCATCGTAACAATCATATTTAATATTAAAATTAACCTAGACATGATACTAAGAATATCATAATAACAATAGAAACATGATTTCTACATCATAATATCAATAAAAATCAATTAAAGTACCTACTTTGATGCCTCGTACCTCTTTCTAATAACAAAATACACACGTTAGTAACTTCAAGGAAAATAATAAAAAAAACAATTAAATTAAATAATTGAAAAAGAGATTTGGAACCAAACGCTCATAAATTAAACCTTTCACGTCTAGGGCAAAGGCAACTTCGAATATGGCTAGGTGTTTCTAGATCTTGTGAATGTGGAATTTTGTATGTAAAAGACTAGTTGTAGATAGAAAGAAAGAGAATGAGAAAATTAATGAATGAATTAGAGAGAATGAGAATTGAAAACTGGTTGTAGGTGAATGAAAACGGAGTTTCTAATACGTTATTTATAGAGAAATCAGCCAAAAAGATAAAATATCAAAACAGAGCACTTGGCGCACGTGAAACAGAGTTGGCGCCAGCACCAGCTGATTGGCGCCAGGCGACAACACTAGCGCCAGGCGCCAATGGCTGGCGCCAGGCCTAGCTCCAGGCGCCAATGCCTGGCGTCAGGCGCTAGTCCTGTTTTTGACGCGTTTTCGAAAATCAGATAAGTTTGCCGTACTGGAGGATAAAATCGTATCTTTTCCTCGAAAATGCTTTTTGATTTTAATTAAAACTCTGAAAAGTCAACAAAAGTCAATTTATCAATGCTAATTAAATTAGGAATGAAAAGAACCTTCTAGAAGAATCTAGAAGACTAAAACCATTCCTAATTGCATTAGGAATGATAAATCTATATTAGGCCCTCCTCTAGATCATTGGGCTGCATATAAGGCTCAAACCGGGCCAAGTTTAGTAATTTGGCCATAACTTCCTCAATATTCATCGGAATTGGGCTTATAATATATCGTTGGAAAGCTCTTTTCATGCCCTATCCAACTACACTACTATTGGACCCATACAATGGACCAATCAAACTGGATTGGCTGTTTCCTTAAAATAGATTTTCAAAAACAGAGAGAAGAGAACAGAAATTAAAACTATCCGCAACACTAAACTTTCCACACTTTCACTTTATTCGCTTATGATTCGACGTGAAAGGTACTCATCACTGGGTTTGGTTTTGAGGAGACACAAATGGGTGTCTACAGAAGCCCCCACTTTGACTGAGTTTGGAGAAACGCGAGTTTCGAAAACAAAAGTCAAAGTATCGATAGGGACGGAGAATGATTTAGAACGTTCTGCAATCCTAAATCACTCTTGTAACGCCGATACCTGCTAACTAGCGTTAGTTAAAACAGATAAGAGAGTTAAGAAACGCGTATCTTGCACCGTCGAGCACACGTCTCTGAAAGTAACCGATTGTTTTGATGACCTCCTGCAAGCTAGAGAATTCCATCCCGCTTGAAAACCGATACGCCCGTAACTGCTTCCAAATTAGAAGATTGCTTTTTCTGAAACAATCCTCCTTCGCTTTGATAATATTTCCACGTCCAAGGGAATACTATCGAAGATTGCTTCTCTTGAAACAATCCTCAATTGTTTGTGACAACTCTCCACAATCTAGGGAACGCCACCTTTCTGTTTCGATGTTCACTCGTCTCTGAACAAAGAGCTTCCTTTTTTCGGGTATGTTCACGCGCCTCTGAACAAAGAGCTTCTCTCTTTTTCTTTTTTTAGAATATGTCCACGCGTCTCTGAACAATACAACTTCTTTTTTTACTATGAACTTCTAAATGATGTGTCCACACGTCTCTGAACAAAGAGCTTGGTAATAGGATGCCCACGCATCTCTGAGCGAAAGAGCTTAAAAATAGGAGATCTTTGATGATATGTCCACGCGTCTCTGGACAATAGAGCTTCGGTACTTGAACGTTTGTTGCGATAATATTCTGAAGAAAAACTTCCGAAGACCAACGTTTGTCGATCTCTAAAGCTCGCCTGAACTTTGTTTCCGCTATAACCAGTATGTCGGTGTTTCCGTGATGAGCCAATTCTTAGGCGCTTTAAGCTAAGTGAGACGATCTTTCGTCAGGTCGATCACTTATTTGCGGTTGTAATCAAACCGACTACTTAATCCTGTCAAATTGCTTATAGGGGCTAACTGGCGTACCAAGGAACCCGAAATTGTTGTATGAGGTCGAAATCACCTTTCTGAGAGGCTTCGAGCTCCGTCGCTGCTGAAATATCTCTAGCGCCAGGAATTGGAGTAGGGTCTTCCCTATTCTGCTACACCTGTATTTATTTTTTACTATAGAACTTTGCCAATTTCTTGAATTATCTTAGGGTTGACCTAAGGTTTAACGTTTCTTGACTCATCGACTTGACACGACTCAAGGCATAATCTTGACTCGCTGTGATTGACTTACTCGAGGTTGACTCGACTCAAAGTGAAATGACTCGTGTGTTAGACTCAAATCAAAGTGATATGACACGACATGACTCAATGTGCACATAACTCGTGTGTGATTGTGCTACTCGAAAAATGCAAAAAAAATAAAAATTTTCCATCATTTTTGTGGAGGGTACCGACTTTCTCCCGGAAAAGAAAGACGCGAAAAAGAATCGAAGTGTTAAGATGCATGTTGAACGAGCTTAGTCAAATGTTGTTTGATACTATCTCTCAAGGTGAAAGGATTAACCCATCCTAGGCTATCTCAACTGTTGACTCCATGATGAAAGTATTTGGGTAACTTAGGCACGGAGGCTAAGTACTTCATACTTCGTGATGCAATGAAAATTATGATTGATGAGTGATGTTGATATGACAAGGCATGCTTCAACGTTATGTTAAGATTTCATGACAAAGGGTTCCTAAGGGAAATATATTTGGTCATGTATCTGTGCAGTGTGTGAGAGTGACACTAAATTTAGGCCACAAGAGCTAAGTGTGTGGAAAGAATATTATTTTTAGGAGAGTCAAATTATGGTGACTCTTAGGCTAGGTAAGCTAATGATGTAGGGATCAAGCCCCCAAGTCTAGCTCTAAGTAAATAGGGATGAGCATAGGAGATCCCTTGATATGATCATGGTGTAAGTGTGTGAATGTGAATATGAATGCATTTTATTACGGTCGCACCTCAATGTGAGGTTGCCTACGTATCCGTTAGGAATCAGGCCGAACGTAGCTCTAGCCGAACCTCGCACAAGTGTATGTATACCTTAAAAAGGTCTTTTAAGGGTTGTAACGTGGTAAGGCTAAAGGTTATAGAAGAAGGGGATAAAGGCTCAAGACCCTCGATAAGCCCCCAAGGTGTGCAACCTTGCTTTTGAATATTTGTATTTTTATGCTTGAGTTTATACTCTTTTTTAGCTCTCTTTTATCTTTTTCTTTAGCATCTGTTTCATTCTTATAAGTGTGGGCAATCCCGATCATGCGGTCTATCACTCACTTGGCATTCATGTTTCTCAGGCACGGTACCGAGCACTCGATAAGAGACTCAATATGAGACGTGTTCTTATCAAAGATATTTTCATATCAAAGATATTGGAACACTTGCCCTTTTGTACACACTTATTTATTTGTTTGCTTTTGCTTATCTTTGATATTTTAGTATTTTGAATCACTCAAGCCTTTTTGAAATTGCATAAGTTGCACACCATTCCATCCCATGGTTAGGTAGATGTAGGTTGAAAAAATGAAGGGTCTATCGTTAGACGAGGCTCAAAGTGGTTTACCAAAAAAAGGATGTATAATTGAAGGGTGAAAGGTAATATGATGTGGCTACAAGGGGTGCCTCAAATCATTGGTATACCTTGTGCTTAGTTTGACATGGATTTTTTTTTTTTTTTTTTTTTTTTTTTGCAATATAACGAAATGATCATATATAAGGAAATAAATGCTCATTTTATCAAAAGAAAAAAGAATCTGCAAAATTCATCTAAGGGAAAAGAAAAGGTGCCTATGCTAGACTTATTGGGGAAAGGAAAAAATGAAAAAGATTAGAAAAAAGAGGTCACGAAATCTTGTCGTTGAAGCTCGCCTCTTATCTTTTGTTGTTTCCTTTATCATCACTCGCTTTTCTTGTAAACTGGAGGTATGGGAAGCTTGCTATTATCAATCAAATGTTGGGTATCCTCCTTTAGCTTCCAACAGCTCTCAGTAGCATGACCCCTACCTTGGTGGTACTTGCAGTGTTCGTTTGGATTCCAACTAGGCAATCTTTTCTTAAGTGGGGATCTTTTATAGGTCCAATGGGAGTAATGATTCACTTGGCATGGAGTCGATCGAAAGCATCATCGTAGCTAATTCCAATAAGGGTAAATTCCCTTTTTGGTTGCTTTTGATTACCCATGTCTAGGATCTCACTAAGGTCGAAAGTACCAACACTATTACTAGAGTAGGTGTTTCTGGAAGAAGAAGGATAGTCATTCTTTTTCCCTTTACAGCCACTGTTACTATTGTTACTAATCTTGGCCTTCTTGTCGCGCGGAGGAACATGAAGGAGATTTGAATCAATGAAGTCTTGAGCACGATCCTTGAGGGCGAGGCACTTTTCAGTAGTGTGACTGCGACCTCTATGGTATCGACAATAGGAATTTGGATCCCAATTGGGAAAACGTTTTTCTGATGGAGGGTCTGGACTGGGACCAATGGAGCGAATATGACCTTGATCATGTAGGCAGTCAAAAGCTTCATTGTAAGTCATTCCTATTGGTGTGTATTCTTCAATGGTCCGTTTTGCCTGTGGCTTAGGATCATTGAGTTCTTCATTAAACTCTTGGCGAGAATTTTGTTCGATGACCATCACCCGATTTGCTAATCCTTCTACCACATTCAAGAGCATGGCAACGACATCTTGCAATTTTCGAACGTCCTCTTTTAGACTTGACGAGCTGAGTCCTCCCTGGTATTATCTAAGAAAAGACTTTCATCCTCCTCAATCATGGCCACTTCATCGAGAGAGGTCATATAAGTTGTCTCGATCATGGGCTCTCCTACAGGTGTGATAAGAAGTGATGGATCGAAGGATGCTTGGTCATCTTCGATGGCTAGAATCTCGGAAGTTTCATTGCTATCGATCAGATCTTGAATAACTTCTATGAGTTTCCAACACTTCTCGGTGTCGTGACCCTTTCCTTGGTGATATTTGCAGTGCTTGTTAGGATCCCACTTAGGTGGCCTGGCTTCTGGAACTGGATCTTTGATAGGCCCTATGGGCATGACTATTCCTTTGTGATGTAGCTTCTCGAAAGCCGTTTCATAACTCATACTAAGTGGAGTGAACACCCTCTTTGATCTTTGGATTCGTGGTTTAGAGGCATTCTTGGCATGTACTTCATTAATGGGAGAGGAAGAAGAAGGATGGTCGTTCTTCTTTCCTCTCGCACTATTATCTTTCAGAAGGTCATCTTCAATGTCAATGCCTATATTATACACAGCCTTGAAAGTATTCAAGTTGTGTTGGTATTTTAAATGCTTTGAATACTTCCCTTGGAGATTCTTGATAAACATCCTCACAAATTCTTTTTCGGTAGGAACCTTGACCATATTAGCAGAAGTTTCCCTCCATTTTTTGAAGAAAGAAGTGAACCCTTCGTTTTCTTTTTGTTTTAACATGTCAAGTTGTCTGTGGTCTGTTTCGTCTTGAATGTTACATTTATATCTATCTATAAAAGCATTTGTTATCGATTCCCAAGAAGAGGTTTTTTTTTTCTCGAGAGAAAAGAACCATTGTTGATAAACGGTTTCGAGAAATAGTGGGAACAGAGAGGGGAAAACCTTCTTATCGATACCCTTAATGCTCATTATAGTTTCAAAAGCTCTTAGATGGAAGTAAGGGTTATCTGTTGCCTTGAATTTAGGGATGTCAGTGGCGTTGAACTTATGTGGAAGAAGTTCCTTGTCCTGAGAGACCCCTTGTGAACTCATGCCCTGAAATTTATAGTCACTAGATAGCTTGCTTAAACTCTCTTGCATTAGGTTCATTTGTTGTTGCTTCACGGGATCATTGATCTTGAGTGTGAGGAGCTTCAGCGTCTCAGTCACGGTAACCAATTGGTTCCTAAGCTCATTGACTTCTTCTTGAGTTGCCATTATCTTTTTAGCCTTCCTCTTTTGACGAATCGGTTTATCAAAATGCGAAACTTGAATAAAGAGGTTGTCCTTTATTAATCGCCCTTCTCTCCTCGCCAAGTACTGTGGAAAAGGAATTTGGGGATATTTATTGTTAATTATTCGACTCAAGCTTTATTCAACATGCAATGGATGGAGGAAGTGAAGAAAGATGGAAGAATGTGAGGAAAAATGACGGAGATGGAGGGATATGGAGAATTAGGAATAGAATGTACCCCCCAACTCGAATGACGGAAAAAACCGACTCATGCATGAACCTAAGACATGGTCATGGTGACATATACTGAAAGTGTGTGCTAAGACTAGTGAGTGTAGGTGACATGTTAAGACTCGTGTCATGACCATGTGTCTAGACTGTGTGACTAGACTCAATAAATGACTCGACAAGATGTTATTGACAGCGAAAATTAACCGAATTAATTAGCAAACTGATTAATTAGACTCTAGGTGATGACTCGACCAATAATCCGAACTGTCGGCCAAACGACAGGACTGGCGTCACACTGTGTAGCTTGGCGCCAAACGACAGAGTTGTCGCCAGGCGCCACACTCCACAGGGTGGCGGTACTGCTCAAATTTTGGCGCCAATAGTGGAGCTTCAATCTGAGACTGTTTTCGGTGTTATTAATCAACTGGGGTATGCCTAAAGTCGTACTAGGTCAATTCCGATTAAAATATTAGACTTTATTCACTCAAATTAATTAATTAATTAATTAGTTAATTAGGAAAAGTTCTTTTAAGTCATTAATTTATTTAATCTCAACACAAGTCAAACAAACAGTTAAGAGAAACATAGAAAATATGCACAACAAATAATGCAAGATTAGTCAAGTAGGCACGATATGATGCAATGAGTTTGCAACCTAACCATGGCTCTAGTTCTCTAAAGTTCGGGATATGGTTTAGTCAATAGAGGGTCCATGGTTAATTGTCCGGATGAACCGCGCGGAATTCTAACCGTGAAGGGTTGGCGCGAGTGGATGGGACACCGCGAGTTTTAGAAAAAACTTGCTTCCATGGTTTGGTGAATTCAACATCTCGGATGTACCCTTTGTTGCACAGAGCGTTCAATCAGGTAGATGGAGCATGAATTCCCAGAGGGTTATGTCCATATGTAGAACACATATGGGTTTCAGAAAAGTGAGAAAAAATTCAATCAGGAAGTAGGATCGAGCAATCAATACGAAAAACCGGTCGAAATTAGAACGCATATTTCTGGCTCGGTATTAGGGGAAGTTGGCGCCAGCAATCAGAGACTGGCGTCAGCTTTTAGCTGTAGCGCCTGGCGTCAATGATGGCGTCTGGCGCTACGGTTAAAATGTTGGTGCCAATGCTCTAGCCCCTGGCGCTACTTCCCACATGCCTCAGCAGCTTTCTGTGCTCGATAAAATTTTCCAGTTTCGCGCGGTGTTATTTCGGTCCTAGTTGTGAAAGATATTTCTCAAATTTCCTACGTGTAAAATCCTATGTTTTTAACTCATTACAGATGGTCTTTCCAATGAGATCTTTTTTTATGCATATGACAATAATGTTAATCAAAATTACGCACATGAAATACTTAGAACGTTTCGAGTCTCATCCACTCATTCTAAATCATTGCCAAAACAAATTCAGGAATTAAAATAGAAATCCTCCCCAGCGGAGTCGCCAAAAACTGTAGGGAATATTTTCAAGCGTTAACCCCTTGCTTGAACCCCACTGTGATCATACACTAAAGTATGGTGGCGTCCAAAAGGAAAGAAGATAGAGCAAAAGAGTCGCCAACAAGTTTTAGGAACTTGTAAACCGTTCACAGGGTGAAGGTTACACCCCTTAACGATCCAAGAGATCGTCAACTCCATAAGGTCTAGAACCAAATAAGGGTTCGGGGATGAAGGTACAAATCCAACCTAAAAGAGATTGAACCTGCCCTAATAATAGGCCTCTACTTTGTTCAGATCGTATTCATGTGCGCTTTTTAATTAACATACAATCAATAGGTTTAACCCTAAACCTATTTATCTATGTTGGTTGAATATAATGCACAAATAAATCTATTATTGGTGATCACTTGAATTATAATCATATTAACCCTAAACAAGATTATTTAATATCTTATTAATTGTGATTACAAGTACCAAATTCCCTTTAAACATGTATAAAAGGTGTGATCAATCAATAAATAATATATATATCAAGCAACATTATCATAATAATAAATAATATTAATAATCATAATAATTATTATAACAATTATAAAAATAATCATGTTAAATCATAATAATAGCAAGATCCTAGGCATGATACTAACAAGATTAATAACAAACCCTAACATGTCACTAAACAATAAAAATCAAAGCTTTAACCCTAACATGATACTAGCAACCATAAATATTAGGAAGAACATAGGAAGCATCGTAACAATCATATTTAATATTAAAATTACCCTAGACATGATACTAGGAATATCATAATAACAATATAAACATGATTTCTACATCATAATATCAATAAAAATCAATTAAAGTACTTACTTTGATGCCTCGTACCTCTTTCTAATAACAAAATACACACGTTAGTAACTTCAAGGAAAATAATAAAAAATACAATTAAATTAAATAATTGAAAAAGAGATTTGGGACCAAACCCTCAGAAATTAAACCTTTCACGTCTAGGGCGAAGGCAACTTCGAATATGGCTAGGTGTTTCTAGATCTTGTGAATGCGGAATTTTGTATGTAAAAGACTAGTTGTAGATAGAAAGAAAGAGAATGAGAGAATTGATGAATGAATTAGAGAGAATGAGAATTGAAAACTGGTTGTAGGTGAATGAAAACGGAGTTTTTAATACGTTATTTATAGAGAAATCAGCCAAAAAGATAATCCGTCAACGAGAAAATCTTTTCTTATTTGGCCAGCGGTATTGGGGCGCCTTAAGTCCAAAAAATCGGCTAGTTCAAGGAGATATAAATACTCGCTTTTTCCATAATCGCATGCGGAAAAAAATAGCCTCCACAACCATTCACAGGCTTCGAAATGAGGATAATGATTGGGTTGATGATTTAAATGACATTAAAAAGCTCATTCGAGATTATTCTTTCCATTTTCGTTTCAACACTCGACTCACTCTACGTCTTTAAGGAGGGTGATCCCATCGTAAGGGGTACTCTCCTTAAATGCCCTTGGCCACTTAAAAGCCTGGGACTTTACACTTGTTAGGGTGTAGTAGGATTTGAATTCCTGACTGTTTGGGGGACCTTGAATTAGAATTGATTCTGTCATCACGCTTTTTTGTAAGAAACAAGTAGGAGTCGCCAATGAGTTTTAGGAAAAACTCATAAACCTCGTTCATGCCTTTCTTCCATGTGGAGTTCATGGAATAATTAGCACAAATCATAAGTTTACCCATGCCCAAATTGTTCTATAAGCCAAAAATGAGTTCGGGAGCGAGGGTACTAAGATAACGTTCCTTTTAGAGGGGAATCGTCATCCTAGCCCTAATACTAGCTCTTCCTTTTTCACAATTTCATCACCAAACAATATATGCAACGCGATACCTAAAACTATGTTAGTTGATTTTATTTTCAAGAATTAATCACATAGGAATTACATTGCAAAAGTCGTTATTGTTATTTAATAATATCCGTGAAAGAACAATAAATAAACAAGATTCGCCTTGGCTTAAGTGATCAACCAACAATTATTTAATTCAATTCTAATCTTTATTTAACGCAAGATACTATGTGGAATTGATTAATTAATTATTTTAAAGGTGATCAAACAACACTAATTAATTAATTAAAATCCTTTTAAACAAGAAAATAAAGGTGATTTAACTAAGTGCTCGGGAAGTTACCACTTCTCTTCGCTAGATCTCCGTTTAGAACACTTATGGACACCTTCTTGTTGGGGAACCTCCACCTTAGTAACAAAGTATCGAAAGGGTGAGTGTTTAGGACAAGAGGGCTAGGTTGCACAAGTTCACAAGTTATTTCGCCAGAGTTTTAGGTTAATTTCTGTGTGTTGAAGCCTCGCTTTAAGCTCGTATTTTTAGAGAATGATTAGGCTTAGGGTTTCGAGAAATCTGCCGCATCAGGTGTCGCGCGCAACAGCTGAAGTTGCGCGCGACATCCCATCACAAGTTTTAGAGTTGCGCTGCTATGTGCAGCGCAACTATTTGTCTTGCGCGCGACTTTATGGTAAGATTCGATTTTATATTTTTCGTATAATTCCGAATAATTCTGAATCTTCCGAAGCGCAACTCTGAGAGTTGCGCTTGGTATCACGCGCAACTCAAATAGTTGCGCGCGGCAGCCCAGCGTGACTTTGTGAGATGCGCGCGGCTTTTTCTACGGCAACACTAAGTTTTAACCTAGGCGCTCCTAAATCCATTATTATCAGGGTTTAAGCACGGGCTTAAGCCTAATTATGATCGGGTTTAGTTAATTGGACCTTTTTTTTGGCTTTTTCTTTAATTTGGGCTAGTCTTTTGTGTTTTGTGGCTTAACCTGTTATCCATAAGTATTCTTCACTTTGATCCAACACGAAGATGGCTTTATTTATCATCATTGCACTTCCTGTCGAGACAGGAGGCCAAAAGTAAATGTTAGCCCCCACTTTGATCTAGTCTAGAATAGACGATGATCAAAGTAGTCAAGGAGATAAATCCGAGACTCGTTTTGCGAAGTTCTCTAAGGATAGAGAATCTTTCAGTAATGTTTAAGGATGTCGAAACAATCCTTAGTTCGCTAAGTGTTTGAACAAGTAGCTATTAAGGCTAGAAAAATTCCTTCCTAGTTTTAACACGCTAAAGACTCTAGATTGATCCTTTGCAATTGTAGAACGCTCTTACAATTAAAAGTATTCTGGGTGATGTCAGGTCATGAGAAGAGATCGGTTTTAAAAGGATAAAAGGGGAGGATTTCCTCTCAATCGTGTCATCGTTGGTCTAAAGTCCCTCGATATGTCATTGAAACTTTAGTCTGACTTGAACAAAGTAAAAGATGAAAATAAGGGTTTTCAGTATTCGAGCCGAAATGGTCCGGTATTCGAGCCGGAAGTCCACAAGATATAAATACATGTCTCATGACTGGAGGCATATATCCAAATTTAGTGAGAGGGAAGAAAGTCAACAACTCTCTCATTAGTTTTGTCCACAAGATGAGTACACGTGTCTCAGGACTGGGGGCACGTGACTACATAAGTGCGACATCGTCTCGTCGCTTCTTTATACAGGGGGTGGATTCGACACCCTAACTGTCCGGTAATTTAGTAAGCGCACTAACTACCGTATCCATTCAAGAAGTGCCTGTTCTTGAAGGTTCGGCGCGCCTGTCGACTCGTTGAGCTAAAGCCTACAGTAATTCTCTACCTTTTAGTCCCGAGAGGTAGATCTCGCAAAGCTTGATCTGAGTGAAATTTTACGCAACACCTACGCCGTACAATTTTGTGTCGTACGATACGCCATTTGCATTTTTACGCTGCATGAAAATGCCTTCCTTTTTTCTTTGAACGTGCAAAAAGAAGAAAACCCGGACATTTGTAACGTCAGTACAGTAAATTGACAAACTTGTCTATGGGTGATTTTGCGTAAAGCACCACCACGGAACGTCTTAAGGCACTCTTATGAAAAACGTTCAAAACGTATGCTTAGGGAAGGCACAAAGCACGGTGTGCATGCAAGATGATGCAAAAAACTAACAAAGAAGAAAACAAACTACAAAATGCAAAGCAATTTAAAAGATTTTGATAATTTTAGTAACCGGTATCCGCACGCAACTCAGTAGGTCGCGTTGGCCAGGCGCGCGCATCATTCTAAGTTGTGCTGGTCTGTCACGCGCAACTAATTTAGTTGCGCGCGACATTTAAGTCAGCAAAAAGAGAATCGTTGAGCGCGATTTTTCATTTCGCTTTCTCTCTCCTTCCTTCACGATTTTCGCTTCTTTCTCTCTCTAAAGAGCTCGGATTTTCTTGTTTTTCAAAGCTAAAGGAAGTAGATCTCGTCCCTTATTCATATTTTCCATAATTCGTTAATTCTTGGCTGAATTTGGGCGATTTTAGAACCGTTAAACCCCAAATTTTGAATTAGGGGGTTATTGATTCGACTTGTTTTCATGAATTTGTTTGTTTGTTGTTGTGACATGTTTAAGCAATACTCCCTCCGTTTTTAAATACTTGCTCCACTTTCCTTTTCCGACCGTTTTTAAATAATTGCTCCATTTCCTTTTTTAGAATGCTTTTATAATATTTAATTCATTTCTCACACTTAGTGGACCCAACATAATACCCTCTCTCCTCCTATTCTTCCACTACTTTTGTTTTTTTTTTACATTTTTTTATTCTCTCAACTACCCCACTACCTTCATATTTTATTACTTTCTCCAATTTTTCCTAAAACTCCGCGCATGGAGAAATGGAGCAAGTATTTAAAAACGGAGGGAGTATATTGCAACAAATTTCATGTGAAGTGACAAAGTATTGATCCTGTATGAGCATGCCAAGAATATATATATATATTTTTTGTTCTAATTTTAACTTTGTGCTTAAACTTTATTGTTCGCATAGACTATACTTGTTAATTTTAATGTAAGTTGAAGTGTTTAGAACAACAATTATGCATTAGAATTATCAATGAAATTTTGAACTTTTATAATAGCATGAATTTGTTCTTGCGACTCATGTTTATTATTATATATTTTTTTTTTCTTGCATAAGTTGCAAAATTGGTTTTATCAATGATAAAAATAACCGATGGTTATTATTATTCACTTATAAAACTGTGATTTCAAGATTTGCACAAAACTAGTTAGTTTAGGAAATTCTTGAAGAGATCATTGAACTGGTGTGGCTTGGTTATATTTCGGGTTCATAAACCCCCATTTTACATTTTCGAATGTTGTAGCCCCCAGTGTTGGGTGACTTCGATGAGTTGCTTGTTGTCAATAATTAGACCCTTTCATGTTGCTTAAAATGGGTCTAGAAATCCTGTGTTTCGTCTTATTACGATAACAACTAGGATCTTGGAAACGATTAAACTAGTGTGTTTAAATCGTTTTTTGACCATTCATAGTTTTAACAAAGAAATTTGCTTATTCTAGTAATATTGGTCATTCATTAGAACAGGTAAGTGGAAAAATGAAATGTTGTTCAAATTTTTTTTGTCTATTCTTGCTACTTTTGAATTCTTTCTTTTGAGTTCGATTTTTTTTTTCACTGTTTTGAAGCTCAAGAACGTAGATGTTATCCCCCTTGCAAAATTCTAATGTGTGGAACAATGGAGAATAATGAAGACTCCTTAATTTAGAATTTAGGAGTCTTTTGTTTACATTCTAACTCATGAAATAATGTGTCTTGATACAATTTTCATGATGAATGATTGAGTACTAAACTTTCGTAAGAGCAAGTATGTTTTATGCATCATGATTTTGTTTCTTTTGCTCTATACTAGACATACTCTCTAATCTCTAGAGTAAATTGAAGTATTATTGGAACAACAATTATGCACTAAGATTAGTTTCTGAAGTTGAACTTGAAAATGGCTTGAGTATGTAACATGTTTAATGGCCAAGTTTAGTTGCAAACTTAGTTTTCAAAGGAACAACATGATTATTAAATCATTGTGATACGTTTGAAAATTGTAAGGCTCGAGATCTACGTAAACCCTTTTTAGTTTAGGCGATTCTCGAAAGTAGCTCGAATGACATGAATATCTCTTTTTTTTCTTGAGGATATTGGAGCCCCCATGTGTCGGGTTATGCGCATTCTTTCTATTTCACAAGTCTTGGAGCCCCCAATTGGGGGTAAATTCTAATGACTTGCTATTGTTTAGGCCATTCATATGATATTGAGATGGACCTATGTATATATCCTATTTTTGTTTTTGAAATATTTAGGACATTGATATGGATTTCACATTTTAGTTAAAGTTATTTTCAAGAAAGCAAGTTAGTTTTTTGCTTGTTTATAGACCAAAAACAATTGTGTTTAAGGTTTAGTAATCTTACCTAATGTCTAAACGTTTGTAAAGATCATTGCGGTGATTTTATTCTCCAAATTTGATTTAGAACATCAAATATTTTCTTTGTTCTTGTCAATCTTTGATTTTGGTCTTGTAGGTGGTTTGTTTACCATCCCTTAGCCAATAAGCGAGAATAAATTCGAGTCAAGAAGAAGTCGAATCTTAATTCATTCCTTTTGGAAATATAAATGTACATACACGTATTATCCAAACGGTTATTGAGAATCTGAAAATTTATTTATTTGAGGGAATGAAACAAAAATTCAGAAAGGAAATTTTTAAAAACTATTTTTTTATTAGAGACGAGTTATTTCGAACTAGAATTCAAAATTTGGCAAGGGTCCAATAATTTAAATAAAAGTTTGTTTTGAAAAGCAACTTTTGTAGTTGGCAAAATACATAATATTTTTTTTTTAAAATTGAACCCAAAATGGAAATAAAAGTCTAGCTCTTAATTGAGTGTGACTTTTTTTGTTCCAAGATTGATGAAGTTAAGTTAGTTTGCAACTTATTTCAGCAAAGATATGAAAATGTGAGCAAACTTCATATATCTGATTTTGTTTATGTTTTTCTGCTTGTCATCATTGTCATATTTTTCTAATTAAAAGTGAAGTTCTTTCAATTAAATAAGTACCGTAGTTTGAAAATGAATGTTTATCAAACCTTGGTTTGGTGAAGTGTTAGAATAATTTATAAAAATCATTCGAATCACTTTCTAAAAAATGGTCTCATTTTAAAATAAAAGTTAAGGTGAGACCTATATTTGTAATTTGAAGCCCCCAAGCGTAGACTTTAAATGGCTTTTGGAATTCATGTATACATATGCTAGGGGATGTTTTTCATGTTTATTTAAAGCCCCAAGGTTTGTATTTTTAATTTGTAGAATATTGCATATGTTTATCATGAATTGTTTAATCAAGTAACATAATTAATTATCTTGGTCAAATAATAGGAAGTGGTATTCTTCCCTTTGTCATTTAAAGTTATTAAGATGGTTCGTAATAAGCTTTGCATGACATTGATTTTGCAGCATAAATAGCGTGTTCAAATCTGTATATAGAGAGAAGTGGGGATTTCCTGGCTTTTTTAAGCCCCCGATTTGAGGCAAAGAGCGGAAAAATTATACTATTTTCGAGTATTTTAGTTGCCAAATGGGAAGGATCATCCCGACTTACCCCCCTAAAAAAGAAATGAACAAAAAAGACGGATTTATATAAAAAGGAAGGGGAATCCAACTTTCCCATAGAAGAATAAAGAAAGAAAATTAGACATGTTTTCGAAAAACAATGATTATTGTCTTAATATTTGAATCATCGTGATGACTTGATAGTGAGGTATACGTGTGATAGCGATAACGATCATTTTTTTATGTAGCGATTATGTTCATTTAATATTCCTCGCTTAGAGAATATGGAGATATCCCACGTAGGCGGACATTTTAGTTGCTCATGACAAGTGAAAATACCAATTCTCAAGAGTTGTAAAAGACATCTAAAGTTGACGTCGAGGCTGTCGATATATATATCAAATCAATTTATTGTGTGAATTCTTTTTCTTTCTAGACAATGTATATAGAACCTGAATTACCTTGGTAATAAATGGCCCTATTATTAAAAGAAAATAAGATGATTGTTTTTTTTTTTAAAGTGATAATCATCTCATTTTTCTTTGGCCAAAGATATAGAAAACATCGAATTTAGTTTGATTCGATTGCTTTACTAACATGATGTAATCAAGCCAATGGCTATCAAATCATCCAAATTTTTTTTATATATGATCCTGTAATCATAACTCAACACTTCATGCATTTTATATATGGGCATGACTACTTAATAGTAGGTCCATATGTGCAAAGGCCTAAGATTGACCATATTTTCATGGAATGATGATTTTGGTATATGGTTATGGTCTACCTCAAGGAGGGCCTTTCCAAGGTCGTAACGTGGCTAGGCTTGGGGTTATAAACTATGGACAAGCTCAAGTATACTCCCAAAATCCCTTACTTTGGGTGCTTCTCAAATTTAAACCTTTCTTCTTTGTGTGGCAACTTCCTACATTAGATGCCTTTTCCTTGTCATCTCTCCTTTCTTTCTTTTTTTTTCTTTTTCTTTTATTTTTTTTACAAGTTTTGTTTTGGGTTTAGAACGATTTCTTTCTTTCTTTTGCATTGGATCTTTCCTTTTGGGTATAGACTAACTTTGTGTCCCCCTCTTATGTTTCGTTCCCCCAATTTCGTATTTGTATCTTTGCACCATTCCCATACTAAGGTATGGAATAATGTAGGTTAAATAACTAAGGCTCAATTGACGAGGCTCAAAAGGGCTGCCAAAATGATGGATTTTCTCTAAGGTTAAGAACATGGGATTATATTTATGGAGTTTCAAGTTGCCTCCTGTGTTGGTGAAATCATCATATCCTTTCTTTTTGGGACAAAGATGGGCCTCTTTTTGTTCGATAAATCTAGTAAGCCAAAGCTTATCAAGATTCTTAAGGTGTTGAGTATGTATGCCTTTTGATATTGCCTGTTTGTATGTATACGTTTTATTTAATTCAAGTCAATAACAATAAAGAGATTGAAAAGAGAAGAAGATAGACGTACTTAAAAATATATTTTTTTATTCATTAATTAATGAGAGTACAAAATTAGTATATTCGACAGCATGAATCTCTTAGTCTATCATAAAAAAAACAAAGGAAAGAAACAAAACAAGACCTAGGGGGGTGCTACATCTTGAATTGTTGACAACTTCTTGAGATTGCGTCTTCAAGCTTTGTCCGTTTTTGACGTAGGTGAAATCCTCTATAAAAATCAAGTCCATCTATATGATTCATGGTTTCATTTATCAAGTCCCTTTCAATTAATGTTCCCACAGTATAGACTTTTTGAAATATGTCTAAACCAAGGTATTGTAAATGGCACTTGTATGGTGGAGACATATTGTCTATGAACTTTGGGACAAGTTCATGATACGGAGGTCTTTGTGGAATAAGAGCAACCTTTGATCGCCACCTGGAAAAGAAGTCAATGAATCCTTCTTCTTCCCCTTGCTTAAGCAATTTGAGATCGCGCAAGGTAGTTGTGAGCTCGATGTTATCTCCATATTGGGTTAAAAACGCTTTTACAACCTCACTACAAGTGGAAATTTGTTTTGCATCAAGGTTATAAAACCATGATCTAGCAGTTGGGTCCAATGAAAGAGGAAAAGTACATGCATATAGGCTTAGCTCAACCCATTTCAATGCCACAATTCCAATAAAGCTCATTAAGTGAGTTCTAGGATTGTCTGTAACCTTAAAGGTTGGCAAATCCGTAGTTAAGAACTTTTCTAGGAGAGTCTTGCCACTAGGTTGTGGTGCAAGCTCATAATTAAAGTACTTATTCCCTGAGTTAGCTCAAAGGACAAGTTTCTCCAAGGACTCTACTCTTTCGGCTCTTGCTTTTTCTTGGAGAATGTTTTCTTTTTCTTTTTCTGCTTTTATTTTAGCCTTTTTTTCTTTTTTTATGAGCCTTCATTTGGGCTTCTTCTTCTCGTAGGGCATCTAGTTTTTGGAGTTCTTCTCTAAGTTTCTCCTATGCTGCTTTGTCACCTATGATTGGACTAGTATGCGAATGTGGAAGATGACCTAGTAATGTGTATCACGAGAAATTGAGCGCGTTCACTTAAACCTTTTCTGCTGAGCATTCAAACAATGAACCAAAGTCAAAATGATTGTTTTATTTCCTTTTTTTTAATCCTTGTAATACGAATTCACTTTAAGCAAGTTTGTTGATAAAAAATGTCAAAAAATTCACGAACAATCATTAATGGAATGTCATGATTTGTGTTGACTTCAACAAGGTAATCATCTAAGGATTTTACTTCAAATGAGTTGTTTTCGAAAAAGGTAGAAGAGAAAGAGAAGAAAGTTGGATTGAAAGTGCGCATCAAATTTTTAGAAATATTAATTGACTCGAACACACTCCTTAAAATGATCAAATATACTATAGTATTTGTTGATCACTTAGATTACAATAGAGATCAATTTCGTTTTTTTTTAATTATGATTTTCATATTGCTTATCTTTAAAGGATAATATATTACTATTTGTTTAAAAAGAATGATGGCCTCTGAATGTAAAATCCAAGAAATAATTAAATCATTTTCTCGGTTTTATTATTCATTATCTTCTCTCTTTTTTTTTTAAGGATAATATATATTTTTTTTTGTATCATACTCTCTTTTTTTTTAAGAACGACATTTCCTTTTTTTTTCGTTCTATTTTTCTCTTCTTTTTTTTTTTTTTGTGTGAGGCAATCATCCCATGTAAAGTTCTCGGGATTTTCTTTTTAAACCATAGAAGAGGTAAATAATTTATACTCTTAAATCAAGGTTGACCAATTACAACTAAAAAAATGATGAATACGAAAATAGGCACGTTTAAGAATAAACATATTGATGACATCCTATTAAGAGATGTGAACTTCTAATGACAAACCTCATAAGAAATAATGTCATTAGCTCGATTATCAAGTACGTAAACGAATAATCATAATCAAAAATAGTATTGCACAATTTACCGTCTTACGCTAAGGTGGATAGTGCATCTTCAAGAGTAGCATCTACCACATGCGGTTTTTTTTTTTTTTTTTTTTTTTTTTTTTTTTTTGCGAAAACGCAAAAAGAACGATAGAAAAACATGTTTTTCGAAAAAGACGATCGTAGTAAAAGTTAGACAACGTTGTTAGCCAAAGAGATATTTTTAGCACCTACTTAGCGATTAACCTTGAAGCGGTAGTATCGTTTTCTCCGTATGATATTGCTCGTAATGAGTCAAAGTCAACGTTGAACAGTGGGCGAGCGAATGACACAGAGTTGCGCGGAGGTGCCGCGCGCAACTTCAGATTTTACGCTTAGAGGGCTCGCGCAACTTTGACAGTTGTGCGTGCCCCCTGGTAGGTTCGACATTTTTTTTTTGTTGAACCACAATTTTTGCGAAATTTTTTTATTATATCTCTAGGTAACAAGTTGGAATTAGTTAAAGTAGACACGAATCACATATTCATGTAGTCACATAAGCACATAAAAGGAACCGTCAAAGCATACAATGTCATTCTAAGGTCAAGGCTTGGGTGTCCAAAGGTACCATATCTTAAGGGACGATGCACGAATCAATCACTCAACGTGTTGACCCATGACATAGCCCTCCCAAAATTTTGTTGGCGATATGGGTGGGATGATTGTTATTGATTTTGGGATAGAAGCCTAGTGTTGGCTACCCCTAGTCAATGAGCCAATCCCCAATGGTTAAAGTGTGCTATGCTTATGCATGATGCAATGTTGCTTGTTTGATTTTTACTTTTGTGAAAAAGAAAGATATTATGCGTTCGAGTCTCGCTCTCTAACTAGAGATTATCCAAGTTAGTTCTCGTTACAATCCATAGGCAACCTAGTGTTGGAAACCTTGAACCATAACTAAGAACTAATCTTGTAACCTCTAAGTCCCCAGTGGAGTTGCCACTGTAGGGAGGGTGATCCCATCGGAAGGGATACTCTCCTTAAATGCCCTTGGCGACTTAAAATCCTAGGACTTTACACTTGTTAGGGTGTAGTAGGATTTGAATTCCTGACTGTTTGGGGGAACTTGAATTAGAATTGATTCTATTATCACGCTTTTTTGTAAGAAACAAGTAGGAATTGCCAATGAGTTTTAGGAAAAACTCATAAACCTCGTTCATGCCTTTCTTCCATGTGGAGTTCATGGAATAATTAGCACAAATCATAATTTTACCCATGCCCAAATTGGTCTATAAACCAGAAATGAGTTCGGGAGCGAGGGTACTAAGATAACGTTCCTTTTAGAGGGGAATCGTCATCCTAGCCCTAATACTAGCTCTTCCTTTTTCACAATTTCATCACCAAACAATATATGCAACGCGATACCTAAAACTATGTTAGTTGATTTTATTTACAAGCATTAATCACATAGGAATTACATTGCAAAAGTTTTTATTCTTATTTAATAATATTCGTGAAAGAACAATAAATAAAAAAGATTCTGAAAGGAATGGTGTCCTTCGAACAAGTGTATTATTCTGATAGCGGGTTCAGAATTATTAGAAAGCTAATATATTCAGCAAGGTCAACTGATCGGAATGCCTGGGAAAAGGCCGCTTCCGATCAGTAATATTAATGTATAATTAATATTACGGCTTAATATTGACTGAACCCTTCGGGTCACACCCTAGCAAATATACGAACCGACTCGACGAATTAATTCGGAAGAAATTAATTCGTCGCCTGAGTATTAAATATTTAGAAGTCGAAAATTCGAGCTTAGAGCGTCGGAAGTCGAGTCAAAATAATAAAAGACGAGACACGAAAATAATAAATCAACAAGACCAAAATACCCCTAGCATCGGAATGCCCAGAGCAAACCCAGTGCTAGGGGCATTTGGTATAGCATGGTGGCTAGCATGCGCACCAAGCCGAGCCTAGGCTAGCTGGTGCGTGCTAACGCACCAATGCTAGCACAACATGCTAGCTGTGCTGGGCCAACGCGCGCAAGGTGCAAGGCACTCAGCTAGCAGCCCGCATCATTGATGCGCGGCTTGCTGGCCGAGTGCGCCAAGCAGCCCGCACAAGCAACTGCTAGGCGTGCTAGGCCAGCAGTGCCAAGCAACCCGCACAAGCAAATGCTTGGCGTGCTAGGCCAGCAGCGCCAAGCAGCCCGCACGCTTGTGATGGGCTTGCTGGCAGCCGCACATGGCAGCGCACCTTGGGTTACCTTAGTGCCTAAGTGTGGTGCCATGTGGAGCATTATGAGGGGTAGCTTGAGGCATGAGGTGGCGGTTTTTGGAGAGGGAGTGGGGAGCAAGTTTGGTCCCCCCCCCCCTTCTTCCAAATGGTCCTCACCTAACCTCTCTCATGAGCTTGCCACTTGTTGATTTATTACTAGTTTGATTATTTATTTTATTTTAGCTTTAAAATAAAATGGAAAAATCAAATTCTCCCACATTGGTGGGAGAGCTTTTTCACTCTCTTGATTTCCCTATAAATACCCAAGTTGGGGTATTGGGAAAATCACTTGAGTGAGAGTTGAAAAAGGCATCACCATTGTGAAAACCTTTGAACTCATTTAATCACTCGGGTTTTGGTCGGACCTTGCTAACTCCAAGGTAGCGGACCTAAAGGTCGGTGTTCGTCCTTTGTGGGTGGATACCGTTGGAGGTTGTCGTGTGAGCGGGGCTAAAGCTTTCAAGTAAGAGCCCGTCTTAAGGGCGAAGCACGCGTCAAAGGTAAATTATGATTCTACCATTTTATGTTAATTTGTTATGCTTTATGTTTATGCTTTATGGTTTTATTAATTGCGAGTGATTCTTTGGGTCGGGGTCGTTTCCGCGGTAAGGTGGACTTACTAAATCCCAACAGCGGTATCGGAGCCACGCTCGTTTATTTTTTAAATTATAATATTTTTCAAGGTGTTTTTTATGGCTTAATTTTTCTGGTTTAAGTTGCTAATTAGATTAGTAGCTCGTATTATCTATTTAAACTCGTATTTAAGCTACCTTTAGCCCCGAACCCAGATTTCGACTCAAAAATAGTGAATTTTGGGTAAAAAATGTGTTCTGGAAATGGTTTTATTCTTTTAGAGAGTGGTTTTTAGCCAAAAACGGCCAGAAATGCTATTTTCGAGGGTTTTTTTTCGTTTTTACGGAAAATTTTAAGTCTTTCTAACCTTGAAAATTAATTGCATATTTATGGTGGTTATGTAATTGGTTCAATACATATTTTATATGCAATTTTAAACCTCTTTAAGCATGGTTACTTTGTAGTAATTTGTGCTTGAATGCTTGGTTTTATTTTTCACATAATTGCAAACTAATTGCATTAAGTGTGAAATTGTTTTTCTTTGAGGCTTCCAAGTATTAAAGATTCAATCTTTAATTATGTTAAGTGATTGAAACTTTATATTACTAAATTCCATGAATTTTTGTTAAACTTTATTGATTTAATCATTTTTTAGTTGATTGGAATCATAAAGTTTGAAACTTTGTGGTAGAAAAATTGTTTATCTTCATATTGGAAGATATAATTTTTTCAAGGATTCACAAGTATTAAAGTTGGAATCTTTATTGAGTTTATGTTAATTTTTCCAACTTTCTCTTATTTTGTCAAAACTCAAAGTTAATTTAAATTAATTAAACTAATAGTGAGTATTTGCCCTATTATTTTTATTGCACCAAGTTAAACCAATTTAATTAAAGAATGGTTCTTGGTAATTATTTTGGTTGCATGCACTTTAAAAACTTTATTTGAGTTAGACTTATTTAAATTTTAAATTTGCTCATTAAAATTAGTTCTAAAATTAATTTAGAATTAATTTCGAAAGTCATGCAAAAAAAATTTGGGGGATCAAATCCCGAGGCTAATGGCACGCAAAACAAGGCATGAAAGCCCTTGGCTAGCCGGGCTGCATAGCAGCCCGCATGTGGCTGCCATGCCCTGTGTGTGCAGCCATTGTGTGGCTGGTGCGCGCGGCCACAAGCAGCGCAACACAGTAGCACGCTGCCATGTGCGTGCGTGTGTGCTGTGTTGCGTGCACTTGGGGCTGTTGTGGCGCGGTGATGCAGGGCACGAGCACATGGTGCATCGTTTAAACTTGGTGCATGTATTATGTAATTAGGGGTATGCGTAGACGTTGCTCGTGAAGCAATGTATTGCAATGAATTCTTCAACATGGCTATCGAGGGCCACGTTTTTTATGTGTGAAAGTTCGCTGATATGGGCGGTGTAACGCTTAGCGACATTGGGCCCACTCTCACGTTCATTGAGCATCTAACGGTTGTGCGAAATGTGAGCACTCCGTGTCTTAGTGCTAGGAACTTAGACACTTTGGACTACGTAATTTTGCTTAAAAAATTGTCGTTTTAATTATTTTATTAATCTAATTTGTATCTATTATTTTAATAAATTTTTGGAGGCTATGCCTCGGTTTTGAGCGGCATTGGCAAAATATATTTTGACAAATTTTTGGAATTACCAGCTTGATTAATTGGATTAATTAAGTTGGATGCGGAATTTAGAGGGAGCTTCAAATATTAAATTGCGCTTATTTACATAACTGGTTAAAACAACTTTGACTAGTTTTAATTAGGCGTGTTAATTGGATTAACCACCTAGATTAGTTACTAGTTCATGCGTGTTTTATTTGCATTGTTACTTGTTTACTGTTGTAAAATGCATGGGCCATTCAAAAATAGTGAATGGATGAATAGAATGTATATTCTCTCACAGGTTTTATGAAATGGCAACTAGTGGGGCCCGATTAGGATTGAAAATACAGACTGCGATCCGTGATGTATTTTTGTAAATCTAAATACGGTCTGTGTACCGTTGAGTATTTTTGTACCTTAATATTTAGATTAGTCCTAATCGTAGATACTAGTAGTTGCATTTAATTATGGTCAAGTCTTGAAGATGGAGTTTCTTGGAAGACGTAGCCATGAAGTTGCAAATGAAGACCTTTTGAAGATTTGAAGATCTCAAGGGGTTATGCTAGTTGCCAAATGCATCTATATTTATGTTTTTCAATATATGTATATATATACATATATACATATATATATATATATATATGTATATATATATATATGTATATATGTATATATATATATATACATATATATATATACATATATATATATATATACACATATATATGTTAGATGCATGTTTAGGATTTCGAATGTTGTGATGATTAATTAAGTTCACTTAAATCAACCAACATTAAAACCCTAGGTCCCTAAATATTGAGTAAAAACTTGCCATTCCAAAACAACACTTATCGGCCGAACGAGGGTAGTGATGGGCTATGCCAAAGCGAGGCATCACTACCTCTCCTAGGAAGTAAGGCATATCCCGTATGCAAGTTGGTTTTGGTTGTACTCAACGATATGAGTGATGGAGTCCTAACATGTCGTGGCAAAGTGAATAAATTGTTGAGAGAGCATTAGATGCGACGATTTATTCAACCAAGAGTGGCTTGGAGCCATTAGCAAAGCATTGCTTACCTTAGGAGATTGAGTGTTAAGACAATCCAAAGCATGCTTAACCACTCTTTGTTTCTTCGGATCTTGGAATCGACTTATTCTCACCAAATTGGGGACAACTTTAAATGTGTGAATAACACGTTTTAAATAAGTTTGATTAAAATGCATGAATTCAATATTATTTAAATTTCATGAATGGTTTTTCATTAAAATTCTTTCAATTGTAGAATCATGTCTTCAAATAACTCAAACAACCAATTCTCGTTACGCTCAATTCTTGACAAGGAGAAGTTGAGTGGGCCAAATTTTCTTGATTGGCAAAGGAACTTGCGAATTGTTCTCATGCAAGAGCAAAAGGAATATGTCCTTGATGAGGAAATGCCCGAGGCTCCCAATGAGGAGGTGACTCAAGCTGCCCTAAATCGATGGCAAAGTGCCAATCGAGATGTCAAATGCATCATGTTGGCCACAATGTCTCCAGAGCTTCAAAAGACTTTCTTTGAGAAGGAGACAGCTTTTGAGATCATTTCTGAATTGCAGAATATGTTTCAAGAGCAGGCCCGAACTGAAAGTTTTGAAACCCACAGGCAGATCCTTGAGAGCAATCTCAAGAAAGGAGAGCCAGTCAGCCCACATGTACTCAAAATGATAGGATTGTTTGAGAGCATGGGAAGGCTTGATGCAGGGTATTCAACCGAGATTGAAATTGACATCATTCTCCACTCGCTGCACAAAGGCTATGATCAGTTCAAGATGAACTATAACATGCACAGCATGGAGAAAACCCTCACCAAGATTTATGGTGTGTTAAAGCAAGCAGAGAAAATGCTTAAGGATGAGGGGAAGCATGATATGCTCATGATCAAAAAGGGCAAGCCGTTCAAATTCTTAGGCAAAAAGAAGAAAGGATTTAAGGGGAAGGGCAAGAGGAAAACCTTTCCGCCTAAGCCTAAAGCTACCAAGGATAACAAAGAGAATAAGGTAGCATCTTCTAAATCTAATTCCAAATGCTTCTACTATAAGAAGAAGGGACATTGGAAGAGAGATTGCCTTAAATTCAAGGAAGATAAGAAGAACGGAACCGTTGCTTCTGAATCAGGTATATTCGTTATAGACTTTAACTTCACTAGCTTAGCATCATGGGTATTAGATACCGGATTGTACTCACATCTTTGTTCTAATTCTCAGGGACTAAGGAACGCTAGAAGGCTAGAGAAGGGAGAGGTTGAACTCCGGGTCGACAATGGAGCCAAAATTAGTGTCGTATCCGTAGGAACTCTCAGTTTGTTTTTGCCCACCGGGCTTGTTTTGGAACTAGATAACGTTTATTATGTTCCCAACATTACCAAAAACATCCTTTCAATTTCGGCGTTGGACGCCAAGGGTTTTGAATTTCGAGTAAAAGACAATGAATGTTCGTTTTATCTCGATAATGTTTTATATGGTATTGCACATTCTGAAAATGGTCTTTATGTGCTTGATCTGGACAAACAAATTTATAATGTGAATAATAATACCAAAAGAGCTAAGACCATGGAGTCAAACCAAACTTACTTGTGGCATTGTCGTCTTGGCCACATTATCATCAAACGCATCAAGAGACTTCTACAAGAAGGTGTTCTTGACTCATTCGATTTAGAATCATTTGAGAATTGTGAGGGATGTTTATTAGGCAAGATGATTAAACATCCATTCTCCAAGCTAGGAGAAAGGGCAGGAGACTTATTAGGTCTAATACACACTGATGTGTGTGGACCAATGAGCTCAACCACAAGAAATGGACAACGATATTTTATCACCTTCATAGATGACTATAGTAGATATGGTTATGTCTACCTAATGTCACATAAATCTGAATCATTTGAAAAGTTCAAAGAATTTCAAAGTGAAGTTGAAAATCATCTTGGCAAGAAAATCAAAGCCCTTCGATCGGATCGAGGTGGTGAATACTTGAGCCAAGAATTCGATGGCCATCTTAAAGAAAAAGGTATACTTTCAGAATTGACACCTCCGGGAACTCCTCAACGGAACGGAGTATCCAAAAGGAGAAATCGAACCTTGTTGGACATGGTACGATCAACAATGGGTCTTAGTGATCTTCCTATCTCTTTCTAGGGACACGCACTTCTAACTGCGGCACTAACACTAAACCGTGCACCATCAAAAGCTGTAGAAAAGACTCCATATGAATTATGAACGAAGAAACCTCCTAGGTTGTCTTTTCTAAAGATATGGGGATGCGAAGCATATGTCAAGAAATTGATTTCTGACAAACTTCATCCCAAATCTGACAAGGTTTACTTTGTTGGCTACCCAAAAGAAACCAAAGGGTATTACTTCTACAACAAATCGGAGAACAAAGTATTTGTTGCTCGCGATGGTGTCTTTTTGGAGAAGGAACACCTTTCCAAAATGAGAAGTGGGAGGAAAATCGAACTCGACGAAGTTCGTGAGGATGAGCAACAAAATCAGAATGACAGTCAAAGTGCTCAAACAAAATTTGTTGACGCAGGTCAAAATAATCAAAATGTGCAAAGTCAAACCAACAATGCAAATGCTCAATCCATCACCCTACGTAGGTCTCAGAGGCTGAGATCTCAACCTGATAGATATCTTGGTTTAGTGTTAACCGAGATATCAGAGGACATCCTAATTATGGATGGAGATGAACTGGCAACCTACAAGCAAGCGATGGCTAGCACCGACTCTGCTAAATGGCATGAGGCCATGAGATCTGAAATGAATTCCATGTTTGAAAATCAAGTCTAGGACTTGGTTGACTTACCCGAAGGTTATACACCTATCGGATGTAAGTGGATTTTTAAGATGAAAACCGACAAAGATGGAAATGTATTCATTTACAAAGCTAGATTGGTGGCAAAAGGTTATAGACAAGTTCATGGTATTGATTACAATGAAACCTTTTCACCAGTCACAATGCTTAAATCCATTCGGATCCTCCTATCGATTGCTACATATTACAACTATGAAATATGGCAGATGGACGTCAAAACCGCCTTCTTAAACGGTATTCTGGAAGAAACTTTCTTTGTACATTACACAGCCAGAAGGTTTTGTCGACCAAAACAATGTTGGGAAGGTTTGTAAGCTTAAAAAGTCCATTTATGGACTAAAGCAAGCTAGAAGAAGTTGGAATCTGCGATTCGATGAGGCCATTGGTAAGTTTGGTTTTATCAAGAATCCAGATGAATCTTGTGTTTACAAGAAGGTCAGTGGGAGTGACATCGCCTTCTTAGTCTTATATGTCGATGGTATACTGCTCATTGGAAACAGCATTTCGTTGTTAGAGTCTGTAAATGCTTGGCTTGGAAAATGTTTCTCAATGAAAGACTTAGGAGAGGCTCAGTACATGCTAGGCATCAAGATCTATAGGTATAGATAAAAAAGGATGATTGGATTGAGTCAAAGTACTTATATTGATAAGGTACTTGCTCGATTTGGCATAAAAGGGGCCAAAAGAGGTCACCTGCCAATGTCACATGGCATAACCCTGAGCAAGAAGCAGTGTCCACAGACACCTGATAAGCGGGAAAGAATGAATCTGATTTCATATGCTTCGCTTATTGGATCAATCATGTATGCCATGATATGTACTAGGCCAGATGTATCGTATGCCTTGAGTGCTACGAGTCGTTACCAATCAGATCAGGAGAGGCCCATTGGACTGCGGCCAAGAATATCCTAAAGTACATGAAAAGGAACAAGGATAAATTCCTGGTATATGGTGGTTCAGAAGAATTAGTTGTTGAAGGTTATACCAACGCAAGCTTTCAGACAGATAGAGACGATTTCAAATCGCAATCTGGATATGTGTTCTTTCTGAATGGAGGAGCGTTCAGTTGGAAAAGTGCCAAGCAGAGTACAACTGCAGATTCTACGACTGAAGCCGAGTACTTAGCAACTGCTGAAGTGGCTAAGGAGGCTGTTTGGATTCGTAAGTTCATTGGTGAACTTGATGTTGTACCCTCCATAAAGGGTCCAATAGCTCTCTATTGTGACAACAACGGAGCTATTTATCAGGCCAGAGAGCGAAGGGAACACCCGAAAGTCAAACATGTCAAATGGCGGTTTCACATGATTCGAGAATAGAAATCAGAAGGTGAAATCAGAATTTGCAAAGTTGGAACGGATGACAACGTAGCCGATCCAGTTACTAAACCTTTGCTTCAAGTGAAGCACAACAAGCACGTTGAGGCAATGGGAATCAGGCATGTAGGAGACTGGCTTTGATTTCCCTGTTTAGTGTTTTAGTTAAATTTTGAACTCTTAATGTAAGACACTAAGAAAAATCATTCAAGTTTTGGAGTAATATAAATTTCATGCAATATTTTATTACTCCGTTTGCTATTAAATTGTGGTTTAGGATTAAATAATGAGTCTATTCGATTCTTGGAATATTCAAAATAAGGTATCAAGACCAGTCTTGATAAGGAAACACTTATTAAGTGAACATTGAATATTATAATCGAAAATTGTCCCTAATCAAGGTCATTTAAACGATAGACGATTAATGACCAATTGAGATTAGTGTGTAGTTTGATTTATAGCTCTGTTTCTTGTGCTACGAGGACATGATTGTCATAAATCATTTGCACAGGTATTGGTTTAGAACCATAATAGATCGACCTATGAGAATACTTTAAGAGATTAAAAATCGTCATAAGTATACTTCTCATTATGGCTATCGGAACCTAATTCCTTGACCATGAGTATTGTGAGTTCTCTTGTTTGAGTACTAGTCCGTTTTTATGTCGCTAAACGTCTGCCGTAATAGGAGATTATAACGGCAACACTCGGGCGGCTAGGTACTCTCATTAAGAGGAGCTACATTACAAGACTGGGAATGTCCCCATTCTAAAATAGGGAAGATGTCTTTGTTGTATACAAGGCCTCTCGTAGAGCGAGACTTTAAAATACATGGGCGTGCTCGGATGGATTTTAGAAATCATCTGTTTATTGACAATCGGACTTGTAATCGAGAAACACTTCTGGAGGTAATAAGGATGACATAATAATCTTACCTTATAGTTCATGAAGAGACATTAAGCGACATAGGGAAATGGTTGTACACTAAATGCGCACTTGTCCAGAAGGACAACTGGGAGATGGAAAGGAATGATGTCCTTTGAACAAGTGTATTATTCTGATAGTGGGTTCAGAATTATTAGAAAGCTAATATATTCAGCAAGGTCAATTGATCGGAATGCCTGGGTGGAGGCCGCTTCCGATCAGTAATATTAATGTATAATTAATATTACGGCTTAATCTTGACTGAACCCTTCGGATCACACCCTAGAAAATATACGAACCGACTCGACGAATTAATTCGGAAGAAATTAATTCGTCGCCTGAGTATTAAATATTTAGACGTCGAAAATTCGAGCTTAGAGCGTCGGAAGTCGAGTCAAAATAATAAAAGACGAGACACGAAAATAATAAATCAACAAGGCTAAAATACCCCTAGCATCGGAATGCCCCGAGCAAACCGAGTGCTAGGGGCATTTGGTACAGCATGGTGGCTAGCAAGCGCACCAAGCGGAGCCTAGGCTGGCTGGTGCGTGCTAGCGCACCAATGCTAGCACAGCATGCTAGTTGTGCTGGGCCAACGCGCGCAAGGTGCAAGGCACTTAGCTAGCAGCCCGCATCATTGATGCGCGGCTTGCTGGCCGAGTGCGCCAAGCAGCCCGCACAAGCAAGTGCTAGGCCAGCTGCGCCAAGCAGCCCGCACAAGCAAATGCTGGGCGTGCTAGGCCAGCAGCGCCAAGAAGCCCGCACGCTTGTGCTGGGCCTACTGGTAGCCGCACATGGCAGCCCACCTTGGGTTGCCTTGGTCCCCAAGTGTGGTGCCATGGGGAGCATTGTGAGGGGTAGCTTGAGGCATGAGGTGGCGGTTTTTGGAGAGGGAGTGGGGAGCAAGTTTGGTCCCCCCCCTCCAAATGTTCCTCACCTAACCTCTCTCATGAGCTTGCCACTTGTTGATTTATTACTAGTTTGATTATTTATTTTATTTTAGCTTTAAAATAAAATGGAAAAATCAAATTCTCCCACATTGGTGGGAGAGCTTTTTCACTCTCTTGATTTCTCTATAAATACCCAAGTTGGGGTATTGGGAAAATCACTTGAGTGAGAGTTGAAAAAGGAATCACCATCGTGAAAACCTTTGAACTCAATTAATCACTCGGGTTTTGGTCGGACCTTGCTAACTCCAAGGTAGCGGACCTAAAAGTCGGTGTTCGTCCTTTGTGGGTGGATACCGTTGGAGGCTCTCGTGTGAGCGGGGCTAAAGCTTTCAAGTAAGAGCCCGTCTTTGAGGGCGAAGCACGCGTCAAAGGTAAATTACGATTCTACCCTTTTATATTTATTTGTTATGCTTATGTTTATTCTTTATGGTTTTATTAATTACGAGTGGTTCTTTGGGTCGAGGTCGTTTCCGCGATAAGTTGGACTTACCAAACCCCAACAGATTCGCCTTGGCTTAAGTGATCAACCAACAATTATTTAATTCAATCCTAATCTTTATTTAACGCATGATACTATGTGGAATTGATTAATTAATTATTTTAAAGGTGATCAAAAAACACTAATTAATTAATTAAAGTCCTTTTAAACAAGAAAATAAAGGTGATTTAACTAAGTGCTCAGGAATTTACCACTTCTCTTCGCTAGATCTCCGTTTAGAACACTTATGGACACCTTCTTATGAACACTTATGAACACTTATGGGAACCTCCACCGTAGTAACAAAGTATCGAAAGAGTGAGTGTTTAGGACAAGAGGGCTAGGTTGCACAAGTTCACAAGTTATTTTCGCCAGAGTATTAGGTTAATTTCTGTGTGTTGAAGCCTTGGTTTAAGCTCGTATTTATAGAGAATGATTAGGTTTAAGGTTTCGAGCAATCTGCCGCAGCAGGTGTTGCGCACAAAAGTTGAAGTTGCGCGCGGCATCCCAGCGCAAGTTATAGAGTTGCGCTGCTATTTGTCTTGCGAGCGGTTTTATGGTAAGATTCGATTTTATATTTTCCGTATAATTTTGAATAATTTTGAATCTTTCGAAGTGAAACTTTGAGAATTGCGCTGGGTGTCGCGCGCAACTGAAATAGTTGCGCGCGGCAGCCCAGCGCGACTTTCTGAGATGCGCGCGGCTTTTTCTGCGGCAGCACTAAGTTTTAACCTAGGCGCTCCTAAATCTGTCATTATTAGGGTTTAAGCACGGGCTTAAGCCTAATTATGATCGGGTTTAGTTAATTGGACCTTTGTTTTGGCTTTTTCTTTAATTTGGGCTAGTCTTTTGTCTTTTATGGCTTAACTAGTTATCTATAAGTATTCTTCACTTCGATCCAACACGAAGATGGCTTTATTTATCGTCATTGCACTTCCTGTCGGGACAGGAGGCCAAAATTATATGTCTACAACAGCAAAGCACCTTGATCTTTCTTTCATCAAACCCATAATCTCAAATGAGAATTGTAGCTCTCTCCTCTCTCCCATCACCCAATTAGAAATAAAAAACGCTTTCTTTGATATGAACCCTAACAAATCCCCGAGTTCAGATGGTTTTGGGGCAAAGTTTTTACAGTCCTACTGGAACATAATTGAAAAGGATGTTACCCTTGCAATCTAGAGTTTCTTTTCCCATGGCCATTTGCTCCCATCTTTGAACCATACTATTATTTCTCTGATTCCAAAATTCGAGCAACCTGAATCTCCTAACCATTTTCGCCCCATTAGCTTGGTAAAAACAATTTATAAAGCCATTTCTAAAATATTGGTCACCCGTTTATGTCCAATTCTAAAAAAAAAACAATTAGCCCGCTGCAAAATGCTTTCACGCCAGATCGTTCTATTCATGATAACATACTTATTGTTAAGGAAGTACTAAATACTTTTCAAAAGTCGAAGAATAAAACGGGATGGTGTGCATTAAAATTAGACATGGAAAAAGCCTACGATAGGATCGAGTGGGACTTTATCTGGGAGTGCCTTAAAGCTTTTGGATTTCCCAATCAACGGATTAATTGGATTAAAGAATGTGTTACTACTGTGTCGTATTCTCTCAAAATAAATGGGGAAACGACCGAATGGTTTAAGCTTTCTCGAGGTTTGCGGGAAGGGGATCCTTTATCTCCTTATTTATTTATTATATGTATGGAGGTAATGATCAAGAAACTCTCTTTAGAAAGCTTGGATCGTAAATCAGGTATTGGTTTTAAAATTTGTCCAAGATCGTTTAATATTCCTTGCTTGCTATTCGTTGATGATAGCCTTGTCTTTTGCAACCCTTCAGCTTGTCGTAACTTAAAAATAGTGTTAGATGAGTTTTGTGGGGTATCTGGTCAGCTAGTAAATTTCCATAAATCATCTATTATCTTCTCCAAGAACGTTGCTAATAATCGAAAAGCGAGCTTAGCTACCTACTTTAACATAACGCCAAAGGCTTCCCTAGGTAGATACTTAGGGGTGCATTTTAGTTCTTATCATCCAACTAAACACGATTTTTGGAATGTTATAGAAAAAACAGAGCAGCTTATCCAACACTAGGAAGTAGGCTACCTCTCCAAAGTCGGTAGACATACACTTATTCAAAGCAACCTAGAGGTTCTACCCTCTTATTTGTGCTCCTCGTCCCTTCATCCTATAGAAGTTGCAAATCCATTCATAAAAATTTATTTTGGAGGCAAACAAGGAAAAGAATAGCATTCCCCTTATCTCTTGGGATAAGGTGTGCAGACCAAAGGATTGTGGGGGTTTAGGCTTACGGCGTAATCTACCGCTTAACAAAGCTTTCATAGTAAAGTTGGGTTGGAAAATAGTTTCGGACCCGACCAACCTATGGGTTCAGATTATTAGAGATAAATACCTTCATAATGCTTCCTTTTTTTAATACACACTAAGTGCCAAAGACTCCCTTATTTGGCGTAAGATCCTAGGCCAGTGAGATATTCTAAGAAAGGGCATTCGTTGGAAAATTGGGAATGAATAGGATATCTTTTTTTGGATTAACAATTGGGAAACACACCAAAGCCTGCTTGAACTCCTACATATGGACCCCAACCTTGTAGATCTAGACACCAAGGTGTCTGATTTTATCTTCGATAATAATCAATGGGATCGCCAGAAACTCAGAGTTGTTCTTCCCTCTCATGTTATCTCTCAAATTATTGGGATCCCCTTGCCCTCCGTCCCGACAAGAGATAGTTCTATTTAGGGTCTTACTCCATCAGGAAACTTCTCAGTTATAACAACCACATGGCTAGCTCATGATCTCAACCTGGATGACACCAAATGGACTCATCGTTGGATTAGGAGACTAGATATTCCGCCAAAACTCCAAATCGTCCTATGGAAAATCTTGCATAATAGTATTAGTACTCGTGACATTCTCCATAAGCGACGGATATCCCCTTGTGGTACCTGTATTCTCTGCAATAGTCTAAGTGAAATAATAAACCATCTCTTCCTTACGTGCTATCGGCCTATCGCATTAAAGATGTTTGGAATCATTCTTTGGTTAGATAATGGCTAGGTTGTACTATTCCCTGAAATGATGTAATAATGTTTCTTAAACAATACAAAATAACTACAAAGAAATTTATATTCCTCATTTGGAGTATTTGGAAGGAACGAAACTCCATTATCTTCAGGCAAGACTCCTTTGATATACCAAAAATTTACCACCAAGCGCATATTGCGTTCACCAAGTGGCATTATAGAACTCTCAAAGATACCTTTTTCTCCTTGGGGTATCCTATCCAGAGGCTCCCCCCCCCCCCTTATTTTCTACCCATCCTCCTACACCTAATTCCATCTTGGTTTCTTGGGAAGCACCACCGCTCAATTTCCACAAACTTAACTTTGACGGTTCGGTTCTCAACAACTCAGCAGCAGTAGGAATCATCATCAGAGACAACAACGAGATTTCTTCTGGAGCACGTACCTTCAATCTCGGCAACACCAAAGTCTTCATTTCCGAGGCGACAACTCTTCACAAAGGTATTCTCTTGGCCCTTGAGCTTGGGATAAAAAATATTCAAATTGAGGGCGATAATCTCCTAATCATCAACTCTCTCAAGGGCTTTTGGTCAACCCCATGGCAGATTCATCTCATCATTAAATACATTTGCACTCATCTCACCAATTTTAAAAGTTAGAGCATACGACATATCTTTCAAGAGGCAAATCGAGTAGCTGATTGGATAGCTACGGTCATCTAGTTAGTGATAGCATGGACATTACTCTTTGTAATAACTCTAGTCTTTCTACTATTCTCTCCTGTGATGGATTAGGAGTTCCCCTCGTGAGGAGGGTCTCCTAATGTCCTCATCTTTTCTTACCTTTAAAAAAAGTAAAATTTTTAAAAAAAAGTTATTTTAAAGCACAAATTTTTATATGTTGCTGGCCACATCGTGTAGCCGAGGTTACTCATGCTTAGGTGTGTGTCAGCCGGCCACACAAAAAAGCGATGTATTGAGTTCGTGGACAATGTTTAATCATTTTTAAAATAAGGTGGCCAGTGACTCAAGTAGAAATGAGAAAAAAAAATAACGACTAAATATATGTAGGTATTGATTATCAATTCATTGAGTTGAATTATATTTAAAAACTTTACATTCAATTTAAGAATAAAAAAGTTATTTTAAATCACAAATTTTTATATGTGTCTGGCCACACGATGTGGTCGGGGTTAATCGAGTTATTCGGTTGGGAAGTTACTCAAGTTACGCGGTATGGGGTTACTTAAGAGGTTCGATCAGGGGTTATTTGAGGGGTTTGGTTAGGGGTTACTCATTCAAGGGTTATATACTTGAGGGTTTACTTGGTCACATGTTACTTGAGGGGTTTAGGCAAGGATTACTTAGTCAGAGGTTACTTGAAGGGTTACTCGGTCAAGGGTTACTTGAGGGGTTACTCGGTCAGAGGTTACGCGAGGGTTTACTCGATCATGGGTTACTCGAGGGGTTTGATCAGGGGTTAATCGGCTAGGGATTACTTGAGGAGTAACTCGGTCAGGAGTAACTCAAGTAATTAACTCGAGTAACTCCAGCCACACGGTGTGGCTAGCCACACAGAAAGTTTCCTCATTTCAAAGTAGTATATCAATTTTTTTAGAGGTGGAAAATGTATGATTAAGACACCTATGTAAGTAAATTCATTATTACTCATTAAATCGTTTTATCTTAAAATTTTGTCAAATGAATATAAGTATTAAGATTTGTAAGACGTGAGTATTAAGAATTGTAAGACGTGCATCGCACGGGTGCTGTGCTATATTATACTCTCCACTATATCAACCTTCTAAATTATAGCTTATTCTCCATTAATTAAAAGGTCTCAGTATCTTATGCAACTACTTTAAGTAAATAGAGCATGGCATAAAAAGGAATACAATTATTATAAAAATAATACACAACCTTTCATATGTGGCTCGCCAAACCACAAATTTTTTTTTTTTGAAAGAATGGTCGGGGTTACTTGGTTAGTCACGGGTTACTCACTCTATCAGGCGATACCCGGTCAAGTCATTAGCTACTTGGTCAGGGGTTACTCGGTAGGTCATGGGTTATACTCAGTCAAGGGTTATTCGGTCAAGGTTTACTTGGTCAGGTTTTACTCAGTCACTCAGGGGTTACATGGTCAAGTGTTACTCGTGTGTTAGCTAGCCACATGGTGTAGCCATCCACACACAAAAGTTGTTTTAAATAATATATAATATTAGAAATAATATTATTGTAGTTTTATTTTACAAATATTCTAGAAATAAATATTTTTGCTAAAAGGGATGGGAAAGTTTTGAAGGGAAAAAAACAACACCATAAAATAACATGTGTCATTCCTGGTGTCTGTTTAATATTATGTTATTGATTTAATAAGATATTAGGTTAAACCTTTTTTTTTAATTGATATTAGGTTAAACCTCATGCTTTGCACAAATGTTAATATTTATAATATCAATAAAATAATACAGAAAATTATAAAGAAACGAGTCACCAGGCATTAAAACGTATGAAATAAACTAAAACAAAGAATACATGTGAAAGGAAAGATTTAAATATGTAATAATTATAATGTGCAAGTAGATAAAATTATAATAATTAATCAGTTAGTGTAAATGAGCTTTTTATTACTAATTGAAGTATTTTTAATTTTTTACGGGTTTAACAATTAGATTTATAAACCATGCATCGCACGACACTATGCTAGTTACTGGAAACTATAATAGGAAAAACTAAGATATGAAATAAAGAAAAGTCAACTCAAACTAATTTCTAAGCTTAAGAATTAAAGCTGCAAAACTAATTCCCTAAAAACAAGACTTACAAAAACAAAATTAAGACTAAAAGACTAAATAAAAAATAAGCTAACCTCTCCCTCCTACGGACTATGTACCTTTCCTATTTTATAGCAAATTCCAAGACCTAATCAAATCACAATTGGGCTTTTTACATCAAAGCCCACTGATGAAGTAAAGATAGCAGTGGCAACAAGCGCAAATTTTAAGATGCACCATGGTGCTCCTTGAAATAGGCGCATCACGCCTATACTTTTGAACCTTTAGTAAAAAAATCTGAATAATTGCAAATTTTGTACATGTAGTAAAAGCATCTGAACATCGCAAATTTTGAACATTTAGTTAAAAATCATAACAATTGCAATGCATCACGCCTATACGTTTGAACATGTAGAAAATAAAATTCTGAACAATCGTGAATTTTTAATAATTTAGTAAAAACAAAACTGAACATCGAAAATTTTGAACATTTAGTAAAAAAATCTGAACAATTGCAATGCACCACGCCTATACTTTTGAACATTTAGTAAAAAAAAATATGAACTATAAAATTTTTTGAACATTTAGTAAAAAATCTGAACAATCGCAAATTTTAAATTATAACGAGTTAGACAAATTTTGAAATAAGTTTGTCTGATTCATAATAATTCAATAGTTTTGTAATATAAACTGAAAATTTATTGTATATAAAATGAACATTTCTATACAAAATATGAACATAAAAATTGCATGTTTATATTCAGTTTTTGTGACGTGTTTATATTTTTTTTCTAAATGTTCATTTTTTGTAAAATGTTCAATATTTTTTACTAAATGTTTAAAAGTATAGATGTGGTGCACTTATTTCTAGGTGCACCATGGTGCACGTAATACTAATTGGGCAACAAGCTCCCCCGGTCGGGCTGCACTCCACTCGATCAGGCTCGGCCAACAATCATGCCCAACAGGATCATTGTTAAGGTTTGGGCTGTTTAATTCTTTGGCCTAATCTTCTACTCTTTTGCTTGGTCTATGATAATAGTTAAGCATTAAAACTTTAGATCTCTTCACTTAATCAAGCTCTTAATCACTGAACTAAATTTCTCTAACTCGGTGTTGACTTTAAATATGCGGTCATAAAATACGATATGACTCCAATGTTTCGTAGTGGCTCAATAAGCTCGGGAATTGTCATAAATCTGCATATTCCTACAAAATAATATCAATTCTATAAAACACTAGAAAAACGTATATCAGTAATAAAAATAGCTCTGCATAGCTTAAATAAGCACAAATATGACTGTGGGACAGGAAATATATATATATATATATATAATAGACTCATACTTTGTATTATTATCATTATTATAATTATAATAATAACAATAATAATTGTTATTATTTTTATTTTATATATATATATTAAATATGTTAGATTAAAAAATTAATGATAGATGTCCATATTTATAATTATAACTACATGGTTATTCGTATAGGAGTAAAATTCTATTGTTATTGGATATTCATATTAATTATAAGATGTGGTGTGTTGATATAAGTAAAATTCTATTGTTAATAAAAAGATTAATTTTTTTCAAAAGAATTATAAATTATGTTGTGTATACTTTTTTATCTTACACAAATCTATCAAATCTAATCAAACATGACACCTAATCTTACAACAATATCTATTTGTCACCTATGTAGCGCAGGCGCAATAGGCGCAACACTTGGCAAAAAAAACTGGAATGTCAAGTGTCGATTCTCGTGGCCTGACTGCGATACCGACTATATTTATTACTGATATGATATGATATAATTTTGTGCTTTGACAATGCCCAAATTTCCCTAAACGTTTTTGCTTGAATGTTAATGATGCTTATATAATCCCTTTTGATAATGTAAAATATTTAGACATATAATATCGAATCCTTTATTTATATAATTGTGTACCCTTTGTAATTTTGTTTATAAATAGATATCTAAGGTATTATTGACTTGAAATTATTTTTATTGAATTTAAATTATTACTACATTGAAAGTATTTTTACCAAAATAAAATTGATTAAAACATTATACAGATTCTATAATATTTTTTTAAAAATAACTTAAATAAAACAATGCATTTTTTATGCGGCTAGCCATACCATGTGGCCGAACAAAGTAACCCCTATAAAACTGACCAAATAACCCTTGTAAGTTTAAATATTAATTGAGTAACCTCTAATACTTTTACTAAGTAACCTTTATCTATATCACTGATTGAGTAAATATTATAACACTGACCAAGTAACCAGATAGCACTAATGAAGTAACTCTTGTATTAAGATTATGCCAATTCAAGTGTTGCAGTGTCGTGGCCTGACTGCGAGACCGACATTATATATTAGTGATATGATTGAAAGTTCAGTACCTTTCCATTAATTGTGTCATAATAAGTTTCCTTTTTTTTATTTTTTATTTACTTGTTACCCGGTTGATGTAGGTGTAAAACTTAAGTACCTTCCTTGATACTAATGCCAAAGTTTTAGTACACTGTAGTGTATATTACTCAATATTTTCCTATGTGACGCTCTAAAATTAATCTTACGTGTCATAATCCTATTGTAGCGTTTTAAAATTATTAATCCTATGTGGCGATTTTTTTTTATTATAATCATATGTAGCACTTTTTTTTAAAAAAAAATAAATAATCCTGCGTGGCAAAATCCTACTGTAGCATTTTAAAAATATTAATCCTAAGTGGCGCTCTAATAATTTTTAAAAAATTAAATTCTTACGTGGCGCTATAAAACCCAAGAATAAACTCCCTTTTATATATTATATACTAGATTAGATTGGATGGATCTAACCCATTTATAACTATAGGACCATGATTTTTTGTAATAAATCTTAGATAAAAGATTGAATTATTATTGATATAATTTGCTAAAATATATAGCTTATAAAAAGAAGGGCTTGTTCTGATTTACTGAAAACAAATGAACTTAATTGAACTGAACTGAATAAAGCTGCAATGAATTGTTTATGAGAGAAGAAAATTACGAATTAAACTGTATTGAATTGAACTGAAATTAAGCTCAAGAGAACAGGCTAGAACTCCTTAGAAATATAATACTCTTAACTTATGGAAACTAACTAACTATTCCTATACATAATCAATTACCTTTCATAATTCAATCTCATACCAACTAACTACTCCCTCCATTCCCATTTGTTTTTTACATTTCCATTTTGGGTGTTCCTATTTATTCTTTACATCTAGGATTTTTCTATTTTAAAACATAAAATTTGGAATACTTTATCCTTGATTGATTTTTTATTATCTCATATTGCCCTCAATTTTGCATGTGATAGTGTACTTTTTCCAATTTTATAGTGAATGGGTACTAATTTCAATGTTCATTATACTTTTTCTCTCCTCTCTCCTTTTCTACCTTTTCTTTCTCATTATATTTTTGGTAGTAATAGTCTCCTTTACCATCTACCAATGAATTATAATGACAAAAATGATTGAATGTACTCACTATATTAATTTTCCTAAATAATTGCGCATAATTCTAAACGTAAAAAACAATAGGGAATGGAGGGAGTAGAAGATATACCTGAATTGAATAACAGATACAAGTACAATACTCCAAGAGCTAAATAAAGTGAGGAAAGAGAAAGAGAAAAAAAAAAGAGATGAAGAAAGTGAGGAGAGAGAAAGAGAAAAAAAAATGCTTTAAAATGACATTAAATTAAAATACTCTCTTCGTCCATAATTATGTGTAACAAAGGAAAATTTTATATCTCACAAATAATACCCCTTTGTTGTACATAAGTGGGCGGAGAAAGTACAAGAAACACAAACTCTAACTTTATGAATAGCGAAGTTTCATTGACATTGTAGTCTATACTCATAACACTACTACTTATATGTTTGATAAAGTTTTCTCTTTTAATAAGCGTATAACTGTAGATATAGATAAGGGAAGAGAATATTTTAATTTTAGTTAAAAAGTTATACAACATTTCATGAATGCTTTTCATTTGTCTTGATGATTATATTTCATCTTCCTAGACCTGGCAATCCTGATCTGACCCGAATAATCCAAATCTAGAGGTGATCAATGGGCGAGCCTAGCCGGATTCACACCGGGTCGAGGTCAAAAAAATTTGCCCATTTTTCGGGCCGGGTCGGGTTCGGCCAAACTTCGGGCCGACAAAGGTGTGCCCAAACTAGTCGAGCCATATGGGCTTTTCGAGCCAATTTCGGACCGGGTCAAAAAAATCAACTAAAAATGCAAAAAAACAATTTCCCAAACCCGTCCATACTTTTTAAAAAATTGGGCCGGAAAATTCTGCCCAAAATTGGGTCGGGCTTAGTGTGATCAGCTCTATCCGAATCATAACCCAAAAATTGACCCAACTCGACCGAATACGACTCGTAATAAAGTTGAGTCGAATGTGACCCGATGCCCAAAATGACCCAACCCGAACGACCCGACCCAAATTGACCCGAAACCCGAAGTTGTCCTGACCCAAAATAACTAGAATTGATTAACCCAAAGTGACCCGACCTGAAATAACACGACTCAAAGTGACCCGATAGGTACTTATATTTGTTTTTTTAGAGGAAATTTACTTTAGTTTCTAAATATTATGTAAAATAAGAGAAAATTTTCCCACAAAGTTTTTTAGTGAATATATTTTTGGATACTCGATCCAAACTTGACCCGACTCAAACTAACCCGACCTGAACTAACCGAACCCAATCCGAAAAGATCTGACCCGTTTGATCTTGACCCGAAACTTGAACTGACCCAACTCGCCGAACCCAACCCGAATATTAGCTGACTCGAACGACTTGTTTGCCAGGTTTACATCTTTATAGGAGCCTACTGCCCTACTCTCCCATGCACTTTAGCCATTAAAAGATATTTCCTCATTCTTATATAATTGACACGTTTGTTTTTTTGTCACTATTTATATACTCTAACTCAGCTAATTGACCCTCGATTTTTTTGGTAATGCATTTTATTAAAATTATCATAAGATATATTGTTCCATAGATACAAATATAAAATTTCATAATATCGGTTTTCTTTAGATTTTTTTAAAATTATTTAATTATATGTATTTAAGGTCAACTAGGTTCATTGACTTGTGTTCTAAGTTAAACTATGTAAATTTACTTAAGGGATGTTTGGTTCGTGCAGGGGAATCAGAATTGAATGAACAAAATAAATGTAAGAGAATGAAATGAAACCCTTTACATGTAGTACGTTGTTTGTTTTGAAAAAAACAAAGGGAATCACCACCACCACTACATTATCCCATATTTCATCACTTTTCCAGCCACCACCTCGACGGAACGTGTTGGCCTTCGGCGCACCTCCCCTACCCCTCGATGCCCCTCCCCTCCCCAGAAAATCTTCCACCACCTACGCAACACCCTAGAAAACACCCTTCCTCCCCTTTAAATCGTCGGTCGATCCTCCGATCCTACCACCCTCAAAACCCGTAGCGGCTAAGGTTTTGCGGGTGGTGGGAGGATTGACCAGCGATTTTAAGTGGAGGGAGGGTGGTTTCTAGGGTTTTGTGTGGATGGTGGAAGGTTTTTTAGAAGAGGAGATATTTTCGAGGGGAGAGGTGAGGGAGGTGCGAAGGGTTCTGACAAGTGGTGGGGAAGGTGCGGCGGTTCCGGCGATAAATAGGGAGGTGCGGCGAGTCCAGTGAGGTGGTTAGGTGAGTTCTGGCGGCTAGAATGGTGGTGGGTATGGTTGATGGGCGGTGTTAGACTCTTAGTTTAAGAATAATTATTTCATATATAATACAAATATATATTGAGAATAAGCTTGCCTATGAATCGAACATCTGACTACAAAACCCAAGCAAACAATACAAACGCTAAATTACCGGTGAGCTATGCTATGTTTCCAATAAAATATACTTAGAGAAATTGTATTTAAACCTTTATTTTTGGATCCACGATGGGTTTAATGAACCCATTTGAACCTTGAACCTAATGTGGATCCGCCACTAGACTTGAGACAAATCTGCACTTGTACTAATTGAGGTTAAAGTTAAACCTCGAGATTCACTTGATTAAGCAGGTTTAAAGCTCTAAATATGAGAAGAAAAATAAAGATTTCCTTTGTATCTTGTACCATGCCCAAATACCTACATGACAAATCCATTTACAGTAACCAATATACATCAAACAAGGGCATAACAATAAAAATTCAAGATTCAAGTGTAATAAATTATATATAGAACTGTAGTTTTTATCTTAAGCACAAGAATTATAAATGTCTTCACCACTTTTTTGACAGATAACAAGTTCCCTCTTATTTAAACTAGATGCGCCCAACTAAAGTGTACATTCACCTCCTGATATTATCATGAGAAAAGAATGGATGTTAGAGAGTTTCACGAGTAGTGAGCCGGTCTAACGGATCATATATATGCAAACCTTATAGAAAATGTATAAAATCACCATAAGAATGATCCACACACTACATTACAAGGTTTTTAAACAAAAACAAATAAAAGTTAATAATGTGATCAACACATCAGAAGAGATGAAAAGGTCAACATAGTGCCATCATGCCATGACCAACATGTCAATAGTTTATCAAGTCGTAGAAGCTTTGAAATCGCTCTAATACTCTCTTGAGAAGCCACAACTTCTAGCCAATGTACCTCATCTAATATAATTCTCAACACGTAGACTGCAAATCAACATATATAATGTGTAAAGTTAAATTCAAGTAGAAATCTCGATGAATGACCTTGTGTCAATAATGCTAGTAATGAAGGTAATGAATACCTCTTGTAGCTCCAATTTAGATTCACTAGGATTATAACGGGTCACTATTTTTCTACAACTATTGTTCACTACCGGAAAAGGTGACAGGACAATTGACGACCCAATTAGTTTTTATAAGAAAGTTGTTACAAACATTTCAAAAAAAAACAAAAAAAAAAAAACTTACTAATGTAAATTAAATTATTTAGTATAGAATATGATAAATTTGGAAAAAAATCTATAAATATAAAGCACACATATTTATATGTGCATATGTTTGCAATATATAATATATAATATATAATGTATGATTTTTTTTAAAGATTTTAAAAAATGCCACTATGAAAGTAATGAATACATTTTTCAACTCCAATGCAGATTTCAAGACTCTATGTCTAACTAAGGCTAGGTTTCCCTTCTTTGTAAAGTTGACTCCTTAAGGAACCATTGTCAATGAACTTATAGACGATGATGAGTTAGTTTTGCTCAGCACAATAATAGACCAAGGGATCAAATGTTGGTGTTTGAATTGTGAACGTTGTTCAATTTAAGTAACAAACTTATTATGGCCTTGAAATTGACCTGGATTGCCCTTGTTTAATGGCAACAATTGTGCCAGTATTTAACTTACCCGTGTAAACCTTCCCAAAACCTCCCTATCCAATAATCTGATTTCCATCAAAATTGGATGTAGCTTATTGAATGGATGCCAAAGACAAACGAGTTGCCTTGTTTGAATCCAAGGTAGTATTAGTGTTTCCCATTAAAATCTCTAGAATGAAGGAACGAAGTTGGAATTAAAGGCACGAATCCACATTCAACCAAGTTCATGTTTTCACTATGAAAGAGACAAAGAAGTCCATCAAAAACAAAATGAATGACAACAAATCAGGCCCATTAATTTCCCCCGCTATCACCCTCAAACTACTCTTTAATGCCAAATCAAATTGCAATATATGGGGAACATAATGAGGAACATCAATCGCATCTAGCTCTATGATACTCCCGTCCCAAATATAGTTTATATTTGGTATAAATACGAGAATCTAGAAATTGCAAAAAAAAAAAGTACATAAGGTTAATAAAAAAAAAGAGTAAAATTCAAAAAAGGTGAGATAACAAATAATAAGTACATGCACATGGGTAGGGGCACAAATATTTAGAAAAAAATGAGGTTATTGTTACATATTGTTGGTAGTTGAGTGAATAAAAAGAAATAAGGGTAATTTGGTATTTTATTTCATAGTGTCTAATAAGAGAAAAATATAAAATAGGAACAAATAAAGGAAATGGAAATTATATTTGGGAATGAATTGAATATTATTCAGCTTCTTTATTTACAACGCATTCAATATATCATCATATCTGTTAGTTGTAATAGATGGTCTAATGTGTACACTTAATTGCTTAACATCAGCTATTCTAGGAGACATGAGTGATAAAATCCAAATAAACAGGGGTAGTCAAACACCTATTACTCATATATGCATTTCATCCTAAGATCTACCTATGATATCACATAACTGAATTGAAGAAAATATTAAACCCTTTAATCAATCTCAAACCTTCAAGTCACGCTAAAATTTTCACTAAATTATAACGGGTCACTATTTTTCTACATTTATTGTCCACTATCGGATATATGCAAAGCTAAGTTCAAGGCAATAGGTCAATTGACCCACTTAATTTTTATAAGAAAAATGTTACAAACATTTACAAAATTAAAAAATTTAATAATTTAAATTAAATTACTTAGTATAGAAAAATACTATATTAGAATTTGGAAAAATCTATCAATATAAAGAACACATATTTATATGTGTATATGTTAGCAATATATAATATATAATCTATGAATTTTTTTAAAAAAGATTTTTAAGTCGTTTTGAAAGTTTATATAAATTTTTTTATATTAATAGTTTAGAAAAAAAAATCATTTACTTTGGTTAAGAATTATTTTGAATTGATTTGAACCCACAAGTTAGATTTTAAAGGAAGCTAATGGCCTGTTTGGAAACCAGAATTTCATTTCGAAATTCTGGATTTGGCCCAATTACACTGTTTGGATTTACTCTGAATTTGGGAATTGGATTTGGCCCAATTCCAAGGTTTTTAAACAAAAGTTAATTTTGGTTGAATTAAAATTCCAACTTAAAAGGTGTCATTCGAAATTCCAACAGTTAAAAAAAAGCCCAACCCTCTCTCCTAATTTCTGAAATTCTCACTCCTATGGATGGGTTTCTTATTTTCTCTCTCCTCCATTGAAGAAGATCGTGAGTTCTATACTATAAAGCAACATGTTCTTTTCCATTAAAGGAACTACTGAGCTTTCTCGATCTCCTCTGTCGATGTTTTTGTCAATTAATCCTCCATTGTAGTGGCTTTTGTGCTCTCTTTGCCATTGAAGCTTACCTTTAATCCTCCATTAAAGCACACCTTAATCCTCCCTTGAATTAGCTTTTGAATTTCTCTACTCTTCAAACCTCCTCTCTTTTTAATTTGTTTGATAAGCTTTCGTTTTTCCCCTAATTTTTGGTTTAATTTTGTCAATTTGATGAAATTAGGGATTCTCTATTGTTAAGTTTTTCCCAAATTCATGCTTCAATTTTGTTGTAGTTTCAATTTGTTTAATTTGTGCGGCAGATTTCTTGTTCTTCTTTATTTCTTATTTTTTTTTCTCTAATTTTTTTAATTCTCTGAGTTGATTTTGGGAAAAAAGCGAAAAACAAAAACGAATTCTGAAATTTGGTGGCAAAAGAAATCAATTTTGTTGCTGATGAAGTGTATTATCGTTTTAGCTTGAATCTAGGATTTGAAATTTTTTGTTTTCCCAAACAAGTTTTTGGAATTTGAAATTCCAAATTTGAAATTCTTAATTTGACAAACATGAAACTTGGAATTGAATTCTAGAAATTGAAATTCTGGAATTGAAATCAGTGATTTCAAATGAAATGTGAGTATCCAAACACAACCTAAGGGAATTTCTAGGGTGTTACAAGCATTTTCTTGAAATATGAGCTATTCTTGGTTAATTGATAAAAACCTTGCATTTAAGGTTAAGGATTTTTAAGAACCAAGCAAGTTTCTAGAAAAGAAAGGTAAAGGTGTAGTTATATACTTAAAGAGATTAATAAGGCTATTTAAATTTGTAATATAATATTTCATTCACTAAATATATCAGCTAGCATATTTGAACCAAAAAAATAGGAATGATTTAAATAACAGATTACCTAACCTAATAAGTGTCACGTCGTTGACTCCCTGGTGCCAACATATAGAAGAATACTGAGCTTTTTGACAATTCCACAAGATCCACGATATCTGATTGAGGTAACCTCATTGGTGTTGGGTTCCGGAATATCTAAGACTGCAATCTTCAATTGTATAACTTTCTCTAGTCTCCATAATACATTTTCCATTATAGGCATATGTACTATATCGCCTAAATAGTCCCTTACAATAATTCCGTAATTCTGAAGACAATCAAGCCTAATGATTTCTTTATATATCCCTACACTCTAAACACTAGTAGAAAAAGGGAAAAGGCCACCGGTTCAAAACCCCCTTATGCTACCGGTTTTAAACAGATGGACATTTGGGGGGTGGCAATATCTCCTTTAAAAGCCACCGGTGGCAAAAACCATTATTAACCAGTGGCAATACTCACTTCTCGCTTTTTTTTTATATATTATTAACCGGTGACAATTCTCCTATATATATTTTTTTTAATTCACTTGAAATATCGAACAATTAAACCAAAAAAAAATATTCCCAACATCAAAATATAAATCGAATATCATATTATCATTCAATATAGTCACAAACTTACAACATATAATAAAAAAAAATTACAATATAAATCAATATAATCAAAGTATCGAACCATTACACCATATAAATCAAAAAAAAAAATTACAACATCAAAATAAAATAAAATAAAAAAACCCATACAACATCTAAATCAATATTCCTAAATATTGATTCTTCGATTTCAGATCTAAATCAATATACCTACATCAATTAAAACAAAAAAAATAAATCGATTATCATATATAAGCTGCGGAAAAAAAAAAAAAAAAAAAAAAAAAAAAAAAAAAAAAAAAAACCTCAGAACACTATGCATAATTGATTACAATCATTAAAAAAAAACCCCAGAGAAAAAGAATGTACCCATAATTAAAATCGAATTAAATCCAAAAGATCGAATTAGAATCAAATAAAAATCGATTTTAAAACTCAGAAAATTCGATTTTAAAAACCCAGAAGAAATCGAATAAAATTGATTAAAATCAAATAAAAATCGAATTAAAATCGATTTTAAAACTCAGAAAATTCGATTTAAAAAACCTAGAAAAATTCAATTTAAAAACCTAGAAAAATTCAATTTAAAAACCCAGATAAATTCGATTTTAAAACCCAGAAAAACCAAGAAGAAATCGAACAAAATAGATTAAAATCAAATAAAGTTCGAATTAAAATCGATTAAAATAAAATTAAAATCGAATTAAAATAAAAAAAAAATCGATTAAAATCAAACCCTAACCTCGATTAAAGTCGGTGTTGCTCATGCATGTGTTCGTGGTGTTATTGTAGCGGTGGTGGTGATATTGTTGCGGTGGTGGTCTTGGTAGTGGTAGAAAAATTGGTGGTGGAGATCGAAGGAGAAGATCGATTGAAGGAGATGAGAAAGAGAGGAGAGAGAAAGAGAAGGAGGAGTGGGGAGAGAGGAGAGGAGGAGAAGGGAGAGAGGAGAGAGAAACGGCTGAGAGGGGAGAGAGAGTAGGGTTTGGGGTTTATAAAGGGGCAATTTTTTTATAATATAAGAATACCACCGGTTTTGAACCGGTGGGAATAATATTTTCCCCACCGGTCCGATTTGAACCGGTGGCAATACTATCCCCGTCCATTTTTCCCCTTTTTTTGCCACCGGTTCTTAAAAATCGATGGCCATTGAGCGATGCCTTTTTTCCCTTTTCTACTAGTGAAAGCATGTATTTTTTCCTATATCCCCACTTAAATGACACTATTTAACCTCCACTACCCATTTATTCACTACTATTTCACTTTATCTGTCCATTATCCAACGCCATCATTATCAAGGCTCATCTCCTATCCTCCTCCTCCTCCTCCTCCTCCTCCTCCTCCTCCTCCTCCTCCTCCTTCTTCTTCTTCTTCTTCTTCTTCTTCTTCTTCTTCTTCTTCTTTTCATTTTTGAGTTGCGGCTGCCACTGTATCAGTGGGTCGTTGGTGATTATAGCACAATTGTTCTTGTGGTTTGTATTATGTTTTTATTCTTGTTTAGTCCAAGTATCTTTTTTCATGTCTAAATTGATATTTAATTATAGTTCCTTATTGAATTCGGCATGTTCTTGTTGATATAGAGTGTAACTTTGATAATTTAAATAAAATTTGGACTAATTGAACTTCATTGCTTTAAAACTGGATGTTCAGCCTTTTATGATCGCATTGTTTCAATGTTCATTTCCATTTAGTAAAATGTTATTTAAAAATGTTATATGTTTCAATCGTTTATCCACTTATAGATGTACATTTGATTGTTGATTTTTCTTCATTTTGTATCGTAAAATGCTCATTATATATTCATGTTCATATGGGTATATAATCAATCGCATTTGGAACAATGTAAACTTCAATTTTAAATTTCAATATATGTTTATTCTGATAAGGATACATGGTCAATTTCATATTAATAAATGTTCATGTTAAATTCACATTATAATATAATATTGTTATTTATAGTATGGAGTAGTAAGTAATTAAGTATATATAGTACTTAGCTTGTATGTCACAGCTAATACAAAAATATATATTATGCAACAAAAGACTAAAAATGATAAGTAGGGAACTTTAAATGTTTAACCCCATATATTTTAAATGCTCATTATTCATTTTCATGTCATGTTCAATATCATTCTAATGTATGTTCATTTATATATGAGTAGATGCTCATTTACATATTATGTTGATCATGTCGGTTTCTATACTTTTTCATGTTCATTTTTATGTATATATTATTTCAATTATTTAATATTATTTTCATGTGTTTATTTTTAATATCATAATGAAATATATATGTAGATAGTAAAATGTTCAAATTTATTGAAATTAAAATGCTTATAAATAAATTTGGTGTTCTTATTAAAGTTTTGTGCTGATTCCATGTAGATACATAGTCAACACAATTTATATTTAAATTTGATGTTCTTATCAAAGTCTTGTGCTCATTCACATGTCGATATATAATAAATATATTGATAAATGCATATTTTAATTTGAAATTTTAGTAGATAGCTTTTATATGAATAATACAATTGTTCAATCCCATAGTCAGGATATTTATTTAAATTTATTTTGAATTTTATACTAATATTTTAATAGATATCCATTCTTTATTATAGGTATACCTAATGAACTACGAAAAATTCTAATTGTAAAATGTTCATTTACATTTTGATAGATATTTATTTATATATTAGTATATGATCATTTACATATTAATATACGATCATTAGAAGTTCATGTATCCATATTAACATATGATCATTTCCATATTACTAAATGTTCATTCATATATTAATGGTTTGTACATATAATGATTGATGTTCATTTTCATCGCTTTATTAAATATTTATTTTAAATTAGGTTATTTTGACTTTTACCACATATAAAAAACGAAAAATTTGCTTTTACCACCTCCATAAAAAAAAATTTATTTTACCACCACATACAAAAATTAAAGTTGGCTTTTACCACCAATCACCGCCAACTAACGAATTTCGTCCATAAATCCGTTAGTGGGCCTACCATGTCCAGGTGTCACCATATTATTGGGTTTTGTTGTTTTTTTGTTCAATAATATTATTGGGTTTTATTGGACAAAAAAACAACAAACCCCAATAATATGGTGACACATGGACATGGTAGGCCCACTAACGGATTTATGGACAGAATATGTTAGTTGGCTGTGTTTGGTGGTAAAAGACAATTTGCATTTTTTTATGTAGTGCTAAAATAAAACTTTTTTTAGAAAGTGGTAAAAGCAAATAAGTGGTTTTTTGGAGGTGGTAAAAATCAAAATTTCCTTAAAATTATATCAAATGTTCAATTTCAAATTTAAAGATATTCATTCAAAGTTTAATACTAATTGAATTTCATATTTTTAATAATACTTTGTACAACATTTACTTTTAAACATCAACATTTATATATTTCATATATTATAAATTTATAAAGAACCATTTATCAAATATATATAAGTGCACGTTCATTTTAAGAAGCAATTTTGTACATTTTAGAAGCTAAGTATGTTCATTTTCATTGTCACAATTTGTACATTTTGGAGTTACTATTTGTTGCCTCATCATTGTCACTGCCTGTAAGGAATATTTCAAGCATTACCCCAAACTTGAACCTCACTGTGATCATACACTAAAGTACGGTGGCGTCCAAAGGGAAAGAAGATAGAGCAAAAGAGTCGCCAACAAGTTTTAGGAACTTGTATACCGTTCACAGGGTGAAGGTTACACCCCTTAACGATCCAGGAGATCGTCAACTACAATAGGTCTGGAACCATGACTGGTAGTTCGGGGATGAAGGTACAAATCCAACCTAAAAGAGATTGAACCTGCCCTAATAATAGGCCTCTTCTTTATTCTGATCGTATTCATGTGCGCTTTCTGACTAACATGCAATCAATAGGATTACCCTAAACCTGTTTAATCTATATTGGTTGAATATTAATGCACAAATAAACTATTATTGGCGATCACTTGAATTATAATCAAATTAACCCTAAACAAGATTATTAATTATCTTATTAAGCGTGATTACAAGTACAAATTCCCTTTAAACATGCATAAAAGGTGTGATCAAGCAATAAAAAATAAATATAATCAAGCAACATAATAATCACAATTATAAAAATAACCATAATCATAATCATAATCATGTTAAAGCATAATAATAGCAAGATCCTAGGCATGATACTAACAAGATTAATAACAAACCCTAGCATGTCACTAAACATTAAAAATCAAAGCTTTAACCCTAACATGATACTAACATGAATATTAGGAAGAGAATAGGAAGCATCGCAGGAATCACAATTGTCATATTTGATATTAGAAATTATAGTTGTTACCCTAAACATGATACTAGGAAGATCAAAACGCCCTAACATGACACTAGGAATCATAATAACAACCTAGACATGATTTCTAAGAATCATAAAATCAATAAATCAATTAAAGCACTTATTTGGATGCCTCGTACCTCTTTCTTACACGTCTAGGGCGAAGGCAACTTTGAATTTTGCTAGGTGTTTCTTGGTCTTGTGAATGCGGAATTTTGTATGCAAAAGGCTATTTGAAAGTTGATATTCTTGATATTCTTGATGAGAGTTGATTATTTGAAAAAGGGGAGATATGACCTCTATTTATAGAGAAAAAAGAGGGTCGAAGAATAAGAAAAGAATCCGAATTCGAATCGAAATAAAACTCGATGGACAACAGTTTTTGCGGATTTTGTTTTTATCATATCTTTTGATCCAGAAGTCCAAATAAGGCATATAATATGCCGTTGGAAAGATATTGAAGTCTACTTTCCAACCCAATTAAAATAAGATTAAAATATTTTGTAAATAAAAAGATACGTCCAAAATAGTAGGACAGTGTCAGTTTTGGATAGAGTTTTGTATTCCATTCATATCTTTTTCGTTATAACTCGGATTTAATATTATAATATATCATTGGAAAGATAATTTCAAGATATATCCAACCATATAAAATTTGGATAAAGATTATAAGACTTGAAATTAATATCTTACTGTCTTTGAACATCTTTAAATTCGAATAGAATTAGGACTAAAAAAAGGAAAGTTTTTATAAAAGGAAAGTTTTTATTTAACTCAAATTCTTTAATCTTATCTTTTCAAAAAGGATAAATAAGATCTTTTAGAAACTTATAGAAACTTCTAATTAATCCTAATTAGTTTAGGAATAGGATGAAACCTTTGGACCCTCCACATGATCATTGGGTCGTAGGTAAAATTCGATTTGGGCTCAGTTTAGTATTTTGGCCATAACTTCCTCATTATTCATTGGAATTGGGCTAATAATATATCGTTGGAAAGGATTTTCAAGCCCTATCCAACTACACTATTATTGGACCCTTATCATGGACCAAACTAAACTGGAATGCACGTTTTTCAAAAATAGGGTAAGAAAAGAAATATTTTCAAAAACAGAAAAAAAAGATATTTTAATAAAAACATCCTCGTCACTAGACTTTTCACACTTTCGCTTTGTTCGATAATCAAATGACATGAAAGGTATTCATCACTGGGTTTGGTTTTGGGGAGACACTTTTGGGTGCCTACAGAAGCCCCCACTTTGACTGAGTTTGGAGAAACGCAAGTTTCGAAAACAAAAGTCAAAGTATCGATAAGGACGGAGAATGATTCAGAACGTTCTGCGATCCTAAATCATTCTTGTAACGCCGATACCTGCAAACTAGCGTTAGTCAAACAGATAAGAAAGTTAAGAAACGCGTATCTTGCACCGTCGAACACACGTCTCTGTTTGTAACCGATTTGTTGCATTGATGTTGTTGTGACAACCTTCAACAATCTAGGGAACGCCATCAAAGATAACTTCTCTTCAAATCACCTCCATTTGTTTGTGACAACCCTCCACAAGCTAGGGAACGCCATCGATCAATACTACTACATCTCGAGCCTTTTTCTTGAATCATAGTGACAACCTTTCCAATCATAGCAAAAGTCGTCGAACACCGCCTCATCACGAACTGCTCTTCTCAAATCTCGGTGACAACCTCCACAATCTTAGCATATGTCGTTGAAGACCTCCCATCTCGTGCTATCTTCTCAAATCTTGGTGACAACCTCCACAATCTTAGCGAATGCCATCGAAGACCGCCCATCTCGTGCAATCTTCTTAAATCTTGGTGACAACCTTCACAATCTTAGCAAATGTTGTCGAAGACCGCCCATCTCGTTCTATCTTCTCAAATCTTGGTGACAACCTCCACAATCTTAGCAAATGCTGTCGAAGACCGCCCATCTCGTGATGTCTTCTCAAATCTTGGTGACAACCTCCACAATCTTAGCAAATGCTGTCGAAGACCGCCCATCTAGTGCTATCTTCTAAAATCTTGGTGACAACCTCCACAATCTTAGCGAATGCCGTCGAAGACCGCCCATCTCATGATATCTTCTCAAATCGAGTGATAACTTCCAAAATCATAGCCGAAGCTATCAAAGACCCCTTCATCTTGAATCGTTCTTTTCTCAAATCAGATAATAACCTCCTCAATCATAGTGAAAACTATCGAAGGTCGCTTTATCTCAAACCGTCCTTCTCAAATCCAAGCGAGAGACTTTTCTTAAAGCCCCCCTGTTGAAAGCTTCGTCATCTTAAATCTTCAAAATCTTTTTCAAGAACCATATCTGCGATTCTTAAAGGCTTCAAATTGATTTGTGAAAATCTTCCATCCTAGGAATTCTTTGTGAACCATTATGTCGGTGCTTTTACTGTTTGTGAACCATTATGTCGGTGCCTTTGCTATGAGCCAATGTTTAGGCGCTTTAAGCTAAGTGAGACGATCTTTTATCAGGTCGATCACCTTATGTGATTGTAATCAAGCCGACTACTTAATCATGTCAAATTGCTTATAGGGGCTAACTGGCGTGCCAAGGAACCCAAAATTGATGTATGAGGTCTGCATAATCTAATATGGGACCACGCATTGTGTCGCCACACCAGCGCATGCTGGGAAACTCTGGCGCCGCACTTTTCTTCTGTCGCCAGGCGACAAGTGTTATCGCCAGGCGACAGACTTGTCATCTGGCGCTGGAGTCGGTTTTTCCCTACTTTGCCCTTGCTGCTGCTGTTCGTTGCTCGATTTTGCTTCGAACTTTGAACTTGGTTGTTTCCTTTCAACCAAATCTGCTCAAATCTTTTGTAGCTTAAAGCTCTTCATCTCTAATTTACTGATCCATGTAACTCCTCTCATCTTGGAAGAACCTCATTTGTCATATTCGCGTTTTTTTTTTCGAAAAAAATCCGGGAATGTCCTCGCTTGTTGGGATGCACCTGCATTTATATTTTTTTACTATAGGACTTTGCTTAACTTTTTTAGGGTTGACCTAAGACTTAGTGTTACTTGACTCATTGACTTGACATGACTCAAGGTATAAACTTGACTTACCGTGATTGACTGACTCGAGGTTGACTCGACTCGATATGACTCGTGTGTGCATAGTGTTGACTCAATGTGATAACACGACATGACTCAATGTGTACATGACTCATGTGTGTATTGTAATGTGATCGTGCGACTCAAAAATGCAAAAAAAGCAAAAACTTTCCGTCATTTATGTGGAGGGTACCAACTTTCTCCCGAAAAAGAAAGACGCGAAAAAGAATCAAAGTGAAGTTTTTGAAGGTGCATGTGGAATGAGCTTATTCAAATGTTGTGCAACGATTAATTCATCTTAGGCTATCTCAATTGTTGACTCCATGATGAAAGTATTTGGGTAACTTAAGCACGGAGGCTAGCTAAGCACTTCGTACTTTGTGATGCAATGATGATTGATGTTGATATGACAAGGTATGCTTCAACGTTGTGTTAAGATTTCATGACAAAGGGTTCCTAAGGGAAGTATATTTGGTCATGTATCTGTGATGTGTGTGAAAGTGATTCTAAAGTTAGGCTGCAAGAGCTATGTGTGTGGAAAGATATTATTTTTAGAAGAGTCAAATGATGGTGACTCTTAGGCTAGGTAAGCTAATGATGTAGGGATCAAGCCCCCAAGTCTAGCTCTAAGTAGATAGGGATGAGCATAGGAGATCCCTTGATATGACCATGTTGTGTGAATGTGAATGTGAATATGAATGAATTTTTATTACGGCCGCACCTTGATGTGAGGTTGCCTACGTATCCGTTAGGAATCAGGTCGAACGTAGCTCCAGCCGAACCTCGCACAAGTGTGTGTATACCTCAAAAAGGTTTTTATAAGGGTTGTAACGTGGTTAGGCTAAAGGTTGAAGAAGAAGGGGATAAAGGCTCAAGACCATAGATAAGCCCCCAAGGTGTGTGTAGACACCCATTTGTGTCTCTCCAAAACCAAACCCAGTGATGAGTACCTTTCACGTCGAATCATAATCGAATGAAGTAAAAGTGTGGAAAGTCTAGTGTTGCGGTTAGTTTTTAATTCTTTTCTTTCTCTCTGTTTTTGTAAACCTATTTTAAGAAAACAACCAATCTAGTTTGGTTTGGTCCATATCAAGGGCCCAATTATAGTGTAGTTGGATGGGTTTGGAAAGAGCTTTCCAACGATATATTATAAGTCCAATTCCGATGAATAATGAGGAAGTTATGACCCAATTACTAAACTGGGCCCGGTTTGATATTTATGTGCGGCCCAATGATCTAGAGGAGGGCCTAATATTGATTTATCATTCCTAATGCAATTAGAATTGATTTTGGTCTTCTAGATTCTTCTTGAAGGTTCTTTTCATTCCTAATTTAATTAGCATTGATAAATTGACTTTAGTTGACTTTATAGAGTTTTAATCAGAATAAAAGAAGTGTTTTTAAGGAAAATACGATTTTGCCCTCCTATACGCCTAAATTTTATCAAAATTAAGAAAATGCGTGAAACTGATTTCTAGAGCCTGACGACAGGATTAGCGCATGACGCTAATGCTTGGCGTCTGGCGCTAGCCTTAGCGCTTGGCGTCTGGCGCTAGCCTTAGCTCTTGGCGCTAATGTCTGGCGTCTAGCGCCAATAGTGTTTTATTCTCTTCGAAACTCTGATTCATTTTTTATCACATCCAGCTGATTTTCTCTATAAATAGCCTCCTAAAATCTCCGTTTTCAATCATCAATTATTCTTATTTTCTAATTCTCTTTTTCATCAACTATCATCAAGAAATTCTTGATACTCTCTCTCTCTCTCTTTTCTAAAATAGCCTTTTGCATACAAAATTCCGCATTCACAAGATCTAGACACACCTAGCATAGTTCGAAGTTGTCTTCGCCCTAGAAGTGAAAGGTTTTAATTTCTGAGGGTTTGGTCCCAAATCTCTATTTCAATTATTTAATTTAATTGTTTGATTTTATTATTTTCCTTGAAGTTAGTAACGTGTGTATTTTGTTATTAGAAAGAGATACGAGACATCCAAGTAAGTAATTTAAATGATTTATTGTTATTATGATATAGAAATCATGTCTAGGTTGTTATTTTGATTCCTAGTATCATGTTAGGATGTTTTTCTTAATTTGATGTTTAGAATGACAACAATAAGTTCCTATTATCATATTTAGGGTACCAACTATAATTTCTAATATCAAATATGACAATTGTGATTCCTGCGATGCTTCCTTCTTTTCCTCATATCCATGATAGTATCATGTTAAGGTTATATATTTGATCTTTGATGTTTAGTGACATGCTAGGGTGTGTTATTAATCTTGTTAGTATCATGTCTAGGATCTTGCTATTAGTATTATGCTTTAACATGATTATGATAATTATGATTATGATTATTGTTGTGTCGAATTATATACTTTAACGTAATTTGTGAATTTACGAATTATTTCATCTTATTTGTTAATTGACTGATAACTTATATATAATTTGTTAATATCATGTTGCTTGATATATATTTATTGTTTAGGGTTAATTTAATTATAATTCAAGTGATCGCCAATAATAGATTTGTTTGTGCATTGTATTCAACTAACATAGATAAACAGGTTTAGGGTTAATCCTATTGATTGCATGTTAGTCAGAAAGCACACATGAATACGATCAGAATAAAGTAGAGGCCTATTATTAGGGCAGGTTCAATATCTTTTAGGTTGGATTTGTACCTTCATCCCCGAACTACCAGTCATAGTTCCAAACCTATTGGAGTTGACGATCTCCTGGATCGTTAAGGTTGTAACCTTCACCTCGTGAACGGTTTACAAGTTCCTAAAATTTGTTGGCGACTCTTCTGCTCTAGCTTTCTTCCCTTTGAACGCCACCGTACTTTAGTGTATGATCACAGTGGGGTTTAAGCTAGGGGTAATGCTCGAAATATTACCTACTGTTTTTGGCGACTCCACTGGGGAGGATTTCTATTTTAATTCCTGAAATTTATTTCGGCAATGATTTAGAATGAGTGGATGAGACTCGAAAAGTTCTAAGTATTTCATGTGCGTAATTTTGATTAACATTATTGTCATATGCATAAAAAAAGATCTTATTGGAAAGACCATCCGTAAGGAGTTAAAACATAGGATTTTTACACGTAGGAAATTTGAGGAATATCTTTCACAACTAGGATCGAAATAATGTTGCGCGAAACTGGAAAATTTTATTGAGCATAGAAAGCTTCTGGCATGTAGGAACTAGCGTCTAGAAAACAGAGTCTAGCGCCAATGATTTGACTCTAGCGCCAGGCGACAACTTCTGTCACCAAGCGCCAGAGCCAAATCGCGGCGCCGACCTCTGTTCGCTGGCGCCAAGTTCTTCCAATACCGAGCCAGAAATATGCGTTCTTATTTTGACCAGTTTTTAGCACTGTTTGCTCGATCTTACTTCCTAATTGAGTTTTTCTCACTTTTCTGAAACCCATATGTGTTCTACATATGGACATAACCCTCTGGGAATTCATGCTCCATCTACCTGATTGAACGCTCTGTGCAACAAAGGGTACATCCGAGAATGTTGAACTCACCAAACCATGGAAGCGAGTTTTTCTTAACTTGCGGTGTCCCATCCACTCGCGCCAACCCTTGAAGGTTAGGCTTCCGCGCGGTGCATCTGGACAATTAACCATGGACCCTCTTTGACTAACACATATCCCGAACTTTAGAGAACTAGAGCCATGGTTAGGTTGCAAACTCATTGCATCATATTGTGCCTACTTGACTAATTCTGCATTATTTGTTGTGCATAATCTATGTGTTTTTCCTAACCGTTTGTTTGACTTGTGTTAAGATTAAATTAACTGATTAATGACTAAAGGACTTTGCTTAATTAATTAATTAATTAATTAATTTTGAGTAATTAAAGTCTAATAATTTAATCAGAATTGACCTAGTACGACTTTACGCATACCCTGTAGAGTAATAATACCGAAAGCAGTCCCAGATCAACGTTCCAGCAATGGTGCCGCGATTTGGACTGCAGCGCCACTCTATGGAGTGTAGCGCCTGGCGACAGTTTTGTCGTTTGGCGCTACACTGCACAGTGCGGCGCCAGTCCTGTTGTTTTGACGACAGTTCGGTATGTTGGTCGAGTCATCACTTTGTGTCTAATTGAACAGTTTGCTAATCAACTCGATTATTTTTATTAATAATAATACCTCGTTAAGTCCTTAATTAAGTCTAGTCACATAGTCCAACCACATGGTCTTACACAAGAGTCTTAATATGTCACCTACACTCATTACACTCATTAGTCTTAGCACACACTTTGTATATGCCACCATGACCATGTCTTAGGTTCATGCATGAGTCGGTTTTTTCCGTCATTTGAGTTGGGGGTACACTCTATTCCTAATTTCTTCATATCTCTCCGTATACATCATCTTTCTTCACATCAACCTTCATCCTTCCTACCTTCTTCCATCTTTGCATGTTGAATAGAGTTTGAGTCAAATAATTAACAGTCGATATCCCTAATTTCCCTTTTTCACAGTACTTGGTCAAGGAGAAAAGACCGATTAATCAAGGACAACCTCTTTGTTCAAGTCTTACTTTTTGATAAACTAATTCGTCAAAAGAGGAAAGATAAGAAGATAATGGCAACTCAAGAAGAAGTCAACGAACTTAGGAATCAATTGACTACCGTGACTGAGGCATTGAAGGCTTTAACCCTTAAAATCAATGACCCTATGAAGCAACAACAAATGGACCTTATGCAAGAAAGATTGAGCAAGCTATCTAGTGATTACAAGTTTCAGGGCATTAGTTCGCAAGGGGTCTTGGTGGACAAGGAGCTTCTTCCGCAGAAGTTCAATGCCAACGACATCCCAAAATTCATGGCACCAGATAATCCTTCCCTTCACTTAAGAGCCTTTGAAACTATAATGAACATTAAGGGGATTGATAAGAAAGTCTTTCATTCCTTGTTTTCCTTGTCTCTTGAAACCGTTTGCCAACAATGGTTCTTCTCCCTTGACAAAGAGAAAACCTCTACCTGGGAATCGATAGTAAACGCTTTCATTGATAGATACAAGTGTAATATTCAAGTCGAAAACAATTATAGACAACTCGAGATGCTAAGACAAAAAGGGAATGAAGGCTTTACTTCTTTCTTCAATAAGTGGAGAGAAACTTCCTCTAAGATGATTGAGGTGCCCTCCGAAAAAGAATCTGTGAGGTATTCATTAGAAATTTACAAGAAAAGTATTCAAAGCATTTAAAATATCAACACAACTTGAATACTTTCAAAGTTGTTTATGACATCGGAATCGAGATCGAAGACGACCTCGCAAAGCAAAAAGCTACTAACAATAGTAACCACGGTGGCTGGAAAGGAAATAAGAACGAAAATCCTTCTTCTTCCGAAAAAGCCCACTCTAGTAACAATGTTAGTACCTATGATCTCAGCGAAGTTTTAGCCATGGATAACCAAGGACCTAAAAAGAAACTAAGGAAAGACTTCACCCCCATTGGGATGAGCTACGATACTGCCTTCGATAGACTCCATGCTAAGGGACTCATTACTCCCATTGGACCTATTCAAGATCCCGCACCTGAAAAGAGATTGCCTAGTTGGAATCCGGATGAACACTGCAAGTACCATCAAGGTAGGGGTCATGCTACTGAGAGTTGTTGGAAGCTAAAGGAGGCTATCCAACATTTGATCGATAATAACAAGCTTCCCATGCCTCCAGCTAACAAGAAGAGCGAATGATGATAAAGCAAACAACACAAGACAAGAGGCGAGCTTCAACGACAAGATTTCGTGACCTCCTTTTTTTCTGTTCCTTTTATTTACCCTTTCCCCAATAAGTCTAGCATAGGCACCTTTCTTTTCCCTTAGATTAATTTTGTAGATTCTTTCTTTTTCTCTTTTAATAAAATGAGCATTTATTTCCTTACATATGATCATTGCATTGCATCAAAAAAAAAAATCCATGACAAACTAAGCACAAGGTATACCAATGATTTGAGGCACCCCTTGTAGCCACTTTTTCACCTTTCGAATATGCAATTTTTTTTTATAAACCACTTTGAGTCTCGTCTAATGATAGACCTTTCATTTTTCAACCCATATCTACCTAACTTTGGGATGGGATTGTGTGCAACTTATGCAATTTTCAATTTCATAAAAAGCTTAAGTGACTTCAAAAGATTAAAATAGCAAAATAATAAGTAAAAAATAAATAAAAGTGTACAAAAGGGCAAGTGTTCCAATGTCTTTGATATGAATACGTCTCATATTGCGTCTCTTATCGAGTGCTCGGTACCGTGCCTGAGAAACATGAATGCCAAGTGAGTGATAGACCTAATGATCGGGATTTCCCACACTTATAAAATAAAATAAATGCTAAAGAGCTAAAAAAGAGTGAGACACCTCAAGCATAAAAATATAAAGATTCAAAAGCAAGGTTGCACACCTTAAGGGCTTATCTAGGGTCTTGAGCCTTTTATCCCCTTCTTCTTCAACCTTTATCTTAACCAAGTTACAACCCTTAAAAGGACCTTTTTGAGGTATACATACACTTGTTCGAGGTTCGGCTAGAGCTACGTTCGACCTGATTCCTAACGGATACGTAGGCAACCTCACATCGAGGTGCAGACGTAATAAACATGCATTCATATTCACATTCACACACCATGATCATATCAAGGGATCTCCAATGCTCATCCCTATCTACTTAGAGCTAGACTTGGGGGCTTGATCCTTATATCATTAGCTTACCCAGCCTAAGAGTCACCATCATTTGACTCTTCTTGAAATAATATTTTCCCACACACTTAGCCCTTGCGGCCTAACTTTAGTATCACTTTCACACACATCACAGATACATGACCAAATATACCTTCCCTTAGGAACCCTTTGTCATGAAATCTTAACACAACGTTGAACCATGCCTTGTCTCATCAAGATCAATCATCATTGCATCCCAAAGTATGAAGTACTTAGCCTCCGCGCCTAAGTTACCTAAATACTTTCATTATCGAGTCAACTAGGATAGTCTAAGATGTTACAATCCTTGTAATGTGAGAGACAACATTTGATTAAGCTCATTCAACATACATCTTCAAAAAACTTCACTTTGATTCTTTTTCGTGTCTTTCTTTTTCGGGAGAAAGTCGGTACCCTCCACAAAAATGACGGAAAATTTTCGTTTTTTTGCATTTTCGAGTTGCACGATCACATTACAATACACACACGAGTCATGTACACATTGATTCATGTCATGTTATCACATTGAGTCAACACTATGCACACACGAGTCATACAAAGTGAGTCATCATCGAGTCAAGTTTATACCTTGAGTCACGACAAGTCAATGAGTCAAGCAACACTAAACCTTAGGTCAACCCTAAGATAATTAAAGAGATTAGCAAAGTCCTATAGTCATACATAAATACAGGTACATCCCAGCAAGCAAGAACATTCTTAGATTTTTTTGAAAAATCGTGAATATGACCACAGGAGATTCTTCCAAGATAAGAGGAGTTATATAGATCAGTAAATTAGAGATGAAGAGCTTTAATTTACAAAAGATTTGAGCGGAAGGAACGAACAAGCTCAAAGTTTGGAGCAGAACCAAGCAAGAGCAGAATAGGGAAGACCCGACTCCAGCAACATCCAACGTCTGGCAACAGATTTCAGCGCCTGGCGCTAGATCCCAGCGTTTGGTGACAGAGCCAATTCTTGGCGCCAGAGATATTTCAGCAGCGACAGAGGTCGAAGCCTCTTAGAACGGTCATTTCGATCTCATACAGCAGTTTCGGGTTCCTTGGTACGCCAGTTAGCCCCTATAAGAAACTTGACATGATTTAGTAATCGGCTTGATTACAATCGCAAATAAGTGATCGACCTGACGAAAGATCGTCTCACTTAGCTTAAAGTGCCTAAACATTGGCTCATTGCAAAGGCACCGACATACTGGTTTAGAAGCACCGACATACAGGTTCACAATTCAAAGCACCGACATACTGGTACACAAGCAGCAGAAGTGCCGACGTACTGCCTAAAGCAAGGTTCAAGCGAGCTTTAAAGATCGACAAGCGTTGGTCTTCGGTAGTTTTCTTCGGAATATTATCGCAACAACTGAGGATAACTTCAAGAGAGGTTATCTTTGACAGCATTCGCTAAGATTGTGGAGGTTGTCACCAAGATTTGAGAAGGTAGATAGCACGAGATGGGCGGTCTTCGACGGCATTCGCTAAGATTGTGGAGGTTGTCACCAAGATTTGAGAATATAGCATAAGATGGGCGGTCTTCGACGGAATTCGCTAAGATTGTGGAGGTTGTCACCAAGATTTGAGAAAATAGCATGAGATGGGCGGTCTTCGACAACTTTTTCTATGATTGGGGAGGTTGTCACTATGATTCAAGAAAGAGGCTCGAGATGTAGCAGCATTGATCGACGGCGTTCCCTAGATTGCGGAAGATCGTCAAAACAAATAGCAAGATGGCGTTCCCTAGATTGTGGAGGGTTGTCACAAACAACTGGAGGTGATTTCAAGAGAAGTTATCTTCGATGGCGTTCCCTAGATTGTGGAAAGTTGTCACAACAGCAAACAACAACAAATCGGTTACCTCTAGAGACGTTTGCTCGACGGTGCAAGATACGCGTTTCTTAACTCATTATCTGTTTAACTAACGCTAGTTTGCAGGTATCGGCGTTACAAGAATGATTTAGGATCACAGAACGTTTTGAATCATTCTTCGTCCTTATCAATACTTTGACTTTTGTTTTCGAACTTTACGTTTCTCCAAACTCAGACAAAGTGGGGGCTTCTGTAGACACCCATTTGTGTCTCCCCAAAACCAAACCCAGTGATGAGTACCTTTCACGTCAAATCATAATCGAATGAAGTGAAAGTGTGGAAAGTCTAGTGTTGCGGTTAGTTTTTAATTCTTTTCTTTCTCTCTGTTTTTTAAAACCTATTTTAAGAAAACAGCCAATCCAGTTTGTTTTGGTCCATAGCAAGGGTCCAATAATAGTGTAGTTGGATGGGGTTTGGAAAGATCTTTCCAACGATATATTATAAGTCCAATTCCGATGAATAATGAGGAAGTTATGGCCAAATTACTAAACTGGGCCCTATTTGATATTTATGTACGGCCCAATGATCTAGAGGAGGGCCTAATATTGATTTATAATTCCTAATGCAATTAGAATGATTTTAGTCTTCTAGATTCTTCTAAAAGGTTCTTTTCATTCCTAATTTAATTAGCATTGATAAATTGACTTAGTTGACTTTTTAGAATTTTAATCAGAATAAAAGAAGTGTTTTTAAGGAAAATACGATTTTTCCCTCTTGTACGGCTAAATTTTATCAAAATTAAGAAAACGCGTGAAACTGATTTCTAGCGCCTAACGCTAATGCTTGGCGTCTGGCGCTAATGTCTGGCGTCTGGCGCCAATAGTGTTTTATTCTCTTCGAAACTCTAATTCGTTTTTTATCACATCCAGCTGATTTTCTCTATAAATAGCCTCCTAAAACCTCCGTTTTCAATCATCAATTATTCTTATTCTCTAATTCTCTCTTTCATCAACTCTCATCAAGAAATTCTTGATACTCTCTTTCTCTCTTTTCTAAACTAGCCTTTTGCATATAAAATTCCGCATTCACAAGATCTAGACACACCTAACATAGTTCGAAGTTGCCTTCGCCCTAAACATGAAAGGTTTTAATTTCTGAGGGTTTGGTGTAATACCCCGTATTTTCATACGTATTTTCCTAATTAATTATTATTTTCTAAAAAGGGTATTTTAGTAATTCAACTTACTATTTAAATCTTGGAGCCAAAATGATATTTGAATTTTGGCGCCAAAAGTATTTTGAAAATTAATCGTTATTTTGGATAAGATTTATTATCCATTTATCCTATTTTTAGAACCGGATTATTTATATTTCAGATATTTTAATTAAGGCAAAAGCTATATTTTATTATTATTTTAATAGGTCTGAAAATCCCAATTAATTAGCTAATAATTTCGAATTTTCCTATGTGAAAATATGATTTTTATTTAGTTAAATTATTTGGTGAATATTTGGTATTTTGTTATTTAATTATTTATTACAATAAATATTATTTACACAATTATTTTTATTCCTTAAACTAGCAAAATATATTCCTAAATACTAAATAGGAAGGCCGAAAATATGAGCTTAGGAAAGCTCAATGATTTTGGCCATCCCATAAAGATTTTGGGAAAATATTTTGGTAATTTGTATTTTTAATTATCTCTCTAAAATCTCCTATTTTCCATAATTCTAATTCTCCATCTTTTTTATATCCAATTATTATATTTTCTTGCCATTCATTCTTCTTAATTATTCCCCAAGCAATCCCAATTTCCTTAATATTTTTCATGACATACATACCTTCCATATTCAATTATACACAATCCCTTCAAATATCAAAATTTTCCTTAAATCTTTGCTCACTTCTCCAAGTAATCTCTTATTCTTCCTACATTTTCCTACCATAATTCATGCTCATACTAGACTATAAATGCCCCTTCATATCTCTCACATTCTTCACACCAATTCTCTTCTTTTCTTCTCCTCAATTTTACACAAATCATCCCGTTCATCTTTGAAGCCAATTTTCGGGCACTTATGGTCAGTTTTTGGGGTAGTGACGTTTCAAAGAAAGTTGTTCCTCTCGAAAAATACTTGAGGTTAGGCTCAAGAATCACCCAATTCAGAGCTATATCGAAGGAGTTATAGCCTCTGAACGTTCTGCCTATTATTTCCTACGCAAATCCAATTCTTTTCTTCTCCTTTTCTTTTATTCAATTATTATTATTATTATTATTATTATTATTATTATTATTATTATTATTATTATTATTATTATTATTATTATTATTATTATTATTATTATGGGAGATTAATATGAAATTATTATGAGTAGTTTTAATTATATAAAATCAGATTTTAATAATGTTCATGTTGAATTAATTTAAGAGGTTCATGTACATATAGTTGGGAGGGTTTAATTTAATTATTTGTGATTATTTGTTAACCTTATATTGATTAAGGTTATATTTATTTGTAGGGTGTTTTTGATCAAGCTACTTGAGAGTTCTTTTGAAGTGTTGTTGGCTAAGTGAAGATCAAGGTACTTTAAGTGGCTAGATACCTTGAAAGTGATCGATTTGAATGAAAATGTTTGAATGATTTATGTTACTTGAATTAAATTGACTTGAATTATGGTTTATGAAATAAAAGTATATTTAAAAGGTTGGTTTTAATGATTGAATTGGATTATTGATTTTTATAACATGTTTTGATTAATTAATTTATTATTCATGTTTAAAAAGGATTGATTTTAAAAGCATGTTGAATTTATTAAAAGAAGTTTGAATTATTATTATTAAAGGTTGAATTATTGAATTTAAAAGAGGATTTATTGAATCATGGATTTATTATTATTTATGCTTTATAAGCATGTTAGTAATCCCACTATGCGGATTTGGTTTATTGATAAGGCCTTGGACTTTGCATGACCGGGTCTTTCCTCAAGAATAGCCTTGTAACATAAGGAGACTAGCTTGGGGGGTGTGCACACTTGGGAGAGGAATTGGTTTTAATATGAGGAATTGGTTTTTAAATAATTGGAATTGGTTTTATTGATTATTGATATTAGAATTATTGAGAATTGGTTTTAAACCATGAGTTTGGAATTATTGGATTATTTATTAGAAATTGGTTTTAAAGCATGTTGCGAATAAATTGAGTTTAATTATCTTGCACTGCCGTACTTAGCATATTTTGCTAACCCGTACTTCTTATTTGTTTTGGTTCGCCCTGTTTACCGTAATGGTAAGCAGTGTTGCTTATTTTCAGGTTTGAGTCAATAAATGATGCATTGGAGTCCCGGGATTGGTTTTCACTAAATTAGGAATTTGGTCTTGTATCTATTTGGAGTACTCATAACATTGGTTACTATTATGATTATTATTAATAAAGAAGAGTATTTGAGTTTCCGCTGCAAAGTATTGTTATTTTTAGTAAGTTGAGTAGCCTTGCGTAATCACGCGGCGGTAATACGCCTAAGTCTATCTCTACGGTATAATTATACGGATAATACTAGTATTTCCGTAGAGGGAGATTTGGGGATGTTACATTTGGTCCCAAATCTCTATTTCAATTATTTAATTTAATTGTTTGATTTTATTATTTTCCTTGAAGTTACTAACGTGTGTATTTTGTTATTAAAAAGAGATACGAGACATCCAAGTAAGTACTTTAAATGATTTATTATTATTATGATATAGAAATCATGTCTAGGTTGTTATTTTGATTTCTAGTCTCATGTTAGGATGTTTTTCTTAATTTGATGTTTAGAATGACAACAATAAGTTCCTAGTATCATGTTTAGGGTAGCAACTATCACTAGCTGAAAAAAGTGCTTTGGCAGCGGTTCAAACCCGGTCTAAGGCACCGGTTTGAACTGCTGCTTATGTGGGGGGTGCCAAATACCCCCCTTTTAGCACCGGTTCAAAACCGGTGCCATATACCCAATTAGGAACCGATTAACCGGTGCCTTTGACTGCTCTCCCGCCATTTTTTTTTGGGTGGTAGCTATCTTAGGCACCGGTTAACTGGTGCCTATTTAGCCAATAATTTTCTTTTTTTTTTCCAATTTTCGTGCAATAATATTTAAAAAAAAAAAAACCTGTTTCCAGCAATAATAATAACCTGTAATTCCAGCAATTATATTAAATAAAATAATTAATAATGTTATTATTATTATAATTACTAATAATAATAATATTATTAATTATTACAATAAGATACAAAAATAATATTAAAAACAAGAATTCAATTATATATAGATATAAATATTCCCAAACGCAATACATTAAAAAAAAAAAGTTGCTTACATATATATATATACAAATAATAGTGAGTAAATATATAATGAATAATAATATATATAGTTCAAAAGTTAATATAAATAATTTACAATTACAATGCCATTTACATGTTGAAGGTGATAAAAGACGCCAACATGTCACGAACTTCATTAAGCTCCTTGATTGTCAACGGACCATCCTTTTGGACCTTGCAAAACTTAAAATACAAAAACATTATGTTAAAATTAATTAATTAGGCAAAACAATATGTATTTTATCAAATATTACCTATATGACTTCTATGTAGCCCATTTCCTACATTACTTATCAAATGAACTATTTCTTTCTCATAACATGTCAATGTTGGGTAATTGTATGTGTGTAAGCCCTAAAATTGTATAGGAGAGCATTTTATTAAGGTTTATGACGCTTTTTACTCAAAATGGCCCGAATATGGCCTATATGACTTTACTTTGCCCATTTCCTACATTTCTTATTAAATGAACTTTATTTATCTCATAACATGTCAATATTATCTAGTTATAGGTGTATAAGGAAAGAAATCACATCAAAAGAGCATAATAACACAAAATGGCCCAAATATGGCCCATATGACTTCTATTCAGCCCATTTTCTACCTTTCTTGTCAAATCACCTTTTTAATTCTCATAACATGTCAGTGTTGGGTAATATTAGGTGTCTAAGGCTAAAAATCACATTAATATAGCATTTCATTAAGTTTTAGGACTTACCTCATCAAGCTGTTGAGTGTCCGTACAATGAGTCACAATGTCAAGCATGAATCTCATCACATACAAAGCACAATCAAGTCCATTCTCTTGTTGTGCGCACTAGCATATGACAAACAAATCACATCAGTGAAACATGCAAAGGAAATTAGAAAATATTAACTAACATAGATTCTGAAGATAATCACAATATCATGTAAATTACCAACGGTGACTTCCATGTTGGACCCTTTGGAGCACGACAATGTAGCTTCTTCATAACACTGTAGTAAAAAAAGTACATTCAAATTTGATTAGTCGTATGACTACTAAATTAGTTATTATTAGCAATGATCATCACTAGGTAGTTATATATATTTACTTTTGCAATATAGACTTCACGAGCCACTTCTCCGATGATCAAGCTGAATCAAGGTGATAAATTGTGTTATTGGAATTACAAATCACCATGAGGCTCCAATGCTCCCTACATAAGTTCACAATAGACAAGCAAATTAATATTTAGGAGTCAACATATAATGAGGCCAAATCGATTGAATTTGACATGGTTAGACTTACTCTTTATAACATGGGGCGAATATGAACTTGTCTCCTGCACGCGCTGATTCCTTGATACTTTTCTCAACATAGTACAACACGTCATGGGGGTTGCCTATGATTCTAGTAGTGGATAACTTCTCGGGGCATAACCACCCAACTTTACAAGGAGAATCGGTTTCGGTTAAGTGCTCCTGTAGTGCTCTGCGTGCATGAACATTGAATAATTAATCACATGTAGGATAATCACCATCAATTTGAATAACTTGGAAAAAAGTGTAGATTATGTGGGCATTGAAGTACCTCATGAATGTTTGAATGAGGGAAATGTTAAGCTTTGCACCACGTAGAAATTCCTTCACATCTTCTTTGCTGATCCATGCAACTGCATCCTCATCATAGTGGAACATTGCCTTAGAAAATGCAACTTCCATTGGATCGACCAAATGACAAGCACGGTTGTGAAGAAAGGTCATGTCAGCAGAGAGCGATTGAAGAACAATGTCTTCAACTAGTGGAGTAGGTTGCATGGGTGAACCTTTCGAAGAGTGCAACTTCGACGCTTGTTCACTCTTGGACCTTTGTTCACTTAGATTCTTCTTAGGTTGATCAATGCTTTTAGGTTTTTCCACCCTCTTTCTCTTTGAAGTTTTGCTTCCATGCGAAATCTGAAATAGTTTGAGAAAGAATAAGTTTATAAGTTGAGAAATGAAGAAAATGGCTTTATTTTGATGAAATGGGCCCAAAAACTTTAGAACTTTGATTCTTTATGTAATTTAAACACACAATCACTTATAAATATGTAATTATGATATGGTTTGAGAATGAATAAGTTTATAAGTTGAGAAATGAAGAAAATAGGCAAGTGAGTAGCCATTTCGGCTCAAAATGGCTTTATTTTGATGAAATGCGCCAAAAAACTTAGAACTTTGCTTCTTTTATGCAATTTCAACACACAATCACTTATACATATGTAATTATGATATGGTTTGAGAATGAATAAGTTTGCAAGTTGAGAAATGAAGAGAATAGGCAAGTGAGAAGCCTTTTTGGCTCAAAATGGCTTTATTTTGATGAATTGGACCGAAAACCTTAGAACTTAGCGATTTTTATGTAATTTCAACTGACAACCACTTATAAATATGTAATTATGAGATGTTTTGAGATGCAAGGAGTTTATAAGTTGAGAAATGAAGAAAATAGGCAAGTGAGAAGCCTTTTTGGCTCAAAATGGCTTTATTTTGATGAATTGGACCCAAAACCTTAGAACTTAGCGATTTTTATGTAATTTCAACTGACAGCCAATTATAAATATGTAATTATGAGATTTTTTGAGATGCAAGGAGTTTATAAGTTGAGAAATGAAGAAAATAGGCAAGTGAGAAGCTTTTTTGGCTAAAAATGGTTTTATTTTGATGAATTGGACCCAAAACCTTAGAACTTAGCGATTTTATGTAATTTCAAATGACAACCACTTATAAATATGTAATTATGAGATTTTTTGAGATGCAAGGAGTTTATAAGTTGAGAAATGAAGAAAATAGGCATGCGAAAAGCCATTCCGCAAAGTTTTTTAAAAAAAAAAAAAAAAAAAGAAATTGCTCAATTTTTTTTTAAAAAAATACGCAAGTTCCGCCAAACCGGAACACCCGAGGAAGCCGCCCCCGCTGCGTGATACCAATGCCGGAGCAGCCCCGGCAGCGGCTGTAGAGTCCGGAGCTTCCCGGGCAGCGGCTCCTGAGGTCTGAGGTGCCCGGGCAGCCGCTCCGGATGCCAGAGCAGCGCAGGGAGCACCAGCCGAGGCCGCCGCTGCCTCGGCATCGAAGATGGGGGCCGGGGAGTCATGATATTTCAACGGTTTTATTTTTAGAGTGCCTAACGGTTATTTAACACTTAAAAAATTGAGAAATAAATAATTTACCTCCTTATGAATCAACTTGACCCATGCACGTGGCCAATCAACGAAGCTACCTATAGCTTGCCAAAGCTTTGTTATCTCAACCTCCTCTATCGGTACGGGTAGTGGGATGTCTTCAAACCCCGCAACCACTGAATCGATCCCAACCGAGTAATGATGTGGCCCCGCCGTAGCACCCGTCGTCGCTTGGGCACTACCATACGCCACCCAACTCAACGCCGTACTATTTGCATGCCCCGGGGCTAGAAGTGCACACCGGGTGTCTTCCTACACAAGTATATATATAAAAAGAAGATAGTTAAATAGGACTTTTACAACAGCATAGATAATATAACAAAATTCATTAAGGTAGAGGGTTACAAATCACCTGTAACTCTGGATATTCATGTGGTGTTGGATTATCAAGCTCCCTTGAGTCCGCATGTGTAGGAGTAGGAACCTGCAACAGTACATCAATCATTGCACCTCAAATCTCAATTAACTCGGTATTTTAAAACTTTTAATAACCCAATTGATTTTACCTCAGGTGGCACATCTTCACCACGTATCTCAACTCCTCCATGTCTATCACCTTCTCCTTGTCCTTTTGGTTGAGAACATGAGTCCACTGGGGTACTCGCGGGGAACGGCAAAGTCGGTAAGTTCATATGCTTTGCCCAAGCATTGAATTCACCAACTAACTCGTTGCGTACTTGTTCCTTAATTGATGTCACCTTGGCATCCAACTCCCCCGGTGAGTTAACACTGGCTCGAGATCTACTCGATTTTGTGTATTCTGGACCCATCACCTTTTGCCATCCAAGAAATGACCCTCCCGAACCTACTACTCGTCCTGGATGGTATAGCCTTCCCAAAGCCATGGTGAAAGGGTCATTCTCCACACTTGATTCAAATTTGCCCTCCACCAGCTCTTGAGTGTGCTCAAGCTATAGAAAAGGGAAAAATGAGGTCAGTAAAATAGTTAATGGTTTGTATAGTGATTTAGATGCAAAAGTGACTTAAAATGCAACAGTTCATAGGTAACTTACAAGCTTATCTGCCAGTTTTTTGGCTTCCGGACCCTTGATGACCCATTTTCCGGTTTCCTTATCAAACGTATAGAGAGAAAAAAGAAATCACCGGCACGACTCACCAATGTAGTGATCGTGGAACTAGAGGGTTCCTTCAATGCCACTAGAAGCGATTTAGGGTATAAACCCGAATCGACCCACTCAGGTCTCTTTTCACCAAAAGTCTTAGGCCCCATACGATGGACGCATTCCTTCTTTTCTGCATTCTTTTTATTTTTCTCTCGAAGTTCCTACAAAACTAAAAATGTTAGTATCATTGCTACAAAAAGAGTCAAGCTATTGTTCAATTGAGATCAAATTTACACGAACTTACAATGGATTTCTTTTGAGTCTTCATTCTAACGAACTCTTCCCAATCATCTTTTGACACGGTCGGCCATATTTTCCACGGGAGAAGGTCATCCTCATCAGCTTTCTTCTTCTTTGATTTCTTCTTTGTTGATGTTTAAAGGTTTTGATGATGAGGAACTTAAGTTACAGCAAACTCATCTCATAAAGACTTTTCAAGTGTTTGTGCAGCCTAGGTGAAATTGATCTTGGAGATGGAAGAAGCAACTAAAGCTGAGAAGACTTGAAGGAGTTCTTTATCAAGAAAGTTATTCAATATAAAAGAAGAGTTCCCTAACAGGAACTGAGTTCCCTCACAGGAACGTTCCTTCACAGGAACTTGAAGATTGCTAGCTAAGATCTTTGGAGGAACTTAGTAAGCGTGGAGTCCAAGTAAACCTACCAGAACAAGAGTACAGCGCAGCAATGTTTTAGTTAAGATTTTATCTTCTAGATTCATTGTTAAATATGTAAAGTAGGATATGCATGAAACTTATTAGAAGCGTGACAGTTAGCTTGGCAAATAAATTAAAATCGGAAAAGATAAAAGATAGAAATCGGAAAAAGATTTTCTTTAAATATTTATCTTTTTAAAATCAGTTTGTTAAAAAGATATTATGCTTTTTAATTCAATATTTCTATCTTATTTTCTGAAAAGATTTTCTTCAAAGGATTTAATTAAAAAACCGTGTTTTAAGATAAGTTAAGTTTTACTTATTTATCTTTATGTAAACCTACTGTTTATACAGGTAATACTCGTATAAATAGTAGAGAATAATATGAGCCTAGGTTTTTGTGAGTTTAATGCGTGAAGAATTTACAGAGCTATAGTTGCGTAAGTTTGCCAAGCTTATCATACTGTCATATTAGTTTCGAGTTTCATGCATAGCTTGCCGATCATATACTAGGTGTTAATTCTTGTATTTGGTTTCGGGTTTATTAGGGTGAGAGTATTTTTATCATTGCATACAGAGAGAGCTTCTGGTGAGAAGGGGGAAGATCTGTACTTAGGGAGTACGAGTGAGTTTGAGTGTGGGACTCAAACTGGGTAGAACAAGGTGTTGTTCTGTAGCAAGTTCAGTCTGGAACTTGAGAGTAGAGGGTGAATTATAATAGGTTGTAACTTGGTGTTTGCCCTATTATAGTGGAAGTATTTGTGTTTGAAATCCCTAAGGTAGGGTCGAGGTTTTACTTCTAGTTGGGCACTAGAAGGTTTCCTCGTAAAATCTGTGTGCTTCGCAAGTTCCTATTTTGTTCTGTTTTATATTTGCAAAATTATTATTTAGGAACTCAACTACAATTCAACCCCCCCCCCTTCTTGTAGTGTTCATCTCAATTAACAATTGGTATCAGAGCACGGTTCTCACGTGCAAGCAGATAATTTTGCTGAGTAAGTTCCTAGAGAGATGAATTACAAGGAGAAACTTGAAGAAGGGTACTCTACCCAACGTCCACCTATGTTCAACGGTAAGTTTTATGCCTACTGGAAGAACAGGATGGAGATATTCATCAAGGCCGAAAATTACCAGGTTTGGCGTGTAATTGAAACTGGTGATTTTGAAATAACTCAAACCAATGACAAGCATGAGGTAGTTTCTAAATCTATTTCTGATTATGATAAAGAAGATTATCAGAAACTTGAAATGAACGCTTTAGCTATAAAGTATCTGCACTGTGGACTTGGACCCCATGAACATAATCGTATCATGGGATGCAAGTCTGCCAAACAGATTTGGGATTTGTTACAGGTAACTCATGAAGGTACTAACGAGGTAAAACGTTCTAAAATAGATTTATTGATGTCTAGGTATGAAAGGTTTGAAATGCAATCCAAAGAAACCATAGAAGAGATGTTTACTAGATTCAATGATATTATTAATGAACTGAACTCCCTTGGCAGGAAAATTCCTATTGATGAACAGGCAAGGAAGATCTTAAGAATCCTACCACAAGATGAACGCTGGAGATCCAAGGTTACTGCCATGCAGGAAGCTAAGGACTTTACTAAGTGCAATATGGAACAACTAGCTGGATCATTAATGACTCATGAACTTCATCTGAGTTCCAACACTGAAAGTTCCAGAAATAAAGGTTTGGCACTCAAGGCTGAAGACTCAGAAGGATCAGATGTTGATGAAGAAGAGATGGCTATGCTAGTGAGGAAATTTAAGAAGATGATGAACAATAGGAAGTTTGACAGGAACAAGAAGTATACAAGTTCCAGAAACACAACGTGTTTCAAGTGTGGATCAAAGGATCACTTTATCAAAGATTGTCCTGTTCAGGATGGAGAGAAAGGAAAGACTAAAGGCAAGGAGCAATCCAAGGAGTCAAGAGTCTACAAGCCTTACTTCACCAAGGACAACGTTAAGAAAGCCATGCTTGCTGCTTGGGGAGATACAGATTCAGAAGAAGAAGAGGAGGATCAACCATCAGAAGAAACCGCTCATTTATGTCTAATGGCAAAAACTGATGAAGCTGCCAAGCTAAAGGAGCTTGAGTCTGAGGTATGGTTCTCTTACAACCAATTAAAACATCTGTCTAAAGAGAATCTAATAAATACTGTTTTGGAAATTCAAGAAGACTTAAAGGAATTGCATAGATCCAAACAGGAAAGTGATAAAGCTTTAGTAACTTTCAAATAGAACAGTGAATGGGTTGATAACATGAAGTTTGATATTCAATACAGGTTCTTCAGTCTGTTTGATGATAATAAAATTTTAAAAGACACCATTGAGAACCTCAAACAAAATAACATACTCTTGAATGTGGAATTGTCTTTGTTAAAACTAACTGTTGATACTCCTAACTCTGAAGTTCCTCCACCTACTGATTATCCGAATTTTGAAAAATTAAAACATGAGTTGGAAGAGATCAAAACGGATAAGGCACGTCTTGAGGGGGAACTTGAGAGGGCTAGGAAAGGTAAGCAACCAATGGAGTATAGAGTTCCTGAATGGATCACTAAGGCTCAAACTAAGAATACTGAAGGTTTAGGTTTTAAAAAGAAGTTCCAGAAAGAAAAGAAGTATGTCAACTTGCCCAGTAGCATTGTTTGTTATTTATGTGGCAATACAGGGCATAAGCAAGCTAAGTGCCCTAAGAAAGAACAAAGCACTCAGAAGAATATCAAACATGTAAAACAAATCTGGGTAAAGAAAAATGAATCAACCCATGTTACACAGGAACCCAAGGAAACCTGGTTTCCTGACTCTAACGTTTAAATTCTTCTTGCAGGTTCCAGTGAGGGGGAACAACACTTGGTACCTCGACAGTGGTTGTTCTAAGCACATGACTAGAGATAAAACTAGATTTCTCTCACTGGATGCCTACTATGGTGGAACAGTGACCTTTGGTGATAATATGAAAGGTGATATAATTGCTATTGGCAAGATAGGAAGGTCACGTTCCCATGCTATTGATAATGTATTTTTGGTCGAGGGCCTCAAGCACAATTTGTTAAGTATTTCACAGTTTTGTGACAAAGGTAACTCTGTTAGCTTTACTTCAAACAAGTGTAGAATCATCCACAATGACACTGGGAACATAATTTTAGAAGGAACTCGTAAAGGGAACACATATGTTGTGGATCTTAAAGAGGTTCCTAACAGCAGTTTAACATGTCTTAGTGTTATTGAGGATGATCCTCTGTTGTGGCACAAAAGATTTGGCCATGCAAGCTTTTCTTTACTTGATAAACTAAGATCTAAGAACTTAGTGGAAGGACTTCCTTGCATTAAGTTCCTGTATGATAAAGTGTGTGAAGCTTGTGCTAAAGGTAAACAGACCCGAATTTCCTTCAAGTCCAAAAAGATGGTAAGTACCAAAAGACCTTTGGAACTCATTCATATGGATCTTTGTGGTCCAATGAGAATCCAAAGCAGAAGTGGTAAGAAATATGTAATGGTTATTGTTGATGATTTTTCAAGGTTCACTTGGGTTTTCTTTCTTGTAAGCAAGGATGAAACGTTTGATGAGTTTGTTGCTTTTGTTAAGAAAGAACAGAGAAGAACATGTAATCAGTTGATACATCTTAGATCTGACCATGGAACAGAATTTGAGAATTCAAAATTTGATGAATTTTGTGCTGAGTATGGTATGGATCACAATTTCTCTGCCCCAAGAACTCCACAACAAAATGGAGTAGTGGAACGCAAGAATAGGAGTCTTGAAGACATGGCAAGGACAATGCTGATATCAAGCAAGCTGCCTAGGAACTTCTGGGCTGAGGCAGTGAACACTGCATGTTATATACTCAACAGAGTATCTGTTAGGGCCATCACCAACAAAACTCCTTATGAACTTATGAAAGGGAGAAAACCTAATATTTCTTACTTTAGATCTTTTGGTTGTAAATGTTTTATTCACAATAATGGTAAAAGGAACTTGGGAAAGTTTGATGAACGTAGTGATGAGGCAGTTTTCCTAGGATATGCCTCAAATAGTAAAGCTTATAGAGTTTATAATAAAAGAACAATGTGTGTTGAGGAGTCTGTACATATTATATTTGATGAGACTGAAAATTTGGTTGATGTACAAGATTGTGATGATGATTTCGAGATTGGACTTGTGCGTAAGCAAAATCCAGATGAGGAATCAGTATCACTGTAGAAGCAGCAAGTTGAAATTGCAGAAGTAACAAATCCTGAAGCAAATGTTGAACCAGAGTTGGAGAATGCTCCAGGAACTCAACTTCAAGAACAGATTGAAAATCATAATGAAGGCCAAAATGTGGAAACTCCTGAAGAAGTTCAACCTGAGCTCCAAAATCAAGTTCCTACAGAAGAACCAGTCAACAATAATGAAGAGAGGATGTATCCAATCAAAGATTTCACTCCAAGGCCCTGGAAATATCAGAAATCTCATCCAGTTGACACAATCATGAGTGACATCACAAAAGGAACTCAAACCAGATCTCAGCTTAGGAACTTCTGTGCATTCAATGCATTCCTTTCTTCCATGGAACCTAAAAATTATGTTGAGGCTTTAACTGACGCAGACTGGATTAATGCTATGCAAGCTGAACTAAATGAATTTGAAAGAAATAAAGTTTGGCATCTAGAACTTAGACCTAAAGACAAGAGGTTCATTGGACTAAAATGGGTATTCAGAAACAAACTAGATGAACATGGTATTATTGTCAGGAACAAAGCTAGACTAGTTGTACAAGGTTTCAACCAGCAAGAAGGAATTGACTATGGAGAAACATTTGCACCTGTAGCCAGGTTAGAAGCTATTCGTTTACTTATTGCTTTTGCTGCTTATATGGGTTTTAGGCTGTACCAGATGGATGTCAAATGTGCATTCTTAAATGGATACTTAAATGAGGAAGTCTATGTGGAACAGCCTCCTGGATTTGAAAATCCAGAGTTCCCAAACCATGTCTATAAGCTTGACAAGGCTCTTTATGGGTTAAAGCAAGCTCCTAGAGCATGGTATGAAAGATTATCTAAGTTCCTTTTCGCTAATGGTTTTAAACGTGGCAAAATTGATAAAACATTGTTTTTAAAGTCAAATGGAACTGATATCTTAGTTGTACAAATTTATGTTGATGATATTTTATTTGGTGCAACTAACGAATCTCTGTGCAAGTATTTTGCTGACCTTATGAGTGGAGGATTTGAAATGAGCGACTGGAGAATTAAATTTCTTTCTTGGTTTGCAAATTAAGCAAACTGGAGAGGGAATTATGATTCATCAGCAAAAATATATTAAGGAACTGATCAAGAAATACAAGTTGGAAAATGCCAAAACCAACAATACTCCTATAGGAATTGCTACTAGATTGGATGAAGATCCATCTGGAACTTGCATTGATCAATCTATGTATCGAGGTATGATAGGCTCACTACTTTATCTAACAGCTAGTAGACCTGACATATCTTTTAGTGTAGGTCTGTGTGCCAGGTTCCAAGCAAATCCAAAGGAGTCTCACTTGACAGCAGTAAAAAGAATCCTTAGATACCTGAAAGGAACTGACGATTTGAGTCTCTTCTATCCTAGAAGTGATTCTTTTAATTTGAATAGTTTTACAGATGCTGACTATGCAGGTGACTTGGTAAACAGGAAAAGCACTTCAGGTATGGTATAGTTTTTAGGACCTTGTTTAGTTTCTTGGGGTTCCAAGAAGCAAAACACAGTTGCTTTATCTACAGCAGAAGCTGAGTATGTAGCTGCAGCAGCATGTTGCTCACAAGTCTTATGGATAAAACAACAGGTCAGAGATTTTGGTATTATTTTTTATTGTGTGCCTATTTATTGTGATAATACAAGTGCTATATGTATTTCTAAAGATCCAGTTCAACACTCAAAGGTAAAACATATCCATATTAGGCATCACTTTCTTAAAGATAATGTGGAGCAAGGGAATATTAAGTTAGAATTTTGCCAAACTGAAAATCAAATTGCTGATATTCTAACCAAGCCCTTGAACAGAGAAAGATTTGAGAAATTGAGACTGGAACTTGGAATGATCAAGCTGAAGTACTAGCCTCTAAAGTTCCAAGATATGGCAAAGTCAAAAATATTGTAAATAGAGCAAAAAGAACTTCTACCACAAACTTGGTGTGATAAACATAGCTAAAGTGTCACCGTTGTTAACTGCCAAAGGTAAGTTCATTAAATTGCTCAACGGCTTAAGTTATTAAATTTGTACATTGCATACATGTTGAAAGCGTGTTCCAATTGTGTTTTATAGAAACTTCTTTCAAGATTAATTGAATTTGGAAATTTAAAATTTTTTGAAAGATTCATCCAGTGTTTAAATTTTGAAAAATTAATTGAATTTGTTCAATTAATAACTAAACAGTGAAAACTTCCTAAATTCTCTCACACCGCTTCATTTATTATAAAAGCAAATTTTCACCCACTTCTTTCACCTCACTGTCACATCGAATTTACTCCCTCTCAGTAAAACTTTGAAAACCCCTTTAAAACCCTTCCTTAAGCTTCAATGGTGATCATTGCTGAGTTTGTTTCCTCTGAAGAATCCCAAAGTCCAGAAAACTCAATTCAGGAAGAATCATTTCCTTTAGCCATGGTAAACTACAAAGCATCTTCTACCTCTCAAACACCTTCTGTAAACCCTAAGAAATCTCCTCCAAAATCAAAAGTAGAGAGTAAAATCGATCAAGGGGATTCCTCTGTCTCGAATGTTCTTCAAAAATTAAAGGAGTGGAAGGAAAGAAAACAAAGTGTGAAGTCTCTGGAAGAGCAAATTGAGGAAGTTGATGAATTTGCGAAAGAGAAGAACCCAGAAGAGACAACAGAGGAGAACAGAGAAGAAGAAGAAATAAGCGAGGGAGAAGAGGAAGAAAAAGAAGAGGAGAACAACTCAGAAAAGGAAGAATCGGAAAAGGAAGATGAAGAAGAGGAGGTAACTGATCAAGAGGAACTTGAATCAATGGCAGGAAGGTATGTAGTAGGTCATCGTCTTGACGCTGTGTGGTGTAGAAAAGCAAGATTTTTAGAGTTTCTTGATTTAATAAAATTTCAAGGTTGGGAATTTCTGTTAACTAGGGTTTCATCAAATTACTTGTATCCTGCTGCTATGAATGAATTTTGCCAGAATTTTCAGGCAAAATTGGGAATAATAACGAGCATGGTGAATGATGTAAAGATTGAATTGGACCTAGAAACTCTAGGTAAAATTCTAAAAGCTCCTACTGAAGGTTTTGATACTTACTTGAAGGGAAAGGGTAGTATCAATGTAGGAAATTTCATGGCTGGGGATATAGTAGAGGAATTAGGAGGACAGAGGGGTAAGAAAGTCATGAGTCATAATGATCTAAGCCCTCTAAATAAGCTGCTGTTTAATTTGGTGAAAAAGACTATTCTGCCTAGGACTGCTAAGAAGGGGGAGGCATGTTTACTGGATATGGCTGTAATCTTCTGCATTTTAAAGAAGATTAAGGTGAACTTTCCTTCTTTGATGTATCAGCATTTAGCTCATTGTGTTCCAAGTTGGACAAAAGTGGGGTATGGAGCCATTTTGTCTACTGTTTTTGAAAATGCAGGAGTGATTTTAAAAGGAAAATATGGGGCTTTGAATGAGAAGCCAGAAAATGTGATCAATGAGGAAACCCTTGCTGGGTTAAGTTTGGAAGTTGTAAAAGGAAAAATTCAGAAGTTAGAAAAAGGAGAGAAAAAGAAAGAAAAAGTGACAGGGAAGAGGAAGGAAAAGGTTATGTCAAAGCAGCCTGTAAGGAAGAGTAGGAGGATTTCTGCCAGTGGTGTTCCTCAAACTAGCATGGAACAACCACTGGAATTGGATGTCGAGGAGAATATCCTTGAAGGGCAAGTTGCTGAGTTGGCTGACAGAATGGAGAGGGTAGAGAGTCAAATGAAGGACTCTGCTGGTAAACTTCATGTGCTGACACTTGAAAAATTGGTCCAGGAGCAGGGGAAGGAGTTGAAGGAACTCAAGAGAATGCTGCTCAAACAGACCAAGGACCTTCAAGAACAGAAGGAGTTCCAGGAGAAAGAACTTCACAAGGCTCTACAGGAACAGAAGGAGGAGTTCCTAGTGAAGCTCAAGGGGGTTGAAGAAAAGTTGGAGGCCTCTGCAAAGCAAACAAAGGAGGACTTCAACAAGATTCTGGAGTTTCTTGAAACCTAGCCTACCCCATCTCAAAATCAGCCTACCCCATCTCCAAATCAGCCTAGCTTTTTCTTTCACTGTCTTAGTTATGAACATATTTAATTCTCGTTTTTAAGTATTTGAACAATTGATTTTGATTGTAAATTTTTAAAATTGTTCATCTGGATGTTAAATATTTTTAATGAAAAGTTGGAACTCTTGATTATACTTGTGTGTTGTGTATATTTCGAACACTTATGCTGTAGAGTAGATCTTACTTGAGGTTGTTTAGCAGCGCTGCCTTTAGTTTCCCACACTCGATGAATTGCTTGTGGGGCTGTTGGTGGATGTTTAATAACCTTAAAAATACATGACTTTTTGATAATGCCAAAAGGGGGAAAAGAAGAAGCAAACATGGAGGTTGAAGTTGTTCTGGGTTCCAGTTGAGAAAGTATCATAACTTTCTCAGTTTAGTTTACTTTTAGTTTACTTTTAGTTTACTTAGCTTACTTTTTGTTTTTGTTTTATTTCTGTTGTGTGTTTATTTTCTGTCAATAAAATTAAAATACAAAAATACGACCTTTTATTTTGTTTTAACTTTCTCAAGAGTTTGCTTAAGTTTGTCATCATCAAAAAGGGGGAAATTGTTGATGTTTAAAGGTTTTGATGATGAGGAACTTAAGTTACAGCAAACTCATCTCATAAAGACTTTTCAAGTGTTTGTGCAGCCTAGGTGAAATTGATCTTGGAGATGGAAGAAGCAACTAAAGCTGAGAAGACTTGAAGGAGTTCTTTATCAAGAAAGTTATTCAATATAAAAGAAGAGTTCCCTAACAGGAACTGAGTTCCCTCACAGGAACGTTCCTTCACAGGAACTTGAAGATTGCTAGCTAAGATCTTTGGAGGAACTTAGTAAGCGTGGAGTCCAAGTAAACCTACCAGAACAAGAGTACAGCGCAGCAATGTTTTAGTTAAGATTTTATCTTCTAGATTCATTGTTAAATATGTAAAGTAGGATATGCATGAAACTTATTAGAAGCGTGACAGTTAGCTTGGCAAATAAATTAAAATCGGAAAAGATAAAAGATAGAAATCGGAAAAAGATTTTCTTTAAATATTTATCTTTTTAAAATCAGTTTGTTAAAAAGATATTATGCTTTTTAATTCAATATTTCTATCTTATTTTCTGAAAAGATTTTCTTCAAAGGATTTAATTAAAAAACCGTGTTTTAAGATAAGTTAAGTTTTACTTATTTATCTTTATGTAAACCTACTGTTTATACAGGTAATACTCGTATAAATAGTAGAGAATAATATGAGCCTAGGTTTTTGTGAGTTTAATGCGTGAAGAATTTACAGAGCTATAGTTGCGTAAGTTTGCCAAGCTTATCATACTGTCATATTAGTTTCGAGTTTCATGCATAGCTTGCCGATCATATACTAGGTGTTAATTCTTGTATTTGGTTTCGGGTTTATTAGGGTGAGAGTATTTTTATCATTGCATACAGAGAGAGCTTCTGGTGAGAAGGGGGAAGATCTGTACTTAGGGAGTACGAGTGAGTTTGAGTGTGGGACTCAAACTGGGTAGAACAAGGTGTTGTTCTGTAGCAAGTTCAGTCTGGAACTTGAGAGTAGAGGGTGAATTATAATAGGTTGTAACTTGGTGTTTGCCCTATTATAGTGGAAGTATTTGTGTTTGAAATCCCTAAGGTAGGGTCGAGGTTTTACTTCTAGTTGGGCACTAGAAGGTTTCCTCGTAAAATCTGTGTGCATCGCAAGTTTCTATTTTGTTCTGTTTTATATTTGCAAAATTATTATTTAGGAACTCAACTACAATTCACCCCCCCTCTTGTAGTGTTCATCTCAATTAACATTCTTCTTCTTGTAGATCACCCCATTAGTCAAGTTGGTCTTAAAGCCTCTGAATCTTTCCGCTAATAAAGATTCAAACACCCTTCTCTTCTCGGGATCATTAGGAATAGAAAATAGCCTCTGCAAGCACAAATTAAAACCTATTATTAGTTTCTATTTAGTAACAACCATAAGGTTAAGGTTTCTTAAATTGTCTAAATGTGCCAAAAACACACTTACCCTTGTATCATCCCAAAATGTTTGAATCAAACCCGGAGGTACTTGCCGCATTAAAAGTGTAATGGGGATTTTCCGCGCACAAATGCCAACTTGATTAGCATATTGTCGACGCCATTTGGGTCCGGGTTGGCCGTTGTTGTCATACCAAGACCATGGGACCGTCCGGTTTCTTAAAGCTTCTCGTCGGACCCCTTTCTTTTTCTTTGAGCCGGTACCTTTACCCCCCCTCCACCACCTGTGTTGTTTTGATCTTGTCCTTGGCCATGAGTTTCAGGAGTCGGGTTCTCACCAACAATCTCACGTGCTGTATTTTTAATAGGCGATGCACGTTCAGCTGAAATTTCAAATTCTTCAAGCCTACGCTCAAACTCATCTTGAGCCTGATCCTCTGGCTCACCCAAGTCATCCTCCTTATTCACATCATAAGGCTCATCATCGTCCTCGTCCTCGTCCTCATCCTCGTACTCGTCCTCATACTCATCATCATCAATGTCCTCTACACAATGAGGGTCATGATCGTCCGCCATGAGATATAAGCACCTGTCAAAGCAATCATAAAACAATATTAGTGTATAGTAAAGTATATGCATGATAGTTCATACACAAAACAAAGGAGTTGGGTTAAGTAGAAGCTATTTAAGCCATTTTCACCTACTTATGGTCCTATAACCTTGTATATGCATGATAATGAGTACACTTAGGCAATTTCAAACTACAAACATGTTAAATATAATGAATATAGGTTGTTAGAATGAATAAATGTTAGTTCATACACAAAACAAAAGAATTGGGTTAAGTAGAAGCTATTTAAGCCATTTTCACCTACTTATGGTCCTATAACCTTGTATATGCATGATAATGAGTACACTTAGGCAATTTCAAACTACAAATATGTTAGTTTATGGTCATTTTTGCCTACTTATGCTCCTATATACATGATAACTAAACTATATTTGCAATGAAGCCATTACTAACTTTTAATCAAACTACCTCAATCTGAAATTCCTTCGTTGTGGTCTGATCGCATATAACCTGCTTCGTTGTCTATGTCATTTAGTACAACAGGTCTAGGAACAGTGAAAGGTGTTGAATCATCAAACGCATCATATTCTTCCTCATCCTCAACATCTCCAACGCCTAGGATTCTTCTTTTGCCAGCTAGCACTATAGACCATTTTGAATCCATTGGGTCAGTTACGTAGAACACTTGCTTAGCTTGAGATGCAAGGATAAATGGTTCCGCACTATCATTCAAGTGGCCAAGATGTACAAGAGTAAAGTCCTCATATTTGACGTTACGCCTGATATTTCAACCCACTTACACTTGAAAAGAGCAACCGTGAAGTCACAATAATCAAGCTCCCATATTTCTTGAATTCGACCATAGTATGACAACTCTGCATCGATAGGTGATTTATCCTTAGAACTTGCAAACTCCCTTGACGATGCCACAAGAGTTACACCACTGTTTTAGGTGGAGGAAGATTTCAAATCACGACCCTCGGTCCAAAAAGTGTACCCATTGATGTCATATCCCTCAAATGAACGGACATCATCCCTAGGACTGTACGCAAGCCACCGTACTGTATCGGTCACATTAGTATCATCCAATCCACTCATTACTCGATCACAAAACCAATTAACAAACATCTTATTATGCAACTGCATAAGTGCCCTTTCACCTTTCAATGGAAATTCGTCACGCAAACTAGCCATGTGCTCGTCTAAATATGGGTGCACATCTGAAACATGGTGCAACACATAAAGTTGTGCTTGTAAGAACTGATCTCGGTCTGGTGACATTCATTTCGACCCAATTGTGCCATGACCATCAAGTCTACCTTCATGTCGAGAAGTAGGAAGACCAATAGGTTAAGCAAGGGCTATGTAGTCCGCCACAAAGTTACATATCTCCTCACCCACGGTCCCTTGCATCATACTTCCTTCAGGGTGAGCCCGGTTCCGTACTTTATCTTGTAAGGTACCCATGTGTCTTTCAAAAGGGTAGCACCACCTCATGAACACTGGACCGCACAACTTAATCTCACGCACCAAATGAAGAACCAGATGAACCATTATGTCAAAAAATGAGGGTGGGAAATACATCTCAAATTTGCACAAAGTCACAACCACATCTGCTTGCAAAGCATCTAGTGTACAAGGATCAAGAACTTTGCTACAAATTGTATTGAAAAACGAACAAAGGCTTGTAATCGCTTCCCTCACGTGTTTCGGTAGAATACCACGGATTGCAATCGGTAGGAATAATTGCATCATAATGTGATAATCATGGGATTTCATACTTGTCAGCTTCAATTCTCTATTTAAGGTTACAAATCTTTTCATGTTAGATGAGTACCCTGATGGAACCTTAATGCCGTACAGACATGCACAAAACATACGTTTCTCTACCCTTGACAATGTATAGCAAGCCGGGGGTAAATAATTCTTTTCATCCTTCCCTTTACCCTTAACTTTCTTCTTTGACGCGTCTTTAGCCTTTCCCTTTCCCTTGCTCTTCTCCTTCCTTTTTTCGAAACATTTTCATCTTCTATTCTCGGCTCCTTCCCCTTTCTAACCTTTTCTTGAGGCCACAATTCTGGACGAATCCCCATCTCTTTCAAATCTAACTGTGCACCCTTTCTGTCCTTTGTTTTGCCTGGGATATTCATAAGCGTCCCCGAAAGAGCATCACACACATTCTTCTCTATATGCATCGCATCAAGACAATGCCTAACGTCATGTTCTCTCCAGTACGGAAGCTTCCAAAAGATTGATTCTTTCTTAAACAGAGCAGTTGAGACCACAGTTTTTTCTGATTTTCCAAACACCGTTTGTATCCCTTTCACCCGAGCACTAATCTCAGCACCAGTCAATGGTCTAGGCGTAGTATCCTCTTCCACGGTTCCATTGAAAGCCTTTTTCTGCCTACGGTATGGGTGATCACGCCTAAGGAACCTTCGAGTCCGTAGGTAGACATCTTTGTGAGAATGAGTCAGGTATATGCTTGATGTGTCATCAATACATATGGGGCATGCTTTTTCCCTTTGACCTTGTACCCACACAAGTTGTCATATGCAGGGAAGTCATTTATGGTCCACATAAGGGCTGCACGCAATGTGAACATCTCGTTCTGATGAGCATCAAAAACGGAAACCCCTTCGTCCCACATCTTTCTCAAGTCGTCAATAAGCGGCGCAAGGTAAACATCTACGTCGTTTCCAGGTTGCTTAGGACCAGTTATTAGCAATGAAAGCATTACATACTTACGTTTCATGCACAACCAAGGAGGCAAATTATAAATCACTAAAAGTACCGGCCATGTGCTGTGTTGGATACTAAGAGTGCCAAATGGATTCATCCCGTCCGTGCACAACCCAAGCCTTAAATTTCTGACTTCATTACCAAATTTCTCAAACTTTAAATCAATGTTCTTTCATTGAAGAGAGTCAGCTGGATGCTTCAGCATTCTGTTTTTCTTTTTTCCCTCTGCATGCCACCTCAAGTTTTTAGCGTCTTTTGGTATTGAGAACAGACGCTTAAACCTTGGAATAATGGGAAGATACCACACACCTTAGCAGGAGGTCCCTCCGTGCCAGGATTGCAACTCATACGCTTGTACCGCGACCGCTTGCATCGTGGACACTCCTGCAGTTGTTCATACTCATTTCGATACAGAATACAGTCATTAGAACATGCATGTATCTTCTTATACTCCAAACCAAAGGGACACATGAGCTTATTTGCGTAATAGTAAGACTTAAGAATTCCATTCCCATCAGGCAACATATCACTTAATGCGGTCAACAAAGAAGTAAAACTGATGTCCGTCCACCCATGCTTCGACTTAATGTTGAAAAGTGTTAGCACGGCCGATAGTTTGGAGTATTTTTTGCACTTGGGATACAAAGGCTTTTTGGAAGCCTCCGATAATAACTCAAACACTCCACCTTCAACACCATGCAACATCTCATCCACTTGTTCATCCTCAACCTCATCCGCCTGATCATCATCGGCTCCATCCTCACCATTATCAACAATATAGTCATCATTCTCGTATTCCTCGTCCACATGAATCTCATTGCTTCTAACACGCACATCATTCCGATCAAGATCCCCACTGTACTCTCCACTTTCTCCGTGCCAAATCCACACATGGTATAAATGCCTAAAACCACGACATAATACATGATCTCTAATGATTTCAACACTATCGACCACATTCACATTATTACAATCAACACAAGGATAATAAAGGCCTTTGCCACCCAGTTTGCGTTGATAAGCTAAAGCCCTCTCGCAAAACTCTTGAACCCCATTCCAAAATTCCAATGTATCGTGTCTACCATACATCCAACCACGATCCTTCTCCATTTAGTAAATTGTCTCTAAACATATATAGCAACATATAATGAATAATGTGTAATTGCTACATATTTTATGTAAATCAAATTCAAGTACAAAACGTGAATATACCATTCATATAGTAAAAAAATGCATGTTTCCAAAGGGTCCTTATCACTCCAACCTAACCCATCCTTGAATGTCTACTCTCACTAGTGAATGTATGTCAACTTTCCAATTTTAAGGAAAATCTGGTAGCATTTCCCCCTAGTTCTCCAAGTACACGATGTAGATAATTAATTACCCACATATGTACCCACAGAACATAGTGAGGAAATGGTAAGCCAAGATGTTCCTTAAAATCGAAAAGAAAACATACATTCACCACCTTAGTGAGAGTACACATTCAAGAACAGTCCCAACCGAGGACTATTCAAGACTTTCTCCTAATGAGAAAGCCTTGAACGGGTATCTAGGCATATGATGATGCAAGTATTCTATATATTGTTGTATTTATTTGCAATTAAACAATACACAAGTTGCAATTTCATGAATAAACTTTTATTAAATGGATAAATAGAAAGAAATATAGCTAAGTAAAGTTTATAAGCCATACCAATATAGCAACTATCCACTTGAGCTCAATATGTAGTCCTTAAGCTAAACTCGTGCTTTAATTCACAAATCTATTAAAAAAAAAAAACAATAAACAAAAATTAGGTTAAATATAAGGTATGTACTATTTCTTTCTCATAACATGTCAATTCACTAATTTATTTATAAGCTAAAACACATCATTCATCGAACTAACAATTGCTAAACTATGTATTCACTACTTTAATTCATCTAATTTATTCAAAATTGTTAAACTAACAAGGTTACTAATCTCTAATTTTTTCAAAATTACCCATCAAAACAACTTAAAAGTAACCATTCACCCATTCCAAAATTCATCTAATTTAGTAACAAGCAAGGTTACTAATCTCAAATTTATTCAAATATACCCATCAAAACAACTTAATATTAACCATTTAAACATTCCAAAATTCAACTAATTTAATAACAAAGTTCACTAATCTCTAACTTATTCAAAATAATCCATCAAAACAACTTCAAATTAACCAAGTAACATACCAAATTTCACCTATTTAAGTACCAAGGTTAATATATATTCTATAATTATTTCAAAATTATCCACCAAAACACATTAAATTAACCATTAAAACATAATAAAATCCAACTAATTGAGAAAAATCACTAATATTTTCACAAATTCCCAATAAAACAACCTAAAATTGAGAAAAATTAGAGTATAATTTTATTCAAACCTAAATTTTAATTTGCAAACAATGTTTCAACATGCAAAACACAATAATATAAGTACATAATTAGAAAATAATTGTGAAATAAAAAAAAAAAAAGGAAAAACCTTGAAATAGTGAGGAAATTAACTCGGTGGTGGAGGAGGGCAGCAGCAGGTGGTGGAGGAGGGCACGGCGCAGCGACCACAGGGCAGTAGAAGCACTGCGGTGTGGCGAGCAGGTGGTGGCGCGGCTTAGCTTCTACACCTTCACAACCCTCTTGAAATTGAACAGAGAAAGAGAAGGAACAGGGGGGAAAACCCGGTCAAGGGAGAAAGAGAAGGGTGGGGCTAGTGGCCGGCGACGGTGGCAGCGATAATGGTGGTGGGAAAATGGAGAACGAGAGTGCAGTAAGCTAAGGGAATAGGGCTCGAATGAATGAAACAGTGAATGAAAGAGAGAAGGAAGAAGAAAGAAAGTATAGGGCGCGTTTTTTTTAAAAATATGGCACCGGTTCAAACCGGTGCCCTTTTTATTTTTGGCACTGATTTGGGCTGAACCGGTGCCTTTTCTATTTGTATAAAATTGCGCCCAATTTTAGGCCAGTTTATGACATCGGTTTGGCCTGAACCGGTGCCTTTATGGGGATGCCTTTTTGTATTTTTCTACTAGTGTATAATTTATAATATCACATATGACAATTGTGATTCCTGCGATGCTACCTTCTTTTCCTAATATTCATGATAATATCATGTTAGGGTTATATATTTGATCTTTGATGTTTAATAACATGCTAGGGTTTGTTATTAATCTTGTTAGTATCATGCCTAAGATCTTGCTATTAGTATTATGCTTTAACATTATTATGATAATTATGATTATGATTATTGTTGTGTCGAATGATATACTTTAACGTAATTTGTTAATTTATGAATTATTTCATATTATTTGTTAATTGACTGATAACTTATATATAATTTGTTAATATCATGTTGCTTGATATATATTTATTGTTATTGCTTGATCACGCCTTTTATACATGTTTAAAGGTAATTTGTACTTGTAATCACGCTTAATAAGATAAATAATAATCTTGTTTAAGGTTAATTTGATTATAATTCAAGTGATCGCCAATAATAGATTTGTTTGTGCATTATATTCAACTAACATAGATAAACAGGTTTAGTGTTAATCCCATTGATTGCATGTTAGTCAGAAAGCGCACATGAATACGATCAGAATAAAGTAGAGGCCTATTATTAGGGCAGGTTCAATATCTTTTAGGTTGGATTTGTACGTTCATCCCCGAACTACCAGTCATGGTTCCAGACCTATTGGCGTTGACGATCTCCAAGATCGTTAAGGGGTGTAACCTTCACCTCGTGAACGGTTTACAAGTTTCTAAAACTTGTTGGCGACTCTTTTGCTCTAGCTTCCTTCCCTTTAGACGCCACCATACTTTAGTGTATGATCACAGTGGGGTTCAATCTAGGGGTAATGCTTGAAATATTCCCTACAGTGTGCAACTTTGCTTTTGAATATTTGTATTTTCATGCTTGAGGTTTCTCACTCTTTTTTAGCTCTTTTTTTTGCTTTATTTATTTTATTTTAATAAGTGTGGGCAACCCCGATCATGCGGTCTATCACTCACTTAGCATTCATGTTTCTCAGGCACGGTACCAAGCACTCGATAAGAGACGCAATATGAGACGTGTTCATATCGAAGACATTTTCATATCAAAGACATTGGAACACTTACCCTTTTGTACACTTTTATTTATTTATTTTTGCTTATTATTTTGCTATTTTAATCTTTTGAAGTTACTCAAGCTTTTTATGAAATTAAAAATTGCATAAATTACACACCATCCCATCCCAAAGTTAGGTAGATAAGGGTTGAAAAATGAAGGGTCTATCGTTAGACGAGACTCAAAGTGATTTATCAAAAAAAGATTGTGTATTTGAAGGGTGAAAGGTGATATGATGTGGCTACAAGGGGTGCCTCAAATCATTGGTATAATCATTGGTATACCTTGTGCTTAGTTTGTCATGGATTTTTTTTTTTTTTTTTTTTTTTTTTTTTTTTTTTTGCAATGTAATGAAATGATCATATGCAAGAAAATAAATGCTCATTTTATTAAAGGAAAAGAAATAATGATCCTACAAAATAAATCTAAAAAAGGTGTCTATGCTAGACTTATTGGGGAAAGGGATAAATAAAAGAAAAGAAAAAAGGAGGTCATGAAATCTTGTCGTTGAAGCTCGCCTCTTGTCTTGTGTCGTTTGCTTCATCATCACTCGCTCTTCTTGTTATTTGGCGGCATGAGAAGCTTGTTATTATTAATCAAATGTTGGATAGCCTCCTTTAGCGTCCAACATCTCTTAGTAGTATGACCCCTACCTCGATGATATTTTCAATGTGCATCTAGATTCCAACTAGGCAATCTCTTTTCGGGTGCGGGATCTTGAATAGGTCTAATGGGAGTAATGAGTCCCTTAGCATGGAGTTGATCGAAGGCAGTATCGTAGCTCATCCCAATGGGGGTGAAGTCTTTCCTTAGTTGCTTCTTAGATCCTTGGTTATCCATGGCTAAAACTTCACTGAGATCATAGGTACTAACATTGTTACTAGAGTGGGAGTTTTTGGAAGAGCAAGGATTGTCTTTCTTTTTTCCTTTCCAGCCACCGTGGTTACTATTGTTAGTAGTTTTTTGCTTTGCAAGGTCATCTTCGATCTCAATGCCTATGTCATAGACAGCTTTGAAAGTATTCAAATGCTTCGAATACTTTTCTTGTAAATTTTTAATGAACATCCTCACATATTCTTTTTCGGAGGGCACCTCAATCATTTTAGCGGAAGTTTCCCTCCGTATATTAAAGAAAGAGGTAAAGACTTCATTCTCTTTTTGTCTTAGCATCTCAAGTTGTCTATAATCGGTTTCGACCTGAATATTGCACTTATATATATCAATGAAAGCATTTACAATAGCATCCCAAGTAGAAGTTTTCTCTTTATCAAGAGAAAAGAACCATTGTTGACAAACGGTCTCAAGAGATAAAGAAAACAAGGAATGAAAGACTTTCCTATCAATCCCTTTAATGTTCATTATAGTTTCAAAGGCTCTTAAGTGAAGATAAGGATTATTTGTTGCCTTGAATTTAGGAATGTCAGTGGCATTGAACTTCTACGGAAGAAGCTCCTTGTCCACCAAGACCTCTTGTGAGCTAATGCCCTGGAATTTATAGTCATTAGATAGCTTGCTTAAGCTTTCTTGCATGAGCTCCATTCGTTGTTGCTTTACAGGGTCATTTATTTGAAGACTTAAAGCCTTTAACACTTCAGTTATGTCAGTCAATTGATTCCTAAGTTCGTTGACTTCTTCCTGAGTTACCATTATCTTTTTAGCATTCCTCTTTTGACGAATCGGTTTATCAAAAAGTAAGACTTGAACAAAGAGGTTATCTTTGATTAATCGCCCTTCTCTCCTTGACCAAGTACTGTGGAAAGGGAAATTAGGGATATTCATTGTTAATTATTTGACTCAAACTCTTTTCAACATGCAATAGATGGAAGGAGGTTGGAAGAATGAGTATTGTGATATGGAGAAAGCATGTAGAGAATGGAAATATGATGTAGATGGAGAGATCAAAAAATTAGGAATAGAATGTACCCCCAACTCAAATGACGGAAAAAACCGACTCATGCATGAACCTAAGACATGGTCATGGTGACATATACACAGAGTGTGTGATAAGACTAGTGAGTGTAGGTGACATGTTAAGACTCATGTCATGACCATGTGGCTAGACTATGTGACTAGACTCAAGCAAAGACTAAGTTACGACTTCATGTATATGCATTAAACTGGACAGGTTGTAATATTTTAGTCATAACTTTTGATCTGTATTGTGACTCTGATTGGGATGAAATCAACGCCAAATTAAACATAAAACTCGGGGCTACAGATCCATTGGTTGTACGACTCGTAACTCTTCCTGGAACTTTGGCTATGACCAAAACAAGTTGACGCTTGTGCAGTATACGGGAATAAAAATCCGGGTTGACTTAAAGGAACTATGACTCGATTTTAAGGTATATTTTTTAGCTCAAATTAATTAATCAATTAATTAAGCAAAGCCCTTTAGTCATTGGTTAGTTTATTTAGACTTATTTACAAACACAAGTCAAACCAAACGATTAGTTTAGTCACTTAATAAGTATGCACAAGTAAGAGATGCACAAGTAGTCAAGTAGTCACAACATGATGCAATAAGTTTGCAACCTAACCATGGCTCTAGTTCTCTAAAGTTCGGGATATGGGTTAGTCAAAGAGGGTTCATGGTTAATTGTCCGGATGCACCACGCGGAAGCCTTACCTTTTGAAGGGTTGGCGCGAGTGAATGGGACACCGCGAGTTAGAAACTCGCTTCCATGGTTTGGTGAATTCAACATTCTCGGATGTACTCTTTGTTGCACAGAGCGTTCAATCAGGTAGATGGAGCATGAATTCTCAGAGGGTTATGTCCATATGTAGAACACATATGGGTTTCAGAAAAGTGAGAAAAACTCAATCAGGAAGTAGGATCGAGCAAACAGTGCTAAAAACTCATCAAAACTAGAACGCATATTTCTGGCTCGGTATTGGAAGAACTTGGCGCCAGCGAACAGAGGTCGTCGCCGCGATTTGGCTCTAGCGCCTGGCGACAGGAGTGTCATTTGGCGCCAGAGTCAAATCCTCGGCGACTGACTCTGTTTTCTGACGCTAGTTCCTACATGCCTCAGCAGTTTTCTGTGCTCAATAAAATTTTTCAGTTTTGCGCAGCATTATTTCGATCCTAGTTGTGAAAGATATTCCTCAAATTTCCTACGTGTAAAAATCCTATGTTTTTAACTCATTACGGATGGTCTTTCCAATGAGATATTTTTTATACATATGATAATAATTTTAATCAAAATTACGCACATGAAATACTTAGAACTTTTCGAGTCTCATCCACTCATTCTAAATCATTGCCAAAATAAATTTTAGGAATTAAAATAGAAATCCTCCCTAGTGGAGTCGCCAAAAACTGTAGGGAATATTTCAAGCATTACCTCAAACTTGAACCCCACTGTGATCATACACTAAAGTACGGTGGCGTCCAAAGGGAAAGAAGATAGAGCAAAAGAGTCGCCAACAAGTTTTAGGAACTTGTAAACCGTTCACAGGGTGAAGGTTACACCCCTTAACGATCCAGGAGATTGTCAACTCCAATAAGTCTGGAACCATGACTGGTAATTCGGGGATGAAGGTATAAATCCAACCTAAAAGAGATTGAACCTGCCCTAATAATAGGCCTCTTCTTTATTCTGATCGTATTCATGTGCGCATTATGACTAACATGCAATCAATAAGATTACCCTAAACCTGTTTAATCTATATTGGTTGAATATTAATGCACAAATAAACTATTATTGACGATCACTTGAATTATAATCAAATTAACCCTAAACAAGACTATTAATTATCTTATTAATCGTGATTACAAGTACAAATTCCCTTTAAACATGCATAAAAGGTGTGATCAAGAAATAAAAAATAAATATAATCAAGCAACATAATAATCACAATTATAAAAATAACCATAATCATAATCATAATCATGTTAAAGCATAATAATAGCAAGATCCTAGGCATGATGCTAACAAGATTAATAACAAACCCTAGGATGTCCCTAAACATTAAAAATCAAAGCTTTAACCCCAACATGATACTAACATGAATATTAGGAAGAGAATAGGAAGCATCGCAGGAATCACAATTGTCATATTTGATATTAGAAATTATAGTTGTTACCCTAAACATGATACTAGGAAGATCAAAACGCCCTAACATGACACTATGAATCATAATAACAACCTAGACATGATGTCTAAGAATCCTAAAATCAATAAATCAATTAAAGCACTTACTTGGATGCCTCGTACCTCTTTCTTTCACGTCTAGGGCGAAGGCAACTTCGAATTTGGCTAGGTGTTTCCTGGTGTTGTGAATGCGGATTTTTGTGTGCAAAAGGCTAGTTTAGAAAAGATAAAGAGAGAGTAATCAAGAGATTCTTGATGAGAGTTGATAATTTGAAAAAGGGGAGATATGACCTCTATTTATAGAGAAAAAAGAGGGTCGAAGAATAAGAAAAGAATCCGAATTCGAATCGAAAAAAAACTCGATGGACAGTAGTTTTTTCGGATTTTGTTTTTATCATATCTTTTGATCCAGAAGTCCAAATAAGTCATATAATATGTCGTTGGAAAGATATTGAAGTATAATTTCCAACCCAATTAGAATCAGATTAAAATCTTTTGTTGATAAAAAGATATGGCGAAATAGTAGAACGGTGTCAGTTTGGATAGAGTTTTGTATTCCATTCATATCTTTTTCATTATAGCTCGGATTTAATATTATAATATATCATTAGAAAGATAACTTCAAGATATATCCAACCATATAAAATTTGGATAAAAATTATGAGGCACGAAATTAATATCTGACTGTCTTTGAACATCTTTAAATTCGAATAGAATTAGGATTTTAAAAAAGCAAAGTTTTTATAAAAGGAAAGTTTTTAATTAACTCAAATTCTTTAATCTTATCTTTTCAAAAAGGATAATTAAGATCTTTTAGAAACTTATAGAAGCTTCTAATTAATCCTAATTAGTTGAGGAATAGGATTAAACCTTTGGACCCTCCACATGATCATTAGGTCGTAGGTAAAATCCGATTTGGGCCCAGTTTAGTATTTTGGCCATAACTTCATCATTATTCATCGGAATTGGGCTTATAATATATCGTTGGAAAGGTCTTTTCAAGCCCTATCCAACTACACTATTATTGGACCCTTATCATGGACCAAACTAAACTGGAATGCACGTTTTTCAAAAATAGGGTAAGAAAAGAAATATTTTCAAAAACAGAAAGAAGAGATATTTTAATAAAAACATCCTCATCACTAGACTTTTCACACTTTCTCTTTGTTTGATAATCAAATGACATGAAAGGTATTCATCACTGGGTTTGGTTTAAGGGAGACACATTTGGGTATCTACACTGCCACAACAACAAAAACCAGCATTATTAGGTTATTAAAACCTTCAAATCTCCATCCCAATCAAAATTTGGCAATTTTGGCTCAATTTCTCTTTATGATTCTTGTGTTTTTTATAAACTTAGACATAGTGTCAACGTTTAATAATTGTGCAAAATAAAATATTTACACAACCTGTTAGACAATCAAACGAATCAATTAAGATCTCTAAACATACACTGCCAATTTTAATACGAGTAAGATATAAATTCATGCATAACTTTATCAAATTACCTCTATTAAGCTTGTAGTTTGCTTGTTAATTAAACCGATTAAACAAGTTAGGATCATCAATCTATGATCAAATATATCGGTACCATGAATTGATCTCTGCACTATCTTTCTTCTTGAAAAAAATGCAAAGATAACAAGGAAAGAATTTAAATTCTATGCTATACAGTTATTCCCTGCCCTGAACTTTGAGCGAAAATGAGGCTTAGCGAAGTCGATTGAGGTGCGTGCAAACTCGGTAGCTTCTTTGTTAACCTAGCATGGTGAAAAGTGGCCTAATTATGGCTGGTGGCAGCGTAGAAGTTGTTAGGTGCGTGAGGTGTTGTTGTAAAAGTAGTACGTATCTGTAGTGGGCAGCAGTGAAGTGAAGTTTAGAATTGAGATGTGGTGTCGTTTAGAAGGGGGGTGTAGTGATTATTACCTATATTATAGTGTAGGCAAAATATTTGTATTGTAACACCCCAATAATTCTCCATTTTCCCAAACCACTTAATTTAAATAAAATAGAGGAGAACCATTGGCATGTTACCTCCACGTGTTCAAACGTTAAGGCTATATCAGAAATTAGCAGCGGCAAAACTAATTCAGTTATAAATAAGTTTCAAAACCAATAAACAAAACCAAATTGAGTCTTACAACTTGGAACCATTAAGGTCCTTATTCAAAACCCAAAATAATAAAAGTGATAGGTAAATGAAATCGAGTCTAAATAAATTCAAAAGTAAGAAATAAAGTAAACTGTAAATGGTAATCAACACTCCACTCAAAATCCCACCACCTTGATGCAAGTTCTAAACATGTAAAAACCCGTGGTTAATCTGCTCCCTAATATTACAAGAATGGGGTCATTGAAAGACAAAGGCCACGACCAAAGAAAGACACACAAAAGCACGTAATCAGCAAAGATGAGTACATACGGGCTACAAAATATAATAAGAAATCTCTAACATGCTACTAACATTCAATCATCGCACACAATTAAATTATAGATTCAACACGTGACACAACTGTCAGTTTTACTATGACTTCACTAATTAACAGTAAATCATTTCATTTTATTCATTGGATTAAGCAATAGACAAGATTGTCCATCCCATGCTCCATTGGAACATCAATTAAAGAAAAACTCCATGCCTCCTTTCGGAAAAATCAATAAAACATCCAACGACCACGGGCGCGACTCCGTAACCGTAGCTAGTATGAGATCTCATCTAAATCCTAGTTTTTGAAAAGTATTTGAAATAAGAGACTCGTAGATCAAACGACCTTAAGAAAAGTGCACGGCTAATACCCCGTGTACCCCAACCCTTGATTGTCATTACTCTAGATGTGCACAAATCCAGAGTTTTATTGCTCATCCATCTTGCACTTTACGTGATTACAAGTTTAGACTTGGTGATGACTCATTTGAAAAACAATACAATCAATCCAATATCAATTCAATCAAGTAAAGCAAGCTTCCAATTTCAATTCTTGATTTATTGGTGACAAGCAACATTTATTATTTATTCCTTTAACTACCTCGGTGTATAAACACCTTGAGTGCATAAAGCACCCCTCAATCTTAACCTCGTCTTATAAGACTTAAATTTCCTCCTTTACTCATTCTATCTCCATGATCATGAACGAGTAATAAATGAATCATTTAACCAAATCACATACCTTTGCCTCTAAGCGCATCTTGCATAATTAGAGCATAAACAATACTTGCAATATAGAATAGTGCACAACATACGGAAATCACAATGTATAACCAAACAATTTAGCCCAATCTTCTCTATACATGATACTAAGTTCTCGATACATCCCTAAACATGCATCTAAAGGCAAGGTTTCGTAACTCATACGTACATTTTGTAAACGATTCAGTTGGCCACTTTAGAAACTAGAAGTTGTCTTCTACAAAGTCCTCTCCTAAACCAAACAACAAGAATTAAATCAATACCCAAGCAAATAAATTTATAGCAATACCAAACTACTTTAAAACCTCTTAAACCATCAAAATAAAGCTTTTCAATTGTTCCCATTAGTCAAAAATAATAATATAACATTCCAACTATAAGTTTATATGCTAAAATCATGAAAATATAGCGTTTAATACAAAATTACAGCAACTTTAAAGTAAGTGAATAATCTGAAAATTTGGTTTAAATATATTAAATAACCCCATAAACATAATTACTTGGAATAATCATTATATAAGTTAGTATGTTAAAAACCCCAAAAATATACCAATTCAATGTAATTAGAAGCTTCAAATTAAAATAAAAAGTATACAATCTGAAAATTTATTCTTGAGGTTTTATTTAAAGTTCAAAGCTTTTTAATCATAAAATACCCACAATAATTATTTTATAGGATTAGAAGCATAAAAATATGAAATTAACACAACTTGTTCATAAAAATTGAAACTTTAATAATCAATTTTATACATAATCAAAATAATTATACTTTAATGTAATTTAAACATAATATGATTAGATAACTTGGTTAACACGTTTTCAAGCCCTAAAACATGAAAAATCAATGTTTAGACCCTTATTTTCTTAATTAAACAAATTTGAAATTTTCTATAATAAATTAAACATGTCAAAAGGAAATTTTAGAAAATAACACCACAAAAAAACACAAATTTTGATTATAACACCACAAAATTTAAAATTTTGCTTATAACACCACAAAAAAACTCACAAATTTGATTTCACCACCACTTAACGGATTCTTGGATGAAATCCGTTAGTGGGGCCATAATTTGACACGTGTCAATAGCCTATAGGTTTAAAAAATTGAATTAATAAAAAGAAAAAAAATAATAATAAAAAAAAAAAAGAAAATCCCTAACACAGCTAGCTCCACCACCGGCGCCACCTTACCTCAGCCGCCGACACCGTAACCCAGGTCGCCGGCACCCATTTGCCTCCACCAAAACCGGCGAAACCACCCACGCTGTTGTATTTTGCCTTCCCCCTCTTCGAAAACCACCCACGTCGCCGAAATTCTCACCCGCACCAACCCAAAAACCACCGGCTTCGACGAAATCAACTCCCACACAACCCGAAAACCACCCACGTCGCCGAAATCCTCTCCCACACCATCATCGTCGCCGATTATCCTCTCTCTTACCCAAAACCGTCGTCGAAAACCACCCTCACCTGAACCCTAACCCGTTTCCAGATTTAGAATTAAATCGGAGTTGGGGTGAGGCCAAGCTGGGTACGGCGTTTTAAGGGTTAGGGAGGTGCGTCGTTTAGGTGGTCGGGGGTCGAGGGTGGTCGACTGGGCGAACCAGTAGCGGCGGTGGGCAGGAGAAACCGACGCCGGTGGTGAGTACGGTGGCTGGGTTTGGATTTTAGGGTTTTTCATTTTTTTTGTTGTTTTTTTTATTTTTCTTTTTTTTTAATCCAATATATATCTGACACGTGTACTTTGTGGGGCTCACTGACGGTTTTTTGGATGGTGTTAGAAAGTGGTGGTGAAATCAATTTTTTTTGGTTTTTTGGTGGTGTTACAATCAAAATTTTAAAATTTGTGGTGTTATAATCAAAATTTGTGTTTTTTTGTGGTGTTATTTTCTAAAATTTCCATGTCAAAACTCATAAATTCATAATCTTTTATAACCCATGTATAATATCAAACCATAATAATAAAAACTTTGAATCAAAATTAAGCAAAGATTAGAACTTTAAATCAATTTAATAAAATAAAATACTACCTCCGTTAACATTTACTTGCAACTTTGGAATATTTTATGTCTCTCAAATAATACCCCAAAGTTGCAAGTAAATGTTAACGGAGGTAGTAAAAAAAATAAAGGAAGAGAGGAAGAAGGAGGGGCGAACTACTACAGTCTCGTGGTGGTGGCCGGAGGTCGACGGCGTGGTTGGGCAGCGGAGGTGGTCAGCTGGCAGCGACGGAGGAAGCTTGAAGTTTTTTTTTTCTTTTGAATGTCATGAAAGAGGAGAATAGGAATTAAGGGTTTTCCTTTTCTTTTTTTTTTTTTTTTTTTACGTGAGAGAGGAAGAGTGTGAGGGTTTAGGGTTTTTATATTTTTGTAAGAGTATGCGATCAACTTTTCTAATCCAAGTAGGAGTAGGATTGGTTTGGGCTTGAGTAAGATTTAAGTAGTAGGATAGTAAACTTAAAAGGGATTATAATTTAAATTAAACACTTAATAGTTTTAGCTTGAAAATCTTATTGTTTTTACATCAAAATAATAATTCATATTATAAAATTGAAATAAAAATATTTGTATAAATAATAAATAAATATACCTTTAATCCCTCATCTCTCTCACCTCACCCCTTTCATCACTGTCAACTACCTCCACACCACCACCACACACCACCTCCCACGCAATCACCACCAGTCCATCACCACCTCCACACACACCAACTCCCACGCAATCACCAGGCCAGTTCACCACCACCTCCTACACAATCACCACCACCTCCACACACACCAACTCCCACGCAATCACCAGGCCAGTTCACCACCACCTCCCACACAATCACCACCACCTCCACACACACCAACTCCCACGCAATCACCACCACCTCCACACACCAACTCAATGTCAACCGCCTACACACCACCACCCACAATCTTAATTGGCTACAAATGCTGAAATTGGGGTTACAATTGGGAAAATTGAGTTGTTGGAGGCGCTGGATTGCGAGACTGCGATTTTGTTGTTATTGGTTTGGGTGAATGGTTCATGGGGAGTGACGGGGAAGGGAGTTGACTAAACGTCCATCCATACCCACATCCTCACCCCCAAATCTGCAGACAATGTTCTCGCGCTCTCCCCGCCATTGGTTTCAATGGGCTAGGGAAGGCGAGGGGTCGTCTATTCGGCGAGGATAGGGGGTGGGAGTTGCTTTCGGTGGGGAAGAGTGGAGTTGGGTAGGAAGAGGGAGGGGGAAGGAGAAGGAATCAGGGAGGGAGAAGAAATCAGGGAAGAAAGGAGGGAGGTGGCTGCCAGGTTGTTTCAGCAGTGGCAGGCCGGTGGTGGGCCATTTTCAGTCCAGCGATGAAGGGGGTGGTCGTACACATAGATTTTTTTTTAAGAAAATTATTTTGTTTGTTTTTTAATTTTTTGAGTTAACATCACAATCAGGTCCTCAATTCTAACTTTTTTCACTCTTTGGGTACTCAATTTATTTTTTTCACTCTTTGGGTACTCAAACCCATTTTCCGGCCAACTAACTCACCTTTAACTCACCCTTAACTATAGGTAATTAATTACTAATTAAATTTAATAAAAATAAAATGCAAAAATTATAATAATCTGTTTTCCACAAAAAAAAATAAAAAAAATGCCATTAATTTCAGTTTACAATAACAAAAAAAATGCCATAAAAATATCCTTCTTCACCAAAGAGAAAAGGATATCAGTAAGGGGGTACTAAATCACGTCCGATATTTACCGGGTAACGCCCGTATTTTTAAAAATACATACTAATATACCCTCCCTTAAATAACCCATCAAAACCTTTTTGTTTTAACTTTTACCTTTCTCTTTCTTCACCCTTTTCACCTACCCTTTCTTTTTCACCCAAAATTCAACCCCATATCAACCACCACCACCGGTTACCACCATAATCAGCCACCAAGGTTTTTGAATAAGATTTCCTACAGTTTCAACCCCATATCAACCACCACCACCATTCAACCCCATATCAACCACCACCACCGGTTACCACCAACTTCAGCGTTGACGGTTCAAGGGTACGCAGATGGCCGGAAATCAGAAAGGAAAAGGGATTGTCTCCGGCGAACAGGTTAGTGGTTTCGCTTTTTTTTTTTTTTTCCGTCAACTCCAAGGAACGCCTGGAGATCTGGATTCTCTAGGCTAGAAACGCCCGGAAATTCTGGATCTCCGACCGTAAGTTCGAAAATCCCAGACGAAACACGAACGCTTGGAATTTTCGAACATACGACCGGAGATCCTAAAATTCCAGGCGTTCGTAGCCTAGAGATTCTAAATCTCTGGGCGTTTTATTTATTTATTTATTTTAAACTATTTTTCATATGTGGTTGTTTTTGTTGTTGTTGTATCACTCGGTATATTGTTGTTGTTGTTATTGTTATTATATTGCTGTTGCTGTTATTGTTATTATATTGCTGTTGCTGTTATTGTTATTATTTTGCTGTTGCTGTTGTTATGATCCATTTCATAAATTGAGGCCAAACCCTAACAACTTTTTGCCATAAAATGCCAAAACAATGCTAAAAAAAGATGCAGCTTCAACTTGAGGCAAATAATGCTTCAATATATCTTGCTCTTTTCTTAAAGGATTAGTAGGATTTAATGTTCTTAACATTGAAGCATTAAAATTTGTATCATGTGGGTTATTTGATTCAAACATTTTTATTATTAATGTATAATTAGAAATATGCATAGGAGGAATATATTGTTGTTGTTGTTATTGTTATTATATTGCTGTTGCTGTAAAAAAAATGAGCAATTATAGTTTTACTGATAGTCAAAATGAGCTATTAGAATTTAGAACAACTTCAGTTTATACAAAAAAATGTATAATTAGAAATATGCATTGTTAAATGTGACATGCCTCAATAGCTGAGGGTCAAGTTATAGTCCTGATTCTTTACTGAAAGTAGTTGATACCAATATAGAAAAGCTCTGTTTTTAGAGGCACATTACTTGATTCATGATACTTTTGCCTTGGTCCCATATTGTTTTGTAAACTTGCATTTTTTTGGAGTCCCAAAATAATTGCACACTCGACTTTTCAAGTAATAGTCTCTTGCTTCTCTACTAATATTCCAACCCCAATTCATCATCTTGTGCCAAAGACAAAGGTGCAAAATAATGTGGGATGCAGGAAGTAATTATTTTAGTCAACAACAGTGTAAAAATGTCGAGTAGAAATAGAATAGATGGAATTTCAGATAGGGCGGAGGGGTTTGTGAATGTATTAGTGTGATGGTTCATGATATGGCATTGTAAAATTAAAACAGGAAGTTGATTCAATTTTGAAAGAGGGAGGAATGAATGCAATAAAATTGGAATGGATGCAATAAAATGTTGCCACAAGTGTTATTGTTGTTATTATTATTATTGTTTTGATGTTATATATTATTATTATTATTTTTATTATTATTATTCTAATTATTATTATTAGTATAATTATTATTATTATGAACTAAAATTAGACTTATTTTAATTTCCTTTTGCAAAAAATTAAGATTGAGGGTTCGGGAACACGACACGTTGTATCACGACGCTTGAACGCGTCAATTAGGAGGGAGAGAGACCGATATCGTTTTCAGCCTCGTACCGAGACGGGACTAGTCCCTAATGCTAATATGACGAGTTTGACCTCCGCAGCACAGAGTCATCATTCAAGGTCTCAGAGGGATGGGTCGGGTTTCGAGTCTGACCAGGAGGAGGGTGAGTCACTAGGTCCCGAGTACTCGTACATAGGAGAACAGGGTTTATCGGGCGATGACGATGACGATGAGGAGGAGGCTGATGACATTATTCATACGAATAGGGGTGCTGATGGAAGATTTGTAAGTACTCAGGAGACTAGTCGTAGTCGGACTCTGATACAGGACAGCTGGTTAGTGAGTACGCCGATGGCCGGTAGTCCAGAGGATGGTAGTGTTATTCCTAGCTATGGTGGTCATGTTGTAGCTGCAATTTGGGGTGGTGTGGAGCGAGGTGTTTTGAGATGTATGAGTAGGAGAAAGATGTGCACTGCACTAGATCAGCTGCAACAGTCGTTATTACCAGAGACATTAGCCCCGATAGATCAAAGCGGGCTATCACATCTTCCTGGTATTATGTATCAGCACCTCGACTGGCCCTTGATTTCAGCATTCATGGAGAGATGGCAGCCAGACACTAACAGCTTTCATTTGCCGTTCGGTGAGATGACTATCATGTTACATGACGTGTATCATATCCTTGGGATCCCTGTAGATGGTACTATGGTTTCTACTGTTATGGACCCCCTACAGTTACGACAGTATTGTTCGTTCATGATGGATTTGCCTGTCGAGGAGCTACGTAAACCCACTTACGCGCCTAGTGGCGCGCTTTCTTCGAGGGTCCTCGAGACGACCTTCAATGTTGAGAGGCCCCTTGAGATCTACGTGGTGTCCTTTTTGTGGATTTTACTAGGTTCATCACTCTTTGTGGACAAGAGTGGTAATAGACTTCATCCCTCCATCATCCATGAGCTTCAGCCTGTCGAGGGTACATTTGTCACTAGTTCCTACTCATGGGGCTCTGCTACTTTAGCGTATTTGTACCGTCAGTTGGGGCAGGCCTCACGGGCAGATTGTGATTCCATCTCTGGTTGTCTCACGCTTCTTCAAGCGTGGATTTATGAGTATTTTCCATACTTTCGCCCTCAGCAGGGCACTCTGACTAGGGAGCCTGGACGTCCACGTGCATTGTTATGGGATGTTGGTTCGCCACCGAAGAGCCCAGATCGGCTTTACGCTTTTCGTGCTCGACTTGACGTGTTGACTGACATTGAGGTAAATATGAAATTTATTATTTAGTTGTGATTTGTATCGCGTTACTCTTATGTGACTAATTTATTGTTTGATTATGCAGGTAAACTGGCTGCCTTACGGACCTGACCCTGCCAGTGTTGTTCCTACGACGTTGTTCTCGGGATTTTTACGGTATCGCAACATCATTGAGCCGTATATGCCTGATCGAGTTGTCAGACAGCTTGGGTTAGTACAAGGTATACCTAGGTACCCCATTAGGCCCGAGAAGGCCAAGAGACCGAAGAAGGTTAAGATGTATAGTGTTGAGTTCCCGACTGAGACGTCCATACACATATGGGAGAGCTTTATTCCATTTGCTGCGTATTGTCTACCAGTGGCTCGCTACACTAGACTCAGTCGCGGCAGTCCTACATGCACGGACGATTACATTCCATGGTTGGTCAGATACTTTCACCCTCGTGTGTCACCCCCTGACGTACCTCAGGGTCGCGGTCTTCACGAGAGGACCAATACTGATTATGTAAGTACATTTTCCTTTACCCTTGTATTTATTATCTAGTATTTCATTATTTGTATTGATTTTTTAAACATTTTATATTGTTTACAGTGGGTTGGACACTTCGTTGATTTCACACAGCGTGCACTAGCTGAGTCGCATGGGCCCATGTCCCGTGAGACTAAGGCCATGGCTACACTGGCCCTTCGTGTTTGGGATGTTATGCGTGGGTTATGATTTGAGTTACGCTAGACAATTTTATTCTTAGTTGAACAGATTAATTGTTAGTTGGACACTTTTATTATTTTGTTTATATGATTGTAATCGGACACTTTTAATATTTGTACGGACATTAGCACTTTACTTGTTAGTGTTTTTTTTATAATTATTTTTGGCATGCTAACTTATAATAATAATAATAATAATAATAATAATAATAATAATAATAATAATAATAATAATAATAATAATAATAATAATAATAATAATAATAATAATAATAATAATAATAATAATAATAATAAATAACTAAAACAAAAAAAAATCAAATTGCAAAAAAAAAAATAAATCAAAGTGCAGACAAAAAAATCAACGCATTACATCTATCAAGTTGCGACTAATCTTTCCCACAAACTAATTCTATGTTGGTATCGTTGCTCCCATCCAATAACGCTAGATTCACGAGCCCGATACCAAACATTTGCAATCGGGGGAATCGGATGGTTTTGGTCAAGCTGCAAAAGTATAAAATGAGACCCACCAACAGTTGCTATAACAAACTCTCGAGTTGGTGCAGTAGCATTGTCGGGGGCCCGCAACGGTAACACGGTGATGCACGGATAGTAGCTCGTTGGTGTTTTTCCAATGCCATAACAAATCACGGTTGCATTGTATAAGGTAGCAATTACGTACAAATCCTGAAAGGCTACCATCCAATGTCTTTCCCCACATGGGCCACCGCTCCAACGAATACGTTGTATCTCAAAATCCAAACCACCTGCCTCGTAATAAATCCTCCTGTATAAGTGCGGATAGCCAGTAATCTCATTAGCCATGAATTGTCGAGCTAACCTTCATTGCTCTTGATAACCCATGAAGAAGGCGGCAACACAACGAAAGCCGCAATTACCATCACCAATGACATCATTCCACCCGGTTATGTAAGGCAATATAGGTCCGGGAAGCAAGTGAGTGTACCTACATTGTTCGATGTTGAATCCATTTCCTCCTGAAAAAAATACACATTCGTTATGGGTAGAAAATAAATTAATATAAAATTCATAATTGGTAGAAAAATATATATAAAAAAAATATATATATACCGGATTCAGTTTGACGGTTTTGCCTTGAACTATGTTGGCCCGGCCTTCTCCCTCTATGACCGCTACTGTTACGCTCAACATTCTCAAAATGGCTACGGTTACGCCTAGTTGAATGATCCCGTGGACGACCTCGTGTTGAGTGATTCACTTCTGGCTCTTCAAGATCTGAATGATTCGGATGCATTTCATCTTCAATGATGCGAGAAACATTTCGAACTGTAACAGGGTCACTAGCCAAAACCTCGTCGACAAGTGAACGAAAATGTGCTGCTTCTTCTGTCGACTCGTCGACGAATTCCGGAATATCAACACCATCACCAATGACAAGGCTCTGCCAAAATGGATGAATTTGGCTGCAATACAACCCCTTCTTATCACGCATTGAATCATGAATCTGGCAAGAATATGGTATCCCATGGGTGATCCGTAGAGCACAACCGCAACGCTCATGCACCTCATAACTTAACCCTCTCATTCTTTCTATCTCATCGTAAAGAACAGACAAACAATGATGAGAAACCTTTTGATTCAGCCGTTGCAACGGCATGTGCCTGTACTTCTCACCTACTTTAGATCTACTAGCCTCTAAAGCGTTACGTATTCCAACAATCTGATTTCCAATCTGGCAATGTACTCGAGCCCATACCGTATCCAAAGAACCAGTTGATGATTCCATCCAACTCTTGACTGCCGAGTGCTGACTCTCAACCCTACATGTACAAACATTACCAAAGTGCAGAACTCTGTTCGTCCAACACGTCACAAATTTCTCTTTATGAGGGAGCCATGTAGTCTCAACGTATTCCACAACTTTCGGATACCGAGCCCAACTTGTTTTCAATCTCTGCAAGGCTAACTCATATTCCGGCTCAAATGTAGCATTCATGACTCGATTCCATCTACCATTTTTGAACTTTGCACCCACCGTCTTGTCCTTGAACAATCCAGTCACATAAGCTTCGACATCCTTATTAATGTGCCACCTACAAAGTAAATGCGTAGTGTGGGGAAACTCAGCTTTCAATGCTGCACAAAGTCCAAGCTCACGGTCAGTTAAGAACACTGATGGCTCCCGTTGGTATCCGATCAAATCCCTCAATCTCTGAAGCACCCATCGATAACTAGCCTGTGTCTCGTTTCTCATGAAGACATATCCAATAAGAAAATTTTGATTTGTCGGTGTAACCCCAACTATCTCAAAGAATGGCATGTCGTATCTGTTTGTCTTGTATGTAGAGTCCATACCAATCACGTACGAATATGTGCGTAACAAGTTGCACGTGATCGGATGCACCATGAATGCATGCTGTAAAACGCCGATGTCATCAACCATAACCCAGTAAATGTAGCGACTCTCTCTAGCCAAATGCAGAAATTGTTGAACCACTCCTCTTCCTTCAGACTCCTCCATTCTAATGTCACTTCTACAATTGTAGATATGCCTGATGTTTGGATGATCTTCAGGAAATTGCTCAATAATGGTTGCCATGATATTACGAGGCGCAACCTTTGACCTCGTTAAATTACGCACAACCTGTTTTGCACCTGCACTAATACCGCTGATTTATCGATGCCCTTCAGGATACACAATGAATGGATGATTATGGGTGCCGGTTACATCATTTTTAGCACGGATCCTCCAACCATCGGTGCTTCTCTCATAATAAATCTTGATGTAGAAAGGACACCCAACGGACTTATTTTTAGTGTCCTTACGAATCACATTCTCCAAATCTCTTGGCCTTTTCTTTTGACTGCGATCGCAAGCCAAATATCGATACGGCCGACCATCGGTGGTTTTTTTGTACGACGATGAGACGAATAAAAATCCGATTGTTCGCGAAATATCTTTCGCCCATTCAACATCAACATCAAAAGTAGGAAACACAGTGTCGGTTTGAAAATGGCCACTGTAATTCACACCATCACCGCCATTTTCTAATTCTGAATCCTATAACCACAAAACAAACTACTTAAGAACCCATGAAATCATATACGGAGTAATAATAATGATATAATAATATTTAAATAACATAATAATAATAAAATCAAAACAGATAGGAAACGCCTGAAAAATTTGAATGTACCACGGAAGAAACGCCTAATATTTTAGAATCTTCCACGGTACATTCTAAAATTTCAGGCGTTCCTACCATTGTTCGTCTGATAATTTAGTATGTCCCATGGATAAGACTACATTTCTAAGCGTTTCTTATATGAAGCCAGAGGAACGCCTGAAATTTTAGAATCTACCTTGGAACATTCTAAAATTTCAGGCGAACAAAGGTAGGAACGCCTGAAATTTTAGAATGTTCCTAGGTAGATTCTAAAATATCAGGCGTTCCTCTGGCAATTACGAAAATAAAAAAAAAAGGTCTAAAAATTCACCGATTCCGTACGCACAGGTGACCTCTCCGGCGGCGACTGCAATTCCGTAAACTCGTCCATTCACCCCTTGTGCAAATTGTTGTTGACAAAAGTTTTTTCTTTAAAAAAAAAAATTTCAAGTCGTGGATGGTGGATGGCGGCTGGTGGTGATGGTTGTTTGGTGGCCGGTGGGGTGAAAATAAAATAGGGTAAATTTATAAGGGGTAGAAGTAAATTAGGGTAATAGTAAATTAGGGTAAAATTAAAAGGGGGCATGTTTGTAAGATCGTGTTAAAATACGGACGTTACCTGGTAAATACCGGACGCGATTTAGCAATTCACGGCAAAATTCAGATCAAGAACTCCCCCCCCCCCCAAAAAAAAAAATCAGAACAAGAATTCCAGAAAATCAGTCCATCTTTCTCAAGAACAGTTATCCTCCTTCTGCATTATGTTTTGGACACCTGCAAAGAGCAAAGTGAAATTAGGAAATCTAATAAATAAAACAAATCATGTTATAATTTTTATACCATTGAAAAAAAAAGGGAAAACCAGATTAAACTGACCATAATCTGAAGTTAGATACTTCAAATTGACTACCAAAACAACTAAATTTGCAACATTCACCCATAAAATTTTTGAGCAACACTTCCCCTATTTTGCGACACACATAATCATTTTGATCAAACCCTAGCGCAATTTCTACAACAATTATCCACAATTCAACACCATCAATCACAAAGAGCAGCAATATACTACATTATAAGCACAAATTATTTGAAAAAACAACAACAAATCACCATCGCAATGTCGTTTTCAACCCAAAAACCATAAACCTTAATTCGCTAAATTACACTATTCAAACACCAAAAAAATCAAAATAAAGAACAAAACAACAAATAGATTATTGTAGATCATACATACCTCAATAAATGGCTACGATTATGGTCTTTTTCCCCAAATTTGGCTACAATTCAAGCCCTTTTCCTCACCCAACCATGCTAACAATTTTCAAGAAAAGGAAAAGAATAGAGAAAATGAACAGGGGAGGAAGAAGAAAGAAAGCTGTGTTTTTCTGATTAACAATTGAGGGCCCATTTGTTGTGTTAACTCTAATTATTTTTTAAAAAAGTAGGACCAATTAGAAGGTGACAAGTGTCAAGTCACCTTCTAAAACAGGTTACTGATTTCATAAACCGGTAAAAGGATCATTTTGGGAAGGTGAGGGTACAAGGTAGGATTATTTCTAGAATATGCAAAGGTGAGATTATTTTGATTAGATGTGCCAAAGGTGGGATTATTCTTTTCAATTTTTCCTTTGTATATTTGTACACTAATTAAGTCAAAACCATTATACTGAATAGTGAAAAAAAAGTCAAATTATAATATTTATTAAAACATAGAGGAAGTAATATTTTAATAATTTTTTAAAGCAAAGTAGTATTTTAATACGGAGTATTCATTATACATTACGGAGTACTATTTTTTTTGTTTATTTTTTGACAAATTACTACGAGTACTTCCTAGATTAACTCATACAGTCATACTTGTTTGAATTTTCTATACTCATCAGTCCGGCCCATGATTCCATGAAAACGTTCAAAATTCAAAGATACAAAGACCATCCAGTTCTCCATTAGAACGTTCAAAATTGTGGCGGGGGGCTCGGCCGGCTCGCAATTCGTCATCGCTGAAAAAATGCCTAGAATGTTCTATTCTATGCTCCTATATCAGTGAGTCGGAAGATGATTGCACTTCCAATCACCTGAATTGTTGTATAACCTTTAAAAAATAAAGGTTAGTGGTTCTTAATTTCTATACTTTTTAACTGTTTCAAAATTGCAGACATGATAATCTTTAAATTTTGTATAATTATGTGATAACTATGGCAATCTAAACTTTTTAACTTGCTTTAAAATTGCAGTCTTATTAATCTTTAATTTTGTATAATTATGTCCTAACTATGGCAAATTTGTTGCTGCTAATTTGTGAAACCCCAAATTTCATTGTTGATTATAATAATTCCGTTTTCAAATTAAGTAAATTTTGATTTATTTTTCTAGCTTTTGTTGCTGTTTTGATTTTAGGTGTATCAATGTTAGGAAAGCAATTGTACGATTTGTACCAAAAAAAAGGTACTTGTTCATTACTCTTCATGTTATTGCTTGCTTCGTCTTTAATTAAATTCAATCTTACTGCTTTTTATTAAAATCCTTGTATCATACCCCGTATTCTTTTTTTTCTGCGTATATTCTGATTGTGCAACGTGTAAATCATGAATAACAAAAACATGTTCATAGCTTGAATAGTTGAATTATAAACATACAATTCATGATTGTGGAAGCGTTAATTTATGAGTTTACCTCTTGCCATTGCATGTTAACTATGAGGAAGACGAAGACCCGAATAACCTCGCTGCAGACGCCAAAATCGTGAATGAACTCTTCTTAACTTTGGTGCTGAACACTCGCTATCACTTTTGATGGTGTTTATGTGTATATGAGAGTTGGATGCTGTTAGGGATGTTTGTGGGGCGAGTCAAGTAGGAGACCCGCCCCATCCCCGCCTAGTGGGGTGGGGACGGGTCTTGGTTTGGCGGGTGGTGGAGCGGGGATGGGGATAAAAACCATACCTGCCATGGGTGATGGGGCGGGGGTGGATTTTAAGTTGTGCCCGTCCCTCTTCGTACCCACCCCATCCCCACCTCATACCCACAACTATATATATTTATAAACAAAATTATATACGTTTATACTATTTTATAAAATAATTACTTGAAATAAAATATTAATTATAATACTTTATACTACCTCCGGTCCAAATTACTCGCAACTTTGGGGTATTATTTGTGAGATATAAAATATTCCAAAGTTGCGAGTCATTTGGACCGGAGGTAGTACTACACTTATATTATAAACAAAAACGTGTGTAATATGAAGATTTTTTTTTTTTTTTTAAATTATTGTAATCCATATTAATTATTATTTTGTTGGATTATGTATTTAAGAGGTAGAGATTGGGCGGGTCTTGGGTGGGGATTAGGCGGGTCTTTGGTGAGGATTTGGTGGGGGTAGATACCCAAGTGGGGGGTGGGGCGGGATGGTTTTAGAGTTATACCCGCCAGCCGGGATAGGGATGAATTTTGGACCCGCCGCGAGGATGGGGGTGAAAATGTTAGGTGGGGATAGGGATAGGAAGACCAACATCCGCCTCGCGCCGTTCGGAAAACAAATTTCCAAGATAAATGGGCCACTTAACTTAATTAATTATTATTTATTTTCAAAATAAATCCAACATTCTCCCACTTGGTCCCTTTAAACAGAATACTCAATATATGAATCATAGCGACGAATTCCCTAATAACGAGATTAATCTTCCATGTATCACAATATATTCAGCTTTCCATCGCTCATACAACTTAATGAGTAAATCTCATGTTCACTCTAGGTCAAACAAAAATGACATTTCTTATTGAAATCACTAAATTTCCAAAATTACGTACATAAATTCAAATAATGCAAGAAATATCAAAACTGATTGAAAAATGTTTCAATACTCCCTTTGCGTTTTAATAAGTATTACACTTATCAAATCCGGTTGTATTTTAATAAATGTTACACTTCTTTTATGACATAAAACTATATTTAAATATTATATCTCTCTCCTTTTATGGTCTCCACCTAAATCCAATACTACTTTTTTTTGTTATATCTTTCCTCTCACATTTATTACTTTTCAATAAAGTATTAACCCTAAATCATTCTTTTATAATTTTTTTATATTCCAACTACCCCACTTACCTCTTATTTTATTTAAATCAATTAAATTGACTAAAACTATGTGCCGGTCAAATTGTAATACCCATGGAAACAAAACTCGGCCGTTCCGTTATGAAACGGGCGCTTTGTAACGGGTTTTAGAGAGACCGAACCGAAAAACCCCGTTATATAACGACGAGTCAAAAATCGCACCTAACGCGGCGTATCTCCCGTTCCATAACGGTGGAACGTCATTCTGGAACCGTTGTAGGCATTTAATGACCGTTAAATTTCATAAATTCCTACTATCCTTTCTATGCTTTTGCGATTTCACGGCTTCCTGGAGTTTCATAAATGGCGAAGAAGGAGGTTGAAGATGGGTCAAGTCAAACATTCGGACTATTCAACAGACAAAATTATAGAGGAGAGAGGAGAGAGAAATTAAAAATAAGTGGCTGAAAGATTAGACAGTTGGACCCCAATTTCAATTAACTTCCTTTTCTTTCTATTTTTAATATTTTTGGACCCACCCTCCATTATCCCTTTTTTATAAAAAAATGATTTAATAATTTTAAAAGTACACCTACAAGTATTTTAAGTTTTTAACTAAGTAGTACATCTTTAGATTAGAATATTACTGTAGATAGTACTGCACTACTACATGGTCTACATTATAATGTCTTTACTATTTATTATGGAGTATAGTTTTGGCTATAATATGGTATAAAAACAAAGAATATGGGTCTACAAACTAAAAATTCTGATTATGTGAATTTTTTTTAAAAATTCACGCCGCAAAACCCGCGATCCGTTTTATTTAACCGTTATAAGCCGTTTCCGCGACCGTTTCCGCAAACGCGACCGCGACCGCGTTTTTTTCCCATGGTAATACCTTTTAAAACACGGAGGGAGTACAACATATAAATGTTTCACATGACAAATTCAAGTCCTATCTTTTCTACATGACCCCTAGAAACCATTAACTTTGGTCAAGGGATCAACAATCATCAATCATCATTCCAGTGCTAATGGTTCTATGATCACTTTCTTTTCTTGAGCACGTTCCTTATTGGGCGAATGATAGAGTCAACGACTCGTAACCCAGATATGAAACCTTTTAGCCAAACACCATGTGAGGTAGCCTCGTAACAAGACATGAACTCAGCTTCCACAATAGAAGTAGAAATTAAGGTCTGCTTCACACTTCTCCAAGAGAGGGAATTATTAGCTACCATGAACACATATAGTGAGGTGGATTTTCTTGAGTCAATGTAGCCATCGTAATCGGAGTCAGAATAGCCTACAACTTCAAGATCTTCTGTTCCTCCACACATAGGAGTCAGAATAGCCCACAACTTCAAGATCTTCTATTCCTTTATACATAAGCATGTAATCCTTGAACCAACCTTCAATGATTAAGACCTGGGTTACTTTGATATCTTCCCAAAACTCCAACGGCATGTCAGGTCTAGTATAATACTTCCAACAACTTAAGCATAAGGATTATTTCTTATTTGTTCCTTCTGGTCCAATTTGAACCTATCACCCTTTATAATAGGTGCTAAACTTGGTGAACAATTTTTCATATTAAATCTTTCAAGTATTTTGTTGATGTAGGGCTCGGTCTCACCCATATCCTTCATATCAAAACTACTTAAAAGAAATTGTTTCACATCATATAAAAACCCTTTATCATTAGCTGCTAGCAAAATATCATCTACATGTAAAACAAGGAAACATATCTTACTCCCACTAACCTTGTGGTATATACATTGATCCATGATATTTTCTTCAAAACCAAATGAAGTTATCACTTTATGGAACTTCATATACCACTGGCGAGAAGCCTGCTTTAGTCCATATATGGATTTATTAAGCTTATAAACCAAATGCTCACCCTTTTCAGAGAGGCATCTTTTAGTTTGTCTCATGTAAACCTCTTCCTCTAAGTCATCGTTAAGAAAAGCTATTTTCACATCCATTTGATGTAACTCAAAGTCGAAATGAGCTACCAATGCCATAATCACTCGAAGAGAGTCTTTTTTCGATACGGGAGAAAGTCACTGAGTAGTTGATTCCTTCTCTTTGAGTGCACCCTTAAGCAATAAGTCTAGTCTTATGTCCCTCGATGTTGCTTAATGAGTCTTTCTTTGTCTTAAAGACCTACCTACATCCAATGGCTTTTACACCATCGGGCAACTCAACGAGTTCCCTAACTTTATTAGACGCCAATCACGCCATAAAATTTATCTCATCTTTCATGGCACTTATCCACAATTCCGAATCCTTTCAACTCGTGACTTGTGAAAACGTAATTGGATCATTGTTAACTTCAACATTACAATCCAGTTCTTGCAAATACCCCTTAAAGTCATTAGAAATAGCTGATCTTCTCATTCTAACAGATCTCCTTTGAAGGAACTTGATCACATCCAAATGCTCCTCATTTGTATTATTATTAGCATGTGGAACTTCATTGGCTATTGGTTGCCTTAAGTTCGTTTGAACTCGAGGGACGTGAATAATAACCATCTTATCACTTGAATTAGAAGGAGGAACGTCAATGTGATCCTTTTTAGGAACATTGCCCCGAAATTAATCACTCCCACTAACTAAGTCATTCTCAAGAAATTTTGCATTTCTCGATTCCACAATTCTGGTCGATTCCACAATTCTGGTGCTGTGAGACGGACAATAGAATCTATACCCCGTAGACTTCTCAGCATATCCAATGAAATACCCACTAATAGTCCATGGATCAAGCATCTTTTCTTGTGGGTTGTAAATTCTTACTTCGGACAGGCAGCCCCAAATGTGCTTATGTCGCAAACTCGGTTTCCATCCTTTGTATAACTTAAAAAGTGTTTTAGAGATAGCCTTGGAAGGAAGCCGGTTTAATATATACGCTGCATCTTAAGAGCTTCAATCCACAAAAATGATGGAAGTGTAGCATTGCTTTGCATACTTCTCACCATCTTGGGGGAGGCATGGTGCATTGGCTGACAATCCCATGCTCTTGAAGAAATTTTGCAAACAGACCACATGCTTGTCCATTCTTGGTGTATCTACCATAGTACTCTCCACCTCTACCTCATCTCACGATCTTAATATGTTTGCCACATTGTGTCTCCACTTCGGCCTTAAACTACTTAAAAGCGTTCAAAGCTTCATCATTGGAATGAAGTAAGTAAAGATACATGTATCGCGAATAATCATCAATAAAGGAAATAAAGTATTTCAGATCCTTAGCGTTCATGTGCGGACAACAAATATTCGTATGTATGATCTCTAATAGGTTAAAATTCAACATAACACCCTTTTTAGATTTGTTAGTTTGCTTTCCTTTAATGTAACTAACACTTCTCAAAATCAACAAAGTTAAGAGTATCAAGTACCCCATCCTTTACTAACCTTCTGACTCTCTCAATGGAGATACATTCTAATCTCCGGTGCCATAGCATATAGGATTTTTCATTCATAATACATGGTTTTAAAATTTGAACCAATGTTAACATGTAAGGAATTATGAGTGATATTGTTTCGCAATTTAAGACAATATAAACCATTAGACAAAATACCTTAACCAATAATGAAGCTAAAATTAAAGGAAAATCCGAAAGGTACAAGTCTTGAAATTGAATTGGAACATAATATGTCCTTTCTAAATGCAAAATAAAACCACTAATTAGAGTTAAGCTACATGTCCTAACTGCTTCCACATGCGAACTCATCTTGCTGTTGGAAAGATGTTATGTTCACTGCTAATTGGTTTACTTAGGTTTGTCATATCCGGCAAGGTATTCGAAATATGGATTGTGATGCCAAGATTCAATCCACTATGTATTAAAATTAACATCAAATAAGATTCGTAACCAACAAATGCTAGAAAATTACCTTTCTTCTTAACCCAATCCTAAAACTTGGTGCATTCTTTCTCCATGTGTCCCTTCTTATTACAAAAGAAACACGAAGACTCCTTCTTAATGGATTGATTCGCTGGAATCTTTCCCTTTCTCTTTTCCTTAGTGTGATCCTTTTTCTTCGTTTCAGAAGTTATGAGATTCACCTTTTCACCTTCTTCCATTGCCAATCTTCCCTCCTCTTGAGTACACATGGTCATAAGTTCATTAATTGACCATTTATCTTTATGTGTGCTGTTAGAGACTTTAAAAGGGCCGTATTAATTAGTATGAGTGCATAGAATAAAATGCACTAGGAATGAGTCAGACATGGTAAGTTGGCTGCTATATCCCTCATGCGCATGATGTAGTCATGCATTTCGTTGGTCTCAGTGAGCCTCATGGATGAAAATTGCATGATTAAGGTGCTAGCAAGAGCTTTGTCAGAAGTTGCAAACTACTTATTGATGGCCTTAATGAGTTCTTTAACATTAGTATGCTTAATACAAGCATATATTTTAGTGTTTATGAACATAATAAATAGACGGTTAGACCTCTCCCACTTTTCATAAAGACTAATTGCATCTTGAGTACTAGTCTCCGTTATGGCAGGTGGTTCGTCTCTCCTAATAGCATAGTCAATATCCATCCATCCTAATTGCAGTAGCACTCTTTCTTTCTACACCTTATAGTTATCACCCCTTAGTTCAGGAATGTTACATTTGACATCACAACACGTTAAACTAGTGCAAAAATAAAAATAAGTAAAAATGCTTAAAATCAATATAGACTATAAACTAAAATCATGCTTTACATAAATTTAGTGACATATAACTTGCCTATGGGCTAAAGTTCTACTTAATTAGATGAATATAATACAATAATCATATAGTGAAGCTATGAAATTGTATCAATTTCTTAATTTCCTATAGGACATTTAAGAAACAAAGTTTAATACCTTACTCTAATTAATTATTCTAATATAATAAAATTCCCGTGGGTAAGTCTTATCATATCTTAGAGGATTGATTACAAACAAAAGTCAAATACCATATGTGAATTCCGAATAAGATTTTAATGAGTAGAGGTGCTGTCGCCACTCCCTAATTAACAAAATCTCGAGACACTTAACATTTTGATATTCAAATACTCCAAAAGGTTCAACAATATAAAGTCAATTTATTCGTTAGCTTAGACCAAAATTATAAAAGAGTTTCTAATAACCACTGCATTAATTAAAGTATTATGAATATATAAATATGTGATGATGTATGCGGTATACACACAAACATCAATTTTTAGAGGTACATTAACATAACATTCATAATCCATATAAAAAGAACATATTATATAGTAGTATTAGAGAGATAATAAGTAGCATATATAAAACAAATGCCCAACACCACTGCGATTGCCGCATCATCATTCAAAAACTAGCAGTATGCCAAAAATTGGCGATTCTTTTCTAGCATTCAAGCCAGGGAAAGCATGGCTCTTAATGCCAAATGTAAATCATGAATAACTAAAACATGTTCATAGCTTGAATTATAAACATACAATTCATGATTGCGGAAACGTTAATTATGAGTTTATCTCTAGCCATTACAAGTTAACTACGAGGAAGACGGAAACCCGAACAAGAAACAATCTCGTCGCGGTGCCAAAATTGTGAATTAACTCTTCCTAATTTTAGTGCTGGATCCTCACTCTCACTTTTGATGGTGTTTATGTGTATTTGAGAGTTGGATGCAGTGGCCTTGTAGCCGTGATAAGACTACGTTGAATGACATATACTTAGGGAGTTTTGCCACAAAAACTCCTATTTTACGAGAGTTGGTTATGAGTGGTCTCTTAAGTTAGTGGGTTAATTGGGAGTTTATTTCCTTGATCATGGGAAACAAATTTCTAAGATAAATGGACTACTTAACTTAATTAATAATTATTTATTTTCAAAATTAATCCAACACAACGTTGCTAAAGTACAACTTTGATTCTTAACATCTTTCGTTGCTGTTATTTGATGTTATAAAAAGTTGATAATTTGAATTTAATTATTTGGATGGAAGGACATGGAGAGAAAAGAAGGGAGGAAAATGGAGGGTTGAATTATTTTTTTTTTGGATAACAAATGAGGTAGAAAGGGAATAAGAGGGGATTTAAATGGTTAAAATTGTAAGAAAGTGATCTCTAGAACAATGGAGAAGGAAAACTTATCATTTTCCCCCCTTCCCATCCTACACCTTCCCCTCCCTTCCCTTCTTTTCCTTTCCCATTATCAAGATTGATTGATAATATATATAGAAACATAGCTTAATAGAAGGCTACCGTTTAGGAAAGAAAGGCCACAAAGTAGAACGGGATGAATACAGCTAACTAATTTACAATAATATAATATATTTACAATATATTTAATACATCCCCATAGTCGAAGCAACGAGACGCATGCTAAGACTGTCTTGAAAATCATCAAACAAAACATGCGGGAGCCCCTCGGTAAAGATATCCGCTGTTTAATACCGAGATGACACGTGTAACACACGAATCTAACCTCGAGCAAACTTCTCCCGAATAAAGTGGATATCCATTTCAATATATTTAGTGCGCTAATGCTGATGCTGATGCTGAACTTGATTACCTTACAAATAAACAACACTGACCTCGCAACCTTGGAAAGATGGGAAATTTTTTTGTTTGATTTAAATATTCCATTTTGACTATGGTGAGAAATAAGAGCAGGAGTGAGATTTTGCATAACAAGGGGCCTGCTCTGTTTGGGCCATAGGAGAATTTGAGGGAGTGGTCTCTGCCACAGGAGAGGAGAGAAAGGTCCTGACATACCGAGGAATGGGTCAGATAGTGGACCGATTAGGGAAGTGGGCGGAGCCGGCTACACTTGAGGAGTAGTAGGTGGTTGGCCTGTTGGGGAAGGAGATTAGATTGTTATAGATGATGAATTATGTATGGAGATAGTCGAGAATCTAGGAAATTGTGTGATTAGGATGTTGGGGAATGTATTTCTATTAAAAATTGACATGACAAAAAATAATGATATTATGATTGTTTGGTAGGAATCTATCAAAAAAAAAAAAAAAAAAAAAAAACGCGCAGTAGATCAAAGTTGTAACTTATGATTAATTATGGATGAGAAGAGAGAATAACGCAATCACCCAAGAACCCGGAAATGAGAGTAAGAAGGTATGCTTTTGTAAAGAATTTCCAAAGGAGATCTATTACCCTACATTTTAGTCGGAAGAACATTTAGCAGATATATAGCCATTTGTAAAGAATGACTTCAAAATGACGGCGGGAGAGAGGCATGAGCAAGAAGAGTACGACTAATGTTATTGACAGTACAAAATTTTCTTTCGGCTAAGTATGAGGACCAAAGAGATTAAAAGACATGCCATGTTTCTTTCCTAAATCACAAACCGAAGAATTGTCAAACTCCTTCCCATTTACATTGCATGTTTTTAATATTATGTTCAAATTAAGTGACGATGTGGTTTTAAAAGCTAAGAAAATGTCATAAACATCCGATTTCCGAGCTATAGGAAAGGTCCACAAATAATTAAAAAAAATCATCCAACAATAGGACATAATATCAATGTCCTAAAGAACTCAAAACGGGAGATGACCAATGATCACTATGAATAATATCAAAAGGCAAAGTCATACTTGTAGAAGATGAAACAAAAGGCAATTCAACATGTTTTTCCCGGAACAAAATAACCACAAACACTAGAACTAGAAAGTCTATTTTAATCAATGCTTTTATTACGCCTAAGAGCACCTAAAATAGGATCACCCGGATGACCCAAACGATCTTGCCAAAGTTTAGGAGAGATGGCCGCAAAGGTAGAAGAAGCTTGATTGTTGATGGTAGAGGGTAATTAGGTTAAGGTTGCCCCGACTATCACACCCCATTATTGCGTTAAAAAATCTTTTATAGAAAACCCAAAAGGATCAAACTTAACTATTACATAATTATTAGTAGTAAACTTACAAATAGAAATAAGATTTTTAATGAGTTTCGGAGTATGAAGAACATTGTTTAAAGAGAGGGGAGGGCTTGGGGAAGGTAATTAGTGTGACCATAAACAAGAATAGGAATTGTGTGACCATTACCAACAATAATACCATTGATTGGATGAGTGCTCAAATTAAATTAAAAAGAGATATTACTGGAAAAGGAAGTCATATGAGACAGAACCGGTATACTATATACCAAGATGGATTAGGTTGTGCAAGTGACATTGTATGAATTGCAGCTTGAATGTAGTAGGCTGCGAAAGAAGATGCTGCTTAGGCTTGCTGTTGTTATGGTCTTGGGCCCAAAACACGTGAGGCTTGGCCCATCCTTGAGTGGGAAAGGGAAAGGAGCAATGGGCTAGCCATTGTTCATCCACCCCCATGGGTAAATCTGCTTCTAAAAGGGAAAAGCTAGAGTCGACCCTTGTGTTGCAACATAACCCCGACTAGCTGATTTTTGTTGTCCACGACGACTGTTGATCTTGCCACCACTGTTGCCTGTAGGACCACCGAATTTTCTTGGTTACCAAATTTCTGCCCTTCAAAGAACTCGAACTTGCTAATTGTGAGGAGGGTCATTAAACAAAGCCAAAAGCATAGCGGTGAATGCCATCCCTGCCGCCTCTAATGAGCATGGACCCAGCCTTGTAAATAGGAGGAAGCGAGCTGCTTTGCTGAATTACCATGCCTAAACCTCCGTAACCCTTTGTAAGACCTCCAAGCGCTCTGACATTCTTAATTGATTAGCAAGGGACTTCAGACGCTTACAATAAGAAGATGCATTAGGGAAATTCTCCATAGAAGTGGTGGAGAATTCTTGTTGGAATGTTCATTGTCTTGGAATATATTACACTATCTATTCCAAGCCTCCGTAGTCGTAGAATTAGGCTCTATGATGGTGTGCAACAGATCCTTGGAAATAGTAGCATAAATCAACGAGAGAATCATGGTCTCAAGGAGTCGACCATAATTCCTTTTCTTGGTCTGGAACCGTCTTCGGATGGATGATATGGTCTAGAACCTTGTGAGATCGTGCATGAATCTTAAATAATTTTGCCCATGTAGAATATTGAACGTTTTCCATCTCAAGAGTAATGGAAATATTGTTCTTGACATTGGATATTGGAGACAACCATATCCGGATGAAAGGACGACTTATTCGCTATTGGAGATAGTCAGAGTGAAAAGAAGAGAGTAAAAGGAAATTTGGTGGGTCAAAAAAGCTAGGGCGCTGCGAAAGATGGAGAAATTTGTACCCTAGGCAACTAATACCATGAAAGAATATTTTCCTGCGGTAAATCATATTCATTAATTGATAATATATACAAAAATGTAGCATAACAAAAGGCTACAAACTAGGATGGGATAAATTCACCCAACTAATTTACAATAATACAATTTATTTAACACACACACTTATTGAGGCAAGTCAAATAGACTATGACTATGCCTTTTTTCTATTGTAAGTATATAAATAACCGACGAGTGTTAAAGTGAAGTATAATTATTATGGCAAAAGTTAATATGGTGCTACCAAAAACGCTAGCAGTGGCGGATCCAGGAATTCTAAGTAGGGGTTGCATAGAATAATAAAGAGGAAAAAAATAAAAATTAAAAAAAAGCTCTATATTATATACTAGCATTATCATTAGCCTTTAAATTTTAAAAATTCATTTTTGTTGATGAATTTTCATTTAACGAATATGGAATAAATTATATTCTACTTATGAATATGATCAAATTAAAAAGTATTTCATAGGTTTAATAGTTTATTTTTGTAGTATTCCTCTAAATTTACTATTCAAAAGTAAATATAAAACTATATTTAATATAAATTATTGATTTACTCAAATGAAACTAAATAGTAAATATATTGATTACTTACCAAATAAATATGTGCATTGAAAAGTGCAACAAAAGTGGGAAGAAGTTTTATCAATGGAGTTTTTAAGAATAATATTTTTTTTTTGACAGGAAGAATAATATTGTATTATTATTATATTTGGTATTATGTACGGTGATTAAAATAATTAAAGTATAAGTATATATATTTTATAATTTAAAATCTTAAGATTCTACTAATTTGTAAGTTTTTATAACTTAAATGAGAGTTTTTACAAAAATTATATTATGTACAAATATTTTTTTTTTTTTTTTTTTTTTGAAGGAAATATTATGTATATACTTAACTATAGTTAATTTGTTTCAAAAAAGAAAAAAAAAATCAATCTAAGAGACCTGTTTAATATAAACAGGTCTCTTTTCTTTTAACAAGGAAATCATAAAAAGAAAAGGTTAGAACCTAAGAGACCTGTTTAATAGTCTCTTTTCTTTTAACTTGGAAAGAAGTGGGATTGTTGATATTTATTATAGGTGTTACCCCTTGTGCCTTCATAGATCCGCTAATGAACGCTAGCACTATGTTTGGGTAAATTTAGTAAAAGGAAATAGAGGTGTAGGGAAAAGAGGGAAGGGAAAAAGGGAGGTGAGGGGAGGGAAAATGTGACTTCCATTTTTCTTCATAAACGGTGGGATTTGGTTTTGTAAAACGGGAAGGAAAATGTATTCTTCCAATTCCCTCCCCTTCCCTTCCTTGCATTAGATATCCAAACAAATGATAATTATTATTATTATTTATTTATTTTCTTATCTATTCCTTTCCTTCCATTTCTCTCTATCCAAACATATTTTAGAGGAAGTATGTAGTTCAAATTACTCCGCCATTTACAAAATACATAAGTAGCACATGTAACAAACACATATGCACGTTATTAATTGATTAGGAATCAATTAATTAATTACTTGGAGGTAAGAGAACAAGATATAATGATGTTACCACCAAAATTTAAATCTAGATTACCACCTAAAATGGTGTAACCACTAAAATAGGTCTTAATTTTAAGTGTGCATACCCACGATAAGTGTTTTTAACCCAAAATAGTTTATTAAGACTAATATTGACATATCGTGCTATATGGCTTCTATTAAAGAGGAAATAAACTTGATTGCATTAATTAAGTAAGAAAGAAGCTTTTATAAAGGCTATACAAAAGAATTGACTCCAGCTAATACAAAGGGAAAAATAAAGTGGGATCATGGCCCACGAAATATTTTGCTAATATGCTTATCCTTACGAAATTCATTATAGGATTCCTAATATACTCCGATTAGTGCTGCTGTTAACTTTAACCTTAATCCATCCTCATTGTAAGTTACAATTAAGTCCCTAACAATGTCCGTGGAATGACTAAAGTTCCCTGTTGAGAATCGAGTTTTGTTTCTCATAATGAGTAACTTGAATTTTCCCCTCTTATATATATATATATATATATATATATATATATATATATATATATATATATATATATATATATATATATTTTACTAATATTTATTACATATAATTAATTTCAAACTAGTGCATTGACATGTATGCTAAATTTGACCGTGTCAATTATTTAGGAGTGTGTATATATAGAGAATCTTGTCACAAAGAACTCCTATTAATGTAATATTAGTTATGAGTGGTATCTTAAAGAGGTGGGATAAATATGAATAGTCATGGGTAACTACTTATGAGATACAAATGCATTATTACTTTTTTTGGTAACACGGTGGGAATTGATTTCGAGTTATGTGAGGGGCATATCGTATATGGTCCATCTCTAGAAGGGGAAAACTAACCGACCATTAGGATTTTATGAAAATTGCAAAGAAGGGGTGTTGGGAAAGGCAAATTTTTAAGGTAAAGTTACGTAATTTTGTGCTTTTATTTAGTAGAAACGACTTGTAGCTTCGTAGCATTGCTATAAAACCTTGCTAAGGTAAGTATGTCGTCATTCTTGAAGAGTGTTGTAGCTCTTTGTTGTCTTTGAGGTGAATGGAGAGGTGTTTGTGTTGAGGTCATTGTTATTTAAAATTTGACGTGGAAAAAGAGATGACTGGTAAGATAGTTCCACCGATTGTGACAAAAAATTGTATACATAGGGTTGCAGAATAATAGGGTGAAAATAGATGAAACTGTTAGAATCGTGGTGGACACACAAATATATTTCAAACAGTAATACAGAGAGGAAAACACATGCACTAAACAATAACTCTTGTATCCCTTACAAAATGTGTGTCTTACTTTTCTACTTCTTTCTTCTTAGTACAAAATGAATTATATATTGCATTAATATGATATTGTTGTATGCTAATAAATGAATGTTATTCTTAATACTTCTTTCATTCTCACATTTTAATAGCTTTGCTTGTTTTTCTCATTTCCATGAATATATTGATGTCTAGTTTATTTATCTATTTATAACACTCCCCCTTAAACTTGACTTTCTCACAATGCCAATTAGCTTATGCATCCTATTAAAATCTTCAAACTTCAATGGCTTCGTAAAGATATCCGCAATTTGATCCAAAGACTTTACGAACTTTAATTCAATTTCATTCTGTTCGATGCACTGCCGTATAAAAGGGAATCTTGTACTAATATGTTTACTTCGGTCATGAAACATAGGATTTTTCGCCAAAGCAAGAGCTGACTTGTTATCGGCTCAGTAGGTTCCTTTTGTGGTAGTTGGAGTTCCTTCAGTAATCTCACGAAGTAGCAACAATGAATTTTGATTTACATGTAGATAGTGTAACAATTGGTTATTTCTTTGAACTCCATGAAACAACAATGTTTCCTAGTAGATACACATAGCCCGTTGTACTTTTACGATCATCAATGTCTCCAACAAAATCACTATCACAATATCCTATAAGCTTGAAATCATGTGAAGTAGAGTATATTAACCCATGATTTAATGTGCCTTTAATTAGCGGGAGAATTCTCTTTGCAGTATTCAGATGAAGAGGTGATGGATTCTTTATAAAGCGACTTACTAGTCTAAAAACAATTAATATGTCTCTCTAGTGCAAGTTATGTATCTTAAACTTCCTACTAGACTCTTAAATAAGGTTGGATTTACCTTTTGTCCATACAAATCATTCTTTGACAATTTCACTCCACATTCCATTGGAGTGCTCACTGGATTAACGTTCAACATATTGAATTTCTTCAATACTCCTTTTGTATAAGCATCCTGTGAGATTAAAATTCCTTCATCACTCAGAGTTACTTCAATTCTGTCGTCTCATATTCGCATGCCATTCTTTTCTTAAATTCTTCAAACATTTCAGTACTAATTCATGTGAATATAAGAGCATCCACATATATGCAAAGCCTTTTTCAATCTAATTACTTTATTCTATTGTCCCTTCACAGCGTAGTCTTCTTCTAGTTGTTCAATGTACACTTCTTCTTCTAGAAATCCATTTAGAATAGTAGATTTTACGTCCATTTGATGAATCTTCCATTGAAATTGCGTTGCTATTGAATTAGCAACCTCACTGTCTCTAGTCGGGAAACTGGGGCAAATACCTCTTCATAGTCTATTCCCTGCTTTTGAATACCCATTTGACTCCTATCGCCTTTAGCAACCAGTTTTGCTTTGTATCTTTCAACATCACCATTAGCACTCCTCTTGATTTCAAATACCCATTTGACTCCTATTGCCTTCTTTCCTTTCGGGAGCGGTGTCAATTTCCATGTATCATTCTTTTGAATGGCTTGTATTTCTTCATTCATGGCATGATTCCATTCCTTTTGTTTCGTTGCTTCATTAAAGCTCATTGGTTCAATATCACTGAATAAGCAAAATAAAGAAGTATTATCTTCTGACCTTTCTTTCATTCCATAAAGATCGGAAAGACTTATACTTTTTGTTCCTTCACTTGAATTAGATGAATCTCCATTTGAATGTAATAAAGGTGATAATATTTGAGGAGATGATGGTGGATTAGTGGGAGCAGTCTCTGAAACATGTTGTGATTGTTGAATTTTGTTCCTCAAAATAAGGAAGAAAGTTGTAAGATTCTTCCTCTTCTATGCTCTAATCCCATGTTGCCTCTTCATGAAACTCTATGTCTGTGCTAATTACTGACTTGTTGATGTTTGGATTAAACAACTTATAACCCTTAGACTTTTCATCATATCCAATGAAAAGATGTTTTTCACTTTGATCATCAAGTTTAGACCTCAATTGCTTGGGAACTTGTGCATATGCAATGGAACCAAATACTCGAAGATGTGATACACTTGACTTCCATCCACTCTAGAGGTGTCACATTCTTTAAACTCTTTGTTGGTGAAATATTTAATAAATAAACACATGGAACTGCTCTCGCTCAAAATTCTTTTGGCATCTTATTTTTCAACATGGATCTTGTCATGTTGAAAATGGTTCTAAACTTCCTTTCAACAACCCCATTTTGTTGTGGTATTCTAGGAATAGTAAACGGCTGGCGAATTCCTTGGTCTTCACAATATTTGTTGAATTCATTTGATGTGAATTCACCACCTCTATCAGTCTTTAACGCTTTTATTTTATAACCACTTTCTTTCTCTACTAATGCCTTGAACTTCTTGAAAGTTTCAAAAGCTTTAGATTTATTTTTTAAGAAATAAGCTCATGTCTTCCTAGCTGTAATCATCAATGAAAAGCATAAAATATGAATTGTACCGAGTGATAGGGGTTTGATAGGTCCACATAAATCTGAATGCACTAACTCAAGTGGCTTTTGAGCTCTTGGATTAGCTTGTTTTGGAAAGGGCTTCCTTAAATGTTTGCCAAGCAAACATGCTTCACAAAGTTGATTCGGATGATCAACATGGGGTAATCCTTTTACCATTTTCTTGTGACCTAGTTCCTTTAGTTCTTCAAAATTAAGATGACCAAATCTTATATGCCACTACCAAGATGGATCTTCAATCCCTAAAAAATAAATAAATAAAAAGATGGATCTTCAGTACTCGTCTTCAAACACATAGATTCAATTGCTTAGAAGTTTATGAAGAACATTCTATTCTTTGTCATAACGACTATGGCTATAATCTTAGATTATCTATCGCGTAGCCACAACTTTTGTCCCTCCATTATTTTTTTACGTCCATTGACCTCCAATAGTTGACCCACACTTAAGATATTACTTCTTAAGTTATGAATATAATAGACATCCGGAATTAATTTGTGACTAAAATCCTTTAATTCAATCATTACTTTACCTTTCCTTTCAATCTTTACTTTTGAGCCATCGCCAAAAGTAACGTTCCGTGTCATAAAATCAACAAATTTGTTTTTGTCTGGCATAGGATTACTTGCTCCATTGTCAAGATACCATGTTCAATTTTCATCTCTCTTGTCTTCTATTTTGAGAGCTAATATCATAGTTGAATCTTTTGCATCTTCTTTATCTTCAATAAGATTTGTTTCTTCCTGCACATTTTGTGAATAAAATTCCCATGCAAAATGGCCATATTTATCACAATTGTAACACTGAATTTTAGCTTTGTTACCGTTTGAAACTAGTTCATTCCTCTACCTCTTCCTCAATTCGGCCTTTGGTAGAAGTTTCACCTCTATAAAAATTATTGGTGTTTTGGTCTTCTCTCCTTCTTCCTTGGCCATGTCCATTGCCATGTCCACGTCCTCGTGAACCGCCTCTACCACGTGATTGAATTCTTTGCTTATCACGTATATCTTTTATATTATTAAAAGAGATTTTAGCTTGCAACACTTGTTGCTCATCTTCCTTTTTACCTTTTTTAATTATTCTTTGTTCATAGGCTCTAAGAGACCCATTTAATTCGTCAACCGTCATGGAATCTAAATCCTTATTGGCCTCTTCGATAGCAACCACAACATGGTTGAAATCTAAATTAAGAGAACGTAGTATCTATTTTCAACTACACGAGAGTCGGGCATTGACTCACCAAGCCTCTTCATTTGATTCACAATGTTTAAAACTCTTCAAAAAATCTGAGATGAATTTTATATCAGACATCTCAAGGTGTTCAAACCCTCCCCTTAGAGTTTGAAGATAAACCTTCTTTACTCTACTTACTCCTTTAAACAAATTTTGAAGAGTATCCCATGCTTGTTTGGAGTTGGTTGCATTAGCAACTTTCTCAAACATATCATCATCCAATCCTCGATGGATGACTGTAAGTGCATTTTGATCCTTTTTCCCCTCGGTTTCCAAAGCTTGTTTAGCTGCCTCATTTAATTTTGAATCATCTTCTGGTTGTATAAAACCTTTCTCAACAATCTCCCAAAGTCCTTGTGCGCTAAGAATAGTTTTCATTTGTATAAAACCTTTCATCCGTAGGGTATTGAAAAGCTACGACATTATTTTTTGTTGCCATGTCTTATATATAACGTGACTCTTGTACCATTTTGCTGGAAGCGTGGTGGACACACAAATATTTTCAGACAATAATATAGAGAGGAAAACAAATACACTGAACAATATTTTTGTATCTCTTACAAAATGTGTGTCTTACTTTTCTACTTCTTTCTTCTTAGTACAAAATGAATTACATATTGCGTTTATATAATATTGTGGTATGCTAATAAATAAATGTTACTCTTAATACTTCTCTCATTCTCACATTTTAATAGCTTTGCTTGTTTTTCTTATTTCCATGAATATATATTGATGTCAAGTTTATTTATCTATTTTTAACAGAAAGAAATGTAAATTTATTGATCTGAATACTGAGTTACAATCTCTAAATCCTCTACTTTTTCAATTACCAGTTTACCACCCATAATTGTATGGTGACTTGATTTGATGTTCATTGAGGGCCAAAGAGGCTTGATGTCGATTGGGATTCATCTTCTTGTATAGTGGCGCATGTGGTTTGATGTTTGTTTTTCTTCTTCTAGATTTTGGTAAGTATATCTCTAACTCTGGAGAGGTTGTGGTTGTGGAGTGTGAGGGACTCAACCCTCACCTTCTCAACAACTAACAGAATATTAAACAAGAACAGAGCAAATATGAGCTGCCATGGTGTTTGATTGATAGAATAAGGAAGCAAACGGTAACTTCAGGTTAACAATCTCTAAGGTAGTATCTTTAGGATACAAGTATCAATTCAAATGTGTCTAATCTCATGCCAAATACATTCTCCTACCATCCCCTAATTTATATACAACAGGAATCACATAAAGTACTCGCTCTTAATTAACTTGTTTTCATTCACTCAGATGTGCCAAGGTTCCACTACTCCATGTTGCTCCCCTCTCCCGCAGGCTTTAATTGCGCTGTTGTCTAGTAGCGCCAGCTCCTCACTTGCTGTTGTGATTGGTGGTGTGATAGGCTTGACTGATTTGCGCCTCCTGTAATGCTGCTTCAAGATTAGTGGCTTGGTTGGCTTGGTTAGCCCAATTCCTTATCCATTTCATGTAGTGGCTTTATTCTAGTGTCTCTAAAATGATAGATGAGAGCTCTAATCATAGAGGAGCTTAGGGTTTGCTAAGGAACCACAGAGATGGGCCTCAGGCTAAACCCTTTTAAACATCCCAAAACCCTTTTGTAGAGTTCTTTTATTGGACTTTTAAAAAAAGAATGATCCATTTTGTCGAGCTTTACACTTTGATTAAACAAGTGAACTAAGATTAATAAAATGGTTTGAAATAATTTATTAACACGAATTAATATTTTTTCAAATATACGAGTCAACAATTTATCCTAGACTAATTGTGACTCGGACAATTTAAACGACACTTGATAAAAGTTTTGTGCCTACAATGTTGCCCTTTTCATCAAATTTTAAGAATTTTAAAGGTTAATAACCATTAGGCATTTTCATCTTGTTAATTTGGTTAGTGTATGGCTTCTCATTAAGTCTTTTTTTTTTGGGGTCATGAAGGCCTTCACCTAGTTGATTATGGACAGCATTTACTATCGTATTCATTATACGCTGCATGGTGAATGCAATCTCGCTCCTAGTACTCCATTTAGAAAATTAGAACTCTCGTCTCCATCAGAGTCTTCTTCGTGCTTTGTACTCCATCTACCTCCATTTCATATTATTATTTGCGACGTTTGTCAAAATTGGATGTTTTATTATATGCAACAAATGTTTTATTCTCTTTTTAAGTTGTCATTTTTTTTTCTCTCTTTCCTTATCATATACATCTCTATCCTTCCTTCTCCATTTAACACTCACAGACAAATTTTGCATTTTGTTGCAAATAACATGAAACAGGGGTATTAATTCAAATTTATTGGTGATTTTCATTTGTTTGGCATCTTTATTGATCTTTGGTATTTAAGGGGCGCTTGGAGATGAATTCATAAGAAAATAGTTGAATCTGGGAAAAAATAAAATCATAGGCGAACTATTGTTTCTGTAAATCATTTAAAAGATGCAGCCAAGCTAGCCACATCAGTATCAAAATTAACACAAAGGTTTATGCTGAGCATTGAGTTGCTGTTGAGTTTGCATGTACCTGATGTTAAAGCCAATGACTACTTTTGTGGGGCGTTAAATATGCTTTTGGTGTATTAGTACAAGGATGGTGTAGCTGATTATTCACTTTCTGATGCATTTGATAACAACTGATTTAGCTGTGTATTATTTTTATATGATTTTATAAAACTCTAGGTAAATAACTATTTGGTGAGCTTAATTTTAACAGAAAAGAATGATGGTCTTACCAAAAGTGCTTTTGTTAAACTTATAGTAAGCAGTTTGATTGTAAAGAAAAAACCAGGGAAATCGCTTCTTTGTTTGGTGTCATGCAGGGAAAGCAATTAGGCACTTTAAATTTTGTGTATTCCTTGAGGGCCTGAGGAGCGATCCTTTTAACATAAGCTATCTATACGTAGGCCTCATTCTTTTCACTTGGAATTCTCTTATCTGAGCTCATACGATTATTGAGCTATATTGAACTCATCAGAACAAATCACCAAACTCAACTGTACTTACATATCTCTGAAATTTAATGAACTTATCTATCAGAGCTTTTTGTTTCCGATGTGGCTCATTCATGGTTTATGAGTATATGGGAGGATAACATTGATTGTGTAATCTGTCTGTCAAAAATCTGGATCTGATCCTGATCTTTTCTTTCCTTGTGAGGTGGCCTACACTTTATGAACTCAGCTTTTTAATTTGGAAAGTGGAGTTTAGGTTGTGCTGTTTTGTTTATGGACCATATGTTGGTGAGTCTGATAGTTTTCATGAAAAGAAAACAAAAGGTGCTTTAGAGGTGTGCTGTGCTCGTTTATGGTGATGATTTGGGTTGGAGCATAATGATCATATGACATATATTCCATATTTAGGTTTATGGGGTAGATGTGTTTTGCGACTATGTGGTGTTAGTAGCCTCTTTATGTCTGGTGCCTGATGCTTTTTCGACATTTTTGCTTTCAAGTGTGCAGTGTGATTTGGCATGCTTTTATGTAGGCTTTTTAGGATGATACCTTGTTCTTCCCCTGTATTGATATGTAATTTCCCACTGTTCATCATATGGAGTAATATTTTTTGATCTAACCATGATTTTTTCCCCATAGGATTTAGAGATGTTAAAAACTGCTTTAGATGACTGAGCTACTCGATATTTGGATCAATGTTCGAAGTCTTGTGTCATTGTGTTTATTGCTTTTGATCTAACCATGATTTTTTCCCCATAGGATTTAGAGATGTTAAAAACTGCTTTAGATGACTGAGCTACTCGATATTTGGATCAATGTTCGAAGTCTTGTGTCATTGTGTTTATTGTTGGCTCCTCTTCCTTGGATGAGTACCTCTTTTTTGACAGAGTAATGTATTTGAAGTCTAGTGTTTGGAATTTTTTGGCTTTGCTGTTTAATTATGAATGTTGCTTAATAAACGTGTTGTGTATCGCCTATAGATTTACAACTTTACAGAACCAAAGCAAAATTCGCGTTGGTTTCAGGACAATTTTGACAGTATTTGTTTTTGTTTATTTGCTCTTCACTTGAGAATTTGGTGACAGCATTTAGCAGCTTACATGCGTCCGATCTTGAAGTCAGAAGTGAATCATTAAGATAGAACAAATTCCTTCGCTTCTCACTTTATTGATCAGCATGTTAGTATGGCTGACTTTCTCCTAATTGATATTTGATTTTCAGGTGAACTTGCTGGTTTCAAGTGACAGCAGCTCAGTTATCTAAGATGATCAGACATCTCTTTCATCCCTTTAGTTTGGGAGGCTGCTATATAATGTATGCAGCTCCACTAAATCACTAATACTCATAATCGCGCGCTCAGTTATCTAAGATGATCAGACATCTCTTTCATCCCTTTAGTTTGGGAGGCTGCTATATAATGTATGCAGCTCCACTAAATCATTAATACTCCTATAATCGCGCCTTAATTTAGTATTGAAAATATTTAAATTTTAAATATATAAATCACTGGAGTATGATAATTGGCTCTTTAATAACACTTAGTTATGCTCAAAGTGGGGAATCGAACCTGAGACCTCTCACACCAAGTTACCATGAAAAACTCCAACAAACCAACTGGGCTATCACTAGCATTATGATATGATATATTCTACGGGGGCCATACTATACATTACATATTTCACCAATGGGCCACGAGGGGCCGGGCCTCCACCAGGCCCCCCTGGCTCCGCCCATGGTTGGAACAATTGTTACAATAACAGATTTGAATGCGATATTTGTTACGAATAGTATAGTAAGGTTATTGATTTTCCATTACTCGCAATTTTGTTTTCATTTCGGTCATATTCGGTCTGGTTTAGACCGGTGAACAACCCTAATAGGCTATGCTAATACGTCAACTGGGCCATCACTTCAAAATGATGAAAAAGAAAAATGCTAATGATATATACGCTCCATCAAAATGAGATATCTTGAATAGATTGGACTCAGTCGTAAAAGCAAGTGCCACTTTTGACAAAAGGAAAAAAATAGGAAAAAAGCAAATGCCACTTTCCTTTGCTTTTGTAGGAACTAATGTCCCAATACATTGCTGTTCCAGATCTTAGTGTCTCCTTTTTGTCTTCAAATTCAATTTGTTTATAAAGAATGTTGGTTGAGTTGGGGAAGAAAATCAATCAGATCACCACCTTTTATAGACCTTTAATACAATAATCATTTCGTCAAAATGATTTTTCTGACTGTAAATAACAATCCTATTGACAATGTTGTTTCCACAAATTGTGATTTTAGTTTCTCTGAACGCAAATAATAGTCATTGTCTTAATATTTCGTAATAAAATGAGATAACAATTATTAAAGATAGTATCACAAAAGAAAATGTGATAATTTTGCTAGTGAAATGAAATGTGAAGTATTTAGATTAATTGAATTGTTTTTACATTATAATGTTGCCATGAGCCCATTAAAAATACTATATATATATATATATATATATATATATATATATATATATAGACCCAATAAGAAGGATCTTATAATGAGAAGAATGAGAAGGATTGAATGTGCATTTATTTTAAACTAAATGTGCATTTATTTTCTACTAAATGTGCATATTTGATTTTGGGCCTGATACTTTTTTTTGCAAATTCTGGAAAAACGAGAACTATGAACATTATGTGCAAAAAATAAGCACATTCAGTTTCGGTCAAAATTTTTTTGCACATTTCATTCAAAAAATATATATATATACTAGGTTAGGGTCCGTGCCATATACAGTTATTTTTAATAATTGTTTCATATTAGCACTACATTTAGTTATAAAATAAAAATTTGTTTAAAATATTATGCTTAATTTATGAAAGAACCTGTTAGCCTGAATATTTTCTTTAAAACTACTTTTGCTTACACATACCTCTATGTGCACCTGGGTGTATATAAAAGGTGATAACTAGTTACTACCCATTAGCAAGACATGATTTTAAAAATATGCATTTGTTAATATGCATATATTTTTGTATATATTTGATTTCACTAACAAATTGCATTGGTATCATTTATTAACCAAATAAATTTATTAAAACGTAGGACATTAAAAATTATGTTATGAATTTTTTTTTTCTTTTCTTTTTTGGTTAAATTTAAAGTTGTTATTTTTTTTTTGGAAGGATAAATCAAATCTTTTATTTTAAGTAATTTTTTAATATTTGATATTCGATTTACTTTCTTGGAGCTTTTAATATATAATTCAATTAAAAAAAAAATAGAATCCTTTTAGTAATATTTGACACAAATTCCTTTTTTTTTTTTTTTTTTTAACTTATGTTTATATAGTTGATAATATATTATGGAAATATACATCAAATTTTTTAATTGTGTATAAATTTGTTATCTTTTACTTATGTATTGTATAAGATTTGTTTCCAAAATATTTTTTTTAATAAAAAAAAACTAAGGACACACCAGAAAATGACACGTGTCATTGCTGGCGTGTCTTATATATATATATATATATATATATATATATATATATATATATATATATATATATATATATATATATATATATATATATATATATATATATATATATATATATATATATATATATTTATTTATTTGTGGAATGAAGTATTGTAATTTGCTCAAATCAGTATCTATGTTTTTTAATTTTATTTATTTTTTGGGTAATAAACTCATGATAGCCAAATAATGAACTGTTTTTGAAAGCTAGTTGTAAAATTTATTAGTTAAAAAAGAAAGTAATGATGCATCTTTTTTTGATAATGGAGGAAGTATTTAATCTTAATTTTTTTAATAAAGTATGACTTTACATTATTCATATATTTCATATTTACTTTAAATAATAAAGTTTGACCATATTTTCTTAATTAATATTGTATAGCTGTTGTTCAAAGATTGTCAATTTATAGTCATTAAATACTCCGTATTAATGTACCTTTTTGTATTGATAATCTAATATATATTTAAAGGAGAGTTTTTTCCCGAGTTTTTAGACAGTCATGTAGGATTTAATTTTTTTCAGTGCGCCATGTAGGATAATAAATTTTAGTGGTAGTCAATTAAATACGAGATTATTAATTTATTTTAGATTTAAATAATTTAAATGACATGTAAACAAAATTGGCAAATGAGATTTCCCGGTTTAAATTAATTAAATGTATAATATTATCTTTTGATATCAGGAATTTTTTCTAAATATATAACAAATTTTAACACATAAATATTTGTATAAAAAAATCATTTTAAAAAATTCAAACAAACCGTGCATCGCACGGGCTTAATCTAGTTATGTATAAATGTTGCGAAAATTCATCAAACTTTACTTTTATTTTATTTTAATTTTTTTGTTGTTAAGAGACCCTCCTCGTAACGGTAAATTCTAATGGGCTGATTGTATGAACTTATAGATACCATTAACAGAAGTTTAGGAAACAATTTAACATTTATGCAAGATCTCAAGCACATAATAATATGAATCACATGATAAGGTTAGATGTACACCCTTGATGCATTCTCTTCTCTGAAATCAAGAACCTCAAGCGTGTCTTCTATTACTCAAGTTCACTAATCATGTTATTAAATGTCAAATGGATAACAAATAATTGTAAAATTGCACTCTTACCACACTACTACACTAGGCGATTTGAATAAAATAAAAAAAAAAAAAAAAAAAAAAAAAAAAAAAAAAAAAAAAAAAAAAAAGAGTGAAGTCCATATAAAATGGCTTGAATTTGTACTCTCTTACTTTTCAACTTGGGCCTCGTTTGATGACAAAGATAATGACTTATCTATTTATTTTATTTATATTTTTTTATAAAATAAGAATAAAGATACAAAAGGGAGCCCCACAAGGATCCAATTTTTGCAATCTTTATCTTGATTTTACAACGCAAATTTTAAAATACATTATGGTGCACCTATTTTGTTAAAAATTGAACATTTAGTAAAACTATTGAACAATTGTAAATTTTAAACATGTAAAAACATATGAACATTGCAAATTTTGAACATTTAGTAAAATATCCAAACAATCGCAGTGTATCACGCCTATACTTTTGAACATTTAATAAAAAATTCTGAATAATTACAATGTATCACGCCTATACTTTTGAACATTTAGTAAAAAAATCTGAACATTCGCGAATTTTGAACATTTGGTAAAAAAATCTGAACATCACAAATTTTGAACATTTAGAAAAAAAAAATCTGAACAATTGCAATGCACCACACCTATACTTTTGAATATTTAGGAAAAAAAATATGAACAAATTTTTTTTGAACATTTAGTAAAAAATCTGAACAATCCCAAATTTTGAATTATTACGAGTCAGACAAATGTTGAAAGAAGTTTGTCTGACTCGTAATAATTCAATAGTTTTGTAATATAAACTAAACATTTGCTACGTATAAAATGAACATTTCTTTATAAAATATGAATATAAAAATTGCATGTTAATGTTTAGCTTTTGTGTCGTGTTCATATTTTTTTTACTAAATGTTCATTTTTTGTAAAATGTTTATTTTTTTTTTACTAAATGTTCAAAAGTATAGACGTTGTTTAGGGTAAAAATACCCCAAACACGTGGACCAATGAGAGGAGGCCACGTGTCGAGTTCAGGATGGCCCACGTGGCCTAATATCCTCTTGACACGTGGCGCCCTTAGATACACCTCTGAAATGGCGGTCTTCAAGGGCCCAAAGTCCAAGAAGCGCCGTAAAACGGCGCAGCCCACTGAAATTTAGGTTAAGTGACCTAGATATGGGCACGTTCTCCAATGACCCTATAAATAGGGAGATATTTCCCCCTTTTGGGGACACATTCAATCATTTATTACACCTACATTATCTCACATCAGAGAAACACCTGAGCTTGGAATCCAAGCAGATCCCCACCTAAATTTCCGTACTCTTTATTCCCTTTCAAGTTACTAACTTGATCGTCGGAGGCGGAGCTCCTACCACCCGGAGTCTCCGTTGTTTTGCAGGTACAACTCAGCCGGATCAGACTTCGTGACGTAACTCTCCCGAGGGACAAAAACACCCAAAACATTTGGCGCCGTCTGTGGGGAGAGTACCTTGAAGATGGTTCAAGAGTCTATACCACCTCCTAACCGTCTGGGCGATGACCTAAAAGTCTTTACAGACCAGGAGGATGAAGATCCTCAGGTCGAAACCAATACAGCCAATGATGGCTCCCTCATAACCAAGCGCATCAGACCAAGAGACACTCTGGAGCGGGGTGCCTCCCAGGCGGGTACAAATCGACTCCCTGGGCAGCCGGAAGGGGAAACCCATACGGCAGCTGGATCAACACCTGTCACCCGAGACGAACTCATGAGATTCATGACAAATTTCTAGGGTGAAATTAAAGAACTGATCACTCAGAGCCGGGCTGGCCCAAGTAGGGGTCAGTCGGCCAAAAAGACTCCTCTGGAAAAGGGGAAGTCAGTCAGAGATCGGCAGCCAACTCCTCATCCAAAAGAGAAGGCAGCCGGGACCATTGATTGGTCCAAAATTCTTCTTCCTAAGAGGAATACCAACAATACCCGCCGGACTCAACAGCCGGTGGGAAGTAAAAAATCAATTCTTGATGCCCGGGAAATCATCAACCGGAAGAGAAATCAACAGTTGTCTGAGTCGGCTTCCACGTCGAACTTTCCCGACAGCTTCAACAACACTTCTGCAGGGAATGCACTTTCCCTGCATGAGAGCCAGACAGGCAACAATACCGTCCATTCTGGCCCTCAGATGATTGGAACTGTACCGTATGTACCTACTCAGGTCTACGGTCAGTATCCCCCTCACTTTATGCAGTCGGCCTTCTTCGGAGGTCAGGCGGCATATAACAATGTCCAGCCACTAGACTGGCAACTTCGTCTGCTCCGCCTGGGTGAACAACCTTCTGCATTCACCCGGGAGATAACCGAGGCGGCACAACCGGCCAAGGTTAAAAATGTGTTGGTAGGTACCTATAATGGTACCACCAACCCGGAAGATCACCTCATGGTATACACCAACCTCATGTACTTACAAGGGTTGGATGATGCCACTTGGTGTCGATGCTTCCCGGCTACATTGAAGGGCATTGCCCAACAATGGTTTAGAAACTTGCCAGCCGGGTCCATTGATAGTTTCAGAAAGCTTGCCTTCCTATTTGCTTCCAACTTCTCAATGAACATCCCTGCTAAGAAAACAAGTCTTGACTTGAGCACCATTAAGCAGGGAGAGAGAGAGGGCTGCGCTCCTATGTCAGGCGGTTCAATCTGATCAGAATTCAGATTCAAGGATTGTCTGATGAGGTAGCTTTTACAGACTTTTTTAAGGGTCTGAGAGATGGGTCGACCTTTAAGTTCGACCTAGTCAGAAAAGGGGCTTTCACTTTACAGGCGGCCCTGAGGGAGGCGGAAAGCTACATTCAAGCAACCGACCTCTGCTCGCCTGGTAACCAGTCGGACTCCAAGAAGTCTGATAAGCAGAAAGACAACCGGCCTGCTCAGCCGGCCAAAAAGAAAGAAGAGAGCAAGAAAAGAAAAGAAGTATAGGCGGTCAGTGACTTTGACCAGCCGTCCCAGAAGAAGAAGAAAGAATTTAAACCGTACGTACCTAAGTACGAGTTTAACAAGGACTGCAACTCCATCCTCATGGAAATTAAGGACCGGCTGTCCCTAGAAAAGCCGAATCCAATGAAAAGTTCCATTCAATCAAGGAACAAAAACAAATTCTGCCAATACCATGAGGAGGTTGGCCATGACACCAACGACTGCTTCAGCCTTCAACGGGCGTTGGACCGTCTGGCTGACAAGGGGATGCTAAAGTCCTACATTTCTAAGTCCAAAGGGACTAATAAGAAGAATCCGGGGCAGTCGTCTAAGACACCCCAGCCTGCTAGTAGTTCGGACACTGACAAGGAGCCGGTCTACACAATAGCAGGCGGGTTCTCATGCGGTTGCCCTACCATCCGGGGCACTAAGAGCCATCTTCGAAAGATGGACAAAGATGATGATGAGCAGGCGTATGCAAGCTCCTCCTTCCCAGACGTCCTGATCACTGAAAAGGACAGGGGCAGCGTCCGCCGTCCGCATGATGACCCGGTCATCATTGAATGTAAGGTTGCCAACTAGCTGGTTGGACGGATCCTTATTGACACCGGCAGCTCATCAGACATCATCAGCCTCCGGTGCCTGCAAAAGCTGAAATACAATGACAGCAACAGCATGCATCCGGTTACCCACCCCTTAGTTGGTTTTAGGGGTGGAATGGTTTACCTAGTCGGAAGGGTTGATTTACCAATCCGGCTGGGTGAGAAAGGAAAAGGGCGACACCTGGTCGTCAAGTTCTTGGTCGTTGAGGAGCTAACCGCCTACAACATTATTTTGGGCTGGCCAACCCTCAACGAAGCCAAGGCTGTAATCATCCCCTTCCTTATGCTCATCAAGTATGTGAGGGATGATGACTCTGTTGGTTCCTTGAATGGGGATCATAAGACGCCCCGGGAGTGCTATCTCTCAACCGTCAAAGATACTGTAGCCCTAGACGGCCAGGAACCAATAGACCTTGACAATGTCAAGGATGCCGACCCAGTACCAGCCCCACCAGCAGCCGGAAAGAAAAGAAAGGCACCTCTGCTGGTGGAGGTGAAAAAAGAGAAAAAATAGCAATCACTAATCGGTGAACGGTCCAGATGAGCTCCGGCCCCAACCGGCTAGTGAACATATTGATATACCTCTGGACGACAGCCGTCCGGAGCGTGCGGTGAAGGTTGGGACGGTTTCTTTTGCTAAGTTGGGTGCAGACTTGCACCTTCTGCTGAAAGAATTCAAAGACATTTTTGCCTTTGAAGTGGAAGAGATGCCAGGCGTCAGCCCGGATCTTGCTGTTCACAAACTCGCCGTGGACCCTAAAAAGAATCCCATCCGGCAAAAGAAAAGAAATCACGTCGAGGAAAGAAGTCAGGCGGCAGCTGCCGAAGTTAAAAAGCTGTTGGATGCTGGGTTCATTCGGCCATGTAATTTCCCCGACTGGGTGGCGAATGTTGTGCTTGTAAAGAAGCCGAATGGTACCTGTAGGGAATAATTTCAAGCTTTAATCCCACTAGCTTGAAACCCACTGTGATCATACACTAAAGTACGGTGGCGTCCAAAAGGGAAGAAGATAGAGCAAAAGAGTCGCCAACAAGTTTTAGGAACTTGTAAACCGTTCACGAGGTGAAGGTTACACCCCTTAACGATCCAAGAGATCGTCAACTCCATAAGGTCTAGAACCATGACTGGTAGTTCGGGGATGAAGGTACAAATCCAACCTAAAAGAGATTGAACCTGCCCTAATAATAGGCCTCTACTTTATTCTGATCGTATTTATGTGCGCTTTTTAATTAACATGCAATCAATAGGATTAACCCTAAACCTGTTTAATCTATGTTGGTTGAATATTAATGCACAAATAAATCTATTATTGGCGATCACTTGAAATTATAATCAAAATAACCCTAAACAAGATTATTAATTATCTTATCGAGCGTGATTACAAGTAAAAATTTCCTTTAAACATGCAATAAAAGGTGTGATCAAGCAATAACAATAAATAATACCAAGCAACATAATAAATAATCAATATCATGAATAATAATTATAATAACAATCATAATAATAATAATAATAATAATAATAATAATAATAATAATAATAATAATAATAATAATAATAATAATAATAATAATAATAATAATAATAATAATAATAATAATAATAATAATAATAATAATAATAATAATAATAATAATAATAATAATACTAATAATAATATTCATAATCATCATAAATTATAACAATTTTAATCATAATCATGTTCATCTTAATATTAAAGCATAATAATAATAGCAAGATCCTAGGCATGATACTAACAAGATTAATAACAAACCCTAGCATGTCACTAAGCAATAAAAATCAAATCTTTAACCCTAACATGATACTAGCAATCATAAATATTAGGAAGAACATAGGAAGCATCATAACAATCATATTTAATATTAAAGTTACCCTAGACATGATACTAGGAATATCATAATAACAATCTAAACATGATTTCTACATCATAATATCAATTAAAACCAATAAAGTACTTACTTTGATGCCTCGTACCTCTTTCTAATAACAAAATACACACGTTAGTAACTTCAAGGAAAATAATAAACAAACAATTAAATTAAATAATTGAAATAGAGATTTGGGACCAAACCCTCAGAAATTAAACCTTTCACGTCTAGGGCGAAGGCAACTTCAAATATGGCTAGGTGTTTCTAGATCTTGTGAATGCGGAATGTTGTATGAAAAACAAAGTTCAGAGAAAGAAAGAATTGAAAAAAAAACTGATTATAGATGAATGTAGATGAGAATTGATGATGAATGAATGAAGAAAACGGAGTTTTTAATACGATATTTATAGAGAAAATCAGCCAAAAATATAAATTAAACAAAACAGAGTCTGACGCACAAAAAACAGAGCTGGCGCCAACCCTGGCTAGCTGGCGCCAGGCGCCAACACTAGCGCCATGCGCCAATGGCTAGCGCCAGGCGCCAGGCCTGGTTCCAGGCGCCAAGGCCTGGGGTCAGGCGCCAAGCCTATTTCCAATGCGTTTTCGAAAATCAGATAAGTTTGCCGTACTGGAGGATAAAATCATATAATTTCCTCGAAAATGCTATTTGATTTTGATTAGAACTCTGAAAAGTCAACAAAAGTCAATTTATCAATGCTAATTGAATTAGGAATGAAAAGAACCTTCTAGAAGAATCTAGAAGACTAAAACCATTCCTAATTGCATTAGGAATGATAAATCATATTAGGCCCTCCCCTAGATCATTGGGCCGTACGTAAAGCTCAAGCCAGGCCCAGTTTAGTAAATTGGCCATAACTTCCTCAATATTCATCGGAATTGGGCTTATAATATATCGTTGGAAAGGTCTTTACAAGCCCCATCCAACTACACTACTATTTGACCCATATCATAGACCAACCAAACTGGATTGGCTGTTTTCTTAAAATAAGTTTTCAAAAACAGAGAGAAGAGAAAAGAAATTAAAACTTTCCGCAACACTAGACTTTCCACACTTTCACTTCATTCGATTATGATTCGACGCGAAAGGTACTCATCACCGGGTTTGGTTTTGGGGAGACACAAATGGGTGTCTACAGAAGCCCCCACTTTTACTGAGTTTGGAGAAACGCAGGTTTCAAAAAACGAAAGCCAAAGTATCGATAGGGACGGAGAATGATTCAGAACGTTCTGCGATCCTAAATCACTCTTGTAACGCCGATACCTGCAAAACTAGCGTTAGTTAAACAGATAAAAGAGTTAAGAAACGCGTATCTTGCACCGTTGAGCACACGTCTCTGAAAGTAACCGATTTGTTTTGATGACCTCCTGCAAGCTAGAAAATGCCATCCCGCTTGAAAACCGCTACGCCTGTAACTGCTTCCAAATATAGAAGATTGCTTCGCCTGAAACGATCCTCCTCCGCATTGATAATATTCCACATCCAAGGGAATACTACCGAAGATTGCTTCTCTTGAAACAATCCCCATCCGCATTGATAATACTCCACATCCAAGAGAATACTATCGAAGATTATTTCTCTTGAAATCACCTTCAGTTGCTTTTTGACAACTTTCCACAATCTATGGAACGCCATCTTGCTGTTTGTTTTGACGATCTTCCGCAATCTAGGGAACGCCGCCGATCAATGTTGCTACATCTCGAGCCTTTTCTTGAATCATAGTGACAACCTTTCCAATCATAGCAAAAGTCGTCGAAGACTGCCTCATCATGAACCGCTCTTCTCATATCTTGGTGACAACCTCCATAATCTTAGCGAATGCCGTCGAAGACCGCCCATCTCGTGCTATCTTCTCAAATCTTGGGTGACAATCTCCACAATCTTAGCGAATGCCGTCGAAGACCGCCCATCTCGTGCTATCTTCTCAAATCTTTGGTGACAACTTCCACAATCTTAGCGAACGCTGTCGAAGACCGCCCATCTCGTGCTATCTTCTCAAATCTTTAGTGACAACCTCCACAATCTTAGCGAACGCTGTCGAAAATAACTTTACTTGAAGTCATCCTCAGTTGTTGCGATAATATTCCGAAGAAAATTACCGAAGACCAACACTTGTCGAATTTTAAAGCTCGCTCGAACCTTGCTTCCGCTAGTACGTCGGCGCTTTCGTTGCTTTGAACCTATACGTCGGTGCCTTTTCTGCTTTTGAGCCAATGCTTAGGCGCTTTAAGCTAAGTGAGACGATCTTTCATCAGGTCGATCACTTATTTGCTGTTGTAATCAAACCGACTACTTAATCATGTCAAATTGCTCATAGGGGCTAACTGGCGTACCAAGGAACCCGAAATCGCTATTTGAAGTCGAAATCACCTTTCTGAGAGGCTTCGAGCTCTATCGCTGCTGAAATATCTCTGGCGCCAAGAATTGGAGTAGGGTCCTCCCTATTCTGCTGAACCTGTATTTATTTTGACTATAGAACTTTGCTAATCTTTTTAATTATCTTAGGGTTGACCTAAGGTTTAGCATTGCTTGACTCATCGACTTGACACGACTCAAGGTATAAACTTGACTCTCTGTGATTGACTGACTCGAGGTTGACTCGACTCAAACTGTTTGACACATGTGTTAGACTCAAATCAAAGTGAAATGACACGTGTGAATCACGACCCGTGCGTGCATAGTGTTGACTCAAAAAAGCAAAAATTTTCCGTCATTTTTGTGGAGGGTACCGACTTTCTCCCGAAAAAGAAAGACGTGAAAAAGAATCGAAGTTTTGAAGGTGCATGTTGAATGAGCTTAGTCAAATGTCATTTGATACTATCTCTCAAGGTGCAAGGATTAATTCATCCTAGGCTATCTCAATGGTTGACTCAATGATGAAAGTATTTGGGTAACTTAGGCACGGAGGCTAAGCACTTCATACTTCGTGATGCAATGATGATTATGATTGATGAGTGAATTTTGATATGACAAGGCATGCTTCAGCGTTGTGTTAAGATTCCATGACAAAGGGTTCCTAAGGGAAGTATATTTGGTCATGTATCTGTGCAGTATGTGAAAGTGACACTAAAGTTAGGCCGCAAAGGCTAAGTGTGTGGAGAAAATATTATTTTTAGAAGAGTCAAATGATGGTGACTCTTAGGCTAGGTAAGCTAATGATGTAGGGATCAAGCCCCCAAGTCTAGCTCTAAATGAATAGGGATGAGCATAGGAGATCCCTTGATATGATCATGGTGTAAGTGTGTGAATGTGAATATGAATGCATGTTTATTACGACCGCACCTAGATGTGAGGTTGCCTACGTATCCGTTAGGAATCAGGCCGAACGTAGCTCTAGCCGAACCTCGCACAAGTGTGTATACCTCAAAAAGGTCTTTTTAAGGGTTGTGACGTGGTTAGGCTAAAGGTTTGAAGAAGAAGGGGATAAAGGCTCAAGACCCTAGATAAGCCCCCAAGGTGTGCAACCTCGCTTTTGAATCTTTATATTTTTATGCTTGAATTTCTACTCTTTTTTAGTTCTTTTTTTTTTTGCTTTAGCATTTATTTTATTTTTATAAGTGTGGGCAATCCCGATCATGCGGTCTATCACTCACTTGACATTCATGTTTCTCAGGCACGGTACCGAGCACTCGATAAGAGACGCAATCTGAGACGTGTTCTTATCGAAGATATTTTCATATCAAAGACATTGGAACACTTGCCCTTTTGTACACTTTTATTTATTTGTTTTTTTATTTTGATCTTTTGAATTCACTCAAGCCTTTTTAGAATTGCATAAGTTGCACACCATCCAATCCCAAAGTCAGGTAGATGTAGGTTGAAAAAATGAAAGGTCTATCGTTAGACGAGGCCCAAAGTGGTTTATGAAGAAAGGATTGTAAATTAGAAAGGTGAAATGAGATATGATGTGGCTACAAGGGGTGCCTCAAATCATTGGTATACCTTGTGCTTAATTCGACATGGTTTTTTTTTTTTTTTTTTTTTTTTTTTTGTTTTTTTTTTTTTGCAATTAAATGATCATATATAAGGAAATAAATGCTCATTTTATTAAAGGAAAAGAAAGAATCTACAAAATTAATCTAAGGGAAAAGAAAAGGTGCCTATGCTAGACTTATTGGGGAAAGGAAAAAATGAAAAAGAAAATAGAAAAAGAGGTCATGAAATCTTGTCATTGAAGCTCGCCTCTTCTCTTGTGTTGTTTCCTTTATCATCACTCGCTCTTCTTGTTAACTGGAGGCATGGGAAGCTTGTTGTTATCAATCAAATGTTGGATAGCCTCCTTTAGCTTCCAACAGCTCTCAGTAGCATGACCCCTACCTTGATGGTACTTGCAGTGTTCGTCTGGATTCCAACTAGGCAATCTCTTTTCAGGTGCGGGATCTTGAATAGGTCCAATGGGAGTAATGAGTCCTTTGGCATGGAGTCGATCGAAGGCAGTATCGTAGCTCATCCCAATGGGGGTGAAGTCTTTCCTTAGTTGCTTCTTAGATCCTTGGTTATCTATGGCTAAAACTTCACTGAGATCAAAGGTACTAACATTGTTACTAGAGTCGGCGTTTTCGGAAGGAGAAGGATTGTCATTCTTCTTTCCTTTGCAGCCACCATGGTTACTATTGTTAGTAGCTTTTTGCTTTGCGAGGTCGTCTTCGATTTCAATTCCGATGTCATAAACGGCCTTGAAAGTATTCAAGTTGTGTTGATATTTTAAATGCTTTGAATACTTCTCTTGCAGATTCTTGATAAACATCCTCACAGATTCTTTTTCAGTGGGGACCTCAATTATCTTGGCGGAAGTTTCCCTCCACTTGTGAAAGAAAGAAGTAAAGCCTTCATTCTCTTTTTGTCTTAGCATCTCAAGTTGTCTATGGTCGGTTTCAACTTGAATATTGCACTTGTACCTATCAACTAAAGCATTTACTATCGATTCCCAGGTAGAGGTTTTCTCTTTGTCAAGGGAGAAGTACCATTGTTGGCAAACGGTTTCAAAAGATAGTGAGAACAGAGAGGGAAAAACCTTCTTATCGATACCCTTAATACTCATTATGGTTTCAAAAGCTCTTAGATGAAAGTAAGGATTATCTGTTGCCTTGAATTTTGGGATGTTAGTGGCGTTGAACTTATGCGGAAGAATTTCCTTGTCCAGCGAGACCCCTTGTGAACTCATGCCCTGAAATTTATAGTCACTAGATAGCTTGCTCAAACTTTCTTGCATGAGGTTCATTTGTTGTTGCTTCACAAGGTCATCAATTTTGAGTGTGAGTAGCTTCAGTGTCTCAGTCACGTTAGTCAATTGACTCCTAAGTTCATTAACTTCCTCTTGAGTTTCCATTATCTTCTTAGCCTTCCTCTTTTGACGAATCGGTTTATCAAAAAGTGAGACTTGAACAAAGAGGTTGTCCTTGATTAATCGCCCTTCTTTCCTCGACTAAGTACTGTGGAAAAGGAATTTGGGGATATTTATTGTTAATTATTTGACTCAAACTTCATTCAACATGCAATGGATGGAGGAAGTGAAGGAAGATTGGAATAGAATGTGAAAGAAGAATGATGGAGGTGGAGGAACATGAAGAATTAGGAATAACATGTACCCCCCAACTCAAATGACGGAAAGACCGACTCATGCATGAACCTAAGACATGGTCATGGTGATGTGTACTCAAAGTGTGTGCTAAGACTACTGAGTGTAGGTGACATGTTAAGACTCGTGTCATGACCATGTGGCTAGACTATGTGACTAGACTCAAGCAAAGACTAAGTTAAGACTTCACGTATATGCATTAAACTGGACAGACTGTGGTATTTTAGTTATAACTTTTTATCTGTGACTCTGATTTGGATGACACCAACGCCAAATTAAAGATAAAACTCGGGGCTACAGATCCATAGGGGTTGTACGACTTGCAGCTCTTCCTAGAACTCCGGCTATGACCAAAACAAGTTGACGCTTGTGCAGTATACGGGAATAAAAATCCGGGTTGACTTAAAGGAACTATGACTCGATTTTATATTTATTTATTAGCTCAAATTAATTAATTAATTAATTAAACAAAGTCCTTTAGTCATTAATCAGTTTATTTAGTCTTAACACAAGTCAAACAAACGGTTAGGAAAAATCACAGAGTATGCACAACAAATAATGCACAATTAGTCAAGTAGGCACAATATGATGCAATGAGTTTGCAACCTAACCATGGCTCTAGTTCTCTAAAGTTCAGGATATGGTTTAGTCAATAGAGGGTCCATGGTTAATTGTCCGGATGCACCGCGCGGAAGCCTAACCATGAAGGGTTGGCGCGAGTGGATGGGACACCGCGAGCTTTAGAAAAAACTCGCTTCCATGGTTTGGTGAATTCAACATCTCGGATGTACCCTTTGTTGCACGGAGCGTTCAATCGGGTAGATGGAGCATGAATTCCCAGAGGGTTATGTCTATATGTAGAACACATATGGGTTTCAGAAAAGGTAGAAAAAAAAATTCACTCAGGAAGTAGGATCGAGCAAACAATACGAAAAACCGGTCGAAATTAGAACGCATATTTCTGGCTCGGTATTGGGGGAAATTGGCGCCAGCAAACAGAGACTGGCGCCAGCTTTTAACTGTAGCGCCTGGCGCCAATATTGGCGTCTGGCGCTACAATTAAAGTACTGGCGCCAAGCTCTGGCCCCTGACGCTACTTCCCACATGCCTCAGCAGCTTTCTGTGCTCGATAAAATTTTCCAGTTTCGCGCGGTGTTATTTCAGTCCTAGTTGTGAAAGATATTTCTCAAATTTCCTACGTGTAAAATTCTATGTTTTTAACTCATTACGGATGGTCTTTCCAATGAGATCTTTTTTATGCATATGACAATAATGTTAATCAAAATTACGCACATGAAATACTTAGAACGTTTCGAGTCTCATCCACTCATTCTAAATCATTGCCGAAACAAATTCAGGAATTAAAATAGAAATCCTCCCCAGTGAAGTCGCCAAAAAACCGTAGGGAATAATTTCAGCTTTAATCCCACTAGCTAGAAACCCACTGTGATCATACATTAAAGTACGGTGGCGTCCAAAAGGGAAGAAGATAGAGCAAAAGAGTCGCCAACAAGTTTTAGGAACTTGTAAACCGTTCACGAGGTGAAGGTTACACCCCTTAACGATCCAACTCCATAAGGTCTAGAACCAAATAAGGGTTCGGGGATGAAGGTACAAATCCAACCTAAAAGAGATTGAACCTGCCCTAATAATAGGCCTCTACTTTATTCTGATCGTATTCATGTGCGCTTTTTAATTAACATGCAATCAATAGGATTAACCCTAAACCTGTTTAATCTATGTTGGTTGAATATTAATGCACAAATAAATATATTATTGGCGATCACTTGAAATTATAATCAAAATAACCCTAAACAAGATTATTAATTATCTTATCGAGCGTGATTACAAGTACAAATTTCCTTTAAACATGCAATAAAAGGTGTGATCAAGCAATAACAATAAATAATATCAAGCAACATAATAAATAATCAATATCATGAATAATAATTATAATAACAATCATTATAATAATAATAATAATAATAATAATAATAATAATAATAATAATAATAATAATAATAATAATAATAATAATAATAATAATAATAATAATAATAATAATAATAATAATAATAATAATAATAATAATAATAATAATAATAATAATAATAATAATAATAATAATAATAATAATAATACTAATAATAATATTCATAATCATCATAAATTATAACAATTTTAATCATAATCATGTTCATCTTAATATTAAAGCATAATAATAATAGCAAGATCCTAGGCATGATACTAACAAGATTAATAACAAACCCTAGCATGTCACTAAGCAATAAAAATCAAATCTTTAACCCTAACATGATACTAGCAATCATAAATATTAGGAAGAACATAGGAAGCATCATAACAATCATATTTAATATTAAAGTTACCCTAGACATGATACTAGGAATATCATAATAACAATCTAAACATGATTTCTACATCATAATATCAATTAAAACCAATAAAGTACTTACTTTGATGCCTCGTACCTCTTTCTAATAACAAAATACACACGTTAGTAACTTCAAGGAAAATAATAAACAAACAATTAAATTAAATAATTGAAATAGAGATTTGGGACCAAACCCTCAGAAATTAAACCTTTCACGTCTAGGGCGAAGGCAACTTCAAATATGGCTAGGTGTTTCTAGATCTTGTGAATGCGGAATGTTGTATGAAAAACAAAGTTCAGAGAAAGAAAGAATTGAAAAAAAACTGATTATAGATGAATGTAGATGAGAATTGATGATGAATGAATGAAGAAAACGGAGTTTTTAATACGATATTTATAGAGAAAATCAACCAAAAAGATAAATTAAACAAAACAGAGTCTGACGCACAAAAAACAGAGCTGGCGCCAACCCTGGCTAGCTGGCGCCAGGCGCCAACACTAGCGCCATGCGCCAATGGCTAGCGCCAGACGCCAGGCCTGGTTCCAGGCGCCAAGGCCTGGGGTCAGGCGCCAAGCCTATTTCCAACGCGTTTTCGAAAATCAGATAAGTTTGCCGTACTGGAGGATAAAATCATATAATTTCCTCGAAAATGCTATTTGATTTTGATTAGAACTCTGAAAAGTCAACAAAAGTCAATTTATCAATGCTAATTGAATTAGGAATGAAAAGAACCTTCTAGAAGAATTTAGAAGACTAAAACCATTCCTAATTGCATTAGGAATGATAAATCATATTAGGCCCTCCCCTAGATCATTGGGCCGTACGTAAAGCTCAAACCGGGCCCAGTTTAGTAAATTGGCCATAACTTCCTCAATATTCATCGGAATTGGGCTTATAATATATCGTTGGAAAGGTCTTTGCAAGCTCCATCCAACTACACTACTATTGGACCCATATCATGGACCAACCAAACTGGATTGGCTGTTTTCTTAAAATAAGTTTTCAAAAATAGAGAGAAGAGAAAAGAAATTAAAACTTTCCGCAACACTAGACTTTCCACACTTTCACTTCATTCGATTATGATTTGACACGAAAGGTACTCATCACCGGTTTTGGTTTTGGGGAGACACAAATGGGTATCTACAGTACCTGGCGTATGTGTGTTGATTACACAGATCTCAACAAGGCATGTCCCAAGGACAATTATCCGCTTCCTAAGATCGACAGTCTGGTCGATTCGACAGCCGGACATGCCTTGATGAGTTTTATGAATGCCTACTCCGGCTTCCATCAGATACCCTTGTGGAGGAAAGATCAAGAGAAGACGACCTTCGTCACTGATCAGGGGTTATTTTGTTATACTGTGATGCCGTTTGGCTTGAAAAATGCGCCGGCTACATTCCAACGGATGATTAATACGGTCTTCATTAATAAAATTGGGAGGAATGTGGAGGCGTACAATGATGACATGATAGTCAAATCCAAGCAGCAGGCGGATCACCTTGCTGATCTCCGAGAAACCTTCACCACACTCAGGCGACATAAGGTTATGTTAAATCCTAAGAAATACGTCTTTGGTGTTGAGTCTGGGAAGTTTCTCGGATTCCTTATTGATCAAAGGGGGATAGAGGCTAACCCCGAGAAGATACAGGCGATAATTGACATGAAGTCACCCCGCACTGTCAAGGAAGCACAAAGACTAACCGGTTGCCTGGCGGCTTTAGGGAGATTCCTCAGCCGGTCAGGTGACAAATGCCTTTACTTTTTCCAAGTAATCAGGAAGAAGACCAGATTTGAATGGGGGGATGATGCTGAGGCGGCCTTTCAACGGCTGAAAGAACACTTGCACTCTTTGCCAAGGCTTGTTAGTCCACTGCCTAAAGAGATGCTATACATGTACCTAGCCGTCTAAGATCATGCCCTCAGTTCCGTTCTCCTTGCTGAGAGAGACGGCGTTCAGTTCCCGGTCTATTTCATTAGCCATGTTCTAAAAAATGCTGAGCTTCGGTACCCCATGGTAGAAAAATTTGGCCTTGCTCTATATATGGCCTTCAAGAAATTGAAGCCGTATTTTCTGGCCCATCCGGTGGTAATTTACACCGACCAGCCCCTCAAGCGGCCAATGTCTACCTTGGAATCATCCGGCAGAATGCTGAAAAGGGCTATTGAAATGCAAAGTCTTGAAACACTTTTTAACCTAGAAAGGCAGTGAAAGTTCAGGCGTATGCCGACTTCATTGTTGAAATGACACAGCCGGTGCAACCGGAAAACATTGACCAGGTTTGGAAAGTGTATGTAGACGGGAGCTCAATGAAGAACGGCTGCGGTGCAGGAATTTTATATGAGTCCCCTGAGGGGGACAGATTTGAATATGCACTGCGTTTTAAATTTCAATCCTCAAATAACGAGGCGGAGTATGAAGCCTTTCTAGCCGGGATCCGCATGTGTAAGGCAGCAGGGGTAACTAAAATTGATGCCTACTCTGATTCACAATTGGTCGTTAGCCAGTATGAGGGAAAATATGAGGCAACTCATCCGGCTATGATCAAATACCTTCAGGCAGTCAAAGAAGAGGTTGGGGCACTTGAGGAATTCCGTCTGAATCAAGTGCCTAGGTCGGATAACAATCAGGCGGATGCGTTGTCCAAATTGGCTTCATCCGCCTGCTGTGATACGCCTCGGTCGGTCTTTTAGGAAGTTCTTGAAAAGAGAAGCATACATGAAGAGCCCATTGGAATCTTAGACCGAAGCTCTACTTGGATAGATGGCATCCGGGCATATTTAGCAGATGGGAAACTCCCTGATACACCACAGGAGGCAGCCGTCATGAAAAAGCGAGCAGCAAACTTCGAGTTGAGAAACGGAGAGCTCTTCAAGGCGGGTTTCCTTAAACCTCTATTGAAGTGTGTTACCCCAGAAAAGGGGAAAGAAGTTCTCGAAGAATTGCATGCTGGGTACTATGCCTCTCATATAGGCGGCAGGTCCCTAGCCGTCAGAGCCAGCCGGCATTACTTTTGGCCTACTCTTGAAGGAGACGCTAAAGAGTTGGTGAAAAGATGTGACAAATGCCAGAGGTTTGGCCAACTTATTCACCGCCCGACTACTGATCTGACGGCAATCCACATCCCAGTCCCATTCTCTAAATGGGGCATGGATATCTTGGGTCCTTATACTTCTGCTCCAGGCGGAAAGCGCTACATTTTGGTGGCTGTGGATTATTTCACCAAATGGGTAGAAGCTGAGCCGGTTAAGAACATCAATACAAAGGATGTCATCTTTTTCATCTGGAAGAACATCATCACCCGGTTTGGGGTACCTATGTCTATGGTGTTTGATAATGGCCCTCAGTTTGAGACCCCCCAGCTCAAGACTTGGTTGGGAGATCAGGGTATCTCACATTGTTTTGTATCAGTCGGCCGACCCCAAGAAAACGACCAGGTTGAAGCCTTCAACAAACTCATCTCAGACGGCATAAAAAAGAAAATTGAAAGAGCCGGTGGTTTATGGGCAGAAGAGTTAATTCATGTCCTATGGGCCATCCGGACTACTGCTAAAGGGGCAACCGAAGAAACCCCATTTCTTATGGTATATGGTGCTGAAGCCTTCTTGCCCATTGAGCACTACGAGCCGACTCTTAGAGTCATGCTCTATGATAAAGAGGCAAATTGGGAGGCCATGCGGCTGGCATTGGACTCCCTCACGGAACGCAGGGGCAGCGCTGCCCTGCGCCATGAGATATACCGTCTGAGAATGACCAGAGCCTACAACAAGAAAGTGCACAAGCGTCCTTTGAAAGTTGACAACTTTGTGTTGCGAAAAATAGAGGCAATCGGTAGGGCCAATGAGGCTGGAAAGCTAACCCCTAATTGGGAAGGCACCTAGCGGATTTATGAAGAAGTCAAGGACGACACCTACCGTCTGGAAACCCCAGACGGCCGCCGCCTGCCTAGAACTTGGAATGTAGATAACCTAAAGAAGTACTACTTCTAAGAATGTAAATTTTTTGTAAACACTGAGTCAATTAATGAGAATTCAAACCTTGTTTGCAGAATTAGTTTGTCATCTTTATTACTTGTCCGCCTGGGTAATACTCAGCCAGAATCTTTGTTAACTAACTAAGTTTGATACTTGGTATAATTTAATGTTATAATTGCTTGTCCTAGTCCGCCTGGGTAAAGCCCAGACGGACTCTTTGTTTTAAAAAAAAAAACTAAGTTTGATACTTAGTGTAATTTAATAATTGTTTGTCCGCCGGGGTAATACTCAGACGGACTATTCGTTCAACCAACTAAGTTCGACATTTAGTGTAAATTCAACATCGTAAAAACACTCGGCCAATGGTCCGATTAAAAACTAAGCACAAAAACTCTTAGTGGCTATACAACCGGTCTCAAACAAGACCAAAGGCCAAAATGGCCGGATGGTTGCCTATTTTATAAAATCGCCTGTCCTAACATGGACAAAGGCGTCCGGCGACACCCCTCGGGTGCAATCGTCGCAGAGAGCGGACTATCCGTCGGTTCTACGTACCTATGCAGATGGCGAAAATTGAACGATCGAATTGGTCAACTCATAGTCGTCTGACCAGAATAATCTATGAAGAACGATTAAATTACCGAATACCGGATGCCCTGAGGCATCAGTCAGTGATCGGCTGAAGTTCTCACTTAGGTTATTTATTCCAAAGTTGCACTCACTCTCCCTATTGGGGCAAAAGATTTTGTGTAATGGCTATGTGTTAACCTCGGACGGGATATAACCGCCTGGGTAAGAAGCTCAAAGCACCTGCTCTAATGGCCAGCTGTGCACTTGGTTTGGGGCAATCACCATTGTGATTGATTGGCCTAAAAACACTCCAGAGCTAGCCCAAGAGCAAAAACTGCTGACGGAGGAGAATGAGCGCGATAACCTGGCCCGGCTGAAGATCACTTGGAGCCTCCTCTACCCAGACATAGACTTTGAGGTCTATAAGCTAAGGTATGATTACGCCACTGAGGTGTATGATGCCCAGCTACTGGGTGATGATCCACCGCCTCGCTTCAAAGATTGGGCTGCTGAGCAGGGATATGAAGTCTCTGACAGCGAGGAGCCGGCGGCGGATGAGCATAACGAAGGACAAACCAGCCAGACTCAGCCGGAGCAGCAGCATCCACCTCAGCCTTAGGCGGGCCTCCCCAACTTCTGCGGCAGTATGCCAACCATTTTCTCTACCGGCTTGTATGCCGTGTAATCTTGTATCTTTACCAACCATGGGGTTAGGTTAACAATTTATTTTTGGTTTCTTCACCGGATGTAATTCCGGCTAACAGTTATTCTGGCCTTTGTGCCATTAACTATTAATGAAGTATTCCGACTCAGTCGGTGTTTATATATGTTTGTGTTTGAATTTTTCAATTTGAATTTTGCGTATGTTTGCAATTCTTTAATATTTTGCCTAACTTAAAAAATCATGCGGCAATTTGCAAACCGGGTGCTCTTGCCCCTGGGCGGCTATGTGGTTGGTTTTATTTCAAGTTGATTGATTGGCTTGGAAACCTTGATACTAGGAGCAGATTGACAAGCTCAACCCCCAGGCGGGAAACGTTTGCTCGGAGTTGGGCGTTTTCCTTATCAGCATCTTCTAATGCCTTGAGGTCTGACTTGGCATCCTTCAGTTGCTTATCAAGGTCATCAGCCCGGCTGTTAGCTTCGTCGTTCGCAGCCGTCAAACTCCGGATCATCTCCTCCTATTTCAACTCTATTGCTTTAATCTTTAAATCACACATATAATTAGCATATTCAGTAGAGTAAAGGTTTTCAAGGGCCTTCCGTTTGGTGTCATTTACCTCTTCCTGTTTCCTCCTGAAAGGGCCCCGGAGGCCATCCACTCTCAGCATCACCTAAGAAAAAAGCAGCCGGATTATGAGCACTTTGTAGAATTAAAGGTAAAAGATATCAAGGTTGTGGGATTCATTACCTCAGCTAGTTGGCCCATTATCCGGTCGAAGTCCACTACCTGCAGATCAGGTATGGAGTTCTTCTCTGACCGGGTGAGGGTCCTCACCATCCGTTTTGCAGAGCCCACAAGATCCGGCTTGTCAGAAGTCAGATCTGCATCAAAAGTAGTACTCTGTGAGAAACAGGCAGCGTAGTTGGCATTCATCCGTTGCCGACTGCTGACTGACCCCCCCAGAGGGATCAACCTTAGTCTTGATTCTCATAAAATCAAGTGGCCAAGGTATTTCAATCTGTCCCTTACCTTGGGTATCCGGATGGGGCTCACGCTTCTGCTCCTCCCCAGGTGTTGCCGCACCGGCTTCAACATTAGGTGGCTCGCCACCCTTCGATGCCATAGAGGCATCCGACGCTTTCTACTGTGAGCGTGCTGAGCTTTCGCTCAGAATTTTCATCGCAGCAGGCGATTTGCCCCTGGTCGTTGGACGACCGGATTGGGCAGAAAATTTTTTCTGGGGAGGAGGGTCCTTCCTGGCGGCCTTGGCAGCCGGAGTTTTCTCCAGATCGTCTCCTTGCCTTTTGAGCAGCTTGGAGAAGGATCGTGGAATTTTCTTGGCGGAGTCCTGAGAAACAAACAAGGGTAAGTATACCCAACCGACAAGTTGTAAAAAAAAAAAAATAATAAAAAAAGTGTAAACGCATAAAAAGTCAGGCGGTCTTACCCCGCCTTTCTTGGAGTCCTTGGCTTCGACGACTGCCTTCTTAGCAAGCGCAGCCTCTTTGCGCAGCAGCGCCGCCGACTTAGCCGGAGTCTTCGCCGGGTCGACCATTCTCAAGGCGTCGGCTGCATGAACAGGATTCATGGTTAGAATAAATTATGGCAAGTTTGCAATAAAAATAAAAATAACAAGCAATTCCGGATGTAAAGTATTCTACCCTTGGGAAACATGGTACTCAGCCCGCAGGCGGACAAGAAGCACTCGTCCTTGAAGAAGTCCGGATGGGGGATCCAGTTCTTGGGAACTATGATGTGAGTCCCATCCCCCATGGGCTCAGTTGTTGTTTAAAAAAATCCTGGCTCTATTAATTGCTCCCGGGCCTTAGTAGATAGCACCGGGAGAGGGCACTTCCTGCCTAGAAGAGCCGACTCAGTTTTGTACCGGCGCAGTGTCCGGTTATGTCTCAAAGTTGGGGAAGAAATCAAGTAAAACTTGTCCTTCCACCCGGACCATTTGGACACTTTGTCCAAAGTCATAAAATATTGGGGCAAGGTAGTCAGAGTATACCATGCCCCATGGCCGCCTGGGGCCTTGCTCAAGTAGTGCATGTGAGCGAAGGCGGAAAAGCTGGGGTTTATATTTTGGAACTCGCAGGCGGCGATGTAGCTAAGAATGTTCATCCACGAATTGGGGGTGAGCTGCCAAACCCCTACATCGTACCCCTTTAGGATTTTCCTAATCCCGGGGTGGAGGGGGCACCGGAGGCCGGCTTCGATGACCGCCTCGTAGCAGACGAAGTAATGGTCTGCATTGTCAATATCATCGTTCCAGGCCATTACAGCGTCAGCCGGAGGAACGATGATGTCCCAGCCCCTTCCAAAGGGGTGCTTTTCTTTGAAGGCCCTAAAGCCGCTTTTGAGAAGGGCGATGTTACTCGGGAGCATCCGGGTTCGTTTAGGATTGGGGTTGTCACCGACCTTAGGAGGCTGCTGATAGTCAGCCGCAAAATTATCTTGGTCGGAGCCGGAAGATTCAGCCCTTGACCCTTGGCCGGCCTCAGCATCGCCGACTTCATTAGAGGAGGTGGCTCCCTTGCCGTCTACCTTGCGTACTCCCGAGCTCCCGGAAGTAGAGGGAGCCTCTTCATCGAAACCACTCTCTTCCAAATCCCTCTGTTCCCCGTCGAGAACAACCTCATCGGCTGGCACTTCCATAGCGCGCCGGCTCGTAGACCGTCTGGCCGTTTGTTTCGTTCTGGCCATTGTGTCTTGCAAAGACACAGAGAGGGAGGAATTCGGAGATGAGCATATCGGTTCCGACAGTCTAGAAAAGGCACCCCCTGTTCTAGACTCAGCCGTTCCGGGGGACCGGCTGAGTGTCCTAGGCGGTGCCGAGTGAGTGGATTGAGAACTCATTTATATTTTTTAAAAACTAGGTATACAGGCGGAGAAAAAATGGTATACATGTTGAAAGGGAGAAAAGCTAAAATGGTACAAGCGGTTACCTTACTTTTACTCTGAAAAATCTGAAAACCGCTACATTTGGTAAACCGGGCGTTGAACTGCTAGCATACGGAAAGTTGAACTTGTTGTGATGCAGACGGAGGTAGAGAATCTCTCCCTAAAAAGCTCTCTCTTTCTCTCTCTAAAAAGTCAAATGAACGTAAGGTGAGAGAAAAAGGGGGGGGGGGGTAACTTTCTATTTATAGAAGGTGAAAGCAGGGGGAATAACTTTGGTTTGAAATTCAAATTTTTACCTGTTACTGTTCACCTTTGAAAGGTGAACACGTGGCCTAATATCCTCTTGACACGTGGCACCCTTAGATACACCTCTGAAATGGCAGCCTTCAGGGGCCCAAAGTCCAAGAAGCGCCGTACGGCGCAGCCCACTGAAATTTAGGTTAAGTGACCTAGATAGGGGCACGTTCTCCAATGACCCTATAAATAGGGAGATATTTTCCCCTTTTGGGGACACATTCAATCATTTATTACACCTACATTATCTCACATCAGAGAAACACCTGAGCTTGGAATCCAAGCAGATCCCCACTTAAATTTCTGTACTCTTTATTACCTTTCAAGTTACTAACTTGATCGTTGGAGGCGGAGCTCCTACCACCCGGAGTCTCCGTTGTTTTGCAGGTACAACTCAGCCGGACAAAAACACCCAAAACAGACGTGGTGCCCCTATTTCTAGGTGTACCATGGTGCATATAATACTAATTGATTTTACAAAGTCTCACTTTTTTTTTCTATTAGTAAGTTAGTGATTGTATTGGAGTCACAACCAATAATTAACATATCATCAACATAGAGGAGTAACATAATAGAATCTCCCTCTGTAATTTTTTTTTATGAACACACAATGATCAAATGTTGTCTTATGACACTTATGATCCTTTATGATTCAAATTTTCGATACCATTGTCACGGAGCTTGTTTTAAACCATACAAGCTCTTATTCAAACGACATACCATGTGCTCTTTTCCTTCAACTTGAAATCCCCCAGGTTGTTTCGATCCATATATATTTCTTCTTCTAAATCACCATATAGGAAGGTTGTTTTCACATCTCGTTGTTCAATTTCTAAATCCATGCATGCTGCCATGCTGAGAACAACTTTTATTGACAACATTTTCACCACCGGTGAGAATATTTCTTCAAAGTCAATACCTTTCATTTGACTAAACCCCGTCACAATCACCCTTGCTTTGTATCTTGGTTGTGGATTATTTTCTTCAGTCTTCAATATGAACACCCACTTATTTTTGAGTGCTCGTCGACATTTTGGTAGTTGTATCAAATCAAATGTGTGATTCTCATGCAAGGATCTTATTTCATCTTGCATGGCTTCAATCCACTCTTTTTTGTGAATACCTCTTAGAGTCTCATTATAAGACTCTGGTTCACCACCTGAGAATCTGGTTCACCACCTTCAGTGAATAAGTGATAGTCACCACTTGCAAATTTTGCTGGAAGTTGTCTATCTCATTTCTCTCTCAACTTTTGTATGAAACTCCTTGAACGCATCAAGGACTAGGTCTTTACTATTCAAAAGATAGACCCATTCTTTCCTGGAATGGTCATCAATAAATGTGACAAAATAAGATGCCCCACCAAGAGATTTTTCTATCATAGAACATACATCCGTGTGAATCAAATCTAGAACTCGTGGTCTTTTAGATGGTGGATTTCTTCAAAATGAAACTCTGTGTTGTTTTGCACAAGATTTCAAATGAACATCGATCCTTCAACAAAGTGAGGGATTTGCAATCGCTTCTCACTCATATGCCCGAGCCGCTTATGCCGTAACTTAGTAGAATATGCTTCGGCTACATTCAATTGTGTGTTGAGCTTCCCATTTGTGACATAAAGGGTTTGCTGCTTTTTCCATGAACAATGATTATCGAGCCTCTTGAAAACTTCCACTTTTCATTAGAAAAGTGATTCGCATACCCTTCATCGTCAAGTTTGCCAGCTGAGATCAAATTCAGCCTTATATCTAGAGCATGTCTAACATCATATAAAGTTAGCTTGCCTCCTGCATTGGTTTCCAAGCAAACATCTCCAATACCAATTATTTTGGAGGATCCATTATTTCCCATCCTCACAAAGCCAAGATCTCCGCTAGTGTACGATGTGAAGTAATCTTTGTTAGCAGTTAGATGATATGAAGCACTGTACCAGTATCAATCACCTAGCTACAATCTTCATTTGTAAGGTTATAACATGAGTCATCACCTGCAAAATAAACTTCATCACCAACTGTTGTGGCCGTGACATTTTTCTTGTCTTTATTATTGCCACTCTTGTCATTCTTTGATTAAATGTCCCTCTTCCATATCCGACATTCACTTTGCTTATGCCCTGCCTTGTGACAGTAAAAGCAAGTGAACCTCTTCTTAGATTTTGATCTGCCTCTCGATTTATCATGACTTTGGGAGCCTCTAAACATCAATCTCCCTCGACTTTCAACAATGTGTGCTTCACTTTGATTATTTGTGGAGGAAAATTCTATAACTCCCCTAAATTACTCTCCAATAATAATAATACAAAACATGATTAAGAGGGTAGCTTAGGAGTAGTACTGCCACGTGATAACGTAAGGCTTTTAAAAATAGAGACTTGCAACGGAAGAAATACATCTTAGCTTTCAATAATTAATTTAAAATAGAAATAGTTTTGAAACATAAATCTTTTTAAAACATAAATCCAAAGGGTACTCATACTAATTCATAATAGTGAACCTAGACTAAGTGATTTTGCCTTTCATCGCCATCACCTATCTACTCATCATAAATGATAAGTAGGGCCAAGCCAAAAAAAAAAAAAAGAGAAATACGTATTAGCAAAACGCTAAGTACATATAAGTGCTAAACACGTAAATTAGTTTAGTTGATTAATATTTTCTTTCAAAATATATAATTCTCATAAAACATAGTTATTAGAACTTTCCGTAGGCAAGATTTCATATTTTGGAAAACATTCCAAAATTTATAATTTCTAAAGTATTTTTCAATAAAGGTTGAATAATCAACCATTTCATAAACAATTTTCCCAACCTAAGTGTGCACACCCCTCAAGCTAGTAACTCATTTACATAGTCTATACTCAAGGAAAGACTAGATCATACTATACAAATCTCATAGTCTTATCATTTATCTCCGCATAGTGGGAGTCAAGAAAAATCCAATAAACATCTTTGATGAATCAATCTTCCAATTCCCATGTATGGAATGATTAAAATGGTTACATTTCCCCTTTTAAACAATTTGGTAAAAAAAGTAAGTTAACAAACAAGCTCATAAAGCATTTAAATATTTAATATTGAATAATAGTTTTTATTGAAACATGCTTATAAGATTTAGATTATTAATATTTATAAATCATTGTTCAACATTCAAACATAGTTCAACATTTAAAACATAAAACACATTTACATATTGAAGACACCCCTTTGTGTCTCCCCAAAACCAAGCCCGGTGACGAGTACCTTTCACGTTGAATCATAATCGAATGAAGTGAAAGTGTGGAAAGTCTAGTGTTGCGGTTAGTTTTTAATTCTTTTCTTTCTCTCTGTTTTTGAAAACCTATTTTGAGAAAACAGCCAATCTAGTTTGGTTTGGTCCATAGAAAGGGTCGAATAATAGTTTAGTTGAGTTGGGTTTGAAAAGAGCTTTCCAACGATATATTATAAGCCCAATTCCGATGAATAATGAGGAAGTTATGGCCAAATTACTAAACTGGGCCCGGTTTGATCTTTATGTGCGGCCCAATGATCTAGAGGAGGGCCTAATATTGATTTATCATTCCCAATGCAATTAGAATTGGTTATAGTCTTCTAGATTCTTCTAGAAGGTTCTTTTCATTCCTAATTTATTTAGCATTGATAAATTGACTTTAGTTGACTTTTTAGAGTATTAATCAGAATAAAAGAAGTGTATTTAAGGAAAATACGATTTTGCCCTTCTGTACGGCTAAATTTTATCAAAATTAAGAAAACGCGTGAAACTGGTTTCTAGCGCCTGACGACAGGATTAGCGCCTGGCGCTAATGCTTGGCGTCTGACGCTAATGCTTGGCGTCTGGCGCTAATGCTTGGCGTCTGGCGCTAGCCTTAGCGCCTGACGCTAAGTCGTTTTATTCTCTTCAAAACTCTGATTCATTTTTCTATCCATCCGGCTGATTTTCTTTATAAATGGCGTCCTAAACCTCCGTTTTCAGTCATCAACAACAATCAAATTTTCTTATTCTCTCTAGTTTTCAAGATTCTCTTGATATTCTCTCTCTCTCTTTATTTTCTAAACAAGCTTTTTGCATACAAAATTCCGCATTCACAAGATTTAGACACACCTAGCCAAGTTCGAAGTTGCCTTAGCCCTAGACGTGAAAGGTTTTAATTTCTGAGGATTTTCGTCCCAAATCTCTATTTCAATTATTTAATTTAAGGATTTTTTAGATTTTAACACCTCACAAAAACCCGAAAATGGTTTTTAACACCTCCAAAAAAAAAATTTATTTTAACACCACACAAATTTCCAAAAATTGGGTATTACCACCTATTAACTGATTCCATTTAGGAATCCGTTAAGTGGGCCCATAAAGCCATGTGTCGTTTTATTATTGGCCAAAAAATAAAAAAAATTAAAAAAAAAGAAAATTAAAAAACCTAAAACTACCCCAGCCACCCCTGCCCCACCACCGCTCCACCACCGCCCTCCCCCCAACCCACCACTGCCCTCCCCAAAGCCACCATCGGCAACGCGTCTCCTCCCCCTCCCTCTCTCAACCCACCAGAACGCCCCCTTCCCTCCCCCGCAACCGCAATCGACCCAAAAACCACCAAACCCGCAACCGCAAACGACTACAAATCCCCCAAAACAGACACGATTCCGGCCACAAATGGCCGAAAATCGGCCGGTTAAGGCCACTCAGCCCTAAAACCGGCCGATTTCGGCCATTTGTGGCCGGATCTGTGGCCGTTTTGGGGAAGGAGGTTTTTGGGTTTTGTGGTTTTTAGGGGCGAAGCGGTTGCGGGAAAGGGAGGGGGAGGGTTCAGGTGGCTTAGGGGTGCGACGGCGTCTCCGGTGGTAGGTTCTGGGAGGTCAGTGGTGGCTCGGGGGAAGGGCGGTGGTGGCGCTGAGGTGGTGGCTGTGAGGTATTTATTTATTTTTTTAAAAAAAAATCTTTATTTTAAACAAATAAAAGGATGACATGTGTCACCGTGGATCACACTTAACGGAATTCCTAAACGGAATCCGTTAAGTGGTGGTAATACCCATTTTTTGTAGCTTTATCTGGTGTTAAAATCAATTTTTTTTTATGGAGGTGTTAAAAACAATTTTCGGGATTTTATGAGGTGTTAAAATCTAAAATATCCTTAATTTAATTGCTTGATTTTATATTTTCCTTGAAGTTACTAACGTGTGTATTTTGTTATTAGAAAGAGATACGAGGCATCCAAGTAAGTGCTTTAATTGATTTTATTGATATTATGATTTAGAAATCATGTTTAGGTTGTTATTTTGATTCCTAGTATCATGTTAGGATGCTTGATGTTTTGAATGACAACAATGATTCCTAGTATCGTGTTAAGGGTAATAACTATGATTTCTAATATCAAATATGACAATTATGATTATTATGATGCTTCCTATTTCTTTCCTAATATCATGTTAGTATCATTTTAGGGCTAAATATTTTATCCTTGTTGTTTAGTGATATGCTAGGGTTTGTTATTAATCTTGTTAGTATCATGCCTAGGATCTTGCTATTATTGTTACTTTTTAACATGATTATTTTATGATGATGATTATTGTTATTGATTATTATTATGTTGCTAGATTATATCTATTGTTATTGCTTGATCACACCTTTTATGCATGTTCAAAGGAAATTGGTACTTGTAATCACACTTAATAAGATAATTAATAATCTTGTTTAGGGTTAATTTGATTATAATTCAAGTGATCGCTAATAATAGATTTATTTGTGCATTAATATTCAACCAACATAGATAAACATGTTTAGGGTTAAACCTATTGATTGTATGTTAGTTAGAAAGCGCACATGAATACGATCAGAATAAAGTAGTGGCCTATTATTAGGGCAGGTTCAATCTCTTTTAGGTTGGATTTGTACCTTCATCCCCGAACTACAAGTCATGGTTCTAGACCTATTGGAGTTGACGATCTCGTAGATCGTTAAGGGGTGTAACCTTCACCTCGTGAACGGTTTACAAGCTCCTAAAACTTGTTGGCGACTCTTTTGCTCTATCTTCTTTCCCTTTGGACGCCACCATACTTTAGTGTATGATCACAGTGAGGTTCAAGCTAGGGGTAATGCTTGAAATATTTCCTACAGTTTTTGGCGACTCCACTTGGGAGGATTTCTATTTTAATTCCTAAAATTTATTTTGACAATGATTTAGAATGAGTGGATGAGACTCGAAAAGTTCTAAGTATTTCATGTGCGTAATTTTGATTAACATTATTGTCATATGCATAAAAAAGATCTCATTGGAAAGACCATCCGTAATGAGTTAAAAACATAGGATTTTTACACGTAGGAAATTTGAGGAATATTTTTATAACTAGGATCGAAATAATGCTGCGCTATACTGGAAAATTTTATCGAGCACAGAAAACTGCTGAGGCATGTAGGAACTAGCGTCAGAATTGACTCTGTCGCCAGGCGCCAAAGCCAAATCGCGGCGCCGGCCTCTGTTCGCTGGCGCCAAGTTCTTCCAATACCGAGCCAGACATATGCGTTCTAATTTTGACCAGTTTTTTAGCACTGTTTGCTGGATCTTATTTCCTGATTGAGTTTTTCTCACTTTTCTGAAACCCATATGTGTTCTACATATGGACATAACCCTCTGGGAATTCATGCTCCATCTACTTGATTGAACGCTTTGTGCAACAAAGGGTACATCCGAGAATGTTGAATTCACCAAACCATGGAAGCGAGATATTTTTAACTCGCCGTGTCCCATCTGCTCGCACTAACCCTTCAAAGGTAAGGCTTCCGCGTGGTGCATCCGGACAATTAACCATGAACCCTCTTTGACTAACCCATATCCTGAACTTTAGAGAACTAGAGCCATGGTTAGGTTGCAAACTCATGGCATCATATTGTGCCTACTTGACTAATTGTGCATTATTTGTTGTGCATACTCTATGTGTTTTTCCTAACTGTCACTACAACAAATTAGCACTTGTGCCACGAATTATGCCACGGGAATTCAAAATTCGTGGCATAATTTTATATAGCCACGGGAAAAATGAACTTTGATGTAAAACCAAAAAAGAAAAATAATTTATGCCACGGGTATTTATTTTCCCGTAGCAAAATTGCACTTGTGCCACGACTAGATATTTTCCCATGGCAAACTTTACATTTGCGCCACGTACGAGTAGTTATTTCCCGTGGCAAACATTACACTAGTGCCATAGGTAATAATTTTCCCATGACAATAAACATATATACTTATGCCACGATTTTTGCTACAATATAAATTTTTTTAACTACATATACCCATGCAATGAAAAAGGAGGAAATCATAGCATACCTTAAGTTTACCCATGTTACTTTATTTTTCTTTACTTCTAAAGTTGACGATATTTAAAATATCATAAACACTTATTGATACAAAGTATAATATTAAATATACTACAAATTACAGGTCGTACATATATGATCTATTTATAATACACGTGTAGATTTTCTATAAGATTTGGTTGGTTTTTATTTTCCCAAGAAATAACACTAACAAGTATATCACACTAGTCACTACTCACTAGTAGAAAAATTATAAAAGACAACAACTGAATGCATTTAATTTATAAAAAAAATGGTCCTTATAATTAAAATAAATTAAAACTTCGTGATAAGAGACGTGATAATTTTTATTTTCTTAATTTTGCCATATATATATATATGATCTACTTCTAATAAGGAGTACATATATGAATTTTTATTATATTTATGTTACTGATTCATAACAAACAGAATTATATTAATTAATGAGATTATTTTTAGTAAAATGAAATTATGTTTTAACTTTCAAGGTGAATTGAACAAGGAGTCAAGTAAGCACAGACTACGGGCCTGTTCATATTTACTGAACTGAGCTGAACTGAACTGAACTGAACTAAACTGAACTGATTGGAGCTGAACTGAACTGAACTGATTGGAACTGAACAGAACTGAACTGAACTGAACTAAGCTGAAATGAATATTTTATGAGAGAAGGAAATTAAGAGCTAAACTGAACTAAACTGAACCGAACTGATTGGAGCTGAACTGAACTGATTGGAGCTGAACTGAACTAAATTGAAAATAAGTAAATATGAACAGGCCTTACTATGAGTATGAATCAACGAGTAAACTGTTTTTTTTTTTGAAACAACAAGTACATGTTAATAACACTCAACTTTATTTTATTCCCTTATTTTTAATCTCTGCATTATATCAATTATTTAGCTATCGTTAAAAAAAAAAAAAAAAACCTACATGTCTCTCTATTTGTCTTCTTTTTCTGGCGCACTCAACGTTCTCCATTGAGGCAATTTCTACCCTCCATTGAAGCCGCTTTTGAGGTAAGATATGATTTTTTTTTTCTCACCATGCAATTTTAATTTCACAATCAAGGGTTTTATCCTTAATTTAATTCTTAGTATACTCAATTTTGGGTTCTTCTAAACTCGATTAGTGAACTTCGATTTTGTTACAATAGAAGAAAATTATGAGCTTAATTTGATCTTTGATTCAAATTTGGTGGATGCAACTATGTAGTTCGAGATTTTCCCCAAGCATTTTAGGCCTAATTTAATAATTGAATCAAATTTGGTTGCTATGGTGGTGGTGGTGACGATTAAATCTAAGGTTCCAATTTCCCTCTTTCTTTATCTTATCCCATCCAAATTATGCTTGCCGCGGATGATCATCTAAATGTAAGTGTTTGTCAATTGACATGATTTTTGTGAAATTTCAATTTGATTTAACAAGCAATCCCCAAATTAGTTTTTGTTTGGAATTCTGATTTTGGAAACCTTCTTAAATAATTTGCTTTTGTTTTATAGGTTTTAGTTTGTTTAATATTAATTTAGAGTTGACCAACTTGGGGGAATGCAAGTGTGTATCTTGTTAGTGAAAATTTATCGAATTTGATTTGTTGAATCTTTGAAGTTTTTGGGCTTTACATATAAGCATTGTTATCTAACTACATAATTGTGGCCTAATCTCGTGTCTCGTGCATTAACCATCATAGATTATTCCCCCTACTTTGTACAGTTTGTGAGTATAAAGAAATGGAGGTTGAAAACCATTTTGTTACTAAGATATTCAGCCGTGTAAACATGTAAAGTATAAGAAACTCTAATAATAGAGTAGAGCAAAAATCCCCTTATCGAATATAAACATTAAATATAATGAATAGATTGATTTTTAAGATGGTAGGATGACCACTCCTTGTATATGTATAGCATTTAGTTCATATTACAAACACTCATATGGGCAAAATTATAAAGCTTTTTAGTGGGACTTGCAAGGTATATATGGAATGTTCTATCTCTGAGTTGGCCTCACCAACCTTGCTTCAACACTAGAAGTCTAATAGATCAATTTCCCAACCATCCACTTCTTATAAACTCCCTAGGCAAAGTCATATTGTTCGGTGGAAGCAAAGTAAAAGTCATACAGGTTCAATAAACTTTATATTTATCATTTCATACATACTCTATATGGGTTTCAACTTTTATATTTGTTTGCTTGTTTCTTGATTCTTTTTATTTGATAGAATTTGTTGTTGTTGACTTGTTGTAGCGTACTATTATTTTAGTTGATGGGTTCAAAATGTTCTTCTTGATGCTCTCATTTTGCTATAATTTGCAGATGCTTTGGTCAATTTAAAAGATACTCTCTGACCCACTGTAGTATTAGATCATATTTACCAAACAGTGTTGTTTTTGCTCTAACAACTATTCAGCTATAGATATTATTCAAGTTAGCTTAATGCCAGCTCGCGGCTCGCAGATGCAGGTAGTTCATCAGTCTGTTTATAAAGCTATTCTAGATTATTATTTTGGGCTGCGAGCTGATGCATTATATTTTAAATATTTATTTACTGCTATTTCACAGCTAGCTACTATCCTGCCATTGGGAGTTTTACATACCTTGGGCTAACTCTTAATCAAAATGAGTTTGGGTAAAGTGTTAGTATCATTTACTCACACTATCAAAGCTATGGAGCCTTTTTTCTCTATTTTACTGTCTTTTGCCTTTAAAGGAGAGGTATAATTTTCATATGTTCATTTTTATATTCATAGAATCGTTGAAATGTGAAAGGTTCAATGATGTGAAGAATAAGCCATTGTTCATCTGGTGGTTGAAGTATTTACAATGTTTTCTCTAGTGATTTTGTTTATATCTTGGTTTATTTTCATGATCCTTCATTGTAGAACCTTTTGCTTTCACTTCTACTCAATTTTGGAGGGGGTGACCCTTGCATCTATGATTGAGGCAACTTTTTACTTGTTTTGTGCATCCTATTTCCAAGGACGATGTTGGTTTTTCTGCATGATTCTTTTCTAAACCTTTTGCTTAATATTTGTTTTCGTTTTCATGAAGGGCTTGATTTTGGTGTGCTATGACTTCTAATGTTACATACCAACCTATAATGTCCTTAGCAAGGTCACGACAAAAAAAGAGGTAATTCTTTTTTTATTTTTTCTAGATTAGTTTATGGTTTATCTTACTAAGACAATGTATGTGTTTGTGTACAAATTTAGGTAACATAATGCCAAAAAAAAAAGTATAATTTTGGTGCATAAAAGGCACTGGTTTTGGACCAGACCAGTGCTTAATATACTCATGAGGGCACCAAGCAGTAAGCCACCAATATTAAACCGATACTAGACATTTTGAACCAGTACCTTTTTGCTTTTTACTACTAGTATAGTCCTTAAGCTAGTGTACTTTTTGAAATCACACTTTTGAGGAGCTCAAGGTTAGACTTGAGCCAATCTTTTTTGTATGGAAGTATTCTTAGTACTTTTTCTTAGTGCACTATATGCTCCTCCTTGAGCAAAAGTCTAATCCATGGAATCATATCAATTTTAATTGTTGCAATTAATGCTAAATATGGTTCTCCTAAAATTGCAGTGAATAAGAAAACGCCTCCTAGCTGAAATTGAAGAAATACGTGCTATGAAGTGTGCTGGTCGGAGAAATCAAGGTGTTTGGGTTGGGCATTATTATTGTTGTTGGACGCAGCTCTGTACTAAACACTTCCACTTAGCTATTGTTTCTGCTTTGTTGCTGCTCCAATTGTAGAATATACTCTAATGGACCAATTGTATTTTTTTTTTAATTTCTTGCAATTTTTTAGGACAAAGGTGTAAATTTACAAGTTATTAATAAAAATATGTGTAAGTATGTTTTACTTATATATATGCATTTTGATGTTGATAAAATTGGGTGAATTTTTTTAAATGCATTTTCTCGTGGAAAACAAGCTTATCAGTCATGGTAAAATCTTTGGCAACAATATTTATTAGCCACGTTAGAATTTGTGGCAAAATAATTTTTTAGCCACGTTAATATTCGTGGCAAGTGAATTGGTTTGCCACGTGAATATTCGTGGCATAAAATTTGAATTTTGCAACGACATTCATTTTCCCGTGGCAGATTCCTAGCCACGGCCTCTTGTGCCTCGGAAGAATATTTCAAAATACCCGTGGCTATATTACATAGCCACGGGATTTTGAAACTTGTGCCACGATTTTACTCGTGGCACAAAGGTCAATTTGTTGTAGTGCGTTTGTTTGACTTGTGTTAAGACTAAATAAATTGATTAATGACTAAAAAACTTTGCCTAATTAATTAATTAATTAATTAGAATAATTAAAGTCTAATAATTTAATCAGAGTTGACTTAGTACGACTTTAGGCATACCCTGTAGAGTAATAATACTGAAAGCAGTCCCAGATCAACGTTCCAGCAATGGCGCCGAGATTTGGACTGCAGCGCCACATTGTGGAGTGCAACGCCTGGCGACGATTATGTCGTTTGGCGCTACACTGCAAAGTGCGGCGCTAGTCCTGTCGTTTTGACGACAGTTCGGTATATTGCTCGAGTCATCACTTTGGGTCTAATTAAACAGTTTGCTAATCAATTCGATTATTTTTATTAATAATAATACCTTGTTAAGTCCTTAATCGAGTCTAGGCACTAAGTCCCATGATCTTACACAAGAGTCAAAGCATGTCACTTGCACTCACCAAATAAAGCACACACTAATATGTATGCACACTTTGACCATGTATAAGAGAGTCTTGTATGCGCGTGTTTTCCGTCATTTTTTTTAGGGGGGTAAGTCGGATATTAATCCTCCAATTAAACCATTTGTTTGAACCCTATACTTGATTCCCAAAAATATACACCTTATTTTTGCTTTTTTTTTTTGGGAAATTCTCTCTGGTAATCACGAACTTTAATTTTTTCTCAGTGGTAAAGTTTGAAACTTTTAATTATTAATGGTAATCACAAATTAATATTACTAATTCAATGGTAACTTAAGTTAAATAAATTGTTAATTATTAACCATGGTTTAACTATTAGGACTGTAAAAAGACGCAACTACCCCCTTTTAATTTACCTCAACCTTCTTTCTTCTTCCTTTTTCTTTCCCCCTCCATTAATTCTTTCTTCTACCACGAATTCCCCACCTTTTTCTTTTTCTTTCTTTTCCTTTTACATTCCTCCATTATTTCAACTCCATTAGATTATATCCACTACCAATAACCAATTTTTGGAAATAAAAATTTTCCCCAAAATGATCATCTTCTTCAACCCCATTTTCCCATTTCCCAAATGTTAATTTTACCCCCAAATTTTCCCTCATCTGTTATTCTCTCTCCTCGATCATGGTTAATTGAAGATAGATCGGAGGAAAGAAAAAATAAATAATGATTTTTAGGGATTGTATCAAGCGATTGTGGGTTCAAACCTCAAGGTAAAGCTGCTCAAATGGCGGGTGCTAAATCCGGCATCAATTCTTCTTCATCTTCTTCAAATCCGGCCTTCTTTTAATTTCGAGATCAGAGGGTCAAAAACGGCGTGTCGATGCTCGTATTGGGATTATTGAGGTGTCGATGGTGGTGGTGTGGATTTGAGACGCCGTCATCTGGGCCGAGCTGAGCGCCGTCAATAGAGGGGGGATGGCGGTTGGCTGGTGGCTGGGTGGGTGGGGAGGGGTTTGGAATTTTTTTTGTTTTTTTTTAAAAAAAAATTGAAGGGTACTAATGTAATTTCAATGTTACTTAACCAAGATTAACCATGTTTAATCGTTTAATGATATTTTATTATCATCAATATTATCATAGGCTTAATAATATTAATTCGTGATTACCATTGATAATAAAAAATTTCACACTTTACCACTAAGAAAAAATAAAAGTTGGTGATTACCAGAGAGAATTTCCCTTTTTTTTTAAACCCTTAACGTCAAAGTCAATTTGAGTCAAGTCATTTAAACAAAAATGGTTTAATTTACAACGCGTGGTCAAGAAAGGAAGGGCGTTTGATCAAAGACAACCTTTTCATTCAAGTTCAACTTTTCGACAAGCCAATCGCTCGAAAAAGGAAAGCTGAGAAGATAATGGCAACTTAAGAGGAAGTTAATGAACTCAGGAACCAATTGATTACTGTGACTGAGGCGTTGAAGGTTCTATCCCTCAAAATCGATGACCCTGTGAAGCAACAACAAATGGACCTCATGCAAGAAAGCTTGAGCAAGCTATCTAGTGACTACAAGTTTAAAGGCATTAGTTCACAAGGGGTCTCAGTGGACAAGGAGCTTCTTCCGTAGAAGTTCAATGCCAACGACATCCCGAAATTCAAAGCAACTGACAACCCTTACTTTCATCTAAGAGCTTTTGAAACAATAATGAGTATTAAGGGTATTGATAAGAAAGTGTTTCCCTCTTTGTTTTCTCTATCTCTTGAAACTGTTTGCCAACAATGATTCTTCTCCCTTGATAAAGAGAGAACCTCTACTTGGGAATCAATAGTGAACACTTTCATTGATAGGTTCAAGTGCAACATTCAAGTTGAAACTGATTTTAGGGAACTTGAAATACTCAAGCAGAAGGAGAATGAAGGTTTCACTTCTTTCTTTATCAAATGGAGAGAAACCTTTACTAATATGATTGAAGTACCAAGCAAAAAAGAATCTGTGAGGTTGTTCATCAAGAACCTTCAAGAGAAGTACTCCGAGCATCTCAAATACCACAATAATCTACATACCTTCAAGGCCGTCTACGACATTGGAATTAATATTGAAGACGACTTGGCTAAGCTGAAAGCTGCTAACAGTAACTCCAACAGTGGCTAAAAAGGCAAGAAGAATGACAATCCTTCTTCTTCCAAAACCACCCACTCAAACAATGTTAGCACCTTCAATTTGAGTGAAGTCCTTTCTATGAACAACCAAGGACAAAAGAAACCATTTAGGAGGAACTTTACTCTTATAGGTATGAGTTATGACACCGCATTTGACTGAATAAATGCAAAATGTCTTATAACTCCTATTGGACCATTTGGGGACCCACCAGTTGAGAAGAGGACAACTAACTGGAAACCTAATGCACATTGCAAATATCACCAAGGGAGGGGCCATCTTATTGAAAATTGTTGGAAGCTTAAGGAAGCTATCCAAGATTTAATTGATAACAATAAACTGCCATTGCCTCCTGCCAGTAAGAAGCCAAGCATTGACAATGCACCTCTCGCTCATTCCTTGGCCATCTCTGATGAAGAAAACGAGGTTGATCCCTCATCTCTCATCAAACCTATTAAAGAAATTCATGCTATTGAAGAAGAGGAGGAGATCTTTTTCGATGCCATGGATGACTTCCCTGAACCAGCAAGCAAGGAAGACGTAAGAATGCTTATATGGTCCATGTGGGAGGGAACATATTTGCTACGTGAGGCTCTCGGATTCGCAAAGAAACAAGTAGAGGAACTTTAGAAAAAGTGTGATAAGGTTCCACCCGCGAAGAAGAAACCCTTCTCTCTACAAGTAACTGACGGACCCAAGAAGAGTAATAAACTCTATAGTCCAATTGGGACTTCATACGCTAAAATGTTCAAAATGCTCTCCGAGAGTGGTAAGGTCAAACCTCTCGAACCGAGACCATTTGAATCGCTAAAGAGGACAGATAGATTCTACTGTCAATACTATCAATTAGGGGGACACACCATTGAAAACTGTTTTAAATTTAAAAATTTAATTTAGAAAATGATTGATGATAAAAAGCTAGTCCAAATCCCAGAAGAAGAAGACGTAAGCATTAACGGGGTTTGGGACAGTGATGAAGAAGATGTCTACCTAAAAAACATGGAAGGACCTCCACCTTCAGTGTCATATTCCATAGATGATTTCTGGGTTGAAGAGGATTCATCTATAGACGTCCTCACAAGGTCAGGGAGAATGCAACCTCCCATTTCAACACAACCTATGCCGACTACGCATCAAGTTCCCATACCTATCATATAAGACAATGATATTGTCAAGCAGTTCAAGAAGACCAAGGTTGAGATGAATGTATGGAAGCTTCTAGCAACATCTCGAGAACATAGGTTGGCAGTGATGAATGCCTTGGATAAGATAGGGATAGATTCTAACACCACTCCTGAGGGGTTGGATAACTTCCTTACGAGTGATCTTCCTAGTCCTATCAACTTGATCACCTTTTCTAACAAGCATTATAAGGCACTAAATCTCACAGTAGTTTGCAAGAGAATGAACGTCCCAATGACTCTTGTAGACAATGGATCGCCAATTAATGTCTGTCCACTCAGAACAGCGAGGATGTTAGGCATAAGGGATGAATACTTAACCCCGTCAACACAAGGAATAAGAGATTATGACAACACTCATCGTCAAGCTCTTGGTAAGATTACCATGAATATAATGGCGGGAGCAATAGAACATGCTACTACATTTCAAGTGGTAGATATCAAAGTTTCATTCAACTTATTGTTGGGACGCCCTTGGCTTCATGAACTAAAGGCCGTCCCTTCATCTCTCCACCAACAGGTAAATGCCATAGTTAGTGGAATTCCTATCACGATCGATGCTTCACCCATGAGGATTAAAGCTATAGAAAATCCAATCATTAATGTGGAGCACGATGAAGACGATGAAGATTTGTGGGGCTTTAATGAAGAGGTCTCCTTAATCGAGGAGGATGAAAGGACTCCTCTCTGCCACGACCCCCACTCTAATATGACAGTAAATGATATTCTAAAGAAACAAAGGCATTTTCCTGGAATGACTCTAGGAAAAAGGAATAGCAAAACAGCTGGAATTACATGGCCTCCCTAAGTTAGATACTTTCGGACTTGGCTTCGAACAGACTCGGGAAGATCTTAAGAGAGCCCAGAAAAGGTCTAAGGCGCTTAGGAACGCTCGCATCTTGTGAATAATAATATTAGCAAGATCCTAAGCATGATACTAACATGATTAATAAAAAAATCCTAGCATGTTGCTAAACAATAAAGATAAAAGCTTTAAACCTAACATGATACTAACATGATATAAGAAAATAGGAAGCAACCTAAGCATGATACTAGAAAGCAATAAAAACGTCCTAACATGATATAAAAATTAAAATAATCTAAGCATGCCTTATGTATTCAAAGAGTTATTAAATTACTTAATTTGTTGCCTCGTATCTCTTTCTATCAAAACAATACACACGTTAGTAACTTCAAGGAAAATATTAAATAGTAAATCTAATCAAAGAATTAAAGTAAGATTTGGGACCAAACCCTCATAACTATCAACCTTTCACGTCGAGGTCTAAAGCAACTTCGATCTTGGCTATGTGTGTCTAAGTCACGTGATGGAAGAATGTTGTATTTTGAAAAGGGAAGGCTTAGAAAGAGGGAGAAATAATAACCTTCTAGCTTTGAGAGAGAAGAGAATAGAATAGATGATTGTTGATGATTGAAAACGGGGAAATACGACCCTATTTATAAATAAAAACGACAAAAAACGATTAGAAAAAAGTGAGAATTCAAATCAAAATACAATTCCTTTTGACACGACAAGATAAAAAGTATCGCGGCGCGATAAAAACAATTTTTTTACGGATTTTATTTTTATCATATTTTTTTATCCAGAAGTCGAAATAAGTCATATAATATGTCATTGGAAAGCTCTTGAAGTCTACTTTCCAACACAATTGGAAAAAAAGGTATGGCCGAAACAGTGGAAGGGTGTCAGTTTTGGATAGAGTTGTGTATTTCTTTCATATCTTTTTCGTTATAGCTCGGAATTAATAATATAATGTATATATTGGAAAGATAATTTTGTTAGGGTTTGGTGAGTACGACTCACCGCGGAAACAACCCCGACCCAAGGAACCACTCGTAATTAATAAAACCATAAAGCATAAATAAATAAGCACAAGAAAAGGAAGAAAAGGAAGAACGAATCATACCCTTGAAGCGAGCTTCACCCTCTCAAAACGGGATCTTACTTGAAAGCCTTGAGCACCGCAAATGCCGTGCCTCCAACGGTATCCACCCACAAAGGACGAACACAACTTTTTAGGTCCGCTACCTTGGAGTTAGCAAGGTCCGACCAAAACCCAAGTGTTAATGGAGTTTAAGAGTTTTTCCCAAAATATGGAATGCTCTTTCTAACTCCCACTCAAGCACTTTACTCCAAATCCCAAGGTTGGTATTTATAGAGGAAAGTATGAGTGGGAATTTCTATCCCATCACTGTGGGATCATGAAATTCCATAAATTAATTTAAAGCTAAATTAAATTAAAATTGCAAACTAATAATAAATCTACAAGTGGCATTACCATGTGAAATGGGTTGGTGAGGACCACATGGAGAGTAGGGGACCATACTTTCTCCCCACTCAATACTCTCCTTGTGCCACATGTCCTTACCCAATTGCTCCCATATTCCTCAAGCTTCCCCATAGTGACCGGCCCTATGGCCCAGCCCGAGCCCAGTCCCGCACCAAGATGCGGGCTGCTGCTGTGCGCGTAAGCCACGCACTTGGTGCGGGCTTGCTGCAGTGCGTGGCTGCTAGCACGGTGCGCTAGCACGCACCTAGCCAGCCTTGCTAGGCTCGGCTTGGTGCGCTTGCTAGCCACCTATGCTTGGACATTTTTGCTCCTAGCATTCGGATGCTCGGGGCATTCCGATGCTAGGGGTATTTTGGGAATATGGTCGATTTATTATTATTTTGCGCGTCTCGTCTTTTTATTATTTTTGACTCGACTTCCGACGATCGGTTTCGACGCTCCAAGCTCGAATTACCGACGTCTAAATATTTAACACTCGGGCGACGAATTAATTTCTTCCAAATTAATTCGTCGAGTCGGTTCGTATATTTTTCTTGGGTGTGACTCGAAGGGTTCAGTCAAGATTAAGCTGTAATATTAATTATATTAATATTACTGATCGGAAGCAGCCTCCACCCAGGCATTCCGATCACTTGACCATACTGAATATATTAGCTTTCTAATAATTCTGAACCTGCTATCAGAATAATACACTTGTTCGAAGGACACCATTCCTTTTAATCTCCCACTTGTCCTTCCAAACAAGTGTGTATTTAGTGTATAGCCCCTTTCCTATGTCTCTTCATGTCTCTTCATGAACTACAAAGTAAGATTACTCGTCATCTCTGTTACGTCCAGAAGTGTTTCTCGAAATTTGAGTTTGACTGTCAATAAGCAGATGATTTCTAAAATCCATCTGAGCACGGCCATGCATTTTCACAGTCTCGCTCTTCGAGAGGCCTTGTAAAGAACCAGACATGTTCCCTATTGTTAGTAGGGGGACATTTCCAGTCTCTTAATGTAGCTTCTCTTACTAAGAGGACCTAGCCGCCCGATATCTGTCGTTATAATCCCCAGTTACGGCAGACGTTTGGCGGGTACCATAGCGGACTAGTACTCAAACAAGAGACCTCCCACTACTCATGGTCAAGGAAAAGAGTTCCGATAGTAATAATGAGAAAAATACTTATGACGATTTTAAATCTCGTAAAGTATTCTCATAGGTCGATCCAGTATGGTTCTAAACCAATACCTGTGCAAATGATTTATATCCTCATAGCACAAGAAACGGTGCTATAAATCATACTACACACTAATCTCTAATGGTCATTAATCGTCCACAAAAAATATGACCTTGATTAGAGATAATTTTCGATTAAAATATTCAATGTTCACTTAATAGGTGTTTCTTTATCCAAGCCATTGACTTGATACCCTATGTTGAATATTTATAAAAATCGAATGGACTCATTATTTAATTCTAAACCACAATTAAATAGAGACGGAGTGAATTAAATTGCATGAAAAATTTTAATTACTCCAAAAGATGAATGGTTCTTCATAGTGCTTTACATTAACATTGTCCAAAATTTAATTAAAACACTATAATATGGAAATCAAAGCCAGTTCGCGACATGCTTGATTCCCATTGCCTCAATGTGTTTGTTGTGCTTCACTTGAGACAAGTGTTTAGTAAGTGGATCGGCTACATTGTCATCCGTTCCCACTTTGCAAATTCTGATTTCACCCTCTGTCTTCCATTCTCGAATCATGTGAAATCTCCTCTTGACATGTTTGACCTTATGATGTTCTCGTGGCTCTCTAGCCTGAGTAATAGCTCCATTGTTGTCACAATGGAGGTCTATTGGACCCTTGATGGAGGGTAAAACACCAAGTTCATCAATGAACTTGCGAATCCAAACTGCCTCCTTGGCTACCTCAGACGCTGCCAAGTACTCGGCTTCAGTTGTAGAATCAGCGGTTGTGCTTTGCTTTGCACTCTTCCAACTAAACGCTCATCCATTGAGACATAATATGTATCCGGATTGTGACTTGGAGTCATCTCTGTTTGTTTGGAAGCTTGCGTCGGTATATCCCTCAATAACCAATTCATCTTTACCGCCATAGACCAGGAATTTATCCTTGTTCCTTTTCAGGTACTTCAGAATATTCTTGGCCGCAGTCTAATGTGCCTCTCCTGGGTCTGATTGGTATCGGCTTGTAGCACTGAAGGCATACGATACATCCGGCCTAGTACATATCATGGCATACACGATCGATCCAATAAGCGAAGCATACGGAATACGACTCATCCTTTCTCGCTTATCAGGTGTCTTTGGACACTACTTCTTGCTTAAGGTTATGCCATGTGACATGGGTAGGTTCCCTCTCTTGGCTCCTTCTATTTGGAATCGAGCTAGTACCTTATCGATGTAAGTACTTTGACTCATTCCTATCATCCTCTTTGACCTATCCCTATAGATCTTGATGCCTAGTATGTACTGAGCCTCTCCCAAGTCTTTCATTGAAAAACATTTCCCGAGCCAAGCCTTTACAGACTCTAACAACAGAATGCTATTTCCAATGAGCAAAATGTCATCGACATATAAGACTAGGAAGGCGATGTCACTCCCACTGACCTTCTTGTAAACACAAGACTCATCTGGATTCTTGATAAAACCAAACTTACTGATGGCTTCATCAAATCGCATATTCCAACTTCTGCTTGCTTGCTTTAATCCATAAATGGACTTCTTAAGCTTGCATACCTTCTTAGGATTGTTCTGGTCGACAAAACCTTCAGGCTGTGTCATGTAAACAGTTTCTTCCAAATTTCCATTGAGGAAGGCGGTTTTGACGTCCATCTGCCATATTTCATAATTGTAATATGCAGCAATCGCTAGAAGAATTCGAACGGACTTAAGCATAGCTACTGGAGAAAAGGTTTCATCATAATCAACGCCGTGAATTTGCCTGTAACCTTTTGCTACCAGCCTTGCTTTGTAAATGAATACATTTCCATCTTTGTCGGTTTTCATCTTGAAAATCCATTTACATCCGATAGGTGTGTAACCTACTGGTAAATCAACCAAGTCCCATACTTGATTTTCAAACATGGAGTCCATTTCGGAATTCATGGCTTCTTGCCATTTTGCAGAGTCGGGGCTCGTCATGGCTTGCTTGTAGGTTGCCGGCTTATCTCCATTCACTACTAGGATGTCCTGATCTTCGGTTAATACAACACCGAGATATCTGTCAGGTTGAGATCTTGGCCGAGTTGACCTACGTAGGGTAATGGACTGAGCATTTGCATTGTCGGTTTGACTTTGCATATTTTGACTTTGACCAATGTCAACAGATGCTTCGTGAGCACTTTGATTGTCAACTTGTCCTTGTTGCTCGTCCTCTCGAACTTCGTCAAGTTCGATTTTCCTCCCACTTGTCATTTTGGAGAGATGCTCCTTCTCCAAAAAGACACCATCACAAGCAACAAACACTTTGTTCTCGGATTTGTTGTAGAAGTAATACCCTTTGGTTTCTTTTGGATAACCCATAAAGTAAACCTTGTCAGATTTCGGATGAAGTTTGTCAGAAATGAGTTTCTTGACATATGCTTCGCATCCCCAAATCTTGAGAAAAGACAACCTTGGAGGTTTATTTTTCCATAATTCATATGGAGTCTTTTCCACTGCCTTTGACGAAGCACGATTCAGTGTAAGTGCCGCAGTTAAAAGTGCATGTCCCCAGAAAGAGATTGGAAGTTCACTAAGACCCATAGTCGATCGGACCATGTCTAACAGGGTTCGATTCCTCCTTTCAGATACTCCATTCCATTGAGGAGTTCCCGGAGGTGTCAACTCTGAAAGTATTCCATGTTCTTTCAGATGGTCATCGAATTCTTGGCTCAAATATTCGCCACCTCGATCCAATCGAAGCGCTTTGATTTTCTTGCCGAGTTGTTTTTCAACTTCGTTAAAAAATTCCTTGAATTTATCAAACGATTCAGTTTATGCGACATTAGATAGACAACCATATCTACTATAGTCGTCCGTGAAGGTTATGAAATACCGATAACCACTCCTTGCGGGTGTACTCATTGGCCCACATACATCGGTGTGTATTAGTCCCAACAAGTCACCGGCCCTTTCTCCCAACTTGGAGAATGGTTGCTTTATCATCTTGCCTAATAAACATCCTTCGCAATTCTCAAAGGATTCTAAATCAAATGAGTCAAGAATACCTTCTTGAAGAAGCTTCTTGATGCGTTTGATGTTAATGTGGCCAAGACGACAATGCCACAAGTAAGTTTGACTAGACGGTGTAGTCTTAGCTTTCTTTGCAAGATTATTAACGTTATAAATTTCTTTATCTAGAGATAACACATAAAGACCATTTTCTGAATGTGCCGTACCATATAAAACATTATCGAGATAAAATGAACATGATTGGTCCTTAACTCGAAATTCAAAACCTTTGGCGTCCAACGCCGAAATTGAAATGATGTTTTTGGTAATGTTGGGAACACAATAAACATTGTCAAGTTCAAAAACTAGCCCCGTGGGTAAAGACAAACTAAGAGATCCTACGGATATAGCACCAATCCTTGCTCCATTTCCTACCCGGAGCTCGATCTCTCCCTTCGCTAGCCTCCTAGTGTTCCTTAGTGCCTGTGAATCGGAACAAAGGTGTGAGCTACATCCGGTATCTAATACCCATGAAGCCGAGCTAGTGAAGTTAAAGTCTATAACGTAAATACCTGATGTAGAAGCAACAGTTCCGCTCTTCTTATCTTCCTTGAATTTGAGGCAGTCTCTCTTCCAATGTCCCTTCTTATTACAATAGAAGCATTCGGAATCAGACTTAGAAGATGCTACCTTTTTCTCCTTGTTGTCTTTGGTAGCTTTTGGCTTAGGCGGAAAGTTCTTCTTACCTTTCCCCTTGAAGCCCTTCTTCTTTTTGCCCGCCCTTTTGAATGTCTTGCCTTTCTTAATCATTAGCATATCATGCCTTCCCTCATCCTTGAGCGTCTGCTCAGCTTGCTTCAACATCCCATGAAGCTCGGTGAGGGTTTTCTCCATGCTATGCATGTTGTAGTTCATCTTGAACTGGTCATAGCCTTTGTGAAGGGAATGGAGAATGATGTCAATAGCCATTTCAGTTGAATACCCCGCATCAAGCCTTCCCATGTTCTTAAATAATCCGATCAATTTGAGCACATGTGGGATGACTGGCTCTCCTTTCTTGAGCTTAGTCTCAAGGATCTGCCTGTGGGTTTCAAACCTTTCAGTTCGAGCCTGTTCTTGAAACATATTCTGTAACTCAGAAATGATCTCATAGGTCGATTCCTTCTCGAAGAAGGTTTTCTGAAGTTCAGGAGACATAGTGGCTAGCATTACGCACTTGAAATCCCGATTGGCTACTTGCCATCGGTAAAGGGCTGCTTGAGTTACCTCCTCATTGGGAGCATCGGGCATTTCCTCATCAAGGACATACTCTTTCTGTTCTTGTATAAGAACGATGCGCAAATTCCTTTGCCAATCAAGGAAATTGGTACCACTCAACTTCTCCTTGTCGAGAATTGAGCGTAATGAAAACTGGTTGTTTGAGGTTGAAGACATGATTCTACAATTGAAAGAATTTTAATGAAAAACCATTCAAAATTACTTAAATAAGATTGAATTTTATTCATGCAAATTTTCAATACTTATTTAACGTCTTATTTACACGTAAAATTGTCCCTATTTTGTGAAAATAAGGCAATTCCAAGATCCGAAGAAACAAAGAGTGGTTAAGCATGCTTTGGCTTGTCTTAACACTCAATCTTCTAGGGTAAGCATTGCCTTGCTAATGGCTCTAAGCCACTCTTGGTTAGACAATCGTCGCATCTAATGCATCTTTGACGATGTATCTCTTTTGCCACGGTATGTGAGGACTCCTCACTCATACCGATGAGTTAAACCAAAACCAACGTGCACACCCGGTGTGCCTTATGAGCCTTGGAGAAGTGATGGCACCTCGCTTTGGCATAGCCTACCATCACCCTCGTTCGGTTGGTAAGTGTTGTTTTGGAAAGGCAAGTTTGACTCAGTATTATTAGGGACCTAGGAATTCTATGTTGGTTGATTTAAGTGAACTTAACTAATCATCGCAACATAAAGAAAACCTAAACATGCATCTAACAAATAATTCACTTGTATATAAGCATAAAATATAAAGCGAAATTATAGATGCATATTGGCAACTAGCATGACCCCTTGAATTCTTCAAATCTTCAAAAGGTCATCATTTGCAATTCAAGGCTTTGTCTTCCAAGATACGCCATCTTCAAGACTTAACCAAACTATGCAAATACTAGTGTCTACGACTAGGAATAACCTAAATATTAAGGTACAAAAATACTTAACGGTGCGTAGACCGTATTTAGATTTACAAAATTACATAACGGCACGTAGTCCGTATTTTCTATCCTAATGGGTCCCACTAGTTGCCATTTCATAAAACCTGTGAGAGAGAATATACATTCCATTCATCCATTCACTATTTGTGAATGGCCCATGCAATTTACAATATCAAACAAGTAAAATGCATTTAAACAACGCGCGCACTAGTAACTAATCTAGGTGGTTAATCCGATTAACACGCCTAATTAAAACTAGTCAAAGTTGTTTAATCGATTATGTAATTGGCGTCATTAATAATTGAAGCTCCCACTAAATTCCGCATTTCCCTTAATTAATCCAATTAATTAAGTCGGTAGCACCCAAACTTGTCAAAATAAATTTTTGCCAATGCCGCTCAAAACCGAGGCCTAGCCTCCCAAAATTTTAATTAAAATAAACAAAATTAATTAAAATAAATAAAACGGCAAAATAAGCAATATTAAGCCAACCGCATTTCAAGTGGCTTTCGCTTTAAGCGTTTTGCCAAGGAAACTCGAATAATCGCGGCTCATGCAAACCAAGCATACTACGGCTATTCACCTCACCGCACCAAGCATATGCACACACAAAAAACTCCGCACACACGGCCCGCGGCAAGAAGCCATGGGCTGCTGCCACTGCCGCACGCACGCGCACGCACAGCCATGGCTGCTGGTGCGTGGTTGCTGCGGCCGTGTGCTGCTGCCGCGCGTGTGGCCGCACGCAAGGCGGGGTAGCCACCTTGGCAGCCACATGCGGGCTGCTATGCAGCCCGGCTAGCCAAGGGTGGTTCTTTACCTCGTTTTGCGTGTCATGGCCTCGGGATTTGTTCCCATTTCGCGAGACATAATTAATCAATTCTAAATTAATTTTAGAACTAACTCAATGAGCAAAAAAAATAAAATTTTAAACAAGTCTAACTTAATAAAATTTCAAAGTGCAAATAACCAAAATAATTCCAAGAACCATTCTTAATTAAATTGGTTTAGCTTGGTGCAAATAACAAAGTTAAGGTAATTTCTCACTTTTAATTTAATCAATTTAAATTAAACTTGAGAATTTGACAAAGTAAGGGGAAGTTGGAAAAATATGAACTTTAATGTTCAAATGAAAATTCCAACATCTAAATTTTGTGAATCCTTGAAAATTATATCTTCCAACATGAAGATAACCAAATTTCTATCACAAAAATTGAAACTTTATGTTTCCAATCAACTCAAAATGATTAAAACAACAAAGTTTAACACAAAATAACATGGAATTTAGTGGTTTTTAAAGTTTCAATCACTTATCACAAATAAAGATTGAGTCTTTAACACTTAGGAAGCCTCAAAACAAAAAATTTCACACTAAAAAGCAATTAGTTTGCAATTATGTGAAAATAAATCAACCTTTAAGCATCAAATACTACCAAGTAAGTGTGCTTTTAGGGGACTTAAAAATGCAGAAAATAATGCAAATAATCAACCACATAATCAACAAGTTATGCCATTTATTTCAAGGTTAGAAAAGACTTAAAAATTTTCGTCAAAAACGAAAAATCCCTCGAAAAAGGCATTTCTGGTCAGAATTTGGCTAAAATCACAGTTCCTTTGGGGGAAAAAAAAACCTTTCCATAACACCTTTTCCACCCAAAATTCACTATTTTTGAGCGAAAATCAGGGTTCTGGGCCAAATTCGACATTAAAAACGGGATTAAAATAAATAAAACCGAGCTACTAATCTAATTAGCAACTTAAACCAGAAAAATAAGCCAAAATAAACCTTGAAAAACATGATTATAAAAATAAACGAGCGGGGCTCCGATACCGCTGTTGGGGTTTGGTGAGTCCGACTCACCACGGAAACAACCCCGACCCAAGGAACCACGCATAATTAATAAAACCATAAAGCATAAATAAAAAAGCACAAGAAAAGGAAGAACGAATCATACCCTTGAAGCGAGCTTCGCCCTCTCAAAACGGGCTCTTACTTGAAAGCCTTGAGCACCGCAAATGTCGTGCCTCCAACGGTATCCACCCACAAAGGACGAACACGACTTTTTAGGTCCGCTACCTTGGAGTTAGCAAGGTCCGACCAAAACCCAAGTGTTAATGGAGTTTAAGAGTTTTTCCCAAAATATGGAATGCTCTTTCTGACTCCCACTCAAGCACTTTACTCCAAATCCCAAGGTTGGTATTTATAGAGGAAAGTATGAGTTGGAATTTCTATCCCATCAATGTGGGATCATGAAATTCCACAAATTAATTTAAAGCTAAATTAAATTAAAATTGAAAACTAATAATAAATCTACAAGTGGCATTACCATGTGAAATGGGTAGGTGAGGACCACATGGAGATTAGGGGACCATACTTGCTCCCCACTCAATACTCTCCTTGTGCCACATGTCCTTACCCACTTGCTCCCATATTCCTCAAGCTTCCCCATAGTGACCGGCCCTATGGCCCAGCCACGAGCCCAGCCCGAGCCCAGCCTCGCACCAAGATGCGGGTTGCTGCTATGCGTGCAAGCCACGCACTTGGTGCGGGCTTGTTGCTGTGCGTGGCTGCTAGCACGGTGCGCTAGCACGCACCTAGCCAGCCATGCTAGGCTCGGCTTGGTGCGCTTGCTAGCCACCAATGCTTGGACATTTTTGCCCCTAGCATTCGGATGCTCGGGGCATTCCGATGCTAGGGGTATTTTGGGAATATGGTCGATTTATTATTATTTTGCGCGTCTCGTCTTTTTATTATTTTTGACTCGACTTCCGACGATCGGTTTCGACGCTCCAAGCTCAAATTACCGACGTCTAAATATTTAACACTCGGGCGGCGAATTAATTTCTTCCGAATTAATTCGTCGAGTCGGTTCGTATATTTTTCTTGGGTGTGACCCGAAGGGTTCAGTCAAGATTAAGCTGTAATATTAATTATATTAATATTACTGATCGGAAGCGGCCTCCACCCAGGCATTCCGATCACTTGACCTTACTGAATATATTAGCTTTCTTATAATTCTGAACTCGCTATCAGAATAATACACTTGTTCGAAGGACACCATTCCTTTCAAATTTCAGGGGCTATCCAACCATCTTAGATTTGGATAAAATTATAAGGCACGAATCTGATCATCTTTTAATGTCTTTCATTTCGAATAGAATTAGGACTTTCAAAGAAAGAAGTTATTCAATTTCAAACTCTTTAATCTTATCTTTTGAAAAAGGATATTTAAGATCTTATAGAAACTTATAGAAACTTCTAATTGATCTTAATTGGTTTAGGAATATAATTAAGATTAATGGACCCTCCACATGATCATTGGGTCGCACATAAAACTCGTTTTAGGCCAGTTTAGTATTTTAACCATATCTTTCTCATTATAACTCGGAATTGGGCTTATAATGTATCGTTGGAAAGATCTTTTCAATCCCTATCCAACTACATAATTATTAGACCCTGATTATGGACCAAACTATATTGGAATGAAAGTTTTTCATAAATAGGGTACGAAATGAATGATTTTTGAAAACAAAAATAATGATTTTATTAAAAACAGAGAGATTCATGAGACTCTTTCACATTTCACCTTATTCGATAAATAATGACGTGAAAGGTACTCATCACTGGGTTTGGTTTTTGGGGAGACACAATCAGGTGTCTACAATGCCCAAAACATAATTCATAAAGCCAAGATCCTTCGTATGAAAGTAAACAGTGAGATACTCTTTGAATTCCCTTAAAGCAACGGAATCATTCTCATAAATAAAGAAATTTAACTTGACAACTCAAAGTTCTCACATTGAAAATATGTAATTTTTTTCTCTCAACTAGCCCATTTTGTTGTTGAGTTCCCACACATGAGATTTCAAATTAAACAATATACTAGTAGTAGGGAAAAAAAACCATGAAAAAAATTAAATTTAATTTCATTATCACTTTAAACCACCTTAATTATTAATCCTAATTATTAATTGTTTGTAAAATTGTCTCTAAACCATTGTAATAAAAGACATAAACATAAGAAACACCGTAGCTTTATCAACAGTCACATAAACCCAAGCAGCATAAGAAAACTATCCACAATAATAATAATAAAAAAATATCGAGCACAATAAGACAAAGGATGTTTATAAGGCCCCAACAAATCACAATGTATTTTTTCAAAAATTATAGTTGCATCTCACTTACAAAAATTTTGTGCGGGGCTTTCTCTGTGGCAGCATTGATTTTTAACCTAGGCACCTCTAAATCCGTCATTTTTAGGTTTTAAGCTCGGGCTTAAGCCTAATTATGATCGGGCTTAGTTGATTGGACCTTATTGCATTTATTTTTGGGGTAGGCTAGTACTTTTGTGTTCTTGATTGTGATTCAATCAATTATCCATAAGTATTCTTCACGATGATCCAACACGAAGATGGTTTTATTTACCGCCATAGCACTTCCTGTCGGGATAGGAGGCCAAAGTAGATGTCTACAACATATTTCATTGTATAAAATGTGGATTCTAAGATGATTTTGATTATACTTTATCAAACACACTCAAATTTAGTCATTTTTACAAAGGACGGATAAGAAATCTACAAATTCAATTCAATAGCCACAATTGCAAACACTTCAATAATAAAAAATTTACAAAATTATCAAAGTTACGTTCTTAATTTATTTTCTCAAAATCACAATCAATATATATTCTCAAATTTAATGAGAAACCAACAAGAAATTTGATGGATTTGATATTGAAGAAGAAAATGTTCTAAGACACCTGAATACCATTCAAAAAATCCACATTTGGTTTGTTATAAAGCATGGAGTTAAAAAACGGTAGTGGCCGTTGTCGTGGTTATACAAAAGAAGAATTGATTGATGATGGTGAACAATGAAGGATACATGTCAAATGATAGTAGTGTCACATTGTAGCTTTAATATTTGACACTTTATTTGTAATTCCTTGGTTTGTGTGATCAACTTAATATCTTTAATTTTTTTGTTCTCATATTTTTGATGATGTACGTTTTAGCACTTCTTGTAAATTTTATAGAGAATAGACATAACTACAATTTGGAGTTACCTAATAATAGATGTATTTATCAAATTAGGTTACTTTTATCAAATGAAAAAACCCTTTTCAAATAAGTTGATCGATCACATGGAAAGAAGTTAATTTTTATTATTGGCAAGTACATGTCCAAAATATTGTTGAACTAGAATTCAAAATTCTACAAGCATGATTTTACATTGTCATGATGACAATCGTCTCTTTCCTATGATGATAAAATATTGGTCGAAATTATAAGATTTATATCATATTACATAAGATGATAGTAACGAGTCACTTTTATAAGTTTAAATTGAATTAATGTGAAAGTACACAATGTTGTTGGTTCAAACCAATGAAATATAATTGATATTTTTGAGAAATGTCAAACAACTTGAATTGAATAGATAAATTAGACAATGGGAGTGTATGATTATGAGAGGTTAGGACAAAAAGAGACATTTGAGGCAAAAGTAAGGTTTGTGCCACGTGTTGACTATTCTCACTTCATTTTTCGCACGCGGCCTACTAGAATCACCACCCATTAGACTCTATTAAACAGTTAGGGCTTAGTGATGATGCTACTTAGTTAAGTGAGTAAAGTATAAAGGCAAAAGTAAGAAAGTGTGTGTGTACGAGAGAGGTTTGTGATGGAATGCTTTTATTAAGCTTGAGAGAGTTTATATTATTGCTTAAATGGTGTAATAATGAGGGGGCTTCCTATTTATAGACATTCTTACATTCTAGAACATTCCTTTTTAGAGTGTTCTTAACCTCCTCAAAGAGGGTTCTACACACAAAGGTCCTAGAAGATTCCATACCATTCTAAGTACATGACTCTTTTATACAAGATTCCGGAGAGTTCTACAGAATTCTAACACTATTTTTTTTTCTTGAAAATACAATTCTAGCACGTAGAATATGTACAAGATTGCCCTTTAAAATTCTAGAAGCATCTAGGCGTTCCCATACCTTGTAGTACAATCTAGACGTTGTTGGACCCCGTATCCAAAATCTAACTTCACACGGATGTTCATTGACCTAAAAAACGATAGGCCTGCAAGTGTGGGACCATTTGAACTAAATTTGGGCCTCTAAACAGACCATTATTATGTTATTAGGAATGGTGTTTACTATAAATATTATCCTAGAGCTAAATAAAGCTCTATAGAGGGAAGGTCCTGGCTAGAATCCACATGCATCTCCCTTGGCCCGAATTGTTGCCTACTGCCCATACAACCACATTAAAATTATCAAGAGTGTGGGACTAGAGTCGTGACATTTGGATAACTGAAATTTTTAATAATGTTTTGTCAAAAGAGGATTTAGAGAGAGTATTGAGTCAATAAAGCTAATTTTAAAAATTTAAGTAATAGGAGTTTTTAGGAGTAATATATAATTGAAGGTACTAATGTTTGGCATTAGTTGCAGTTAAGGTACTAATGTTTCAATTGTTGCAGATAGAGTACTCACCACAAAATTAACCTACTACAACAGGTTAACCAAACCAAAAAAAAATAATAATAATTATAATTCTGACATTTATGTAGAGGGGACTGAAGTTTGCAATTGTTCCAGAATTAGAGCAGTTAAAATATAGCCGTTAAACCTCCAAAAAAACTAACTTCCATATATACTCATCTCCATAGCCATCTTCTCCACATTCCATCTATTGTTAAAAAAAATAAAAATAAAAATAAAAAAATCAGAAGAAGCAATTACAAAAATTATAGGAAATACAAAGTTAATTTACAAAAATGTCAAGGCTGAGCAACCCTGGGAGTAGATGTCATTGTGGATTATTGGTGTCTAAGAGTAGGGAATGGACAAGAGATAATACTGGCAAAAGGTTTCTTGCTTGCCCTGAATATGATGTAGAAACTGAAAGGAAGGGTTGCAAATTTTTTAATTAAGTGGGTGGACATGGAAGACCCTAATGAATGGCAGACTGAGGTGATATTTGGGCTTATGCAAGGGAAGCAGGAACTCAAGAATGAAGTTATGTCAATGAGGAAGGAATTGAAGCAAGCAAACAAATATGCTAGGAAGATTAAAAGTGATTATGTTATGCTTAAAATGAAAAGGGCTGCAAGGACGAATTTTGGTATTAATTGTGACTTATGGAAGGTTATTTTTATGCTGCTAGTTTTAGAAATTTGGTATTGTAGACACCCATTTGTGTCTCCCCAAAACCAAACCCGGTGATGAGTACCTTTCACGTCGAATCATAATCGAATGAAGTAAAAGTGTGGAAAGTCTAGTGTTGTGGTTAGTTTTTAATTCTTTTCTTTCTCTCTGTTTTTGAAAACCTATTTTAAGAAAACAACCAATCCAATTCGGTTTGGCCCATAGTAAGGGTCCAATAATAGTATAGTTGGGTCAGGTTCGAAAAGAGCTTTCCAATGATATATTATTAGCCCAATTCCGATGAATAATTAGGAAGTTATGGTCAAATTACTAAACTGGGCCCGATTTGATCTTTATGTGCGGCCTAATGATCTAGAGGATGGCCTAATATTGATTTATCATTCCTAATGCAATTAGAATTGGTTATAGTCTTCTAGATTCTTCTAGAAGGTTCTTTTCATTCCTTATTTAATTAGCATTGATAAATTGACTTTAGTTGACTTTTTAGAGTTTTAATCAGAATAAAAGAAGTGTTTTTAAGGAAAATACGATTTTGCCCTTCTATACAGCTAAATTTTATCAAAATTAAGAAAACGCGTGAAACTGGTTTCTAGCGCCTGACGACAGGATTAGCGCCTGACGCTAATACTTGGCGTCTGACACTAATTGGTTTTATTCTTTTCGAAACTCTGATTCGTTTTTCTATCCATCCGGCTGATTTTCTCTATAAATAGCCTCCTAAACCTCCGTTTTCCATCATCAATTACTATCAATTCTCATCAAAAATCATCAACAACAATATAATCAATTTTCTTATTATCTCTAGTTTTCAAGATTTTCTCTCTCTCTAGTTTTTTGCATACAAAATTCCGCATTCACAAGATCTAGAAACACCTAGCCAAGTTCGAAGTTGCCTTCGCCCTAGACGTGAAAGGTTTTAATTTCTGAGGGTTTGGTCCCAAATCCCTATTTCAATTATCTAATTTAATTCTTTGTTTTATATTTTCCTTGAAGTTACTAACGTGTGTATTTTGTTATTAGAAAGAGATACGAGGCATCCAAGTAAGTGCTTTAGTTGTTTAATTGATATTATGATATAGAAATCACGCTTAGATTGTTATTTTGATTCGTAGTGTCATGTTAGGATGTTTTATTGCTTCCTAGTATCATGTTTAGGGTAATAACTAAAAGTTCTAATATCAAATATGCTTATTATGATGCTTCATATTTTCTTTCCTAATAACATGTTAGTATCATGTTAGGGTTAAATCTTTAATCTTTGATGTTTAGTGACATGCTAGGGTTTGTTATTAATCTTGTTTGTATTATGCCTAGGATCTTGCTATTATTATGCTTTAACATGATTATTTTAATTTTTATTATTATAATTATTATTATGTTGCTTGATATATTGTTGTTATTGATTGATCACGCCTTTTATGCATGTTTAAAGGGAATTTGTACTTGTAATCACGCTTAATAAGATAATTAATAATCTTGTTTAGGGTTAATTTGATTATTATTCAAGTGATCGCCAATAATAGATTTATTTGTGCATTAATATTCAACCAACATAGATAAACAGGTTTAGGGTTAATCCTATTGATTGCATGTTAGTCAGAAAGCGCACATGAATACGATCAGAATAAAGTATAGGCCTAAGTTAATCATCATTGCATCACAAAGTATGAAGTACTTAGCTTCCGCGCCTAAGTTACCTAAATACTTTCATTATTGAGTCAACTAGGATAGTCTAAGGTGTTACAATCCTTGCACTATGAGAGACAACATTAACAGATAAAACTCATTCAACATGCACCTTCAAAAACTTCGCTTCTTTCTTTTTTTTTATTTTTTTTATTTTGCGTCTTTCTTTTTCGGGAGAAAGTCGGTACCCTCCACAAAAATGACGGGAATTTTTGTTTTTTTTTTTTTTTTGCATTTCGAGTCATGTACATATCGAGTTTCATGAGTCAACACTACGCACACACGAGTCACATCGAGTCGAGTCAACCTCGAGTCAGTCAATCATAGTGATTCAAGTTTATACCTTGAGTCATGACAAGTCATTGAGTCAAGCAACACTAAGTCTTAGGTCAACCCTAAAAAAATATAAGCGAAGTTCTATAGTGAAAAATATAAATGCAGGTGCAAGCAAGAACATTCCTGGATTTTTTAAAAAAAACCACGAATACGCCACATGAGACTCTTCCAACATGAAAGGAGTTTGAGTAAAATTACATGGATTAGTAAATTAGAAATGAAGATCTTTAATTTACAAAAGATTTGAGTGGATTTGGTTGAAAGGAAACGACCAAGTTCAAAGTTCGGAGCGAAACCGAGCAACAAACAGCAGCAGCAAAGGCAAAATAGGGAAGACCCGACTCCAGCGCCAAACGACAAGATTGCCACCTGGCGACAACGACAACGAAAGAAGCAAGGTGCGGCGCCAGAGTCTTCCAGCACGCGCTGGAGCGATGACACAATGCGTCGCCCCCGTATTAGATTACGCGGACCTCGTACAACAATTTTAGGTTCCTTGGTACGCCAGTTAGCCCCTATAAGAAATTTGCCATGATTTAGTAATCGGCTCGATTACAATTGCATTAAGTGATCGACCTGATAAATGATCGTCGCACTTAGCTTAAAGCGCCTAAACATTGGCTCATTGCAAAGCACCGACATAATGGTTCACAAACACAAAGGCACCGACATACTGGTTCAGAAGCACCAACATACAGGTTCACAATTCAAAACACCGACATACTGGTTTATAAGCAGCGGAAACGCCGACGCACCGGCTAAAGCAAAGTTCAAGCGAGCTTTAAAGATCGACAAGCGCTGGTCTTCGATAATTTTCTTCGGAATATTATCGCAACAACTGAGGATGACATTAAGTGAAGTTATCTTCGACAGCATTCGCTAAGATTGTGGACATTGCCACCAAAGATTTGAGAAGATATCACTAGATGGGCGGTCTTTGACAGTATTCGCTAAGATTGTGGACGTTGTCACCCAAGATTTGAGAAGATAGCACGAGATGGGCAGTCTTCGACGGCATTCTCTAAGATTTTGGAGGGTTGTCACAAACAACTGGAGCTGATTTCAGGCGAAATTATCTTTGATCATGTTCCCTGACTTGCGGAAAATGGTCACAAAGTGCTAGAAGGTCATTTCAGGCGAAGCAATCTTCGATGGGGTTCTCTAACTTGCAGAAGTCTATCACGGCGGAATTGGAGGCAATTACAGGCGTAGCAGTCTTCAGGCGGTATTCTCTAGCTTGCAGAAGATCGTCAAAACAAACAGCTGGATGGCGTTCCCTAGCTTGCGGAAGGTTGTCACAATAGCGAATACAACAATACAGCAACAAATCGGTTACTTTCAGAGATGTGTGCTCGACGGTGCAAGATACGCGTTTCTTGACTCTCTTATCTGTATTAACTAACGCTAGTTTTGCAGGCATCAGCGTTACAAGAATGGTTTAGGATCGCAGAACGTTCTGAATCATTCTCCGTCCCTATCGATACTTTAACTTTTGTTTTCGAAACTTACGTTTCTCCAAACTCAGTCAAAGTAGGGGCTTCTGTAGACACCCATTTGTGTCTCCCAAAAACCAAACCCGGTGATGAGTACCTTTCACGTCAAATCATAATCGAATGAAGTAAACGTGTGGAAAGTCTAGTGTTGCGGTTAGTTTTTAATTCTTTTCTTTCTCTCTGTTTTTGAAAACCTATTTTAAGAAAACAGCCAATCCAATTTGTATTGGTCCATTTTAAGGGTCCAATAATAGTATAGTTGGGTCGGGTTCGAAAAGTGCTTTCCAACGATATATTATAAGCCCAATTCCAATGAATAATGAGGAAGTTGTGGCCAAATTACTAAACTGGGCCAGATTTGATCTTTATGTGTGGCCCAATGATCTAGAGGAGGGCCTAATATTGATTATCATTCCTTATGCAATTAGAATTGGTTATTGTCTTCTAGATTCTTCTAGAAGGTTCTTTTCATTCCTAATTTAATTAGCATTGATAAATTGACATTAGTTGACTTTTTAGAGTTTTAATCAGAATAAAAGAAGTGTTTTTAAGGAAAATACGATTTTGCCCTTCTGTACGGCTAATTTTTATCATAATTAAGAAAACGCGTGAAACTGGTTTCTAGCGCCTGACGTCAGGATTAGCGCCTGGTGCTAATACTTGGCGTCTCGCGCTAGCCTTAGCGCCTGACGCTAAGGACTGGCGTCTGGCGCTAAGTCGTTTTATTCTTTTCGAAACTCTGATTCGTTTTTCTATCCATCCGGCTGATTTTCTCTATAAATAGCCTCCTAAACCTCTGTTTTCCATCATCAATTACTATCAATTCTCATCAAAAATCATCAACAACAATATAATCAATTTTCTTATTATCTCTAGTTTTCAATATTTTCTATCTCTCTAGTTTTTTGCATACAAAATTCCGCATTCACAAGATCTAGAAACACCTAACCAAGTTCGAAGTTGCCTTCGCCCTAGACGTGAAAGGTTTTAGTTTCTAAGGGTTTGGTCCCAAATCTCTATTTCAATTATCCAATTTAATTCTTTGTTTTATATTTTCCTTGAAGTTACTAACGTGTGTATTTTGTTATTAGAAAGAGATACGAGGCATCCAAGTAATTGCTTTAGTTGTTTAATTGATATTATGATATAGAAATCATGCTTAGATTGTTATTTTGATTCGTAGTGTCATGTTAGGATGTTTTATTGCTTCCTAGTATCATGTTTAGGGTAATAACTAAAAGTCCTAATATCAAATATGCTTATTATGATGCTTCCTATTTTCTTTCCTAATAACATGTTAGTATCATGTTAGGGTTAAATCTTTAACCTCTGATGTTTAGTGACATGCTAGGGTTTGTTATTAATCTTGTTAGTATCATGCCTAGGATCTTGCTATTATTATGCTTAAACATGATTATTTTAATTTTTATTATTATGATTATTATTATGTTGCTTGATATATATTGTTGTTATTGCTTGATCACGCCTTTTATGCATGTTTAAAGGGAATTTTTACTTGTAATCACGCTTAATAAGATAATTAATAATCTTGTTTAGGGTTAATTTGATTATAATTCAAATGATCGCCAATAATAGATTTATTTGTGCATTAATATTCAACCAACATAGATAAACAGGTTTAGGGTTAATCCTATTGATTGCATGTTAGTCAGAAAGTGCACATGAATACGATCAGAAAGTGCACATGTTAGTCAGTTTTGCAAGTATCGGCGTTGCAAGATTGATTTAGGATCGCAGAACGTTCTGAATCATTCTCCGACCCTATCGATACTTTGGCTTTCGTTTTTTGAAACTTGCGTTTCTCCAAACTCAGTCAAAGTGGGGGCTTCTGTAGACACCCATATGTGTCTCCCAAAAACCAAACCCAGTGATAAGTACCTTTTACGTCGAATCATAATCGAATGAAGCGAAAGTGTGGAAAGTCTAGTGTTGCGGAAAGTTTTTAATTCTTTTCTCTTCTCTCTGTTTTTGAAAACTTATTTTAAGAAAACAACCAATCCAGTTTGGTTGGTCCATGATATGGGTCCAATAGTAGTGTAGTTGGATGGGGCTTGCAAGTACCTTTCCAACGATATATTATAAGCCCAATTCCGATGAATATTGAGGAAGTTATGGCCAATTTACTAAACTGGGCCCGGTTTGAGCTTTATATACGGCCCAATGATCTAGGGGAGGGCCTAATATGATTTATCATTCCTAATGAAATTAGGAATGGTTTTAGTCTTCTAGATTCTTCTAGAAGATTCTTTTCATTCCTAATTCAATTAGCATTGATAAATTGACTTTTGTTGACTTTTCAGAGTTTTAATCAAAATCAAATAGCATTTTCGTGGAAATTATATGATTTTATCCTCCATTACGGTAAACTTATCGGATTTTCGAAAACGTGTTAAATTTAAGCTTAGCGTCTGACCCCAGGCCTTGGCGCCTGGAACCAGGCCTAGCGCCTGGCGCTAGCCATTGGCGCCTGGCGCTGGTGTTGGTGCCTGGCGCCAGCTAGCCAGGGTTGACGCCAGCTCTGTTTTTTGTGCGTCTGACTCTGTTTTGTTTAATTTATCTTTTTGGCTGATTTTCTTTATAAATATTGTATTAAAAACTCCGTTTGATTGATTCATTCATCACCAATTCATCACCTATTCTCACTAATCATTCACCAATTCCCACCAACTCTCATCAAGATTTTCTTAATTTTTTTCTCTCTCTCTCTCTCTCTTTTTCTAAATTTGCTTTTCAAATAACAAATTCCGCATTCGCAAGACTTAGATACACCTAGCCATATTCAAAGTTGCCTTCGCCCTAGACGTGAAAGGTTTAATTTCTGAGGGTTTGGTCCCAAATCTCTCTTTCGATTATTTAATTTGATTGTTTGTTTATTATTTTCCTTGAAGTTACTAACGTGTATATTTTGTTTTTAGAAAGAGGTACGAGGCATCAAAGTAAGTACTTTAATGGTTTTAATTGATATTATGATGTAGAAATCATGTTGAAATTGTTATTATGATATTCCTAGTATCATGTCTAGGGTAATTTTAATGTTAAATATGATTGTTGCGATGCTTCCTATGTTCTTCCTAATATTTATGATTGTTAGTATCATGTTAGGGTTAAAGATTTGATTTTTATTGCTTAGTGACATGCTAGGGTTTGTTATTAATCTTGTTAGTATCATGCCTAGGATCTTGCTATTATTATGCTTTAATATTAACATGAACATGATTATGATTATAATTGTTATAATTCATGATGATTATTCTTAATTATATTTGAGATGATATTGATTATTTATTATGTTGCTTGAAACTTATTTATTATTTTTATTGCTTGATCACGCCTTTATTGCATGTTTAAGGGGAATTGGTGCTTGTAATCACGCTTATTAAGATAATTAATAATCTTGTTAGGTTTAATTTGATTATAATTTCAAGTGATCGCCAATAATAGATTTGTTTGTGCATTAAATTCAACCAACATAGATAAACAGGTTTAGGGTTAATCCTATTGATTGCATGTTAGTCAGAAAGCGCACATGAATACGATCATAATAAAGTAGAGGCCTATTATTAGGGCAGGTTCAATCTCTTTTAGGTTGGATTTGTACCTTCATCCCCGAACCCTTATTTGGTTCATGACCTTATGGAGTTGACGATCTCTTGGATCGTTAAGGGGTGTAACCTTCACCTCGTGAACGGTTTACAAGTTCCTAAAAAACTTGTTGGCGACTCTTTTGCTCTATCTTCTTCCCTTTTGGACGCCACCGTACTTTAGTGTATGATCACAATGGGGTTCGAGCTAGTGGGATTTTAAAGGCTTGAAATTATTCCCTACAGTTTTTGGCGACTCCACTGGGGAGGATTTCTATTTTAGTTCCTGAATTTGTTTCGACAATGATCTAGAATGAGTGGATGAGACTCGAAACGTACTAAGTATTTCATGTGCGTAATTTTGATTAACATTATTGTCATATACATAAAAAAGATCTCATTAGAAAGACCATCCGTAATGAGTTAAAAACATAGGATTTTACACGTAGGAAATTTGAGAAATATCTTTCACAACTAGGACTGAAATAACACCGCGCGAAACTGGAAAATTTTATCGAGCACAGAAAGCTGCTGAGGCATGTGGGAAGTAGCGTCAGGGGCCAGAGCTTGGCTCCAGACTTTTAGCCGTAGCGCCAGACGCAAGTATTGGCGCCAGGCGCTACAGTTAAAAGCTGGCGCTAGTCTCTGATTGCTGGCGCCAATTTCTCCCAATACCGAGCCAGAAATATGCGTTCTAATTTCGACCGGTTTTTCGTATTATTTGCTCGATCCTACTTCCTGATTGAATTTTGTCTCACTTTTCTTAAACCCATATATGTTCTACATATGGACATAACCCTCTGGGAATTCATGCTCCATCTACCCGATTGAACGCTCTATGCAACAAAGGGTACATCCGAGATGTTAAATTCACCAAACCATGGAAGCGACTTTTTTCTAAAACTCGCGGTGTCCCATCCACTCGCGCCAACCCTTCACGGTTAGGCTTCCGCGCGGTGCATCCGGACAATTAACAATGGACCCTCTATTGACTGAACCATATCCCGAACTTTAGAGAACTAGAGCCATGGTTAGGTTGCAAACTCATTGGATCAAGTTGTGCCTACTTGACTAATTGTGCATTATTGGTTGTGCATATATATTCTATGTTTCTCTTAACCGTTTGTTACCTTGTGTTGAGACTAAATAAATTAATGACTTAAAGAACTTTGCCTAATTAATTAATTTGAGTCAATAAAGTCTAATATTTTAATCGGAATTGACCTAGTACGACTTTAGGCATACCCCAGTTGACTAATAACACCGAAAACAGTCCCAGACTGAAGCCCCAATATTAGCGCCAAGGTCTGAGCTGTAGCGCCACATTATGGAGTGTAGCGCTTGACGACAACTATGTTGTCTGGCGCCAAGCTCCATGGTGTGACGCAAGTCCTGTCGTTTTGCCGACAGTTTGGATTATTGGTCGAGTCATCACCTAGGGTCTAATTAACCAGTTTGTTATTTAATTCGGTTAATTTTCGCTGTCAATAACACCTTGTCGAGTCGTTAATCGAGTCTTAGTCACATGGTCATGACACGAGTCTTAACGTATCACCTACACTCACTAGTCTTAGGACACGCTTTGAGTATATGTCACCTTGACCATGTCTTAGGTTCATGCATGAGTCGGTCTTCCCGTCATTTGAGTTGGGGGTACATTCTACTCCTAATCCTTCATATCTCTACATCATTCTTCTTTCACATTCTATTCCAATATTTCTTCACTTCTTCCATCCATTGCATGTTGAATAAAGTTGAGTCAAATAATTAACAATAAGTATCCCCAAATTCCTTTTCCACAGTACTTGGTCAAGGAGAGAAGGGAGATTAATCAAGGACAACCTCTTTATTCAGGTCTCGCTTTTTGATAAAGCGATTCGTCAAAAGAGGAAGGCTAAGAAGATAATGGCAACTCAAGAAGAAGTCAATGATCTTAAGAGCCAACTGGCTACCGTGACTGAGACACTGAAGCTTCTCGCACTCAAGATCGATGACCCCGTGAAGCAACAACAGATGGACCTCATGCAAGAGAGCCTAAGCAAGTTGTCTAGCGATTACAAGTTTCAAGAGCTTACATCACAAGGGGTCTCGGTGGACAAAGATGTTCTTCCGCAGAAGTTCAATGCCAACGACATCCCAAAATTCAAGGCAACGGATAATCCTTACTTTCATCTAAGAGCTTTTGAAACCATAATGAGTATTAAGGGTATCGATAAGAAGGTTTTTCCCTCTCTGTTCTCACTATCCCTTGAAACCGTTTGCCAACAATGGTACTTCTCCCTTGACAAGGAGAAAACCTCCACCTGGGAATCAATAGTAAACGCTTTCGTTGATAAATACAGGTGCAACATTCAAGTTGAAACCGATCATAGACAACTTGAGATGCTAAGACAAAAAGAGAATGAAGGCTTTACTTCTTTCTTTAATAAATGGAGGGAAACTTCCGCCAAGATGATTGAGGTCCCCACCGAAAAGGAGTCTGTGAGGATGTTTATCAAGAACCTTCAAGAGAAGTATTCAAAGCATTTAAAATATCAACACAATTTGAATACTTTCAAGGCCGTTTATGACATCGGAATTGAAATCGAAGACGACCTCGCAAAGCAAAAGCTACTAACAATAGTCACCACGGTGGCTGGAAAGGAAAGAAGAACGACAATCCTTCTTCTTCCGAAAACGCCCACTCTAGTAATAATGTTAGTACCTTTGACCATAGTGGTGTCTTAGCCATGGAAAATCGAGGATCTAAAAGGAAACCCAGGCGAGAGTTCAACCCATTGGAATGACCTACGATGCTGCTTTCGATCATCTCTACGATCGAGGATTAATCAAACCTATTGGCCCTACTGAGGATCCAACACCAGAAAATCGATCTTTGAGATGGAATCCAAACTCCTATTGCCAGTACCATCGAGGAAACGGTCATACTACTGATGAATGCTACAGGTTTCAAAACCTCATTCAAGATCTCATAGAGGCAAATAAGATCCCATTGCCTCTAGCTAGCGAGAAGACTGGGTGATGATGAAGCAAACGATACAAGACAAGAGGCGAGCTTCAATGACAGGATTTCATGACCTCTTTTTCTATTTCTTTTTCATTTTTTCCTTTCTCCAATAAGTCTAGCATAGGCACCTTTCTTTTCCCTTAGATTAATTTTGTAGATTCTTTATTTTCTTTTAATAAAAATGAGCATTTATTTCCTTATATATGATCATTTCATGCATTGCAAAAAAAAAAAAAAAAAAAAAAAAAAAAAAAAAAAAAAATCCATGTCGAATTAAGCACAAGGTATACCAATGATTTGAGGCACCCCTTGTAGCCACATCATATTACCTTTCATCCTTCAAATATGCAATCCTTTTTTGATAAACCACGTTGAGCCTCGTCTAACGATAGACCTTTCTTTTTTCAACCTACATCTATCTAACCTTGGGATGGGATGGTGTGCAACTGTTGCAATTCTAAAGAAAGCTTGAGTGTTTCAAAAAATTAAAATAGCAAAAATAAATAAAAGTGTACAAAAGGGCAAGTGTTCCAATGTCTTTTATATGAAAATATCTTCGATAAGAATACGTCTCAGATTGCGTCTCTTATCGAGTGCTCGGTACCGTGCCTGAGAAACATGAATGCCAAGTGAGTGATAGACCGCATAATCGGGATTGTCCTCACTTATTAAAATAAAATAAATGCTAAATCAAAGAGATCTAAAAAAGAGTGGGAACTCAAGCATAAAAATACAAATATTCAAAAGCAAGGTTTTACACCTTGGGGGGCTTATCTAGGGTCTTGAGCCTTTATCCCCTTCTTCTTCAAACCTTTAGCCTAACCACGTTACAACCCTTAAAAAGACCTTTTGAGGTATACACACTTGTGCGAGGTTTGGCTAGAGCTACGTTCGGCCTGATTTCTAACGGATACGTAGGCAACCTCACATTGTGGTGCGGCCGTAATAAAAATGCATTCATATTCACATTCACACACTTACACCATGATCGTATCAAGGGATTTCCTATGCTCATCCCTATTCAATTAGAGCTAGACTTGGGGGCTTGATCCTAAATCATTAGCTGACCTAGCCTAAGAGTCACCACCATTTGACTCTTTTAAATAATATTCTTTCCACACGCTTAGCCCTTGTGGCCTAGCTTTAGTGTCACTTTCACACACTGCACAGATACATGACCAAATATATCTTCCATTAGGAACCCTTTGTCATGAAATCACAACGCTGAAGCATGCCTTGTCATGTCAACATCACTCATCAATCACAATTGTCATTGCATCACGAAGTATTAAGTGCTTAGCCTCCGTGCCTAAGTTACCTAAATGCTTTCATCATTGAGTCAACAATTGAGATAGCCTAGGATGGATTAATCCTTGCACCTTGAGAGATAGTATCAAATGACATTTGACTAAGCTCATTCAACATGCACCTTCAAACACTTCGATTCGTTTTTTCGCGTCTTTCTTTTTCGGGAGAAAGTCGGTACCCTCCAAAAAAATGACGGAAAATTTTTTCTTTTTGCATTTTTGAGTCACATTACAATGCACACACGGGTCATGAGTCACACGTGTCATTTTACTTCGAGTCGAGTCAACCTCGAGTCGATCATATCGAGTCAAGTTTATGCCTTGAGTCGTGTCAAGTCGATGAGTCAAGCAATGCTAAACCTTAGGTCAACCCTAAGATGATTAAAGAGATTGGCAAAGTTCTATAGTCAAAATAAATACAGGTGCAACACAATAGGGAGGACCCTATTCCAATTCCTGGCGCCAGAGATATTTCAACAGCGATAGAGCTCGAAGCCTCTCAGAAAGGTGATTTCGACCTTATGCAGCAATTTCGGGTTCCTTGGTACGCCAGTTAGCCCCTATAAGCAACTTGACATGATTAAGTAGTCGGTTTGATTATAGTCTAAGTGATCGACCTGACGAAAGATCGTCTCACTTAACTTAAGCGCCTAAAACACTGGCTCATTACAATCAGTTTAAAAGCAAGCACTTAAACGACAATGTTTCCAATTATGGATTGTCGCGCATTCTTATTAAACGACAAAGTTTTCCAAAAATTGGATTGTCATCCCCAACTGACAATATTTCCAAAAATGGATTGTCGTGCATCTTCTTCAACGACAATTTTTTCCAAGATTGGATTGTCATCTCTGGCAAAGTTTCCAAGAGTGGATTGTCGTGCTCCTTCTCTGTTTGGAAAGTTTTTCCAAGTTCGGATTGTCATACATTCATCAGATCGCTGGCAAGTTTTCCGAGATTGGATTGTCATAAACCCAGTTCCCTATGGCAAAATTTCCCAAAGGATTGTCGTAGGTCTCTACTCATCATAAATTTCAGCAAAGGTTCCTCAACGTGGATTGTCATTCGTTTCAGCAAGTGGTAAATTTTCCCGAAGTGGATTGTCGGTCGACTCTTTTTTGCAAATGTTCCAAGACGCGGATTGTCAATTGTGGCAATATTTTCTTAAAAGGATTGTCGCATAGTGTAGGGAATAGTTTCAAGCCTTTAAAATCCCACTAGCTTGAACCCCACTATGATCATACACTAAAGTATTGTGGCGTCCAAAAGGGAAGAAGATAGAGCAAAAGAGTCGCCAACAAGTTTTTAAGGAAATTGTAAACCGTTCATAGGATGAAGGTTACACCCCTTAACGATCCAATAGATCGTCAACTCCATAAGGTCATGAACCAAATAAGGGTTCGGGGATGATGGTACAAATCCAACCTAAAAGAGATTGAACCTGCCCTAATAATAGGCCTCTACTTTATTCTGATCGTATTCATGTGCGCTTTCTGACTAACATGCAATCAATAGGATTAACCCTAAACCTGTTTAATCTATGTTGGTTGAATATAAATGCACAAACAAATCTATTATTGGCGATCACTTGAAATTATAATCACAATTAACCCTAAACAAGATTATTAAATATCTTATTAAGCGTGGTTACAAGTACCAATTCCCTTTAAACATGCATAAAAAGGTGTGATCAAGCAATAACAATAAAAAATATACCAAGCAACATAATAATGAATAATCATGAAGAATAATAATGATAATATCAATCATAATCATGTTAAAGCATAGCAAGATCCTAGGCATGATACTAACAAGATTAATAACAAATCCTAGCATGTCACTAACATGAATAAATATTAGGAAGAGAATAAAAGGCATCGTACTTTTAATCATACTTAATATTAAAATTACCCTAGACATGATACTAGGAATCAAAATAACAATCTAAGCATGATATCTACATCATAAATCAATTAATCAATTAAAGCACTTACTTGGATGCCTCGTACCTCTTTCTAATAACAAAATACACGCATTAGTAACTTCAAGGAAAATAATAATCAAACAATTAAATTAAATAATTTAAATAGATATTTGGGACCAAACCCTCAGAAATTAAAACCTTTCACGTCTAGGGCGAAGGCAACTTCGAATATAGCTAGGTGTATCAAGATCTTGCGAATGCGGAATTTTGTATGAAAAAGCAAAGTTTAGAAAAGAAAAGAAAAGAATGGAATGCTAAAGAATGAAAACTTGATGAATGAAAAGAATCGATGAATGCTAATTAAAACTAATTGTTGATGAGAACTCGTGAAGAAAGAAAGTTGATTAAAACGGAATTTATTAAAACTTAAGAATAAAGAGAATTGGTGAATCTTGGTCCTTGAAAACGGAGTTTTTGATACGATATTTATAGAGAAAATCATCCAAAAAAGATAATTTATCAAAACAGAGTCTGAAAACCACAAAAACACCTTGGCGCCAGCCCTGGCTAATTGGCGCCAGAACCAGTGGCTAGCGCCAGGCGCCAATGCTGGCGTCTGGCGCCAATCCCGTTTCCAGGCGCCAAGGCCTGGGGTTGGACGCCAAACTGACTTTTAACACGTTTTCGAAAATCTGATAAATTTCCGTACTGGAAGATAAAATAATATAATTCCCATCGAAAATGCTATTTGATCTAATTAAAACTCTGAAGAGTCCTAATTGAATTAGGAATGAAAAGAACCTTCTAGAATGTTCTAGAACACTAAAACCATTCCTAATTGCATTAGGAAGGATAAATTATATTAGGCCCTCCCCTAGATCATTGGGCCGTACTTAAAACTCAAATCGGGCCCAGTTTAGTAAATTGGCCATAAATTCCTCAATATTCATCGAAAATGGGCTTATAATATATCGTTGGAAAGGCCTTTGCAAGCCCCATCCAACTATACCATTATTGGACCCATATCATGGACCAACCAAACTGGATTGGCTGTTTTCTTAAAATAAAGTTTTCAAAAACAGGGAGAGGAGAAAAGAAAATAAAACTTTCCGCAACACTAGACCTTTCCACACTTTCGTTTCATTCGATTATGATTCGACGTGAAAGGCACTCATCACTGGGTTTGGTTTTGTGGAGACACAAATGGGTGTCTACAGAAGCCCCCACTTTGACTGAGTTTGGAGAAACGCAAGTTTCGAAAACGAAAGTCAAAGTAACGACAGGGACGGAGAATGATTCAGAGCGTTCTGCAATCCTAAATCACTCTTGTAACGCCGATACCTGCAAAACTAGCGTTAGTTAAACAGATAAAAGAGTTAAGAAACGCGTATCTTGCACCGTCGAGCACACGTCTCTGAAAGTAACCGATTGTTGCCGTACTGTTGTTTTGATGACCTCCTGCAAGCTAGAGAATGTCATCCCGCTTGAAAACCGCTACGCCTTGTAACTGCTTCCAAATTAGAAGATTGCTTTGCCTGAAACTATCCTCCCCGCTATGATAATATTCCACGTCCAAGGGAATATCATCGAAAATTATTTCTCTTGAAATAATTCTCATCCGCATTATGATCATCTTCCATGCCTCAGAAATTATGATCGAAGACAATTTCGCCCTGAAATTACCTTCAGCTGTTTATGACAACTTTCCGCAAGCCAGGGAATGATGCCGAAGACATCTTCTCTTGAAGTCACCCTCATTTGATGCGATAATTTCCCAAAGGAAAATACCGAAGATCCACGCCTGTCGATCCTTAAAAAATCGCCTGAACTTTGCTCGTGTTATGCCTGTACGTCGGCGCTCTTTGCTTTGAACTTATATGTCGGTGCCCTTTGCTCTTGAACCTATATGTCGGTGCCTTTTGCTCTTGAACCTATATGTCGGTGCTTTTTGCTAATGAGCTAATGCTTAGGCGCTTTAGGCTAAGTGAGACGATCTTTTTATCAGGTCGATCACTTTACGTAATCAAGCCGATTACCTAATCATGTCAAATTGCTTAGAGGGGCTAACTGGCGTACCAAGGAACCCAGAATATATTGCAGAAGGCTAGCACAACCCCAACAGGTGGCTGGCTACTTTGGCGTCGCTGAAAAACAATCAGCGTCAGCCATATGGCATTAGCGCCATTCGCTGGCATTGGCGTCTGGCGCCAAGCACAGAATGTGACGCCAATGCCTAGGGACTGGCGCCAGCACGGATTTTTCTTTAAATTCAGTTTTCCATTTCATTTCTTGCTCTGTTCGTCGCGAAACAGCCCGAGAGAAGTCTGAAAACTTCAATTGATCGTTGCTCACTCATTTCTCAACCGAATTCGCTCAAATTTGTTGCAAATCAAAGCCCTTCTCATCCATATTCCAGATCTATGTAAGTTTTCCTCCAACTCACACCGGTTTTTATGAATTTTTGGCATGTTCATTCACGAATTTCATGAAAATTCGAACCTTACAATGCTCAATTTGCTTGGTTTATCAAGTTTTATGCCATGAAACTGCTTGTTTATGTTTGTATATTGCCTTGGGAGTAATTTGAGACTTGTTTGACTCAATTTGGCGAAGAAACGAGCAATCCGCCATTGTTGGACCTCTTAAGGTCGTGAAGAACAATATGACCCGTTCTTGATGTTTTTGCTAGCAATTCTTGTTCAATTTGTCACAATAAACACTATAGTGTTGCAAGAAATTGTTTGATTGCTTGAAAAAATGATGTCATGCTCAATTTGAATTTGTGCTCTGTTTTAGTACTACGTACTCTGTTTTTTGCGAACATAGTATCATGCGGCTAGGCGAACCCTTAGATACTATAGAACCTTAATTTATGATGATTTTGCACAATGTAGCATGGCTAGACAAAGAGGCTCAGGTTCACGGTCCCGAAACACTAGACGGGAGCATGAGCCCGTGGAGGACGACACTTGTTCTTTGCCTCTGTCCACCACATTTCCGAGAGGTGAGACGGGGAACCGAGCCTGGGAGGACACGACATCATGGCTCTGACTGTGATGGTCTAGGCGATTTGTATAGGATGCACATTGCCAGAGATCGAGAGACGAGACTCCTATGGGAGTCTTGCAGACTGGTTGCCTTGTTCGAGACCTCCGAGGCTATGGTTGCCTCCGGCGGGGGTCACCATGTAGTACGCGCTCTGGTGGAGTTCTTCTGGGACACCACCAACACTTTTCATTTTCCCTGGGGTGAGATGATGGTCACTCCTACAGACTTCAGTCTCATCACAAGACTGGAGTTCACTTCTGTGCCGCTGCCGTTTGACGGCGGTATCGACGTCTTTTCTCCAGAGGTCGAGGAGCTGTTGGGGCCGATTGCTGTTCGGGCCCGAGCTGAGGTCGAGACGACTCAGTTCAGTGCTAGGGAGATTCGCTGCTCAACGCTGGCAGCGGCTCTTGACGACGATGCGACCACCCGAGAGCACCGGGTGCGCATCTTTGTACTGATGTTGTTGTCAGGGACATTCTCCCCTGACAGGGGTAGTAGGGCGTTGCTTTACTACCTCCCTGCTGTTCGCGATCTCCGGCGGATCGGGACTTATGATTGGGCCAGCTTTGCCTACACTGACTTCGTTTGCGCGCTGAGGGACTCGTGTCGCCACCGGTCCATTAGGACGAACATTGCTTTGTCTGCTTTCTGGAAAGTCGTAGAGGTAACATTATTCCCTATAAAGTTTAGCCCTATATGTTAGTCAGCATTTACTCATGCTTTAGCTTTTTTGTAGATCTGGTTCTACGAGTATTTTCCTTCCATTGCACCGGCGAGACCATCGCCGAGGGGGTATCCGGTGAGCGCCTCTTGGGGCGGCCACCATGTGGACCTGTCTACTGCACGCGTCCGGAGTCGGATCATCTTGGTACGACTTTTACTGTTTGCCTTGCTCTTCTGTGATGTTTTGGACATGTTCTTACCCGATTGGTATTTTTTATAGGGACCTGAGGTAGTATACCGACCATGGGGTGGTTGGACAGTCCCAAGATTAGCCGCACGGTACTCTGCTGAGCGCCGCTACTTTCTGGGGACCTACGGAGCAGTTGTATACTTAGGAGAGAGAGTTGCTAGACAACACTCTTCCGATATTTTTGTCGTTCCTGCTCCTCCACCACGTCACATGTTCGACGAGAGAGAGTTGTCGAGCATGGCTGAGGAGTCTGGTTCCTTCTGGCGGTCCCATGTGATCCTTGGGCGGAGTTATGCTGAGGAGCTACTTCCTTTGTTGGCTCCCGCCCCTGTACTGGCCGAGGATGTGAGGGTAAGATCCTTAATTTATTTTTTTATTTTTTTTTTTGAGTAGCCCCCAAGTAATACCTTGCTGATTTCTTTCTGTTTTATCAGGATGGTCCCACTGAGTTTGTGCCACCCCGTATGTCCATCCACTACCAGGGGATGTACGGGCCGATCGAGGAGATGATTTCTCCGGCTCCTGAGGGCGAGCGCTTCGTGGAGCGGTCGATTCCTCGTCACCAAACTAGGGTAAGTCTAGTTTTAATTCAGAATCTTGTATTCAGTTATCATGCATTTTTACTGACTTAACTTTCCTTGACAGTTCTCACGCGAGGTGGTTTCGGCTATGGCACGATGCATAGATGCCTTCCGGAGCCAACTCGTTCGGATGAGGAATGCGGCTACCTGTCGTCGAGACGACGCTGTCCGAGAGGTAACTTTTCTTCACTTATTATTTCTGCATTATGCTTCAGTTTTATCTTGTTTCTGATTTAATTCTTTTTGCAGGGTCAGCCGATTGCTTCCCACACCCGTACGAGGCCTGAGGGGCGGAGAGAGCCGGCGAGGTCTAGCTCGAGACGTCGTCGCACTTCGTCCGGAGGTAGAGGTGATCGTTCTGAGGCTGCTCGAGCCGATGTTGTTGAGGGCTCAGGGTCTTCTTCTGAGGGTGCTCCTGCTGCACCGGTAGGAGAGGCTACCTCGGCTTTCAGAGGTGGTGGGATGTACGAGATTGACTCGTCATCGCAGCAGCCTCCGCGGTCTCAGCCTCAGGTTGATCTTGGCTGGAGCGGTCCTGTTTTGAGTTTCCCTCCTCCTACGGAGACTGGAGCTGGTGTTGAGGCCGGAGCTGGCGGAGAGGTGACTCCTCGGACGGCGCAGTTTTATGGCATGATGGGCCTACGTGCTCCAGCGCCGTAGTTTGCTTCTGTATATGCTTTTTTATTTTGACTTTTTATAGAACTTTACCTTTGACTTATTATTTAGACACTTTGTACTTTATGTTATATTATTGTAAATTCATTATTATCTATTATGTTAGTGTATGTTAGTGTGTGCAAGTGTGATAACAATTTTGCGCAAAAATTCCGTCATTTTTATTATTGATGAAGGGTATTATCCGACTCTCTCCCCCAAAAAAAGAATAAAAAGGAAAAATAAAACGGAGAAAAAAGCTGATTTTTGAAAATTAATATAAAATTCAAAAGAAGAAATAAAAATAAAAATTAACTAAAAAATAATTGCTATATTTAATTAATTAATAATAATAAAAAAAAGATAGAAAAATATTTAGAAAAATAAAAACAGTGACATAAAATCATTAAAACGACTCCAGTTTAATATCGAAACGCAACTGAGCACGCGCGGCTTTTCTGCTAATGTGGCGCCAGCTGGCGCCAGCCTGTGGCGCGTGGCGCCAGGCGCTACACTTAGTGTGTGGCGCCAATGGCTAATGGGTGACGCCAATTTCGGGTGTGTGACGCCAATTGACGCTGACTTCGTATTCCAGTCAGGTTGAAATTCCTCGTAATTTGTGCATAAATAGCCCCCTTGCTCAGCCGATTATTCACAAAATTCCAGCGAAAAAATTATTCTTCTCTTTAGAAAAAATAATAATCATGTCATTAGCCATTAAAACCTTCACCCAATACTCTCATGAATGGTGTCGATCTCTTAATGCTAGAGAAAGAAAAGAATTGGAGTTATTTAACTTGGGGGGAATTTATGGCATCAAAGGGGTAGATTTAGACATAGACTTCATACATACCGCTTTAGAATTTTGGAACACCGATACGCATTGTTTCAGAATAGGGTATGATGAAATTAGTCATTTGCTAGAGGAATTTGGTGCTATCTTAGGCTTCCCTGCAATAGACCTGGTAGTAATCCCTAGAGTAGATGCATATTACTATAAGGATTTTGAGCGCTTCTTTAACTTGAATGAAAGGGATTTATCAAAGATAGTAGATGGCAATGTAGTGAACTTGAAAGAATTAGCACGCTATTATTTTGATAAACCGCTTTCTGAATCTTTTTACATATATAGAAGAAGGGCGTTCTTATTCTGCATGCTTAATCAATATTGTCTTAGTAGTGGTAAAATTAACGAGGGTCAATCAATTATAACCATTGTGCTAGAACAAATTGAATCAGGGAGAAATCCAATGCCATTAATAGTTGGAGAGACTATGATTAGTCTAGATGAATTGAAAAGGGACCCAAAAGCACCTCTTCGCGGTTCTCCAATTTTATTACAGGTAGAAAAAATAATATTTTTAATTACAGGAATCAAAAAATATATTTTTGTATTGTAATATTAATTTATTTGCATTGCAATTTTTGTTCACAGATGTGGTTAATGGAGAGGCTAGGATTAATTAGCCCTCCGGACGACATTGAAAATTATACGCCCACTTGCTTTGTGAGAAGAAAGAAGCGCATCCCTAAAATTGGGCGCCATGGGTGGAAGAAAGTCTTTGAATCACGTGATTTTGCTATCAAGTGGGTCATCCCATGGTGGAAAATAAAAAGGATGGTTGGTGTTAACAAGCAACCTTTCTGCCGTATTCCAAGCTTGTCTCGCGTGACCTATTATTATCCCTGTAGAGTAAAGAGACAATATGGCTTGCTTCAAAATATTCCTTTCGGGGATCTTCGTCCTCCCTACGAGTATCCCATATCTCAAGAAGTAGATAAATTTGACACGTACTGGAGCGCTAGACCTTTATGGGAAGTGATTATCCAAAAGGTTCCCCCTTCTTTACCTAATGATGTAAAGAAGTGGTTGTTGAAGAAGTCTTCAATTGATCAGGGTAGGACCGATGTGAAGAATCGTCTAGGTGACAGGGTGACACCGGCCAAAGAACGCTTAGGTGCAAGAATTGAGTTCAAAACACCTACAATGCCTAAGAAGAAGACTACTACTAAAGACAAGGGGAAAAGGAAAGCTATAGATAAAAAGGTTTGGGTGGAAAAGAAGCATGGGGTGTTAGCTGAAGGGGAAACAATCTATTCTAAAATTGAATGTAGGTCCTCTAAAGGATGCCTACTAGCTAAAGTAATGGATGAAGAGGAGGAAACAGAAAAGAATTTGAAAAGAGCAAAGAAGGAGAAGAAAGACTAGAACATTGCTTAGCTTTAGATTTATTAGATTGTTAATTTTAAAGTTAATTTATTTTAGCCTTATTTAAATTCCATTAACAATGTAATTTTGTTTTATTAATGAAATTTCAGCTTTCAATTAAATTGTCACTTTAAATTTATTTTATTAAAGCAATGAAAAACCGAAAAAAATTAATTTTCCTGAAATTCTTCGAGTACGGGAGTCGAAAATTTTCCGAAAAAAACACCTAAATTTGCCCAGATTTTATTTCCGATCTGGCGCCGGAAATTGCAGATTGGCGCCAGCTAATGAGGTCTAGCGTCGGGCGCCAATACCATCGTCTGGCGCTAACGACCTATTGCTGGCTCCAGGCTCTGTTCTGCGACGCCAGTAGCTTTTCCGACTTTTGTTGACTTCTAATTGATTCTGGAATGCGGAGATGTCGAATAATAAAGTGGCCGCACCCGTAATGGGTTGCCTACGTATCCCTTCCTAAGGAATCAGGCCGAACGTAGCTCTCTTGAGTGTCCTACTCAAGTAATTATGGGTAGTATTTTTTAAGTTGGTCAAGATTGGTCATGTTTGAGAATTCATTGCCATCCATATCAGTTAATTTTGTTGCACCACCTGACAGGATTGTTTTGACAATGTAGGGGCCAGACCAATTAGGTCTAAACTTTCCCCTTGGATGTAAAACATTTTTCCTTAACGCTTTTAATACCAAATCTCCTACTTTGATATTTCTTGTCTTGACCTTCTTATTAAAATGTCTAGCCATACGAGTTTGATAGCACTGGGTGTGATGTAGAGCTTCCAATCGTTTTTCGTCGAGTAGGATCAATTCTTCATATCGTGCCCTAGTCCATTCGACTTCATCGAGTCTACTCTCTAGCGCAATACGTAGAGATGGTATTTCTAGTTCGACAGGTTGTACGTCATCCATTCCATATACCAAAGAAAATGGTGTATTTCCTGTTGACGTACGGATTGACGTGCGATAACCCCACAATGCAAAGTGAAGTTTGTCAGGCCAATCCTTATAATTTTATGTCATTTTCTCGATGATAGTCTTTAAATTCTTATTAGATGCCTCGGTTGCTCCGTTTGCTTGAGGTCTATAAGGGGACGAATGATGATGTTGGATACCATATTTGTGTAGCAATTCTTCACATTCGGCTTGAAAGTGAGTTCCATTGTCACTTATCATTTCATGTGGGACTCCATATCGACAAATGATATTTCTCTCGATAAAGAGCGCTACATGTTTTGCAGTGAGTTTAGCATATGGTTGCGCTTCAACCCACTTCGTAAAGTAATCAATTGCTACTAGAATAAATTCGTGGCCTCCTGTCCCTGGAGGAGTGATCTTGCCGATTATGTCAATTCCCCATGTAGAGAATAGCCATGGTGATGTGTAGGTGTAGAGCAAAGATGGAGGAACGTGTTGTAAATTGGCATAAATTTTACACTTAGGGCATCTTTTTACATATTGATGGCAGTCTCTATTCATGGTAGTCCAATAATACCCTTCTCGCATTATTTTCTGGACTAACATTTTTCCATTTATATGAGTTCCACAGATTCCTTCATGGACCATTCTCATTATTCTTTGTGCATCCACCTTCCCTACACATAGGAGAGCTCGACCTTTAGGTACCCTTTTATGTAGCTCGTTGTCTATGAGTACATATTGAGAAGCCAAAAGTCTCAAGGCTCGTTTTGTTCTTTTGTCAGCATGAGGAGGGTATTCTCCATTGGTGACGTAGTTGAGAATGTCTGTGTACCATGGTTCTTCTTCTTGTTCTTCATCTTCGTCTTGGACTGGGTCATCGTCTTCTACAGTCTGTATATATGCCGGTTTGTGCCTTTTTTCGATAGTTAGAGGCATTTGCTCAATATCCGTGGGAATCCTAACCATTGAGGCTAATCTTGCCAAGGCATCAGCAAATTGGTTTTCTTCTCTAGGTAGATATGTGTATTCCACCTTCTCTAACTGATCGGTAAGAGTTTCCAGATAAGTTTGGTAAGGGGCTAGGCTTTCACTCCTTACTTTCCACCTTTTAGTTATTTGATTGATGATTAGAGAGGAGTCTCCGAATATCCTTAACTTCTTTACTCCCAATGCCAGAGCTGTTTCAAGGCCTACCGCACATGCTTCATATTCAGCAGCATTGTTGGTAACGTCGAAATCAAGCTTTATTGAGATTGGGACATGTTCTTCCTTAGGTGATACTAGTAGCACTCCGACACCACATCCCTTTTGGTTTGAGGCTCCGTCGAAATACAAGGTCCAAGTATCATCTTCGGTGACCATCAAATCTTCACCTGGAAATTCATTGTCCTGTATTGGTGTCGAGTCTTCTATTGGGAAATCTGCCAGAAAGTCTGACACCACAAATCCTTTAATGGCTTTTTGTGGCATAAACCGCACATCGAACTGGGCTAAGTTGACTATCCATCTTGAAATACGTCCATTGAGCGTTGAATTCTCGAACAAGTATTTGAGTGGATCCAACCGGGGTACCACGAAAACGGTATGCACCAACATGTAATGTCTCAACTTAGTTGTGGCCCACACCAAAGCTAGGCACAATTTCTCGAGTGGTGTATAGCGTGTTTCGTATTCGAGCATTTTCTTACTTAAGTAATAGATTGCATTCTCTTTGTTTTCTACCTCTTGTGCTAGCATGGCTCCCATTGTCTCTTTGGTAACCGTAAAATATAACCTTAGAGGTATTCCTGGAAGTGCTGGCGCTAATACGGGAGGATTTGCGAGATAGGCTTTGATCCGGTCAAAGGCTTTTTGACATTCGTCGTCCCATATTACTGGTACATTCTTCTTGAGCTTTTTGAAGATTGGTTCACATATCGTTGTCAGTTTTGATATGAACCTACTTATGTATTGCAACCGGCCAATGAATCCTCGAATCTGTTTCTCGGTCTTGGGCGGTGGAATCGACATGATTGCTTTAATCTTGGTTGGATCTATCTCTATTCCTCTAGAACTTATGATGTACCCCAAGAGCTTGCCTGAGGTGACTCCAAAAGCACATTTTGATGTATTCAACCTCATATTGTATTTTCTTAACCTTTCGAAAAATTTCCTTAAGGCTACTTGATGGCCTGGACGGTCCTTTGATTTCACAATCATGTCGTCGACATATACTTCAACTTCTTTGTGCATCATGTCATGGAGCAAGGCAGTTGCTGCACGTTGGTAAGTAGCACTTGCGTTTTTCAACCCAAATGGCATTACCGTGTAACAGTAAGTGCCCCATGGTGTGATGAAAGTTGTCTTCTCCATGTCTTCTTCCGCCATGAGAATCTGATTGTACCCTGCGTATCCGTCCATGAATGAGAGAAGCGCGTGATTTGCTGTGTTGTCTACCAAAATATCGATGTGTGGAAAAGGGAAGTCGTCCTTTGGACTTGCCTTATTTAGATCTCGATAGTCGACACACATCCTTATCCTTCCGTCTTTCTTTGGAACTGGGACAACGTTGGCGACCCATTCGGGGTATTTGGATACCTTGATGAAACCTGCAGTTATTTGTTTTTGAACTTCTTCTTTTATTTTAAGTGCTACGCCGGGTTTCATTCGACGCAACTTTTGTTTTACGGGTTTCATTTCTGGTATTAATGGTATAGTGTGTTGAGCTATTTCTCTAATAATGCCTGGCATATCTTCATATGACCAAGCAAATACATCGATAAATTCTTTAAGCAAGTTAATTAAATCGGTTCTTTCTTGTTTATTCAATGTTAGTCCGATTTTAACTTCTCTTTTATGAGTTGAATCATTTGAGATGTCAACTGCTTCAGTCTCTTCAATTATCGGTGTTTTCTTTTCAAGTATTTCCATTGCTTTAATAAATTCTTTATCTTTTTCATCGTTAGCTAAGAAATATTCGTCATCTTGGGTTAGAGAAGAACACGAGAAGTAAGAAGAATGAGCGATATTATTATACTCTGAGATCATAACATCAAAGAGCGATATGTCCTCAGGGACTTGATCACTCACTATCCTAGGAGAAGAGATAGGAAGGGGAGGCGTTATAGCTAAAGACTTAGAAGACTCTATAGGGAAAGACTCTGACTCAGACTCTGACTCTGACTCCGACTCCGACGATTCTTCAAACATCGGCCCTTACCCTGTCGTGATCGATATCTTCCTTCCACTCGGAGTAGTCACCTTGATAGTCTTGCGCCACCCTTGCAGCGATCCTTCGGCTGGAGTAATCAGTTTTGAGGGGTCGAAGTTTTCGCTTTGTAGGACCGTTTGAATGAGTGAAGAGTTGTCTTCCTCATAAACCGACTCATCCTTTTCTCGCCCAAACAGTAATCCCATGACGTTAAAGTCAAAGCATGGGGGTGCTTTCTCCTTATGGACGGGAGTTGGGATTTCGTCAGTGAAGTAGCAATCCAAGAAAATCTCGAATCCTGGTTGTCGTATGCCATTTACAACAAATGGTTCGGGAAATTCATGGCATGGATAATCCTCTCCTTCCTTTATAAACTGACCATTAAGCGTAAGAGGGTACTGATCCATTGGAATTGCTTTCTTTTGAGTACGAGCGTCCCTACGTGCTTTCAATTTGTCCTGGGCTCGCTTGAGATCTTTCCGAGTCGGTTGGAAACCAAGTCCGAAAGTATCTAGTTTAGGGAAGCCAGGTGACTCTATCGATTTTGCTATCCCCTTCTTCTTTCCTAAGGTCATCCCAGGGAAGTGTCCTTGTTTCTTCAGCATAGTGTTGATAATCATGTTGGAATGGGGGTCGTGGTAAAGAGATGTCCTTTCATCCTCTTGGATTAAGGAGACTTCTTCGTTAAAGCCCCATAGGTCTTCATCATCTTCATCGTGCTCCACGTTGATGATTGGATTCTCTATTGATTTGATCCTCATTGGCGAAGCATCAATAGTGATGGGGATTCCTCCAACTATGGCTTTCACTTGTTGGTGGAGAGATGAAGGGACAGCCTTTAGATCATGGAGCCAAGGGCGTCCTAACAACAGATTGAATGAGGCTTTGATGTCTACCACTTGAAAAGTAGTAGCATGTTCTATTGCTCCTGCCGTCACATTTAGGGTTATTTTGCCAAGAGCTTGACGCCGAGTATTATCGTAAGCTCTTATTCCTTGTGTGGACGGATTTAAATCCTCATCTCTTATGCCAAGCATCCTTGCAGTCCTAAGTGGACAGACATTAATAGCCGATCCATTGTCTACAAGAGTCATGGGAACATTCATCCTTTTGCAGACTACCGTGAGGTTTAACGCCTTGTAGTGTTTGTCACCTTCCGGGGGTAAGTCTTTATCAAAGAAGGTGATTAGATTAATCGGACTAGGGAGGTCACTCGTGAGGAAGTTAGCTAGTCCCTCAGGAGTGGTGTCAGAATCTATCCCGATTTTATCCAAGGCATTCATCACAGCTAACCTATGTTCTCAAGATGTTGCCAGAAGTTTCCATACATTCATCTCAACTTTTGTCTTCTTGAATTGTTTAACGATGTCATTGTCTTCGATGATAGGTATGGGAACTTGTTGTACAGTAGGCATAGGTTGTGTTGAAACGAGAGGTTGTATTCTCCTGGATCTTGTGAGGATGTCTATTGATGAATCTTCTTCAGCCCAAATGTCGTCCGTGGTGTATGATACAGAAGGTGAAGGTCCTAATATGTCTTTTAGATAGACATCTTCTTCATCACTGTCCCATACTCCATTAACATTTATGTCCTCTTCTTGCTGAACTTGGACTAATTCCTTTCTATCAATCATTTTCTGCACTAAATCTTTGAACTTGGAGCAGTTTTCTAGGGTGTGTCCTCCTGACTGATGGTATTGACAGTAATATCTATCTGTCCTTTTTAATTATTCAAATGGTCTCGGTTCGAGAGGTTTGATCTTGCCATTCTCGGAGAGCATTTCAAACATTTGTGTATACAGGATCCCAATTGGAGTAAAAACTTTATTGTTCTTCTTGGATCTTTCGGTGACTTGTAAGGGAAAGTATTTTGCCTCATAAGTCGTTTTTACTGGTGTGAAGTCTCTCTTAGGTTTTTTATCATATTCCTTGTGAAGTTCATTCAAAATTTTGAGAGTTTCATGTAACAGTTGCGATGTCTCCCTCAGATACAGCGTGAGCACTCGTATCTCTACCTCACTTGCTGGTTCTGGAAGATTATCTTCGACATCGAAAAAGGTCTCTTCTTCTTCCTCTTCGACATTGGTTGCTTTGACAGGCTTAATGAGAGATGAGGGGTCAACTTCGCTTTCTTCATCAGAGATAGCCAAAGTATGAGCTAGAGGTGCATTGTCAATACTCGGCTTCTTATTGGCAGGGGGCAACGGTAGCTTGTTACTGTCAATTAGGTCTTGGATAGCTTCCTTAAGCTTCTAACAGCTTTCAGTAGAATGGCCCCTACCTTGATGATATTTGCAATGTGCATTGGGGTTCCAATTAGGCGACCTCTTCTCGACTGGTGGATCTCCAAATGGTCCAATGGGAGTTATAAGACCTTTTGCATTTAGCCGATCAAACGCGGTGTCATAACTCATGCCAATAGGAGTGAAGTTTCTCCTAAACGGTTTCTTTTGTCCTTGATTGTTCATGGCGAGGACTTCTCCTAGATTAAAGGCGCTAACATTATTTGAGTGGGCGGTTTTGGAAGAAGAAGGATTGTCGTTCTTCTTTCCTTTCCAGCCACTGTTGGAGTTATTGTTGGCAGGTTTAGATTTAGCCAAGTCCTCTTCGATATTAATCCCAATATCATAAACAGCCTTAAAGGTATGAAGGTTATTTTGATATTTAAGATGATTTGAATATTTTTCTTGGAGGTTTTTAATGAACAGTCTCACGGACTCTTTTTCACTTGGTACCTCAATCATTTTAGCTGAGGTTTCTCTCCTTCTGCTTGACAATTTCAAGTTCCCTATGGTCAGTTTCGACTTGAACGTTGCACTTGTACCTATCAACGAAAGCGTTTGCTATGGATTCCCAGGTACAGGTCTTTTCTTTTTCGAGAGAAAAGAACCATTGTTGGCAAACGGTCTCGAGAGATAGCGAGAACAGAGAAGGGAAGACTTTCTTATCGATACCCTTGATACTCATTATTGTTTCAAATGCCCTTAGATGGAAGTATGGGTTGTCGATTGCCCTAAACTTTGGGATGTCGTTGGCACTGAACTTCTGCGGAAGAAGATCCTTATCCACTGAGACCCCTTGGGATGTGAGTTCTTGAAACTTGTAGTCGCTGGACAACTTGCTTAGGCTTTCTTGCATGAGGTCCATTTGTTGTTGCTTCGCGGGATCTTCGATCTTAAGTGCGAGAAGCTTCAGTGTCTCAGTTACAGTAGCCAGTTGGTTCTTGAGATCGTTAACTTCTTCCTGAGTTGCCATTATGACTCTTGCTTTCCTCTTGCGGGCTATAGGTTTGTCGAAAAGTTGGACTTGTACGAAGAGGTTATCTTTGATTAATCGTCCTTCCTTTCTTGACCACGCGCTGTAAATTAAGCCAGTTTGCGTTTAAATTACTTGACTCGAATCAATTTGACTTTATGGTTTTTTTTTTTTTTTTTTAAAAAAAAAGGGTATGCAAAAAGTATGCATATTTTTAGGGAGAAATAATGTACATGTGTTTAGGGAACTTAAGTTTTATTATTTATTGGAGGATTAATATCCGACTTACCCCCCTAAAAAAAATGACGAAAAATGACGCGCGCACACAAGACTCCCTTAATCATGGTCAAGACATGTGTGTTGGTGTGTGTATTAAGTGTAAGTGACATGCGTGGACTCTTGTGTAAGACCATGGAACTTAGTGCCTAAACACGAATACTAATTTAATTAAGCATTATTGCCAGCAAAATTAACCGAATTAAACAGGAAACTGATTAATTAGACATTAGGTGATGACTCGACAAATAAACCGAACTGTCGGCCAAGCGACAGGACTGGCGTCACAATATGGTGGTTGGCGCCAGACTTTTTAGTAAATGTCTGGCGCTACATACCATACAGTGGCGCTACAGCTCAGATTTTGGCACCAATATTGGAGCCTCGGTCTGGGACTGTTTTCGATATTATTAGTCAACTGGGGTATGCCTAAAGTCGTACTAGGTCAATTCCGATTAAAAGAAGAAAAAACTTTATTGACTCGAATTAATTAATTAATTAATTAGGCAAAGTTCTTTAAGTCATAATCTCAACACAAATCAACAAACGGTTAGGAGGAGCATAGGATATATATGCACAACAAATAATGCACAAGTAGTCAAGTAGGCACAACATGATACAATGAGTTCGCAACCTAACCATGGCTCTAGTTCTCTAAAGTTCGGGATATGGTTTAGTCAAATAGGGTCCATGGTTAATTGTCCAGATGCACCGCGTAGAAGCCTAACCGTGAAAGGTTAACGCGTGTGGATAGGACACCGCGAGTTTTTAGAAAAAACTCACTTCCATGGTTTGGTGAATTCAACCTCTCAGATGTACCCTTTGTTGCCAGGAGCGTTCAATCGGGTAGATAGAGCATGAATTCCCAGAGGGTTATGTCCTTATGTAGAACACATATGGGTTTCAAAAAAGCGAGAAAAAATTCAATCAGGAAGTAGGATTGAGAAAACAATACGAAAAACCGGTCGAAATTAGAACGCATATTTCTGGCTCGGTATTGGGGGAAATTGGCGCCAGCAAACAGAGACTGGCGCCAACTTTTAACTGTAGCGCCTGGCGCCAATACTGGCGTCTGGCGCTACGGCTAAAAGTTTGGCGCCAAGCTCTGGCCCCTGACGCTACTTCCCACATGCCTCAGCAGCTTTCTGTGCTCAATAAAATCATCATGTTTCGCGCGGTGTTATTTCAGTCCTAGTTGTTAAAGACATTTCTCAAATTTCCTACGTGTAAAATCCTATGTTTTTTACTCATTACGGATGGTCTTTCCAATGAGAACCTTTTTATGCATATGCCACAATGTTAATCAAAATTACGCGCATGAAATACTTAGAACTTTTCGAGTCTCATCCACTCATTCTAAATCATTGCCGAAACAAATTCAGGAATTAAAATAGAAATCCTCCCCAGTGGAGTCGCCAAAAACTGTAGGGAATAGTTTCAAGCCTTTAAAATCCCACTAGCTTGAACCCCGCTGTGATCATACACTAAAGTACGGTGGCGTCCAAAAGGGAAGAAGATAGAGCAAAAGAGTCGCCAACAAGTTTTTAAGGAACTTGTAAACCGTTCATAGGATGAAGGTTGCACCCCTTAACGATCCAAGAGATCGTCAACTCCATAAGGTCATGAACCAAATAAGGGTTCGGGGATGATGGTACAAATCCAACCTAAAAGAGATTGAACCTGCCCTAATAATAGGCCTCTACTTTATTCTGATCGTATTCATGTGCGCTTTCTGACTAACATGCAATCAATAGGATTAACCCTAAACCTGTTTAATCTATGTTGGTTGAATATAAATGCACAAACAAATCTTTTATTGGCGATCACTTAAAATTATAATCACAATTAACCCTAAACAAGATTATTAAATATCTTATTAAGCGTGGTTACAAGTACCAATTCCCTTTAAACATGCATAAAAAGGTGTGATCAAGCAATAACAATAAAAAATATACCAAGCAACATAATAATGAATAATCATGAAGAATAATAATAATCATATCAATCATAATCATGTTAAAGCATAGCAAGATCCTAGGCATGATACTAACAAGATTAATAACAAATCCTAGCATGTCACTAACATGAATAAATATTAGGAAGAGAATAAAAGGCATCGTACTTTTAATCATACTTAATATTAAAATTACCCTAGACATGATACTAGGAATCAAAATAACAATCTAAGCATGATATCTACATCATAAATCAATTAATCAATTAAAGCACTTACTTGGATGCCTCGTACCTCTTTCTAATAACAAAATACACACATTAGTAACTTCAAGGAAAATAATAATCAAACAATTAAATTAAATAATTTAAATAGAGATTTGGGACCAAACCCTCAGAAATTAAAACCTTTCACGTCTAGGGCGAAGGCAATTTCGAATATGGCTAGGTGTATCAAGATCTTGCGAATGCGGAATTTTGTATGAAAAAGCAAAGTTTAGAAAAGAAAAGAAAAGAATGGAATGCTAAAGAATGAAAACTTGATGAATGAAAAGAATCGATGAATGCTAATTAAAACTAATTGTTGATGAGAACTCGTGAAGAAAGAAAGTTGATTAAAACGGAATTTATTAAAACTTAAGAATAAAGAGAATTGGTGAATCTTGGTCCTTGAAAACGGAGTTTTTGATACGATATTTATAGAGAAAATCATCCAAAAAAGATAATTTATCAAAACAGAGTCTGAAAACCACAAAAACACCTTGGCGCCAGCCCTGGCTAATTGGCGCCAGAACTAGTGGCTAGCGCCAGGCGCCAATGCTGGCGTCTGGCGCCAATCCCGATTCCAGGCGCCAAGGCCTGGGGTTGGACGCCAAACTAACTTTTAACACGTTTTCGAAAATCTGATAAATTTCTGTACTGGAAGATAAAATAATATAATTCCCATCGAAAATGCTATTTGATCTAATTAAAACTCTGAAGAGTCCTAATTGAATTAGGAATGAAAAGAACCTTCTAGAATGTTCTAGAAGACTAAAACCATTCCTAATTGCATTAGGAATGATAAATTATATTAGGCCCTCCCCTAGATCATTGGGCCGTACTTAAAACTCAAACCGGGCCCAGTTTAGTAAATTGGCCATAAATTCCTCAATATTCATCGGAATTGGGCTTATAATATATCGTTGGAAAGGCCTTTGAAAGCCCCATCCAACTATACCATTATTGGACCCATATCATGGACCAACCAAAATGGATTGGCTGTTTTCTTAAAATAAAGTTTTCAAAAACAGGGAGAGGAGAAAAGAAAATAAAACTTTCCGCAACACTAGACCTTTCCACACTTTCGTTTCATTCGATTATGATTCGACGTGAAAGGCACTCATCACTGGGTTTGGTTTTGGGGAGACACAAATGGGTGTCTACACATAGCGTTGGCAAATTTCCAAGGTGGATTGCTTTCAAGAGTTATATTCCAAGACATGGATTGTCGATCGTAGCAAAGTTCCTATGAAAGATTGTTACGAAGCATTGGCAACTTTTCCAAAGATTAGATTTTGACAAATTTTCCGAGATACGGATTGTCGCTTCATCGTGGCAACATTTCCAAGGATAGATTGTTACGTGGCATTGACAACTTTCCCTAAATCGGATTGTCATTCATCATACAAGAGTTATGTTGGAAACTATTCCCAAAGAAAAGAGGATTGTCATCACATCAAAAGCACCGACATACATGTTCAAAGCAATAGAAGCGCCGACGTACAGGCATAGCGGAAGCAAAATTCAGGCAAACTTTTAAAGATCAACAGGCGTGGATCTTCGGTAATTTCCTTTGGAAAATTATCGCATCAAAAGATGACTTCAAGAGAAGATATCTTCGACAGCATTCCCTAGGTTGCGGAGAGTTGTCACAAACAACTTGAGGTAATTTCGGGCGAAGTTGTCTTCGATCATATTCCCTCAGGCATGGAAGATGGTCATAATGCGAGTGAGGATTATTTCAAGAGAAATAATCTTCGATGGTATTCCCTAGGATGTGGAATATTATCAATGCGGATGAGGATTGTTTCAAGAGAAATAATCTTCGATGGTATTCCCTTGGACGTGGAATATTATCATAGCGGAGGAGGATCGTTTCAGGCGAAGCAATCTTCTATATTGGAAGCAGTTACAGGCGTAGCGGTTTTCAAGCGGGAAGGCGTTCTCTAGCTTGCAAGAGGTCATCAAAACAGTGAAGCGGGATGGCGTTCTCTAGCTTGCAGGTATCGGCGTTGCAAGATTGATTTAGGATCGCAGAACGTTCTGAATCATTCTCCGTCCCTATCGATACTTTGGCTTTCGTTTTTTGAAACTTGCGTTTCTCCAAACTCAGTCAAAGTGGGGGCTTCTGTAGACACCCATATGTGTCTCCCCAAAACCAAACCCAGTGATGAGTACCTTTCACGTCGAATCATAATCGAATGAAGCGAAAGTGTGGAAAGTCTAGTGTTGCGGAAAGTTTTTAATTCTTTTCTCTTCTCTCTGTTTAAGAAAACAGCCAATCCAGTTTGGTTGGTCCATGATATGGGTCCAATAGTAGTGTAGTTGGATGGGGCTTGCAAGGACATTTCCAACGATATGTTATAAGCCCAATTCCGATGAATATTAAGGAAGTTATGGCCAATTTACTAAATTAGGCCCGGTTTGAGCTTTATATACGGCCCAATGATCTAGGGGAGGGCCTAATATGATTTATCATTCCTAATGCAATTAGGAATGGTTTTAGTCTTCTAGATTCTTCTAGAAGGTTCTTTTCATTCCTAATTCAATTAGCATTGATAAATTGCCTTTTTTTTACCTTTTATAGTTTTAATCAAAATCAAAAAGCATTTTCGAGGAAATTATATGATTTTATCCTCCAGTACGGTAAACTTATCGGATTTTCAAAAACGCGTTAAATTTAAGCTTGGCATCTGACCCCAGGCCTTGGCGCCTAGAACCAGGCCTAGCGACTGGCGCTAGCCATTAGCGCCTGGCGCTGGTGTTGGTGCCTGGCGCCAGCTAGCCAGGGTTGGCGCTAGCTCTGTTTTTTGTGCGTCTGACTCTGTTTTGTTTAATTTATCTTTTTGGCTGATTTTCTTTATAAATATCGTATTAAAAACTCCGTTTTATTGATTCATTCATCACCAATTCATCACTTATTCTCACTAATCATTCACCAATTCTCACCAACTCTCATCAAGATTTTCTTAATTATTTTCTCTCTCTCTCTCTCTCTCTTTTTCTAAATTTGCTTTTCAAATACAAAATTCCGCATTCGCAAGATTTAGATACACCTAGCCATATTCGAAGTTTCTTTCGCCCAAGACGTGAAAGGTTTAATTTCTAAGGGTTTGATCCCAAATCTCTCTTTCGATTATTTAATTTGATTGTTTGTTTATTATTTTCCTTGAAGTTACTAACGTGTGTATTTTGTTATTAGAAAGAGGTACGAGGCATCAAAGTAAGTATTTAATGGTTTTAATTGATATTATGATGTAGAAATCATGTTGAAATTGTTATTATGATATTTCTAGTATCATGTCTAGGGTAATTTTAATATTAAATATGATTGTTGCGATGCTTCCTATGTTCTTCCTAATATTTATGATTGTTAGTATCATGTTAGGGTTAAAGATTTGATTTTTATTGCTTAGTGACATGCTAGGGTTTGTTATTAATCTTTTTAGTATCATGCCTAGGATCTTGCTATTATTATGCATTAATATTAACATGAACATGATTATGATTATAATTGTTATAATTCATGATGATTATTCTTAATTATATTTGTGATGATATTGATTATTTATTATGTTGCTTGATGCTTATTTATTATTTTTATTGCTTGATCACGCCTTTATTGTATGTTTAAAGGGAATTGGTGCTTGTAATCACGCTTAATAAGATAATTAATAATCTTGTTAGGTTTAATTTGATTATAATTTCAAGTGATCGCCAATAATAGATTTGTTTGTGCATTAAATTCAACCAACATAGATAAACAGGTTTAGGGTTAATCCTATTGATTGTATGTTAGTCAGAAAGCGCACATGAATACGATCATAATAAAGTAGAGGCCTATTATTAGGGCAGGTTCAATCTCTTTTAGGTTGGATTTGTACCTTCATCCCCGAACCCTTATTTGGTTCATGACCTTATGGAGTTGACGATCTCTTGGATCGTTAAGGGGTGTAACCTTCACCTCGTGAACGGTTTACAAGTTCCTAAAAAACTTGTTGGCGACTCGTTTGCTCTATCTTCTTCCCTTTTGGACGCCACCGTACTTTAGTGTATGATCATAGTGGGGTTCGAGCTAGTGGGATTTTAAAGGCTTGAAATTATTCCCTACAGTATGCATAGAACACCTCACTCATGTTGTTATCTACACTATCACAACATGACATTTGAGTATAGAAATCCTTACACCACTTCTTGTAGTTCCTTTTCATCAAATCTTCAGCTGCATCAGCAGAAATGACCCTCATGAGTTCAATGTTACTTAGAAACTTATTTTTGTGTTACTTTTAGCAATTGTCCAATATTTCTTTCTAAATTCAAGTCCCCCTCCAAAAACCCCTCTGAAATTGCAGTACACATGCCTAGAACAAACCCTTGTCTCAGCCTCTGGGAAGACACCATACACTACTGCTAACAAGCCCTTTTGCTGGATCAGACATAAATGTGTAACCAGCTCCTGTCGCTGTCTCTAAATCATCAGCAAAGAGAGATAGGAACCATGTCCAAATGTCATTTCTCTCAACTTCAACAACAGCCCAGGCCAAAGGAAACATCTGGTTGTTTCCATCTCTTCCAACAGCAACAAGTAATTGGCCCCCAAAAGGTCCTTTAAGGAAGCATCCATCAAGGGAGATAAAGGGTCTACAACTAGCTTTGAACCCTTTCTTCACTGCTTCGAAGCACAAATAAATTCTCTCAAAGACATTAGCACTCATCTGCAACTTCACAGTGTTTCCCCTGTTACTCCTTAAAATCTCTGAAGCATACCTAGGAAGCAAAGAGTATTGTTCTGCATACTCCCCAACAATCAAAGATTGACCCTTTTTACTAGCCCTATAAGCCTTGAACCTACTCACCCTTATTCCCTTTTCAAGCCAAATAGTTTCCCTAATGTCTTGCAACTTCATGTAAGGGTTTACTCTAAACCAATTTGCATAAGTCTTAGAAATCCAAGTGTAGGTCATCAATGTCACTTTTGCTTGCCTACCACAATTATGCTCTCCAATGTGGGCTTTCACAACAAAATTTCTTTTCCCCTTCTCCCAGGAAGCCCATAATTTCTAAGAGAAACCCTTATCATGTTGCATACACTTTGCACCCACTCTGTTACGGTCAATTCTGTAGGATTTAATGTTCCTGCCACTACCTACACTGTAGCCAGTCAGTGTTTTCCTGTACATCACAACATTATCAAATTGTTGACCTGCATAAAAATCAGACTTGCTGCTCTCACTGTCAATAATCCCTCTTTTTTTACATGCCACAGGTGCTACAAGGTACCCCATATCATCTTCATCATCATCTTCACTAGGGCTATCTTCATCACTACCACCTTCCCACAGTTCATCAAACATGTTCACTGATTTCCCCCTAGATTCTGCTACCCTTTGCAGCATACGTAGCTCCTCCTCAAAATCCAATTCATCCTTCTTTTCTTGTGTCAATTTGTCCCTAGCACTAAAAAACTCCACATCATCTTCATATGTCCCCTCACTGTCATAATCAAATTCAACATCTCCACTTATCCTGGGTTCAAAAGAACCACCACCAAAACCATTTAACAAGGACATGAAAGACCCTACACCAGACCCTTGACAACTCCCTTGCCCCCCATTGCCTACATCAAAGTTTGTTGCCATGGCCAATTCATGTTCACTGTACACATGAATCACTCTGCACTCAAGCAACAAAGACAAAAAAGGATCAAAGGTCCTACTGTCAAAGGCTAAAAACCTCATCCCATCTTGCATAGTTTTCCTAGGATCCAAGAAGTGAAGCTTCACAATGTCAGTGTATCCTAAGGAGTCTATGAATTGCTTGACATATGAGCTATCTACTATGTCAGGGATATCATCAAACACATTGACCCTACCACCCCTGTAGTACATGTCTTCCCCTTGAACCCACATTCCACCATGATGTACAATTACACATGGTATTAATTCTTCCATATTGTCTGCCACAGTAAGCATTCCCATAATAAGCATAGCATAAAAGAATAAGGCCATAGCACAATCACAATCAGCACAACATTTGATTCATGATAAAATAAGTGCATATTAAGCAAAAGACAATTAAAAAAGATATGCAAAAGATATGGCTTCAAATATATATATATATATATATATATATATATATATATATATATATATATATATATATATATATATATATATATATTTGTTCCATTACAAAATGGCTATACAAGCCAAGCCATACTATTCAACCTAAGAATTGTCATGGTAGTGACAAATCCCAAAATATTATAAATGCTTTGTCACCTTAACAAAAACCTACTATACCATGACAATGCACTCCTACAATTAACATCTTAAAACTTAAAAAAAAAACATAAGAACAAGCTTGAAACTAGCTGCTCCTAACCCCAAAAACCATCTAGCTGCACATACCCCCCACCCAACCTAACAACAACAACCTAATTTTCCTTGAAGAGCAGAGGGAAGCCATCAAAATAGACTTTCATGTCCTTGTTGATCCAAGCATGCATGAAAGTCACGGCCATCATTGTAGATGAGGTCGTTGAGGATCCACTCGTTGATAGAGGCCTAGGGATCGAAAAAGGGTTGGAGTCGGGCAAGGTGGCGAGTCATCCACCACAGACGCCATTTCCTGCAGACCTGCTTAACAGTATCCCGACTACCCAGTCCAGCTTGGGGAAGACATGGAGCACAAGCAGATCGGGGTTGCTGAAAAGTGGGTGAGCGTCGGAAAGAGCGTCCATACCTAGGTAAATTTATGGACTTAGACAAGGTATTTTCCATGGTAAAACCTACTCTGTTTCAGTAACCCCAAAACCCTAGAAATTCTCAAGCTATTCTACCCAACACCAACACAATTTTGATAATCAGCCACAACAACAGAATTACACAAACAAAATACAAGATGATGACAACAAAAATAAGAAAAATCACTTACAAACAAAAATCACTTAAAAAAACATGCATGAACTCAGTACAAAAATCACCATTATTGACAAAATTAAGAAGGTGAAGACAAAAAAAGAGAATATACCTTTAGTAGATTGCAGCTGGGCCAACTTCGCTTTCTTGCAGGAAGATTCACAATCACACTTCCACATTAATGGCGAAATTCTTCAAGAGGAAGTATGAGTTTTTTTTTTTCTTGGAAGGAAATGCTCTGCATTTTATCTAAAATAGGAAGTAATGAAGGAAGCCAATTGGGTGAAAGGGTGAATAAAAAGGCATCAACCTTTCCAATTCTCGCGCCAATATCAGAGTAATGATGATTCTCGCTTCCTAAAGTACAGCTGAGTAGACAAATAAGCCTTTTCATTTTTTTTAAATTTGGAAAAAGAGGGTAACCGGTTTTAGGCAATTGCCACCGAATTGTTAACCTACAACAGTAGGTTCAGTACCCTCTTTGCAACAATTGAAACATTAGTACCCTCTTTGTAACTTTTGTCAAACTTAAGTACCTTCAATTGTATATTACTCGGAGTTTTAGTGAGAATGATTGTGGTATTTGATTGGAAATAAATTTTAGTTCTTCAAATTTAACTCATTACCAAATTTGCTTAATCTAATAATTAAGATTTATGCATAAAATATTTAGTGGCCATTTTACTAAATAAAGTGCTACCTCTTTTTTACTTTTTATTTTTTATTTTTTGGTACAATTGGCCTCAACAACACGAATTTTTAACAAAGTGCATATACAGTAGCTGAAACAACACCAACTTTTTCATCGGGTGCAAAAAATATCATAACTGAAACCTAGGACCAGAAATTTTGTCGAAGACGCAGAATCTTTTATATTTTATAACTTTTTCAAATTTTGATATCATATTTAGTCTTCAAGATCCAAATTGACCAAAGACCTAAACCGATACATTTTATAGCATGCAAATCGATCCTTTTTGTAATTTTTTTTTTCTAAATTTGATCTCAAAATTGACCAATATAATATTGACTTAATTAACCTCCAAACCTTGTCTGATCATTTTTCCCTGCATACAAATCTAGGCACGCGATACCAAACAATTTTTTATAATAAAAAAATATTAGATACCCTGTCTTCGGCAAAATTTTTGTATCGAGCTTTATTTATGATATTTTGTGCACCTAATAAAGAAGTTTGTGTTGTTAGAACTACTAGTCAAAATTCATAATGTTACTTCCATCTTGTTAAAAGTTTATGTTATTGAGGCCAATTTCACCATTTTTTTTTTCCTATTACTATATTATTTGGATCAAATTCTTAAAACATTGACGAGAAATTTTGTGAAACTACAAAATATAATAGGAGAAAATCCATGTTTATATCCTCTATAAACGAATTTTGTTTATAGAGGGGTACGCGCGACATTTCGTATAATAAAGAATGGGCAAAATTGGAAAACAGTCATAAAGAGTCAAACCCGCCGTTTGAGTTGAATTTTGACGATGTTACTTGCAAAAAGTTAAAGTTTATCTCTCTCCACTTAATATGTGTCCATTTTTTCTCTCTCCACTCGTCGTCGTCGTCAATTGGGGATGTTATAACCCTAATTCATTAATGAATTGGTGGTCTGAGAAGGTTGTCTCCAATTGATGAATTGGTTGTCTGAGAAGGTTGCCTGGTGATTTTGCAATGATAATCGGTATAAAATCTGCGTTTAATAGCTGTATTGTGAAGATTGAGCTTCGATAAAGGAGGTGCAGAACGTAATTCGAGGACGTGTCGCTTAATCAATTTTAAAGGAGGGGTAAGTGTAATTCTAACTTATATTCCAGTGAATTGTAGTGTACTTTCTTATTCCATTTCAACAGACCACTGCATTGGTCTACTGCATTGTTATTTCTGATTTGATTTCCTCAAATCGCTCGGTCTGTTGCATTACTCCATTGTAGTTATAATATTCCTGTTTAATCCTGTTTGGTGATAATTCATGTGTTATCAATTGTAATTGAATATGGAATACAGCTGATACAGTGGTTGGTAGAGGATTGAATGTTTGATCTTACGTTGATTAATCGTATAATTGGTTTGGTGTTATTATTAGTGAAGAACATCTGTGGGAAATGCAAACTACGGATAGTAGAAAAAATCTGAAAAGAAAGTCAAGGGTATGCGTTGGTGATCATGTACATAAGGTAATAGTAGAATTTGAAGTTAATTGTAGAATATGGTTCTTAATTGTTTTGGTATAATAGAATCTGAATTTATTTTTGCTTTATAGGATGGATTAAAGGCCTGGAATCTGCATGCAGACATCTATAAGGTTATATTTATGTAATATTTAAGTTGTTTAAATGTTTACACACTAAAGTAATTGCCACTTAATAATATGTTAATATATATCATATATATAGATTGGTTTTGTTTATTGTATATATATATATGCATTGTAGGATGACTCGTTGTCTCCTGGGGGTTAGCTTAAAGAAAAGGGTGAAGTACTTAGGGCAATGGAAGAAGCCAGATCCCGGGTGAGTAATTCCATTGTCCTCCATTTTTTAATACTTGAATATATGTGAATAACTTGTGTGTTAATTGATATCTTATTAGTTCTTTTGTTTTTTGGACGCAGCCACCAAATACTGTTTGTCGGATTGAGACTTTTGGAAGGATATGCCAGACATTTGATGAGCGTAGAACACGTTGGGTGTATGAAATGGGATTCGGGGGGCTTCTGCACTTTGTACCAGACATGCATCTTCCTAGGCAGATAGCATACTGGCTAATGACACGTATAGATCCTTTTAATTATACTATTAGGGTTGCTGATGGGAGTGTGTTTTCCTTGTCTAAAAATCAAGTTCACTGGATTCTGGGTATACCAAATAGTGTACGGCTGCCCCTACCTATAAGTCACTGAATGAAGAAATGCTGGGGCAGGTTAATAAGATTATGTCAAAATATGGGAAATCCTGGAATACTAAGTCTAAGAAGACTGGTCGAAAATATATCAGTGAGGGAATTCCAGTGAATTCCAAACTTATGGAAAGAGTTGAGGGTCTTTGGGAGGAAACTGAATCTGTTGAGTTTAAGACCTTATTCCTCCTACTATCACTTGAGATGCTGCTCTGTCCCACACAGTCATCCCGATTGGCGGCTGACCTTGTTCCGTCACTAATTTGTGCCTCTAATGCCGCGGATTTTGACTGGTGTAGTCTTGTTCTTAAAAAGCTTATGGATAATGTTCGTACTTTTGGTAGGTGGTTCTATTCAAGTGGTTATGCTAGTGGATGCGGGGGCTGTCTTATATTTTTTGTGGTAAGACTTGATTTGTAGTACTTTTATATACAATTTGGGTTGTGTTTATGTATTTTTAATTTAAAATATCCCTTGTTTTTAATAAGTTATGTATTTGGACCGGCTAGATAGGCTACCCGTGGATTGGGGAGTTTTTCCTAGGATACAGGTTTGGAACATGGTGGAGATTCGAAAGGCTATCAAGGAAGACCGGTTTCCAGATGGCGGCGATTTTGGTGTCCTTGGTGTATGTATTGATACCCTTGATTGTGCATTTAATTCTTGATATTTTTTGGTGTCCATGGTGTATGAATGTGTAGTACCGTTGCAGACTTTGGATGTTGCTTATGGTGAACGCCATCCTCGGTTGACTAGGGATACCGATGGGCCCATCAATGGTTTTCGTGCGAAGGTATTAATTAATATTTTTAGCTGAATTGTTGGTGTTAACCCTTCGGTGCAGTAACATATCCTGCACTTGGTATTTTGCAGTGCTTCAGACATGGTTCAGTATTTTCGTCCACAAAGCCCACACCGAGGCGATATCCAAAGATTAATAACCTACGTCAGTACCGTCATAAGGATCCAATTGAGGCAGTTGATGATGACCAAAAGGATGGTTTGATGTTGGTCCCTGTAGTTCAGCTTCAGGGCTTCCACTGTTGTTTGAATGTTGTTGAAATAGAAGATTTATGGTTTAAAGTCGGACAGATAAAGAGGTATATCTAAGGAGCTATTGTTGATTTGGTTTGTATAATTTCTTTGATTTTGCGTTTAGTGGTGTTGTTGTTTTAACGTGCTCCATGATTACTAGGTTGTTTTCTGATGATGCTTTGCAAGTTGTGAGGAAGATTTGCTCTTTTGTAAGAAATGTTCACGAATGTGTTTAGCTGTATTGTGGAATTAAGTTTTGCAAGTTGTGGGGATTAGGCATCATTAACTGACCGGTGTGTATTGTTCAGTTGTTCAGGTCAATTTCCGAGGATAAAGTATGCATGAGAGGGAAGCAGCTCTGTAACAATTTTTCCTTCTCGGTATGCTATTCTTTGAGCCTTTTCATCTGTGGCACTATATATGGTTGTTAAAATTATAATAACTTTGTTATTGGTTACCTAGGAGATTGTTGTTTCATTTGTGGGAGCTGTTCATAATGATGCGTCTTGTGTACGTGTTGTTGATGCGTTCCTTAACAATAACAGATGCTGCCTGCTTGTGTTAGTCTCTTCTGAGGTAAGTTATGTTGTTCTTGTGTTTTTGGTAACCTGGTTTGATTCCCCTTTGCTGTTTTTTATTTAAGAATTTCTATGTTGAATAACAGCTTTGTGATGTGGACATGAAGAGCTGTAGTTCCCCTGTTACGCGTGTGTCTTTCATTTTTAAATGTGCCTCTTCTTCAAATCAGTTGAACGTAGTTGTTTCAAATTCGCTGTCTGATTTGTTCACTGTGTATAATAAACGAGAAAGTCACTGTAGTGTTACCGTATTGAGATTGACAATTTTTTAAAAATGGCATGTGCTTATTTTATTCCGTTTATGTTCAGGTTGTGAATTTGGATGCACTGTTGACTGGAATTGACGGCCTGACACAAACATCATCCTGAAATGTTCTAATTGTTTGTAATTGCGACAAAATGTGACTAATTTGTTACAATATGTGTAATGTAATGTAACTCATTTTTTCAAGGTAGGATTAATGCGTTTTGTGTTTGATTTATTGTTTATTTTAGCTACATTTTTTAATTATTATCAATTCTCCCTGATATGCACTTTATCATGATTATTAATGTGTTTGGCCTCTATGATGTGTATCCAATTTGTCATTGTAAGTAGGGCTATGTTGTCATTTGGGCTGTATAGTTTGTCCCAAAAAAAATGGGTTGTATAGTCCAAAAAGTAAAGCCTATGTAGTTAAGCCTGTATTGTTAGTCCCTAAAAGTTGGGCTATATAGTTAGTCCCTAAAAAGTTGTCATTAAAAGTTGGGGTGTATATATGGTTAGTCCATAAAAAGTTGGGCATAAAAAAGTGGGTTGTATATACGGTAAGTCCATAAAAAGTTGGGCTTTATATATGGTTATGCTGTATATTTGAGTCCATTAAAAGTTGGGCATAAAAAGTTATACAAAAGTAGTTGGACCGCACATGGTTTGGGTTTGGGTTACGTGAAGTAGTGGACTGTGTTACGTTTGGGCTGAGTTATGTTTGGGCTACATGTTACGTTTGGGCGACATGATCCAATAATAATTGTCCTAATTTAAAATTTATGGTGCAATGCAAATGCAATCAATTTAAAAGAACATTGCATATAATACTTTAGAGATAATTTAGAACATGGACATTTAATTAAAAAGTTACAGTGGGTAATTATAACTTAACATTTTAATTCTGAACTTGGAATGCCCATTTGTATTGTCCTCCACCGTAACCCACCAAGTTTACCGCCATGTCGGTTGCGAAAATCAGCATTGCATATCCTCCTTCGGCAGCACCATATGACCGTCCGCTAACCCTGTATGGAAATAATTTCTTGGTAATCACCCTTGCCATCTCAATGGAAACTCTTGTTTCAGTTAGTAGCACGAAATCTGGCATATTTAACTCAATAGCTGATTTCATTTCTAGGATGAATGTTTCCCTCCCCATATATCTCGGCAGTTCCAGACCATGAACTTCCTTTTCTTGTCTGTCGGAAATGCACTTTCTTCGACCGACAACTTGATCGTGGTTATTCTGCCGTCTAATATGTTCGATGTGTTGGTGGTGCACGTAATTACCATGGTATTAGCACATAAAGTCCCATCGATGTTGAACAATTTGAAGTCGTTTCGATAACTACGGAGTTGCAGCAAGTGTTCCCCACTTGACAAATCACACTCTTCCTGGACTGTTGGTATGTGCGCACAAGGATCCATCAATTGCTTCACACACTTTGGGAATACGTGCTCCGACCCATACCCTTTGCAACCACCAGTAGTCGACATCAACCATTTCACAAACACTCTAAAAACCTTAGGCTGCAGGGCTAGGTCAGAAATGTCCGGTAACGCTGCTGGTGTAGCGTAATTGTTTGGAATGATTACTAGCAAATCACATTTGAATGATGAACCGTTGGCAAAGCACCTGGCCGCTGTTTCCAGGTCTACCGACCGCAGCGTAAGTTGACCCTCACTTGACAGGTTGGGGCTGGTTATCATAGCCAACAAACCTCTTTTCATTGGGTTCATATTGTATTTGGTTGTGATGTGGGATGGGTTGAATTGAAGTTTGGTTGTTTTCATAATTGTTGAGGAAAAATTTTGTGGTTTTTTAGATTTAGAAACCCTTATTTGGGAGACATGAATTTTGAGCTCGTTCTTCACCATTTTGTGTAACAGAAAATATGTTTAGTTTGACTACTTCCATTTGATGTATTTTATATTGTTGTCAAATTTTGCGCCATATAACTTAAATAATTCAATGGGTTTTCAAAATTGGCGGAAAATGAATCAAAATTGGCAGAAATTAAATCAAAATTGGCGGAAATTGAATCTCAATCTCGCGCCTATATCCTCATTTACCCCTCCCTGCAGAAATATTTGGTAAAACTTTCCAACCAATAACGGGGTCCCACAAATACAACCTCACATGTTCACTTTAAAGGCCGCCCCCCCCCCCCCTCCCTCCCCTACAGTTTTTTAATAATAATGAAGAACAAGTTCAGCATTTTAAAACTCACAAATAAGTACATAACTCTTGTAACTAAACATAAGTACTAAAACCTTCACATAACTGATACCACCGTCGAGCAATTTGGTATTAAAAAATAAGTCGTATTGCAGCATAAGTACAAATTTACTATTATGCATTGAAATTAAACATAAGTACAATAACAATCTTAAACTACAATTATTCATTTACTATTAAATGGAGAAATATTGCAATTTAGATGTCAATTAACTGAATACAAATTTAAATCCCATCCATTTCCATGATGTTCTCAGTTGTGTATTGCAGCCCCTCTTCTGAGGTCTCCCCTGGCTGGTAAGAGCAAATGACAAGTTCAGAAAATTGTACTGTTTTCAAGTTGAATTAGCAAAATTAACAACTTACCAGTATTTTAGCTCCTAGACAATACCCGGTCATAGTCGACGCTCGTTGAGTGAAGTAAGGTTTGACTTTTTTTTTCCAAAACAGAGCTACACCACCAACGCCCGTGTTCCATGTGCATAATACTTTGTACTTATTACCCATTGCTTTCTGTACCTCGTCCAGCTGTGTCGATTTTGCGCGCGCCTCTGTAACAAGCACCACAGTTGGGCAGAAGCGTTCATATAATTTTTTAAATTGCTTTTGTAAGATGGTCGATGTATGTCCCTAGAATTCCAGCACATCACCACGGAACCTGCACGAATCGTCGCCCATATACCACCTGTCTTACCTGCTTCACCAGATAGCGATATCCTGTAATACCTTCGACCTCTGTTCTGAGTACAACCACTGTGGACTTTCAATCTAACCATCAACATTGGATGCTGCATTTTGATGACATGTATTGCGTTGCTTGTGGCTCCAAAAAATATTTGTCTCTCCTGCGTTGGTGCGGAATAGATGCGGATGTTATCCAAATTCACTTTCGGTTTTAGATCAAATATTGGAGTCAACAATTTCGGAACCACCACCCCTTCTTCAATCTCCTCATGAGTTAAATACCACCTGTAGGGAATAATTTCAAGCCTTCAAAATCCCACTAGCTTGAACCCCACTGTGATCATACACTAAAGTACGGTGGCGTCCAAAAGGGAAGAAGATAGAGCAAAAGAGTCGCCAACAAGTTTTTTAGGAACTTGTAAACCGTTCACGAGGTGAAGGTTACACCCCTTAACGATCCAAGAGATCGTCAACTCCATAAGGTCTAGAACCAAATAAGGGTTCGGGGATGAAGGTACAAATCCAACCTAAAAGAGATTGAACCTGCCCTAATAATAGGCCTCTACTTTATTCAGATTGTATTCATGTGCGCTTTCTGATTAACATGCAATCAATAGGATTAACCCTAAACCTGTTTAATCTATGTTGGTTGAATTTAATGCACAAATAAACTATTATTGGCGATCACTTGAATTATAATCACAATTAACCCTAACAAGATTATTAATTATCTTATTAAGCGTGATTGCAAGTACCAATTCCCTTTAAACATGCAATAAAAGGTGATCAAGCAATAAAGAATAAATAATTTATCAAGCAACATAATCAATAATAATAATAATAATTATTATAATAATCATAATAATAATCATAATAAAATAATCATCATCAAAATAATAATAATAATAATATTCATAATCATCATAAATTATAACAATTATAATCATATTCATGTTCATGTTAAAGCATAATAATAATAGCAAGATCCTAGGCATGATACTAACAAGATTAATAACAAACCCTAACATGTCACTAAGCAATAAAAATCAAATCTTTAACCCTAACATGATACTAACAATCATAAATATTAGGAAGAACATAGGAAGCATCATAGGAATCATATTTAATATTAAAATTACCCTAGACATGATACTAGGAATATCATAATAACAATATAAACATGATGTCTACATCATAATATCAATTAATCAATTAAAGTACTTACTTTGATGCCTCGTACCTCTTTCTAATAACAAAATACACACGTTAGTAACTTCAAGGAAAATAATAAACAACAATTAAATTAAATAATTGAAATAGAGATTTGGGACCAAACCCTCAGAAATTAAACCTTTCACGTCTAGGGCGAAGGCAACTTCGAATATGGCTAGGTGTTTCTAGATCTTGCGAATGCGGAATTTTGTATGAGAAAACCAAAGTTTAGAGAAGAAAGATGAATGAGAGAGATGAATGATTAAGAGAAAATTAAAAGAATTGGTGTAAATTGGTGAATGATAGATGTAGATGATGAATGAAAACGGAGCTTTTAATACGATATTTATAGAGAAAACCAGCCAAAAAAGATAAATTAACAAAACAGAGTCTGACGCTCAGGAAACAGAGCTAGCGCCAACCCTGGCTAGCTGGCGCCAGGCACCAGCCTTAGCGCCAGGCGCCAGGCCTGGTTCCAGGCGCCAAGGCCTGGGGTTGGACGCCAAGCTTGATTTTAACGCGTTTTCGAAAATCCGATAAGTTTACCGTACTGGAGGATAAAATAATATAATTTCTTCGAAAATGTAATTTGATTTTGATTAAAACTCTGAAAAGTCAACAAAGTCAACTTATCAATGCTAATTGAATTAGGAATGAAAAGAACCTTCTAGAAGAATTTAGAAGACTAAAACCATTCCTAATTGCATTAGGAATGATAAATCATATTAGGCCCTCCCCTAGATCATTGGGCCGCATATAAAGCTCAAACCGGGCCCAGTTTAGTAAATCGGCCATAACTTCCTCAATATTTATCGGAATTGGGCTTATAATATATCGTTGGAAAGGTCTTTGCAAGCCCCATCCAACTACACCATTATTGGACCCATATCATGGACCAACCAAACTGGATTGGCTGTTTTCTTAAAATAAGTTTTCAAAAACAAAGAGAAGAGAAAAGAAATAAAACTTTCCGCAACACTAGACTTTCCACACTTTCACTTCATTCGATTATGATTCGACGTGAAAGGTACTCATCACTGGGTTTGGTTTTGGGGAGACACAAATGGGTGTCTACAGAAGCCCCCACTTTAACTGAGTTTTGAGAAACGCGAGTTTCGAAAATAAAAGTCAAAGTATCGATAGGGACGGAGAATGATTCAGAACATTCTGCGATCCTAAATCACTCTTGTAACGCCGATACCTGCAAAACTATCATTAGTTAAACAGATAAAAGAGTTAAGAAACGCATATCTTGCATCGTCGAGCACACGTCTCTGAAAGTAACCGATTGTTTTGATGACCTCCTGCAAGCTAGAGAATGCCATCCCGCTTGAAAACCGCTACGCTTGTAACTGCTTCAAAATTAGAAGATTGCTTCGCCTGAAACTATCCTCTCCCGCTATGATAATATTCCATGTCCAAGGGAATACTATCGAAGATTATTTCTCTTGAAACAATCTCTCATCCGCATTGATAATATTCCACATCCTAGGGAATACTATCGAAGATTATTTCTCTTAAAACAATCCTCATCCGCATTGATAATATTCCACATCCTAGGGAGTACCATCGAAGATAACTTCGCCCGAAATTACCTCCAGTTGTTTGTGACAACTTTCCGCAAACTAGGGAATGCCACCTTGCTGCTTTGACGTTCTGAACAAAGAGCTTCTTTTTCCCGCTGTGATAGTCTTCGAAAAGATCACTGCTTCTTAATGTTTGCTATGCCAGTACGTCGGCGCTTTGCTTCTTGTGAACCAGTATGTCGGTGCTTTTGCTGTGATGACAATCCTCTTTTCTTTGGGAATAGTTGCCAACACAACTCTTGTATGATGTATGACAATCCGATTTATGGAAAGTTGTCAATGCTTCGTAACAATCCATCCTTGGAAATATTGCCACGATGAAGCGACAATCCGTACCTCGAAAAATTTGCCAAAATCCAATTTTTGGAAAAGTTGCCAATGCTTCGTAACAATCTTTCATAAGAACTTTGCTACGATCGACAATCCACATCTTGGAATATAACTCTTGAAAGTAATCCACCTTGGAAACTTGCCAAACTCTATGCGACAATCCTTTTGGGAAAATATTGCCACAATTGACAATCCGCGTCTTGGAACATTTGCAAAAAAAGAGTCGATCGACAATCCACTTTGGGAAAATTTGCCACTTGCTGAAGACAATCCACATTGAGGAACTTTTGCCGAAATTTATGATGAGTAGAGACCTACGACAATCCTTTGGGAAAATGTGTCATAGGGAACTGGGTGTATGACAATCCAATCTCGGAAAACTTTCCAACGAGCCGATGAATGTATGACAATCCGAACTTGGAAAAACTTGCCAACAAAGAAGGAGCACGACAATCCACGCTTGGAAACTTTGCCAGAGATGACAATCCAATCTTGGAAAAATTGTCGTTGAAGAAGATGCACGACAATCCATTTTTGGAAATATTGTCAGTTGGGGATGACAATCCAATTTTTGGAAAACTTTTTCGTTTAATAAGAATGCGCGAAATCCATATTTGGAAATATTGTCGTTTAAGTGCTTGCTTTTGAACCGATTGTAATGAGCCAGTGTTTTAGGCGCTTAAGCTAAGTGAGACGATCTTTCGTCAGGTCGATCACTAATTGTAATCAAACCGACTACTTAATCATGTCAAATTGCTTATAGGGGCTAACTGGCGTACCAAGGAACCCGAAATTGCTGCATGAGGTCGAAATCACCTTTCTGAGAGGCTTCGAGCTCTGTCGTTGCTGAGATATTTCTGGCGCCAGGAATTGGAGTAGGGTCCTCCCTGTCCTGCTGCACCTGTATTTATTTTGACTATAGAACTTTGCCAATCTTTTTAATTATCTTAGGGTTGACCTAAGGTTTAGCATTGCTTGACTCATTGACTTGACATGAATCAAGGTATAAACTTGATTCGCTGATTGACTGACTCGAGGTTGACTCGACTAAAAGTGTTTGACATGTGTTACTCAAATCAAAGTGATATGACATGACATGAATCAATGTGTACATGACTCGTGTGTGCATTGTAATGTGATCGTGCGACTCGAAAATGCCAAAAAAAGCAAAAATTTTCCGTCAATTTTGTGGAGGGTACGGACTTTCTCCCGAAAAAGAAAGACGTGAAAAAGAAAATCAAAAGTTTGAAGAAGCATGTTGAATGAGCTTAGTCAAATGTTGTTTGATACTATCTCTCAAGGTTCAAGGATTAATCCATCCTAGGCTATCTCAACTGTTGACTCAATGATGAAAGCATTTAGGTAACTTAGGCACGGAGGCTAAGCACTTCATACTTTGTGATGCAATGATGATTATGATTGATGAGTGATGTTGATAAGGCATGCTTCAGCGTTGTGTTAAGATTTCATGACAAAGGGTTCCTAAAGGGAAAGTATATGGTCATGTATCTGTGCGGTGTGTGATAGTGACACTAAAGCTAGGCCGCAAGAGCTAAGTGTGTGGGAAAATATATTTTAAAAGTGTCAAATGGTGGTGACTCTTAGGCTAGGTAAGCTAATGATATAAGGATCAAGCCCCCCAAGTCTAGCTCTACATGAATAGGGATGAGCATAGGGAATCCCTTAATATGATCATGGTGTGAGTGTGTGAATGTGAATATGAATGCATGTTTATTACGGCCGCACCTCGATGTGAGGTTGCCTACGTATCCGTTAGGAATCAGGCCGAACGTAGCTCTAGCCAAACCTCGCACAAGTGTGTGTATACCTCAAAAAGGTCTTTTAAGGGTTGTAACGTGGTTAGGCTAAAGGTTATAGAAAAAAGGGATAAAGGCTCAAGGCCCTAGATAAGCCCCCAAGGTGTGCAACCTTGCTTTTAAATCTTTGTATTTTTATGCTTGAGTTTCTATTCTTTTTTAGCTCTTTTTGCTTCAGCATTTATTTTATTTTTATAAGTGTGGGCAATCCCGATCATGCGGTCTATCACTCACTTGGCATTCATGTTTCTCAGGCACGGTACCGAGCACTCGATAAGAGACGCAATCTGAGACGTGTTCTTATCGAAGATATTTTCATATCAAAGACATTGGAACACTTGCCCTTTTGTACACTTTTATTTATTTATTTTATTTTTTTTGCTATTTTGATTTTTTGAAATCACTAAGCTTTGTTCTTTGAAAATTGCATAAGTTGCACACCATCCCATCCCAAGGTTAGGTAGATGTAGGTTTAAAAAATAAGGATCTATCATTAGACGAGGCTCAAAGTGGCTTATGAAGAAAGGATGTATAATTGAAAGGTGAAAGGAGATGTGATGTGGCTACAAGGGGTGCCTCAAATCATTGGTATACCTTGTGCTTAATTCGACATGGATTTTTTCTTTTTTTTTTTTATTTTTTTTAAAAAAATTTTTTTTTTTTTATGCAATGCAATGTGATGATCATATATAAGGAAATAAATGCTCATTTTATTAAAAAAAGAAAATATATAATGATCCTACAAAATAAATCTAAAGAAAGAGAAAGGTGCCTATGCTAGACTTATTGGGGAAAGGAAAAAAATGAAGAAGAAATAGAAAAAAAGGGATCATGAAATCTTGTCATTGAAGCTCGCCTCTTCTCTTGTGTTGTTCGCGTCATCATCACCCAGTCTTCTCGCTAGCTAGAGGCAATGGAATTTTGTTTGCCTCTATGAGATCTTGAATGAGGTTTTGAAACCTGTAGCATTCATCAGTGGTATGACCGTTTCCTCGATGGTACTTGCAATAGGAATTTGGATTCCATCTCGAAGATCGATTTTCTTGTGTTGGATCCTCGGTAGGGCCAATAGGTTTGATTAATCCTCGATCATAGAGACGATCGAAAGCAGCATCGTAGGTCATTCCAATGGGTGTGAACTCTCGCCTGGGTTTCCTTTTGGATCCTTGATTGTCCATGGATAAGACACCATTATGGTCAAAGATACTAACATTATTACTAGAGTGGGAATTTTCGGAAGAAGAAGGATTTTCGTTCTTCTTTCCTTTCCAACCACCGTGGTTACTATTGTTAGTAGATTTTTGCTTTGCGAGGTCGTCTTCGATTTCAATTCTGATGTCATAAACGACCTTGAAAGTATTCAAGTTGTGTTGATATTTTAAGTGCTTTGAATACTTCTCTTGGAGATTCTTGATAAACATCCTCACAGACTCCTTTTCGGTGGGGACCTCAATCATCTTGGCAAAAGTTTCCCTCCATTTATTGAAGAAAGAAGTAAAGCCTTCATTCTCTTTTTGTCTTAGCATCTCAAGTTGTCTATGGTCGGTTTCAACTTGGATATTGCACTTGTACCTATCAATGAAAGCGTTTACTATCGATTCCCAGGTAGAGGTTTTCTCCTTGTTAAGGGAGAAGTACCATTGTTGGAAAACGGTTTCCAGAGATAGTGAGAACAGAGTAGGGAAGACCTTCTTATCGATACTCTTAATGTTCATTATAGTTTCAAAATCTCTTAGATGGAAGTAAGGGTTATCTGTTGCCTTGAATTTAGGGATGTCAGTGGCGTTGAACTTATGCGAAAGAAGTTCCTTGTCCAGCGAGACCCCTTGTGAACTCATGCCCTGAAATTTATAATCACTAGATAGCTTGCTTAGACTTTCTTGCATGAGGTTCATTTGTTGTTGCTTCACGGGATCATCAACCTTGAGTGCGAGAAGTTTCAGTTTTTCAGTCACGGTAGCTAGTTGATTCTTAAGATCATTGACTTTTTCTTGAGTTGCCATTATCTTCTTAGCCTTCCTCTTTTGACGAATTGGTTTATCAAAAAGTGAGACTTGAATAAAGAGGTTGTCCTTGATTAATCGCCCTTCTCTCCTCGACCAAGTACTGTGGAAAAGGAATTTGGGGATACTTATTGTTAATTATTTGACTCAAACTTTATTCAACATGCAATGGATGGAGGAAGTGAAGAAAGATGGAAGAATGTGAAGAATATTTAGGTGGAGGGATATGAAGAATTAGGAAAATAATGTACTCCCCCAACTCAAATGACGGAAAGACCTACTCATGCATGGACCTAAGACATGGCCATGGTGATGTACTCAACGTGTGTGCTAAGACTAGTTAGTGTAGATGGTGCGTTAAGACTCGTGTCATGACCATGTGGCTAGACTATGTGACTAAGACTCCATTAATGACTCAACAAGGTGTTATTGACAGCGAAAACTAACCGAATTAATTAGCAAACTGGTTAATAAGACCTTAGGTGATGACTCGACAAATAATCCGAACTGTTGGCCAAGCGACAGGACTGGCGTCACAATTTGGAGGTTGGCGCCAGACAACATAGCTGTCATCAGGCGCTACACACCATAGTGTGGCGCTACAGCTCAGACCTTGGCGCCAATAGTGGAGCTTCGGTCTGGGACTGTTTTCGGTGTTATTAGTCAACTGGGGTATGCCTAAAGTCATACTAGGTCAATTTCGATTAAAATATTAGACTTTATTGACTCAAATTAATTAATTAATTAGGCAAAGTTCTTTAAGTCATTAATTTATTCTCATCACAAGTCAACAAACGGTTAAGAGAAACATCGGATATATATGCAATACAATTAGTCAAGTAGGCACAACATGATGCAATGAGTTCGCAACCTAACCATGGCTCTAGTTCTCTAAAGTTCGGGATATGGTTTAGTCAAAGAGGGTCCATGGTTAATTGTCCGGATGCACCGCGCGGAAGCCTAACCGTGAAGGGTTGGCGCGAGTGGATGGGACACCGCAAGCTTTAGAACAAACTCGCTTCCACGGTTTGGTGAATTCAACATCTCGGATGTACCCTTTGTTGCACGGAGCGTTCAATCAGGTAGATGGAGCATGAATTCCCAGAGGGTTATGACCATATGTAGAACACATATGGGTTTCAGAAAAGTGAGAAAAAATTCAATCAGGAAGTAGGATCGAGCAAACAATACGAAAAACCGGTCGAAATTAGAACGCATATTTCTGGCTCGGTATTGGGGGAAATACTAGTGTCTGGCGCCTAAAAGTATGGCGCCAAGCTCTGGCCCCTGACGCTACTTCCCACATGCCTCAGCAGCTTTCTATGCTCGATAAAATCCTCCAGTTTCGCGCGGTGTTATTTCAGTCCTAGTTGTGAAAGACATTCCTCAAATTTCCTACGTGTAAAATCCTATGTTTTTGACTCATTACGGATGGTCTTTCCAATGAGATCCTTTTTATGCATATGACAATAATGTTAATCAAAATTACGCACATGAAATACTTAGAACTTTACGAGTCTCATCCACTCATTCTAAATCATTGCCGAAACAAATTCAGGAATTAAAATAGAAATCCTCCCCAGTGGAGTCGCCAAAAAATGTGGGGAATAATTTAAAGCCTTCAAAATCCCACTAGCTTGAACATCACTATGATCATACACTAAAGTACGGTGGCGTCCAAAAGGAAAGAAGATAGAGCAAAAGAGTCGCCAACAAGTTTTTTAGGAACTTGTAAACCGTTCACGAGGTGAAGGTTACACCCCTTAACGATCCAAGAGATCGTCAACTTCATAAGGTCTAAAACCAAATAAGGGTTCGAGGATGAAGGTACAAATCCAACCTAAAAGAGATTGAACCTGCCCTAATAATAGGCCTCTACTTTATTCAGATCGTATTCATGTGCGCTTTCTGATTAACATGCAATCAATAGGATTAACCCTAAACCTGTTTAATCTATGTTGGTTGAATTTAATGCACAAATAAACTATTATTGGCGATCACTTGAATTATAATCACAATTAACCCCAACAAGATTATTAATTATCTTATTAAGCGTGATTGCAAGTACCAATTCCCTTTAAACATGCAATAAAAGGTGATCAAGCAATAAAGAATAAATAATGTATCAAGCAACATAATCAATAATAATAATAATAATAATAATAATAATAATAATAATAATAATAATAATAATAATAATAATAATAATAATAATAATAATAATAATAATAATAATAATCATAATAATAATCATAATAAAATAATCATCATCAAAATAATAATAATAATAATATTCATAATCGTCATAAATTATAACAATTATAATCATATTCATGTTCATGTTAAAGCATAATAATAATAGCAAGATCCTAGGCATGATACTAACAAGATTAATAACAAACCCTAACATGTCACTAAGCAATAAAAATCAAATCTTTAACCCTAACATGATACTAACAATCATAAATATTAGGAAGAACATAGGAAGCATCACAGGAATCATATTTAATATTAAAATTACCCTAGACATGATACTAGGAATATCATAATAACAATATAAACATGATGTCTACATCATAATATCAATTAATCAATTAAAGTACTTACTTTGATGCCTCGTACCTCTTTCTAATAACAAAATACACACGTTAGTAACTTCAAGGAAAATAATAAACAACAATTAAATTAAATAATTGAAATAGAGATTTGGGACCAAACCCTCTGAAATTAAACCTTTCACGTCTAGGGCGAAGGCAACTTCGAATATGGCTAGGTGTTTCTAGATCTTGCAAATGCGGAATTTTGTATGAGAAAACCAAAGTTTAGAGAAGAAAGATGAATGAGAGAGATGAATGATTAAGAGAAAATTAAAAGAATTGGTGTAAATCGGTGAATGATAAATGTAAATGATGAATGAAAACGGAGCTTTTAATACGATATTTATAGAGAAAATCAGCCAAAAAAGATAAATTAACAAAACAGAGTCTGACGCTCAGGAAACAGAGCTGGCGCCAGGCACCACCCTTAGCGCCAGGCGCCAAGGCCTGGGGTTGGACGCCAAGCTTGATTTTAACGCGTTTTCGAAAATCCGATAAGTTTACCGTATTGGAGGACAAAATAATATAATTTCTTCGAAAATGCTATTTGATTTTGATTAAAACTCTGAAAAGTCAACAAAGTCAACTTATCAATGCTAATTGAATTAGGAATGAAAAGAACCTTCTAGAAGAATCTAGAAGACTAAAACCATTCTTAATTGCATTAGGAATGATAAATCATATTAGGTCCTCCCCTAGATCATTGGGCCGCATATAAAGCTCAAACCGGTCCCAGTTTAGTAAATCGGCCATAACTTCCTCAATATTCATCATAATTAGGCTTATAATATATCGTTGCAAAGGTCTTTGCAAGCCCCATCCAACTACACCATTATTGGACCCATATAATGGACCAACCAAACTGGATTGGCTGTTTTCTTAAAATAAGTTTTCAAAAACAGGGAGAAGAGAAAAGAAATAAAACTTTCCGCAACACTAGACTTTCCACACTTTCACTTCATTCGATTATGATTCGACGTGAAAGGTACTCATCACTGGGTTTGGTTTTGGGGAGACACAAATGGGTGTCTACACCACCGTAAAAAGACAGTCACCCCATTGTGCAAATATCCATCCAAGTCAGATATGAATGGTATGTACGCCGGCAAGGGTTTACCGTCACCCAAATCCATAACAGAGCCACTACACCCTGCTCTTGTTGTTGTCAAAACACGGCCTATTAATTCTTCTCTTACAGTTTCAGCGCTTAGTGGTGTTTTACTGACCAACTGAAAGTTGTTCTCATAATATCGAGTTTCATCAAACTCAATCTCTGGTTGGTCCTCTGTTTCGTACTTACCAAAGTACAGTGTTGGCTCGGTCGGGTGGATGTGTACAGATAATTGTGGAGGGTTTCCTACGACTAATTTCATCACTTTTGAAAGAAGAGCTTTCACATTCATCTTGAATTTGGAGTTTCAATGGTTTCGAAAGAAATGGTGATGTTGGGATGTTGACAAACGGGGGTAAAAATTAATTGTAATCAATATCTAATGTAATTGTGGTCGTTGATGATGTTACCGTTGGTGGAGAAATTTCAAATTGAAATTAAAAAACATTTGTTACAACATTCCCCCCATAAAAGAAAAGATATTTATAATTTTTAATGTTTTTAAAGTAGTGGGGCTGGATCTCAAGCTTAGGGTAAACATGTGTTCTTTTATCGAGTTAATGGTTTGAAAGTTTTCGGTTTGTAACTAGTCGGTTTGTAACTTGGCAATCATAGGAAGTGGGAATTCACATTACAATTAGGGACAAAGCAACGTAGGGAGTTGTAAACCGTTCACGGATCATAAAACCCAACCACGATAACGAGAAAACGACGAATTACAGATCATAGGAAGTGGGAATTCACATTACAATTAGGGACAAAGCAAAGTAGGAATTGGGAATTCATAGTGGCCTCTACTTGACTTAATATCAAGAACCTAAACCGGTTGTCCAAAGTATCTTATTAGGCGTTATTTTCAGTTACATAACATGCAATATGGTGATAAAAAATAATAATAGAATAAACATTAATTCAACAATAATAATGTTAGTCAAATCAAATAATAATAATAACCCTAGAGTTACAAGGGTTTAGAGGGTCAACGGTTTACAACATGAACTTAAAAATCAATATAACACATTACAGCTTATCAGCTAATGTAGACATCGGATTTTCACTAAACCCGCATCATGTAATTCACTAAACATCAACTACACCTTGACCATTTATTTTAAAATGACCTGCATTGGGTTCGAGTACAGGTGAGGAACAAATCCGGATTGTCCTTTCCCAAATCTCCTGGTTTTCATTGTATTTCTTTTCAACAAATAATCTTGTGCTCATATTGTTGTTCCATGTTTTCCCTAAAGCAAGCCGAACCCTGACACCATTTGTGATTATTGTTAATCCATAATCTCTTTGCTCATTAGGGTTCACTTTCACAGTTTCATTAACTGCTACCGCGACCAGATCATATTTTTCAGCAAGTGATCGAAGACCACTTGAGAACACGTTAACAATAGATGTCCTCTCCTTCATTGACTCACGAGTGTTATGGAAATGAAAGCGGCATATGCTTGGTACCGAGTCTATGACTACAACACGGTACCTTCCGTCGTCCTTGACTAATTCTTCAACCAACTGAAGGGTCTCAATTAACTCGTACGGTGATTCTACCTGTTTCACTAATATTCTCTTCAGAGGATTAAGATCTGGGGGTGGAAATGAACCGAATACGTGTGGAACCATTTGAGCGAGCCTACCAGCAGGATAGTTAGCAACTGATGTGACGTACACTGCAAAGGAGGAAAGTCCTCCCATCGCTACATCAAGTTGAGCAGCTAACATTAGTTGCAAGGAGATCTGGGTTTTACCGGTTCCCTCATCCCCACATATCTCGGTGATGTGACCTGAACGAAAACCCTCCTCCAGGATGTGGTCTATTGAATTGCATTTTGTACAACATACACCGACCATTTTCACAACAACTAAATGAAACTAATCGGTGGAATTGGTATGAAAATAATAACACAACGGGTGCTCTATATAGACCCGTCACGTGACTTAATCGAACTGACAACTTAACCGAACTGGATCACTGAACTTAACCGCACCAAACTCAAAACTTAACCGTACTGGATCACTAAACTTAACCGAACTCACAACTTAACTGAATTGGATCACTGAACTTAACCGAATTGGAACACTGAACTTAACCAAATTGGATCACTAAACTTAACCAAACTCACAACTTAACCGAAATCACAACTTAACCAAACTCACAACTTAACCGAACTCACAACTTAACCGGACTGGATCACTGAACTTAACTGGACTCACAACTTTACCTAACCAAACTGACAACTTAACTTAACTGGCGGATCACTGAACTTAACCGAACTCACAACTTTACTTAACCAAAATCACAACTTAACCGAACTGGATCACTAAACTTAACCAAACTCACAACTTTATTTAACCAAACTCACTACTTAACCGAACTGGGTCACTCGACTTAACCGAACTGACAACTTAACCGAACTGGCTCACTAAACTTAACCGAATTCGACTTAACCGAACTTTACCGTACTGGATCACTAAACTTAACCGAACTCACAACTTTATTTAACCAAACTCACTACTTAACCGAACTGGGTCACTCGACTTAACCGAACTGACAACTCAACCGAACTGGCTCACTAAACTTAACCGAACTCGACTGAACCAAACTTAACCGTACTGGATCACTAAACTTAACCAAACTCACAACTTTATTTAACCAAACTCACTACTTAACCGAACTGGGTCACTCGACTTAACCAAACTCACAACTTAACCAAACTGGCTCACTAAACTTAACCGAACTCGACTTAACCAAACTTAACCGTACTGGATCACTAAACTTAACCAAACTCATAACTTTACCGAACTAGATCATTGAAGTTAACTGAACTGGATCACTGAACTTAACCAAACTCACAATGTAACCGAACTAGATCACTCGACTTAACCGAACTGACAACTTAACCGAACTTGACAACTTTACTTAACCGAACTCACAACTTAACCGAACTGGATCACTGAACTAAACTGAACTGACAACTTTACTTAACCAAACTCACAACTTAACCGAACTGGATGACTCGACTTAACCGAACTGACAACTTAACCGAACTGGATCACTAAACTCAACCGAACTCACAACTTTACCGAACTCAACTTAACCGAACTCGACCTAAATCTAATTTTGAACGTATACATATTTGCAGTTTGGGATGTAAAAAATTTTCTACTTTCGTATGTATATAATTACAAATTTCGGATTTATATATTACCTCTTTAATTTCAATTTTAGGATGCCTCGTACAGTTGGAAAGTTTACGTCATAATTTGATTTCACAGTCCAACTTTCAACAAAAACTATATTAGTTGGTTTGTAAGTATTGTTAGATCACTCCTTAGTCCCTTCCTTGTTTTATGGTTACTATAGTACTACAACAAGTGCCAGAGGTGTAGTCTTGTCTGCAACTGCTTATTGAAGGAACAGACGAAACAGGTGGGTATACACATTGAAACCGCACACGATTACCAAAGTTGTACTTGATTTCTTTTTACTAATTTTGTTTTAATTTTGAAATATGTTCTAGTTCAATCTTTTGCTTCACTGGTTGACACTTCACTTAATCAAGTGCAAAAGTTTAAAATTAAAATATTTCCAAGTTATTGAAACTTTCAATTAATTTAAAAGAAACAACCATGTGACATAACAAATACTTTTCAATACAACTCAGAACACATACGCGACACAGTTATCTTCCAATATAAGAGTCTCTTAACTTGCATTGTAATATTCAAACTTCGTCTTCCCATATCCAACCATGGCTGTCTATCGCGAACATCGTGATGGCACTCCTAAATTTTATTTTACAAACCCCCACAAGCAACTCCAAATATTCGTCTGGAAATGAACACCAATGAATTCTCATACTACTGGCAATCAAATGATAGAACTATTCCATCATCAAGGGAATCACTATGACGGATCCTCATGGACCCCGAACAGAGGTTCGAACCAGGTGTTTTTGTGAATGGCACATAGCAATGGTCGTGGTGTCATGAGACCTGGCCATTTCCCTAGCGTCTTCGATTGCTTGTCTCTTTTTGAAGAGTTTGATGTGCTCCTTAACTACCACTGCGATACACCAAGTGAAGATCCTGAGGAACCTATCCTTCCAAACTATCTTCTCCATTTACTTGACCCGGAACCCGTCCTTGATTTCTAATCACCCCCACATAGGATGCAAACAGGTGAGGTTCGTATTGAGATGGGTCCCTTTACAGACGGCCTTCAATATGTTTTGTTGCCCACTTCATTTCGCTACATCCTAAAAATCATGGTCCTGACTCTATTCAACAACGATGAACCAAAACACCACACTGCAGTCATTCAAAGCTACAACGTCTCAAATTACCCTCAGTTCGAATATATCCCACCAAATAGCTCCCTTATTTGCTGGAATGTCCGTGGTGTAGGACGCCTGTCATTTATTGAAAATTTCAATACCATTTACCGGGTTTGCAATCCCCAGATTGTAATTCTGTTTGAAATTAGAAACATTGTAAGAAATCTCAGTGAAATAGTTCATGTACTGCCTGGAAATTACCGGTTTTTCCATTCTCATCTCCGTTCGTACAAGGGGGGAGCTGTCATGCTATGGAAGGCCGGGGATGTTAGATGTTCACAACGCCAACAATGTGCAAGCAGCCAAATGTTACTTGATGTTAATGTTAAGGTAATTGGATTTTCATTAAGTTTAGTGAAACTGATACGTGGCATGTTTATTTTTACACAGGTCACCCTATATAATGGAGACGCGTGATGAGAAGGACAGGGGTGATGACTGCGTTATGGGTAGAACAAATGTTGTTTAAAATAAATTAACAACTTAGTTTGTGTTTGTCCTCATGTACTTAAGTCTGAATTCGTAATGTGTTAGTCAATTAGTTGCAAGTGGTAGTGGTTTGTATGACTTAAAACCATATTTTATTTGTATACTGTTTGAACTAGTTACTCTTGTAATGTGTTGGTAGTGTAATAGGTTTATTTGGAATTTAAATATTAATGATGATATTGCTGAAATTGTTGGAATTGCTTACACTTAAACAAAAAACGGAGTTTAAATTTCGTGTGTTAATGTTATATGCAAGCCGGCTAAAAAACAAACCTAATACCATCATAAAACTACCAGAATTACACAACTATTATCGAAAAATGGTGAAGTTTGATTTCACCCTTAAACAACACTTTAATGTTGGAGTGTCCCCCATAAACAACACTTTAATATTGGAGTGTCTCAAAGTTTTTTTTAACGAACTAGAGAACTTAAGTGTTTCGTCTGGTAATCCAAAACGATTAATGATCGTTAACCTTTAGAACCGTAAAACACAATGGTGCACGAACGCTAGAAGTGAGTACTTACTACAAGTGTTTCAATGTAATTAGACTAAATAACAAAGAAATACATTTATAGAGTCAAGGTTGATCTCCCTTTTGCGTGTTTTAATGTTTATGCCTCTCTTACACTTTGATATATTAAAACTTGAATCACTTTTACCTAAGTTTTGGGTGGGAAAATTGGGATACCACATGATACTGAAAAATTTCGACCAGATCTCATTACCAATTTGCTTGATTTTATATAGGGGTAGTTGTAGGCTTCAGTAAAAGGCTACTAGTATTAGACTTGGTTAGTATGTGTTATCTAATCAATAGTTGATTTGTTTCAATATAGGGTGTAGTAGTACTAGATTTGTTTCAGTTGTAGTATTAAGTTAACTTTAACCCCCTCGGTAAAAGTGACATATATTAGTATTCACTTCACTTAATAAATATTTCATGTAAATTACGTATCCTCATTGGTTACATTATTATATTATTATTATTATTTCAGCTTGTAAATATTATTTAATTATTATCAATCTGTACTTGTAAATATTTTAGCAAATTATATGGAAATAGTAAAGTAATCTCCCCATTTACTATAATATTTGTTCCTTTTGGTACGGCATAAATTATTTATTAAGTGAAGTGAAATACTAAGGGCTCGTTTGGTTGAATGTAGGAATTGCAAATTCCTTGGAAAATTGATTTCCCATGAAATTGAACTTCCTAGGAAATTCTAAAAAGTGTTTGGTTAACTAAGGGAAGTGGAAATTCCCATGGGAAGTTCCACTTACCTAGGTCCCCCTAGGTAATTAACTTCCCCCATTTTGTGGGAAGTGGAAATTCATGGGAATTTCTACTTCTCATGAATTTGTCAACCAAACAACTTCAAAGAATTTCAATTCCTAGGATTTTCAACTTCCCATGTTTTTATTTGTCAACCAAACAACCCCTAATATATGTAACTAATTAAACTAATTTATAATGAAATAAGTAGAAACTAACAATACTTGAGTGTTGGTAACTACTAAATTAAACATAAGTGACAATAAAGAAGTTAATTAAGAAACATCTAAAATATGTAATAGTTTTTGTTAGAAGTGAAACGGCTTAATTTTTTTATTTTTTTTATAAGTTCAAAAACATAACTTTGATACAAAATATGTAATAGTTTGAGGATTAATTAAGGGTCAGTTAATTTAAGGCCATTTATAAATTAAATAAGCCTCTCAGTTGCTTTTACAATGGTTCTGATTAAAATTTGTTATATTATCAATGCACCGAAATATTATTGAAATAAATTGCTAATTTTGTTTGGGTTAAATTGCCCCATTTTTCATCATAACTTTATACGTGTTCAAATTCAATTGGCGAGGTTAGTACACACGTCCGTAGCAGCACTATAAAACCACAATCCCACCACGAACCTCAAATACAAAACACAAAACCTAAGTCATAATCCTCTCCCCATGGCCTCAACCCAAAACTTCATCCTTGTGAGTTCCTCTAAAGGCAAGAGGCCGATGAAAGTTGCTCAGACGTACAAGCGCCGTCATCGGACTTTGGTTTCCAAAGTTCTGACGAAAAATGCTAGTAAGACACTTGCTACAGGGCCTAAGACAAGGAAAGAAGAGATGAAAGCTAGGCCATCCCTTCTCACAAACATGGCCAACACTCCTACACCCCCCAAAGTACGAGAGGGGGTCTACATCAGCTTCGCCTGTGGTTGTCGACGACGTTATGATTCAAGACGAGGAGCAGGATGAGTTTAACCCAGATGATGTTGACTTGAATGGGGTTAACCGTCCATTCCCAGCTGATGTTGTTGTGTTCACTATCATTGTGAGAGGTCGTAGCCCTGGAGATGTCGGAATTCTTTATGACATAAGGAGTGATGAAAACTTTGTGTCCATCTATGAAGATTATGCTTCGAGGATTGATGTTCAGTCATCAAGGATAAGGCTCCATTTTCGTGGATCCATCATCGCGTCTTGGGCTATTGCTGGGGAAATCGGAATTCAATCTGGAGATGTGATTTATGTCCGGGGACTGGTAATGTATTCCTACAGTAATGTTATTCTCATGGTTAATTTATTTTGATATATTGTAATGTTTTGTTTGTTTATTTATTTTAATATCCTGGAGTGATCAACACAAACACTCGCATCAAAATATTCATCATCAAGAACACCGGGCATCGTCACAAGGTGAAGCGTAGGGTGCAGGGCAAGTTAGACACCCCGATGAATAGGTTGTTCCACATTTGGGCTCGGAAGATTGGAGCAGATCCAACTACTCTCCTTTTCATGCACGAGGATTGCGAGGTTACGACAATGGAAACAATCAGAGATGCCAATATCCTCAATGGGGATAAGGTGTATGAACTCCCTAATCGTAGAATTTAAGTGGTTCCGGGAGGACGGTTGTCGGAGTCCAGTGTAGCTTCCACTTGGGCTTATAGTTGTCTTTTGCTTGAGTTTTAGTATTTGTGAATCCTTTTGGTTGGGCTTTAGTATTTCTGGATCCTTTAACTTGGGTTGTAGTATATGTGAACCCTTTTTCTTGGGCTTAGTATTTCTGGATCCTTTTGGTTGGGCCGGACATTTATTAGTTTGGTTGGTTCGGGTTTAGTAATTGTTGGGCCCTTTGTGAAGCCTTTTGTGATGACGATCCAATTGTTGATGGTAATGTATATCTAGCCCAGTAGTATGTAATATAAGCCCACAGTATGTAATATAGCCCAGTATCTATCAATGTGAAATTAGAAATAAGATCCTTTGTGTAGATTTTATATTTATTGAACAAAAACATTTATGTACTTAGCACAAAAACACTATTCGCAAAAATAATACTGATACATTAACTATTCCACATTACACTGGTTAAATAACAAGCCCATTTTTTTGACAAAAAAGGGCATTTTTGTGACAAAAAAGGCCCAATAAGTGACAATTCAATCAAATTATCAACTTTTTTTTTGCCGCAATAACTAACATAACAAAAAATTAGGAAATTTAAAACATTACAAAAATTACTAAAACATACGGCCAGAGAATGCAAATTGTAGGGCATAACTTCAAGCCTTTAAAATCCCACTAGCTTGAACCCCACTGTGATCATACACTAAAGTACGATGGCGTCCAAAAGGGAAGAAGATAGAGCAAAAGAGTCGCCAACAAGTTTTTTTAGGAACTTGTAAACCGTTCACAGGATGAAGGTTACACCCCTTAACGATCCAAGAGATCGTCAACTCCATAAGGTCATGAACCAAATAAGGGTTCGGGGATGAAGGTACAAATCCAACCTAAAAGAGATTGAACCTGCCCTAATAATAGGCCTCTACTTTATTCTGCTCGTATTCATGTGCGCTTTCTGATTAACATACAATCAATAGGATTAACCCTAAACCTGTTTAATCTATGTTGGTTGAATTTAATGCACGAATAAACTATTATTGGCGATCACTTGAATTATAATCACAATTAACCCTAACAAGATTATTAATTATCTTATTAAGCGTGATTACAAGTACCAATTCTCTTTAACCATGCATAAAAGGTGATCAAGAAATAACAATAAAATAATAAGCAACATAATAAATAATCATTATCATAAAAATAAATTATAATTGAAATAATCATGATAATAATCATAAAAGAAAATAATCATCATATTAATAATATTCATAATCATTATAACAATTATAATCATAATTATATTCATGTTAATATTAAAGCATAATAAAAGTAAGATCCTAGGCATGATACTAACAAGATTAATAACAAACTCTAGCATGTCACTAAGCATTAAAAATCAAATCTTAACCCTAACATGATACTAACATGAATAAATATTAGGAAGAACATAGGAAGCATCGTAACAATCATATTTAATATTAAAATTACCCTAGACATGATACTAAGAATATCATAATAACAATATAAACATGATATCTACATTATAAAATCAATTAAAACCACTAAAGTACTTACTTGGATGCCTCGTACCTCTTTCTAATAACAAAATACACACGTTAGTAACTTCAAGGAAAATAACAATCAAAGCAATTAAATTAAATAATTAAAATAGAGATTTAGGACCAAACCCTCAGAAATTAAAACCTTTCACGTCTAGGGAGAAGACAACTTCGAATATGGCTAGGTGTATCAAGATCTTGCGAATGCGGAATTTTGTATTAAAAAAGCAAGAAAGAATATTTATTCTAAAGAATGAATGATGTTGATGATTGAAAGAGATGAATGCTTTTAAAAGAATTGATGATTCTTGGTGAATGAAAACGGTGTTTTAGATACGATATTTATAGAGAAAATCAGCCAAAAAAGATAATTTAACAAAACAGAGTCTGATGATCGCAAAAACACCTTGGCGCCAGCCCTGGCTAGTTGGCGCCAGGACCAGTGGCTAGCGCCAGGCGCCAATGGCTAACGCCTGGCGCCAATCCTGGTTCCAGGCGCCAAGGCCTGGGTTTGGACGCCAAACTGACTTTAAACGCGTTTTCGAAAATCTGATCAATTTCCCGTACTGGAAGATAAAATAATATAATTTCAGTCGAAAATGCTATTTGATCTTGATTAAAACTCTAAAGAGTCCTAATTGAATTAAGAATGAAAAGAACCTTCTAGAATGTTCTAGAAGACTAAAACCATTCCTAATTACATTAGGAATGATAAATTATATTAGGCCCTCCCCTAGAACATTAGGCCGTACTTAAAGCTCAAACCGGACCCAGTTTAGTAAATTGGCCATAACTTCCTCAATATTCATCGGAATTGGGCTTATAATATATCGTTGGAAAGGTCTTTGCAAGCCCCATCCAACTACACCACTATTGGACCCATATCATGGACCAACCAAACAGGATTGGCTGTTTTCTTAAAATAAAGTTTTCAAAAACAGGGAGAAGAGAAAAGAAATAAAACTTTCCGCAACGCTAGACCTTTCCACACTTTCGTTTCATTCGATTATGATTCGACGTGAAAGGCACTCATCACTGGGTTTGGTTTTGGGGAGACACAAATGGGTGTCTACAGAAGCCCCCACTTTGACTGAGTTTGGAGAAACGCAAGTTTCGAAAACGAAAGCCAAAGTAACGATAGGGATGGAGAATTATTCAGAACGTTCTGCAATCCTAAATCACTCTTGTAACGCCGATACCTGCAAAACTAGCGTCAGTTAAACAGATAAAAGAGTTAAGAAACGCGTATCTTGCACCGTCGAGCACACGTCTCTGAAAGTAACCGATTTGTTGCTGCTGCTGTTGTTTCGATGACCTCCTGCAAGCTAGAGAACGACATCCCGCTTGAAAACCGCTACGCCTTGTAACTGCTTCCAAATTAGAAGATTGCTTTGCCCGAAACTATCCTCCCCGCTATGACAATATTCCACGTCCAAGGGAATATCATCGAAAATTATTTCTCTTGAAATAATTCTCATCTGCATTATGATCATCTTCCATGCCTCAGGAACTATGATCGAAGACAACTTCGCCCGAAATTACCTTCAGTTGTTTGTGAAAACTTTCCGCAAGCTAGGGAATGATGCCAAAGACATCTTCTCTTGAATTCATCCTCATTTGATGCGATAATTTCCCAAAGGAAATTACCGAAGATCCACGCCTGTCGATCTTTAAAAGTTCGCCTGAACTTGCCTTCGCTATGCCTATACATCGGCGCTCTTTTGCTTTGAACCTGTATGTCGGTGCCCTTTGCTCTTCAACCTATATGTCGGTGCCTTTTGCTCTTGAACCTATATGTCGGTGCTTTTTGCTAACGAGCCAATGCTTAGGCGCTTTAAGCTAAGTGAGACGATCTTTTCATCAGGTCGATCACTTTACGTTATCAAGCCGATTACCTAATCATGTCAAATTGCTTAGAGGGGCTAACTGGCGTACCAAGGAACCCAAAATATATTGCAGAAGGCTAGCACAACCCCAACAGGTGGCTGGCTGCTTTGGCGTCGCTGAAAATCCATCAGCGCCAGCCATATGGCATTAGCGCCAGGCGTTGGCGTTTGCGTCAGGCGCCAAGCACAGAACGTGACTCCAATGCCTAGGGACTGGCGCCAACACGGAATCTTCTTTAAATTCCCATCTGTTGTTCATTTCTTGCTCTAGTTTGTCGCGAAACTGCCCGAGAGAAGTTCGAAAACTTCAATTGATCGTTGCTCACTCGTTTCTCAACTGAATTCGCTCAAATTTGTTGCAAATTGAAGCTCTTTTCATCTATATTACCGATCTATGTAAGTTTTCCTCGAACTCACACCGGTTTTCATGAATTCTTGGCATGTTTATTCACGAATTTCATGAAAATTCGAAATTTATAATGCTCAATTTGCTTTGTTTATCAAGTTTTATGCCATGAAATTGCTTGTTTATGTTTGTATATTTCTTTGGGAGTAATTTGAGACTTGTTTGACTCAATTTGGTGAAGAAATGAGCAATCCGCCATTGTTGGACCTCTTAAGGTCGTGAAGAACAATGTGGCTTATTCTTGATGTTTTTGCTAGCAATTCTTGTTCAATTTGTCACAATAATCACTATAGTGTTGCAAGAAATTGTTTGATTGCTTGAAAAAATGTTGTCATGCTCAATTTGAATTTGTGCTCTGTTTTAGTACTACGTGCTCTGTTTTCTGCGAACATAATATCATGCGGCTTAGGCGAACCTTAGATATTATAGAACCTTAATTCATGATGATTCTGCACAATGTAGCATGGCTAGACAATGATGTTCAGGTTCACAGTCCCGAAACACTAGACGGGAGCATGAGCCCGTGGAGGACGACACCACACCGTCCACTTCGCTTGGTCGATTCCCGGAGTGGGATGAGCAGACCCTGTTCTTTGCCCCTGTCCACCACATTTCTGAGAGGGTGAGATGGGGAACCGAGCCTGGGAGGACACGGCACCATGGCTCTGGCTATGATGGTCTAGGCGATTTGTATAGGATGCATATCGCCAAAGACCGAGAGACGAGACTCCTATGGGAGTCCTGTGGACTAGTTGCCTTGTTTGAGACCTCCGAGGCTATGGTCACCTCCAGCGGGGGTCACCATGTAGTACGCGCTTTGGTGGAGTTCTTCTGAGATACCACCAACACCTTTCATTTTCCTGGGGTGAGATGATGGTCACTCCTACAGACTTCAGTCTCATCACAGGACTGGAGTTTACTTCTGTGCCGCTGCCGTTCGACGGCGGGATCGACGTCTTTTCTCCAGAGGTCGAGGAGCTGTTGGGGTCGATTGTTGTTCGAGCCCGAGCTGAGGTCGAGACGACTCAGTTCAGTGCTAGGGGAATTCGCCGCTCGACGCTAGCAGCGGCCCTTGATGACGATGCGACCACCCGAGAGCAGCGGGTGCGCATTTTTGTGCTGATGTTGTTGTCAGGGACATTCTCCCCTGACAGGGGTAGTAGGGCGTTGCTTTACTACCTCCCTACTGTTCGCGATCTCCGGCGGATCGGGACTTATGACTGGGCCAGCTTGGCCTACACTGACTTCGTTCGCGCGCTGAGGGACTCGTGTCGCCACCGGTCCTTTAGGACGAACGTCACTTTGTCTGCTTTCTGGAAGGTCATAGAGGTAAACATTATTCCCTATAAAGTTTAGCCCTACCCGTTAGTCAGCACTTACTCACGCTTTTAACTTCTTGTAGATCTGGTTCTACGAGTACTTCCCTTCCATTGCGCCGGCGAGACCATCGCCGAGGGGGTATCCGGTGAGCGCCTCTTGGGGCGGCCACCATGTGGACCTGTCTACTGCACGTGTCCGGAGTCGGATCATCTCGGTACGACTTTTAGTGTTTATCTCGCTCTTCTGTGATGTTTTGGACATGTTCTTACCCGATTGGTGTCTTTTATAGGGACCTGAGGTAGTATACCGACCATGGGGCGGTTGGACAGTCCCTGGATTAGCCGCACAGTACTCTGCTGAGCGCCGCTACTTTCTGGGGACCTATGGAGCGGTTGTATATTTAGGGGAGAGAGTTGCTATCCAACACTCTTCTGACGTTTTCGTCGTTCCTGCCCCTCCGCCGCGTCATATGTTCGACGAGAGAGAGTTATCGAGCATGGCTGAGGAGTCTGGTTCCCTTTCGCGGTCCCATGTGATCCTTAGGCGGAGTTATGCTGAGGAGCTACTTCCTTTGTTAGCTTTTTATTTTTCGCTGAGTAGCCCCCGAGTAATTCCTTGCTGATTTCTTTCCGTCTTATCAGGATGGTCCCGCTGAGTTCGTGCCACCCCGTATGTCCATCCATTACCAGGGGACGTACGGGCCGATCGAGGAGATGATTTCTCCGGCTCCTAAGGGCGAGCGCTTCGTGGAGCGGTCGATTCCTCGTCACCAGACTAGGGTAAGCCTAGTTTTAATACGGAATCTTGTATTCAGTCATCATGCATTTTCACTGACTTATTTTCTTGACAGTTTTCACGCGAGGTGGTTTCGGCTATGGCACGATGCATAGATGCCTTCCGGAGCCAGCTCGTTTGGATGAGGAACGCGGCTACCTGTCGTCGAGACGACGCTGTCCGAGAGGTAACTTTTATTCACTTATTATCTCTGCATTATGCTTCAGTTTTACCTTGTTTCTGATTTAATTCTTTTTGCAGGGTCAGCCAATCGCTTCTCACACCCGTACGAGGCCTGAGGGGCGGAGAGAGCCTGCGAGGTCTAGCTCGAGACGTCGTCGCACTTCGTCAGGAGGTAGAGGTGGTCGTTCTGAGGCTGCTCGAGCCGACGTTGTTGAGGGCTCAGGGTCTTCTTCTGAGGGTGCTCCTGCTGCACCGGTAGGAGAGGCTACCTCGGCTTTCAGAGGTGGTGGGATGTACGAGGTTGGCTCGTCATCGCAGCAGCCTCCGCGGTCTCAGCCTCAGGTTGACCTTGGCTGGAGCGGTCCTGTTTTGAGTTTCCCTCCTCCTACGGAGACTGGAGCTGGTGCTGAGGCCGGAGCTGGCGGAGAAGTGACTCCTCGGATGGCGCAGTTTTATGGCATGATGGGCCTACGTCCTCCGGCGCCGTAGTTTATTTCTGTATATGTATTTCATTTTGACTTTTTATAGAACTTTGTCTTTGACTTATTATTTAGACACTTTGTTTGTTATGTTATTGTAAATTCATTATTATCTATTATTATGTTAGTGTATGTTAGTGTGTGCAAGTGTGATAGTAATTTTTGCGCAAAAATTCCGTCATTTATATTATTGATGGAGGGTATTATCCGACTCTCTCCCCCAAAAGAAAAAATAAAAAGGAAAAAAAAGCTTTTTTTTTTTTTTTTTTTTAGGATTAATATAAAATCCAAAAAAAATGATTAAAAATAATTGTTATATTTAATTAATTAATTAAGAAAAGGATAGAAAAATATTTAGAAAAAATTAAAACGGGGCCATAAAGTCATTAACCGACTCCAGTTTAATATCAAAACGCAAGCTGAGCACGCGCGGCCGTCCTGCTGGCGCCAGGCGCTACACCTAGCGTGTGGCGCCAAAAGCTGATGGGTGACGCCAATGTCGAGTGTGTGACGCTAATTGGCGCTGACTCCGTATTCCAGTCAGATTGAAATTCCTCGTAATTTGTGCATAAATAGCCCCCTGCTCAGCCGATTCTTCACATAATTCCAGCGAAAAAATTATTCTTCTCTTTAGAAAAAATAATAATCATGTCTTTAGCCACTAAAACCTTCACCCAATATTCTCATGAATGGTGTCGATCTCTTAATGCTAGAGAAAGAAAAGAATTGGATTTATTTCACATGGGGGGAATTTATGGCATCAAAGGGGGTAGATTTAGACCTAGACTTCATACATACCGCTTTAGAATTTTGGAACATTGATACACATTGTTTTAGAATAGGGTATGATGAAATTAGTCCTTTGCCAGAGGAATTTGGTGCTATTTTAGGCTTCCCTGCAATAGACTTAGTAGTAATCCCTAGAGTAGATGCATATTACTATAAGGATTTTGAGCGCTTCTTTAACTTGAAGGAAAGGGATTTATCAAAGATAGTAGATGGCAATGTGGTGAACTTGAAAGAATTCGCACGCTACTATTTTGATAAACCTCTTTCTAGATCTTTTCACGTATATAGAAGAAGGGCGTTCTTATTCTGCATGCTTAATCAATATTGTCTTAGTAGTGGTAAAATTAATGAGGGACAATCAATTATAACCACTGTGCTAGAACAAATTGAATCAGGGAGAAATCCAATGCCATTGATAGTTGGAGAGACTATGATTAGTCTAGATGAATTGAAAAGGGACCCAAAAGCACCTCTTCGCGGCTCCCCAATTTTGTTACAGGTAGAAAAATAATATTTTTAATTATAGAAATCAAAAAATATATTTTTGTATTGTAATATTAATTTATTTGCATTGCAATTTTTTTACAGATGTGGCTAATGGAGAGGCTAGGATTAATTAGCCCTCCGGACGACATTGAAAATTATACGCCTACTTGCTTTGTGAGAAGGAAGAAACGCATTCCTAAAATTGGGCGCCATGGGTGGAGAAAAGTCTTTGAATCACGTGATTTTGCTATCAAGTGGGTCATCCCATGGTGGAAAATAAAAAGGATGGTTGGTGTTAACAAGCAACCTTTCTGCCGTCTTCCAAGCTTGTCTCGTGTAACATATTATTATCCCTGCAGAGTAAAGAGACAATATGGCTCGCTTCAAAATATTCCTTCCGGGGATCTTCGTCCTCCCTATGAGTATCCCGTATCTCAAGAAGTAGATAAATTTGACACTTACTGGAGTGCTAGACCTTTATGGGAAGTGACTACCCAAAAGATTCCCCCTTCTTTACCTAATGATGTAAAGAAGTGGTTGTTGAAGAAGTCTTCAATTGATCAGGGTAGGACCGATGTGAAGAATCGTCTAGGTGACAGGGTGACACCGGCCAAAGAACGCTTAGGTGCAAGAATTGAGTTCAAAACACCTACAATGCCTAAGAAGAAGACTACTACTAAAGACAAGGGGAAAAGGAAAGCTATAGATAAAAAGGTTTGGGTGGAAAAGAAGCATGGGGTGTTAGCTGAAGGGGAAACAATCTATTCTAAAATTGAATGTAGGTCCTCTAAAGGATGCCTACTAGCTAAAGTAATGGATGAAGAGGAGGAAACAGAAAAGAATTGGAAAAGAGCAAAGAAGGAGAAGAAAGATTAGAACATTGCTTAGCTTTAGATTTATTAGATTGTTAATTTTTTATTTAAAGTTAATTTATTTCAGCCTTATTTAAATTCCATTAACAATGTAATTTTGTTTTATTAATGAAATTTCAGCTTTCAATTAAATTGTCACTTTAAATTTATTTTATTAAAGCAATGAAAAAACCGAAAAAAATTAATTTTCCAGAAATCTTTCGAGTACGGAAGTCGAAAATTTTCCGAAAAACACCGAAATTCGCCCAGATTTTATGACTGATTTGGCGTCAGTAATTGCAGATTGGCGCCAGCTATTGAGGTCAGGCGCCAGGCGCCAATTCCATCGTCTGGAGCTAATGGCTTTTGGATGGCGCCAGACTCTGTTCTGCGACGCCAATAATTTTCCGACTTTTTGTTTACCTTTTGTTGATTCTGGAACGCGGAGACGTCGAAAAATAAAGTGGCCGCACCCGTAATGGGTTGCCTACGTATCCTTTCCTAAGGAATCAGGCCGAACGTAGCTCTCTTGAGTGTCCTACTCAAGTAATTATGGGTAGTATTTTTTAAGTTGGTCAAGATTGGTCATGTTTGAGAATTCATTGCCATCCATGTCAGTTAATTTTGCTGCACCACCTGACAAGATTGTTTTGACAATGTAGGGGCCAGACCAATCAGGTCTAAACTTTCCCCTTGGATCTAAAACATTTTTCCTTAACGCTTTTAATACCAAATCTCCTACTTTGATATTTCTTGCCTTGACCTTCTTATTAAAATGTCTAGCCATACGAGTTTGATAGCATTGAGTGTGATGTAGAGCTTCTAATCGTTTCTCGTCGAGTAGGATCAATTCTTCATATCGTGCCCTAGTCCATTCGACTTCATCGAGTTTACTCTCTAGCGCAATACATAGAGATGGTATTTCTAGTTCGACAGGTTGTACGGCATCCATTCCATATACCAAAGAAAATGGTGTATTTCCTGTTGACGTGCGATAACCCCACAATGCAAAGTGAAGCTTGTCAGGCCAATCCTTATAATTTTCTGTCATTTTCTCGATGATAGTCTTTAAATTCTTATTAGCTGCCTCGAATGCTCCGTTTGCTTGGGGACGAATGATGATGTTGGATACCATATTTATGTAGCAATTCTTCACATTCGGCTTGAAAGTGAGTTCCATTGTCACTTATCATTTCATGTGGGACTCCATATCGACAAATGATGTTTCTCTCGATAAAGAGTGCTACATGTTTTGCAGTAAGTTTAGCATATGATTGCGCTTCAACCCATTTCGTAAAGTAATCAATTGCTACTAGAATAAATTCGTGGCCTCCTATCCCTGGGGGAGTGATCTTGCCGATTATGTCAATTCCCCATGTAGAGAATGACCATGGTGATGTGTAGGTGTAGAGAAAAGATGGAGGAACGTGTTGTAAATTGGCATAAATTTGACACTTAGGACATCTTTTCACGTATTGATGACAGTCCTTATTCATGGTAGTCTAATAATACCCTTCGCATTATTTTCTGGACTAACATTTTGCCATTTACATGAGTTCCACAGATTCCTTCGTGGACCATTCTCATTATTTTTTGTGCATCCACCTTTCCTACGCATAGGAGAGCTCGACCTTTAGGTACCCTTTTATGTAGCTCGCTGTCTATGAATACATATTGAGAAGCCAAAAGTCTCAAGGCTCGTTTTGCTCTTTTGTCAGCATGAGGAGGGTATTCTCCATTGGCGACATAGTTGAGAATGTCTGTGTACCATGGTTCTTCTTCTTGTTCTTCATCTTCGTCTTGGACTGGGTCGTCGTCTTCTATAGCCTGTATATATGCTGGTTTGTGCCTTTTTTCGATAGTTAGAGGCATTTGCTCGATATCCGTGGGAATCCTAACCATTGAGGCTAATCTTGCCAAGGCATCAGCAAATTGGTTTTCTTCTCTAGGTAGATATGTGTATTCTACCTTCTCTAACTGATCAGTAAGAGTTTCCAGATAAGTTTGGTAAGGGGCTAGGCTTTCGCTCCTTACTTTCCACCTTTTAGATATTTGATTGATAATCAGAGAAGAATCTCCGAATATCCTTAACTTCTTTACTCCCAATGCCAGGGCTGTTTCAAGGCCTACCACACATGCTTCATATTCAGCAGCATTGTTGGTAACGTCGAAATCAAGCTTTATTGAGATTGGGACGCGTTCTTCTTTAGGTGACACTAGTAGCACTCCGACACCACATCCCTTTTGGTTTGAGGCTCCATCGAAATACAAGGTCCAAGTATCATCTTTAGTGACCATCAAATCTTCATCTGGAAATTCATTGTCCTGTATTGGTGTCGAGTCTTCTATTGGAAAGTCTGCCAGAAAGTCTGACACCACAGATCCTTTAATAGCTTTTTGTGGCATAAACCGCACGTCGAACTGGTCTAAGTTGACTATCCATCTTGAAATACGTCCATTGAGTGTTGATTTTTCGAACAAGTATTTGAGTGGATCCAATCGAGATACCACGAAAACGGTATGCACCAACATGTAATGTCTCAACTTAGTTGTGGCCCACACCAAAGCAAGGAACAATTTCTCGAGTGGTGTATAGTGTGTTTCGTATTCGAGCATCTTATTACTTAGGTAATAGATTGCATTCTCTTTGTTTTCTACCTCGTGTGCTAGCATGGCTCCCATTGTCTCTTTGGTAACCGTCAGATATAACCTTAGAGGTATTCCGGGAAGTGCTGGCGCTAATACGGGAGGATTTGCGAGATAGTCTTTGATCCGGTCAAAGGCTTTTTGACACTCATCATCCCATATTACAGGTACATTATTCTTGAGCTTTTTGAAGATTGGTTCACATATCGTTGTCAGTTTTGATATGAACCTACTTATGTATTGCAACCGGCCAATGAATCCTCAAATCTGTTTCTCGGTCTTGGGCGGTGGCATAGACATGATTGCTTTAATCTTGGTTGGATCTATCTCTATTCCTTTAGAGCTTATGACGTATCCCAAGAGCTTGCCTGAGGTGACTCCAAAAGCACATTTTGATGGATTCAATCTCATATTGTATTTTCTTAGCCTTTCGAAAAATTTCCTTAAGGCTACTTGATGGCCTGGACGGTCCTTTGATTTCACAATCATGTCGTCGACATATACTTCAACTTCTTTGTGCATCATGTCATGGAGTAAGGCAGTTGCTGCACGTTGGTAAGTAGCACCTGCGTTTTTCAACCCAAATGGCATTACCGTGTAACAGTAAGTGCCCCATGGTGTGATAAAGGTCGTTTTCTCCATGTCTTCTTCCGCCATGAGAATCCGATTGTACCCCGCGTATCCGTCCATGAATGAGAGAATCGCGTGATTTGCCGTGTTGTCTACCAGAACATCGATGTGTGGCAAAGGGAAGTCGTCCTTTGGACTTGCCTTATTTAGATCTCGATAGTCGACACACATCCTTACCCTTCCGTCTTTCTTTGGAACTGGGACGACGTTGGCGACCCATTCGGGGTATTTGGATACCTTGATGAAACCTGCAGTTATTTGTTTTTGAACTTCTTCTTTTATTTTAAGTGCTACGTCGGGTTTCATTCGACGCAACTTTTGTTTTACAAGTTTCATTCCTGGTATTAATGGTATAGTGTGTTGAGCTATTTCTCTGTTAATGCCTGGCATATCTTCATATAACCAAGCAAATACATCGATAAATTCTTTAAGCAAGTTAATTAAATCGGTTCTTTCTTGTTTATTTAATGTTAGTCCGATTTTAACTTCTCTTTTATGAGTTGAATCATTTGAGATGTCAATTGTTTCAGTCTCTTCAATTACTGGTGTTTTCTTTTCAAGTGTTTCCACTGCTTTAATAATTTCTTTATCTTTTTCATCGTTAGCTAAGCAATGTTCGTCATCTTGGGTTAGGGAAGAACACGACAAGTAAGGAGAATGAGTGATATTATTATACTCTGAGATCATTACATCAAAGAGTGATATGTCCTCAGGGACTGGACCACTAACTATCCTAGGAGAAGAAATAGGAAGGGGAGGCATTATAGCTAAAGACTTAGAAGATTCTAAGGGGAAAGACTCTGACTCAGACTCAGACTCTGACTCTGACGATTCTTCAAACATTGGCCCTTGCCCTGTCGTGATTGATATCTTTCTTCCACTCGGAGTAGTCACCTTGATAGTCTTGCGCCACCCTTGCAGTGATCCTTCAGCTGGAGTAATTAACTTCGAGGGGTCGAAGTTTTCGCTTTGTAGGACCGTTTGAATGAGTGAGGAGTTATCTTCCTCATTAACTGGCTCATTCTTTTCTCGCCCGAACAGTAATCCCATGACGTTAAAGTCAAAGCATGGGGGTGCTTTCTCCTTATGGACGGGAGCTGGGATTTCATCAGTGAAGTAGAAATCCAAGAAAATCTCAAATCCTGATTGTCGTATGCCATTTACAACAAATGGTTCGGGAAATTCATGGCATGGATAGTCCTCTCCTTCTTTTATAAATTGACCATTAAGCGTAAGAGGGTACTGATCCATTGGAATTGCTTTCTTTTGAATGCGAGCGTCCCTACGTGCTTTCAATTTGTCCTAGGCTCGCTTGAGATCTTTCTAAGTCGGTTCGAAACCAAGTCCGAAAGTATCTAGTTTAGGGAGGCCAGGTGACTCTATCGATTTTGCTATCCCTTTCTTCTTTCCTAAGGTCATCCCAGGGAAGTGTCCTTGTTTCTTCAGCATAGTGTTGATAATCATGTTGGAATGGGGGTCGTGGCAAAGAGATGTCCTTTCATCCTCTTGGATTAAGGAGACTTCTTCGTTAAAGCCCCATAGGTCTTCGTCATCTTCGTCGTGCTCCACGTTGATGATTGGATTTTCTATTGATTTGATCCTCATCGGCGAAGCGTCAATAGTGATGGGGATTCCTCCAACTATGGCTTTCACTTGTTGGTGGAGAGATGAAGGGACGGCCTTTAGATCATGGAGCCAAGGGCGTCCTAACAACAGATTAAATGAGGCTTTGATGTCTACCACTTGAAAAGTAGTAGCATGTTCTATTGCTCCTGCCGTCACATTTAGGGTTATTTTGCCAAGAGCTTGACGACGAGTATTATCGTAAGCTCTTATTCCTTGTGTGGACGGAGTTAAATCCTCATCTTTTACGCCGAGCATCCTCGTAGTCCTAAGTGGACAGACATTAATAGCCGATCCATTGTCTACAAGAGTCATGGGAACATTCATTCTTTTGTAGACTACCGTGAGGTTTAACGCTTTGTAGTGCTTGTCACCTTCCGGGGGTAAATCTTTGTCAGAGAAGGTAATTAGATTAATTAGACTAGGGAAATCACTCGTGAGGAAGTTAGCTAGTCCCTCGGGAGTGGTGTCAGAATCTATCCCGATTTTATCCAAAGCATTCATCACAGCCAACCTATGTTCTCGAGATCTGATGTTGCTAAAAGCTTCCATACATTTATCTCAACTTTTGTCTTCTTGAATTGTTTAACGATGTCATTTTCTTCGATGACGGGTATGGGAACTTGTTGTACAGTAGGCATAGGTTGTGTTGAAACGGGAGGTTGCATTCTCCCGGATCTTGTGAGGACGTCTATTGATGAATCTTCTTCAGCCCAAATGTCGTCCGTGGTGTATGATACAGAAGGTGAAGGCTCTACTATGTCTTTTAGGTAGACATCTTCTTCATCACTGTCCCATACTCCATTGACAGTTATGTCCTCTTCTTGTTGAACTTGGACTAATTCCTTTTTATCAATCATTTTCTGCACCAAATCCTTGAACTTGAAGCAGTTTTCTAGGGTGTGCCCTCCTGACTGATGGTACTGACAGTAATATCTATCTATCCTTTTTAATGATTCAAATGGTCTCGGTTCGAGAGGTTTGACCTTACCACGCTCGGAGAGCATTTCAAACATTTGTGCATACGGGATCCCAATTGGAGTATAAATTTTATTGCTCTTCTTGGGTCTTTCGGTGACTTGTAAGGGAAAATATTTTGCCTCATAAGTCGTTTTTACTTGTGTGAATTCTCTCTTAGGTTCTTCATCATATTTCTTGTGAAGTTCGTTCATAATTTTGAGAGTTTCACGTAACAGTTGCGATGTCTCCCTCATAAACAGTGTGAGCACTCGTATGTCTACCTCGTTTGCTGGTTCTGGAAGATTATCTTTAACATCGAAAAAGATCTCTTCTTCTTCTTCTTCGACATTGGTTGCTTTGACAGGCTTAATGAGAGATGAAGGGTCAACTTCACTTTCTTCATCGGAAATAGCCAAAGTAAGAGCTAGAGGTGCATTGTCAATACTCGGCTTCTTACTGGCAGGGGGCAACGGCAGCTTGTTACTGTCAATTAGGTCTTGGATAGCTTCCTGAAGCTTCCAACAGCTTTCAGTAGAATGGCCCCTACCTTGATGATACTTGCAATGTGCGTTGGGGTTCCAGTTAGGCGACCTCTTCTCAACCGGTGGGTCTCCAAATGGTCCAATGGGAGTTATAAGACCTTTCGCATTTAATCGATCAAATGCGGTGTCATAACTCATGCTAATAGGAGTGAAGTTTCTCTTAAATGGTTTCTTTTGTCCTTGGTTGTTCATGGCGAGGACTTCTCCTAGATTAAAGGTGCTAACATTATTTGAGTGGGCGGTTTTGGAAGAAGAAGGATTGTCGCTCTTCTTTCCTTTCCAGCCACTGTTGGAGCTATTGTTGGCAGCTTTAGATTTAGCCAAGTCATCTTCAATATTAATCCCAATATCATAAACAGCCTTAAAGGTATGAAGGTTATTCTGATATTTAAGATGTTTTGAATATTTTTCTTGAAGGTTTTTAATGAACAGTCTCACGGACTCTTTTTCACTTGGTACCTCAATCATTTTAGCTGAGGTTTCTCTCCACTTGTTAAAGAAAGCAGTGAAGCCTTCATTCTCCTTTTGTTTGAGGATTTAAAGTTCTTTATGGTCAGTTTCGACTTGAATGTTGCACTTGTACCTATCAAAGAAAGCGTTTGCTATGGATTCCCAGGTAGAGGTCTTTTCTTTTTCAAGAGAAAAGAACCATTGTTGGCAAACGGTCTCGAGAGATAGCGAGAACAGGGAAGGGAATACTTTCTTATCGATACCCTTGATGCTCATTATTGTTTCAAATGCTCTTAGGTGGAAGTAGGGGTTGTCGATTGCCCTAAATTTTGGGATGTCGTTGGCACTGAACTTTTGCAGAAGAAGATCTTTATCCACCGAGACCCCTTGGGATGTGAGTTCTTGAAACTTGTAGTCGCTGGACAACTTGTTTAGGCTCTCTTGCATGAGGTCCATTTGTTGTTGCTTCACGGGATCCTCGATCTTAAGTGCAAGAAGCTTCAGTGTCTCAGTTACAAAAGCCAGTTGATTCTTGAGATCATTGACTTCTTCTTGAGTTGCCATTATGACTCTTTCTTTCCTCTTGCGGGCTATAGGTTTGTCAAAAAGTTGGACTTGTACGAAGAGGTTATCTTTGATTAATCGTCCTTCCTTTCTTGACCACGCGCTGTAAATTAAGCCAATTTGCGTTTTAATTACCTGACTCGAATCAATTTGACTTTATGGTTTTTAATTTAAAAAAAAGTATGCATATTTTTAGGGAGCAATAATGTACATGTGTTTAAGGAACTAAGTATTATTATTTATTGGAGGATTAATATCCGACTTACCCCCCCTAACAAAAATGATGAAAAAAAACGCGCGCACACAAGACTCTTTTAATCATGGTCAAAACATGCGTATGGGTGTGTGTATTGAGTGTAAGTGACATGCTTGGACTCTTATGTAAGACCATGGGACTTAGTGCCTAAACTCGAACATTAATTTAATTAAGCAAAGTTAATCGAGTTAAACGGAAAACTGACTAAATAGACGTTAAGTGATGACTCGACAAATAATCCGAACTGTCGGCCAAGCGACAGAACTGGCGTCACAATATGATGATTGGCGCCAGACTTTTTAGTAAATGTCTGGCGCTACACACCATACAGTGGCGCTACAGCTCAGATTTTGGCACCAATATTGGAGCCTCGGTCTGGGACTGTTTTCGGTATTATTAGTCAACTGGGGTATGCCTAAAGTCGTACTAGGTCAATTCCGATTAAAAGAAGAAAAAACTTTATTGACTCAAATTAATTAATTAATTAATTAAATAGGCAAAGGTTCTTTAAGTCATTAGTTTTAACCTCAACACAAATCAACAAACGGTTAAGAGGAGCATAGAATATATATGCACAACAAATAATGCACAATTAGTCAAGTAGGCACAATATGATGCAATGAGTTCGCAACCTAACCATGGCTCTAGTTCTCTAAAGTTCGGGATATGGTTTAGTCAAATAGGGTACATGGTTAATTGTCCAGATGCACCGCGTAGAAGCCTAACCGTGAAGGGTTAACGCGTGTGGATAGAACACCGCGAGTTTTTAGAAAAAACTCACTTCCATGGTTTGGTGAATTCAACCTCTTAGATGTACCCTTTGTTGCCAGGAGCGTTCAATCGGGTAGATAGAGCATGAATTCCCAGAGGGTTATGTCCATATGTAGAACACATATGGGTTTCAGAAAAGTGAGAAAAAATTCAATCAGGAAGTAGGATCGAGCAAACAATACGAAAAACCGGTCGAAATTAGAACGCATATTTCTGGCTCGGTATTGGGGGAAATTGGCGCCAGCAAACAGAGACTGGCGCCAGCAAACAGAGATTGGCGCCAACTTTTAACTGTAGCGCCTGGCGCCAATACTGGCGTCTGGCGCTACGGCTAAAAGTTTGGCGCCAAGCTCTGGCCCCTGACGCTACTTCCCACATGCCTCGGCAGCTTTCTGTGCTCAATAAAATCATCCAGTTTCGCGCAGTGTTATTTCAGTCCTAGTTGTGAAAGACATTTCTCAAATTTCCTACGTGTAAAATCCTATGTTTTTGACTCATTACGGATGGTCTTTCCAATGAGAACCTTTTTATGCATATGACACAATGTTAATCAAAATTACGCACATGAAATACTTAGAACTTTTCGAGTCTCATCCACTCATTCTAGATCATTGCCGAAACAAATTCAGGAATTAAAATAGAAATCCTCCCCAGCGAAGTCGCCAAAAACTGTAGGGAATAATTTCAAGCCTTTAAAATCCCACTAGCTTGAACCCCACTGTGATCATACACTAAAGTACGGTGGCGTCCAAAAGGGAAGAAGATAGAGCAAAAGAGTCGCCAACAAGTGTTTTTTAGGAACTTGTAAACCGTTTACAGGATGAAGGTTACACCCCTTAACGATCCAAGAGATCGTCAACTCCATAAGGTCATGAACCAAATAAGGGTTCGGGGATGAAGGTACAAATCCAACCTAAAAGAGATTGAACCTGCCCTAATAATAGGCCTCTACTTTATTCTGCTCGTATTCATGTGCGCTTTCTGATTAACATACAATCAATAGGATTAACCCTAAACCTGTTTAATCTATGTTGGTTGAATTTAATGCACAAATAAACTATTATTGGCGATTACTTGAATTATAATCACAATTAACCCTAACAAGATTATTAATTATCTTATTAAGCGTGATTACAAGTACCAATTCCCTTTAACCATGCATAAAAGGTGATCAAGCAATAACAATAAAATAATAAGCAACATAATAAATAATCATTATCATAAAAATAAATTATAATTGAAATAATCATGATAATAATCATAAAAGAAAATAATCATCATATTAATAATATTCATAATCATTATAACAATTATAATCATAATCATATTCATGTTAATATTAAAGCATAATAAAAGTAAGATCCTAGGCATGATACTAACAAGATTAATAACAAACTCTAGCATGTCACTAAGCATTAAAAATCAAATCTTTAACCCTAACATGATACTAACATGAATAAATATTAGGAAGAACATAGGAAGCATCGTAACAATCATATTTAATATTAAAATTACCCTAGACATGATACTAGGAATATCATAATAACAATATAAACATGATATCTACATCATAAAATCAATTAAAACCACTAAAGTACTTACTTGGATGCCTCGTACCTCTTTCTAATAACAAAATACACACGTTAGTAACTTCAAGGAAAAGAACAATCAAAGCAATTAAATTAAATAATTAAAATAGAGATTTGGGACCAAACCCTTAGAAATTAAAACCTTTCACGTCTAGGGCGAAGGCAACTTCGAATATGGCTAGGTGTATCAAGATCTTGCGAATGCGGAATTTTGTATTAAAAAAGCAAGAAAGAATATTTATTCTAAAGAATGAATGATGTTGATGATTGAAAGAGATGAATGCTTTTAAAAGAATTGATGATTCTTGGTGAATGAAAACGGAGTTTTAGATACGATATTTATAGAGAAAATCAGCCAAAAAAGATAATTTAACAAAACAGAGTCTGATGATCGCAAAAACACCTTGGCGCCAGCCCTGGCTAGTTGGCGCCAGGACCAGTGGCTAGCGCCAGGCACCAATGGCTAGCGCTTGGCGCCAATCCTGGTTCCAGGCGCCAAGGCCTGGGGTTGGACGCCAAACTGACTTTAAACGCGTTTTCGAAAATCTGATAAATTTCCCGTACTGGAAGATAAAATAATATAATTTCAGTCGAAAATGCTATTTGATCTTGATTAAAACTCTAAAGAGTCCTAATTGAATTAAGAATGAAAAGAACCTTCTAGAATGTTCTAGAAGACTAAAACCATTCCTAATTACATTAGGAATGATAAATTATATTAGGCCCTCCCCTAGATCATTAGGCCGTACTTAAAGCTCAAACCGGACCCAGTTTAGTAAATTGGCCATAACTTCCTCAATATTCATCGGAATTGGGCTTATAATATATCGTTGGAAAGGTCTTTGCAAGCCCCATCCAACTACACCACTATTGGACCCATATCATGGACCAACCAAACTGGATTGGCTGTTTTCTTAAAATAAAGTTTTCAAAAATAGGGAGAAGAGAAAAGAAATAAAACTTTCCGCAACGCTAGACCTTTCCACACTTTCGTTTCATTCGATTATGATTCGACGTGAAAGGCACTCATCACTGGGTTTGGTTTTGGGGAGACACAAATGGGTGTCTACACAAATAAAGGGAGATACCGGTCAACATACAAAGGTTACATTCAGGCTACGATGATAGCAATGAAAGCTAAGTAAAAGTTGTTACAACCATGAACTAGATTCAAAAGGCTACATTCAGGCTAAGATGACAGTGTTGTTCAAATGTTCAAAAATACAAGGAAGCTAAACCAAAATGAGACTTATAACTCGTACAACTTAGCCATAATATAGGTTGGGCATAATGACAAGGTTCATTTCATCAGAACTCCATAAAGTGATCATTTGCCCATACCATAAGCTTCATTTCATCAGAACTCCATAGAGTGATCAGAGCCATAAAAGCAATTATCAATATCCGCATCAAAATCTTCAACCATTTCTTCGTCGTTAGCTTCGTCCAACTCCATAAGACGTTGAGAGCGTCGACGTTTCGACTGCCACATCACATCAATCTCCCGTGAGAATATCATCACATCAAATAAAAACAGAAACAAAATAACCAACTGCCAGAATTAGTCATACCTGTGTTTGACTAGTCTTTTGCTGGGTTGGTTTGGTTTGTGTTGGCTTCTTTTACTTGGTTTTGTAACCTGTCTCTGCTAGGCTCTTGTAGCGGGTTACCTTTGGCCTACCACGAGGCTTCTTCCGTGGAATTGGGTCCTTCACAGGTGGTGCGATTGATGATGCCTTCACTACAGATGACGGTGCCTCACCACCATTGCATTTGAAGACCTGATTAGACCCTTTTTCTGAAGGTGGCACACCACTTGTTAGCAGGGTTGGGAGTTTGGCCTGCTTTTCAAGGAAAACTTTCCTGCTTTTCAAGGAAAACTTTCCTGCTTTTTTCACATTAACACTTAGCTGTTGAAGACATGAAATGACCATAGCAACAGTTTCAGGATCATTGATGGAGGACACTACTTCACAAATTGGTTCAAACTCGTGCATGAGTTTGTAATACTGTCTCACTTGATCTCTTTCAGAAGGGTCATGGTAAGCTACTTTGACCCTTGTATGCTTCCTTGGAATGTCTTTCCTCCATCGATCAAGGACATACTTGCTTGGAATATCAAACACCAGGTTTTGATCAAAGACTCCAATGACATGCTTGCACAAAATACCAAAGATCTCGAACTTCCTACATTCACAGGAAACCTCCTTCGTCACACTATTAAATAAAACACCCAGAAGGCGACGCCTATCAGTTATCACCTCCTACCTCTTGCCTTCGGGAATTATCCATACCCTATCCTCAAGTAAATACTCAGTCACATTTTCTTCTACAATCCGCTCCCCCTTCGAATAAACATACATCATACGTGCACACTCTTTCTGAACCTCTTGGAACTTCGTGTCTGTGTAGATTTTCTGGAAGAATCTTTCAAGTTTAAACCCACTAACTAGTCTCCTAATGTATTTACCACATCTAGCATCAGCAACCAATTCAGACTTCACCCACTTCGCCATAGCCCATGTGTACTTCTCAAGAAACTCATGAAGCTTTGTGTGCCGATTTAAAAACCCATCAAAAAAACTGTTGATGCTTTCAACTCTCTGAGTAGTTTTCATTCTAGCCCAGAAGTGCTCCTTCATAAAGGCCGGTATCCACATGTGTCTCTCCTCAAAAAGGTCACAAAGCCAGTCATTATCCTCCAATTTGAATTGCTTGATTAATGAATGCCACCGACTCTCAAATTCCTCAACGGTAAAACTCTCATATATAAGAGTTTTCAAAGGGCTTTTAAAATCAGCATATCTGCACAACACTCACAAAATGAAAACACATGGTTTACATGGAAGACAGATTGGTGCATCAATATTCTGACAAGTACATACTGAATCTCATAGAGTATCTGACAGCCAGTACATGTAATATATGGAACACACAACTTTAAAAAAACATGTAATATCTTAAACTTATTTACATCAAACACGTGCGGAATACATGCTAAACAAAACAACAGATAATGTAACATAAAACTCATGCCAGATGAACAAATAAATAGTTTGCAGCAGTATAAATTCAGAAACAATTCATATCAGAAAACACGGTCATGCAATATACAACATTATAGCCAGAATACAGAAACTCAAATAAGTTCTTCAATTAACATATTGTCACATAAGAATACAATTTAACAAAAAATAAGACTTACTTGTCACATTTCCCTAGCTTCTCTGAAAATTTGCGGATAATATGCCAGATACACCACCTGTGTCGAGTCGATGGCATTATTTCAGATATTGGTTTCCTCATAGCAACAGCTTGATCTGTCAGTATGGCACCAGGAGGTTTGTTACCCATACAAGACAGCCACTGCTGAAACACCCAAGAGTAGGTCTCTGAAGTCTCATGAGATACAAGTGCACATCCCAACAGGAGAGATTGCCCATGATGATTAACGCCAACGAAGTTGGCAAACGGAAGTTCATACTCGTTTGTAAGATATGTAGCATCAAAACATACCACATCCCCAAACTCCTCATAAGCCACCCGACTACGAGCATCAACCCATACCACATCCTTCAATCGGCCATCTTCATCAAGGCGATGTGCATGGAAAAAGTTTTGATTATCGGCTTGCATCCGATCAAAATAGGCCATCATAGCTGCAGCATCCCCACCCTCCATTTTCAGTCGACGCACCTTAGAAACCTCGTGATGAAGGTCTTTAACAGTTGGCATGTTCTCAGGACCCATCTCATAACCCATACAACCATGTATCTGAGTGACTGGAAGCCCTTCCTCATAATAGTTCATTAATTTCTTGCGCGCATTTGATGTAAAATTCTTCATTCGATACTCCTTCACCGGGCATAGGTCATGCGTATGCTCCAGAAAAACTGTTCTCAGTTCCCACTCACCATCACCATTCACACTACCATATATGCGGGCATTGCATTCACATTTCTTCGACGTTCTTTTGCCACGGCTCAGTTCATCCTCCCCTATAACTCCATTTAAGACATCCCCAGACCTACAAGCTTCCATGGCCTTAGACCTTTTTTTGCCTCCCTCTGAGCCCTCATATCAGGTGGTCCCCAAAATTCACATCGCCAAGTAGCACCCCTCCTCTCACCAGTGACCTTAGAAAATGAAGACGACACTCTACTAACACCAAAGCCATGCTGTTCACCATACTCCTTATAGTATGTCTCCACATCCTGCCCCTGTTTAAAAACCATCCTAACCCTAGGTGCTTCAACAGTGGTGTACACACTAATCTTGTTCGTGGAAACAATCGTCTTAACAGTCTCAACAGTTTTTAATAGAGAATTAAGCGAAATTAGATTAGGTACGGTGGAGGGGGATGGATGAACATAAGGTGTCAAGCAATTCAGGGATGGAAGATCAGGATTACTACATTCGATATCAGGGCTTTCATGAACAACCACACAACCAGAAGCATTTTTAATACCACAAGTATTAGGACTGTCAAGGACTGAACTGTGATCAAGCACAACGGTCTCTTGCTCCATGGGGTCAACAAATTCAACTTCCATTCCAACCAAAAATATAATTATCTACAAATGAAAAAGGCATACAACAAACAATTACAAACTAATAATATACAACCACTCCCAATTTCATATAGTATTAATACCCACACCATTTCCATAATAACAATCCCAGAAGAAGGACCATCAACGGTATCGACATTAACACAAGAAACCAGAGGAAAACATATTATTCACCGTTTTCCACAAAATCATAACAAAACAAACAACACAATACCAATAGCTACCATAATTTCAATCATCCCCAAATTAAGCATTAGATCTAATAATCAACAAAATAAACACAGCTTTTCACATCCATTTTTCCGAAACTTAATTCCAAAATTAAAGAAGAAAAATACATCCAAAATTAAAGAACAAATCCAAAAAGAAAAAGAACAAATCGAAACTGACCGATGGAGAGAGCCGGAAGGGTTAAGACGCCGACACCAAATCTTCATCAATTTACACAAATTACCAAATCTACAAACACCATCTTCTTCTTCCACAGACTTTCTCTCTCTCTAGCTTTTCAGTGAGCTTTCTCTCTCCTAACTTTTGGTGAGAGAAAAAAACAAAATAAAAAGAGACAGTGTAACGGACGTTATTTCACCGTCAAAGACTATTTCATAACGACACTAATTGTCCAACTCAGCATAACAATTAAAAATGAATATAGTACAGCCAAACTTCCATATAATTGCAACAATGCCACTATATAAACATAATTCGTTTATAGAGGATATAAATGGGGATCGACTCATATAATAGAGTCATGTGAGATCTTGATGAATTAAGCTCATGTTATATTTTATTAATATCAAGTTTGTAAAATTGTAACACCTATGAAAATAAATGAGGATACTACAATTTAATAAAAGATGCGTTTTGAAGAATATGAAAAGTTAAATAGGCGAAAAAAATGGACGGGTGGAACCAATATTATTTAACAAACAATTTTAACATAAAACTGCGCATACAAATAGCTAGCCAATGAAACAACTCAGGTAAACAACTAACATCTACCATGTATCAACTAACCACTCACCGCCAAACAATTATAGGTGTTAATTCGAGTAATTGGTCAGGTTCTAGCTAGGTGTAGTTGGGTTGGGTTATTTAGATTTGAGTCATTCTAGCTTCTTGTGCCCATTTGGGTTAATTTCTTACATAAATCGGTTAAGGTTAATTAGATCGGGATATTTTGAGTTTGTCGGTTTTTGACCCCTCAATTAAATAGCCAATACAGACAATTAGTTGAACCAATAACTTAGACAAATAGCTAACAACTAATTAACCTCAAAATCATGTTATTCCCTAAAAAAATGTTAAGACAAATAGCTAACATCTAATAATTGATTAACCTCGAGAAGCCAAACAAGCAAAGTTATTAATCAACGTCATCGGATAGGCTCAAATCATGTCTAGCTAGTAGGTCATTTTGGATTTAAGTCATGTTAACTTGTTGATGTGCCCATGCAAATCAAATTCTAAATCAACCAGTTCATATTAAACCGAATTGTTTTAAAATCGCGCCAACTTTTAACACCTCTCACAAGGTCAAAAACAGAAAGAGTAATTATAGACATATAAAAATGTCATATGATACAAGTATTGATGATTTGATGATGAGTCCATATTAGATTGGCAGGATTAGAAGACATATACAAGTAAAAAGAATCTAAGTAGTGTAGAAAGAAAAAGATAGAATAAAAGCAGGGTGATGGAAGAAGAATAAAACGGGAGGAAGGAGACAAGAAGGTAGGAAGGTGATCTGATGTAAGTGAGAAACCCAAACCCCAAACCCCAACCCACACCCACGTCTGCCTTAGCTTGTTCAGAGTTCAGAGTTTATGTTTTGTTGTGATACAACCAAATTTAAGCTACGAATTGGGTGGAGACTGAAATCCCTCTTTATTACTTATTCTTTCTTTTGTCTTCTTCCTTTTGGTGGGGGAATCGGGGGTATGTACATTTTCTACCCTACTACTACCCCCATTAATTATATCTATTTAATTACATGATTTACTATTTTTGTTTGTTTACTTTTATTTTTGAGTTTAATGTCAATTATGCCTATTTGAGGCATGAGTGTACATCTATGATCTATCCTTGACTCATTATGTTTTTTTCAAACTTTTTGTAAGAATTTTACTTTTGTTTAGATTGACTCATTAATTAGCGCTTTCTTTTAATAAGGTAGGAAGAACTGAAAAAGTGTCGTTCTATTAGAAAAAAAATATATGTTACACGTTAATTCGATCAGTCATTTGTCTTTGCAGATTTAGTAGGTGATTTTACTTATATTACTCACGCACTTATAGTATGTGGACAATCAGATCGAACTATGTTTAAAGTACAAACAAAATAGTATTCTTACACCTAATAGCTTTATACTCTTTCTAGCCTTCAACAAAATGTTTGTGCTTACTCTTAAACTCTAGAAAAACTTGTAATTATTACATAGAAAAAGAATAAGTTGCAATGTCGTGAGTTTTATTATAAAAACAATAGATAATCATCCCAAATACAGTTAATAAGAAAGTTATGTTCTGAACTATTTAGAAACAAAGGAAGATACAAATTAAACAATGCAAATTACTTCGGAACACATAGAGTAGTGTAATTTTCCCTCAAAAACAAAAGTAGTGTAAATTTTTTTTTATTGTATTTTTAAATTTATTTAACCAATGTGTACCTTAAGATGGTTTATTTCAAAATTTGCATCATACTTATGATAGTAATTGACATCTTGCGTTTGAGAGCTTGATTCATAATTTCAAGTTTCGTTCTTTTGATCTCTCATCTAATGAGGTTTAATTGTTATGAATTTAAATTTTCAACCTTCATTTTATCATTCTAGGGTTTGTGGCTTAAAAAAAGTAAAAATAAAAAATAAAAAATTTAGGGTTAGTATTTTTTTTTTAAACAAAAGAAAAGATACACAATAAGGGTCTGTTCTCATTGACTGAACTCAGCTGAACTGAACTGAACTGAACTGAACTGAGCTGAGCTGAACTGAACTGAACTAAAATGAATATTTTATAAGAGAAGGAAATTAGGAGCTAAAGTGACTGAACTGAGCTGAACTAAACTAAACTAAACTGAATTTCAACGTAAGAGAACATACCCTAAGTTAGGACGTGACAATCTTTTCTCAACACAATCACATAGTGACATAGTTTTTTCTAAATGATATATTTTAGGAAAATTTGTAATTATTAATCCCAACTTTGGGCGATTTACTTTCATTAATCCCAACTATCGATTATTCTTAAATAATCCCAACTTTGGGGGGCGTCTTCTTTTATCAGGTCAAAAAACCGGTGACCTGTTTAAAAGGTTTGTTTTTTTTTTTTCCTTAAATGCCCACATGTCGCAATTTCATTGGTAAAAAAAATTAGAAAAAAAAAACAACCAAAACCCCTCTCGATTCCGGCCACCAGCGAAATCCCAAACAACACCCAAAACCACCAGCTGCACCAAACCGCGACCCTTAAAACCACCCAAAACCACCAGTCGCACCAACCGCGGCCCTTAAAACCACCCAAAACCACCAACCGGGACCCATAACCACGGCCCTTAAAACCGCGGCCCTTAAAACCACCCAAAACCACCGGCTGCACCAACTGCAACCTCGACCTCCATTACCACCAACAGCGCGAATCCCCCTCCCCCTTTTGCCGCTGATTCCCCATCCCCTTTGCGCTGGTGATTCCCCCTCCCCTTTCGCCGCTGATTCCCCCTCCCCCTCCCTCTGTTTCTCACGATTTGGGGTTTCGGAGGCTGCGATTTTGGGGTTTCGGTGGCTGGGTTTGGGGTTTCGGTGGTTTTCGTTGGGGTTCAGTGGTTTTCGGTTGGGTTTTGGTGGTTTTCGGCTGGGTTCGATGGTTTTCGATGGGGAGTTGGTGGTTTTTAGGTGGCTGCTAGGGAGGAGGTGGTGGGGCTGCGTAGGATGAAGGGAGGATTTTTGTTTTTTTTTTTTTTAAACTTTGGTTTTTTTTTGGACAAATTAAGTGTTGACACGTGTCCAATAACCTGGTATAACAGGTGATTGACTTTCGTTTACCGGTTTTGGCCTGATAAAAGAAGACGCCCCCCAAAGTTGGGATTATTTAAGAATAATCGATAGTTGGGATTAATGAAAGTAAATCGCCCAAAGTTGGGATTAATAATTACAAATTTTCCTATATTTTATTTTAACGGTGATTAATATATATATATATATATTTTTAACTGCCTTTCTCTCTTCCTCTTTTGTTTCTTTGCAAGTTGAAAGGTAAGAATTTGACTTGGTTGGCATGTAAGAAAATAGTCACATGGTATATGTTTTTTTTTTTTCTTTAATTTAATTTATCTGAGCACATGATAGGCTAGCAGATATGTTGTTAATTGTATTATTTATGGAGTGATTAACACCTACTGCGTAATATCTTTTTCTTTTTTTCAGTCATTGACAATTGTAACATTAAAAATAATTCCAATAATATCTTCTTCTTCTATCAACGAAACTAGTAAGGGTCTGTTCTCATACGTTGAAATTCAGTTCAGTTCAGTTCAGCTCAGTTCACTTCAGTTCAGCTCCTAATTTCCTTCTCTTATAAAATATTCAGTTCAGTTCAGTTAAGTTCAGCTCTGTTCAGTTCAGCTGAGTTCAGTCAATTAAATTAACTGCTATATTGCTTTTTGATACTCAGTTAGCAAGATAAGGATGCCACCAAATATTTTATACAAGTAGAATACATGTTTTTGCTGACAAATAAATTTTTCAAATTGCATAAACAAGTCCGTAATTATTTAGATGTGAATTTCATATATAAATAAACATGTGGAGGAATTATTATAACATCACTAAAATCATCAAATTAAGGGCTTGTTCTCATTGACTGAACTCGGCTGAACTGAACTGAACTGAAATGAATATTTTATAAGAGAAGGAAATTAGGAGCTGAACTGAACTTAACTGAACTGAATTGAACTGAATTTCAACGTATGAGAACAGGCCCTAAAATACTAATCAGCTAAATATCAATCCTTTTTAATTTATAAGTTACCCCATATTACATATGACAATGAATTAAATAGAATGTATTAATCTGTTCATGAAAATAAATACGAATTAAACTAAATTATTAAACCTATGACAAAGAACAACCTAGACTAGACTAAAAAACTTTCAAATACTAATCTTCTCCTTTCTCCCCCTTTATTTTGTACTCCTCTTGTAAAACGAAATTGATGGCATCAGCTAGCTTAGCCAAACAGTTTCACTCTACACCCTTGGCCTAGGCTACAACCATGGTTGCCACCTTTATGCACCAACAACGATCGCGACACGGGTTAACCACAACCAAGCGCCCAAGGTAGGGCTTTGGTTGGACTGTCATGCATACAGCTATATATACCCATTATTTGAATTTTGGTTTGGCTAATCAGATTTATTATAATACGAACGTAACGTACGTAAGTACGGTTAATTATATTGTTCAAAATATAAAAAGTTTGGATTATAGTTGTAATAAGGACGAAATATACTGATGAAGTAATATTGACTTTTAAGAAATTTATTTTGTGATGACGACAAGTTCAAATTTATGTTAATTAGTACTTGGTGTAATTATTACGACGTAGTATGTATTATGGGACCAAAAAGAATAAAGTCTTCAAATGCTTTTCTCATCCTCTTGTAATAGGGTATCTGGATAGAGTTTTAGCTAGGGTTTCAAAGACTAACATCATTATTATTCAAACATTCTAAGTCCCACCTACAATTATTTTGTTTTTGACTCTTTTGGCAATTAGACACAAGTCTTACAACGTAACTTTTTTTTTTTTTTTTTCTTCTCTCTCTCTCTCTCTCTAGTTCATAACAAAAATAATCTACTTACACTTGTTTTATTGTTATGGAGCATAAAATTATGATAGTCTTAAATTAAACTTGAATATCAATTCTTATTACAAAGTAGCTTTTATTATATGAACTTGTTCAAGCTTATAAACTTTAATGTAAATTTATTTTCACTTTCCTAAAATAAGTGAAAATCTAGTGAATAAAATTTGCTTTTTTTTTTTTTTACTAGGAAAAAATGCTCAAACTTAAACCACTCTATAGAAACACAACTAAGTACTTTTACATTGTTTAGTGCAAAGTATGTCATTTATTACTCTAAAATTCTATTCTTTTGAAAAAGAGTTCACACACATGAGGAGTACGATTTTATTTTAAAAATAACGTACAATGCAATACGGAATACAACTGATTAATTTTAGATAATGTTAGCAATTTAAATAAATTTAGACCAAAAAAAAGACACCCATATCCACACATACATATTTTATTTGGATTGAATGATATGAACATACATCCGGGTTGATAGTGGCCGGGGTAAATGGTCCAAGAAGTTGATAATGATTAATGAGGGAGAGAAAGATAACTAGAGGAGGAGAGATAGATGATGAGAATCATGTGTTTTTTTTCATTTTCATGTGAGATCATAGATGTAAGGTAAAAAGGTCCCCAAAAAAAAAAAAATTTAAAAGAGGTGTTTTGAAATTACACCAGGGTAAAACACAAACTTTTTTAATCTCTCTCTCTTTCTGTGTTCTGAAGCCAATTAGGTTCAGTATCAAGTGCTGCAACAAGCAAGCATGGGTTTTGGAGTAAAGCCTGTTCATTAACCTAGCTACCCTAGCTAGCTTCCTTTAGGTCTGTTATTATTATTATTCTTCTTCGAATTGACTGTTTTTTTTTTTTTTTTTTTTTCTTTTTTTCATAAATCTTTTTTAAAATAAAATGAACAAGTAACAAATAAAACTCCCCTCCAATCTTCCATTCCTTTTTGTTCTTGCCCTTTTGTTCTCTTCACTTTTTGTTGACACATTATTTATCCCAGGCTCCCAGCTGTATGTTTCATTGTTAAAATCCATAGGCATTTGTATGTTTGTAATGTTTCATTTTACATGTTACTCCTCTTGTCTCATAATATAGTGTTCAGTTCTATTTTTATACTACCTCCGTTAATTTTTTGTTGCAACTTAGAAATATATTATGTTTCACAAATAATATTCCAAAGTTGCAACTAAAAGTTAACGGAGGTATTACTCAATTTCTATATGCAACTAACCGAAACAGCTCGATCTAAAAAGTGTATATAAATATTTAATACATTTCCTACATTAATACTTTGTATTAATTTGAGATTGTACGGTAAAAGTGTAAAACCATACTTAAGGCTTGTTTATATTTACTAAATTGAGCTGAATTGAACCGAACTGATTGGAGCTGAATTGAACTGAACTGACTGATTGGAGCTAAAATGAAATGAACTTAAATTAAGCAGAAGTAAACAGACCCTTAACTAGATTGATGTAATTAATGGTCAGTTTTACTTACACACTAATATTTTAATATTTTTTTAGATTTTTATAAGCAGTCTTTTCCTAAATGCTACGTATATATATACATAGTAGTTGTATACATATAATATATTCTTTTTTCTATGAGAATATCATATTACTCTATAATCATACGAATTATATTAAACCAACAAAACTCATCTAGCTATTGAATACTTCGATATCGGCTAAATTCCAAATGAGAAGAACAAAGAGGAGCGTATATAAGTAAGATTTTTATTTTTAAAAACACACATAAGTAAGATTAAAAAAGAAGGAATGATAATTTGGTGGTAGCTAGTGCTGGGGAATCTGATACAAAAATAGTTTCGACTATATCGTGAAAGAAAGAATATTAATTTAAGGACCACGCCCGCCCCTTTCTCGCTTCCCTATATGACTTAAGCATATTCTTTCTCTCTCCTCTTCTCATTGGTTCCTATGGAATAATGTATACGGTCAATGCAGGTCAAAAAGCCACTCTTTACTGGGTCCCATCTTTTTTTTTTTACATTTATTTTTTGAAACTTTTTATTTTTAATTTTTTTTTCACATTTTTAAAATAAAAGAATGATAGGAAGTGTACTGGGGACCACTCTCTTCAACATGGAAGAACATCTGTCTTTGTTTTATGTTTCATCCTTGACTTATTTAAGTACGAGTACTCCCTTTTACTTTTTTCATCAACAAAATAAACCCTTTGATTCATAATACTTCACCTTATTTTTACCCTAGAATTTTATTGACCATATAGGAGTATCATTTCTTTTTTTTTTTTTTTTTGAATTTGTTTCATGCTACAGAGTATATAATGAATTCATGATATAAGAGACGGGTCTAAGATAATTTAATTGATTGAGCGCTAACTAATTATATATCTTTTCATTAAATATTGTATGACTTATTTTGTAAGTTATGTATGTATAATATTTTGTAAAGCACGATACTCACATCAATATAATGATCATCGTATGCTTTATAAGCGTTTTTGTATAAATTTCCAAAAGATTATAGTACTCCATAATAGAGTACTCTGTATTTTTTATGACTTAATGTTGAGACACAATTCAAAACGTTATAGAAAATAGTTACAAAAACAAAATTCTAGTGATTGATGAGAAAGTGAAACAAATACTTTGCAGTTTAATGAAACTTGGAATAAAATAGTAAACATATTAAGGTAAAAAAAGTTAACTAATAAAACCAAAAAAATATTACGAAGTACTAGTTTATAGACTGCTAATGGGGGCCAACTCAAACAAATATGATCAAACTCAGGGTCTGTTCTCTTTAGCTTAATTTCAATTCAGTTTAGTTCAGTTAAGCTCCAATCAACTCAGTTCAATTCAGTATCTAATTTCCTTCTCTCATAAATAATTTAGTTCAATTCAGTAAATCAGAATAGACCCTTAATTAATACTATGTATACTCAGAACTCCATAAAATAATACAAGTATACAACTTCATTGTGATTATACAAATCATATTTTTAGAATATCTATTTTAAGGGTCTGTTCACTTCAGCTTAATTTCAGTTCAGTTCAACTCTAATTAGTTATGTTCAGTTCAGCTCCTAATTTTTTTTTCTCATAAAATATTCAGTTCAGCTCTATTCAGTTTAATTCAGTTCAGTGAATGTGAACATGACCTAAATCAATTACCTTTTTATTTATTTAAAATATTACTCTGTACTCCCAAAAAAGTTAGAAAAGTTATGTAAAAAAAAAAAAACAATATACAAGTATATGAATAAATTAAAAGGTGACCAAATATGGTTAATACTACCAATGAGGATATTGGACGACGATGATAGATGAGGCAAGAAAGGTCTCTTTCTACTCCACCTTCCTTTCGGTGCTTTTTCTTAATTGTTTTGAGTCCTCATTTTTTTTCCCCATTTATTTAATTTTTTTTTCTATTTTTTTTCTATTTTTTAATTCATTATCTAGGTTAATGGAGAGCTGTAGTTCTGGGATCCACTTTTGAAAACTTTGTCAATTAAATTCAGGTTATTTTTTGGTTATATCGTTGTTTAATTCGTCTTTCTTTAGCTCATCACAAATGAGTATTTAAATTTTTAAAGAAGTACAGAGTACTAAATATTTTTTTCTACTAAAATTGTAAGTTATATTTAAACTTATTATGTAGTGCTCGTAAAATAATATAGAAGTACTAAATTAAATTAAATTGACTTGTGTAACAGGTGAGTGTAACACATACTAGTAAATTAATTGCAAAAAAAAAAAAATATTATTAAGACATTCAAATTAACTGAAAAACTTGTAGATTAGAAGGTAAATATGGGCAAGGGTTCCCTAAATTAAAGAGTAAAGAATACTTTAATCTTATGAAACCCTAAAGGATTTATACTTTATGATAATCTCTTCAATTATTAGAATAGTTAGAAATGGGAATATTTTTATTTATTTATTTACTAAAATTATTAGAATAGTTATAAATGGAAATAGTTTAATTTTATTTACAATAATCTTATTAAGCTAATATTGAATCCCATTTTTTTTTTAATAAATTAAATCTCAATTAGTTTAACTCAGTTTTGTTATCTTTTCGTTTAAGTTATTTTGATGATTTTATGTATACATATACATATACATATATTCACGCAGTAAAGCACTCTTATAACTAACTAGTTTGGAGACTGATATGATAGAAATAAATTTAATATTTGTATTGTTAATAGAAGTTACTATGTATTAAAAGTTACACACTCTTGCTATAAATCACCATGAAAATACATAAAATCATTTTATAAAGATGTCATGTAATAACTACGAGTAACATTTATTTACACTGTCTTTGGATAAACAAAGGGGAAGGAAAAGAAGGGGATTGGAGGGAGGAGAAGAGGAGGGGAGGGAAAGGAAGGGGGAGGAAGAATGGTGAGTTTTCCTTCCAAATCTCTCCCTTGTTGGAGGGATAAATTTCTTGCAATTTAATCCCCTCATTTCTCTCCCCTTCAATTCTCTTCCTTTCTCATTTGTTATCCAAATGAAGGATATTTCATCTCTCCATTTCCCTTCCCTTCCCTTCCCTTCATTTCCTTTAATCCAAACGCATCGTTAGCGTTTTATATTAAGAAAAGTATTTTATACTGCCTAAAATTGAGTTGTTATGTGTAATTGAGGTTTTATTCTCTTAAGATATATGCTGAACTTAATCATTAATCAATAACATAATACTAAAACTGATACCAAAAATAACACGTGTCACTTCTTGGTGCTGTTTTTTTCCTCCAGAACTCTTTTCTTTGTTTCTTTTTATTCACTTCTTAAAAAATAAATAGTTATGTCTTTATATAATTGTGATTCAAATATTTATCATATTTTTAATGTATAAAAATATTTTTCTACATATTTTACTTTGTTTTTGGTGTTCTACCTTTGGTATAATTTGGATTTGAGGCTCAATTCCAAGTATAAATTAAGACTCAAACCTTTTCAATTTCATTTTAAAAATATGAGGACTTATTTTTTGTAGATTTTGAATTAACATTGTATCAATTCATTATAGTATTTTGTTAAACCCGTGCGTGACACATGACACTGTCTGGTGCTGTGTTTTCCCTCCAAAATCACTATTTTGATTTTTTTTTTCTTTTTTTTTTTCATTTTATATGATATTTATTATTTAAACATTGATTACACAAGATTCACAATGTATTTACCAAATCAAAATTGATTTTGTTAAATTTAAGTTAGTAAAAAATAAAATGAACATTGTACAATTTTCAATATACATTAAGTCAACGCCTCTTGCATTTTTTAAAAAATGGAAAGAATATGAAATTTTATATTATCTTAGCCATAATATACATATCTCCTATATAAGTTAAGATATATTAAAGATAATTATAAAAAAAAAGCTATATATACACTAAAACAAATATAGAAATGACGACACGTGATATATAAAAAATAAATAAATAAATTTTCAATCAAATAGTGCATAAATAACAACCGTTTTATGTTGAATAATGGAGACCTTGAATTAAATTAATTAATTTGCTTCCTCTGTACTTATATACCTATTACATGAAAACAAAGACTATATATAGCACATGTCCTCCTCTCCTTCACCATCTGAAATTTATTTTATTATAATTTTTTCATGAGAGAGTTTTTATAATTCTTTTTGCTAACACTTTACCGTTCCCATTCGTTTCTAACATTTAATTAAATCCCTTTAACATTCTTCATCAATTGTATTAATTATTTCTCCATTCAATCACATACAAGTTCTTTTCTTCCCCTTCTTCTTAACTTTCATTGAATTGATTGATATTTAATCAATCACTCATGCAAAAATTACAATATTATTTAAAAACATTCATTGTTTTTCAAAGGAACAAAAAATTGCTAACAATTTTTCTTTTTTAATTTTACGATGCATAATCCGTACATGGCAAAGGCTAGTTCTAATATGTAATTCGCGCCTTTTTCTTTATTATTATTTTTATTATTGATTAAGATGTTTTATTTAGCTAACACTAGGTTAGTTCCCGTGCCATGCGCGGTAATTTTCAATGACCATTATTAAACTATCATTATAATTGGTTATATAAACAAAAAAAAAAAAAAAAAAAAATCTAAGAATATAGTTGACAAATTTTTATCAAAGTAAACAATTACAAAGATATGTTAGGTATAAAATGATATACGGAGTAGAAAATAATAAAAATTATGTTAAGATATTTTTTTTTAAATAGCTATATAAAAATTTGTGTTTAAGTATGTCAAATACTTTTATTTTTAGTAATTATATTGTAATCTATAACATTAGGGAATATTTTTGTGCAGAGTATAAAAATTTGTTCTATAATATAATTTCAAAAAATATAAAATAAAAATAATACACACCAAGAGATGACACATGTCATTACTGGAGTATATAATTATTGATTATTGATGATTATTGATTGATTGATGATGATATATTTAACAATTTATAAAGTATTCCAATGTAAAGTCATTTTTTCTTTTTTTTGACAAAAAAGTTATTTTACTTATTATATATAACTAAATTTGATATAATTTTAAAATAAAAAAGTTCAAGAGACAATGAATTGATAATGAAAGATGTAATATTAAAATTCATATAATAATACTAAAATTATAGTAAAACATAAGGAAAGAATAGTAAGGGTGTAAGGTGTTAAAAATAGAGGGATGGATGATAAGTTTAGAATGAATTTCATATGAATACATTATAATACTCCTATATAAAGTTGTATCGGTAATTAAAGTTACGAAGTACGGAGTATTAAAAAGTTCATAAACATTATTGGTATAAATATCAATTATGAACATATACAAACTCATTGGCTAAACACATTTTTGCAAAAACTAACATCAATCATATCCTTTCAAATAAGGTAAAGTATCTTATACTACCTAAAACTTGAGATACCCGATATAATTGAGGTGTAATTCCCATAAAATATCTCTTAAACATAATTTTAGTTAACGATATCATTAAACGATATCGACCTTTGTTTTTTTAGTTATAGACTTATAGAAATAGATTTAACGATAGATTTTTATCAATTAAAGTTGTCATTTTACTGATAATAATAAATACTCCTAATTTTCAATGATTATTACCCGTATTTAACTCTATGTTTAATATAGTTAATTAGTTGATGAGACGACAATATGATGACGAAGATATAAATTTAAAATTAATTTAATAATAGTAACACATAAGGAAAGAAAGAATAGTAGGGATATATATATTGATTAGGTGGGGGAGGAGCGTGGGATTGATCTCTCATTTCTCTAATTTCCCTTTCTCATAGATTTCTCCTTTTCCTTCTACTTCAAATACCACCCTACCAAACAAACCCTATCACCTTAATTTTCCCCTCTTTCTCCTTCTCAACCTTAATTCCCTACTATTTCTCATATTCCAACCCTTTTTTTTCCCTCTCCCTCTTTCTTACTATCATATACTATACTACAAATTTTATCACATCACTTCATCTATAGATGTTTAGTTTATGCGAAACAATCGAAACAACAATTGTTTCGTTGAGCATATATACTTGTATATGCCGGTTTAGAGATATTTAGCGATGAAAAATTACATATTTGTAGGGTGTCAATATTCATTTACGCGTATGCCTGGCTCCCTGTATGCCATACACAGAGTCCATCGGATTATCGATGGCCTCCATGGATGGCGTATGAGGAGCCAAGCATACTCCTTTTAATTTTTACATTCCATTTTAATTAATTGACTTGCTCATTTTTATTCCTTTATTATTCTAATTATTTTTGATATAATCTTGATTTTATTACAACTAGTATATATATTTTTTTATATGATTTGATTTCCTAACTATTCTTCTGGGAAATTAACTCTATTTTTTGGTCCGTCAACAGGTTGGAAAAGATTTTGTTGAATGATGAGCTGCCAAAACTTGCTTAATTCAAAATTATAAAAGGTGATGTTTTACTCTAATTGTATTATTGAGGTTAAATTTGCTTAACTTTGATTTAAATTATGTATTTACTTGTAAATTTTACAGTAAAACTTTTTTAAAACTGTGTATTTTGTGTAATAAAAACTATATCGATGGCAGATCTAAACGGAATTATTTAGAAATATAATATTTACGTATCATAATTATTCATATTTTTCTTCTAATTATGTAACAAGATCGTCGAATTAATTTGTTAGAATAAAATTAATTTCTAGCAAATCTTTATTGATCCAAATTTAAAATTAAATATTGATGTTAATATTGTTTGGGTCTCCAATAATTTGGGCCGTATATTTCATAGGAAAAAATTGTGAGCTTCACCGTGAAGCCATTCTAACATGCAAGACGAAAAGACTGAGTTTTTACTTTTTTTATTAGAAAGAGAATTGCAAGTTCAAAATAAGTAGCTGATATTTGGGAAAGATTTTAATTTTCTTAGTTAGAATATTATTTTCATATTCATGTAAGAATATTTCCTGTATAATGTATATATTATTACGTTTTTATATGGAAAAAAAAAATTATAATCTGAATCGTAACTCTCAATGTCATATATTTTTCTTGTTATTATGTACCAGTACGAAGTAAATAAAAATAAATCAACTACTAAAAATAAGTTGTCAATGTTTTGAAAAGTCATTGGATTTAATTAGAAATTAGAAATGTGCTTAAATTAGGTATATTTCAAGACTCGGAAGAAGGAAAGGTCTAATTCCTTATCAAATGCTTAAAAGCGAGTTTAAACATTTTCGTCCATTAATATTTTTAATATAATTTTTTTAACCATTATATACGTCTGAAAAACAAATGTTAAGATTTTTTATTTTTTAAAAACGGTGTGAATCTTGTATTATTGCCTATTGGTGCTATCTTAAAAATAAAAAGTTTCCAAATTATACGAAATATGTGAGATTTATTGCTTGTAATAATTTTTTCAAGTATAATTAGTGATTTGAAAATTAAATGACTCATTTAATATAGTATTTCGTTTAAACCTACTATTCTGTATTAGTTTTTTTTTTTTTTTTTTTTTTTTTTTTTTTTTTTTTTTTGAAAGAACTCCGTATTAGTTTTGTCTTGAATGTTATTTATTTATTTATTTAATGCATAAAAATGTAGTCTATATGTTAAATGGTTGATTACACTTAAAACTTTATTTTTTAAAAGAATTTCTTTTGAACAACTCAAATTCTCCACTCTAACAGTATAGATATACGAAGTGGTATAGATTTATGGAGCATATAATCTTCGTGCGGCAAGAGACAACATAGAAGTTACAACACACTTTACAGACTAACGCAGAGCATGCTTTGTCTCTCATCAGCTTGGGAATCTAATATGGTGTACATACATACATACATTATTTGTATATTTCATCTCTTTTGTGTCTTTGGCGCCGTGGGGATGCGCGGTATCTTAGGACACCCATGTGATAAAGAGAGTGATAGAGAGACAAATTAGAAAAAGTGGTCACACCATGAATCAAGATTACAACTCTTGTATTTCAAAACAACTAAAATGCTTACTAGAAAGAAAAGTATTGTAACTAAAAAGTCGAAATAAATGTTTTTCTCGAGGCAATTATTAGACGTGTGTTCATGCTCGAGGAAACAAATTATCTCTTTATCTCATCTTGTTAATATATAAGCTACGGTGTACCTTAACTAGACCTTTACATTGATATCTATCTCCATTGTTATGATCTCCATCCTTCCCTTTTTTTCCTCATAAAAAATCAATTGTAACCCGATTTTACTTTAACAGACTAATTAGCATTATTTTAAAAATGCATGACACAATTTTACCTTGCTTATTATTTTCATACTCCGTATTTACAAAAACCCTTAACTATAGTATCATTTTTCTAAGACTAATTATAAATTGAATATAAAATATAACACAGTAAACACACAACTCAACTTTGGTGTATTATTCCCAAAATTGACTTCAGCGTTCCCAATATAATCGTTATTATTGTCTCAAACAATGTCGAATAAAAGTATGTCACTACATTGGGATGATTAAATTAAGAGCTGTAACGATGCATTTTATTTTAGCAATTGCAGCATTAAAACAAAAAATGGCCAAAAATGGAAATTAAGATGAGCTGTTTAGCTGGATTAGGTTTTCTTGTATCTTTGTACATAATGATTGTTAAATTATAGTCAATGTAAAAATAGAATCAAACGCACACACAAATTATCTTCATAAGTTTAGTACTTGTTTGGCTAATATTTTTGTCCTGTATAAAATTCTTACAAATAATAATTGCTCAAATAATGTTTTTATTTCTTGATAGAGAATATCCATAAAAAATATTCTCTATCATAGGTTTAATGTGATTTGTATAATTGTTTGTGAATCCCGCCTATGAGTTTAATTTTCTAACCCACCGGCAGGGGAAGAGAAAATTTTAGATATAAACAATCCCAAGATCTAACCTAAGCCATGATACCATGTCAAATAATATAACTCATTGATTAGAGTGATTTCCATTGATCAGTATTTGTAGGGTTACAATGAGAAACCTAATCATATTAGGTAACCATAAGATATGTACAGATATCAAAGATAATCTTATATATATCCCAAATCTATGATGAGAATATTTTATGGATATTCTCTATCACACTCCCGCAAAAAGAACAGGGGAAAAATCGGATACTCAGACTAGATCTGAAACTTGCATCGAAAAGTAAAGGATATAATGGTAACCCACGATCAAAAGAGAAGCAGCAAAAGAGTGCCGATGATGACGAGGAGAAGCAATAGCCACAATCTACGCATAAGAGAAAAGAGTACTGCTGGGCCAAGTAGAGGTTGAAGGGCCGCGCACGGGTTGCGAGTTTAGGTAATATTGCAAATCCAGAGAAAAGGAGAGGATCGGACCACTATCGAATGAGAGAGAACTAATGCCGCAGAAAATCACAATTGAATAAGCAAATAAAATTGCTTAGGAATATACTAAATTCCCACCATCTACCTCTACAAAAATGACCACACAATGAGATAAATCCCACCAAAAATAACCAAAGTTGTGGCAAATAAAATAATTTTTTTTTTTCCAAAAAAATTGTTGGTAGTGCAAAATAAAAAAAAAATAAAAATAAAAATAAAAATCCAGCACCTTCTCTTTAAGTTGTTGTACTGTAGTTGAATAAGGCTCAGCTCCAACCAAGAATATGACCTCCACTGGGGAAGGGGGTTCGGAGTGAGAGAGACGTAAACTAATTGAGGTGTGGAGGGCGACTTTAATTTGTTGTTGGTAGTGTTGTTGCTGAGGAAGATCCTGCCAACAACGAAATCGAGAAAAAGACTAACAAAAGGGTGCATTATTGGTTCGTGAGTCTGGTTCAACCAAGACTACTATAAGTCATTGGAGATGGCAATACGTTATGCAAGTTTGCAATTCAGTCACAAATTAGGCTAAAGAATGAGGACTATGAGTGAGCAAGGTGGTGTATCAGGTGGAGAACCAAGAGGTAGATCGAGGTGGACAAATCTTTTGTGTGTGGAGGGAAGTCGGAGCACAAGAGAGGCTGCTCGACTGGTCAACCATCGTACTCCATAATTAAATCGCGGAAGCAAAAATAAAAAAAAACGTGTTTTGTATAATTCTTTGTGAATCCCAAGATCTAACCTAAGATGTGATACCATGTAAGATAATATAAACTTCTTGATTAGAGTGATTTCCATTGATAAGTATTTATAGGGTTACAATGAGAAACCTAATCATAATAATTTCCATTGATCAGTATCTAACTATAAGATATGTAAATATATCAAATATAATCTTATACAAAATATATCTTAAACTTATGATGAGAATATTTTATGAATATTCTCTATCACTTCTCATTAGAGTTGAGCAGCTTTTTTAGTAACAATAGTGGAAGTCGGATGTAGAGGCTAAGATCGGGACAAATCATCGGGTTGGTGTATAGAGTCTAAAAAAGGACGAGCTTGCCATTCCTTAATAAGAGAGAAAGCACGAACATTGACAACAATTATGATGGGCGATGAGTAGAGTTACTAAAGATAACTACATTACAACATTTCCGCCTAATACAGCAAAAAGAATTCAACCTTAGGAAGAAGGTGGGAAGAGTGAAATTTGATTGTACAAATAAAATCTAGGAGTTGAAAAGAGGGGGAAAGATTCCCAATCTAATAACGCACCAACGAATTGAAGAAGACCATAGTGCAGAAGCAAAAGGGTAATGAAGGAATAAATGTTGTTGAGATTCAGGGTGAGCATCACAAAAAGCACAAAGGGAAGGAATATCAATATTTTTAAGGCTAGATTGTGTCTAGTAGGAAGGCTATTATGTAAGATTTGCCATTAAAAAATCATAATCTTAGGAGGGATATCTAATTTACATGACTCTAATTAAGAGAGGACAAAGCTGAAGGATTTTTTTCCAAAACCATGAATCCGTCAAATAAGGGAGATACGTAATTAAGGAAGTGGGAATGACGAAGGTATTTAGCACGGTAGGACATAAACTTCCATCTTAATTAAGTTATGAACGGAGCGATGACAATATCAGATTTTCAAAACCCCAGACCACCCTGACTCTTGGGTTGACAATTAGTATCCCAGGAAACCATTGGTAATCACGATTTAGCCGAAGATTGCTTCCAAAAGAAATTCCTATCAATTTTATCAGTGAAGAGGTGAAGGAAACTGGTAACCTAGCTTTAGACATAGCTTAAGATGGAATAACCACCAATTAACTTTGGATAAGAATAACCTTTTCCGAAGGCCAAGTATTCATTTTCTGATCAGCTTTAGAAATTAGATGCTGAAAATTAACTTTGGTATAAGTCGTCGAACTAAAAAAGACCCCAAGATAACGGCCCAAGAAAGCTCTCGGGCTTATATTAAAATAGCTAGCTAAGGATGCTTTAGATTGATTAGTGACATACTTAGAGAAAATAATAGAGGACTTGTGGAAATTTGTTAGTTGTCTCGAAAGAGGCAAATTATGATAAAGTAGTACGTAGAGAATTGCAGGAGACAACAAATGCTCTACAAAATAGTAAACTATCATCAGCAAAAAGAAGACAAGGAATAAGAGGAGTCATTGTAGCAATTTTTATCCCTATACCGAAATTTTGTTGTTTTCTAAGTAATCACAACTTCTTAGATAGTACTTCCATACAGATAACGAAAAGAGTAGGAAAAAGTGGATAGCTCTGGCGTAAGCTGCGAGAGAGCTTAATGAGATAAGTAGTCGTATAGTTAACAGCAGGAGAGTAAGAAATTGTTGTGACACAAGCTTTAATTTACTCCATTTAACCCAAGTGGGCCAAAAGCCAAAAATAGTAAGAGTAGTTCATAAAAAGTTCCATTCCATACGATCATAAGACTTTTCCATATCAAGTCTATGGGCTAGCCAACCTTTCTTACTTTTGGATTTATTAAAAAGATGTAGAATTTCATGGACTAAAAGGATATTATCCTGAATGGCATGATTTATTGTTATATAAATAATGGATCGGAGTATGTTTACAATTATGATATCTAATAGAACAAAATAAGTAGCTACTTGTATTATACTCCATAATTTTCTTACGCCCTCCATCCCTTATTTACATACATACTCCATAATTTTCTTACTCCCTCCATTCATTATTTACATGCATGTTTTTCATTTTGAGTGTCCTAAAAGGCCAAAATATTATATCTCTTTTTAAAAATATCACATAATTCAAACTCCCTCTTTGTTTCAAAAAATGAAACGTTTTGACTTTCACGGAGGTTTAGGAAAGTTAGTTGAATTTATTAAAATAATAGGTAGTGGAGTATAAGTTTGAGGAGAGAGCAGAAAGTAAGGGTTTTGTGAGGACCATTATAGTAATGCATGGTTCGTGCAGGCGGATGCACGATCCACATGGTGCATCTCTTCCAAAAAAAAAAAGCGGAAAGAACATTGCATAGAAATATAAAGAACATTTCTCTAAAAAAAAAATATAAAGAACATTTAGTTTAAGTGAAAAGAACATATTATAGAATTGTAAAGAACATCGTATAGAAATGTAAAGAACATTCAGTTAAAGTGCAAAGAACATGTTATAAAATTGTAAAGAACATAACGTCTGGTTAAATAATGTTCTTTATCTTCATGTTCTTTGATTGTCAGAATAATGTACTTTTATTTGTGACATATGTTAATTGTTTATTTTGAATGTTCTTTGAATTTTGTCTTTAGATTATGGTGATTGAATAAAAATAATGTTCATTACATTATATTATCATTAGAGGTGATAAAAAATTCGGGTCAGACTGGGCCTTAACATAATATCTCGTGTCCGAAAAACCCGGAAAATGTAGTGGGCTTTTCGGGTTTTTATCGGGCCGAAGTTGATCACCTCTAATTATCATGTTTTTAATTAATATTACGGATGTTCTTTAGATGTATATAAAGAACATGAAGTTGGATGTTTTTTTTACAAAATAGTCATATGTTCTTTATAAAACAACTATATGTTCATTACAATAAATCTATATGTGATGTTCTTTATGAAATAGCTATATGTTCTTTACAAAACAACTGTATGTTCTTTACTGAACACCGGAATGTTCATTCCGCCTTTTTTAAGAGAAAACGGATGCACGGAGCATCGTGCATCCGCCTGCATATAGAAAATTTCACCATTATAGTTGATAGAATATTTTTAAAAAGTAGAGAGAATATTATTAAAATATAGAAAAAGTTATTAAAATGAATGTTTTATTTATTTAAACACGACCTCAAATGGAAAACATCATTGATGTTGTGGATGTTATAATTTTCGGTTGTGTTGTGGGTTATAGTTGATGTTGTGGGTGTTGTTTGCGGTAATGGTGATGTTGGTGTTGTTGAAGTGGTTGTAGGTGGTGGTCCCATGTATTGTGTTGAGTTGTTTTGGTGGTGATAATGCCATAACGGAGGAAGGGAGAGGAGAGAGAAACAAGCAGCAAGGGCCAAGGGGAAGCATAGATTTTTATTTTTTAATGTTCAATTTAAAACTACTCCGTATTATTTTTGAATAAAAATATCAATTGACCAATTAAAAAGTGCCACATGGATTGTAACTGGTTGTAAATGGTAACGTGACATGATAAGGTTGTTAGGAGAAAATAAATAGTAAATATAGGATTATTCAAGAATAAATAAAAGGTTTGATTATATCGAGAGAACGAGGCAATGTTGGATTATTATTGTTAAATTTTCCTTTATTTACAAAGGGAGTACAACTTTTTACATTTCCCATATAAAATACACATATACTCAAAATAAAATTATTTACTTTTTATCTGTCTTATACAATATATATTTTTTTGGCAGATATATATTGTTGCACAGACGCACGGTGCACGTGAGCCACTAGTAAAAAAAATAAAAATAAAGTTTAATTAAAAAAATACAAAACAAAACAAAATGCAGAACACCCCACTCGCCTTTCTCTTTCTGTTTCTTAGAAACTTGCTGAAAGTCTGAAACCAAACCGAGAAACCCTATATTCCTTATTAATTGTTTAACCCCTTCCCTCACATCTTTCCGACTCTCTTTGAGAGGGTGATGGGAGTGACGACCAATCTTCGGTGACAGCGTGACATGAAATTGCCCACCAGGTAACTAGCCACCACGACACCACTACTTGACTTACAACTTCAAGGCCTTCAACCAAGTCCGGTTTGGACTACCTTAGTAGCACCACCCTTCAACCGAGCCACCAACGACCAAGGTATTAAACTTTAAACTACAGATTTATCACAATATACCCCTGAGTAATTTATTTATTCAATATATACCCATGAAAATTTTTAAATCCACCATATATATACTCACGACTTTCACAAATATATCACCAAATTCCCAAATGACTAACAGACGTCAACTCTACTACTCAATAAGGCAGCTAATTATGCCACGTGGCATATTATAATTGGTTCATTTTTATTTAACAAAATTGTTTTTAAAAAAACAATAAAATTAAAAAAAAAAAACCCAAAGCTAGCCACCTTCCTCACCGTACCACCACCCCCAGTGAAGCTCACAACAGTCATCGAACCTTATATCACTTGTAAATATTCTCCAGCATCTGACCATTCAGCTACCTACAGAGATTCTCAATAATAATGCTAGCTTATTTCTTATATTCTTAATTTCATATGAGGCCCTATTAACTTTTGGGCCCTGTGCAGTTGGTCACCCTGCACACCCTAAGGGCCGGGTCTGCGCTCTTGGCCCCCCACCCCCATCGTCGACCAACACACTCTTTGTTGCCGACAGCCACCCTCCTTTTCCTTATCCAATGCTGTCATCGCCCCTCTCCTTCCAAGAACCACCTTCCCTCAACCCTAAAACCCCTCACTCTACTCAAAAACACCTCCTTTCCCACCCTTTGGAGCCCAGCTAGCGCCCAAAACCCCTCCTCGCACCGATGAAACAATCTATCCCTCCTCCTACCATTTCCACCCACTTTTATGGTACACCATATGAGGTTTTGGTCAAATCTCACACTATATAATTTTGGTACGAAAATTGCATATTTTTGTACCCTAAAAACATATGTACAAAAACGCTTCCCTAAGATTTACCCCTGATGGCAATTTACAACTTTTAACAATTATCAATTTGCCTACAGAGTGGAGAACATGTCAACAAGATTATCAACAACACCCTCTTTGTCCACCTTTTAATTAGTGTCTTACTTCTTCATATATGAGGCACATACCAATTGGCATAATCCCTTCATGTTGAACTTCATTCTTGGTTAAATATAATGCACTTAAACTATAACATGCATACAATATAGTCCTTTCATTATAGATAAGAGTGAAAAAGAAGCGATCATAATTCATATGTAACACCTTTAACTTAATCAAAATCTGAATAACCCTGTTATGAAACTATGTTCATTCATCACCTCCATAAACGTGACCAATAACATGTCCATGAAGTACGAGTAACAAAAAAAACCCTCTTCATTACTTATCTACTTGCCAATGTTCCTTTTAAGAATCATCCATATCCTATAAATAACATGATGAATATCATGCAAATTATATACGGACTCATTGAACAGCTCTAGTCCATCATGCTTTAGCTAATTTACACATTACATGCACATATATGTTAAGACTCATGGATAATGTCGAATCTAACAAGGTAAGATTATACCAAAAAGAGAAAAGGGGGGGGGGGGGGGGGGGGGGGAGTCCAAGTAAGGGTAGGACCGGACTCTACCTGTTGCCGCTGTCCCTAACTGTGACTTGGACGGAGATAGTATGTGAATCATATTCATCATATTCATATAGTATCTCCTTTTCATCAGGCAAAAAGAGATGCATCTTTAATTTAAGCACCCTAAATTCAATCTAAACCTCTCATGGCCAGTTTAGGGAATTTATGACTGCTAAATTAGCAGATAGTTTTTATGTGATATACTCTATCTGTTGTTGATTGCTGTGGTTGATTTTGAACTCAATCACATTTGTTCACAGACATTTTGTTGACGCGATAATGGATGGGGGCATGGAGCTACAAAGCCTTCGGGTTAGAGATTATGGATTTATTGTGTGCTCCATCTGCTAAAAATCAATAAACTAAGAGATTGCTTTGATTCAGGTTCATTGTAGCTAAATAGCACTGACAAAATCTTGTAATAAAAATTAGCAAAGACGGCTGTTTGACTCATGACTCATGAGCTTAATTGCAAATATTCACTCATACACAGCTTCCAATATATCTAAGACGATATGTCATGTTTAGTAATCAGTAAGTGATGAAATGATCACTAACCAGTAAGGTGGCTTTTGTACAAACTATATAGGAAAAGAAATAGTAATCAGCCAACATAACGAATAATATTGTGGCAGCTCATGCTTACTGCTCATGCCAGTGCCACTCGCTTCTCCTCCTCTTCAGCTTTAAGCCAAGCAGCCTAAAACAGCCAACATTATAGAATTAGTTCAAGTAAATCTTAATAAGGTCAGTAAAGCTGTCAGTTAGGAGCAAGAACACTTGCCTTGTCTCGTTCAAGTCTTGATTGGTGTGGCCGCATTGAATTGTCCAAGCCAATGCCTCCCCATGTGTCTAGCAACTCTCTTTCCCTTGCTTCACGTCGAGACTTTGAATATGTGTACCTATCTTCCGCTTGTTCTGAAGCAGCAGTCTTTTCTCTTTCAAGCCTAGACTTGTGTTTGATAAAAATTTGGTCCAAGCCACCAGCATTTGTGTCCATATATGGTGCAGTGTCCCTCTTCTTCACTTCGATCACTTCTTTGGAAGAGTCCTCCATCTTTGCCTTCTCTAATTTGGATACATGTTTTACTAGAACTTTATCCAAACTCTCAATCTCTTCTTCATTGGGTTTTCCTTGCTGTTTTTTGTACCTTTCCGTATTCAAGTTAACATTCTCTTTCTGACTCTCCTCCTGGACAGTTGACATACTCGAATTCCCTCCTACAGTAACATGGAAATCATTCTGTCTCCATTTTTTGGCCTCCTGAACCTCCTTTTCAAGTCTCGATACATGCTTGACCAAACATTGATCCAAGCTTGGAACTTCTGCAGCTTCTTGTTTAAGTTTCCTGAATTTTGCATCTTTCAAAGTCCTTCCTGTATTAAGCCCATCAGTGTCGGATAACTTCAGACTTCTCTTTGCTTCTTCGATCTCTTTCTCAAGTTTCGATGGTTTCTTTATCAGTACACTTCCCAGATCAGGAACACTGTCATTAGCGTCTCGTTTATCATTTATATTGCCATTCCAAAGATGAGGATTGTTGAGATTTCCATCACCATCTCTTTTAGACTCAGATTTTCTAGCGTTCTTAGCTTCTTGCACTTCCTTCGTGACCAAGAACTTGTCTAAACTAGGCAACTCTGGCTCTGCTGGTTTTTGCTTTGCAACTTTATTCATTAAGTAATTCACATCAGTGGCAGAATTTTTGTCCTGCAATCTATCAGCCAAAGCCGCATTTAGACCACAAGTTGCAACAATTGTGGCAAGAGAAGCCAACTCCTCTTCTTTCAGACATTTTAGCCTTTCAAGCATCATTTTGACAAGTTTTGTGCCATTGAATTTCTGAGGACTTAGCTTCTTCCTACTTCTCCTTTGGGAGTTAGAGCCATCATCACGAGATGGTGTTTCGAGCTCCAAACAGTTATCAGACTCTGAAAGGTCCTGATTGTCAGGATTTTCACTTATTTTCCTCAACAAGTCCTTAAATTCATCTTTGTTGAAGGAACTGCAATGTGCTAGTCTGACGAACGCAGTTTTAACAGCCGCTGCAACTTGTTTGTCCACTTCAAAAGCTGTTTCAAATGACGCTCTTACTGCGTGAGTGGTAGAGCCTTTTCCATTAGCAGAGGATATCTCTATTTCAAATCGTTTCAAAGGGCGATCAGGGGTGTCATACATGGTCACTCCTTTAGCTGTTGCAGCTTCAAATGCATCAGCTACCTCTTTCTCTGCTTTTATCAGCAAGGCATCTGCTTCTTTGTGCGGAATCCTGTGTAAGAATAAGCCCAAGGCATAAACTAGGTGATGCTCAATGACAATGCTACCAAGAATACATCCGAAATTAGTTGCCACACTGTCTCCTATTAACTTAAAAAAACATGGTGATTTTACAAAAGTGAAACTTCATAAAGGTTGTACCATTTCTATTGTCTCCTAATCGATTAGTAAACTGGCATTCAAACAAAAGACGAATATGTGACTATTAATTCTAGACAGGAGTGAATAACTTGAGCAACATTACAGCAGAAGCATACCTTGCTGCTTGAAGTATCCGGCACCAGGATGCTTCAATCATAGCAGCTTTCCGCGCCTCCATTACTTTGCATGCCGCCTCTCTGGCTGCCCTTTTTTCTCGTTCTACTCGACAGTAATGAGGATTCGAGTGACCCAATGTCTCATCAAGAGTATCATTCATGCCTCCAGTTTCCTGAAACACAATAATTAAGTCCATCAGCAGAATTAGTCTCTAAACCAAAGGCATAAAAACAACTGAAATGTAGAAATGGTACCTGCAGTAGTTTAATTTTTCTCTTCATGTAGGAATCCCCTTTAATACGAGGAAACCAATTTAGAGGGGAGGTTTTTCGATGTAATGGCTTCTTAATCTGAGATGAAACTCGATTTAGCGCGATTCCACCTGAAAGCGGACTATCTTTATCTTTATGTGATTTATTCTGCATAGTAAATCAACAAAGATCAGTAACAAGACCTTACCAAGAGCATGCCAACAGATAGAATTTCCAATGCCATTTGTTATTGCCAAAACATTCCTGCCTATGAACTATCCTTATTACAACTAATATAAACTCCATTGATTGAAAAAACAAAATACATTGACACAACTTTATAGAGTGTTTATTCTTAGACAAGTCGTAACAATGTGACAACTAATTCGGGAATAAGTAATTAATATGATGACAATGCCCCTAATTTTCCTAGTTTTCAACATCAATAACCAACCTAATGTTGTCTACAGAAATGAATCCAAGATTGCAGATTCTTAAAACTATTTTAGTTAGCAGTGAACAAAATCAATTAGTAGGATAATTACAGGAAAATGTTTACCATTAAAATGATATTCATTGATCTTCTGTTAATACATAAGATTGAAGTAAGAAATCAAAACTATCAATAAACCCAAAAATTGAAAATGAACTGTAATCTGACAACTACTACAAAGAAAATTGATAATTAAGCGTTGATATTGTACTAGTAATCACTAAACAACATGATTATACCCTAAAAACAAATCCCAGAAAATCAATTATCAAACAGACCCACTTCCAAATAAATATAAAAATAAAATAAGGGGTTTTCTGCAAATTTTGCATATAATTAACATAAATAAATAATATAAAAAAATACCTTGGAAAGCTTGGCACTGGAGGAGAGAGAATCGATGGAATCGGTACCACTAAGCGATTCAGTAGAAGAATTTATGTTCTGTTTTTCATCACACAAAGAAATGCAACCCAAATCCAAGCACCCTAAATCCATTTATCCTTTCTTTTACCTCTTTTTTTTTTTCCTGCAGATTTTTCTCTCAGTAATTGCAGTGAAGCAAAAAATTATGAGAATTTTTCGATGATTTTTGATGGGTTTTTGAATGGATTTTTTTCAAGATTTTTGATGGGTTTTTCAATGAATTATTTCAAGAATTTGATGGATAAGACTGATCAAAAACTGTTGATTGTACAAGAAATTGTTGATGAATATTATTGTGGGAGTTAATTGGTGAAGAAGATGGTGTTAGAGGGAAAAAGAAAAAGTATCCGTTACGAAATAAGCAAAGAGGATTTTACGCCTCCAACGGTCGAATTCCTTTTTTATGCCCGTTGACTCCGTTCTTATAATAATCCACTACAACTCGGGTGCATTGGGTACGCCATTGATCAAGATGATGCCACGTGGATGGTGCAGATGATGATGCTACATTTTTTTTTGTTGGGAAAGCTACATTTTATGTTTTTCATATTTTGGCTATTTTTTTTTTTTAAAAATTATTCCGTGTATCCCTAATGTTTTAAAAAATGTATCATATATCGCTGAAAACTTTCAAATATACCATGTATCCATAAGGTTTGTAAATAAATGCACCAAATACCCTAATCTTCTAACAATGCACATATAATTGACTTATCAAACTAAAATCATGCTCACACACTAACTCACTTTTAGTAATTTATATTTATGCAGTAAAACCGTCTTTAAGCATAAAATATACTTCCTCCGTTACGAATTACTCGCAACAAAGGGGAATTATTTGTGAGACATAAAATATTCCTTTGTTGCGAGTAATATGTAACTGAGGGAGTATTAAAACTAGGTTATGTCCCGTGCCATGCAAGGTAATTTTCTATTATTATTATTATATACATATACCAATTGGTTGTTGGTGCAATGATGGTGATTGATACTGCACTTGGTAGGGAGGATTGTAGTGTTCGATCCCGCAACAATAATTAGGAGGGTTGAAACCTAACCATCTAGAACTGATCCCTGAATAGTATTAGTCTAAAGGGTGAACCAGGTGGAACACCAAAAAAAAAAAATCTACAAATTTATATTATTTTCTTCCTATTAACCAATTGAATATCTAGGTAATATGTATTTAACCCGTAAATAGATTTATTTTCTTACACACTATTATTCATTCTCTCTTATGCGATATTTCTTTTCAATAATGGTAAGCTTTTCGTACATAATTAAATACAATTTTTTTTTTTTTAAAAAAAAATCTTATTTGTTTTTGTTTTTGTTTTTGTTTTTATATTTTTTTTTGTGGAATGGGAAGTAATAATATCATTAAATAATAGTCATACAACATCTACAATAATAAAGATCTGTAAACCACAGATTTAGAGAAAATATCATAACTTTTACAATCAAAATCAAACCTAATTTGCATATTTGGCATATATAGCTCATACTCCACCGCTTCAAGCTTGACAAGAGCAATGATTTTCGATGTCTTTGCATCTTTCCAAGTTGAGACCTTCGCAATCCGCGCTGATGTTTTGATTGACCAGTTGATGACAAATCCCATACCCCGAGGAATCCAAATAACCTTCCCAAATACTATAAGAACTCTAAAAATAAAATTCCCAATAGGTGAGAATCCAAATTCCAGAAAATTGGGAAAAACCCATAAAATTGAGATAGAGTCTCACATATGGAGAGAACAAAACAAAACAAAACAAAATGTATGTAAAGCAAAACAAAAAACTAAAATTGAATTAAAGAAATTAGACTATTTACGGCCTAAACGACCAAGAAAACTAAAACCGTAGAAGAGAGAGGAGAGAGAAGAGAGAAAAAGAAAAAAGGGTAAACAAAAATATATATATATATATATATATATATATATATATATATATATATATATATATATATATATATATATATATATATATATATATATATATATATATATATATATATATATATATATATATATATATATATATATATATATATATATATATATATATATATATATATATATATATATATATATATAGATAAACTATAAGTAACTACCTTATCATAACTGCTCTCACTCATCCTTTTTTTTTTTTAAAAAAAAAACCGCTACCTATAATAATTGAAATTGCTATTAATTTTCTTTTTTTGTTGGGAAACTACTCTTGATTAGATTTTATTTTTTTTTTGTACTTTTACACAGGAATTGGTTTCAAAGGTTCAAATTTAAGACAAATTGATAGATTGCGAAGGCTTTAATTTTTTTAAAACAATAAAAACAATAAATATATATATATATATATATATATATATATATATATATATATATATATATATATATATATATATATATTGATGCTTTGAACTCCATCGATCATTTTAAATCCTAAACTTTTGGGTGTTATAATTTGCTTTATTAGTTTAGTTTACACTAATAATTTAATAGAATTTGATGCTTAGGGTGTTTAGGGTAAAAATACCCCATGTACGTGGACCAATCCCGTAGCGACATGTGGCCCAATCAAAGGGTGACACGTGTCACTATGGGAAGATGCCGCGTGTCCAAGACATAAAGGGCTTCTGAAATCAGCATTTAAAAAGGCCTTATTACATCATGGCCCAAATCCCGAGAGATCTTCATGAAAGCCGCAAAACGACGCCCCCATATTACACGTGGCATCCCATGATTGCACAACAAATCACATCACTGAATTTTAGGGTACAAACCCTAAAGGGGCACAAACTCCCACCCCTATAAATACCCTAATCATTTATGATGGGAGGGGTGGATTACGACATTGCAAGAAAAGAGCATTAAATAGCTCCAACTTCTCTCTACTTTCTCTCTCTAGCCTTTTCCGTTTCAGATCTCTAACTTGATCGTCGGAGGCGAATATTCCGATAAAACAATATTCGTTCATTTTGTAGGTGTCCAAGTCTCATTGTCTGGAAAGCGCGACCAGTATCCCGAGGAATTCCAAAAAACACCCGAAACATTTGGCGCCGTCTGTGGAGATACTCGTCCGTTATGGCAATAGATGGTCAGACACCTAATCCCGGCCCTCGTCCAGGAGAGGACGACCATGTAAAGGACATAGTCCCTACAATCCTTACCAGCAATCCTTTGACCGCCTCATTTCAAGAGGCCGATAATCCTCCTGTTACCGCTGCCTCTCTGAAGGCCGCGCTCAACAAACTTCGGAAGGAGTTTGAGAGCAACCGAGCTTTCACCTCTAGACAGTCGCTCAGGAAGGAGGGAGAAAGAGCTGCAAAGAAAGCTCAAAACAAAGCAACCAATGCGACAGATGCGGGGAACACCCCATTTCACCGACCGAATGGAAGGTCTCCTAGGGTGCCACGGACGAATTTGTCTAGTCTGTTGGCAAAAGCCCAGTCGCCTGGGGGTAGGGGCAGACGGCCTCGAAGAGAGAAGACATAGCCATCTAGAAGATGGAAGGACGCAAGGGACTACCTCCGGCATAAGCAGCGGGAACGTACCTCTTATTCGGACACGACCTCAACTCCCACAATGCCCGATGAATTTTCCAACTACTCCTTTTCTCAGCATAGCAACTCTGCCATCTCCAGCAGGAGTCAAGCTGTGTGTACTCAAACCCCTATTCCAGTGCAATCGCTTCAGTATCAGCCCCCTCAGGGTCTTAACGACATTCTGCAGCCAAGCCCCCAGGTCTTCGGACAATATGGGCCGTTTGGCCAAACTCCCTATTTAGCCGGACAACCTGTGCAACCTTATCCAATTGATTGGCAGATGCGGTTATTGACTCTTAGAGATAAGCCGCCTCCGTTTTCGCAAGACATTTTAACTGCTCCTCAGCCGAAGCTGAAAAGTGTACTCGTGGGAGCTTATGATGGCATGGGCAACCCCGAGGAACATATCACCTCGTACAGAAACCTAATGTACTTATAAAGTGTAGATGATGCCACCTGGTGCAAATGCTTCCCGACCACTTTGAAGGGTGTGGCGCAGGACTGGTTCAATAGCCTTCCAGTCGGCTGTATCAATTGCTTCACTACTCTTAGTTTGCTGTTCGTGGGAAATTTCTCTTACAACATACCACCTTGAAAGACAAGTCTTAATTTGGCAACATTTGTCCAAGGAAAAAAATAAGGGCCTACGGTCGTACGTCCAGAGATTTAACCAAGAAAAATCCCAAATTCATAATCTGTCGGATGAAATGGTTTACTCTGAATTTCTCCGGGGATTAAGGCATAATGGTTTTAAGTTTGACTTGGTAAGAAAAAAGATTCGGACATACGCAGGTGTTATGCGGGAAGCCGAAGCTTATATTGAGGCCGCCGCACTACTACAAAAAACCCCTATCAAGTTGCCTGTAAATGACCTAACGAGTCGCTTTAAAGGCAACTCCACAACCACCGACACAATAGCTTCCAACTTTAGAAGTCACCTCTGAGGCGACTTGATAGCTTTTATATAAGTCACCTATTAGTTGTTAGGAGACTCTATTTGTTAAGCTATTGTGTCGCTTGTGTTGAAAGAGGCGACTCCATAGGTTAATTTATTGTGTCTCTTGTGTTGAAAGAGGCGACACGTAAAAAATCAACATTTTTTCTAACTACTTTTATTAGCTCATATAATGTCAGTGTTTATGACACTCAGCATGCTTGATCTCTAGTTCTTTGCATGGAAGGTTGAAATTCTTGCCATTATGCCAAAGTTACTTTTCATATATATATATATATGATATTGTAACTATTTTATATACATTTTTAGAATTAACCTATCGAGTCGCATCTTACATATTAGGCGACTTATTATGTAGTGGTCATATAATAAAGCACCTAACAAGTCGGACTTTTAGGGTCTCCTATATATAAGGTGCGACTTGTAAACATATCGAGTCGCCTCATACTTATTAGGCGACTTGTTATGTTGGGGTTAAAATCAACAAAGCACCTAATGAGTTGCCTAATATACATGAGGTGACTTGATAGGTTTACAAATCGCACCATATATGCATGTGACTTTATAACCCGACTTATTAGGTGGCTTAAATTAGATTTTTAAAGTCACCTGTATATAAGGTGCGACTTTTTAACCTATCGAGTCGCCTTATAAATATCAGGCGACTCATTAGGTGAGAGTCGTAGATAAGAAAACTCACCTATTAAGTCGCCTAATATTTATAAGGCGACTCGACAGGGTTTCGAGTCTCACCTTATGTACAGGTGACTTTGAAAATCTAATTTAAACCACCAAATAAGTCGGATTATAGAGTCGCATGCATATATGAGGCGACTTGTTAACTTATCAAGTCACCTCATATATATTAGGTGACTCGTTAGGTGCTTTGTTGATTTTAACTCTAACTTAACAATTCGCCTAATAAATATGAGGCGACTCGATAGGTTTATAAATCGCACCTTATGTATAGGTGACTCTAAAAGTCCGACTTATTAGGGGTTTTTTGTAGTAGTGTCGACTTTTGTTCTCTTACAAAAGCGGAGGCACCGGCCAAGGGAGTTGAGAAGAAACAATCTACTCAGCAAGACTTGGATGGAAAAAAGAAAGATGGAAACAAAAGGAAAGAAGTCTGGGTGGCCGATGGCCAGCAGCAGAAATCCAAGAAGGTCAAGACGTACGAGCCCCAGTAAGAGTTCAACAAGGACTGTTACTCCATCCTAATGGAGATCAAAGACAAATTTGAATTTGAAAAGCCCCAGCCGCTAAGAGGCCCGACTCAGTACAGGAACAAAAACAAGTACTGTCATTACCACAAGGACGTGGGACATGACACAAACGATTGCATCAATTTGAAGAGATTGTTGGACAAGCTAGCCGAGAAGGGCATGCTGAACTCTTATGTGATGAAGTCCAAGTTCACATACACACGGACAGACAACACGTACGAGAAAAAGAAGAAAAATGATAAAGATGATGGGAACAATACCGATTCGGGCTTTGTGGCCGTGATATTGGGGGGATTTGCCTCAAGCGGCCCAACCATGAAGGGAATTAAGTAGATTGCCTGGAATTTGGGAAAGGTGATGCAGGCAGATGCTGTAAAGGCTGAACCCTTCCCTGAAGTAACTGTGTATGAAGCTGACCGGGGGGAGGTCAAAGCCCTACATAATGACCCTATGGTGTTCATTATGAAGATAGCCAATTTAAAGGTGGGCCGAATACTGATAGATACGGGCAGCTCATTCGATATCATCATCCTGGCCGCCCTGAAGAATTTGAAGTTCCCAGAAGATGCTCTGAAGGACATCACTCACCCCTTGGTAGGATTTGGGGGAAACATCATTCACCCAGTCGGACAGATAGATCTGCCAGTCCGATTTGGGCAGAAAGGAGAAGGGAGGGACATGGACGTTTGATTCCTGGTAGTAAAAGAGTTGACTGGCTACAATGTCATACTCGACCGTCCCACCCTAAATGCTGCAAAGGCTGTGATTGTCCCCCATTTAATGTTGTTAAAGTTTGAACGTTCGGACGGAAAGATTGGTTCGATTAAAGGAAGTCAGAAAATGGCAAAAGAGTGCAACCAGATAGCTGTTAAGCCAACCATCCGCGGACATGGAAAACTGTCCGAGCTAAAAGGGGAAGAACCCCCACTCCAAGCATAGCAGGCCGGCCAAAAGCGAAAGCAGGTCATGGCCGACCAAGCATAGCAACTAATGGGTGTCGGCCAGCCCGAAGAGCTGAGACCCCAGCCGGCCGGCAACCAACAAGATGTAGTGCTTGACCCCAATCAACCAGGTCGTACGGTCAGTGTCGGCACTAAAGCTATGGGTCTTCTTGGAGATGAGTTAGTTCAGCTATTGAGAGAATTCAAGGATGTTTTTGCATTTTAAGTTAGTGAAATGCCAGGTATAAGCCCTAACCTGGCCGTGCATAAGTTGGCTGTGAACCCAGCTGTTAAACCTGTCCGCCAGAAGAAAAGAAATAATGGAGAAGAGAGGAATCAGGCGGCCGCAGCTAAGGTGAGCAAGCTGCTGGACGCCGGTTTCATTCGGCAATGCTGTTACCCTGATTGGGTGGCTAACGTAGTACTTGTAATGAAGCCGAATGGAACTTGGAGAATGTGCGTGGACTATATGTAGACACCCATTTGTGTCTCCCCAAAACCAAACCCGGTGATGAGTACCTTTCGCGTCGAATCATAATCGAATGAAGTGAAAGTGTGGAAAGTTTAGTGTTGCGGATAATTTTAATTTCTTTTCTCTTCTCTCTGTTTTTGAAAACCTATTTTAAGAAAATAGCCAATCTAGTTTTGTTGGTCCATGATATGGGTCCAATAGTAGTGTAGTTGGATAGGGCTTGAAAAAAGCTTTCCAACGATACATTATAAGGAAGTTATGGCCAAATTACTGAACTGGGCCTGGTTTGAGCCTTATATGCGGCCCAATGATCTAGAGGAGGGCCTAATATGGATTTATCATTCCTAATGCAATTAGGAATGGTTTTAGTCTTCTAGATTCTTCTAGAAGGTTCTTTTCATTCCTAATTTAATTAGCATTGATAAATTGACTTTAGTTGACTTTTAGAGTTTTAATCAGAATAAAAGAACGTTTTTGAGGAAAATACGATTTTATCCTCATGTACGGGCAATTTCTATTTGATTATATATTACGCGACAATAATTAAGTTAGCGCCAAACGCCAGCATTAGCGCCTGACGCTAAGCTTGGCGCCTGGCGCTAGCGTTAGCGCCTGACGCTAATGTCAGCGTCTGGCGCTATCCTTAGTTTTACGCGTCAGAACTCTGTTTTGATTTTTTTTATCTTTTTGGATGATTTTCTTTATAAATAGCTTCCTAAAAACTCCGTTTTAATTCATCAGTTTTCACCAATTCTCACCAACTCTCATCAAGAATTTCTTGATACTCTCTTTCTCCCTCTTTTCTAAACCAACCCCTTTTTACAAAATTCTGCATTCACAAGACCTAGACACACCTAGCATTGTTCGAAGTTGCTTTCGCCCTAGACGTGAAAGGTTTTAATATTTCTGAGGGTTTGGTCCCAAATCTCTCTTTCAATTATTTAATTTAATTGTTTGTTTTATTATTTTCCTTGAAGTTACTAACGTGTGTATTTTGTTATTAGAAAGAGGTACGAGGCATCCAATTAAGTACTTTAATGGTTTAATTGATATTATGATGTAGATATCATGCTTAGATTGTTATTTTTATTCCCAGTATCATGTCTAGGGTAACTTTAATATCAAGTATGATTAAAAGTATGATGCTTCCTATATTCTTCCTAATATTTATGATTGTTAGTATCATGTTAGGGTTAAAGCTTTGATTTTTATTGCTTAGTGACATGCTAGGGTTTGTTATTAATCTTGTTAGTATCATGCCTAGGATCTTGCTATTATTATTATGCTTTATTATTAACATTTTTAATAATATGATTATTTTTATAATTATTTTTAATATTATTATTATGATTATTATTATGTTGCTTGATATTTTATTTTTATTGCTTGATCACACGTTTTATGCATGTTTAAAGGGAATTGGTACTTGTAATCACGCTTATATAAGATAATTAATAATCTTGTTTAGGGTTAATTATGATTATAATTCAAGTGATCGCCAATAATAGATTTACTTGTACATTAATATTCAACCAACATAGATAAACAAGTTTAGAGTTAATCCTATTGATTGCATGTTAGTCAGAAAGCGCACATGAATACGATTAGAATAAAGTAGAGGCCTATTATTAGGGCAGGTTCAATCTCTTTTAGGTTGGATTTGTACCTTCATCCTCGAACTACCAGTCATGGTTCCAGACCTATTGGAGTTAACGTTCTCCTGGATCGTTAAGGGGTGTAACCTTCACCCTGTGAACGGTTTACAAGTTCCTAAAACTTGTTGGCGACTCTTTTGCTCTATATTCTTTCCCTTTGGACGCCACCGTACTTTAGTGTATGATCACAGTGGGGTTCAAGCTAGGGATTAATGCTTGAAATATTCCCTACAGTTTTTGGCGACTCCACTGGGGAGGATTTCTATTTTAATTCCTGAAATTAATTTCGGCAATGATTTAGAATGAGTGGATGAGACTCGAAAAGTTCTAAGTATTTCATGTGCGTAATTTTGATTAACATTATTGTCATATGCATAAAAAAGATCTCATTGGAAAACCATCCGTAATGAGTTAAAACATAGGATTTTTACATATACGAAATTTGAGGAATATCTTTCACAACTAGGACCAAAATAACACTGCGCGAAACTGGAAAATTTTATCGAGCACAGAAAGCTGCTGAGGCATGTAGGAATTAGCTTCAACAAACCGAAGATTAGCGCCAGAATTTTGACTGTAGCGCCAGACGACAGTTCTGTCGCCAGGCGCTAAATCCAAAATTTGGCGCCAATCTCTGTTTGCTGGCGCCAAATTCTTCCAATACTGAGCCAGAAATATGCGTTCTAATTTGGACCAGTTTTTAGCATTGTTTGTCTGATCCTACTTCCCGATTGAGTTTTTCTCACTTTTCTGAAACCCATATGTGTTCTACATATGGACATAACCCCCTGGGAATTCATGCTCCATCTACCTGATTGAACGCTCTGAGCAACAAAGGGTACATCCGAGAATGTTGAATTCACCAAACCATGGAAGCGAGTTTTTATAAACTTGCGGTGTCCCATCCACCCGCGCCAACCCTTCACGGTTAGGCTTCCGCGTGGTGCATCCGGAAAATTAACCATGGACCCTCTATTGACTAACCCATATCCCGAACTTTAGAGAACTAGAGCCATGGTTAGGTTGTAAACTCATTGCATCATATTGTGCCTATTTGACTAATTGTGCATTATTTGTTGTGCATATGATATATGCTTTTCTTAACCGTTTGTTTGACTTGTGCTAAGATTAAATAAATTAATGACTAAAAGAACTTTGCCTAATTAATTTATTTAAGTAAATAAAGTCTAATATTTTAACCAGAATTGACCTAGAACGACTTTAGGCATACCCCTGTTGATTAATAATACCGAAAACAATCTCAGGTCGAAGCTCCAGCAATGGCGCCAAAGTTTGAACTGTAGCGCCATTCTGTGGAGTGTGGCGCCTGGCGACAGTTCTGTCGTCTGGCCCTACACTGCAAAGAGAGGCGCCTGTCCTGTCGTTTTGACGACAGTTCGGATTATTGATTGAGTCATCACTTTGTGTCTAATTAACCAGTTTTCTGATTAATTTGTTTAAATTTTACTGTCAATAATACCTCGTTAGGTCATTAATTGAGTCTAGTCACATAGTCCAACCACATGGTCATGACACAAGTCTTAACATGTCACCTACACTCACTAGTCTTAGCACACACACTTTGAGTATATGTCACCATGACCATGTCTTAGGTTCATGCATGAGTCGGTTTTTTCCGTCATTTGAGTTGGGGGTACATTCTATTCCTAATTTTCCACATCTCTTCATCTACATGCTTTCTCCATATCACTACCCTCATTTTCCTACCTTCTTCTATCCATTGCATGTTGAATAAAGTTTGAGTCAAAAAATTAACAATGAATATCCCCAAATTCCTTTTCCACAGTACTTGGTCGAGGAGAGAAGGGCGATTAATCAAGGATAATCTCTTTATTCAAGTCTTACTTTTTGATAAAGATTCGTCAAAAGAGAAAGGCTAAAAAGATAATGGCAACTCAAGAGGAAGTTAATGAACTTAGGAGTCAATTGACTGACGTGACTGAGGTGTTAAAGGCTTTAACCCTCAAAATTGATGACCCTGTGAAGCAACAACAAATGAACTTTATGCAAGAAAGCTTGAGCAAGCTATCTAGTGACTATAAATTTCAGGGCATTAGTTCACAAGGGGTCTCGCTGGAGAAAGAACTTCTTCCGCATAAGTTCAATGCCAACGACATCCCAATATTCAAGGCAACAGATAACCCTTATCTTCACTTAAGAGCCTTTGAAACTATAATGAGCATTAAGGGGATTGATAAGAAAGTCTTTCGTTCTTTGTTTTCTTTATCTCTTGAGACCGTTTGTCAACAATGGCTCTTTTCCCTTGACAAAGAGAAAACCTCTTCTTGGGAATCGATAACAAACGCTTTCATAGATAGATATAAGTGCAACATTCAAGACGAAACAGACCATAGACAACTTGAGATGTTAAAACAAAAAGAAAACGAAGGGTTCACGTCTTTCTTCAACAAATGGAAGGAAACTTCTGCTAATATGGTCAAGGCTTCTGCCGAAAAAGAATCTGTGAGGATGTTTATCAAGATCTCCAAGGGAAGTATTCAAAGCACTTAAAATACCAACACAACTTGAATACTTTCAAGGCTGTGTATAATATAGGCATTGACATTGAAGATGACCTTCTGAAAGATAATAGTGCGAGAGGAAAGAAGAAAGACCATCCTTCTTCTTCCTCTCCCATTAATGAGGTACATGCTACAAACGCCTCTAAATTGCGAATCCAAAGGTCAAAAAGAGTGTTCACTCCACTTGGTATGAGTTATGAAACAACTTTCGAGAAGCTACACCACAAAGGACTAGTCATGACCATAGGGCCCATCAAAGATCCAGTACTAGAAGCCAGGCCACCCAAATGGGATCCTAATAAGCACTGCAAATATCACCAAGGAAAGGGTCACGATACTGAGGAGTGTTGGAAGCTCAAAGAAGCTATTCAAGATCTGATCGATAACAATGAAACTTCCGAGATTCTAGCTATCGAAGAAGATCAAACATCCTTCGATCCATCACTTCTTATCACACCTGTAGGTGAGCCCATGATCGAGACAACTTATATAACCTCTCTCGATGAAGTGGCCATAATTGAGGAGGATGAAAGTCTTTTCTTAGATAATACCAGGGAAGACTCGTCAAGTCTAAAAGAGGACGTTTGAAAACTGCAAGATGTCGTTGCCATGATCTTGAATGTGGTAGAAGGACTAGCAAATCGGGTGATGGTCATCGAACAAAATTCTCGCCAAGGATTTAATGAAGAATTCAATGCTCCTATGCCACGGGCAAAATGGACCATTGAAGAATACACACCAATAGGAATGACTTACAATGAAGCTTTTGACTGTCTTCACGATCAAGGTCTTATTCACCCCATTGGTCCCAGTCAAGACCCTCCGCCTGGAAAACGGTTTCCCAATTGGGATCCAAATTCTTATTGTCGATACAATAGAGGTCGTGGTCACACCACCGAAGTATGTCTCGCCCTCAAAGATCGTGTTCAAGATCTCATTGATTCAAATCTTCTTCATGCTCCGCGCGACAAGGAGGCCAAGATCAGTAACAATAACAACAGTGGCTTTAAAGGAAAGAAGAACGACTATCCTTCTTCTTCCGAAAACACCTACTCTAGTAACAATATTGGTACTTTCGACCTTAATGAAATCTTAGCCATGGATAATCGAGGATTTAGAAAGCAACTAAAAAAGGATTTCACCCCTATTGGGATTAGCTACGATGATGCTTTCGATCGACTCCATGCAAAGGGACTCATCACTCCTATTGGACCTATTCAAGATCCCCCACTTGAGAAGAGATTGCCTAGTTGGAACCCAAATGTACGCTGCAAGTACCATCAAGGTAGGGGTCATACTACTAAGAGTTGTTGGAAACTAAAGGAAGCAATCCAATATTTGATCGACAATAACGGGCTTCCAATACCTCCAGTCGGCAAGGACACCAAGTGATGATAAACACAATGCAAAAGGCGAGTTGCAACAACAAGATTTCATGATCTTTCTTTTTTCTATTTCTTTCCCATTTTTTCATCTCCCCAATAAATCTAGCATAGGCACCTTTCTAATCCCTTAGATTAATTTTGTAGATTATTTCTTTTTCCCTTTTAGTAAAATGAGCATTTATTTCCTTACATATGATCATTGCATTGCACAAAAAAAAAAATAAAAATAAAATTTCATTGTCAAGATAAGCACAAGGTATACCAATGATTTGAGGCACCCCTTGTAGCCACATCATATCACCTTTCACCCTTCAAATATGCAATCTTTTTTTGATAGACCACTTTGAGCTTCGTCTAATGATAGACCTTTCATTCTTCAACCCATATCTACCTAACCTTGGGATGGGATGGTGTGTAACTTATGCAATTTTAAAAGCTTGAGTGATTTCAAAAGATCAAAATAAATAAAATAAGAAAAAAATAAATAAAAGTGTATAAAAGGGCAAGTGTTCCAATGTCTTTGATACGAAAGTATCTTCGATAAGAACACGTCTCAGATTGCGTCTCTTATCGAGTGCTCGGCACCGTGCCTGAGAAACATGAATGCCAAGTGAGTGATAGACCGTATGATCGGGATTGCCCACACTTGTAAAAATAAAAATAAATGCTAAAGCAAAAAAAAGATAGCTAAAAAAGAGAAGCAAGCCTCAAGCATAAAAATACAAAGATCCAAAATCAAAGTTGCACACCTTGGGGGCTTATCTAGGGTCTTGAGCCTTTATCCCCTTCTTCTTCAAACCTTTAGCCTAACCACGTTACAACCCTTAAAAAGACCTTTTTGAGGTATACACACACTTGTGCGAGGTTCGGCTAGAGCTACGTTCGGCCTGATTCCTAACGGATACGTAGGCAACCTCACATCGAGGTGCGACCGTAATAAAAATGCATTCATATTCACATTCACACACTCATCCCATGATCATATCAAGGGATCCCCTGTGATCATCCCTATTCATTTAGAGCTAGACTTGGGGGCTTGATCCTTACATCATTAGCTTGCCTAGCCTAAGAGTCACCACCATTTGACTCTTTTAAAAAATAATATCTTTCCACACACTTAGCTCTTGCGGCCTAACTTTAGAATCACTTTCACACACATCACACATACATGACCAAATATACTTCCCTTAGGAACCCTTTGTCATGGAATCTTAACACAACGTCAAAGCATGCCTTGTCATATCAACATCACTCATCAATCATAATTGTCATTGCATCACGAAGTATGAAGTGCTTAGCCTCCGCGCCTAAGTTACCTAAATACTTTCATTATCGAGTCAACTAGGACAGTCTAAGATGTTACAATCCTTATACTGTGAGAAAAAACATTTGACTGAGCTCATTCAACATGCACCTTCAAAAACTTTGATTCTTTTTCGCGTCTTTCTTTTTCAGGAGAAAGTCGGTACCCTCCACAAAAATGATGGAAATTTTTTGCTTTTTTGCATTTTCGAGTCGCACGATCACAACACTATGCACACACGGGTCATGAGTCACACGTGTCATTTCATTTCGAATCGAGTCAACCTCGAGTCAATCACAGTGAGTCAAGTTTATGCCTTGAGTCGTGTCGTGTCAATGAGTCAAGAGACACTAAGCCTTAGGTCAACCCTAAGATAATTAAAGAAATTAGCAAAGTCCTATAGTCGAAAATAAATACAGGTGTAGCGGAATAGGGAAGACCCTACTCCAGCGCCAGACGACAACATCTAGCGTCTGGAAATAGATTTCAGCGTCTGGCGACAGAGCCAATTGTTGGCGCCAGTGATATTTCAGCAGCGACAGAGCTCGAAGTCTCTCAGAATAGTTATTTCAACCTCTTTCAGCAATTTTGGGTTCCTTGGTACGCCAATTAGCCCCTATAAGCAATTTGACATGATCAAGTAGTCAGCTTGATTACAATCGCAATAAGTGATCGACCTGACAAAAGATCGTCTCACTTAGCTTAAAGCGCCTAAGCATTGGCTCATCGTAGAGACACCGACGTACTGGTACATAAATAACAGAGACACCAACATACAGGTTCATAAATAGCAGAGGCACCGACATAATGGTTCACAAGCATCAAAAGCGCCGACGTACTAGCATAGCGAAAGTAAAGTTCAAGCGAGCTTTAGAGATCAACAAGCGTTGGTCTTTGGAAATTTTTCTTTGGAATATTATCGCAATAAACATTCAAAGCTCTTTGTTCAGAGACGCGTGGACATATCAAAAATCTCTTTTGTTCAGAGACGCGTGAACATATCATCAAAAGCTCTTTTGTTCAGAGACACATGAATCCTTTCAAGCTCTTTTGTTTAGAGACGCGTGGACATATTATGAAAAGCTCTTTGTTCAGAGACGCGTGGACATATTATTCAAAAGCTCTATTGTTCAGAGACGCGTGGACATATCATTCAAAAGCTCTATTGTTTAGAGATGCGTGGACATATCATTCAAGCTCTTTTGTTCAGAGACGCGTGGACATTTCTTTTAAGCTCTTTTGCTCAGAGACGTGTGGGCATCCTATTTTCAAGCTCTTTTGTTCAGAGACGCGTGGACATTTCTTTCAAGCTCTTTGTTCAGAGACGCGTGGACATATCATCAAAGCTCTTTGTTCAGAGACGCGTGGACATATTAAAAAGAAGCTCTTTGTTCAGAGACGCGTGGACATATCATCAAAGCTCTTTGTTCAGAGGTGGGTGAAAATATAAAAAAAATCTTTGTTCAGAGACGAGTGAACATCAAAACAGCAAGATGGCGTTCCCTAGATTGTGGAGAGTTGTCACAAACAACTGAAGGTAATTTTAAGCGAAGTTGTCTTCGATCGTGTTCCCTAAGACGTGGAAGATGGTCACAAAGAGAAAGAGGATCGTTTCTAGCGAAGCAATCTTTGATAGTGTTCCCTGGCTTCCGGAAGATTATCATGGCAAAATTGGAAGAAGTTAAAAGCGTAGCAGTTTTCAAGCGGGATGGCATTCTCTAGCTTGCAGGAGGTCATCAAAACAACAAGTATACAGCAGCAAATCGGTTACTTTCAGAGACGTGTGCTCTACGGTGCAAGATACGCGTTTCTTAACTCTTTTATCTATTTAACTAACGCTAGTTTTGCAGGTATTGGCGTTGCAAGAATGATTTAGGATCGTAGAACGTTCTGAATCATTCTCCGTCCCTATCGATACTTTGAATTTTGTTTTCGAAACTTGCGTTTCTCCATACTCAGTCAAAGTGGGGGCTTCTGTAGACATCCATTTGTGTCTCCCCAAAACCAAACCCGGTGATGAGTACCTTTTGCGTCAAATCATAATTGAATGAAGTGAAAGTGTGGAAAGTTTAGTGTTGCGGATAGTTTTAATTTCTTTTCTCTTCTCTTTGTTTTTGAAAACCTATTTTAAGAAAATAGCCAATCCATTTTGGTTGGTCCATGATATGGGTCCAATAGTAGTGTAGTTGGATAGGGCATGAAAAAATCTTTCCAACGATATATTATAAGCCCAATTCCGATGAATAATGAGGAAGTTATGACCAAATTACTGAACTGTGCCTGGTTTGAGCCTTATATGCGGCCCAATGATCTAGAGGAGGGCCTAATATGGATTTATCATTCCTAATGCAATTAGGAATGGTTTTAGTCTTCTAGATTCTTTTAGAAGGTTCTTTTCATTCCTAATTTAATTAGCATTGATAAATTGACTTTTGTTGACTTTTAGAGTTTTAATCAGAATAAAAGAACATTTTTGAGGAAAATACGATTTTATCCTCCTGTACGGGCAATTTCTATCCGATTTTAGAAAACGCGTCAATAATTAAGTTAGCGCCAAACGTCGGCATTAGCGCCTGAAGCTAAGCTTGGCGCCTGGCGCTAAGCTTGGCGCCTGGCGCTAAGCTTCGCGCCTGCCGCTAGCGTTAGCGCCTGACGCTAATGTCAGCGTCTGGCGCTAACCTTAGTTTTACGCGTCAGAACTCTGTTTTAATTTTTTTATCTTTTTGGCTAATTTTCTTTATAAATAGCTTCCTAAAAACTCCGTTTTAATTCATCAGTTTTCACCAATTCTCATCAAGAATTTCTTGATACTCTCTCTCTCTCTCTTTTCTAAACCAACCCCTTTTTACAAAATTCTGCATTCACAAGACCTAGACACACCTAGCATTGTTCAAAGTTGCTTTCGCCCTAGACGCGAAAGGTTTTAATATTTCTGAGGGTTTGGTCCCAAATCTCTCTTTCAATTATTTAATTTAATTGTTTGTTTTTATTATTTTCCTTAAAGTTACTAACGTGTGTATTTTGTTATTAGAAAGAGGTACGAGGCATCCAAGTAAGTACTTTAATGGTTTAATTGATATTATGATGTAGAAATCATGCTTAGATTGTTATTTTGATTCCTAGTATCACGTCTAGGATAACTTTAATATCAAGTATGATTAAAAGTATGATGCTTCCTATATTATTCCTAATATTTATGATTGTTAGTATCATGTTAGGGTTAAATCTTTGATTTTTATTGCTTAGTAACATGCTAGGGTTTGTTATTAATCTTGTTAGTATCATGCCTAGCATCTTGCTATTTTTATAATGCTTTATATTTAACATGATTATTTTTATGATTATTTTTATAATTATTTTTAATATTATTATTATGTTGCTTGATATTTTATTTTTATTGCTTGATCACACGTTTTATGCATGTTTAAAGGGAATTGGTACTTGTAATCACGCTTATATAAGATAATTAATAATCTTGTTTAGGGTTAATTATGATTATAATTCAAGTGATCGCCAATAATAGATTTACTTGTGCATTAATATTCAACCAACATAGATAAACAGGTTTAGAGTTAATCCTATTGATTGCATGTTAGTCAGAAAGCACACATGAATACGATCAGAATAAAGTAGAGGCCTATTATTAGGGCAGGTTCAATCTTTGTTAGGTTGGATTTGTACCTTCATCCTCGAACTACCAGTCATGGTTCCAGACCTATTGGATTTAACGATCTCCTGAATCGTTAAGGGGTGTAACCTTCATCCTGTGAACGGTTTACAAGTTCCTAAAGCTTGTTGGCGAATCTTTTGCTCTATCTTCTTTCCCTTTGGACGCCACCGTACTTTAGTGTATGATCACAGTGGGGTTCAAGTTTGGGGTAATGCTTGAAATATTCCCTACACTATACGGATTGGCATTTCCTAAGGATAACTTTTCCTTGCCTAAAATTAACTGTTTGGTTGATTCTACGACCGGGCATGCCCTAATGAGCTTTATGGACGCATACTCCAGTTTCCATCAAATTCCTCTATGGGAAGAAGATCAAGAAAAGACCGCATTTGTGATTGAGTAGGGGCTGTACGTATTGCTACAAGGTTATGCCGTTCGGTCTCTAGAATGCCCCTGCAACATTTCCGTGACTTGTCAACACGGGCTTTAGAGATTAGCTCAGCCGGAATATGGAGGCGTACATTGATGACATGATTGTCAAGTCAAAAGAGCCGGACGAAACTGAAGGATCTACGAGAAACATTTACCGAACTCAGGCGGCATAAGATGATGTTAAACCCGAAGAAATGCGTCTTTGGTGTTGAGTCCGGTAAATTTCTCGGATTTTTAATTGATCAACGTGGAATTGAGGCTAACCATGAAAAAATTCAAGCTATCTTGGACATGAAGTCTCCAAGAACAATTAAAGAAGTGCAAAGACTGACCGGTTGTTTGGCAACACTCAGTCTGTTTCTGTCAAGATCAGGGGACAAATGCCGATACTTTTTTCAGACCATAAAAAAAAAGCTATGTTTGAGTGGACGGAGGAGGCAGAGGAAGCATTCGTACAGTTAAAAAGTCATCTTCATACATTGCCTCGGCTCGTCAGTCCACTCAAGGATGAGAAGTTGTACATCTATCTGGCTATTTCAGAGCATTCCTTAAGTGTCGTTCTGCTTGTTGAACGGGACGGGCACCAGATCCCAGTCTACTTTATTAGCCATGTGCTACACAATTTCGAGCTTAGGTACCCCCCTGTTGAAAAATTTGGGCTAGCATTGTACATGGCATCTAAAAAGTTGTGGCTGTATTTCTTGGCACATTCAATAGTGGTTTATTCTAATCAACCACTCAAGAAGTTGTTTGCAACTTTAGAAGAAAGTGGCCGCATGCTTAAGTGGGGTTTAGAGCTAAGAGCTATCGACATCACGTTCAAGCCCAGAAAAGCCATAAAGGGGCAGGCCTTTGCTGATTTCTTGGCTGAGATGACACGACCTGATTTACAGCCGGCCGGAGACCAGATCTGGAAGGTGTCTGTAGATGGTAGTGCAACAGCGACCGGATGCGTGTCTGGAATGATTTGTCAATCTCCCGAGGGGGATAAGTTTGAGTATGCATTGAGATTTCAGTTTCAAGCCTCTAATAATGAGGTCGAGTATGAAGCCCTCCTGGCCGGCCTTAAAATGTGTAAGGCGGTAGGAGCAACAAAAGTGGATGTGAGCTCGGACTCCCTGCTGGTAGTCGGCCAGGTGAATGGCGAATTTGAGGCAAGGGAGCCGGCCATGATGAAATACTTGAAGACAGTCAAGGAGGAGGCCTAGAGCATTTTTCTCTGCAACAAGTTCCTCGTTTGTCTAATCATCAGGCGGGCGCCCTCTCCAAATTAACATCCTCGACATCATGTGATACTCCCAGATCAGTGTTTTGGGAAGTGAAAGAAAAGAGGAGTATTAATGCCGAGCCAGTACAAACCATTGATAGAACCTCTACTTGGATGGAAGGAATCATTTCCTACCTAAGGGATGACCTGCTCCCGGCCAATCCCAAAGAGAGCTGGCTGATGAAAAAGAGGGCAGCTTGGTTTGAAATGAAGCAAGGAGAGTTGCTTAAGAAAGCTTTAGTGAAGCCGTACCTGAAGTGTATTACCCCCTGAAAGGGGACATGATGTGTTGGACAACCTTCACCAGGGGCAGTGCGGCTCTCACATTGGAGGACGAGCCCTGGCTGAAAAGGCCACCCATCTGGGGTACTACTGGCCGAGCTTAAAGTCGGACGCCATGAAAATTGTGAAGAAATGTGACAACTGCCATAGATTTGCAACCCTACTCCATCGCCCTGCTAACAGTTTGTCGGCCATAAGTAGTCTGCTCCCCTTTGCTAAATGGGGGATGGACATCTTAGGCCCGTACACGCCAGCATCTGGCCAAAGGCGATATGTGTTAATAGCAGTAGACTACTTCACAAAATGGGTAGAGTCTGAGGCTGTCCGGGGCATTAAGTGGACGGATGTGTCAGCTTTCATATGGAAGAGCGTAATTACTCGCTTTGGCGTACCTCAGTCAATGGTGTTCGACAATGGACCCCAGTTCGAAACACCTCAACTCAAGGAATGGTTGGGAGACCAGGGCATAGCTCATTGTTTTGCCTCAGTCGGCCGACCGCAAGCCAACGGCCAGGTAGAAGCATATAACAAGTTGATTTCCAATGGTATCAATCGCAAGCTTGAAAAAGCAGGCGGCCTATGGGCTGATGAGCTGGTCAATGTATTATGGTCCATACGAATGATCCGTGCCATTTATGGCACCTTTAGGCTATGTTTTCTTTATATTTCTATGCTCGTTTTTAATCGTTTATGTCGTGTTTTTAGGTAATAATGCTTGATTTGCGTGTTTGTGTGTTAGTTTAGAGAAATGCGTGCTTTTAGTGGTTTTCTTATTATTTTATTCATTTCTCGGCTTTTTCCCTCGCTTCTCCGTTTGTTTGACTTGTTTTGTAGGTGTGTCGAGCTTCCCGGGATTTAATCATCAAGGAGGGAGCTCAAGTGCATTCAAGGAATTTAACGGATCCAAGTTAGGGAAGCCAAGCACGCAAGTCAAGCCAATCCAAGAAACAAAGGAAAATGAAGGCTTACAAAGTATCAAAAAGGACCTTTGTTCATTGTTTCGGCCATATCTTGAGTTCTACAGATTGGATTGAGGTGATTCAAGTTGGGTTGGAAACTAGACTTGAAGAGATTTCCAATGATAGGTCGCACGCCTTCATAAAATTTCCTAGATCGTAAGTTACAGCCTTCCAAAGTTGGCCCTGCAAATCTGCCGCAACCCATTTATGCCGATTTTGGGCAGTAACTCTCCGCGGGCTGGCCGCGGGCGCGGCTTCCGGGGTGTCCGCGGGCGCGGGCTTATGGGTCTTTTTACGATTTTAAGTTTCTTTATTCCTTTTGTTTATAGATTGTTTTTGGGGGGTTTTTATTATCATTCATTCACATAATTCTTAGTCTTAGAATAGTTTTCTCTCTTAGGTTGAGAGCTTCTCTCTCTAGATTAGGCTAGATTAGGAGTAGTTTTAGAGAGAGAAAGTGAAGGATTTCAATGGTGATTGAGAGATTGAAGATACAAGGGTGACAATTGTGTTCAAGATCTTCTCTTTTATCAATGAGCATTCTTAACTCTATCTCTCCTCAATGCTTTGTTTAATTTCATGTTTGTTTGGTTTAATTTTGATATTTGATGATTGATTAGTGTAATTGTTCTTGATATTTTGTTTATTCTTGATTTCCACAGTTGTTAGTTGATAGATGCTAATTCTTGAATAGTTGTTTGGCTAGGAATTGGGTGAAACTTGTATGATTGATTCATTGTGATTAATTTGGGAATTGTGTTGATTGATTGTTGAGATTAAAGTGATTAGTGAAGGTTTGCATGTGTGTAATTCAATTAGGCCTTGAGAATTATGCTAGATTGCATTGTAATTGCTAATGACATGAACAATTGATTTAGGAATTGCAATTATCGATTGGTTTTGATTGTGATTCTCTTGGTTTGTTATTCATAGTGAACCCTAGCTTAATAATTAGGAGATAGCTCTTTGATTCCTATTGATTGCTCTTATCATTAGTCCTCACAACCTTTGATTGACATGCTTTTCCCAAGTTGTTGCAATTGACATGATTACTAGTTGATCCCCATTCCTAGTGTTTTATTTCCTTGGTTACTTGTTTTGTTAGTTGTTAGTATTCTCTCTTACCTTCGTCTTTGACCTAGCTTAGGTGCATAATTGAAAGTGCTTGAACATTATCGTTCCTTTGGGTTCGACCCTTGACTTGCCTCTATACTCGTATTAGGGTTTGTTAAGTGTTTATAAATTTAGTTTGATCGAGGGAAGATTAGATAACGACCTAGTTTTCCCCTCGTCAACGAACAACAGCAAAAAGTTCCACAGGAGAAACCCCATTCTTTTTGGTCTATGGCGCTGAGGCAGTTCTCCCAATTGAGATGTACGAGCCTACTCTCAGGGTGATGTTATACAATGAAATGGCCAATTGGGAAGCCATGAAGACCGCCCTGGACTTCCTTCCGGAGGACAGGGGTAATGCGGCGCTTAGGCACGAAATTTATCGCTTGAGGATGACAAGGGCATTTAATCGCTGAGTGTCAAAGCGTCCGCTAAAAATGGGAAATTTGGTATTGAGAAAAGTGGAGGCTGTAGGCCGAGCAAATGAAGATGGCAAGCTGACCCCAAACTGGGAAGGGCCGTATCGAATCAGTGAAGAAGTCCGAGATGGTACTTACCGTCTCGAAGCCTTGAACGGCCGTCCAATTCCGCGTACATGGAACACGGACAATCTCAAAAAATACTATGTTTAGAAGTCTTTGTACTTAGCCAAAAAGTTATATATACAACTAGGTCTTGATGACCGAGCCTTGTAATTAAAGTCGTACGGCCCAACAATGTAATCTTGACAAAATTAATGAAAATCAGGCATTGCTAACTTATTGAGTTATTATTTTTACATGTGTATGTCTCTGATATATGAACTAATGGCCGAGTAAAAGCCACAACAATGCTGCTTGCAACATAGCAACACGGTTTATTAAAGCCAAGCGAAATTATTCGAGATTTAGCAAAACGGTCACAAAGGAATGCAAAATAATAATAATAATAATAATAATAATAATAATAATAATAATAATAATAATAATAATAATAATGTATACTTTGATAAGTATAGACAAACGTTCGTCTCCTTGGGACGAACGGAGAAAAGGCACAAGGTACCCTAAATCAGTCAAGGATATTTACCTCCTTAATTAGGGGCAAGGGCATACCTAGGCAAAATAGCCCTGCCAAACTTAGAAATTGTTAAAGTTGAAATATTACTTGAAATTTTTTGAGTATGTCCGAGCGATAGATTCAACGGACGGCTCACATGAGGCCGATAATACGACCGCAATAGTAGTTGATTCGGCGCTTCACCTAGTCCAAGGGCAATCATTACTATGATTTGATTAACTTGGTAGTAGTCATACCCTCGGAGGTATAAAAACTACCAAGTCAATTAAACCATTCAGAATATGGACTAGGCAAACGCCGAATAAAGGGGCATACCCCCATCGTACGAAAGCGCAAAAATGTAAAAATATGCAAAATTTGCTAAGTACGAAATGGCTAAAATGGAAAACCGCTCAGAAGGCGGCAAAACTTGCATGAGTTAAAACCGCTCAAAAGGCGGCAAAATATCTTACAAAAACCGCTCAGAAAAGGCGGCACTGAATAAAAGAAAAATTGTTCAACAAAAGCAGATAATTGGAAGCTAGAATTAGGGGATGGCCGAAGGAGGACGTGGGCTCTACTTAGCCGGATCTTAGCCTTGGACGGGCTCCTCACAGGCAAGGATGGATGTATTGTTAGCGGCCTCTTCTTTTCTCTCCTCTTCGCCCTCAGCTCCGTCCGCCTCCTCCTCATCTTCTTCATCTTCTGAGGTAGCTGGTGTGCCGTTCAGCTCGAGAGAAGGATGGTCGGCCTTCTTAGCCTCTTCCCTGAGGCAGACGAAGTTCAGGCGTTTGGTGAAGCGCTCTTGATAGTAGGCGGCCTCACCTTCATCCACCATGAGGTCAAACGCCTCGAATAAGTTGCTCTTCAACCTATCCTAAGCATTTTGCTCGATGCAGACGACCTCGTCTGCCCTAGGGGCCGAGGTGTTTTCAGCTGTTGGGTTAAATCCTGAACGGACTTCTTTAAAGTCTCCATCTCGGCCCGGAGAGCGTCCACCTCATCCAAGGCCTCCTTCAGATTCTTTTGGGCGAGGGCCACATCGCTTTTCAGCTTCTCAGAGGCCTCGAACCCTTCTTTCCAGCGCTGGCCATCCAGGACAGCCTGATCCCTTTCTTGTCTCATGGTCTCCCTGGCCAAGGTCTCTTGTTCGAGAGCTTTGCCTAGCTTAACCAGATCTTCAGCTTACCGCGCTGCCTTGTCGGACAGTGCGTTGATATGGAATCAAAATAAGTGCGCTGGACGGCGGCCGTCCTAGTAACGGCGTCATGGGCCTTTTGGACCTTCTCCCAGGCTCTTCTCAGCTTTTCATTTTCTTTATCCTTCCATTCAAGGAAGGCGGTCAGCCGCAAGAAGAGCTGCGTACAAGACAAAGTAAGTTAGCTAAATAAAGATGTAAAATATTCCAAGTATGAGAGTTGGGGAATAGCTACCTCAGCGGTGTAGTTAATCACAGGGCCGAGAAAGGCCTCATGAATCCCCCGCAGCTTGTATCGCTGCTCAGTTGGGACATCCCTGGCCATGACTTCTCTCGTGGCCTTTCTGTCTGCCCTAGTAAAAGACTGGTCGAGAAGCTTCATGTGTAACTTCTCCGTAGTATCTGCACACGGGCGAAAATGAGTTTAGCTTAATCAAGTAAACTTAAAAAGGAAAGAGCGTGCAAAGCTGTTTAAGCTAACCGTCTGAGAAGCTCGGAGGAGAAAGAGGTTTGAAGGTGAATGAAGGAGGCGGCGCAGACTCGTCACCCTCCTCACCTGTGCGGCCAGGTTGGCCACCGGCCAACTGAGAGGCTTCAAGCCAATCAGATTTTTGGACTCTTTGGACGGACGGAGTTACGTGGGGCTCGGTTGGTGTTGTCGGGGTCGACTTACCCCTATTATCCGTTTTCACGGATTCATCATGGACCGGCTTGACGGACCGATCCACGGACTTGGAGACCCCGCTATCACCCAGCCGGGGTTGCTCTCCTTTAGAATGCTTAGAAGCAGTCCGCGACGTAGTCTTTGCCGCCGTGGTGAAAGTGGTCTTAGTTACGACCGTCTTCCTTTGCTTGGACGCTTTCCCATCCTTGTCATTTTTAGTAGTCGAGGACGAATCCTTTTGTTTAGCCCTTGGGGTGGGAGTTGACAGTTGAAAAGAGCAAGGAAAAGTTGAAAAATGAATAAATCAATAAGACTTTGTCAACGTCCGTGTAGATACAGCTGGGATCCTGCTTCCAACATACCAATTCGAACGAAGAGTTATTCTATATATATATATATATATATATTCGGAACAACGTCCGTGTAGGCTCAGGTAGAAGCCTCCTTCCAACTTAGCAACACGAACGCTAGACCTCGAAAGGTTTTATACTTCCTTGGTTTGCTTGTACATCTTCTGACGAGCCTTGTATCTGGCCAAGTAAATCTCGGCCATGTCAACCTCTCCCTTCTGTTCGGGATCCAGCATAGCGTACACCTCCGCTGCAAAATAGAAGAGGAAAAAGAGTTAGAAAATTTTCGAAGAAAATAATGAGCGTACAAGAGAAACCTAGACATCCCACCTTGGGACAAGTTCTTGTACAGGCCGCAGGCCGACATGAATGTTGGGTCCCTAAGCCAACTAGCCAAAGGAACCCAGTTCTTAGGCACGACCACCATCTTGTCGTCCTTCTCTACTCTATTGAACCCAAAGTATTCAAACTGGTACATTTGGCTGGGGTTGACGGGTGGCTTGTACGGCTTATGGACCCCGCGGCCAAGCTGGATCAGCTTGGCATTGAATCGGTTCATCCTAAGGTTGAACTCCACATCCTTAGTCTTGACGCGGTATAACCGATTCTTCCAGTCTCGCCACTTGGAGACGCAGTCAACCTCCACCATATAGTCTTTTGTGGTGCTAAGGATAAACCAGCCGTCCGTGTGCTTCTCCAGCTTGGTCATGGAGTGCATCTCGTAGAAAACTGGAAAGTCTGGCTTAAAGCCCTTGCGAATGCACTTCACCAGGTACCCGAACACATTCGTCCAGCTGTTGGGCATTATCTGAAATAGAGCTATATTGTACTCGTCCAGAACAGTGCGGACGAAAAGGCGAAGGGGGAAGCGGAGCCCAACATCAAAGGCGGCCCTATAGACGTAGAAGGCCTTGCGTCGTGGCCGCTCATCCTCCCATGCGGCCACGGAGTGAGATTTCCGTGGCGCCACCAGTTTGAAGCCCTCGGCCAAATGGAGGAACTCCTTGTACTCCTAGAATCCATCATTGAGGTAGCCCAAGGCCGTGCTACCCACCGTACAGGCGTACGGATCCTTGAAGTTGTCTATATTGGCAACCACACCTTCGGTCGTCGTCTCCCCTTCGACCGTCTCCCCTTCGGCCTCGGCCTCATCTTATGCCTCCTCATCCTCTTGGTGAGGGGCAGTACCAAACTCAGAGGATAACACTCTGTCCAAGTCAGGTGCCTCGGCCGAGCTACGACTTCTAGAGATGTGGCCGCCCCCAGCTGAAGGAGGCTCTTCAGAAACTAAGGGACTTTTACCCTTATCTTTAGCAGCGGTCGTCCTGGTTTCCAAAGAAAGGGGGCAAGTCGAACGGTTCGTTGATAGAGATTCCAACTCATGGTCTGTCCGGCCTGCTATGTTGGAGATGGGGTGGTAAGGGAACTGAAGAGGACGGACCAGTAATGGCCGCCCTAGAACAGGAAGGAGGCCTCTCACGAGATCGCAACCCGGCCGATTGTCTGGCCGAGTTGGCTTGTTGTGAGGACCTAGGTTCAGGGGTTGGCCCGGACACCCCAGCAGCAAAAGAGACGCCCTGTGCACGTTGGCGCTCCTCAAAAGATGAAGTTACTTCCACGGCCGAGCAATGAGTACCCGTGGAAGCGGTCGTAGGAGTAGTGGAAGGAGTTTCTAAGTCAGTGTTGTTTTTGTCATATGTAGTCCTAGGAATCACCAGACTACCGTCTGGATTTCTGGCCGCATGACGATCATGCGTCTACATTGTTCTTGCCATGTCTGACTGCAGGGATAGAGAAGAATAGGTGGAGGTGAGTTGGTACGCACTAGAAATGGACCCACTCCATGAAGGAGACAACTCGTCTCCGTCCACTCTAGACTCCTCAGTCTCAGGCGAACGGCCGACCTCATGAGGAGAAACAGACGAAGCTGAGTGTTGAGCCAGATTTAAAAAATGAAAAGAAGAAAAATAATATAAGTAAAGAAGGGAAAGAAAACAGCCGGCCTACCTCTGTACGTGTAGAAAACTTGAAAAGTCTTGAAAGTTGACTGGAAAACTCAAAATACGCCTGGAAAACTCAAATGCACGGCGGAGCTCTTTAAGATTCAAAGAAAAAATACTTTCTCTCTCTAAAGGCTCTGATCTCTATCTAAAAATCACAAAGTTCCAAAGTGTGAAAATGAGGTCAAAACTCCTGTATATATAGGTAAAATTTATGGGGGTATAAAGGTAAATTTACCTTTCCCGACTAAGGAAGATGAAAAGTTATAATTTGAAAAATTAACCTAGAATTTGAGGGGGAAAAAGGAAAACGCTGTTAGAATGAACGAAAAAAAGACGGCCTAATAACTGCGCGTCCGAAATGACGGACAAAATAGACGGAACTAAAGCTTCCATCTCAATAGATAGACGTCCGCTTTTCCCCGAAAATTGAGGTGGTGTACCTTGTCTGCTTCTTTCTCAGAGATAGGCGTTCGCTAGAGGATTCTTAGGCGGACGAAAGCAACATGCCAGCCAAAGACGACCAACTCTGAATGGGCCGACAGACCCAAGTACCTCAACAATCTGCCCAATCCCTGTATACTCGTACGCATCAAGGCAAGTAAAGATTAGAGGAGGCGGTCGTTATCGTACGAGCCACCCCCTTTGAGGGGCAAATGTTTAGGGTAAAAATACCCCATGTACGTGGACCAACCCCGTAGCGACACGTGGCCCAATCAAAGGGTGACACGTGTCACTATGGGAAGATGCCGCGTGTCTAAGACATAAAGGGCTTCTGAAATCAGCATTTAAAAAGGCTTTATTACATCATGGCCCAAATCCCGAGAGATCTTCATGAAGGCCGCAAAACGGCGCCCCCATATTACACGTGACATCGCATGATTGCGCAGCCAATCACATCACTGAATTTTAGGGTACAAACCCTAAAGGGGCACAAACTCCCACCCCTATAAATACCCTAATCATTTATGATGGGAGGTGTTGATTACGACATTGCAAGAAAAGAGCATTAAATAGCTCCAACTTCTCTCTACTTTTTCTCTCTAGCCTTTTCCGTTTAAGATCTCTAACTTGATCGTCGGAGGCGAATATTCCGATAAAAGAATATTCGTTCATTTTGCAGGTGTCCAAGTCTCATTGTCTGGAAAGCGCGACCAGTATCCCGAGGAATTCCAAAAAACACCCGAAACATTTGGCGCCGTCTGTGGGGATACTCGTCCGTTATGGCAATAGATGGTCAGACATATTTGTAAATAAATCAACTATAGTGGTGTCCATTTTTAATAAAAATTTGTTGATTTATTAACAATTTTGTAATATGTTTATCAAAGAAATAAATTTATATTTCTCATTTTTTACAACATTTAAGAGTACACAGTATATTTAAAAGTTTTCAGGGTACATGGTTCCCTTTTCTTTCTTTCTTTCTTTCTTTTTTTATTTATTTTTTATTTATTTATTTTATTTATTTATTTTTTATTTTTTATGTTGTTTTCTTTTTTCTCCATTTTGGGGGTACTCAAGAAAAAAAAAAAACCCACGAATTTTTCTAAAAAAAAAAAAAAAAAATCCCATGAACTAACCCTTTTTTAAACTGACCGTTGACCAAATCACCATTAAAATTAAAAGGGTTTATCTCATTAACAATTTGTGATAAAATGAAAATCACAATGATTTTGGGGTTATTTGAGTTCCGGGATACATGTTTTCAATACGCTTGGACGGCGTAAACACCGTAAAATATCAAAATATTCGCCTCCGACGGTCAAGTTAGTAACAACAAAACGAAGGGTATTAGATAGAGAAGGTAGAGAGAAATTAGAGCACAACTAATTATACTTTTTTTATGATATGTCTCAGTCCACCCCATCATTAATGATTAGGATATTTATAGGGGTCGTATACGAGCCAACTTTTTGAAGAATTTGGCCCGACACGAAACTTGTGGGTCGAGCCATGGATCGGGCTTAACTAACCTCAAAACACGCGGGTCTATCATGAGGCACGACCCAGAGTACATAAGGTTTTTTTTTTTTTTTTTTTTTTTTTTTTTTTTTTTTTTTTAAAATTTTTTTTAAAGGAAAGGTACATAAGTAGTTAGGATAGTCTTTTTTCAAAACTATACCTTAACTTATCTGGAAAAGAAATTACTATCTATGAACGGCTCAATAATTGGGTAAACTTGCCTAAAATGGCTTAAAGAAGCAACATAGTCTACTGTTCTATTACCTGCTCTATAAATGTGGCACAAATTAACATAAGCAAAATTTCAAAACAACTATTTAGGTCTTTCATATACTATTAACATTACAAACAATTAACGCATATGCACACGATGTGTTTAATAGTTTCAAAATTTGATTATTTTATCAATTATTTAACTTTATCAGGCACATACATACATTATAAATAACACACTACACCCCATCATAATAGGTGTACAATAATAAGTACCTTACAATCTCCTACTTATACTCATTCCATCTAGATTTTATTATCAAAGTAGATACGATTCCACACTAATTAGACGGGGGAGTTTGTTTATAGTAGGAGTAGTTTATTTATTTTAGCAGTATATATCATCGACCAACAGCTTAATCAAACAGCCATATAAACAAGAGACGGAGTACAACAAACGGTCACACATAGACAATAAACGGCACTAACGGCATGTGCCATAAAATGTGCCGTCGCAAGTGTAGCCAGGGCAACACGCATCCAGCATACCACAAGGGTATCCAGCGGTTGGGCACCATGAGCAGACGTAAACGGAGGGAGAAAAGGCGAACGGTCTGCAATTGTTACCCCAACAACAATCTTGATCACTGAAGCAAATTTGGCCAGTTGGAGAGCAACCAATTTGCTTGGTTGCGATTTCTTGAAGCATAATGTCTGAAAGAGGGAGTACCTGCTGCTGCTCCTGACCGCGAAAGCCATCAGAAAGTTCACTGGTAGCCGAAGCAGCGGCTACTATCGCAAGGGTTAGCAGCAAGAGACGCACACAGCTCACCATTTCTGCTAGAATAGGTATGTAGTTTGTAGATTATTAACGGTAGATGTGATGCAATTAAGCTTACATGACCTACCTTTTATAACTCACGTACAACTCTCAATTATGCAACACCTACTACCAATTATTAGAGCTGTCAGTTTCTGACCCGAACCGTTAAACCCGACTGTTTCGAACCGATCCGAAAAGGAACTGAACTGTTTAAAACCCGTTTTTTGGAAATCGAAAACTGACCGGACCCAATTTTTTCCAAATCGAAACTGAACTAAACCGAATTTGTGCAAACCATTACTAACCCGACCCGTTATCAAGCCAAACCGTTACAACCCGAAACTGAAAGCAACCCAAACCGATTACGTTTAAACCCGATAGTAACCCGACCCGTTTTAAACCGAAAACCGTTAAAACCTGATAAAAACCCGATAAACCTAAATCGTTCCAACCCGCAACCCGTTGTGACCGAACCGGTTATAATCCGTAACCCGTTGTGACCGAACCGTTTACGACCCGTAGCCCGTTATGACCAGACCGTTTAAAACCCGTAACCCGTTATGACTGAGTCATTTAATTTACAACCTGTTACCCAATATGTTTATGATCTAATCTGTTTCAACCCACTACTCGATAAACCCAACTTATTTATGACTTGACTTGATTATAACATGACTCGTTCCTACCCATTATCTGACTAATTCGACTCGATAATCATCCGACTCAATTTTAACCCGATATGATTTTGATTAGAAACCCGTTTTAAATTGGGTAAACTCGTTTTCAAACCAACCAAGTTCAATCTAAACCGATTATAACCGAAACAATAATGGTTGGACCCGATTTAACCCGATCTATTTTGATTCGACACCCATTTTCGAACTGACCCAGTTAAACCCAAACTGATTATGACCCGAACCAATTACGACCCGTCCTGATTAAGACCCGAACTGTTTTTAACCGAAACCCACATTAAATGGGCTAAACCCGTTTTCAAACCGACCCAGTTCAACCCAAATTGATTATGACCCGAACAGACTAGAACCCGACCCGATAAGGACCCGATCCGAATAGAAACTGCAATTAAAAAAACCAAACCGAACCGACCCGATAATTTTCAAAACCGACCCAAACCGACCCGCTTATTATTTCAATCCGTTATAAACCGACCCGTTATAACCCGAAACTGATAAACCCAACCCAAACCCGAACTGTTTAACCGAATTGACACCCCTACCAATTATCAATTTTTTTAAAAAAATAGTCGTCTATTTGCAACCAAACGTGATTATATTATTGATTTGAAGAGAGATATGAAATGCAAATTACTATATATATACTATAATGTTGTACTAATCGTCTAGGCTAGTACAAATTCTTAAATGGACCTGGTTCACATTAATTTATTGTGGACCACTAACATTTGAGAAACTATGTTTGTTTTATTAGTTAAAAAAAAAAAGTCACTATAATTGAGAAAAGGTTTCTATGTTGAAATAAAAGTCATTTTGGTAATATATAGACTATAAGAGGTTAATTTTTTTAACGAAATATTTTATATACTGGTTAATATGAATAATAAAGGTCAATATGTTAACATTAAGGTCATAACGTTGTATTTTAAGTTCACAATAATATTAAACGTTATATTAGTTTTAAAAAGTTACTATGTTAAAATTAAGGTTACTATGTCAAAACTAAGGGTCACTATGTTCAATATAATGTTAGTTGCGTGTGTATAAATATCGGGTCCACAATAACATTATTGTGGACAAGGTCCACGCAAGTCTTTCTGCTAAGCTGGTACTATAATACTCAAGTAGCAATTACTATATATATTACAATGTTGTACTAATCGTCTTAGCTAGTATTGTAATACTCAATTTCCTAATTTTAGCCAAGGATTGTCGGGTTGTCACTTGCTTAATTACTAAATTCGTAACCACTTTTGTTTTATAATTAATTTCTATATAATGTCAAATTTGTTGTGTGATCATTATCTACGTATATTATCAAAATAGAAACATATGATGTCCCATAATCATTAATCAATGGTATTTTTGTCAGAAGCTTCCTATTAAAACCAACTTTTTTTTTAATGTGAAATTAGCTAATAAATAAAAGGAAAATTTGAATTTTGCTACCACAAAATTTTCCTAATTGGATTTTCGGACTCGTTTAAAATTTTTTTTATTTTTATTTTTATTTTATTTTTATATTCTGGTACCCATTAAAGTATAAAATTATAGGTTTTGGTACCTCCGTTCATGTCCCGTTAAGTTTTCTGTTAGTGGTGCCCATTATCTAATTATTTAATAATTTAATTTATATAAAAAAAAAACTTTAAAAAATAAAAATTAAAAAAAAAACCTTAAAAAATAAAATAATTAAAAAAAACCACCAGCCACTGCCAGTACTGCCACCCTTCCCCCGTGCCGGCTTCCGGCTGTTGGTGGCCGAATTCCCCGGGCGCCGGCCACCCCACCCCCTCCCTTTCGCACCTCCAATCTTAGTCATAACCCCTGTTTTCCCCCTTCCCCGAAACCCTAGCGCAACCACATAAACCACCGTCTTCCGTCCCTCCAATGAACCCTGAATCGTGGCTGGGCTTCGTGCTTTGCCGCGGCGGCAGCTTGCTGTGGCTGGGCTTCGTGCCAAGCAGTAGCGGCAGCATGTTGTGGCTGGGCTTCGTGCCTAGCAGTAGCGGCAGCTTGCTGTGGCTGGGCTTTGGCGCCACGGTGGCAACATGCTGTGGCTAGGCTTCGGCCTGGCCACAACGGCAGCCTGTTGTGGCTGGGTTTCGGCCTGGCCACAACGGTAGGCTGTTGTGATGGGTTGCGAACATGCTCTTAATTGGTGTTTTTGGTGGTTGGAAGGTTGTTCTCGAGGTTGCCGGCATCCGCATAGGAAATGGGGAGGGGGGCTAAGGGTGGTTGGGAGGAGGTGGTTGTTCTCGGGGTTGCCGGCAGCCGCACAGGGAAAGGGAGAGAGGGGCTAAGGGTGGCTAGAAGGTGGCAGAGCCTAACTAACGGAAAAGTTAACGGAACATGGACAGAGGTACCAAAAGCTATAATTTTATACTTTGATGGTTACCAAAATAAAATAAAGTTTTAAACGGGTAATAAAATTCAACACCCCCCATTTTCGAGGTACCAAATTCCAAAATTTCCTAAATAAAATTATTATAAAAAACTACCTATTGAAATGAAATTGTTGTAAAAGACTACCATTTTACTAGATTTTCATCGTTGACTAATATTTCCGGTGTTGATCACCCACTTTCCAATCACATGAACTTTTAAAACCTTTTTTTCCATGCCTTACTAAAAATGCCACCTATCATGTGATTAACCGAGGGTGGTCAACGCCAGTGAAATTATTCAAAGACAAAAATTCGACGAATAATAGTTTTTTTACAACATTATTTAATTTGATTTAGGGTCTGTTCTGATTTATTGAAATGAGGTGAACTGAACTAAACTAATTGAAGCTGAACTAAACTAGACTGAAATGAATTATTTTCGAGAGAAGAAAATTAGGAGCTGAATTGAATTGGCATGAACTTAACTGAAATGATTGGAGTTGAACTAAAATGAATTGAACTGAAATTAAGCTGAAGAGAACAAGCCCTTAATTTGTAGTTTCTTATAATATTTTTTATTTCAAAAGGTAGTTTCTTACAAAACTTTTTTTTCTTAATTATGTAGTTTCTTACAAAAAATTGCTTTTAAACGGTAGTTTTGTCCAAAATGTCCTTAATCAATTTATATATATATTTTTTTGAAATATTATCCAAATGAATCACAACATAGTTAGAGATGTTAAAATTTAACTCGACCCTAAAACCCATCCTAAACCGGCAATGATCTTTATCTGACTCGTACTCGAAGAATAGGTGAAAATAGTGACATGTAACTTAAAAACAAATAGACCCGACATTAACTAATGACTGAAAGTCACAAGTCACAACTTGATACTGACTCTGATGGATATTGTCCAACAATTGATTGACTCGACCTGATAATGATCTGAACTAGAAATAACACTCAACATGATTAAATTTTAAAATAATAAACATCTAACATAACCTATTACTTATCTGAATCATAGTGATCAGTTTAGTGACCTATGATCCGATATTATCCAACTCGTTTAACTAATATATTGACCCGCATTGATACTGTTTTTGACTCAAAACTGATGTGGACTTTAATTTTTAGTAAAAAGGTTGATTTGAATATGTTATCAAAATTATCATCGATAGATGTAGCGGAATATTATAATTTTATATGACCTACATACTTCTATTTTGTATTATTATACCCGATTCTAATTAAGAATGACCCGACCTAACTAACATTTGACCCGAGTCTAAGAATGACTTGACTTGAAGTTCATCCGACCAAAATTTACCTGCTTCAAACTTGTTTGTATTCTGACTTGACTCAAACCAAACCAAAAGATTACACAACCCAAAATTGACTCGAATTGAACCCAAACTACAACTAAAAAGATAAAGCTTGTTGAAGCTTAAGAGTTTTGATGATGATGAATATAAACTAGTAAACTTCAATTAATAAAATTTCTCTAAGTGTTTTAATTAGAACAGGTCAAGTAGACTTTTGAAGTGGAGGAGTAACCTAACTATGAAGACTCAAAGAGATCTCAAGGAAAGTTAAAGAAGATAGAAGAAGAGTTCCAATCAGGAACTAATGAGTTCCTTAACAGAAACTTGAAGACAACAAGATTGAGAAGCTCAACTCGGTCTGCATCAAAGACAACAAGTTTCACAAGAACTTGGCCTGCGAAATTCCAGTTGAGAACTGGAATTGAAGAGACAACAAGAACTTAATCCTGGACTGTTTGAAGCCCAAGTATCCTGGAATACAATACATTGACGAAGGAAATTTAGTTTTGTTAAGTTTTTATCTTATAGATTTGCTGTAAATATGATCAGTAAGTTTATACATGAGATTTATTAGAAACGTGACAAAAAGCTTGGCAAGCTTGAAATAGGAAAGTTCTAAAAAGATAAGTTTTTATGAAAAGATTTTCTAATAAAATCTGGATTTCTAAAAGATTATATTCTTTTCATAATTTATCTTTGATAAGTTTTCTAAAATGATTATCTTCTAAAAAGATTTACTTAATATCATGTTTTGTGATTTTGGTAAAAATGACATATTCATTATCTTTTGAAAACCCCACTTTCTATATGAGCTAGACTTATATAAATTGTAGTAACCACATTTCATATTTTATGTGAGTTTATGCGTGAAGAATTCGAAGAGTGCTTAAAAAGTGTAAGTTTTTCAAGTTCATACTTGGTCATATTAGTTTCGGATTTCATGTGTATCTTACCTTTTGTATACTAGAGTCAAATAATTGTATTGGTTGGGTTACTAGGTGTGTGTGTGTGAATTACTTCTTTGCATACAGTTGTGTAAGCTTCTACGTTAAAGCCGAGTGAGAGTACTTAGGAAGTACGAGTGAATCTAAGTCAGGGACTTAGATTGCGTAGAATAAGGTTCTAATGTGTAGCAAGTTCAGTCTTGAACTTGTGATGAGTAAAGGTCTGAGTATAATAGGTTGCTACTTGTGTGTTTGCCCTATTATAATGGATTGGTTTGGTTTTGGAAATCCCTTAGAGGGTCGAGGTTTTACTTCTAGTTGGGCTCTAGCTGGAAGGTTTCCTCGTAAAATAATGTGTGCATTACAAGTTCCTTTACATTCTTTTATATATTTTGCAAAAGTAGTCACTAGGAACTCACCTACAATTCACCCCCCTCTTGTAGTGTCCGTCTTAACTAACAAAGCTGTATAATCCAAATTGAACTTAACCCAACACGACCTAAACCGACTTATAAGTATAAAAAAAAACAGACATGATCCAACTTGAATTTGACTTAAAATCTTACATGACCTAACCTAAACCCAACTTGAATACCCGATTTAAAACCCTCTAAAGAGAGTTTATCTATACCCCTATGTGACTATGTGAGTTAATCAATTAATATATACCCCTTTTTAATTTTTTTTTACTTATTTACATGATGTTTGAAATAGGGAGCAGCATCAGCTGATGCTCCTGCAACACACGCAAGGGGATGTCCTATTCTATCTCATAACACAAAGGATTGCACTTCATACTAGAATGCTTATGAGACGAGACAACTCGCGAGCTACTCGAGCTCGAATCGATCAAAACTCCACTCGAGTGAGCTCGACTCATAATGTTATTGAGTCGAGTCGAGTCGAGTCGAGTAGCTTTATACTCGACTCAAAAACTCATGAGAAACTCGAATCACTTTATATATTATTATATGGAAATTTTGACTTTTACCACCTCTAAAAACCACTTATTGGCTTTTACCACCTTCATAAAAAAAAAGTTTTATTTTACCACCACATAAAAAAATGAAAGTTGGCTTTTACCACCAATAACCTCCAAGTAACGAATTTCGTCCATGGATCCGTTAGTGGGGCCTACCATATACACGTGTCACCATATTATTAGGTAAATTTTAAAAACATAAATTTAAAAAAAAAAACAAAAATGTTAAAAATAATCCATCAACTAGTGTTACTGCCACCGCTTGGCCGGCTACCTGCCACACCACCAGACCGACTACTAGTCCCATCGTCGGACCAATTACCAGCTGCACTGCCAGATCGCTACCAGCCCCACCATTAATTCGCCACTGCACCGCACCAGTCATCACCACTGAATTCCGACCAACATAAAGCCCCCTCCTAATTCTGACCACTCTTAAAACCCTAGCCACCACCAAATTTCGCACTTCAATTCTAAAACCCTAGCCACCACCTAATTCCGACCACCTCCTTAGCCTACACCAAATTTTGACCCTTCCTTAGCTCTACGAGAAATTTCAACCAATTGAGGTAAGTTGATTTCGTTGTCGGTTGGTTGACAAGGAAGATTGGAAAGATGAAGAGGAAACGTCAAAAAGGTGGGCCCTACTAATGAATTCATGGACAGAATCCGTTAATTGGTGGTAAAACCCAATTTTTGGAAATTTTGTTGGTGGCTATAACTTTTTTTTATCGAGGTGGTAAAAGCCAATTAGTGGTTTTTTCATGGTGGAAAAATTCAAATTTTCCTTATTATATTTTATAAAAATAAAAATATTAAGATTAAAAAACTTTAGTTTGAAAAAATAATAAATAAATTTATAATATTTATGTACTCACATCATCACATATATTATTTCTTGTAATTAATACAATATTAATGAGAAGGAACAAATGTTACACTAAATAAAAGGTTATATTAAGAACGAATCGAATCAATTAGCAAGCTTCTCGAGATCGACTTGGTCAACGCTTGACTCGATTAAAGCTCAGTCAAAACTCGACTTAATTAAGCTCGACTCGATATGTTAACTAGTCGAGTCGACGCGAGCTACCCCAAACTTGAACTCGGCAAAAATAACAATTAAATTTTCTTATCCTACCATTATGGGACAATACATATGTTCCAAAACAAAACAAGTAAACTCTTTTTTCTTAGCAATATTTCCAACAAGTACAACTCTTAATAATGCAATATGGCAATACGACAATACTTATTATTACTTCCTCCATGTTTTAAAAAGTGTTAAACGCTTACCAAATACAGTGATGTTTTAATAAGTGCTACACTTATCAAATACGGTTGTGTTTTAATAAGTGTTAAAAAGGTTTATTTTAATATCATGGCCTTGTTTGGTATGTAATTAGCTAGCAGTTGATTTATATAGCTGATTTGACTAGCTGGTTATATTGGTTGGTTTGACTAGCTGGTTATAAATAGCTGATTATGTAAAAGTGTTTGGTAAATAACTGTTTATTGTAGCTGTTTTAGTGTATTTAATAACCAAAAAGTTAATTTTTTAATAAGCTAATTTGAAAAGGCTCTTATAATGAGTTTTTTCTAAAAGAGCTTTTTGAGTCAAATAAGCTCTTTTGATAAACTATTTACCAAACATCCAAATTGGCTTATTGTGATGGTCAAACCTCTATTAGGGCAAAATAAGCTAAAAGCTCTCTAAAAAAATAGTAAATGGAGCTTGTTAAAAGAGTTTATTTAGTGGAATAAGTTATTTAAATAAGTTTCCCACCAAACACTTTGAATAGCTTATATAATAGTCAAAAGGCGATTATTGGTCAAATAAGCTAATTTTGCTCAAATAAATTGGTTACCAAACACAGCCTATATTCTTTCATGGTCCTACTCCTAACCCCAATCCACTACTTTTTTTTTTAAATATCTTTCCTCTCACATTATTAGTTTTCATTAAACTATTAGCCCCACTATCGTTATTCTTTTACAATTTTTTAATGCTCCAACTAACTCACATAACTCTTATTTTATTCAAGTCAATTAAATTGTCTAAAATATGAGCCGGTCAAAGAGTAACGCATATTAATAATACAAAGGGAGTTCTAAACTTCTAAATATCAATTTTTTTTTTTTAATTTTTTTTAAAAAATAGTCTTGTTTTTGCAACCAAACATTATTGTCAACATGATTTCATTATTGATTTGAAGATATATGAAATGCATAATATATGAAATGCATAATTACTAGCAAGTAGCAATTACTCTATATATTATAACGTTGTACTTTTCGTATTAAGCTTCAATTTCATAAAGGATGGTAGGGACATTACTTGCATGATTAGCAACCACTTGTCTTATCATGTGATAGTCAATAATCAATTTCTATATAATAATTTTGTAATAGCAACACTAATTTTGTAGCCTATAACCCTTTGATTATAACCTTTGATTTTGTGGTGTTAAATCTATATCGTCCATCCATTTACTAGGCCATAAATTTTCTTTTAATTACCCTTTCCTCTTTCACTTTCCCCATCCCCTTTCCCTTCCCTTCTTAACCTAACTAGCCTTATATATAGAGCTGTCAATTCGGATATTCAAGTCGGGTTTGGATCGGGTTGAATCAAGATCAGGTTATGTTGATCGGGTCAATCTAGCCTCAGACAGGTTCGGGTGCAAGTCAGGTCAATTTTGGTTCAGGTTATTCCGCGTCGTTCACCTTTTCGGTTGTAGGTCGGGTTCGATTCAAGTCAAATTCATATCGGGTTCAATTTCATATTCGGGTAGTGTTGAGCAGGATTTGGGCGGGTAAATAAATGGTACATTCGGGTTTGGGTTTGGGTTAGGTTAAAAAATTCTTTAGTTGGATAATCTTAAAGTTGGATCATTCTTAGTTTTGGTTCAAGACTTCAACTTCAATTTCAAGTTGTATAAATATCGATGTGGTCAAGTTGAACCTATATAATTACACCTTCCATAATTTGATCAAACATTATCAAGATTTCATTAAACATATATACGAAGTAATAGAGAGCAAAAGTATATAAGCTGAACAAATTGTACTAATATATTATTAAGGATTAAGGGTTTACAAAATTGTACCAATATATAAGTTAAACAAAAGGTATATAAAATTTAATTAAACCCTCCATGACTCGGATCAATAACAAGTTGTGTTGGGTTTTAACCATTTCCAAGTTCTAATTGGGTTGGATACTAGTTCGGGTTCGAATTTAGTCGTTTCGGATTAAATCAATTGACGGTTACTATTAGGTCGGGTGCAGGTTTGAGTTCAGGTCATAAAGTATTGGTTCAAATTGGTTGTCGGTTAACATCAGGTCGGGTTACAGGTCACTAGTTTCATCCCATTGTTCGGGTACAGGTCAAATTCAAATCATTGCCGGTTCAGGTCAGGTTCTTGGATCGGGTCAGTTTTGACAGCTCTACTTATATATATGATAGGCGGTTGCACACCTAACAAAAATAATATCTAACTAAACCTCCTAATTATGTAATAGGGTAAGTCAGGCCAGGGTCGATCCTAGAGAGAGGGTGGTTTAACAATCAACTTTTACCAATGAAAAAACTAAATAAGAGGTGGAATGATAGATTAAAATAACTACGATTACTCAAATATCCAATATGAATCAAATAGTAATAAAAAGATCTAGAATTAAGTATCACCACTAACATAATCAATACAAGACAAATTCCTACCTCAATCAATTAATTATACGTCAATTAATTATACGTTCACAAGGAAAGGTACGCCCTATAAAATACCAAAGATCTATCTCTCCCGAGTTGTCAATGGCTTCTCTAATTAACAATCAAACCTACTTCCGTGGAATCATGCAAATTAAAGGCATTAAGTTAGGCACCCTAACTTCCTACTAATCCGTTCTATATACTTCCGTGGAGAATTTGATACCCTTAATTGATCTATTTAAATCCGTCAAAACTCAACTCTCGTTGCGATCAAGACAATGGAATAATAACAATAATACCAATTATCCTAATCTAGTATTGGCATAAGTACAATTAATTAAGCTTGAACAATACAAACAATTAATTGAGAATTTAAAATAATAAATCAAGTATCAATCATTGTCCCTTTATCATGCAATACGAAGTGCAATCTAATATACCTTTATCATGCAATACGAAGTGCAGTCTAATATATATATATATATATATATATATATATATATATATATATATATATATATATATATATATATATATATATATATATATATATATATATATATAATATAATATAATATAATGTAATATAATATAATATATAATATAAAGGGGAGTTTTTTCCCGAGTTTTTAGAGAGCTATATAAGATTTAATTTTCTTAACTCGCCACGTAGCATTATAAATTTTAATTGTAGCCAATAAAATAAGAGATTATTAATTTCCTTTAAAATTAAATAATTCAAATGCAATGTAAGCAAATTATTGAATGAGATTTTAAGTTTAAATTAATTAAATATAAAATATTATCTTTTGATATTATGAATTTTATCAATATATATAACAAATTTTACCACATACATAAAAAAATATATATATTTTTAAAAATTCAAACAAACCGGCTTCATCTAGTATTGTAATGTAATATAATAGAGTATTGTAATTAGCTTAGACGATTAGTGATACAATATTGTAATATATATAGTAATTGCTACTTGCTAGTAATTATGTATTTTATATCTCTCTTCAAATTAATAATAAAATCACGTTTGGTTGCAAATGGACGACTATTTTTTAAAAAATTGATAATTGGTAGTAGGTATTGCATAATTGAGAGTTGTACGTGAGTTATAAATGGTAGATCATTTAAACTGTTAATTGCATCACATCTACCATTAATAATCTACAAACTACATACCTATTCTATTTTTCAAAGATACATAAATTATACTACTAGTAGAAATGGTGAACTTTATGCGTCTCTTATTGCTTACCCTTGTGATGGTATCCGCTGCTTCGGCTACCAGTGAACTTTCTGCTGGCTTTCGCGGTCAGGAGAAGCAGCGGGTGCTCCCGCTTTCAAACATCATGCTTGAAGATATTGCATCCAAGCAAATTGGTTGCATTCCAAGTGGCCAATATTGCAACAATAATCAAGATTGTTGTTGGGGTAACATATGCGCCTTTCACCCCTTTACTCAATACATAAAACTTTGCGTATGGTGCCCAACCGCTGGATATCCTTGTGGTATGCTGGATGCGTGTTGCCCTGGCTACACCTGCGACGGCACATTTTCTGGCACATGCCGTTAGAGCCGTTTATTTTCTATGTGTGATGACCGTTTGTTTAGTTAAGCAGTCTTCGTCTTTGTTTACATGCTTGATTAATTAAGCAGTTGGTTGATCATATGTTTCTAAACTAAATAAACTACTCCTAGTACAATATTTCAAAAAAAAAAAAAAAAGGGTTTTTCTACATTATAACCCTCCAATTTTCCGATTTCTACGATGTGCCCTCCCTTTTTGAGAAATCTACAATGTAACCTTAAAATACATTTAGTTTCTATACGGTAACCTGACCGTTATCTTGCCGTTAACAAATTTCGTTAGTGGGGCCTACTCACCATTTTATAATATTTTTTTATCAATTTGCGTGTTGAAAATGGTTCCGTTAAAGGTTTTGGGGGTATTTTGGTTCTAAAGGGTCCAAACTGAGCTCAGATTTAGCAAAATAATAACACAAATATCTCGTTTTGCATATTAAAAGAATCTCGATTTGCGTGTTTACGTATTTAATATGCAAAACAAGACATTTGCGTCATTTTTTTTTGTGTGAAATCTGAGCTCAGGTTGGACCCTTTAGGGCCAAAATACCCCACAAATCCTTTAATGGAACCATTTCTAACACGCAAATCGATAAAAAATATAACTAACGGAATTTGTTAACGGCAAGATAACGGCAAGGTTACCGCATAGAAGCTAAATGTATTTTAAGATTACAGTGTAGATTTCTCAAAAAGGGGGGACACATCGTAGAAAACGGAAAGTTGGAGGGTTATAATGTAAAAAAACCCAAAAAAAAAACTACTCCTAGTACAAACAATCTCCCTCCGTCTAATTAGTGTAATCATATCTAGTTAGATGATTGTATGGTACTTATTATTGTACGCCTATTATTATCGTATTTGAGTTAAGCTAAAATACGGTCCCTAAACTTTAGTATTTGTACCATTTTGGTCCCTCATCTTTCAAACGAAGCAAATTGGTCCCTCAACCACCCATAACTTACTTTTCCGGTGAAAAAAAGATGAGTCACCAAAGTTTAAGGACCATAGTGTCCATGTGGCAAAAAATAAAATAATATTAAAAAAAAAAGTTTAGGGACCTATCCTTGTAAGCAAAAGTTTAGGAACCATTATTCATTAATTTTTTTTTATTATTATTTTGAAAATTTTTATTTAAAAGGAATCTTTTAACTGACATTAATTTTTTTCCATCAACATTAATATTTTGGTTATGAGTTGCATTAATAAAACTATTGAATTTCCGGAAAAAAAAAAAAAAAAAAAAAAAAACCTATAGGATTTTCCACCTTTTCTCACCCCCACATCACCAACAACCTGCCACAAACACACAACCCCATCTCCACCAATCTGCAGCCTCACCACCGTAATTAATCAACCACGCAACCCAAACCTCCTGTTCGGCCGAACTATATTGCGCATGAGCTTGTATATAATTAATAAAATTAGGAGGCCAAGATTAAATCACAAAATAAATCAAAGGCTAGAATTAAAAGATGGTGATTGCTGATGATAGTTAACAAGGTGCAAAGTAGAGAATTGTTTCCCATATTAAAATAGCCAAATCGAAAGAGAATATGAGAGGGCTGACCATTTTTTTTTTTTTTAAATATATTTTTCTTTTCATATTCCCTTCTTTCTTTATTTTTCCTTTTCCTATTTCTTTAATTCAAAGTATTTAATTTTTTTTTGAAAGAAAGTTGGAGTATTTAATATTTTTAAAGTCATATTTAATTTTCTTCTTTAATTCTTAAGTCATATTTTTTTCTTTTAAAAAAAAAAGTCATTAATATTTAAAAAAAAAATAAAAAATGGGTATGTTTTCTTTCATTTTAATCAAAGTTTTTACATTGTAAATAATAAATATTAGTAGCTGACAAAAATAATAATAACAATAATGATTTATAATCCCTAAACAAATGCTAACTAGGATAAGTCCCTTAACTTTTGCTTAGTTGGCACCACACATCCCCAAACTTTGTTGACTCATAAGTTCCTCCACCATAAATGGTGTGGGAAGGGTGGTAGAGGGACCAATTTGCCTCATTTGAAAGATGAGGGACCAAATATGCAACTAATGCCATAGTTCAGGGACCGTATTTTAGCTTATCTCGTTTTTTTTATCCCTATTTGTAAACATGTATTCTTTTTTAATAATGTATGTGCCTGATAAAATTTACTAAATGATAAAATAATAAAAACTAGCATTGCACCTATGTGATGCATGACTTTTAAATCAATATACTACTCCCTCCGTCCCCAAAACTTCGACCATTTTGGGTTAATTTACAGTTATTAAGAAAATTAAATAAAAAGAAATAAAAACATATTGAAAAGATAAATTTACATGAGGTTTGTAAAATAGTAGAGAGATAAAGTATAAAGTATTAAAAATACATGAAAAAACTAAAATTTATGTAAGAAAGCTAATTTTGCATAAATATTGTTGTAAATTGGTGGATATTTTTATGCAAATGGGTCGATCATTTTTTGAGACTAAAAGTAGGCCCAAAGGGTCGAAGTTTTAGAGACGGAGGGAGTACTTTTTTTTTTCTTCTCAATAGTGTTATAACGGATCGATGCCATGAAACGATTTGAGAACTCAGTGCTTTTTTAAAATAAAACATTGCGCTTTTGGAATCGCAGTAAATTATAGGTGCTGCTAAAAAATTGTAGCGCTTCAAAGCGTTATTATTGTTTTCTCTTTTAAAGGTGTTTAATATAGTGCTGTTAAACTGAAAATTTCACCATACACCCAGGCCAGGTGTACCATGAGCATGGTATACTCGGTTATAATACAAGGTTATTAAAAATCGCGGAAAGAACATTGCATACAAATTAAAGTACATGAGTCCAAAAAAAAAAAAAAAAAATCAAAACGATTCCCTCCTCGATTTAAGGTATTGATTTGTTATTTATATTCCTTGATTCATAAAATTGATTTATTATTTATATTTTATATATTAATAGAATACTTTTGATGAATAGAAGTTCATTTATTTTGTTAAGAGAGAGAAATTGAATTTATATAGAGAATTATAAGTGATTCAATGTTATAATAGAGTTGATTATATCGTTCCAATATAATCTCTTAATGATGTAATTGATTAAATCATTGATGAGAGAAAAGGTATTTTTTTTTTAAAAAAATCATTGTTTTCGTGCTATTTTCTTAGGTTGAAGATGATGTTCTTCATATTATGATAAATGTTCTTTTATCATTTCTTGATACATATTCTTTTATTATGAGAATGTAATGTGTTCATTGAATCTGATCAATATGTTCTTTGTATATGAACTATATGTTCTTTACATTATAAACATTGTACTTTAATTTATGTAGATTAAAAATGTTCTTTACTAGGTTTCATTAATACAAATAATGTTCTTTAACTTAGATAGTATGTTCTTCTTAATATGCATTTGCTTTAAACCTCGTATTATTTCGGGGTATTATGTCATATTTTTTTTTTTTTTTTTTATCATTGCGCTCTCTTGTTTTATCCCTTATGTTTTTTTGGTACGGTGAAAAATATGATTAATTTTTGTATATATTTTTTAAAAAAATTGAAATAAAGTATATTGAAAATGAAATTTTAAATTTTAAATTTTGAATTTTTGAAATTTGAAAATGAAATCTTAAATTATTTTTGTTAGAAAATAATCTTAGTTAAAGAAATTCTGGAAAACTCAATATTTTGAAATGATTTAACATAAAATGCGTGGTAAAAATCAATTAGTAACTATCTATTACACTTTTTAAAAATTAGTTTCTCATACTTACCATGTTCTTTATATTTCAATGATGTGTTCTTTTATAATTTAATAATATTTTTTACATTTACAAGTTATGTTCTTTCTGTTTTAATCCGGGTGTACCATGCACATGGTACACCCGGGTGTACAAACCAACCATTGCTGTTAAACTTCTATTTAAGGTTTAAAAACATAATATTGTTAAATATGGAAGAGAAATATAGAGAGATGAGAGAAATATTTTTACGTTATGTATACACTTCCATCTAGTACGGGATATATATACATGTTTAATATCTAAACTTCCATCAACGGATAAGATTAAATACCCAACTCTAGAGTATTCTAGATGGTACATGGGATAATAGTCATCCACATTTAAAATATTTCATAACACTCCCCCTTGGATGACTATTGGACACCTAAAAATGTCTCCCCGAATTCAAACCCGATGATGAATAATCTTTCACCGCCATTATTGGTCGGGTTAAGTATTTAATCCCGAGAGTGCTTAAAAAATCGTATTTAATTAAAATCAGTTTTTAATAATCAGTCTTGATGTTTAGTCAAAGCATAGTTCATTTTTAATTTTAGCCCGAACCTTTTTTATTTTATTTATTATTTTGGCACAAACCTTTTTATTTTATTTATTTTATTATTTTGGCCCAATTAATAAATAATAAATCAGAAATGACCCGAAATTATCAATCGGCACTTAAAAAGGCTGAATGAAATAAGGGAAAAAATGATTTTGGACGGAAAAATGGACTACAGATTCCCTCGCCACGGCAGTAAGCACCATGTCACGGGGCAAAATGCCGCGCCACGGTGTGCATCCCCGTGACACGGTGCCAATGCTATGACACGGGGCATCTCCGTGTCCTTTCCGCGTAAACCCTTCACGTGTTTTATCTCCCGTAACCTAATTATTTCCCGCGTCACACTGTTTTCCACCGTGTCACGGGATTTTCTCCTGCTGACGGTGCCAGGCACCGTGTCGCGGTGTGCTTTGTCGTGTCGCGATGTTAATTTTTAGGGTTTTTATCTTTTTAGGGTTTCGTGTGTTCCCTCTACTCATTTTTTCTAAAAATACCCCCTTATTTCGATGTACAGGGCATCAATTAACTCTCTTTTTCTCTCTTCTATGCTCTAGCCTAAACACTAGCCTACCCTTCTTCTTTCAAAATTCCCTCTTTAAGCACTTCAAGGAGTCCATACTTTACTCGTGGTTCTGTCCTTAAACCAAGGCGTGAAAGGTAGAACTGTTTGAGGGTTTGACCCCAAATCAACTCTATTTAGTTTAATTTAATTTAATTTAATTATTGATTTATTATTTTTCCTTGAAGTTACTAACTCGTTTATTATTTATAGTTGCAAGCAAACAGAATCAAAGTAAGAATTATGTTCCTTTTGTTTCTATTATTTTTCTAATGATTTTATATTGTTGGATTTATTGTTAAATTGCTTCCAATATTAATTTTTATTGCTATTATATTTATTGATAACCATATTACATGTTAAAGGGAATATGTAATTGAAAATCACACCTAATAAAATAATTTGGACAACCAGTTTAGGTTCCTTTTTAATCTTGTTGTTAATCAAGTGATCACAAATATTTTATAATTATATGTTGCATTAATATTAAACCAATTTAGCATAATAATAGTTTGCAGCAAATTGAATCTCTGTTTGTATGCCGTTGAGATCGCAGGAATCACTTTTCACTATAAGAATCGAGTAGAGGCCAATACGGGCGAATGTGACTCCATGACTCACTTTGTACCATCATCCCCGATCCTCCTTTCGTGGTTCCAAACCATATGGAGTTAGTAATCTCATGGATTATGAATGGGGTGTAACCTTCACGGGTCAATCGTTGTTGCCTATCGTTGTCCCTTTATCGTGGTTGCCTTTTATGATCCGTGAACGGTTTACAAGTTCCTTAAAAACTTGTTGGCGGCTCCCTACTTTATTTGTCCCTAATCGCATTATGTCAATTTCCACTTCCTATGAGATCCAAGCATATTCACAACATGCTTTAACGTAGGCGCACTTCGAGCGACGCCTACAATTATATATTAAATAAAACAATAACTAAAATTTACTAGAAAATCCCATACAAAAAATACACTATAATGCGCATAAGATGCTGCCTCATTATAAACCTTACCAGAAAAACCTAGTGGGAAAAAATCATGGTTAAGTAAAAAAAGAGTGCATCGCGCATTAGCTCCCTCTCATGATTACATCACTTGAGATGAGTGTAGAAGAATTTTGGTAAAATGTGCTTCGTTCTATCACCTTTGATATACCCTTCCTTAAGCTGGGCGATGCATGCTGCATCATCCTCATATAAAATTGTTGGAATTTCTATCTCGGAGTTTATGCCACAATCTGTTTGTATATGGTGAATTACTGACCTTTAACATACACATTCACAACTAGCCTCCTGGATTGCCAAAATTTCTACATGGTTAGAAGAAGTAGCTGCAATTGTTTGTTTCATAAAACACCAAGAAATAGAAGTACCTCCACACATGAACACATAACCAGTTTGTGATCTAGATTATGAGGATAAGACATGTACCCTGCATCTGCAAAACTAATCAAACCTTCTTTAGGTAGATTAGAGAAAAACAAATCAATATCTTTCGTACCTGAAAGGTAACGAAGTATATGCTTAACCCCATTCCAATGCCTTTGGGTGGGGCATGAGCTAAATCTTGCTAACAAATTTACTGAAAATGATATTTCAGGTCATGTATGACTAGCAAGATACATTAATGCCCATATTACACTTAAATATGGTACTTCATGACCAAGTATTTCTTCGTCATTCTCCCGAGGACGAAAGGGATCCTTTTCCACATCAAGTGCTCTAACAACTATAGGGCTACTCAATGGATATGATGTATCGATACATAGGAAATCTTTTAGTAACCTTTTCTATGTATGTTGACTGGTGCACAAGGATTCCATTCTTTAGGTGTTTAATTTGTAACCCTAAGCAAAACTTGGTTTCCCAAGATCTTTCAGTTCAATTTCTTTCTTTAAGCACTCTAATGCTATTAAAATCTCTTCAAGAGTTCCAATATGTTGATCTTATGTTTTGATGATGACTCAAAGAACCTAAGAAAACCCATATAAGTTTAACTTTTGCCTTTAGCTTTGATTTATGACAGGTTCACGCTATGAAATTCTTGAGTGAGAAGGGAGCATGGAACAAGATCAAAGTCAGCTATGGAAGGATAAATAAGTCAATCTCAAGTCATGTTCCTTTAGTGAGGAACTGAAGCTCCAGAGTTGAAGCTTCGAAGACAAGTTCCTTGTGTAAGGAACTAAAGCTTCAGAGTCGAAGCTTCTCAGAGCGTCAAGGAGTCTAATGTATTTTATATTTACTTTAGGCTGCTTGTAATTATGTTAAGTACAATGATTATTGATAGGATTTAAGTGGATTTAATTTTATTTGATAAAGATTTTATTTTCCATATTTTAAATTGTTAATTTTTCGAAAATATCTTTTAAGTTAAAATATCTTTTGGGAAAAGATTTTCTGTTTTGATTTTATCTTATTCTTTGGAAAATCTGTTTTAGAAAATATTCTTTTAATGTGCGTTTTACTATGTCAAAGTAAGTTGAGATAATTTAGGAAGTAGCAAAACTAATTCCTAGTATTTCGATTTACTTACTGCCCAAGATCCCACTCCTTACACTTCCTATTTTTAAGGAAGTTGTGGTTGAGTGGTGATTGTGGCAACGATTATTTTAACTTCCTAATTTTCCTATAAATAGCTTCGGTTTTCTGTTGAGAAATTTACACTTGAGCATTACAATCTTTTAGCTTTAAAAAAGAGTCATAATCCACTTGAGTCCTTGAGTGTCTTTGTACTTAGCAATTTAGAGTTTAATCTTGAGTTGTATTGGGTTAGAGTTTGGGGAAACTCTAAGAGTGTTTTATTGCTTTGAGTGAAGCAAGGAGAAAGAGAGAGTTAGAGAGACCGACTGATTGAGGGATCAGTTGAAGGGAGCTTAAGTTCGTTGAGGAACTTGAGTTTAGAGTCTTAATTTGTAATAGGTTGCACTACTACAAAATCGGCCAAAGAGACCCAAAATAAGAGACCCGTTAACTACATAACTGGTCTCTCATAAAAGAGAGACATGTTATCTTCAATAACAGGTCTCTCGAAATATAACTAAGACCAGTCATTTAAGATAACCAGTCTCAAGGTATAAACAAAGACCTGTCCTTCTATATAACCGGTCTCTTGATTTTTTAATTTATTAATTCGAAAAATCAAACACGTACACTTGTCACTATGAAGGACACGGGGATCTCCTACTAAAAATCCCTAATCCTTGAAATACTTATCCGCCGCTTTTGCCTCATCACCCTCTCCTCTTTCTACTTCATATTTTACTTTTGGAGTACTCATCTCTTTCTTTCTCCTCCTTTAATCTCTTATCCTTCTCACCCCATTTATAATTGTCTTCATGTTTTTCTCAATTACAAGAAGTGACTCACTCCATCATGTCAAAATTTCAAGATCTACTCCATCATGTTTGTAAATTTTTATAAGTGTTGATCTTCATTTTTTTTCGTTGTCTTTAATGAAAATCTGATTTTCTTATTATTGTTTATAATTTTTGTTTTTAAAATTATTTTTTCTTAATTCTTCATTAGTTATGATAATAGATTTTCATTTAGTTTTCATGTTAATGTTTTTGTTTTAAAAACTTATTTTCGCAAAAAAAAATTATGAGATTTGAACTTGATGTGTTTTTCCGGTTCTGTTTTGAGGGTTTAATTATTTCAGTTGATTTTTGGGTTAATTCCCTTTTTCTTTTACGTTTTTTATTTCATTTTTTCTCTTAGATCTTTTTTAGAGTTGGATCTAGTTTAGTTAACTTTTCGTTCACTTTTTTTTTATATAATATTGTTCGTTTTATTCTTCTTATATGATAGCCAGATCTGATATTAGTGATATATTAATGTATTTCTTTTATTTTCCTTTCAATATCGGATTTTAGTTCTTTATATTTTTATTTTTTTCGTTTTAAAAATTTATCTATTCAGGTTTTCCTGCCAAATCATTATTTAGCTAGTTTTATGAAATTGTTTTTTTTATTTTTCAATTTTTTCTATTGTGTGTTTTTTTTTTCTATTGTGTGTGTAATCGCCATTTAACTGAACTTTTAGTTTTCATCCAGTATTGCATTAGTATTGATTTTTTTTTTTCTGTTCAATTATTATATTTTTTTTACTACTTTCTTGGTTTGTTCTTTTGATATTTTATTTTTTTATTATGTTGGTATAGTTTTTCTGATTTATGTTACAGGAGACTAATTTTTGTTTGGTTTTAATGTGTGTATATTTGTCTTTACAGGTAAAGATTTTTGCAAGTTATCATCTACAAGATTTTTGAAGTTGGATGTTATCATTTACAGAGTTTTGTATTTTAATTTTATTTTTGTGTATTGGATTTTCAATTATATTTGTATTATGTTTGTAATTTTTGAGATATATGACATTCAAGAATTAATTTTGTACTCCGTAAACAATAATGTATAAAATAATTAAATGAGTTATATTGATGATTATATTTGCAATTTCGTATCAAATAAGCTATTTTTTTTTATTTTAAATAATATCCGAGAGACCTGTTAAGTTTAATAACCAGTCTCAAATTTCTCAAAAAAGAGACTGCCTAGCTTCAATAAGCGGTCTCAGTTTTCTCATTCTAGAGACCGCCTCTAGTCAAGCAGTCTCTTTGCCAAAGAGACCGCTTAGCTAGTGACCGCCTCTAAGGCAGTCTCTTTGGCTGATTTAAACGGGTCTCTTAAGCCGATTTTGTAGTAGTGTTGTTTGCCCTATTATTATTAAGAGTTGAGTTTCAAATCCCTTGTGGTCGTGGTTTTTCTTCTTGATTAGGGCCAAGAAGTTTTCCACGTAAAATCTCTCTTTGCACTTTTAGTTTTTATTCGAGTTCCTTTATAAATTCCGCAAAAATTTCCCTAGTTCCTCTACAATACAATTGAATACAATTCACCCCCTCTTGTATTGTTCATTCGAGTCAACACAATAATATTCAAATCATTAACTTATACTGCAATTATGACATATCTTGATACAAATCTCTTAATAAAAATACATGGGCATATAGGGACATTCTTATACCCTTCTCTCAACAAATACTCACTGAGACAATTATACCACATGCGCCCTGACTGTTTCAATCCATATAGAGATCTATTCAATTTGACTGAGTATCGTTCTCAAGAACCTGAATTTGTTGCTTTTGGCAATTTAAATCCTTCTGGGAGTTTCATGTAAATGTCATTATCCAGTGGGCCATACTAGTAAGTTGTGACTACATCCATCAAGCGTAAACCAAATCCTTCTCTTATTTCCAAACTGATTAGAAATCTAAAAGTAGTTGCATCCACCACAGGAGAGTATGTCTCCTCATAATAAATACCGAGTCTTTGAGAATCCTTGTGCAACTAATCGGGTCTTACATCTTACAATATCACCATTTTCATTTCTCTTTCGTACAAAGACCCATTTATATCCCACTGGTATTACATCTTCAGGTGTACTGTACGGACTATAGGTGCGAATACTTTTCTCTTTTCGAGAGTTTTCAATTTAGTTTCAATTACTTCTTTCCATTTTGGCCAATCACTTCTTTGTCTATATTCATCAATGGATTTTGTCTCATGGTGCTCATCATCATTCATGACATCTAGTGCCACATTGCATGCAAAAACATCATGGACGTCGACTTGGTTTCGGTTCCATGTAATTCAAGACATGATAAAATTTGTTGAAATTTCTTCATTGTCAAGTACCTGAATATCTTTTTGCATGGCGTCTAAGGTCTCTTCAGGAGATCCTTCAAAATTAATAGCTTCCTCGGTCTGGACATTGTCAATTGTTGCTCTTTTTATTTTCCGAGGATTATTTTTATCTTTGGAACCAATGGGTCTACCACGCTTTAGGCGTGCTTTAAATTCATTAGAAACTTGGGCTTGTCCTCTAGGACATCAATCTTAATCGGAGCATTTTCAGTTGGTATATGTGACTTTGTCACTTTCTTTGGGTCAGTAAATGAGTCTGGCAATTGATTTGCTAAGTTTTGCAAATGAATTATCTTTTGGACTTCCAATTCACATTGTTTAGTACAAGGATTTAGGTGAGATAATGATGATTTAGGCTTTAAGTACTTAATTATTAACGGAGATTCATATCCAACATATGTCCCTAGTCTTCTTTGAGGGCCCATTTTAGTGCGTTGTGGTAGAGCAATTGGAACATATACTGCACATCCAAATATTCTCAAATGGGATACATTTGGTTCCTAACCAAAAACCAATTCTGATGGTGAGAGCTTATGATGACTTGTCGACCTGATGCGAATTATTACTTCTGAATGTAATATAGCATGCCCCCAAACACAAATTGGTAGCTTAGATTTCATTAGTAGTAATGATCTAGCAATTAATTGCAAATGTTTAATTAATGATTCCGCAATATCATTTTGTGTGTGAACATGTGCTACATGATGTTCAACACTGATCCCAATTGACATGCAATATTCATCATAAACCTGGGATGTGAATTCACCGGCTTTATCAAGACGAATAGCCTTAATAGGAAAATCTAGAAAATGTGCTCGTAATCTGATCAACTGAGCAAGTAGTCTCGCAAACGCCAGGTTGCGAGTTGACAACAATGACATGTATGACCATCTAGTTGATGCATCTATTAAAACCATGAAATATCTAAATGGCCCACACGGGGGATGAATTGGTGTACATATATCCCCTTGTATACAATCTAGAAAAGTAATTGATTCGAAATTTATTTTAGCTGGTGATGGCCGGAGTATTAACTTGCCTATTGAGAAAGCAGCGCATGAAAAATTATTATGAAGAATCTACTGGCTCTTCAATGAGTATCCACATGAATTTTCAATTATTTTTGCATCATTATTGAACCGGGATGGCCTAATCGGTCATGCCAAACTTTGAAGTCATCAGTAAACTTCTGGTTTACTATAGCTGTGATTCAATTGTATTGATTTTTGTATAGTACAAACCAATGGAGAATGTAGGTAATTTCTCCATAATAATTTTATTGCCTTGAGTTACACTTGTGATTTGAAGGAATTCATTATTTCCTTCACTAATTGTCTCAATATGGTATCTACTTTGTCGAATATTTTTAAAACTTAGTAAATTTCTTTGAGACTTAGGGGAGCATAATGCATCAATAATTTTCAATTTTGTCCCCCTTGGAAATAAACATTTGCTCTTCCGGAGCCTTCTATAATCTTTATACTGCCTGATATAGTACTCACATTAATTTCTTTCATTATCAATTGCGAAAAATATTTCTTATTTTTAAGTATATGGTGTGAGTGGTAGCACTATCAACTAGACATAAGTCTTCACCATTGATTGATGATTGAGCTCCAAAGGAATTCATATTCTAATAGAATTAAAGGAACTAATATAAGATTCACAAAATCAAATTAACAAATGACTAAGAATGATAATAATGAAATATCCAAAAACATAAAAATGTCTAAAAACATAATATTGTCAAAAAACAAATGTCTCATAAAGCATAAAGTCATATTACTACGATAAAATTCAATAATAAATGCAAGCTAATTAATAGAGTTTATTCGCCAGTGGATCATAATTTATTCAATTGTTTTCTTCAAGATTAGGAAAGAAATCAGCCTCTTCTAGGTGAGTTGTATCACCGTAATCAAAATCACCTTCTCCTTCCTCGTACACCAAATTTGTTTCCACTTTCTTTCCTTTTATTAGATTGATTGTTGATAAAGGTCTACTAGATATTTTGGTTTGCGACACACACGTGACTAATGACCTTTCCTCCACAACGGTAACATATATTTTCATTTTTATCCTTCTCATTTTTATTTCCATCTTTACTGTCCCACTTCTGGTGAAAGTATGAGTTCCTAAAATCACCACCTTGACCACGACCATATCCACACGTCCGTGGCCGTGGCCACGACCTCGACCACGACTGCTGGCGTGGTCTCTAGCCTTTTGATCTTAATTGAAGTACCATATTTAAGTGCAATAAGGGAATTAATGTATCTTGCTAGTCATACACAACCTAACATATCATTTTTCAGTAAATTTGTTAGCAAGATTTAGCTCATGCCCTACCCGAAGGCATTGGAATAGGGTTAAGCATACACTTTGTTACCTTCAAGGTACGAAAGATATGGGTTTGTTTTTCTCTTTCCTACTATGGGATGTCGCTTTTGCTTCAGGAAATGGAGTAGAGCCAGTTAGGCGAGATAGGTGATTTTTCATTAATAATTCATTATTTTGCTCAGCCACATGGAGGCAAGATATCACTTCAGAATATTTTGTAAAACTTTTTTCACAGTATTGTGTTAGCATGACAACATTGTTTGCATGAAAAGTAGAATATGTTTTTTCTTACAATTCTGCATCTGGGATTTTCTCTCCACATAGTTTCAATTGTGATGTAATTCTGAACATGGCTGAGTTGTATTAACTTACAGACTTAAAGTCTTGTAATCTTAAATGTAACCAATCACAACGAGCTTCTGGTAATATCACCGTTTTCTGGTGGTCATACCTTTTCTTTAGATTATTCTAAAGGACTTGTGGATCTTTAACAGTTAAATACTCATTCTTAAGGCCTTCATGAAGGTGATGGCGAAGAAATATCATAGCTTTAGTCTTGTCTTGGCTTGTTGTTGTATTATTTTCTTTAATAGTATTGCCAAGTCCTTTTGTATTTAGATGTATTTCAGCATTTAACACTCAAGTCAGATAGTTGTTTCCAATAATATCAAGAGCAACAAATTCGAGTTTTGCAAGGTTTGACATGATTCACTGATATATATAAAACAATATTGCAAATTTGGAGGGCATTTAAAAACAATATACTTGCATTGTACCATAATGATAATCAATGATATTTAGAGAATATACACGTCAAATATATCAAATCGAACAAATAGAATACTATTTAATTATTAGATATAAAATTTATAATACTAATATTAATCATGTAATGTTAAAATATAATCATGAACATGCTATCAAACACGCACAGTACGTATGTTAGATAATCTTTAAATTGTTTTACTGTATCAAAATATTAAATGCTAAAGATAAACATGTATGGTCTATCATGCAAAGATAATTATTGAAGTGGCTAAAACTAACACCTAATCGGTTTTATCATGCAAAAAGAATTATCATGCAAAAATATCATATTATGTGAAACATGTACACACTACTAAAATTCGACCAAATTGCGACCGCCTCAAACGGTCGCAGAAAATAGCAAAACCAATCGCAAAACATAATTGTGACCGTCAACGGTCGTAACATGGTGGTCGTTATTCTCTTGGTCGCAAAAAAACAATATTGCGACCGTTTGACGGTCGCAGATTTTTTGCGACCGTTTTTACTATTTTCAACGACCGTTTAGAAAACGGTCGCAAAAATGAATAATTGCGATTGCTTTATAGAACAGTCGCAAATATTGAAATTAGCGACCGTCATAAGCGGTCGCTAAAAGTTTAAAAAAAACAAAAAAAAAAAAAAGAAAAAAGACCCACCACCCACCCAAACCATTACCACTGCCCACCCTAAACAACCACTAGCCACCGCCGCCGCTCTCTACCCACCATCACCTTCGCCCACCTTCAACCACCAATAACCAACCCACCCACCCACCCACCCACCCTTAACCCAGAAAAACATAAAATAAAAAAAATTTAACCAGAAATTTAACCAAACAACCGATTAAACCAACAAAAACAATCCATAATTTTAAACAAAAATACGAAAATAAACCAAAAATCGAACAAAAAAACAACATAAATTTATCAAAACAATTTAACCCACAAATAATACGCACAAAAATTAAACCAAAAAAAGAACAAAAATTAAATAAAAAATCAACAAAAAATTCGAACACACCATCACACAATTTCGAACCCACAAAAATTCGAAAACACAATCACACAAAAATTCAACTCACAAAAATAAAACCTACAAAAAAACCCACAAAAATTCCTACAACAATCACACAATTTCGAACCCAATTCAAACTATTATTCGAACAAAATCAACAAAAATTCGAACAAAAAACGAAAGTAAACCACAAAAACCGAAAATATGTGGAAAAACAAACACTATTTTCAGAAAATCAACATACCTTTCTTAATATTTCCTCATCTTAGGGTTTCTATTGTCAAATTCGACCATGAACACCAAAATTAGATAAATCGGACGCGTGCTGATGAAGAAGGCGAGCATGGCGAGAGTAAAGGGATGAGGAAATTAAAGAGAAAAGAGAGAAAGAGCGGCTGGAGCGCGGTGTTCAGAGGGTAAAGGGAGGAGGAAAGAGAAAAGAGAGGAAGAGAGAAAGAGAAGTTCAGAGAACGGAGGGAGGAAGAAAGAGAAGAGAGAGAAAAAAGAAGAGGGAACGTAAGAAAAAGAGAGGAGGGAGGAATAGCGGCGACTTGTGCAATTAGGGTTTGAACATCCTTATATACCCTTTTTTATATATAAAAGTAAAATTATTATGATTGTCAACAACGGTCGAAATTTTGTGCAATTTGCGACCGTTTCTAAAACGGTCGCAATTTTGTGCAATTTGCGACCGTTTCTAACTGTCGTAATAGGATAAATTATTTTACAATTATTTTAAACATGTATTTTTTTAAAAGAAAATTGTTCAAATACTCTTGTGACCGTTTTTTGGACCAAAAACGGTCGTAATTCTACGACCGCTTATAAAACGGTTGCAATATTGCGACCTTTTTTTAAACGGTCGCAGATTCCAACTTTTGCGACCGTTTTTATGACGGTTGTAAAAAACCGGTCGCAATTTGACCGAATTTTAGTAGTGACATAAAGTTATCTAAAGCAACTGACACCTAATCCGCAAAACTAAATCAATGATTGTTCTGTTTTTTCACCAAATGTCCTTGACCTTTCGAAAAATTCATCAAATACCCTCAAGTTTTTAAAAATTCACCAAATACCATTGACGTTTGTTATATTCACACTGTGACCACAAAATACCCCTGACGTTGAAGATCTGTTAGCAATAAAATTTAATTCAACAAATGCCCTAACTTTGTTAAATAATTACACAAAATACTTCTATTTTTTTTAGGTACAATGACTAGTTTGAAATTTAGAAAACTAACCGTTAATTTTGGTTTTCACCCTTTTTTTTACATAAATACTCAACACATAGTAACCCTCTTATTTGCTTAACCACAAATTTTAACACCATGAGTTATATGTCTAAATCCTCTTCCTCAATGTATGAGTGCGTAAGAGTTGCAAACAACTTCTATTCATTAAAAAAAAAAAGTGTTGGAGATAGGAAAACAGAGAAAAAAAGGGTCAAATGAAGTAGAGAGCTGATAATTTTGCGGGCTTGGGCGGGAAACGAACATTTCTTATAGGTCATTTATTTTCCAACGAGCTTAATATAGCAAACTCAAGCCCCTTTTATGTGGGTTTGACAATTTGTTCATACTTGCCCTACTAAACGGTTTGGGCTTGTCCGCGGGCTAACGGAATTAGAGCTTATAGCTGTAATTTTTCTCCTACAACTGCAATATCTATTTGCAACTCTTACATAAGAGTACTAATTAATACATTGAGGAAGATGATTTGGACATGTAACTCATGATGTTAAAATTATGGGTAAGCAAATAAGAGGACGACTATGTGTTGAGTATTTATGCAAAAAAAGGATGATAATCAAAATTAACAGGTAGTTTCCTAAATTTCAAACTAGTCGTTGTAACTACAAAAATAGAGTTATTTTGTTTAAATATTTAACAAATTTAGGGCATTTGGTAAATTAAATTTATTGCTAATGAACCTTTAACGTCAGGGGTATTTTGAGGTCATTCTGTGAATAATAACAAACGTTAGTGGTATTTGGTGAATTTTGAAAAACTTGAGGGTATTTGGTGAATTTTGCAAAAGGTCAAGGGCATTGGTGAAAAAATCGATGATTGTTTCATGATAAACAATATAAGATTACAACATGAAAACAAAATTAATGTATTTTGAGGTCATGCTATGTTGAGTATCTATAAAAGATAGCCACGCGTACTGGTTTGAATTTCTGGTAACTAAAGAAAAATTAATGAACAGTTCAAAAAAGAATCATATGAAGGATTATGTGCAAAGTAGAATACAAGATACACCATAATATTTCGGCCACGAGTATTACGAAAAATTGTGGTAATTGTATGATAACCATATTAAACGTACCTTATTTTAGAGTAGGATAACTTAATTTAAACAGGTAGAGCTTTGGTGCTGATAACGTGTTAAATATGGAAGATAAATATAGCGAGATGAGAGAAATATTTTTACGTTCGGTATATTTTTCCATCTAGTGCAAAATATATATACATGTATAATATCTAGAGTTCCATCAACATATAAGATCAAATACCCAACTCTAGAGTATTCTAGCTGGTATATACAGGATAATAGTCATCCACATTTAGATATTTAATAACAAATATTTAAATTTTGGAGGATTTTATTGTGTGTGTGTGCGCGCGCAGAGCTTTGATCCGAAAAATAAATGCCTAATACAAACATTATAAAGCCAAAATTAGCAATTGAATATTACATACAGCAAAAAATCTTTATTCCTCTCATATGAAAATAAAATCTCAAATACTCATATGTGCAGGAATCCATTTTCTATTATAATTAAATACTACATAAAAATTAAAAAAAATATTAAAAACTATACAATCTCATAAATCTGTACTTCGTATTTAAAAACTCAAACCAAAAAACACACATGTCAATATGTCATAATTCTATGTCGCTTCCCCATCTTCACTTTTTTTACCAAAAAAAGCCTCGTGTCTAAGATTTTCTATCTTCTTAACTCCTTCATTATGCTTTCTAAACTTTTCATATTAAGCCCACAAAAATCCAAACCAACAAAATAGAAATACATCTTGAGCTTTTTCATCTCCCACGCAATTCATCTTCGTCTCCCCCTTTTTAATTCAACCTTTAATCAAACTTAATTGTCCATTTTAACCTTCATCTCCCCCTTTTTAATTCAACGTTTAGTCAAAGTTAATTGTTCATTATATCTTGTAAAAAAAAATAAAAATGGTCCATTATATTATAGCCTTCAATTTTATTTCCTCAATCTTCTTCATCCTTCATTAAATTAGTAGCCTTATTTTGAATTCATTACTCCAAATAATAATTCTTTAATCATTTAGAATTGTATGAGGGTAAAAATTATTCATGCTCACTAACTAACTATCAAACAATACTCAACCATGTGTTCATAATACAAAACTGTAGAAATTATTCCTATAATAAGCCCGTACGTCAGACGGGCCAAAAGCCTAGTTACGTTTAACATTCAATCAACATCCTAAAAACCGATAAAAAAATTAAAAAAAAAACCACTATGTATCCACTATAATATTTACACTAGGTTAGATCCCGTGCCATGCACGGTGATTTATAGTTATAAACTAAATTAATTAGCTTCGTGCGATGCACGACATAAAAAAATTTCAAACCATTAATTGCAATGGTATTTAGATGTAAATAATTTTGAAGATAGTGAAAATTTAACCAAATTATGCAATACAGAATACTCTTAAATGGAGAGTAATTATATTTGGAAGCCAGATATATATATATATATATTTTTAATAAATCCATAATAATGTTAAAAAATATATATATAGAAAATAACATACTTCGTATTTCATAATAGGATTGTTTGTGAAAAACTACCTTTTAAACTCCAGATTTTGCGAAAAACTACCCTAAAAACAAAATGTTGTAATTAACTACCTTATAATATATAAAATGTTGTAATTGACTACCTTCTACCGGAATGACACATTTGACTTTTATTTCCTGATGTTGACCATGTCACGTGAGGGTCACGTGAGGGTCACATGACCCTTTAACGACTTAATTCCCCTCTTTTTCCCAAATTTTCCCGCTTTACACCAATTTTTCCCATATAATTATCAAAGGGGTTGCAAATAAACAATATAAAATATGAATAATCGTATTGTTAAGGAAAAGAGTTGGTATAAAACAGGAAAATTTGGGAGAAAAGGGGGGAATTAAGTCATTAAAGGGTCATGTGACCCTCACATGACATGGTCAACACCGTAAAATAAAAAACAAATGTGTTATTGCAGTGGAAGGTAGTCAATTACAACATTTTATACTTTATAAGGTAGTTAATTACAACATTTTATACTTTATAAGGTAGTTAAATACAACATTTTGTTTTTAGGGTAGTTTCTCGCAAAATTCAAAGTTTAAAAGGTAGTTTTTGACAAAATATCCTTCATAATATAATAATTGTCTTCAAAGAAAAATATACTCTGTATATATTTTAATAATTTAAGGTAAAAAGTATGAAGTTTTTAAAATAAAGTAAAAATAAAATTTAGAATTTGATGTTAGCAATTGATTTAAGCAGGAAATTTTTATACCACAACTTGACATCTGTACAATTTAAATAGGGGATGAGATGTTAGCGGTTGTTACTTTAGTTATATTTATAGATAAGAAGAGCACCATGCGCCGGGTGAATTCTCACTTCATCAACTTGGTCTTGATAAGAACTTGAATCATTCTAGTCATGAAAGTACCTGCAAAATGAAAAAAAAAAAAATTAATAAAAAAATTAATTAGCCTAGTTTATAAGTAGTAATGCATAATATATTGGCATAATTAAGCAAAGACAATTGAATCTACAAGTACATTATTAGTCAATGTATTAGTGCTCTTTTAGAAGATCATTAATCTGGCAATCATCTAAAAGTCTTCAAAAAAGCTACTCACATTATGTCATTATATATATGATCTACCACTTCTAAAAGGAAATTATACTTATGGGGATGAGATCACATTAGAAATACAACTCTACAATATAAATTGGTCTTTTCTTGTTGAGTAGTTAGATTCTAATTATACAAGTAATAAGCAAATACAAAGTGGTCATAGTATAAATTAAACTCAAAGTATCAAAGATACAATTAACAAATCAGAAGTATGAGACCCCATAAAGTATTATCAAGCTAAGTATAAGTCTTAGATAAAGAAATAGATGACAAAAATTTCAGATAGAACCATAAATTATAGCTCAAACATAACTGTTATATGTCAAACAAATTATTATGCACTAGTTTTAATCAAATGAGATAATTTAGCTCCATCAAAACATAATCCATTAAGCAAAGCATTAAAGTTAAATTAGTATATTGATCATATATAGTACCATATTTTACTAAATAACAGTACTAGGAATGCACAAGATGAAATCAAATATTTAATAACGAAGCCATAGAATCTAACAACTCCAATTAAAGAATAAATCACAAAAAAGGAACGATTTCCCTATAAATTGCTTAAAGGTAATTTTTTTCCCTCTATGCATCGGTTTTAAAAAAATTTCTCACGATGTTGTCCACGTAGGATTGGATAGAGTTTCGTAATTTTTTTTTTGTTTCAACACAAAACCGCTAATGGTGATAGTGGTTCTATATATTAAAACCGCTAAAACCGTTAGCGGTTGTAATAGACAAAAGGAAGTGGAAAAGAAATTATAGGGTGATGTTATATAATTATTAGCGGTTCTATACATTAAAATTGCTATTACCGTTAGCGGCTCTATGTTGAACGAACTAAGGAAAAAAAATTACGAAGCTCTAACCAATCCTACGTAAACAACATAGTGGGAATACGTTTTTAAATTGATCCATATAGGTTTTGTTCGTCAATTAATTTTGTGTTTGTTTCTTCTTTTTTTACCATCACTTAATGATACATGTTAGATTGTAAGGTAGCCTGTTATAACAAGTTGGATAATTAATTGGGACCATTATTGGAAGTAAATTCGCATTAAAGTTTAAATAATTAATAAAAATATAAATTTGGGATTATTTTTGGCGAATAAGGCAAAGTTGGGATTAATCTGGGTAATTTCCTATAATTAGTGTTGAATTATACTACTTGTTCCCATTATGTAATGATCATAAGGTAATTTAATAACATTAATTTTAAAGTTTGAAAAACTTTGTATTATTTTTTCGATTTAGAAAAAAATAGGAAATTTTAGATTTTAACTCCTGAAAAAAATGGTTTTCAACACCCAAAAAAAATTATTTTAACACCGAAACTTTAAAAAAAAAATTTGATTTTAGCACCATTTAACTAATTCCGTTCAAGAATCCGTTAAGTGGGATCATAAAGCCACTTGTCGCTTTATTATTGGCAAAAAAAATAAAAATAATAAAAAAAATGAAATTAATTTTTTTTTTTGAATGGATATACATACGTACTATTTTTTTTAATGGGTATACATAGGTAGTATTTTTTTTGGAAAAATGGGAACTAAAAATCCAACCTTTGTGAGGTCTGACGAAAAAAATCCAACCTTTAATTAATCTCACAAAAATCCAACCTTTGCACCCCACCTTCTCCTACAGATCCAAAATACTTGTTACCTGTTAAACAGGTAAACCTTTTTCTTTCCCTCCTAAAAAGTTAAGGCCTCCTATCGAAATTCTCTTCTTCTTCAACGGTTTTTCCCTGAAAAAACAAAATACCATTTTCAAACTTTGCAAAAGCTTCAAAAAGTCCATCTTTTTGCTTTGTTCTTGTAATTCGAAGGTCGTAAAGGTTGTGTCTTTGAAGGAGGAATTGAAATTGGGTTGAGGATTTGTGATTTGCAGTGAATAAGGTAAATCGTGAAACCCTAATTTTGCGATTTAACTATTTTGAATAATTGAAACGATTAAAGTGGTTGATTAGTTTCATACTGTAGTTTAATCTTTGTTTACGTGAATATAATTGTTGTTATGGGTGATTTATGCTTGAAAATATACCATGGGGGTAAGTTTAATTTGGGTAAAAATGGTGTTTGGGTATATTTGGGAGGGCAGTATAGAACCTTTAATATTGGAACTGAAGAGTTGTGCTGGTCTTATATGGAAGAATTAATTGCTAAATGTGCTGATTATGGAGATAATTACATACTGTATTATTTGCTGCCTGGACTTGAATTTGGGGATGGGTTGAGGAATTTGTGTAATGATGCTCAATTCAAAACAATGGCTGATGTGATTGTTTACAGTAGACAAGTACATTTGTATGTTGTGCATAATGATGTTGAGCCTGATTTTATAGTCCAATCCCAAACTGGATCCAATGCAGTAAGCAAGCCCATGTATACCCATGGATGGAAGCCTGGTAAGTCTAGTAGGCCCAAAAAATTGAATCCTAGGAGAGATAGTACACTGACCAAGGAAGTAGTTGATGTAGGAGATAAGATTCCTTCCCCAAGTTTGAATGATGAAGTAGCAACTAAGCTGATCCCTACTCCCACAGTCAACATAGAAGTGTACCCAGCTCAAAAAGATATTCCTATTCCCTGTGTATCTACCCCATTCACTTCCCCTACACTAGAAAACCCTATTTAAGAACCAGATCCCCAATTTGATCCAAACACCAAATCTGCATCTCCATCTAATTTTATCAGGTCTACTACTGTTCCTGATGATTATGAGTGGGAGGATAACAGACCAAACAGTCCTATCCCATCAGATACCTTGTTGTGGGGGGTGGCTGAATCATGTGATGAAGAGGGAGATGATGGGGGTGATAAGGACTTTGTAGTGGATGATGAGTGTAGACACCCATTTGTGTCTCCCCAAAACCAAACCCGGTGATGAGTACCTTTCATGTCGAATCATAATCGAATGAAGTGAAAGTGTGGAAAGTCTAGTGTTGCGGTTAACTTTTAATTCTTTTCTTTCTCTTTGTTTTTAAAAACCTATTTTAAGAAAACAGCCGATCCAGTTTGGTTTGGTCCATGGCAAGGGTCCAATAATAGTGTAGTTGGGTCGGGTTCGAAAAGAGCTTTCCAATAATATATTATAAGCCCAATTCCGATGAATAATGAGGAAGTTATGGCCAAATTACTAAACTGGGCCCGGTTTGATATTTATGTGCGGCCCAATGATCTAGAGGAGGGCGTAATATTGATTTATCATTCCTAATGCAATTAGAATTGATTTTAACCTTCTAGATTCTATTAGAAGGTCATTTTCATTCCTAATTTAATTAGCATTGATAAATTGACTTTGGTTGAGTTTTTAGAGTTTTAATCAGAATAAAAGAAGTGTTTTTAATGAAAATACGATTTTGCCCTTCTGTACGGCTAAATTTTATCAAAATTAAGAAGACGCGTGAAGCTAGTTTTTAGCGCCTGATGACAGGATTAGCGCCTGGCGCTAATGCTTGGCGTCTAGCGCTAGCCTTAGCGCCTGGCGCTAATGTCTGGCGTCTGGCGTCAATAATGTTTTATTTTCTTCGAAACTCTGATTCGTTTTTTCTATCCATCAAGATGATTTTCTCTATAAATAGCCTCCTAAAACCTCCGTTTTTTCATCAACAACTCTATAATTCTCTTCTCTCTCTAAGCTAAAGATTATTCTCTTGATTTCTCTCTCTCTTTTCTAGCCTAGCTTTTCTCAAACAAAATTCCGCATTCACAAGATTTAGAAACACCTAGCCAAATTCGAAGTTGTCTTCGCCCTAGACGTGAAAGGTTTTAATTTCTGAGGGTTTGGTCCCAAATCTCTATTTAAATTATTTAATTTAATTGTTTGTTTATATTTTCCTTGAAGTTGCTAACGCGTGTATTTTTTTTTATTAGAAAGAGGTACGAGGCATCCAAGTAAGTGCTTTAATTGATTTTACTGATTTTATGATTTAGAAATCATGTCTAGATTGTTATTATGATTCCTAGTGTCATGTTAAGGCGTTTTGATCTTCCTAGTATCATGTCTAGGGTAAAGAATAAGTTTTTTAAATCAATTATGATTCCTGTGATGCTTATTTTCTTTCCTAATATTCATGTTAGTATCATGTTAGGGTTAAAGCTTTGATTTTTATTGTTTAGTGACATGCTAGGGTTTGTTATTAATCTTGTTAGTATCATGCCTAGGATCTTGCTATTATTATGCTGTAACATGATGATTATTATGTTGCTTATATTTATTGTTATTGCTTGATCACGCCTTTTATGCATGTTTAAAGGGAATTGGTACTTGTTATCACGCTTAATAAGATAATTAATAATCTTGTTTAGGGTTAATATGATTATAATTCAAGTGATCGCCAATAATAGTTTTGATTGTGCATTAATATTCAACCAACATAGATTAAACAGGTTTAGGGTAAACCTATTGATTGCATGTTAGTTAGAAAGCGCACATGAATACGATCAGAATAAAGTAGAGGCCTATTATTAGGGCAGGTTCAATCTCTTTTAGGTTGGATTTGTACCTTCATCCCCGAACTACTAGTCATGGTTCCAGACCTATTGGAGTTAACGATCTCCTGAATCGTTAAGGGGTGTAACCTTCACCTCGTTAACGGTTTACAAGTTCCTAAAACTTGTTGGCGATTCTTTTGCTCTATCTTCTTTCCCTTTGGACGCCACCGTACTTTAGTGTATGATCACAGTGGGGTTCAAGTTTGAGGTAATGCTTGAAATATTCCCTACAGTTTTTTAGCGACTCCACTGGGGAGGATTTCTATTTCAATTCCTGAAATTTATTTCGGCAATGATTTAGAAATGACTGGATGAGACTCGAAAAGTTCCAAGTATTTCATGTGCGTAATTTTGATTAACATTATTGTCAATGCATAAAAAAGATCTCATTGGAAAGACCATCCGTAATGAGTTAAAACATAGGATTTTTACATGTAGGAATTTTGCGGAATATCTTTCACAACTAGGATTGAAATAATGCTGCGCGAAACTGGAAAATTTTATTGAGCACAGAAAGGTGCTGAGGCATGTAGAAACTAGCGTCGGAAAACAAAGTTTAGCGCCGATGATTTGACTCTGGCGCCAGGCGACAGCTTCTGTCGCCAAGCACCAAAGCCAAATCGCAGCGCCGACCTCTGTTCGCTGGCGCCAAGTTTTTCCAATACCGAGCCAGAAATATGCGTTATAATTTTGACCAGTTTTTAGCACTATTTGCTCGATCCTACTTCCTGATTGAGTTTTTCTCACTTTTCTGAATCCTATATGTGTTCTACGTATGGACGTAACCCTCTGGGAATTCATGCTCCGTTTACCTGATTGAACACTCTGTGCAACATAGGGTTCATCCAAGAATGTTGAATTCACCAAACCATGGAAGCGAGTTTTTAACTCGCGATATCCCAACCACACTACTACAAAAAAGGTCTAAGGAATCATTTATAAAGAACCACATAACTCACTTATCCGGTTTCTTAGATAAAGAAACCAAAAATATGAGAAGTGTGGTTTCTTAGATTAAATATAAGAAACCACTCACTAACTATGTATGGTTTCTTATCTATAATGACTATTCCTAACTAAAAGATGAAAATAAAAGATACCATGATTGTATGTAATATGGTTTCTTATGTTAACTTTTTATTTTAAAAAAAAAAATAAAGAAAACAAATTGCACATGCTCCCCACGTTTAATCTAGGCCACAACTTCTACCCCTTTGTTTTCCATCTAAAATACTGCAAACTCCCAAAAAACTAAAAAAAAAAAAAAAAAAAAATCTTATTTTTACAGTAGTACTCGCACTCCATTGAAAACCCATTAGTGTTGCCGCCATTAACATCGCGCGCTTTCCCACCACCACAAATTCCGATCATCAGCCAATCTCAACAGGCCAGTGCTACTTATTCATCTCCATTTTCTAATTTGTTCAATTTCTGTGGGTTTTATTGGAGAATTTCTGTGTATTAACCCTAACAATCTTCCATCGAACCACTCGGAAACACCACTTAGCCACCTTCACTGCCGCTCTTCCACCCAGCCCGCATCTACTCGTCAAGTGTACGGAGTCAAATTGTGTTAGGTAATGTGTCGTCTTCTTTATTTATTTTTTTAGTTTTAATTATACAAATCAATTATGAATTTCGTACAATATTGAATTTCGTATACAAAATTGAATTTTGTATATAATTGTGTTGTTAATTTTCTTGTAAAATTATATAATTATATATGATTAATGTTTGTATGTGTGCTAGATTATGAAGTTTAACTAGTATGCATCAATTACCTAAGTTGTCAAGTTATACTGAAGTTTTTCCTCTAATCAAGGTTTAGATAATAATCTCATAAATGATAATATACCCATTTAAAAAAATTCACTTAAAATAACACATTATTAAAGTAAATAAAATAAACAAGTTGTGAGTATAAGAAGAATGAAGCAGAAAAAAAATAGTTCGACTTTGTTTATTGATGTTGCTCTGCTTATAACTCATAAATGGGAAGATTGCAATTACTTTTAAAAAAATAATTTAAAAAAATAATTTGTATATTGAAACTAAAGGATTGATGCACTTAGTTTTCTAGAGTAGTTAATAAGAGTGCCCTGTAAAGTGTTAATAAATGGCTATTCCTCTAAGTTACTTCTAATTGCTTGCATATTTTCAAATATATTTATATGTATTGTTATTTTATTTTACTTTATCTTGATTACATTAATTCGTAGAAATGGATCGAAGTTGGATATCAAATTCAAAACCGGGTGACCCACGTTATGAAGCTGGAATAAGGGATTTCATTAATTTTGTTGTTCAGAATGCTGGAAATCGTTCTAAGTTACCATGCCCTTGTTTCAAATGCCATAATTTTTTGTATAGATCAATAGATGATATTCTTGGTCATTTGTCTAAGAATTCTTTTGATAGAACATATACTCGTTGGACGTGGCATGGAGAGAGTTTGGAGGAAAATCCTACTAGTGATTTTAGAAATAATATTAATGAAGGGTTAAATTTTGATGAGGGTGATAGGTTAGGGGACATGATACGTGCAGCTCAAAATAAGTTTGATGACAATCCTTCCACATTTGAAGGGTTGTTAAAAGATTCTGAATTGCCTTTATACCCAGGTTGCAATAAGTACACAAAATTATCGGCTGTACTTAGATTTATAATTTGAAGGCTGGCCATGGATTAACTGATAAGAGTTTTACTGCAGTACTTGAATTAGTGAAAGACATGCTTCCAGATGAGAATGTATTTCCAAGTGGTACCTATCAGGCTAAAAAAATATTGACTACGATGGGCTTGCCCTACGAGAAAATCCATGCTTGCCCTAATGATTGCATACTATATCGAAATGAGCATGAGTCCTTAAAGAATTGCCCGGTATGTAATGCCTCACGATATAAGAAGAAAGAAGGCATCCCAGCCAAGATATTGTGGTATTTTCCTATAATTCCACAATTTAGACGTCTTTTTTCGAATGCAGAAGATGCTAAAAGATTAACATGGCATTGCAATGGTCGAAAGAAAGATGGGTTACTTAGACACCCAGCTGACTCCCCACAGTGGAAGTTTATAGATGGAAAATTTCCAGAATTTCGTAAAGAAAATCGAAACTTACGCCTTGCATTGTCTACCGATGGTATGAATCCTTTTGGCTCCCTTAGTAGCATGCATAGTACATGGCCAGTAATTTTGGTTACTTATAACCTACCTCCTTCATTAATTATGAAAAGGAAGTACATGATGCTTTCTTTGCTAATTTCGGGGCCAAAACAACCGGGAAATGATATTGATGTCTACTTGGCTCCCATCATTGATGATTTGAAGTTGTTATGGGATAAAGGTGTAGAAGTATTTGACGCATATCGAAATGAAACGTTTAACCTGAAAGCTATGTTGTTTTGCACCATACAAGATTATCCTGCATACGATAATCTTTCAGGGTATACAGTAAAGGGGGAAACACCTTGTCCCATATGTGAGGATAATTTGAAGGGAACATGGCTATCAGCATCTAAAAAGATGGTCTACCCAAAAAATAAAAAATGGTTACCTACTGATCATCTATACCGCAAAAAGAGAAAAGCTTTTGATGGTGAACAAGAATTGGAAAGAAGGCCGATATTATTAAGTGGCATGGAGGTGTTTGAAAAGGTTAAAGACATTCAGATTACTTTAGGGAAGAAGCATAAATCTACACTTGTTAAGAAGGGATATAAGAAATGTTCTGAATTTTGGCGCTTGTCTTATTGGAAATTCTTATTTGTGAGGCATTGCTTAGATGTGATGCATATTGAGAAAAATGTTTGTGATAGCTTGATTGGAACTCTTTTGGATGTCCGTAAGAAGACCAAAAATGGTGTTAATGCCATAAATGACTTGAAAGAAATGGGGATTAGAAGTGAACTTCATGTTGTCGACCGAAATTCTAAAACTTATCTTCCTCCCGCAGCTTATACACTTTCACGGAACGAGAAAAAATTGTTTTGTGAGTGTTTAGCTTCAGTGAAAGTGCCAGAGGGTTTTTCTTCTAATTTCAGCAACCTTGTTTCGATGGAGAATCTGAAACTTATAGGGCTGAAGTATCATGATTGCCATATTCTGATGCAATATTTGTTACCCATTGCTATTCGATCAATTTTACCAAAAAATGTTCGAAATGCCATTATTCGATTGTGTTCTTTCTTCAATGCCATGTATGAAAAAGTCATCAACCCTAAGGACTTAGATGATTGGGAAAATGAAATTGCAATCATTATTTGTCAATTAGAGATGTTCTTCCCCCCTTCGTTTTTTGATATTATGGTTCATTTGCCAATTCACTTAGTAAGAGAGATAAGGTATTGTGGGCCATCTTATTTGAGAGCGCAATGGGCATTTGAACGACAAATGAAAACATATAAGGGATATGTTAAGAACTTTCGTCGACCAGAAGCTTGTATTGCTGAAAGACTATTTTATGAAGATGCTGTTGAACATTGTAGTCAATACCTTGAAAATGCCAAGGTAATCGGGCTTCCTCTGTCTCGACATAGCGGAAGAATGGAAGGAAAAGGGATCATAGGTCACAAAGAAGTTGATTTGACTTATGAAGATTGGAATAAAGCTCACACATACATTTTGTTTAATGAGGAGGAAGTTGCACCATATATTGAGAAACACTTAGCTTACCTAGCTGCAAAGAATCGTAAGGCTAATAAAAAATCTTTACATAGTGAGCATAATAGATCTTTTAGTACTTAGTTGAAAGATCAAGTAATTATAGATCTTCAGAACTCAACACATTCTGTTTCTGATTGGGTTAGGACTTTAGCTCGAGGACCCAACTTTAGAGCATCCTTTTACTCTGGATACGTTTATAATGGTTGTACATTTTACACTAAAGACCAGGATGATATTAGTACTATGCAGAATAGTGGAGTAGCTGTTGAATCTGAAGCTATGCATATTGCTAGTGCTAAAGATAATTGTCCAGCCTATGGTAAAATGTGGTATTATGGAGTCATTCACCAGATTATTGAGTTGCATTATACAGATTTTACAATACCAATCCTTGGGTGCAAATGGGTCGATAACAATAATGGAGTTGAATATGAAGATATAGGGTTTACTTTGGTTAATTTTGACAAACTTGGTCACGAAGACGATCCTTATATATTACTTAGTCAAGCGAGACAAGTGTTTTACATAGCAGATGCAATTGATAAGAAAAAGGCAGCAGTTATAAAGCCTAGGCCTCGACATGATATTGATGAAAGTGATGATTTTGATGATAATGATATGGAGTTGCAGGAATTCCCTGCTGCCAAGGTGGTACAAGTTGATGATGTCAGTGATGACTTTTGTGAGAATTCTTCAGCTTATGTACGTGAAGATCATGACGAAGGCATATAAGTTGATGGAAATTATAAGGAGGGTACTTCTAGAAAGCGTCGTCGAAATAATTGACAGTAAATCAAATACTTTTTGTAAGAAAATTACATAGCTTTTTTTTTTGTTAGCTAATAGTTTGTATGAAGGGATCAAATGTGTTGTGAATGACCTATGATATTTCCTTTAATAGAATTATGTTGTCCTATAAATTTTTGCTTAATTATCTACCGATTTTTAAGAATGTCTTTCTTTTATCCTCATGTCGCTTTAAAAGTAACAACACTTGAAAAGTCTTATATATTATTTTATATATTTACAGGATCATGACTAAAAGAGTACATGCTATATGTGAAGAGAATAATGAACATGAAGACGATTCTGATGCAGAACGAGATAGGCGTGAGGATGAGAGGGGGCGCACTGTACTTGCTGCTGTAGGAAAGGCCATTCAAAATGGAACCAAAATTCCTTTAGAGTGGGATCCAATTACCAAAATACCATGCGGGGATCATAAAGATACCTTTTCCACATATGTTGGTGTAATTGCTCGGGAGCGAATATGTATCAGCTATAAAAGTTGGAAAGAAGTTCCTAAAGAAACCCAAGATGGAGTCTTTGACTTAATAAAGGTAAATATCTATATATGTACCTAATTATTTATTTTATTAAAAACTTAGTTAAAATTTGTGTCCAACAATGATGATAAATTTGTAATTGATGCAGAAAGGTTTTATAGTTTTAGAAGAGCGTAAAGCATGTATCATGAGGCAAACAGATAATAGATGGAGAGCATTCAAGACAAGACTAAGAAAAAAATGGATGTACCATAAACAATCTGGAAGGTTTAGGAGTGGGGCACCTAGTTGGAAATATCCTTGGATAACACAAACAATTTGGGACAGATTTGTTACATGGAGTACTTCTGATGACTTCAGGGTATTTGTTTGTTGCCTTTTTTTTTTTATTATTTTTATACAATCTATTTACATACAAGAAAAAGTTTTGAGCAAATGGCTTTTTTTTTTTTTTTTTTTTTTTTTTTTTTAATTTTTATACAATCTATTTACATACAAGAAAAAGATGTGTGCATATGCCTTTTTTTTATTATTATTTTTATACAATCTATTTACATACAAGAAAAAGATGTGTGCATATTTTAACCATGAGCCATTATCATCCAAAGGTTCTGAGTGAAAATGGTCGAAAACGGTCAAAGCATAAGACATCAAGCTATCGAGGTGGCCGACTTGGGTATCAATATTACAGAGACGAGATAGTAAGTTTCAATATACACTTTTATTTTTTTTTCAATTGGTAAAGGTTGTGTGAGACTTAGTTAGGCAAAATAATTTTTGAATGTCATAACATTATTTATTTTACTGTCAGGCTAAAGAATTTTTGAGAAAAGGGATCCATGTCGATGAGGTGCCTCGACATGAAACCTGGTTGAGAGCTCATGCACATGTAAAAGATGGAATATACACTTTTAGTAATCCAATAGATGAAGTTACAGCAAATGCAATTGTAAGTGTTGTGTTGATTACTTGATAATTAGTTGGCTCTAAACTAGTCAGTTCATAACTGGTTGGCTTTGTTGATGTCAGAATGAATTGAAAGGTCAGGCTGAAAGAGGTGAAGTGGTTTTTCACAGTCGTCGTGATGATATTTTGGCAAGAGCACTAAAAAATCCGGAGCATGGTGGACATGTCAGAGGTGTTGGGTCTAGAATCACAAACAAGCAATACTTTGGGTATAGCAAACCTACACCACCTAGCCATATGCATGCACAACTCACATCTATGCAGTTGCATATAGCGATGATTCAAAACCAACAAAATGTCTTTATGTCTTGTATGATGTCAATCCTAAACCCCGAGCAATTGAAGCAAATGAATCAATTTCAAACTACTATAGGTGGAGGTGGGTTTCTCTGCATTCCTAATGGACAGCATGGACAATTCAATGATCACGTGAATGGTAACTTCGGTGGTATCAACTACCAATCACAGATAATGAGAGTTGGTAGTCAGAGTACTGCCCAAGGTACTAGTTTGGCTATGGCTAATTTGGAGCATACAAATGGTTTCTTTATCCAATTACTATCAGGTGATATTAATGGTCAGGTTAGACAAGTGTCAAGTCCTGAATTACCTTAATTTGAACATAAAGAGCAAGAAAAGGAGACAGAACAAGCTGACCCTTATCATGTGTCTTGGCCCACTAAAGACAATGTCCCCTACAATGAACAACTAGATCAATCTCCACAACACAAGAACTCTGCTATTTCTTGGTCTGAAATAGACAATAATTTGCATATTAGTGACCTTCCTGAGGTATTATTGTTACTATTATTTCCACTTCTTTTCGTCAAGTTGCAATTACATAAATCTGTTTTTGTAAATGAATATAACTTTTATATGCCCGCTTTTTAATTCTTTGACTAAGTGTATGCTTTATTGCCTAAATGACAAGGGTATGCATGATTGTTGCTTGGCCATTGAAGATAACAAAGAAATCAAGATTGTGGCCACTGGACAAGTGTATATACCAGGGAAAAACCTAGCAGTCAAGAATCATTTTTTTGATGTGTCTACTGAAAATCGGCGAGTCTCCATAATTAATGACATTGAACCGACTGCACTACTTCCATGTCCTATTCAAGATTTCCTTTACATTTATGAAGCAAAGGAAACATTTGTTCCATGGCCGGCTCACTTGATTTTTCCAAAAAAAAAAGGTATGAATATATATGTGACTAATTATTTTAATTTGTCTTAATATCATTATATTTAACGTCATTACATGTATTGTGTATATAAATAGCTAGAACAAGAAAAAGAGGATACCTATATCTTGCAATCTTCACCAAAACAAGCATCATCCGAAAAAGAGTATATCATTGATGATGCAGATCGAGCAAAGGTGAACTCAGGTTTGTTAGAAGTGTTTATGGGTAAAGCTATGGAATTGAGATAGAAAGATGAAAAGATCATAGTAACAATTCCAAATAGTGTGTTCAATAATGAGATGGATGTTAGACTTGATTTTTCTAAAATGCTTGATTGGTGCTTCCAAAAAGAAGTTGGAGCATCTCACATGTTGATTTTCATGAAGTAAGTGTATATAATTTTCAAATGTTTTTTTTTTTCTTTCTATTTTTTATGTCTTAAGTAAATTACCTTTATTATTCAAGAAAAAAAAATGATGACTTTTATTACTGTCATGTATAAAATAATTTTTTATATACTTATGTCTAGGTACTTAAGTGAAGTCTGTCAAAAGGAGAGTGTGGTAGGGATGTATGGATTTTGCGATGTTAATTTTGTTTCTCCGTTATCCCCAACAATAGAAGAGGAGGTTCGCTCTGACTACTTGTGTAACATTTTTGGGTGCAATGGAGGCAAGAATATCAATCAACTATTTTTTGCACCGTTTTATGAAAAGTAGGTGATTTACCTATGTTTTTATCATTCAAGAGAAAGTTTTTTAAATTAATTGCTAATATTTCCTACTGTTGTTTGTATGGAATCATATGAAAATGAATGAATATGCAGTTTTCATTGGACTTTAGCTGCGATAAGTCCGTGGAAAGGTACAGTGTTTTGGCTTGATTCAGCAGGACAAGATGACATTAGTGAATTTGCACAAAAGACCATAGCAGCGTATGTACATTTTATTATCTATTTTAGTTGTATTTTTATTTTATAACATTATCATTCTACGTATGCCTAATATATATTTATGATTTAATAGTGGACTTACAAAATTTAGCGTAATTCATCGGAAGGATATCAAGAAACTAAAGAAGAAACCTGGAATTGCTTGGATTACCCCACAAGTATGTAATTAACCACTTGTTGCTAATTGTGAATACCTTAAACTATGTGTTCAAAAGTGAATCTTAATTAATCACTAGAGAAACGCGGATATAAGTTAGAACCTAGATTTTTATCTTCTTGCTGTAGTGATACATTACATATTCTATCTAAACTATATTTGCTTTTTTAATTTGCCTAGCACTCAAACTATGAGTAAAATGAAACGTAGTACACACCCAAACAATGAAAAATGTGTAAACTTAGGACCTTGTTGTATGATTACAATCGTTTACGTAACAATGAACAATTACATTTCACTTATTTGTATATTTATTTTTTTCTGTATTGTAGTGTCCTCGTCAACCTATAGGATCCAAAGTATGTGGATATTATGTATGTCGTTACATGCTAGAGACTATTGAAAGTAGAGGACAAGTAGTTCCACCAAAGGTAAATCCTTTCATACATTGAAAGCAACACTCTTAATTTACGTTTTGCGGATATAAATTCTAATCCTTGTTTTTTTGTAGTATTTTCCTCGAGTTCCTACCACTTATTCTGAAGAAATGATTGATGAGATACGAGAAACTTGGGTTACTTATGTTTTGAAGCAAAAACAAGTCAACAATTACAAGTCTGGAGAAAATGGATCTTGATCACTATTATCTTTGTTTTTAATTTGTGATTGAAAACATGATTATTTTGTTGCTTGATATAACAGTTAGTATGTACAATGCGTTTTTTAGTGGATAGTTTTGGTGGTTTGAATTTTTGAATTAGGTACTTATTAGATAAATGTTGTTAGTTTGAAGGAATTGTAAAGCCACTACATTGTTTTTATATTAAATGATTATATAATGCTTATTATTATGCCTACAATACACTTTTGATGTATATACATTTTTTAGAAAATAAAGCATGCGTGGCAGGTTCATTTTATAATGAAGATATTTAATATTATATATATATATATATATATATTATTTGAAAAAATAGTAATTAAAAAAAAAAAAGAACAAAGAAACAATACATCTAATATTAAAGGTTTCTAACAACGACCTGAATCACCAGATAATAAGAAATAAAAAACCAAATTAGTGAGAAATATGGTATCTTATCTCTTAATGTTAGACACCATAAATCTCAAAAATATGGTTTCTTATCGTTTAATATTCACGAATCAAGAGCTCATTTAAGAAACCATATCTCTTAAAAGTATGGTTTCTTACCTCAATCTAACTAACCACACAAAAATTATGGTTTCTTATGCTAAGAGACCACTGAGATATAAACCATACATTTATTGGTCTCTTAGGCATATTTAGAATGGTTTCTTTGCCCTTTTTTGTAGTAGTGCCACTCGCGCCAACCCTTCAAGGTTAGGCTTCCGCGCGGTGCATCTGGACAATTAACCATGGACGCTCTTTAACTAACCCATATCCCAAACTTTAGAGAACCAGAGCCATGGTTAGGTTGCAAACTTATTGCATCATATTGTGCCTACTTGACTAATTGTGCATTATTTGTTGTGCATACTCTATGTGTTTTTTCCTAATTGTTTGTTTGACTTGTGTTAAGACTAAATAAACTGATTAATGACTAAAAGAACGTTATATAATTAAATAATTAATTAATTTTGAGTAATTAAAGTCTAATTTAATCAGAGTTGACTTAGTACGACTTTAGGCATACCCAGTAGAGTAATAATACCGAAAGCAGTTCCAAATCAACGTTCCAGCAATGGCGCCGAGATTTGGACTGCAGCGCCACTCTGTGGAGTGCAGCGCATGGCGGCAGTTCTGTCGTCTGACGCTACACTTCACAGTGCGGTGCCACTCCTGTCGTTTTGACGACAGTTCTGTATGTTGCTCGATTCATCACTTTGTGTCTAATTAGACAGTTTGCTAATCAACTCGATTAATTTTCATTAATAATAATACCTCGTTGTAGACACCCATTTGTGTCCCCCAAAAACCAAACCCAGTGATGAGTAACTTTCACGTCGAATCATAATCGAATGAAGTGAAAGTGAGAAAAGTCTAGTATTGCGGATAGTTTTAATTCTTTTCTTTCTCCCTGTTATTGAAAACCTATTTTAATAAAACAACCAATCCAGTTTGGTTTAGTCCATGGAAAGGGTCCAATAATGGAATAGTTGGATGGGGCTTGAAAAGAGATTTCCAACGATATATTATAAGCCCAATTCCGATGAATAATGAGGAAGTTATGGCCAAATTACTAAACTGGGCCCGATTTGATCATTATATGCGGCCCAATGATCTAGAGGAGGGCCTAATATTGATTTATCATTCCTAATGCAATTAGAATTGATTTTAGTCTTCTAGATTCTTCTAGAAGGTTCTTTTCATTCCTAATTCAATAAGCATTGATAAATTGACTTTGGTTGACTTTTTAGAGTATTAATAAAAATAAAAGAAGTGTTTTAAAGGAAAATACGATTTTGCCCCTATGTACGGCTAAATTTTATCAAAACTAAGAAAACGTGTGTGATTAATTATTAGCGCTTGACGACAGGGATTAGCGCCTGGCGCTAATGCTTAGCGCCTGGCGCTAACCTTAGCGTTTAGCGCTAATGTCATGCGTCTAGCGCGAATCGAGTTTTATTCTCGTCGAAACTCTGATTTGTTTTTCTATCCGTCCGACTGATTTTCTCTATAAATAGCCTCCTAAAACCTCCGTTTTCAATCATCAACACACAATTATTTTTCTTATTTTCTCTAGCTTTCAAGATTTCTCTCTCTCTCTCTCTCTCTCTCTCTCTTATTCTCTCTAACTTTTGCATACAAAATTCCGCATTTACAAGATTTAGAAACACCTAGCCAAGTTTGAAGTTGCCTTTGCCCTAGACGTGAAAGGTTATAATTTCTGAGGGTTTGGTCCCAAATCTAGTCTAAATTTTCTATAATCTCTCTTTCAATTATTTGATTTAATTTTTTGATTTTATTATTTTCCTTGAAGTTACTAATGCATGTATTTTGTTATTAGAAAGAGATACGAGGCATCCAAGTAAGTGCTTTAAATTGTTTTATTGATTTTATGGTTATTTGAAATCATGTCTAGGTTGTTATTATGATTCCTAGTGTCATGTTAGGGTGTTTTGATCTTCCTAGTAACATGTTTAGGGTAACAACTATAATTTCTAATATCAAATATGACAATTATGATTATTGTGATGCTTCTTATTCTCTTTCTAATATTTTTATTAGTATCATGTTTAGGGTTAAATATTAGATCTTTGATGTTTAGTGACATGCTAGGGTTTGTTATTAATCTTGTTAGTATCATGCCTAGGATCTTGCTATTATTATGCTTTAACATGATTATGATAACTATGATTATGATTATGATTATTTTCATGAATATTATGATTATAATTGTTATAATTTATTATGATCATGTTGCTTGATACTTACTATTATTTATTGCTTGATCACGTCTTTTATGCATGTTTAAAGGGAATTTGTACTTGTAATCAAGCTTAATAAGATAATTAATAATCTTATTAAGGTTAATTTGATTATAATTCAAGTGATCGCCGATAATAGTTTTATTTGTGCATTAATATTCAACCAACATAGATAAACAGGTTAAGGCTTAATCCTAATGATTGCATGGTAGTCAGAAAGTGCACATGAATACGATCAGAATAAAGTAGAGGCCTATTATTAGGGCAAGTTCAATCTCTTTTAGGTTGGATTTGTACCTTCATCCTCGAACTACCAGTCATGGTTCCAGACCTATTGGAGTTGACGATTTCCTAGATCGTTAAGGGGTGTAACTTTCACCTCGTGAACGGTTTACAAGTTCCTAAAACTTGTTGACGACTCTTTTGCTCTATCTTCTTTCCCTTTGGACGCCACCGTACTTTAGTGTATGATCACAGTGGCGTTCAAGTTTGGGGTAATGCTTGAAATATTCTATACAGTTTTTGGCGACTCCACTGGGGAGGATTTCTATTTTAATTCCTGAAATTTATTTCTGCAATGATTTAGAATGAGTGGATGAGAGTCGAAAAGTTCTAAGTATTTCATGTGCGTAATGAGTTAAAAACATAGGATTTTTACAAGTAGGAAATTTGAGGAATATCTTTCACAACTAGGATCGAAATAATGCTACGCAAAACTGGAAAATTTTATCGAGCACCGAAAGCTGTTGAGGGATATAGGAACTAGCGTCAGAAAACATAGTCTAGCGCCAAGTTCTTCCAATACCGAGCCAAAAATATGTGTTCTAATTTTAACAAGTTTTTAGCAAAAGTTTGCTCGATCTTACTTCCTGATTGAGTTTTTCTCACTTTTTTGAAACCCATATGTGTTCTACATATGGACATAACCCTCTGGGAATTTATTCTCCATCTACCTGATTGAAGGCTATGTGCAACAAAGGGTACATCCGAGAATGTTAAATTCACCAAACCATGGAAGTGAGTTTTTAACTCGCGGTGTCCCATGCACTCGCGCCAACCCTTCACGGTTAGGCTTGTGCGCAGTGCTTCCGGAAAATTAACCATGGACCCTCTTTGACTAACCCATATCCCGAACTTTAGAGAACTAGAGCCATGGTTAGGTTGCAAACTCATTGCATCATATCGTGCTTACTTGACTAATTGTGCATTATTTGTTGTGCATACTCTATGTGTTTTTTCCTAACCGTTTGTTTCACTTGTGTTAAGACTAAATAAACTAATTAATGACTAAAAGAACTTTGCCTAATTAATTAATAATTAATTTGAGTAATTAAAGTCTAATAATTTAATCAGAGTTGACTTAGTACGACTTTAGGCATACCCAGTAGAGTAATAATACCGAAAGCAGTTCCTGATCGACGTTTCTTCAATGACGCCGAGATTTAGGCTGCAGAGCCACTCAGTGGAGCGTAGCGCCTGGCCACAGTCCTGTCGTATGGCGCTACACTACAAAGAGAGGCGCCAGTCCTGTCGTTTTAGCGACAGATCGGTTTATTGCTCGAGTCATCACATTGTGTCTAATTGAAAAGTTTGCTAATCAATTCAGTTAATTTTTACTGATAATAATACCTTGTCTAGTCCTTAATTGAGTATAGGCAATAAGTCCCATGGTCTTACACAAGAGTCAGAGCATGTCACTTGTACTCACTATATAGAGCACACACTAATATGTATGCACACTTTGACCATGTCTAAAAGAGTCTTGTATGCGCGTGTTTTCCCGTCATTTTTTTGGGGGGTAAGTCGGATATTAATCCTCCACTTAAACCAATTGTTTGAACCCTATACTTAATTCCCAAATTAAACCAATTTTTTGAACCCTATACTTAATTCCCAAAAATATACACATTATTTTTGCCAAAAATATACACCCTATTTTTGCTTTTTTCTTTTGTTAAACCCGTAAAGTCAAAGTCAATTTGAGTTAAGTCATTAAAACAAAAATGGTTTAATTTATAGCGCGTGGTCAAGAAAGGAAGGGCGTTTGATCAAAGACAACCTTTTCATTCAAGTTCAACTTTTCGACAAACCAATCGCTCGAAAAAGGAAAGCTAAGAAGATAATGGCAACTCAAGAGGAAGTTAATGAGCTCAGGAACAAATTGATTACTGTGACTGAGGCGTTGAAGGTTTTAACCCTGAAAATCGATGATCCTGTGAAGCAACAACAGATGGACCTCATGCAAGAAAGCTTGAGCAAGTTGTCTAATGACTACAAGTTTCAAGGCATTAGCTCATAAGGGGTCTCGGTGGACAAGGATCTTCTTCCGCAGAAGTTCAATGCCAACGACATCCCGAAATTCAAAGCAACTGACAACCCTTACTTTCACATAAGAGCTTTTGAAACAATAATGAGCATCAAGGGCATTGATAATAAGGTGTTTCCCTCTTTGTTTTCTCTATCTCTTGAAACCGTTTGCCAACAATGGTTCTTCTCTCTTGAGAAAGAAAGAACCTCTACTTGGGAGTCAATAGTAAACGCTTTCATTGATAGGTACAAGTGCAACATTCAAGTTGAAACTGACTATAGGGAACTTGAAATTCTCAAACAGAATGAGAATGAAGGTTTCACTTCTATCTTCAACAAATGGAGAGAAACCTCTGATAAGATGATTGAAGTCCAAGCGAGAAAGAGTCTGTGAGGTTGTTCATCAAGAACCTTCAAGAGAAGTACTCCAAGCATCTCAAGTACCAAAATAATCTCCATACCTTCAAGGTCGTCTATGACATTGGAATTAATATTGAAGACGACCTGGCTAAGTAACTCCAACAGTGGCTGGAAAGGCAAGAAGAACGACAATCATTCTTCTTCCAAAACCACCCACTCAAACAACGTTAGCACCTTTAATTTGAGTGAAGTCCTTTCTATGAATAACCAAGGACAAAAGAAACCATTTAGGAGGAACTTTACTCCTATAGGTATGAGTTATGACACCGCATTTGACCAACTAAATGCAAAAGGTCTTATAACTCCTATTGGACCATTTGGGGACCCACCAGTCGAGAAGAGGACAGCTAACTGGAACCCAAATGCACATTGCAAATATCACCAAGGTTGGGGCCATCTTACTGAAAATTGTTGGAAGCTTAAGGAAGCCATCCAAGATTTGATCGATAACAACAAACTGACATTGCCTCCTGCCAGTAAGAAGCCAAGCATTGACAATGCACCTCTTGCTCATTCCTTGGCCATCTCTAATGAAGAAAATGAGGTTGATCCCTCATCTCTCATCAAACCTATTGAAGAAATTCATGCTATCGAAGAAGAGGAGGAGATCTTTTTCGATGCCATGGATGACTTTCCTGAACCAACAAGCAAAGAGGATGTACAACTGCTTATATGGTTCATGTGGGAGAGATCAAGCTTGCTACGTGAAGCTCTCGAAGTTGTAAAGAAACAATTAGAGGAGCTTCAGAAAAAGTGTGATAAGGTTCCACCCACGAAGAAGAAACCCTTCTCTCTACAAGTAATTGACAGACCCAGGAAGAGTAATAAACTCTATACTCCGATTGGGACTTCCTACGCTAAAATGTTCAACATGCTCTCCGAGAGTGGCAAGGTCAAACCTCTCGAACCGAGACCATTTAAATCGCTAAAAAGGACAGATAAGTTCTACTGTCAATACCATTAATCAGGGGGTCACATTATTGAAAACTATTTTAAATTTAAAGATTTAATTCAGAAAATGATTGATGATAAAAAGCCAGTCCAAATTCCACAAGAAGAAGACATTAGCATCAACGGGGTTTGGGACAACGATGATGAAGACGTCTATCTTAAAGATATGGAAGAACCTCCACTTTCAGTCATATACCCAATAAGAAATTTTTGGGATGAAGAAGATTCATCTATAGACGTCCTCTCAAGGTCAGGGAGAATTCAACCTCCCGTTTCAACACAACCTATGCCGACTACGCAGCAAGTTCCCATAACTATCATAGAAGACAATGATATTGTCAAACAATTCAAGAACCAAGGTTGAAATGAATGTATGGAAACTTCTAGCAACATCTCGAGAACATAGGTTGGCAGTAATGAATGCCTTGGATAAGATAGGGATAGACTCTGACACCACTCCTGAGGGGTTGGCTAACTTCCTTACGAGTGATCTCCCTAGTCCTATCAACTTGATAACCTTTTCTAACAAGGATTTACCTCTAGAAGGTGACAAGCATTATAAGGCACTAAACCTCACAGTAGTTTGCAAGAGAATGAACATCCCTATGACTCTTGTAGACAATGGATCGACAATTAATGTTTGTCTACTCAGAACTGCGAGGATGCTAGGCATAAGGGATGAAGACTTAACCCCATCAACACAAGGAATAAGAGCTTATGACAACACTCGTCGTCAAGATCTTGGCAAGATTACCATGAATATAACGGCGGGAGCGATAAAACACGCTACTACATTTCAAGTGGTAGATATCAAAGCCTAATTCAACTTATTGTTGGGACGCCCTTGACTTCATGACCTAAAAGTCGTCCCTTCATCTCTCCACCAACAGGTAAAGGCCATAGTTGGAGGAATTCCTATCACGATCGATGCTTCACCCATGAGGATTAAAGCTATAGAAAATTCGATCTTAATGTGGAGCACGATGAAGACTTGTGGGGCTTTAATGAAGAGGTCTCATTGATCGAGGAGGATGAAAGGACCCCTCTCTGTCGCGACCCCCACTCCAATATGACAGTAAACGCCATTCTAAAGACATAAGGACATTTTCCTGGAATGACTCTAGGAAAGAAGAAAGGAATAGCAAAATCGCTGGAATCACCTGGCCTCCCTAAGTTAGACACTTTCGGAATTGGTTTCGAACCGACTCGGGAAGATCTTAAGCGAGCCCAAGAAAATTCTAAGGCGCGTAGGAACGCTCGCATCCAAAAGAAAGAAATCCCAAAGGATCAGTATCCTCTTACTCTCAATGGACAATTCATAAAAGAAGGAGAGGACTATCCGTGATACGAATTTCCCGAACCTTTTGTTGTAAATGGCATAAGGCAACCGGAATTCGAAATTTTCCTAGATTGCTATTTTCTAGATGAAATCCCAACTCCTATCCACAAGGAGAAAGCACTCCCATGCTTTGACTTTAATGTCATGGGATTACTATTTGGGCGAGAAAAAGATGAGCCAAAGTACATAGAGGATAATTCCTCACTCATCCAAACGGTCCTACAAACCAAGAACTTTGACCCCTCAAAGCTCATCACTCCAGCAGAAAGATCAGTACAAGGATGGAGCAAGACAGTCAAGGTGACCACTCCAAGTGGAAAGAGAATCTCCATAACAACAGGGCAAGGACCGATGTTTAAAGGGTCGTCAGAGTCATAGTCTTTTCCTGTAGAGTCATCTAAGTCCTTAGTTATAGCATCCCCTTCTTCTATCTCTTCCCCTAGGATAGTCAGCAATCAAGTCCCTGAGGACATCTCTCTTTTTGATGTAATGATTTCTTAGTTCAATAATATGTCTTCTTCCGCTTACTCCTCGTGCTTTTCTTTAACCACAGATGACGAGCATTGCTTAACTAACAATGAAAATGACAAAGAAATTATTAAAGCAATGGAAACACATGAAAAGAAAACACCAATAATCGAGGAAAGCGAGACGATTGATATCTCAAATGATTCAACCAGTAAAAGAGAATTTAAAATCGGATTAACACTTAACGAACAAGAAAGAACCGATTTAATCAAACTACTTAAAGAATTTATCGATGTATTTGCTTGGTCATATGAAGATATGCCAGGTATTAATAGAGAAATAGCTCAACACACTATACCTCTAATTCTAGGAATGAAACCTGTAAAACAAAAGTTGCGTCGAATGAAACCCGACGTAGCTCTTAAAATAAAAGAAGAAGTTCAAAAACAAATAACTGCAGGTTTTATCAGGGTATCCAAATACCCCGAATGGGTGGCCAACGTCATCCCAGTTCTGAAAAAGGATGGAAGGGTAAGAATGTGTGTCGACTTTCGAGATCTAAATAAGGCAAGTCCAAAGGACGACTTCCCTTTACCACACATCGATATTTTGGTAGATAATACAGCGAATCATGCACTTCTCTCGTTCATGGACGGATACGCGGGATACAATCAAATTCTCATGGCAGAAGAAGACATGGAGAAAACAACCTTCATAACACCATGGGGTACTTACATCTACACGGTAATGCCATTCAGGTTGAAAAACGCGGGTGCTACTTACCAACGAGCAGCGGCTGCCTTACTTCATGACATGATGCATAAAGAAGTTGAAGTATATGTGGACGATATGATTGTGAAGTCAAAAGATTGCCCAAACCATCAAGTAGTCTAGATAAATTTTTTCGAAAGGCTAAGGAAATATAACATGAGGTTGAATCCCTCCAAGAATGCCTTTGGAGTCACCTCAGGCAAAATTTTGGGTTATGTTATAAGCTCTAGAGGAATAGAGATAGACCCAACTTAGATCAAGGCAATCATGTCAATTCCACCGCCCAAAACCGAGAAGCAAATTCAAGGATTTATTTGCCGGTTGCAATACATAAGTAGGTTCATATCAAAATTAACAACAATATGTGAACCAATATTCAAGAAGCTTAAAACGAATGTACCAGTAATATGGGACGATGAGTGTTTGAAAAGATCAAAGCCTATCTCGCAAATGCTCCCGTATTAGCACCAGCACTTCTAGGAATACCTCTTAGGTTGTACCTAACAGTCACTAAAGAAACAATGGGAGCCATGCTTGCACAAGAAGTAGAAGGTAAAGAAAATGCAATCTACTATCTAAGTAAAAAGATGCTCGAGTATGAAGTACGCTATACACCACTTGAGAAATTGTGCCTCGTATTGGTGTGGGCCACAACTAAGTTAAGGCATTACATGCTCATGCATACAGTCTTTGTAGTTTCTCGAATGGATCCACTCAAGTATTTATTCGAGAAATCTATACTCAATGGGCGCATATCAAGATGGATAGTCAACTTACCCAGTTCAATGTGAGATTCGTGCCTTAAAAAGCTATCAAAGGATCTGTGGTCTCAGATTTTCTAGCGGACTTTCCAATTGAAGATCCAACGCCAATACACGACAATGAATTTCCAGACGAAGACTTGATGGTCCAGAAGATGATACTTGGACCCTATACTTCGACGGAGCCTCAAACCAAAAGGGATGTGGCGTTGGAGTATTACTAGTATCACCTAAAGAAGAGCATGTTCCAATCTCCATAAATCTAGATTTCGACGTTACCAACAACGCTGCTGAATACGAAGCATGCGTGGTAGGCCTTGAAACAACTTTGGCATTGGGAGTGAAGAAATTACGAATATTCGGGGACTCTTCGTTGATCATCAACCAGATTTCTAAAAGATGGAAAGTAAGGAGCGAAAGCCTAGCCCTTTACCAAACTTATTTGGAAACTCTCACTAATTAGTTATAAAAGGTAGAATACAAGTATCTACCTAGAGAGGAAAATCAATTTGCTGATGCCTTGGCAAGACTAGCCTCAATGGTTAGGATTCCTACAAAAATCGTGCAAATGCCTCTAACTATAGAAAAAGACATAAACCGGCTTATATTCAAGCTATAGAAGATGATGAAGTGATCCAAGATGAAGAAGAAGAAGAAGAAGAAGAAGAAGAAGAAGAAGAAGAAGAAGAAGAACCGTGGTATACGGATATACTTAATTATGTCACCAAAGGAGAATACCCTCCTCATGCTGACAAAAGAGAAAAACGAGCATTAACACTTTTAGCTTCCCAATATGTACTCATAGACAACGAGTTACATAAAAGCGTAGCTAAGGGTCGAGCTCTCTTATGTGTAAGAAAAAAGGATTCTCCAAGAGCTATGAGAATAGTCCACGAAGGTATTTGTGGAACTCACGTTAATGGAAAAATGCTAGTCCAAAAGATAATGCGAGAAGGATACTATTGGACTACCATGAATAGGGATTGTCCACAATATGTAAAAAGATGCCCTAAGTGCCAAATTTATGCCAATTTACAACATGTTCCTCTGTCTCTACTCTACACCTACACTTCACCATGGCCATTCTCTACATGGGGAATTGACATTATTGGCAAAATTACTCCCCCAGGAACAGGAGGTCATGAATACATCCTAGTATCAATTGATTACTTCACAAAGTGGGTCGAAGCACAATCATATGCTAAACTCACTACAAAACATGTAGCACTCTTTATTGAAAGAAATATTATTTGTCGAAATGGAGTCCCACATGAAATGATAAGTGACAATGGAACTCACTTTCAAGCCGAGGGTGTTGAATTGTTACAAAAATATGGCATTCAAAACCATCATTCTTCTCCTTATAGACCTTAAGAAAACGGGCCAGTTGAAGAAGCTAATAAAAATCTAAAGACTATCATCGAGAAAATGACTGAAAATTACGAGGATTGACCTGACAAACTCCATTTCGCACTGTGGGGTTATCGCACGTCAATTCGCACATCAATAGGAAATACGCCATTCTCCTTTGTATATGGAATGGATGTCGTACAACCTATAGAGCTAGAAATACCATCTCTATGCATCACATTAGAAAGCAAATTTGATGAAGTTGAATGGACTAAGGCGTGATATAAGGAGCTAATTCTACTTGATGAAAAACGACAAGAAGCTCTACATCATACTCAATGCTATCAAACTCGCATGGCTAGGCATTTTAATAAGTAGGTCAAGACGAGAAACATCAAAGTAGGAGACTTGGTGTTAAAAGCATTAAGGAAGAATGTTTTAGACCCAAGGGGTAAATTTAGGTGTAATTGGTCTGGCCCCTATATTGTCAAAACAATCCTATCAGGAGGTGCAGCAAAATTAACTGATATGGATGGCAATGAGTTCTCGAACATGACAAATCTTGACCAACTTAAAAAATACTACCCATAATTACTTGAGTAGGATACTCAAGAGAGCTACGTTTGGCCTGATTCCTTAAGAAAGGATACGTAGGCAACCCTTTACGGGTGCGACCATTTTACTTTTTGCAAACCTCGCATCCCAGATTTAAAAATAAATTCGACAGAAATTCGACGAAGCATCGGCATCACGGAAAAAGTTTCATCGCCAGCCGATTAACTTTAGCGCCAGACGAGAGTGTCTGTTGTCTGACGCCAGACTGCCGCAGCTGGCGCCAGTCGTAAAAAAGCGACGCCATTTTTCTGGGAGTACCTGGGAATATTTCAATGGTTTTCGAAAATTTTTCGACTTCCGTACTCGAAAAAATTTCTAGAAAATTAAATTTTCTGTTTTCATTGCTTTAATAAAATAAATTTAAAGGAGATGATTTAATTAGAAAAACAAAAATTTCATTAATAAAATAAACTAACAAATTACATTATTGATGGAATTTAAATAAAGCTTAATAAAACAAATTAATTTTAAATTTAAAACTAAGTCTAATAGTTGAAAGTTAAGCAATGCTTTAATCTTTCATCTCTTTCTTTGCTCTCTTTCAATTTTTGTCTGCATCCTCTTCATCATCCATGACTTTATCTAGTAGGCCTCCTTTAGAGGACCTACATTTAATTTTGGAGTAAATAGTTTCTCCCTTAGCTAGGACTCCATGTTTCTTCTCTACCCAAGCCTTCTTCTCTGAAGTGTCAGTTTTTCTTTTCCCTTTATCTTTTGTAGAGCTCTTCTTTTTTGGCATCGTAGGTGTTTTGAATTCAACCTTTTTACCCAAGCGTTTCTTAACGGGAATCACTTTGTCACCTAGATGACTCTTCACATCAGTTTTAATCTGATTTTTCTTCATGTCCTTTGAAGGTTTCTTGAGAAGCCACCTCTTCACATCATTGGGCAAGGAAGGAATAACCTTTTGGGTAATCACTTCCCATAAAAGGTCTAGCGCTCCAATAAGCATCAAATTTTTTCACTTCTTGAGAAACAGGAAATTCATAGGGACGACGAAGATCCCTAGAAGGAATTGTTTGAAGTAGGTCGTACTGTCTTTTTACCCTGCAGGGATAATAAAAAGTCATCTTGGTTAAGCTTGGAAGACGACAGAATGGTTGCTTGTTGACACCAACCATCTTCTCTATTTTCCACCAAGGGATGATCCACTTGATGGCAAAGTTGCAAGAGGCAAAGAATTTTCTCCATCTTCTCACAAAGCAATTTGGAGTGTATTTTTCAACATTGTCGGGAGGACTAATTAATTCTAGTCTCTCCATTAGCCACATCTGTAAAAAAATTCAATGCAAATAAATTAATATTACTATACAAAAATATGTTTTTGATTTCTGTATTTAAAAATATTATATTTCTACCTGTTAATAAATTGGATAGCCCCAAAAAGTTTATTTTGGATTTCTCTTCAATTCATCAAGACTAAGCATAGTCTCTCCAACAATTAATGGCATTGGATTTCTCCCAAATTCAATCTGCTCCAAAACAGTTGATATAATTGCTTGACCCTCATTAATTCTACCACTAGTGAGAAGATATTGGTTAAGCATGCAAAAGAGAAAAGCCCTTCTTCTATAAACATGAAAATACTCATAATAAGGTCTATCAAAATAATGGCGTGCAAATTCTTTTCAAATTAACTATGCCATCTACTTACTATATTTGTTAGATCTTTGTCTTTTAAATTAAAGAAGCGCTCAAAATCCTTGTAATAATATTCATTTATTCTAGGGATTACTGCAAGATCTAATGCAGGGAAGCCTAATATAGCACCGAATTCCTCCGGCAAAGGGCAAATTTCATCACACCCTAGGCTAAAACAATGAGTATCCACATCCCAATATTCTAAGGCGGTATGAATGAAATCTATATCAAGATCTACCCCCTTGACTCCATAAATACCCCCCATATGAAAAAGTCTAATTCTTTTCTCTCCTTGATAGTTAGAGACCGACACCATTCATGAGTGAAGTTGGTAAAACTCTTAGTAATTAAAGACATGATTGTTTTTCAAAAGCTAAGACTATATTTAATCTGCTAAAATTATGAAGAAAATCGGCAGACCAGGGGGCTATTTATGCACAACATCGGCACAATTTCAATCCGAAAAGGATTCGGTGTCAGCGCTCATCAGCGCCAGACGCCTTGGCACCTAACGGCAGAGCCTGGCGCCAAGCGCTAAGTAGTAGCATCTGGCACCAACGCAATACGCGTGGCGCCACGTGGCGCTGACGTGCCTTATCAAGCAAGCTTTTCAAAACCGCGTTTTTTTTTGCTCATTCGAATCTGAACAATGGCTTTACGATTTTTTTTATCAATTTTATACCTTTTCTTTAATTAATTATATTAATTATATTTTTTTTGGATTTTATTTAGACTTAATTTTAAGTTTTTATAAGTCCAATATTTTATTTTTCATTTTCTTTTTTCGGGGAGAAAGTCGGATACCCTTCATCAATAATAAAAATGACGGAATTTTTGCGCAAAATTATTAATTATCATAATTCTCTACACACACAAATACGCACATAAAAATGAAAAATAAATGTTAAATAAATAAACTCAAAATAATATGTATATACAATATGTCTAATAAATGAGTCTAATAAAGGCAAAGTTCTATACAATTCCAAAAAAAAAAAAAAAACACATGCATAAACTACGGCGCCGGAGGACACAGATGATGAGAGACGCCCATCATATCATAAAATTATGCAGTACGAGGAGTAACCTCTCCACCAGCTCCATCTCCAATCTCCTCGGGAGGTGGAAAACTCAACACAGGACCGTCAACCCAAGATCGCCCTGAGGCTGAGGCTGCGGAGGCTGCTGCGATGACGAGCCGACCTTGCACATCCCGCCACCTCTAAGAGCCGAGGTAGCCTCTCCCTGGCCTACTGGCTCAGCACGTGCACCCTCAGATGAAGAGCCCGATCCCTCCACCGCCTCGGTCCGAGCAGCCTTAAAACGACCACCTTGACGGCCAGAACCAGTACGACGATGTCTCGAGCTAGACCTCGCGGGGCTCTCCGGACCTCAGGTCTCGTCTGGGTACGAGAAGCGATGGGCCGACCTTGCAAGAAGAAACCAAGTCAGAAATAATCAAAATAGACATAACAATGCAGAAATAAGAAAGAAGGCTACCTCCTAAACGGCGTCGTCGTGACGACATGTGGCCACATTCCTCATCCGAACAAGCTGGCTCCGGAAGGCATCTATACACCGTGCCATCGCCGTGACCACCTCGCGCGAGAATTGTCAAAGAGATAAAGTTAGTAACAATGCATAACATATATGAACAAAATTGCAATAAATAAAGCTTACCCAAGACTGGTGGCGAGGAATCGACCACTCCACGAACCGCTCGTTCTCAGGAGCTAGAGGGATCATCTCCTCGATCGGCCCGTATGTCCCCTGGTAATGGATGGACATACGAGGTGGCACGAACTCAGTAGGTCCAGCCTGACGAAATCAAGTCAAAGTCAGTAAAATATCACTTGGGGACTACTTAATAAAAAATAAAAGATGAAAAACATACCGCCACCTCTTTAGCCAGAACAGGGGCTTGAGCTAACAACGGCAGCAGCTCCTCCTCATAGCACCGCCCAGGGATCGTATAAGATCGCCAAGGGGTGCCAGCTCTCTCTGACATGCTCACCAGCCTCACGCCATAGAACGTATGACGCGGCGGAGGAATAGGAACGATAAAAGTGTCCGAGGAATGCTGAATAGCAACCCTCTCTCCAAGATATGCAATTGCTCCATACGTCCCTAAGAAGTAGCGATGCTCAGCGGTTTACTGTGCAGCTAACCCAGGGACAACCAAGCCGATCCACGACCGGTACTGCACGTCAGGCTCCTACGAAGAACGCCTATGAGATAAGAATCTACTAAAGGTAATATGAAAGTGTTCAACTATGCAAAGAACCATACCGAGAGGATCTGATCTCGAACATAAGTAGTAGAAATCCCAACGCGGCGGCCTCCTCAACAGGCGCTCATAGGAAACCTGCGTGGCGACGGTCTCGTCGGTGCAACTGAAGGAAAGTACTCGTTGAACCAGATCTACAAAAGGCAAAATGTATCAGCAACTGCTAACCAAAGCTTAGAGCTAAACTTTCCGGGAGATAAAGTATACCTCTAATACTCTCTAGAAGCCGGACAGAGCGACGTTCCTCGTGAAGGACCGGTGTCAACACGAGTCTCGCAACGCTCGGACAAAGTCACCATAGGCCAAGCTGGCCTAGTCATAAGTCCCGATCAAGTGAAGATCACGAACTGCAGGCAGGTAGTAAAGCAGCACTCTACTACCCTTGCTAGGGGAAAACGTCCCTGACAGCAAGATAAGCACAAAGATGCGCACCCGCTGCTCTCGGGTGGTCGCATCATCCTCGAAATCCGCCACCAGAGTCAATCGGCGAATGCCCTTAGCGCTAAACTAAGTCGACTCTACCTCAGCACGAGCCCGAACAACAATAGAACCCAACAGCTCCTCAACCTCAGGAGAGAAGACACTGATGTCGCTGTCGAACAACAACGTAGTAGAACTAAACTCCAGTCCCGTAATGAGACTGAAGTCGGTCGAGGTGACCATCATCTCGCCCCAAGGGAAGTGGAAAGTGTTGGTGGTGTCCTAGAAGAACTCCACTAGGGCGCGAGCCACGTGGTGACCCCCGTTAGAGGCAATCATGGCCTCCGAGGTCTCCAACAGCGCAGCCAACCCGAAAGACTCCCAGAGAAGTCTCACCTCTCCATCGACGCCGATGTGCATCTTGTACAGGTGGCCCAGGGTATCGCAGCCCGAGCCATGGTAGCGCGTCCTACAAACCGTGATCCCACGTCGCACCCTCTTAGAGATGTGGTGGACGGGGGAGAAGTACAGAGTCCGCTCATCCCACTCAGGGATGGGACCAAGAGAAGTGGACGGGTCGGCGTCCTCCTCTATGGGCTCATGCTCCCGTCGTGTGTCTCGGGACCGTGAACCCGAACCTCGCTGTATACCCATGCTACATTGTGCAAAATCATCATAAAGTAAGGTTCTATAATATCTAAGGTTCGCCTAGCCGCATGATACTATGTTCGCAAAAAAACAGAGTACGTAGTACTAAAACAAAGCACGATTACAAATTGAGCATACACGACATTTTTCAAGCATCCAAACAATTTCTTGAAATAATATGGTAATTATTGTGACAAATTGGACAAGAATTTCTAGCAAAAACATCAAAAATAAGCTACATTGTATTCCGGACCTTAAGAAGTCCGACAATGATGATTTGTTCGTTTCTTCACAAAATTGAGTCAAACAAGTCTCAAATTACTCCTAAGGCTATATATAAACATAATTAAGAAATTTCATGGCATAAAATGTGACAAACATAGTTAATTTAGCAGTATAAGTTTCGAATTTTCAAGAAATTTGTGAACTAATATGTGAAAAATTCATCAAAACCGAAGTGAGTTTGAAGGAAACTTACATAGATCGGGAAATTAGATGAAAGAAGCTTCGATTTGCAACAAATTTGAGCGAATTCGGTTGAGAAACGAGCAAGAACGAGTGAATTGAAGCTTAGCGGCGATTTCTCAAACAAAAGCAAGCAGCAGCAGCGGAAATGACGAAGAAAGGGATATATAGAGAAATCCTGACTCTAGCGCCAAACGACAGACTTTGGCGCCAGACGATAGGGTTTAGCGCCTAACGCTAGATCCGGTGCTTGGCACTAGAGCCAAATTTGTGGCGCCAGCAGAATTTCAGCGGCGATAGAATGCTCAGCCGCTTAGAGTAGTTATTTTGACCTCTTACAACAATTTTGGGTTCCTTGGTACGCCAGTTATCCCCTTTAAGTAATTTGACATAATTTAGTAATTGGCTTGATTACAATTGCATAAAGTGCCTAAGCATTGGCTCACTTAACTTACAGCGCCTAAGCATTGGCTCAGCAAAGGCACCGACCTAATGGTTCATAAACAGCAAAGGCAATGACGTAATAGTTCATAAACAGCAAAGGCGCCGACATAATGGTTCATACAGAAAAGGCACTGACATACTGGTTCATAATTCAGAAAGCACCGACGTACAGGTTCAAAAGTTGTAAAAGTGCCGACATACAGGCATAGCAAAGCGAAAGATCGACAGGTGTGGGTCTTCGGTAATTTTCCTTGGAATATTATTACAACAAATAAGGATAGCTTCAGGAGAGGATATCTTTGACAGCGTTCCCTAGCTTGCGGAGAGTTGTCACAAACAACTGGAGGTGATTTCAAGCGATGTTATCTTCGATCGTGTTCCCTGGCTTGCGGAAGATGGTCACAAAGCGCTAGAAGGTCATTTCAGGCGAAGAAATCTTTGATAGGGTTCTCTAGCTTGCAAAAGTCTATCACGGCGGAATTGGAGGCAGTTACAGGCGTAGCAGTCTTCAGGCGACATTCTCTAGCTTGCAGAAGATCGTCAAAACAAACAGTAGGATAGCATTCCCTAGCTTGCGGAAGGTTATCACAACAACATCGAGTGTAGCAACAAATCGGTTTCTATTTCAGAGACGTGTGCTCGACGGTGCAAGATACGCGTTTCTTAACTCTCTTACCTATTTTACTAACGCTAGTTTGCAGGTATCGGCGTTACAAGAATGATGATTTGACTCTGGCATGTAGGAACTAGCTTAAAAAAAAGAGTCTAGCGCCGATGATTAGACTCTGGCGCTAGGCGATAACTTCTGTCGCCAGGCGGCAAAGCCAAATTGTAGCGCCGGCCTCTGTTCGCTGGCGCCAACTTCTTCCAATACTGAGCCACAAATATGCGTTCTAATTTTGACCAGTTTTTAGCACTGTTTGCTCGATCCTACTTCCTGATTGAGTTTTTCTCACTTTTCTGAATTCCATATGTGTTCTACATATGGACATAACCCTTTGGGAATTCATGCTCCATCTACTTGATTGAACGCTCTTTGCAACAAAGGGTACATCCGAGATTGTTGAATTCACCAAACCATGGAAGCGAGTTTTTAACTCGCGGTGTCCCATCCACTCGCGCCAACCCTTCAAGGTTAGGCTTCCGCGCGGTGTATCCGGACTATTAACCATGGACCCTCTATGACTAACCCATATCCCAAACTTTAGAGAACCAGAGCCATGGTTAGGTTGCAAACTCATTGCATCATATTGTGCCTACTTGACTAATTGTGCATTATTTGTTGTGCATACTCTGTGTTTTTTCCTAACCGTTTGTTTGACTTGTGTTAAGACTAAATAAACTGATTAATGACTAAAAGAACTTTGTCTAATTAACTAATTAATTAATTTTGAGTAATTAAAGTCTAACTTAATAGGAGTTGACTTAGTACGACTTTAGGCATACCCTGTAGAGTAATAATACCGAAAGCAGTTCCAAATCAACGTTCCAGCAATGGCGTCGAGATTTGGACTGCAGCGCCACTTTGTGGAGTGAAGTGCTTGGAGACAGTTCTGTTGTCTGGCGCTAAACTTCACAGTGCGGCGCTAGTCCTGTCGTTTTGACGATAGTTCGGTATGTTGCTCGAGTCATCACTTTGTGTCTAATTAGACAGTTTGCTAATCAACTCGACTAATTTTTATTAATAATAATACCTCGTTGTAGACACCCATTTGTGTCTCCCCAAAACCAAACCCAGTGATGAGTACCTTTCACGTTGAATCATAATCGAATGAAGTGAAAGTGTGGAAAGTCTAGTGTTGTGGATAGTTTTAATTCTTTTCTTTCTCTCTATTTTTGAAAACCTATTTTAAGAAAACAGCCAATCCAGTTTGGTATGGTCCATGGAAAGGGTCCAATAATAGTATAGTTGGATGGGTCTTGAAAAGAGCTTTCCAACGATATATTATATGCCCAAATATGATGAATAATGAGGAAGTGGCCAAATTACTAAACTGGGCCCAGTTTGATCTTTATATGCGGCCCAATGATCTAGAGGAGGGCCTAATATTGATTTATCATTCCTAATGCAATTAGAATTGATTTTAGTCTTCTAGATTCTTCTAGAAGGCTCTTTTCATTTCTTTTCAATTAGCATTGACAAATTGACTTTGGTTGACTTTTTAGAGTTTTAATTAGAATTAGAGAAGTGTTTTTAAGGAAAATACGATTTTGCCCCTCTGTACGGCTAAATTTTATCAAAACTAAGAAAACGCGTGAGATTAATTATTAGCGCCTGGCGCTAATGCTTGGCGCCTTGCGCTAACCTTAGCGTTTGGCGCTAATGTCCAGCGTCTGGCGCTAATCGAGTTTTATTCTCGTCGAAACTCTGATTTGTTTTTCCATCCGTCCGACTGATTTTCTCTATAAATAGTCTCCTAAAACCTCCGTTTTCAATCATCAACAATAATTATTTTTCTTATTCTCTCTAGCTTTCAAGATTTGTCTCTCTATCTTATTCTCTCTATCTTTTGCATACAAAATTTCGCATTCACAATATCTAGAATCACCTAGCCAAGTTCGAAGTTGCCTTCTTCCTAGACGTGAAAAGTTTTAATTTCTGAGGGTTTGGTCCCAAATCTAGTCTAAATTTTCTTTAATCTCTCTTTCAATTATTTAATTTAATTCTTTGATTTTATTATTTTCCTTGAAGTTACTAACGCGTGAATTTTGTTATTAGAAAGAGATATGAGGCATCCAAGTAAGTGCTTTAAATTGTTTATTCATTTTATGGTTCTTAGAAATCATGTCTAGGTTGTTATTATGATTCCTAGTGTCATGTTAGGGTGTTTTGATCTTCCTAGTATCATGTTTAGGGTAAAAACTATAATTTCTAATATCAAATATGACAATTATTATTATTGTGATGCTTCCTATTCTCTTCCTAATATTTTTGTTAGTATCATGTTTAGGGTTAAATATTTGATCTTTGATGTTTAGTGACATGCTAGGGTTTGTTATTAATCTTGTTAGTATCATGCCTAGGATCTTGCTATTATTATCCTTTAACATGATTATGATAACTATGATTATGATTATGATTATTTTCATGAATATTATGATTATAATTGTTATAATTTATTATGATCGTGTTGCTTGATACTTATTATTATTTATTTCTTGATCACGCCTTTTATACATGTTTAAAGGGAATATGTAATTGTAATCACGATTAATAAGATAATTAATAATCTTGTTTAGGGTTAATATGATTATAATTCAAGTGATCGCCAATAATAGTTTTGATTGTGCATTAATATTCAACTAACATAGATTAAACAGGTTTAGGGTAAACCTATTGATTGCATGTTAGTCAGAAAGCGCACATGAATATAATCAGAATAAAGTAGAGGCCTATTATTAGGGCAGGTTCAATCTCTTTTAGATTGGATTTGTACCTTCATCCCTGAACTTCCAGTCATGTTTCCAGACCTATTGGAGTTAACGATCTCCTGGATCGTTAAGGGGTGTAACCTTCACTTCGTGAACGGTTTACAAATTCCTAAAACTTGTTGGTGACTCTTTTGCTCTATCTTATTTCCCTTTGGACGACACCGTACTTTAGTATATGATCACAGTGGGGTTCAAGTTTGGGGTAATGCTTGAAATATTCCCTACAATAAGGATCCTTGGGATACTGATTATGAAGTGGAGTGTTAATAAGACTATTTGAATAAGGAGAAATTAGTTGACTGTGAAGAAGAGGACTGGCTGGGTGATTATGTTATATATGAAGCAAACTTTGGATCTGGTCAGGATGATGGAGAGAACAATGACCTAGAGCTGTTAAATGATCCTGATTTGTTTGATATAGACACCAGTGATGATGAGCAGCCGGAAGCCAGGGAGAGAGTTAGGGGTTTCAATTCAAGTGTAATTGAATTAGCACATAAACTTCAATAAGTAGCTGGTAGGGGAAATCATTCTGCACAACAAGAAGGGGTAGCTTACTGGACAGAACTGTTGATGGGGGATTTATTTCTGAATATGAGAAGTTAGAGGATGAAATTCATACACCTAAGGGTAGAGAGGATGAGGAAATAATGGAGGAAAGAAGAAAAAGAAGGGGGTTATTGGTAGGGGCTTAAATAGAAGGTTGGACAAAGGTTTGGAACTAGAGTAGCCTTTAAGGAGGCTGTGGCTAAGTATGCAGTGTTTCAGGGTAGGAACTTAAGCATTGTCTCAGGAAATAGGCTTAAGCAGCAGATCGAGAATTCTTGTGAGGTGTTCAGTAGGGTGTCCATTTAGATTGTATGGTTCTTGGGATTCTGGGAGGGGTTCATTTGTGCTGAAATCAGTCATGGGGGATCATAGTTGCTTAAGGAATATGGAGAAAAACAAGCAACTGAAGTGCACCTTGTTGGCTGAGTAGGTGCTTGATGTGTTCAAGGCTAGACCACATTGGCCTGCTAAGGAAATAATAGAGACAGTAAGGAGGGCTTACAGGGTTATAATTAAGTGAGATTTTGTTTACAAAGTCAAGTACTATGCCCATAGAAAGCTGCATGGTTCTATGAGAGAACATTACAGTAAAGTGGGGAGGCATTTAGAAGCATTGAAAAAGGTTAGTCCAAACACACACTTGGACTTAGTTAGTTACATGGAGAAGAAGAAACCACCTGAAATCTTTTAAAGGCTGTATGTTTATTTTGAGGGAGTGCAAAAGGGTTGGAAAGAAGGTTGTAGGAAAGTCATATGCATTGATGCATGTTTTAGTGTTTCTTGAAGACATTTTTTAGTGGGCAATTGATGTTAGCGGTTGGGAAAGATGGAAATGATCAAATGTATCCCATTGCTTGGGTTGTTGTAGAAGGTGAGAACAATCTGTCATGGAAGTGATTTTTGAAGAACTTGAAGAAGAGCCTTAATCTTGGAGATGGAGTTGGGACTGTCTTTGTTTTAGATGAGAATCAAGTAACAGCGAACTGTGTCCTCTTTCTTCTAGTTTTGACACCTCATTGAACTTGTTTTGAGATGTGTTGTATGACTTAGTAACTATATGCTTTGGTTTATGTGTGTCAGTCCATCTTGTCTGGAGTGTCACAAGTGCTCCCAAATGCAGAGCATAAGCATTGTGCAAGGCACATATTTTTTCATTGGCACAAGAAGTTCAAGGGTGATGACATGAAACTTCGGAGTTGTGCCAAAGATTATAATGAAGAAGAATACAATGATAACATAGCTAAGTTGGCTATTACAGACCCACTTGCAGCAAAAGCATTCAAGAGTTACAACCCAAAGCTGTTCTATAGAGCATTTATGAAGACTGAGGTGAAGTTAGATGTCATCACAAGCAATATGGCAGAGACTTTTAATGGTTACATTATTCAAGCTAGAGCTAAGCATTTGTTGTATATGTTGGAGGATATAAGGGGGGCATTAATGAGGAGGCTAGTTGTGAAGAAGGAGGAGATGTCCAAGTGGAAGACTGAACTATGCCCCAGAGTTCAGAAAAAATTAGAGAGGGAAAAGGAGGAAGCTTCATTTTGTGAAGTGCTTCCATCCTCACAGACAGTGTTCCAAGTAAGCTATCAATTGGACACTTGCTCAATTAATTTACAAAAGAGGACCTGCACCTGTAGAAAGTGGGATATGTGTGTGGTACCATGATGTCATGTTGTGGCGGCCATATTCTTCAAAAGGATGATTGTTGAAGATTTTGTGGATGACTGCTACAAGAAGGCTACTTATTTGAGAGCCTATGTGAACTCAATCCCACCATTAGAGAGTGAAAGGCACTGGCCTTTATCTGAATTGGTGTTGGATCCACCTCTGATATATCAAGATTGGCCTAGGTAGGCCAAGAAAGAATAAGAGGAAAGATTATTTTGAAGACCCTAAGAAGCTAGGAAAGCTTACAAGGCATGGTATAGAGATAACATGTACAATATGTCATTCAAAAGGGCATAACAAAAGAGGTTGCCCTGATAAAGGGACTTCATTGCCACAACCACCACCTACAAAAAGACCAAGGGGTAGGCCTAGAAAAGAACCTGCAGAACATCCTGCCCAACCATGTCAGCCACCACCACCTTCACATGTTACTGCAATTGCAGAACCTTCTAGAATTGGAAAAGGTGGCAGGGTGATTAGTAGGGGAGGCAGCAGCAGGGAAGAAGGCACCAGTGCACCACCTAGGGGAAGGCCCAGAAAGGATGGTGGCGAGGGAGGGGATACCACTGCAGGGAATGAGAGTGCAAGGAGAAGAGGGAGGGGAAGAGGAAGAGGAAGGGGGGCTGCTAGGATACCTAAAGGCTTTGGAGTGTTTGGGTCACAAGATGGAAACTCCTATGTAATCTATTTCACTTAAACTTATTACTAATTACAATGCATGGTTATTGTTTCTCCTCTTTTTAATCTAACCCTATTTATTGAATTTTACATACAGATTCATGGAGGTGCTGGCAAAAGCAGTGCTACATCCACAAGCTTCCAATACAGCTTCAGCCAAGGCTCCACTTCCTAGCTGAATTTAGTTAACTTAGTTCTCTAGTGAAGAATGATCATTTATTGTAATATAGGTTGAAACCATTTTGTTATGCATTAGACATTGGTTTTCAGTTAAGTTTGATATTTGTATGGATTTGGTAGACACTTTTGAACTTGTGGATATGATCATTCAATTTGCTATGACTGTTAACCTTTGGTTTATTTTTGCAAATTCTGATTCAATTTTTTTTTTTTTTTTTGTATAAATTTATTCCATCTCTAACTTAAGCATTCACAAAACACACACAAATCATATAAAGAAACATCATATATTCATATCATTGAAATCAGTTGTCAAAATGTAAAAGGAATTTTTTTTTCCAAATTGGTCCACATCTGACCAAACTAAAACAAAAGGAATTTTTTTTTTTTTTCCAAATCATTGTCTGTTACTCCTCCAACAGACATACCAACATACATTTATAAAAAAAAAAGTATAAACTACTACTACTTCAATAACCCCTAAAACAGATACATCCACCAATTCCTACTGAAGCATACCAAAGAAAAATGCAACTACAGACCCACCTCCCCAAAACACAGCAATAGTATCATCAATTACTTCAACATGAGCACCAAAGTGAAAAATGCCTAAGAAAACACCAAGGTCAGCATGAGCCTATTGTCAGTGTTATTCTCCTTCAGCTCGAACATGGTCTTAGTAGTAGCAATACCCATCTCTTCAACCTCCTCGAACAACTTCTCCTTTATGGCCTTCGGGTTCTTCAATTTGTCCCTCATCACTTCCATTTCTTGCTTTAGCATATCCACTTGATGCTCCAGATCAGAGATAGTTTCCTCCTTCTCAATAACAATTTGTTGTAGATCAGGAACGTCATCAACCTCATCAGCCCATTTGAAGAACCCACAAGTTTTCTGCTCCTACAAATTAAACAAATTAGAACCCCAAATTGAACATGCAATTGAAAAAAAAATCACAACAAAAATTAAAAAATTAAAACAACCCACACACATTTACAGGCCAGTAGGAACACCCATAAAACCTTTTCCCCTTCGTTGGACCGTCATAGCGAGCAGTCCTCAACGGCGCAAACTCGTTGTGGTAGTACACCAATTTTGCAGGGGAAGAATTTCCCCTAGACCTAGACCTAGAAGAACCATACCCAAAAGAAAGACGACTTGTCCTTTTTTTTACAGAGATAAAAGATTTAAGCTTGGAAAAGAAGAATGAATGAGAAAAAATTGAACGAGGGGGCAGAGCTTTTAAAGAGATAGGAAGGGAGAAGAGCAAAGGTGTATTAATGAGAAAATTAACTCCCCCCTGTAACGGTCATAAATATGGAGGGAAGAAACCGGAAAATTTTCAAGTTTATCTGTTTTAATAGGTTATGGATCTGTAGGAGAAGGTGGGGTGCAAAGGTTGGTTTTTTGTGAGATTAATGAAAGGTTGGATTTTTTTTTTCAGACCGCGCAAAGGTTGGATTTTTAGTTTCCATTTTTCCTATTTTTTTAATAGGTATACATACGTAGTATGTAAAATAATACAATTGATTCTTCATTAAAATTACAATCACATATAGTAATCAAGTTTTGTTACTTAGCTTTAAACATTAGGAAATTAAAGTCTTTTTTTTTTTTGGGGGGGGGGGGGGGGGGAGGCAAATTAAACGCCTAATTTTTCAAAATTCTAGGGGTGAAATGCCTGGAATTTTTTTAGGCCTTTGTTTTTTTATCCCAAACTCGGATCGAGACAAATAATATATCATTGGAAAGCTATGGAATTAATGTTCCAACCCAATTAGAATCAGGTCAATATCATTTCTAGATCTTAAGATATGGCTATTATACTAAGTTTAGTCCATAACCAATACCCTTACACTTTTTCGATATATTTAAATATATATAAATGTGTTGAATTGAATCTAATTGGGTTGGAAAGTAGACTTCTAGTGATTTCCACCAATATACTATTTGTCTTAATATGAGTTTGGAATTAAAAGTTATGATAAAAACAACAATTGCAAAAAACCTGGGAAATTCATGGGGGAATGCCTAGAATTTTCGAATCTCCTAGGGACTATTGAAAATTCTAGGCGTTTCTCCCTTAGAGTTTTGAAAAATTTAGGCATTTGACTACCAATAAAAAAACGACTTTAATTTTGGCGTTGTGTCCGATAATCTTCCCTCGATCAATGGTGGTTGGTTGGGAGGAGAGAATATTAGATTGATTGAAAACATTATGGAATACACACAAGGATATGTTTGTTCATTCATATTTAATTTGACATTAAAAAGTAAATCAAAATTTTACCATTTATAAGTTAATATAATGATGACAGTCATTTTAAGGATAATTACCATAGAATCATCCTTGCTTTATCCTATATTTGGCTTAATTTTGTTACCATATTTGATTTCAACCCCATATAATTATACCTTTTTTAAGCATGGTAAGATATGAGGGTGTCCCTCCTATCACAGAAGGGATGGGGTGATGAGGATCGAACCCGTGCGATGGAAACTAACCGTTCCTCCACTCCTTGATCCTCTATAATTATACCTCTTTTACTTTCTCCTTTTTAGTACATAGTTTAAACACATGTTTTCACATTTATTCTCTTATTATTATTACTTTATTATATTTTATCTTACTACACCCACTCATATTTTGTAAGATCATCTCCGATGGTAAGCTAATTCTCAAATAAGCTTGTCATGCTACATAAGATTTTAAGCTAATCTTTTGTGTAGCTATTTTGTGCCCCAATGGTTAGCTAATTAATGGCTTGCTATTTAAATGAGCTTAACTTTCTCAATTATTTATAAAGTTTAATTATATTAGTAAATTAATCTCTAAAATTTTAGAAATTTTTTTCTCAAGCAAATTAGTTTGGCAAAGCTAATTTGCTTGACAAGCTAATTGTATTTTTTAGCTCCAATGGTTAAGCTAATAGCTAGAGATTTTTGAAAATTAAAATCAAGTCCCTAGCTACAACCATTGGAGTTAGGATTGTGATCCATATTTCATATTCCCTCATACTTATTACTAGCTACCTCAATTAGTTACATATAACTATGTGCAACAAAAAATTGTGCTTGTGAACCAACACTGCTAGCAAGCAAAATTTGTTAAGTGTTGTTTAAGAGGTAAAGGGCATTTGAGTAAGAAATGTTATTTGATGAGCATTATTTGTGAAAACAATTTTTGTTTCTCAAAACAAATAATCAAAATTACACTTTTATATACACATTTATACCTTCTTATATCAAAAATAAAAAATTAAAAAAAAAAATAAATAAAAATCTACTTTAGTTGTTACTGAAAACTTTTAGATCTAGCTAATTTAATTTCCAAATATAAAGAAGGAATCCAGCATAAATTATGCAAAGTTGTGTAAAAGAAACGAGGAACTCTCATGCACCATCAACCTCATGCTTTACAAGACACATTTGTCTCGTCAAATCTGCCACTATTTTATCATAATCTCTCAAAACAATACGTCTTTACAATGAAGCACAACATTGTACGTAATAATAAGCACAAGATTGAGGAATAAAAAAAGTTAACTTTATAAAAGATGCTCTAGCTCAGCTCATCCAACGTTATATAAAACTTTATCAAAGTAATGACCCATTTGTGTTTTTTTAAGTGTTACCCTTATCAAATCCGATCCGGCCGTGTTTTAATAAGTGTTACACTTTTATTTTGGCAAAATATTACATTAAAATATTATATCTCTTTCCTCTCATAGTCTCCACCCAAACCCACTACTATCTTTTTTTTATTATTATATCTCTCCTCTAACATTCATTACTTTCCAATAAATTATTAACTCCATTATCTTTCTTTTACAATTTTTTAATACTCCAACTACCCCACTTACCTCTTATTTTATTTAAGTCAATTAAATCGCCTAAAACTATGTATCGGTCAAACTGTAACACTTAAAAAAAACATGGAGGGAGTAGTTTAAATTTGGAAATGAATGACAATGACATACATCAATTATTGTTATTGTCATTGATTAATGCTATACTAATTTAGTTTTCTTTTGAGAGTGAGGAATAGCTCAAGTGGTTAGAGCTCTCTTCCGAGTTCAATCGATTCTGACCCTCACCCTTGTAATTCCCTAAAAAAACCAAAAAAAAAAAAAAAAAAAAAAAAAAAAAAAAAAAAAAAAAAAACCTTAGTTTTCTTTATTTATTAGCAACTTATTGATGCAACAGGCCACACTATGCGGCAAGGGTTACCCGAGTTTCTATGTTAGGGGTTACCCGAGTTTCTATGTCATGGGTTACCCGACTTTACTCGATCAGGGGTTACTTGAAGGGTTACTCGAGGGGTTCACTTGGTCAAGGGTTACTCGAGTTACTCGGTAAAAGATTATTCAAGTTACTTGGTTAGAGGTTACTCGGTCATGGGTAACTTAAATTGATCGTTCAAGGGTTACTCGAGTTACTCAATCAAGGGTTATTTAAAGAGTTCGGTCAGGGGTTATTGGAGTAATTTGATCAGGGGTTACTTAAGTAGTTTGGTCAAGGGTTGCTTGAAGGTTCATCCAGGGTTACTCAGTCAGGGGGTTACTTGAGGAGTTACTCGTTTCGGGGTTACTCGAGGGGTTTGTTCATGGATTACTCGAGGGGTTACTCGGTCAAGGGTTACTTAAGGGGTTACTCGGTCAAGAGTAACTCAAGTAACCCCTGACCAAGTAACTTGAGTAACCCCTGACCAAGAAACTCGAGTAATCCCAGCAACTAGAGTAACCCCTGACCGAGAAACTCAAGTGACCCCTGACTGTGAAACTCGAGTAACCCATGACCAAGAAACTCGAATATTCCCAATAACTCAAGTAACTCCTGACCAAGTAACTTGAGTAACCCCTGACCGAGAAACTCGAGTAATCTCGGCAACTCGAATAACCCTTGACCGAGAAACTCAATTGACCTCTGACCGTGAAACTCGAGTAACTCATGACCAAGAAACTCGAATAACCCCATTATAACTCAAGTAACCCCTGACCGAGAAACTCAAGTGACCCTTGTCGCACGATACAACAGGCCGCATACAAAAATTGTGTTTATTTATATTGGAGTATTAGGAATTAAGGAAGGTTCAAATGACAAAAAAAAAGGATCTTTTTTTAAAATAACACCATAAATTTCTCAAAATATAGATTATAACACCAAGTATTTTCAAATTTTTATAAATACCTCATGAAAACCGTGAAATTGGATTTCACAACCGTTTAACGAATTCTTGGATGAAATCCGTTAAGTGGGGGCCATGCTGCCACATGTCACCATATTATTGGTTTTAAAAAAGAAAATTACAAAAAAAAAGAAAAAAAAAATCCCAAAAATACACCCAGCCACCCCCATCCCCACCACCGGTACCCCTTCCACGCCAGAACCCCCCATCTGACACACCTACAACCACCGAAATCCATCATATCCACATCCATCGAAACCTAGAGCAATTTCGACAACCACCACCGCATTTTTAGACTCCCCGAGAATAAAACACAAGTGAGAGGTCTAAATCGACCGATTTAGGGTCGAATTCGACCATCATTCAGGCCCTAAACCAGCTGATTTCAACCCACTAGTGGCCATTTTGATGGTGGTTGTGAGTTGTGTGCGATTTTGGTTGCTAGGGTTTATGGAATTGGGGGTTGGGGTTCGATTCTTGCAGTGGTTAGCAACCCACAAATCAACAATTGCAGCCTCGATTAAGGGGGGGTGGTTTTCTAGGAGGAGGAAGGGGTAGGGGTAGTTAGGCTGGTTTCGCTGGTTTTGGTGGGGGAAGGGGGTATTGGCAGCTGGGGCCGGTGGTGGAGCTGGCTGGGTTAAGGTTTTTTTTATGTATATATTATTTTTTGTTGAAATTCTTCTTAACCAATAGATTTATGACACCTGTCTGTTAATGGCCCATTAACGGATTTCATCCAATAATCCGTTAAATGGTGATGAAATCCAATTTCAGGGTTTTTATGTGGTGTTATTATAAAAATTTGAAAATATATGGTGTTATAATCCATTTTTTGAGATTTTTGTGGTGTTATTTTCAAAAATTTCCTAGAATAAATTCACTGAAATTATTGAGAAGCTATAAATATTAAGTAATAAGAATTCATGACAAAATCATCACATAAAAATTGGTGTAATTAATGTTACTTTACTTTCAGTATTTCCTTTTTAACATCTTATCCATAGCCCTAAGGGATATTTTTATCCTTTTCTTTAATACTCCCTACGTCCCTTAATACAAAGCCTCTTTCTCTTTATTATGTGCTACAAAGAGGCTTTTTATTAAGGGACGGAGGGAGTATATACACTTTGTGATAGTAGCAAACACAAGCAATGCAATTGTGTATTTACTATTTAGTTATTTTAATACACTTTGAAATAGTGGAAAAAATAAATAAATAATTATGCATTTTTTACATAAAAATAATTGGAACTTCTTAGATTTCAAATGAGATTATATTTCTATCCAAAAACTATGATATTAAAAGAATAGAAAATCCTTATAGGAATTGTTTTGGTTACTTCAATCTTTGGTTCATAATTTTTTGTTTCTTTGTGAAACCAAAGTTTCTATTTCAGCGGTCACTAGCTTACTTAGTAGTTCTAATCCTACCTCGGTTTTTGGGGTTGACTCAGATGGTAGTAGTGGGGGTTTTAGCGGTTTTTGGGTTTGGTTCAGAAGAGGTTTCTTGTGTTTTTTGTTGTTCAAACGTTGTACTCTGTAATATAAAAGAACATAATGAGATAAGTAGGTGTGTGATGTTTGTTTACGGTGCCCCTGTTGTAGAAGATAGACTCCAAGTTTGGAGTTTTTTTTTAGATTTACTTGCTATTGCTCCTAATTGTTTGATTATCGGGGATATTAATCAAATAGAGCATCATCATGATAGGTTGGGTGTAACTACTATAATTAAGGGCTGGGATTCCTTTATTGAATTTAGATTACAATCAAGTCTACTTTAAACTCCTTTCAAAGGCCCCTTTACACGTGGACCAACAACCGGGAGGCACACAAACATAGTTTTCAACGGCTGGATCGCTTCCACATGACCTCTGATTGGGTTCATAACTATCTTGATAGTCGCTTTACTCAATCAACAGATCCTTGTTTCTAATCGTGCTGCTATTGTGTTTGACGACTCTGCCTTCAACCACACGTCAAACCGTCCATATCAGTTGGATAATTGGTGCCTTAACTATATTCGGGTACATGATTTTGTACAGGATACATGGCTAAAGCATACTATGGGCTCTCCAATGTTTACTCTTTCGAAAAAATTAGAACATGTAAAGCAATTAATTCGAAAGTGGTGTCTTAACAATAAGAAATTCTGGGGCGTGGATTGGAAAAAATTTTCAAAGGATCTTTCCACTCAAGGAGAATCAATACAGTCAATTCCTGAGGCGATTTAGTATATGTTTGATACTGTTACCTCGAAAGACACTATTTTACTCTAACTTAAATTCTAAAGGCAATGATGTAAGAAAAATTTGATACTCGAAGGAGACTGCCCCTCAAAGATTTTATTCTCGAAATCCAAGAGTCGGCAGAAGAAGAATGTGATTACATCCTTACTTGATGATCATGGCGTTCTTCAGCATGGTCAGCCGGACGTTCAATGTATTGTCGTCATTGCTCTAAAACAGACTTTTAAGAGTGATGATCTGAAATGCCTCCTTATGATCCAGAAATTGACATTGTCCTACGGGAACTAGATCTTCCACGGTTCACTTGTTCTCAAATCATAATTTGGAACGTGTTTTTTCTGCTAAGGAAATTCGAGATGGCATGTTTGCTTTAGGTAATTGTAAGTCTCCTAGCCCGGATGGGATTACCGCTGAGTTTTTTAAAACTCACTGGGAGGTTGTTTGAGATTGGGTTATCACTGTCATTCAAATTTTCGTTCAAACAGGGTTCCTTCTGAAAGAGTGGAATCAATCTCTCCTTGTTATGATCCCGAAGATTGGCACCCCAACGGAGATAGGACATCTGTGACCAATTAGCCTCTGCAATACGATTTTCAAATGTTCTTTGAAGTGCTTGGTTGCTAGACTACGTCAGTATCTCCCCCTTCATATCTCAGATTCTCAACATGCCTTTGTTCAAGGTAGAGTCATGACGGATAACATTTTTTTGAGTCATGAATGAGTTGATGGAAAAAATTAACATCTCTAAATCTGGTACTAACTGGTTAGCCGCGATCAAAATTGACGTGAGCAAAGCCTATGATCGTGTTCATTGGAGATTTCTTTTACAGGTCTTGAAGGCCTACGGCTTTCCTATTCGTTGGTTGCAAATGATCAACCAATTTCTTGCCACGCTCTCGTACAAATCTCTAATCAATGGTACGACGTCGGAACCCTTTCATCCGCAGTGTGGTCTCCGCCAAGGTGATCCTCTTTCACCGTATCTTTTCTTGTTCTGTATGGATATTTTCTCGAGGATGTTTCATCTTGGACAGGATATAAATTTATTTCATGGAATTAAGTTTTCTAGAAGGAGTCCTTCTATCTCGCATTTGTTCTTTGCGGATGACGCAATAATCTTTTTTAGGGCTACCACGGAGTCTTGTACTACTAACATTATGCAGATCATCAATCAATTTACTAAAGTTTCAGGTGAAGAGCTATATTTGTCAAAATCTTTGATAAAGTTTAGCCCTAATATTGGTACCGCTTCTCAGGGTACCTTTAAATCAACTTTACAAATGAAGTAAGTTAATATTTTTTTATCATCATCTAGGAGCTCCAATCGATTTCGTCGGGAAAAAGAAGGACCATTTTCAGTTCTTCATCGACAAAATTATCGGCTGAATTAATTGTTTATATGTTATCCGCCTCACTCAATCGCAGAAGTTAATCTTTATTAACTCGATTCTTGTAGCTATGGCTTCTCATGTTCTTGCTTGCTACGAGTTACCGGCCTCTATAATAGGGAGAATTGATTCCTTACTCATGAGCTTCCTTTGGGCGCATTCTGATACTAAAGGTATGCATTGGGTTAATAAGGATATCATGCATCTTCTTCGTGGCTTAGGTGGCTTGGGCATTCACTGCTTGTCTTCCTTAAATAAGGCGTTACTTATGAAGCAAGTTTGGCGTCTCTTTACTAACCCCAGTGGCTCGTGTCGAAGTTTACTGTGCGCGGGCCCACAGATTCGCCCACGGGTGTCTGGTCGCACTTCGTATGGCCTTTGGGGTTTACTTAAAGCAGATACTATTCTCCAACAAGGTTGCAGTAGGAAGGTTGGTAATGGGCGCTCGATTCTAGCTGGGTCGACTGCTTGGGTCAATGGCAGTATTCCAGAGTTTAAACCCAGGATTTCCATACAAAACTCTGCAACCCAAACAGTCAGTTTCTTCATTCAACCTCATACACTAGTATGGGGAATATTTCAAGCGTTAATCCCCTAGCTTGAACCTCACTGTGATCATACACTAAAGTACGGTGGCGTCCTAAGGGAAAGAAGATAGAGCAAAAGAGTCGCCAACAAGTTTTAGGAACTTGTAAACCGTTCACAGGGTGAAGGTTACACCCCTTAACGATCCAAGAGATCGTCAACTCCATAAGGTCTTGAACCAAATAGGGTTCGGGGATGAAGGTACAAATCCAACCTAAAAGAGATAGAAGCTGCCTTAATAATAATAGGCCTCTACTTTATTCAGATCGTATTCATGTGCGCTTTCTGACTAACATACAATCAATAGGATTAACCCTAAACCTTTTTATCTATGTTGGTTGAATATTAATGCACAAATAAATCTATTATTGCCGACCACTTAAATTATAATCATATTAACCCTAACAAGATTATTAATTATCTTATTAAGCGTGATTACAAGTACAAATTCCCTTTAAACATGCATAAAAGGCGTGATCAAGCAATAACAATAAATATAATCAAGCAGCATAATATAATCATTATAATAATAATTATAACAATAATAAAATTATAATCATAATCAAAACAATTATAAAAATAATCATGAATCATGTTAAAGCATAATAATAATAGCAAGATCCTAGGCATGATACTAACAAGATTAATAACAAACCCTAGCATGTCACTAAGCAATAAAAATCAAAGCTTTAACCCTAACATGATACTAACAATCATAAATATTAGGAAGAACATAAAAGGCATCATAACAATCATACTCGATATTAAATTTACCCTAGACATGATACTAGGAATATCATAATAACAACTTAAACATGATTTCTACATCATAACATCAATAAAAACCATCAAAATACTTACTTTGATGCCTCGTACCTCTTTCTAATAACAAAATACACACGTTAGTAACTTCAAGGAAAATAATAAACAAAACAACAATTAAATTAAATAATTGAAATAGAGATTTGGGACCAAACCCTCAGAAATTAAACCTTTCACGTCTAGGGCGAAGGCAACTTCGAATAATGCTAGGTGTATCTAAATCTAATGAATGCGGAATTTTGTATTTGAGAGAAGCTAGTTTAGAAAAAAGAGAGAGAAAGAGAGTAATCAAGAGAAACTTGATGAGAGTTGGTAAAAATTCGTGATTGTAGATGAAAACTGATGATTGTTGATGAATGAAAACGGAGTTTTTACGACGTTATTTATAAAGAAAATCAGCCAAAAGATAAAATATCAAAACAGAGTTCTGACGCAAAAAACCGAGTTGGCGCCAAACGCTGACCTTGGCGCGAGACACCAAGGCAGCGCCAGGCGCCAAGCGCCAAGCGTAGCGCCAAGTGCTACAACTGGCGTTTGGCGCTGACTCAGAAATTCACGCGTTTTCTTAAAATCAGATAGAAATTGTCGTACAGGAGGATAAAATCGTATTTTCCTCAAAATATGTTCTTTGATTCTAATTAAAACTCTGAAAAGTCAACAAAAGTCAATTTATCAATGCTAATTGAATTAGGAATGAAAAGAACCTTTTAGAAGAATCTAGAAGACTAAAACCATTCCTAATATAATTAGGAATGATAAATCTATATTAGGCCCTCCTCTAGATCATTGGGCCGCATATAAAGCTCAAACCGGGTCCAGTTCAGTAAATTGGTCATAACTTCCTCAATATTCATCGGAATTGGGCATATAATATATCGTTGGAAAGCTCTTGTCAAGCCCCATCCAACTACACTACTATCGGACCCATATCATGAACCAACAAAACTGGATTGGTTGTTCTCTTAAAATAAGTTTTCAAAAACAAAGAGAAGAGAAAAGAAATTAAAACTATCCGCAACACTAAACTTTCCACACTTTCGCTTCATTCGATTATGATTCGACGTTTAAGGTACTCATCACTGGGTTTAGTTTTGGGGAGACACAAATGGGTGTCTACAACTAGGGTGGGACACGGATAAAGTTGTTGAATGGTTTGTCCCATCGGATGCGACAACAATTTTAGCTATGGAGTTACCTGATACGATGAAGGAGGATTTTCGGTACTGGTTTGGTACCCTGGCGTGCTGGTACTCGGTGAATTAGGTTATGCGATACTACAACAACTCTCTCCCGTTTCAACGAATTCGAGTATGGGTTCCTTTTGGAAAGTTCTTTGGTCTCTCTAGTTACAACAAAAATAGACGATGTTCTTATGGAAACTTCTATATCGCGCGCTTGCAGTCAAGGTGGAACTTAGTCATAGAGGGGTTCCGATTCAAGATGATTTCTGTGACCTTTGTAGGTCAGAAGTAGAGGACTTGCAACATCTCTTTAGAATTTGCTTCAATGCACGAACGGTTTGGAGAGGTGGATGCCTCGGCATCCGCTCAGAATTTAATGGAGACCTTTCTTTCTCAGATTGGATCCTAGAGTATATCCGACTTTTTATTAGTCAGGATGGGCCTTCTAATACTCGCTTAGGTACCTTCGTCGGTACGCTTTGGAGTCTGTGGTTATGTCGAAACTCCAGAACCTTTCAGGAGTACAATGCTTGTCGGCCATTTTCTTTACAATTCGCGGACGTTATGAATGCTCATGCAATATTTGTCAGCACGGATGCTCCTGTGTGCACCCCCTATGTTGGGGGGGGGGGGGGGGGGGGCGGCGGCGGCGCCTCTCCTCCGCCTGGTTTTTACATGGCTCGGTTGGGAAAGGGTACTCAAGGGCCAAATGCGCTTTCTCTACAAATTGATGGCTCTTGGTTTAAAGACTCTCTACAAGCAGGGATGGGTTGGTGCGTGGATAATGATGACCTGTTCGATGATCAGATCTTTGGTGGAAGTAACTTTTGGGTTTGTACCTCTGCTTTACATGCGGAGGCACTGGCGTGCATGTATGGGTTACAGTGGGCTGTGGATCGAGGTTTTCAGTCTTAACGGTATTCACTAATTCCTATAATCTTGTTTTCCTTCTTCGGGGGAATGGACATGGTAACATTGCTTACCTTTGGCTCATTCGCAAGATTACTCTGCTTGGCTCTACCTTTCGTTAATGTTGTATACACAAGGCGGACCGCCACCGGGTTCATCGGGCTCATCAAATAGCGGGTGAAGCATCGGTTAACTTTATTTGCTTTAATAGTAATAAATAGTCTGTTTGTATCCGTTGCCCAAAAAAAAAAAAAAAAAAAAAAAAAAAAAAAAAAAAAAACTGTTTGAATGAAATTTTCTAATGAGAAACACCAGTAATAAAAACAAAAAGCGTGAGGGAGTAATTCTTTTTTTTTTCTTTTTCAAAAATAATTATTTTATACGCAAACCAACGCTCAACATGTTTAAATAGATTTATTTTTTATAAAATACCCTTGCTTTTTGAATTTGGTGATCTTCCCTTGCTTTTGTAATACTAAATGTGCCCTTAATTAATTCATACATAAAATCTACGAGTAGATCGCATTTCTAATTTTGAACACCTAGAATATTATTCTTATACTTCATAAGTTAGCGATAGATGGATGAAATTTTAATGTTGTTGTAAAACCAACATAGTGAGACTATTGTACACAAATTTATACTTCCTCCGTTTTATTAATATTGCAACAATGAACTTTTTGTACTATTCATCACACTTTGACAATATAATGTGATTTATACACTAAGCAAAATATAGTCAAATAAAATCTTGTTGGATTTGTTTGAAAATATTTTCACAATATCAACTTTTTATAATTTTTACTCTTAAACAAATATAGATACTAGTATTTAGCATATAAATTGAGCTTTGAGATGCGTAATTTCATCCTTATAATGGAACGGAAGAACTACATAACTCAAAATGTCCTTCAGTCAATTATACGTGACGGATTAGTCACTTACTCAGAGACAAAGGGGTAATAATACTTTATATATTTCCTCAGTCAAGATAATCAAAAGTACTGGCCCATGGTTTTTGTCCAGTTTTTAACTTAAAACAGAATATAACATTAATGTCATGAGCTTTTAGACCACTAAATAAAATTTGCTTAAGTGTATATAGTATTCACATCATAATAAACGAGGCAAAATACATATAACAAAGTATTTAGATACCTTTTTGCTATAACCTTCACCAGTTAATGAATGCAAGAGAATATATTCTTAGCTCACTATTCTAGTGCTATAAATTTAAGTATGCTGATCAAGAATAGCTTAAGCGTTTTTCAGTGATCACTAAACATCAAATTTCTCTCTATATAAGCATAACATCGAGTTTATTTAGTAGATTATATCTTCGTTAATTTTGTTGTTTGAGATATGTCAAGGACTACCAAGCTCGTCGCACTGATGAACATTGCACGACTAAGGTGATCCTATAAACTATTCTTTCCATAAACTTCGAATGTATGTAGTCAATAATCGATCTAATGATTTGATAGTTTCTTGCTTATACTATTCGTTATTTTATTTTTAATAATAAAGTGACTATGTATATTACGGTGCATAATCTTGCATATAAGTATGTATACAACTAATTAACTTGTCTATCATTTACATTACAATATGGCTTGTCTATTAATTCCAAGTCTATTTAAAGGGACGATGTTAATCGTTAAACTTTACACATATTATCTACCATTTTTATTTCAATGTTGATTTTTATATAATAAACTTTTCTTCTCAAAATCCTAGGTTCTTTTGCTTTACATTTGAATAAAAAGATTTTGTTTAAATTACTTTCATATAAACTATACAAACATGTTCTAGTTTCTAGCACTGAGTATCCATATAAAATTGTACGTATATATGTACAATATTTTAATTTCCGTATATACATTATAAAATTTTCATTACTATGCAGGGAAGCTAGGAAGGCTGGTCATCAACACCACTACATGAGCCGATTTGCTGCCGTACAGGCAGCAGAATACGATCAAGGCCTCGAAAGGGAACATACCAACATCGAAAGATTCGAGGAATATTACCTTAAAGAAGATACAGTAGTAGGAAGAATAATGTCTAGCAATAAGAATGACAATGAGAAAGAGGTGATGAAGGTGAACAAAGACTGGGTGCCACACCCACGCACCGGTATATACTTCCCCGAAGGACAAGATTGGGTGCTGAATGACGTCCCCGAAAACTCGGCTTCGCTAGGACAATCACAATATTGGCTAAGGAACATTCATGGAGCTGAAAAGCATGATCCTGATATGCTTTCAGCTGACCATTATTTCCTTACTCAACCTCATGAATGATTTGATTAACATGCATGATATGCATGTACTTAAATTGAGCTACATACGTGTATTTCTAAATTTATAACTTACTCTTTCAAGATTTTAGGACTCACTTTACTAATAGGGCAATAGTTAGTAGTAATAAAGTTCCCTAGTTTATCTGTTATAGGCTACTTATTTTGTGAGTTTACCTCATGATTTAGTAGAAAAGTCAATTAAGTAGATAAATTTTTATGTATGCAGTTTGTCTAGCTATATACAGTAGTACGTTCGAGTACACTATAAAATGTTTACAAATTGCTCTCAAAGTCTATTATATGCCGTTACAGTTGTTTACATTAATACTACGGTACATCATTAATACTATGTAGTCATAAGGTAAATACAATTTTCTCGAGTAACAAAAACTTTTTCTCATATGACATTTTCATAAATAAATTAATAATTTTGTCATTATTATGGGATCTATATATAATTAATGGTAATTAGATAAATTTGTTGGTTTATTTACGAAAATTTCATGAACACTATGAGAAACTGTGGAAAGCCTAGCAACTACCTTAGCATGTTATGACATGGTCCGATCGAACAACGGTTTGTTAAGGTTTGGTAGTGTTTCATTACTTTCATATGCTCGAAATAAATTGATCAAACAAAGAATTTTATGCATTGACATGGTAGTACATTTGTCAAATCCATATCAATAATTGGGACTTCACAACAATCTATTATATATTTTAATCACCATTAATAAGAAAAAAATAAATAAATAAACAGCTCTTTTAGAAAAAATAGAATTAAAATTTGTGGTTTGGGTCGCACCAATAACTTGGAGTGGTGTATAATCCGGAAAGAACAAAGATCTCAGGTTATCGAAGCTCACCAAATTGCAAAAATGGCTGCCACAAATGCTATAACTTCAACCCCTGCTATGGACCTGCTGTCTAGTTACCTTGTTTTAGACTAATTTTCTTGCTTTTACCAGTGTCAAAAAAAAAAAAAAAAAAAAATTACGTGAGAGTGTAACTGTTCAACTCCACCACTTTTAATACACCAAGCAGGTTCCATCCACCTCAAACCATATGCCAATTAGGGGAGTATCCCCTTAGCTTTATATAGTGGTTAGCACTGTCAAAACGGTTTAACAGTTCGGGTTCGGTTCAGTTTGAAATCGGTTCAGTTTGAAATCGGTTTAAATAGTTATCGGTTTGATTCGGTTTCGGTTTATTCTTGAGTGGTTTTAATTCGATTTGGGTTGTAAACAGTCCGGGTAATAAACGGTTCGGTGCAGACGGGTTGCAGTTTGTTAACGGTTTGGTGCAAACGGTTTTTATCCCGGTTCAAACAGTTTTGGGTAGGAAACGGTTTCGGGTTAGAAACAGTTCGGTTTTTTTTCGGTTCAGCTTATAAATAGTCCGGTTCTTTTTCGGTTCAGTTTATAATTGGTTCGTCTCTTTTTCGGTTCAGTTTATAACTGGTTCGGTTCTTTTTCGGTTCAGTTTATGGCAGATAGGAGGATTTTTAGTGGCAGGAAGATATTTTATACTATGATAATAATTTGGCAGGAAGATATTTTTATACTATGATAATAAATTTTCAATAAATATTAATTTGGCAGAAAGATTTTTTGTACTATGATAATTAAATTTCATTTAAAACATCTTTTAACTTGATTTTAATATTATCTTTATAGTAAGCAGTTTGTATCCGATTCGTTTATGAGCGGTCCGGTTCATAAACGATTCGGTTCGCAATCGGTTCGGTTTATAAACGGTTTGGTTTATATACAGTTCGGTGCAAACGGGTCGCGGGTTGTTAACGGTTCGGTGTAAACGGTTTTTATCCCGGTTCAAACGGTTTCGGGTTGAAAGCGATTTCGGTTCTTTTTCGATTCGGTTTGATTTCAGTTCGGTTTAGTACTGGTTTGGTTCATTAACGGGTTCGGTTCTTATACGTTGTAACGTTATTCAGATCGGTTCGGTTTTGGGTTCATTCACATACGGTTCGGGTCGGTTTTCGGTTAAAAAAAAAAACGATTTTTAATCGGTTCGGTTCTCATTTGGATCGGTTTGTTTCGGGCAGTTAAACGGTTTCGGTTTGAAATTTGACAACACTAATAGTGGTGGTAACACTTGAATTATTTCAATGTGGGATTCGATATCACTACACTCCCCCTTTAGGTTTTTTTTTTCTTTTTTTTAATGTGGGACAAAAGAATGCTCACATGTGGGTTGTTCATGGGATCAACATACACTCCCCATCACATGTGAGTTGTCCATAATTTTTTGCCTAGTATATTTTTTGGTCCTTTAATATTGTATCAGAGGCAACATGTGATATAGAGGTCACGGGTTTGATTCTCATCCACCATTCCTTTTAAAGTGGAATATTATGCGCAGGGTATGCGGGAGGCCCATGTTGCATCCATATTTCAAGCCCAAAGGGCTTTTATGTGAGGGGGTGTGATAGAGCATAAAACATAATTCTAGGCCTCAATTATTAGTTTAATCTTTTGGTTAAATTGGTCTTTTTACATGCTATTAAAGCCAGATTAGATTGTGTTGTGATCTAGGCCAATATTATGGACAACTCACATGTCAGGGAGAGTGTTGAGCCCATGAGAAAACCCACACGTGAGTGATGTGTTGTCCCACATTGAAAGAGTATAAAAGTGATGGGAAATGTATCTCACATTGAAGAAACAAGAAATTTGTGTCCACTTTATAAGGCTAAGGGGCTATTCCCCTCATAAACATATGCGTGGAACCTCCTTGGTTGTGTAAAGTGGACAGTTGTGAAGACTGTGGCCCAGACCCGTTTATCACTATATCATATCCCCTTCCTTTCTAAACAGTCTTATCCTCATACTACATATACTCTATTATATCTTTAATTTTATGTACCTTTCTTCTATTTATTGTAATATAATGTTACTGTTCAATTGATGCTTTTTTATATAGCAAATAAGGAAGGAAAGAAAGGAATTATACGTTCATTAAAGAGAGAGTAAAAATAAATCTCTCCCGCGATCAACTTTCCCCTCCCTTAATCCTTTATCCAACAAGAGAATTTACCCTCCTTACTTCTCTCTCTCTCTCTCCCTCTCTCTCTCTCTCTCTCTTTTTCCCTCCATTTCCTTCTATCCAAAAAAGTATAAACTCCCTAAGAGCATCTCCAATGGCAAGCTACAATGCATTTGTAGCTTGCTTTTCCACATCAATTTTTAAACTACAACACTTTTTAGCAACAAAAAGTTCCAATGGTAAGCTATAACATCTTGTAATTTGAAAAAAATAAAATTTAAAAAAAATAAATAAATAATTGTACACATTTTATAATATGAGTGGAGTTTATTTATCTTTTTTTTAATCAAGCAAATAGCTTGTTTGGGCTACAGTAGCTTGGATGGTGCTCAATTTTTTGTTCTCCAATGGTAAGCATGTAGCTAGCAACTTTATTTATATTGCAAGCAAGTCCTTACAATTGATCCATTGGAGATAATTCAACTTGATTAATTTGAACTCCTCATGATATATACCATGTGTATTGAAATTAATTCCCAATTTCCTATAAGCAGTTATACATGAATGGAGAATCGGATATTACCATTTTTAAAGAATTCAAAAATATCATTTTTGAAGAGTCTTGAGCAAAAAGTAATATAGTGGCCACAAATACCCCATGAGGCCATGATAAGTAGTATGGAGTAACGTACTTAACAAGGAGATAGTTAACAATTTTCCTTTTACCAGGGGAGCTCATCACGCCGCGCGCGACATAATTAGTCTAGGAGAGTTATGCGCTCGGACCTCATAGATTACAGACTTTTAATTGCTATATAACGATAGTGTAAAATCAAAAAAATAATAAGTGCGTACTTCCTAGATTACAACATTTTCTAGCTACGTTGTTCTTTACGTCAAAATTGCTCTTGTAAAAGTGATAGGAAGATAGTTGTTAGGGTATTAAGTGATGCATGTTGTTGTGGTTTCTTCTTTTGTCTATTCTTTCATCCTACTCATTTTCTTTTGAGCCTTTTCTTTTCACCATTAGCTGTTAAAATTAATAGACAGAAGATTGGAATACACTATATAGCCATTTCATGTGCACTAAAACAAAATTTATATACTTAATTTGTATGTTAATAAAAAATTTCATAAGCTTAGAATTATCACAAACTCTATTAGAGTTTGGTTTGTTATATTTATGTTAATATTGTATATTTGGCAAGTCTATCTTGTTTGGAGTTTTAGGCAAGTTAGATATTCTATTGTATTGAGTATGGGGAATTCTACAGTGGTCATCTTCAAATATGACCATAGCTATGCTTGAATTTTATTGGTTAACATCTCTTTCATTAAATTGTTGGTCAAACTTGCCTTTTCTTATTTTTCTATTTTTATTTCTTTTCTATTTTCTGAAAAATACTTTTTCCTTTTTTGAAATTCTATTTTATATTTCAGAAATTATTTTTCAAAAATCAGCTTTAATTAAATCCGAAAATTAAACTAAATTAAAAAATAAAAAATCAAAAAATATGTTCTTCATTGTTCTTCGTGTTCTTCATTGTTCTTCGTGTTCTTCATTCTTATTCATTTCCTATGGATGAATTTAACCTCTTCTTAATAATCTTTGAACCACAGGGTTACTTTCGCATCGATTATCATCAAAAATAGGGCCTGATCCAAACATCACACTCGATATTACAAGTTATTAGAATTCCGAGTTTTATCGACAACGGTATTGGTGAATAATTAGTTTTTATTGGATAAAATCCTTCCATTGATGCGAAATATCCGATTTGATGCAATCGAATTCAATAGTTTTACGTTTTTCAAGAATCTGGGTTCGACATGAAATTTTAAGAAGAAACCGATAACATTTTTTTTGCGAAACTTGTTTGATCCAAAAAATACGCTTATGTTAATCTAACTTTTGTTTGTGAATACGTAAATAACACAAATAGATATTGGACATTACCTGTATGAAACATCTCTAAAATAAATGGGTTACGACCATACGTAACATTGGACATTACTAATGAATAGAATTGAATGTCATTTAAATGGTACGTATTTTACGCTGAACCTAGCCAAATTATCTAAATGAATCTTACATAATATTCGAATAACATATTACGATCTCAATATGTTTTAACTAAAGAAATTTTAGTCAAATATTAGGAAATACCTATAATGTGCGGGGATCTCATCAATATCCTTTCCTAAAATATTATCTTTTGAATTTTGAAAAAATTATCTTTCAAAATTTAAGAATCTTTTTAAACATTATCATTAGGTTTTTTTCGCTGAATCATTCTGGCACACTATTCAACCGAATTTGTTTCAGAACTTGCAAAATTAAAATTTCCTTTGGAACTCAAATCATGGTTAAGAAAGCAGAAGTATTTTCTAAATTGATTTGAATTTTTTGAACAATTTTTCATTTATGAATGTGTTTAAAAGTTTTTATGTTTTGAATGTAGTAATTTAGAATATTAATTTCATCTATATAGGTTTTATGTTGTAATTTTTTGAACAAACTATACAATTTTGTTATAAATATGCAATCCTCTATTAATGAATTAAAATTGGATATAGGGTTTATGTTGTAAACAATTTAATTCTTATATAATGGTAAAACCCCATCTTTAAATCACTCATGATCTATTCTTTTTCATTGTAGAAAAGTAGTGCAATGGAGAAAGATATTCACTCCAAATTGTCAAAAATTGAGTTAAAATTGGATAAACTCGTAGCCGAAGTTGCTACTATATCACAGAGTATATCAAAGGTTCCAGAATCAACTGATTGTAAGAGTGACAAAGAAGGCGATACCGTCGGTAAAACTCCGTATCGAAATCGTTCTTATTCTCCTTTCTTAAGCCCTGATGGTGAAATGATGGTTAGCTCACGTGTCTCCACCACTAAACGGAAGCTAGATGTGAATGGCACCGGCGAAGTAGTTGAGGTTGAAGAAAAACACTTTGCAGGATTTGATGTTGATTCCTTCGACATTAGAAATATCAGCTTCACTGAGCCACAATTTCCCCCAGGTCTGGAAACACTCAAGGACCTTATTGAGGATGAAGAAATAATGAAGGACAAAAAAAAAAACAGAGACAGTGAAAAGCCCTGACATCAAAGTGAAAACTCCAAAGTCAAAAGCAATAACAACAACTGATAACGTTGAATCAGAATCAAACTCGGAGAAGAGGCCGCTTAGGAGGCCAAGGCAAAGACATTTGAGTCAAATTATAGATAGCACTGTGATTTTGGAAGAGGTAAATAATTGGTTATCTTGCAATATAATGTTTGTTATTACATATATAAACTTCAAAGATTACTGTGTATAAACTTTTGCTCCCCCCATTTACTGTCACAGGTACCGTCATCATCATCAAAGCCAAAAAAGGAAAAGAAAAGTAATGCAAAAGAAAAAAGGTGCAAAGGTAATTTTACAGTGGTATTTACACGCAACTAAATTTGTGTACTGGCTACAAACCAATAACAAACAATATTATGTATTAGTACTTTCTACTAGGTATTCACTAATTATGTTAAATGTAATTACATAATAAGTTGTTACTAATATCATAGCCCTTTTTAAATCATGTACTATAGCAACCTCTTCATTCAAAAGCAATAACACGCTCGGCGGAGAATGAAAACCAAACTATCTCTGAAATGGTAAGGAAATTACCAAAACCTTACTTATTTGACCAATGTTGTGGTTCGAGTTACAACGTTTAACAATAGTATCTGTAGACAAAATCAACAAATTCAAGGAGGCTTAAGAAATGCTTGTCTGAAGCAATCGCTGAGGAGGTTATATGTTATTAATTTGATAATTTTATTTGGCAAAGACATATAAAATAATTTGATATTACCTATATGAAATGTATATATAGTCATATGTGTGCTAAAGTCTTTTGCATAATCCTCAGGGACAAAAAACTGCGATTGAAGTACATAATGGTGATGATAATGGGGGAGTGTGTCTGTTACAGGAAGAGTGTTTACAACAACCATTATATCTTAATTATGTGTCACAGCTATCACCCTTGGAGAAACAGATATGTATACAGGTTGAGAAAGCGGAAGAATCTGAGGAATTCTATTGTACAAAAGATCACTCGCTTATTAGGTTGTCTGTTGGTGAATCTTGGTGTTTGTATCCAGATATGTGGTTAAGTAATCAGGTATACTACTACTCAATATTCCTCATTGACTTTGTTTTGGGGAACATGATACTTACTTATTTTCAATTGCAGCTCATAAATGTCTATCTGTATGATATCCTAATGGGGTTAAATGACAAATCTAAGCTCATTTTGCCAGCATCATTCCAGGTACTGCCTAAAATTAACGTAGGACATTTCAAGTACATAGTGTTTATTTTTCACTGTTGATATGATTTCGGATTATATATGTTGCTTGTAGACTTTAGTACTGAAGTCAGATCCACGATGCGAACATTACATTACTCCATCCATTCTCGGTTACTGTTCCAAAATTTATGAAGCTTTTTTAAAGCTTGTGGATCTCAACAAGATTGAACAGGTTAGAGATATTTGAGATATGCAATCTAAGTTCTGTACAACCTAAAATTGTAATGTCTTTGATGATATGACTGTTCCAAATGTTTTTGGTCATCAGATATTCATACCCGTTACAGAATATTTTGTGAATCATTGGTTCCTATTGGTATATCACGTCTCTATCAGAAAGGTATACATTGTTGATTCACTAGAGATCACTGACAAACGAAACCGACTTGCTATGGATATGGTAACTATTTGACTTTATAGTTTATTAATATGGTAACTATCACTAACAGAAGATAACAGATTCCTATTCTGAAATTGATTGTGTTTCTGAATTTGTGATTAGATTAACTTTGCTGCTATTACAATGCGGAGAAATCCCTTGGGTCGATTTTTCAAAAACTCCAAAAGTATTGCGTTTGAAGTTTTAGATAATCAGAAACAATCGAATGGGTATATCTAACATCTTTCCATTTACCTAAGTGTTTTCATTATTTTCCTTCTTTAGCTAATTTAAACTTTTTGTTATTCAGTCATGATTGTGGAATGTATGTTTTGAAATATATCGAGTGTGGTGATATCAGAGCCATGAAGGAAATTACCTACACGGTATGGATGAAACTTTATTACTTGTTAAACATAACATTTACTATTATCGCAAATTATATAAATCTCTTTAATTTATTTAATTTATTTAATTTATTTTTTTTTTGGATTTGACCAGACAACTGACATGCGTGTTGAACGATTAAAGTGCTTGGCAAGGCTTCTTCTTAGCAAGCACAATATTGAAAGTAACACCGAGAGGTTGATCGGTGATTCTTCCGTCTGAATATGAAAAACTATAGCAGACACTGTTCAGTCTTAGATTATGTTTTCAAGTCTTTACTCATATTCATATTGTAACTTCTACTTTGACAAGTTATTAAATAATGATTCAAGTCTTCACCACTATGTATGGGTAGAGCACTAATACTGTAATAAAATTATAGTTTATATTATGACTGGAAATATACTGTAACAATATTACACAATACATTTTATATTTTCTATAATGAATAATGACTTTTTAAAAATGTTCGTGTATTGGAAATTTCATACTCTACTTTTAGTCATTACATTGATTAGATACCATTTCTCTTAAAAAAAAAATACAAGTTCACAACATGAGGAAAAAATTGTTATTAGGTTATGTCATTATGTAGTGACAAGCAATACATAAGGTAATTTCTATTATAAACATTGACTTTATAATTTAAAAACAATTTTGGATTAAAAAGAATATCTATATAATATTAAAGTTAGAGGAAAAAAAGTTAATGTTCGGTTATTGAATAGGTCATAAAATTCAATGTTGTTTATTGATATGTCCTACTTTAGATTTAGGAATTACTTTATATAAAATATACGATATAATATCCTTTCTAATAAAAAAAAAATGCAAGTTGGCAACAGAAGGTACAAACTCAACGTAGGTAATGTCCTGTTGCAATTATGTGCAAATCATAATATTATTATTTTTCAAAATTATAGTAACTATCGTTAAATAAAAAAATTCAATGTTAGTTTGTTGGAATTGACCTACTTTACCTTTATGCATTGCATTATCGAAAATATACAATAAAATATTCTTTTTAAAAAATAAAAAGTACAGTTCAGGGAGGGAAAAAGGTATAAATTGTTAATAGGTAAGGTCCTGATCTAATTATAGGTAATACATAATCAATTTTCTATTTTGAATATATGACTTTTTCTAAATTAAAAACAAGTGAATATTTAATTAATTTATCTATATAGTGACAAACATTAAAGAAAAAATTCTACGCTTGTGTATTGGAATTATCCTAATTTAATTTTAGGCATTGCATTGTCTAAAATATACAATAATATATCCTTCCGTAGAACAAAAATAACAAGTTCAAAGAAAAATAACACTATTTTATTATACATTGGTAATGTCCTGTTGCAATTATGTGCAAATCATAATATTATTATTTTTTAAAATTATAGTAACTATCGTTAAATAAAAAAACTCAATGTTAGTTTGTTGGAATTGACCTACTTTACCTTTATGCATTGCATTATCGAAAATATACAATAAAATATTCTTTTTTAAAAATAAAAAGTACAGTTCAGGGAGGGAAAAAGGTATAAATTGTTAATAGGTAAGGTCCTGATCTAATTATAGGTAATACATAATCAATTTTCTATTTTGAATATATGACTTTTTCTAAATTAAAAACAAGTGAATATTTAACTAATTTATCTATATAGTGACAAACATTAAAGAAAAAATTCTACGCTTGTGTATTGGAATTATCCTAATTTAATTTTAGGCATTGCATTGTCCAAAATATACAATAATATATCCTTCCGTAGAACAAAAATAACAAGTTCAAAGAAAAATAACACTATTTTATTATACATTGGTAATATCCTGTTGCAATTATGTGCAAATCATAATATTATTATTTTTCAAAATTATAGTAACTATCGTTAAATAAAAAAATTCAATGTTAGTTTGTTGGAATTGACCTACTTTACCTTTATGCATTGCATTATCGAAAATATACAATAAAATATCCTTTTCAAAAATAAAAAGTACAGTTCAGGGAAAAAGGTATAAATTTTTAATAGGTAACGTCTTGCTACAATTATAGGTAATACATAATCAATTTTCTATTTTGAATATATGACTTTTCTAAATTAAAAACAAGTGAATATTTAATTTTTTAATTTGAAAAAGTTATGTTAAAATGAGTATTTGACATAATTATTTTATCCAAATTAGTATTTTAAAAACAATTTAAAGCATTTAACACCTTCATACATACATAAATAACATATAGAATTACATAAACTGAGATAAAGCATACCTTGTTGTAGGCGTCGTTTGATGTGCGCCTACGTTAAAAGCATGTGGTGAATATTCTTGGCACTCATAGGAAGTGGGAATTGACATTACGATTAGGGACAAATAAAGTAGGGAGCCGCCAACAAGTTTTTAAGGAACTTGTAAACCGTTCACGGATCATAAAAAGGCAACCACGATAAGGGAAAACGATAGGCAACAACGATTGACCCGTGAAGGTTACACCCCATTCATAATCCATGAGATTACTAACTCCATATGGTTCGGAACCACGAAAGGAGGATCGGGGATGATGGTACAAAGTGAGTCATGGAGTCACATTCGCTCGTATTGGCTTCTACTCGATTCTTATAGTGAAAAGCATTCCTGTGATCTCAAAGGCATACAAACAATAATTCAATTTGCTCCAAACTATTATTTAACTAAATTGGTTTAACATTAATGCACACATAATTCTAAAAATTTGGTGATCACTTCAATTAATAATAAGATTAAAAAGGATCCTAAACCGGTTGTCCAAATTATCTTATTAGGCGTGATTTTCAATTACATATTCCCTTTAAACATGCAATATGGTGATCATAACAACAATATAATAGAACAATATTAATATTAGAACCAATTTAATCACAATTCCAACAACATAAAATCGTCACGGGAAGTCCCACCGTCAGACGGGAAGGATTCCCATGACACGGTGGCAGTCTGCCGTGGCGCGGGAACTTCCAGTCCATTTTCCGTCTAAATTCATTTTTTACCCTAACTTCTTTAGGCTTTTTAAGTGCCGATTGATAATTTCGGGCTTTTTCTGGCTTTTATTATTCGGGCTAAAATAAGAAAATAATTAAATAAAAATAAATAAAGAGTTTGGGCCAAAAATAAGTAATAAAACAATAAAATAAAAAAAGGGTTTGGACTTAAAATAAGTTGGGCCGAAATTAAAACTATGTTTTTACCAAACATCAAGACTAACCCATGGACCGTTCAAAAGTATGGATTTAATAAAATACGATTTTTTAAGCACTCTCGGGATTAAATACTAAACCCGACCAATAGTGGCGGTGAAAGGTTATTTATCATCGGGTTTGGTTTTGGGGAGACATTTTTAGGTGTCTACAGAAGCCCCCACTTTGACTGAGTTTGTAGAAACGTCAGTTTTGAAAACGATAGTCAAAGTAGCCGATAGGGACGGAGAATGATTTAAGACGTTCTGCGATCCTAAATTATTCTATATACGCCGATACCTGCAGAAAAATGTTAATTCCACAGATAAAAGAGTAAAGGGGTAGAATACGTATCTGTCGCCAGTGTATCGGTGACAAACAAATTTGGCAGCTTCCTAAGCTCGAAGGAATCCACCGAGTGACATTTGTTGAAACGCTTTCCATGCTTGAGGAAAGCCGACTGAAGAGTTTGGTAGTTTTCTAAGCCTGAAGAAAGCTACCGGATAATACTTTCCATGCCTGAGGAAAGTCGACGTATGAATTTGGTGTCATTCTATGCTTGAAGAATTCCACCGATAATGCCTTCCATGCTTGAGGAAAGTCGACAAAGGAATTTTGTGGTTTTTTATACTTGAAGAAAAATCCACCGATAATGCCTTCCATGCCTGAGGAAAGCCGACTTGGCGGTTTTCTATACTTGAAGAAAAATCCACCGATAATGCTTTCCATGCCTGAGGAAAGCCGACTTGGCAGTTTTCTATACTTGAAGAAAAATCCACCGATAATGCTTTCCATGCCTGAGGAAAGCCGATTTGGCGGTTTTCTATACTTGAAGAAAAATCCACCGATAACGCTTTCCAAGTCTGAGAAAAGCCGACGATTGCTGAAATTGGTAAGTGTATGATAGTTCGTGGGCCGCAGATGATTCTCAATTTTAAGCCGATTATCCGACCATATTAAATACTTAAAATGCCGAAAAATAGACTTTGATGCTTTCCGGGGGTAAAATGGTAATTTTAGTCCCTTTTAAGTATCAGTTAGAATTTTCCGCGTGATTCCAGCGAAAAATAATCGCCCAATAACCTCGAAAAATCGTTCAAACTGGTCAAAAAACGGCAGGAATATTCGCTGACAATGCACAGAATTGTCGCGCCACGTCACAGCCTTGCCGTGACACGGGAATAACTCCAGTCAAACGGGACAAAATCCCGTGTCACGGGAACATTTCCCCCCCCCCTTTTTTTTTACTGTTTGAATCAGTCAACGCGTGAATGTTGTGCTTTTTTATCGACGAATACCAGCGCGCCACGTCAGTAGTGTACCGTTACACAATAACGGTAACCGTGGCACGGTCAACGGGGTCCATTGCAACGGTTAATTTTTTTTTTGCTTTAAATTCACATTTTGCTTCACCATTTCGCCATTTCTTATCTAATTCTCACTCCAAAAAGTTCAAAAAACTCCTTGGGTTGCCGTGTCTCGTCGACTTGTCACCGGTGCTCGGCTTGTCTTCCCCTTGGCCGGTTTCCACCACCGTGTCACGGTTTTCCTGCATTTTCTTTATTTTTTTTTATTATTTTTTTTTTTTTGCGTTTTGCTGCGGGTTGCTGCCTTTAATTTTTACTGCTGCTGTTGCTGTCTTCCGCCGGAGCTGCCGTCGGGGTCACCGGAGATCCGTCACTTTTTGAGCTTACCGTGACAGGGGACAGCTTCGCCGTGTCACGGATTGTGCTGACCGTGTCGCGGCGGTCTGCTGGTGGCCGAAGCTTTTTTCGAGCTTTTGGAGTTCGAATTTTCACCGATTTTGCTGTAACTTCTTGCCATCTTTCTCATTTTTGACCCTCTACAAGCGTCCTTGTAAGTTTCCTTTGATTTTTGTCTTGAATTGCTTCACATAAGTAATTTCATGACAAGCCCTTAAAAATCAATTTGAGGGTTTTTGATTTTCAGGTTTTATGTTGAAATTCTTGCCGTGATTTTACGTGTATATGTATGCATGTGTGTTTGTGAGGAATTTGAGACAAAAATTGCATAATTGGATGGAGAATTGAGCAAATCACCATTTTTGGGCACTACTTTGTGAAATAATGTTCATGTTATTCCTTTGTTCTTGAAATGGTGAAAAAATGGTGGTGAATCTTGTGAAATGATGTGTTGATTCATATTTTGCATATGTATTATATTGTCATGGAGAACATAGTATCATGCGGCTAGGAGAACTGAAGTATTAGTTTGTCATTGAGAAACTAAATACCATAATTTTGCAAATTTTTAGCCTGGAGGTAAAAATTTAGCATATAATTCAAGAAATTAAATAACTTAGGAAATGATGCTAAGTATTTTTATTTTTATTTTTATAAATACGCCACTTGAATTAAATGTTTAGGAAATGATGCTAAACATTTAGATTTTGACAATAGCATGCCTAGACGACGAGATTGTGATCTTTCTACCCATGGCCGGCGTCGGGCTTTTCGGGAGGACACTCCCACTGTCCCTGAGGGCATGGATGACGATGTCTTAGAGTCCGAGCCTCGGACTTCTACGAGTAGGGGTAGGTGGGTTCCACCTCCGTGGACTCCAGACCAGTTGGTTTTCTGTCGTAAAAACCATGTCTCTCATCGCCCACTCTCCGGCATAGTCGATGGCACGCTTCGCCAACATGGTTCCGGAGCCGGCGATTTGATCCCTCGACTTCACCAGGTCATTACGAGGGATCCTGCTACGAATGCCCTATGGGAATCGGCTGGCTTAGTAGATTTCTACATGGCGGTTGTAGGGTTTCGTAGCCCCCGGGGTTGCGGCGCGACAGTCGTTCGCGCTTTGTTGGAGTATTTATGGGATACTACCAACACCTTTCATTTTGCTTGGGGGGAGATGACGGTGACCTCTCTAGACTTCAGCATGATCAGCGGGCTGCGCTTCACCAACCGGGCTGTAGGTTAAATGTCCGATCTATCTTGGGGATCGGCTGAGGCACCTAATTTGTTGGGTCTGATCGTTCAGCACATCAGGACCCGACCAGTGTCTCGAGGTGGTCCTAGGAGTGGACGATCGGAGCTGGCTTCAGTTCTAGCTCGCGGATTCGAGATGGAGGATACAACGGCTGAGCAGCGGGTGCGGATCTTCATCCTGATCCTGATCTCTATGACCCTCTCTCATGACAGGAGTTCACGCGTGCTCCTTTGCTACCTCCCCTCTTTGGCCATGATCCATGAGATAGGATCCTATAGCTGGGCCAGTCTTGGGTACGCGGATCTTCTTTTGTCTCTACGTCATGGCTACCGGCAGTTGAATGACGAGTCTCCCATCACCGTCTATGGTTTGTGGAGAGTCGTAGAGGTGATGATCTTTTCCGTTTTTGTTTCACTTTAGCTTGTTCGACTCATGTGCTAAAGATTACTTTTATCGCAGCTATGGTTCTACGAGTACTTCCCAGGTTTGGCTCCTCGCCGGCGTCGCGGAGCGGTCCATGATTTCCCTGTCGGGGCCAGCTGGCGTGACCGAGGAGAGTCGCGGGTGGAGTCCGTCCCGGCACTACGTGGGCTACTACGCCGAGGCCCCTCTTCTGTTAGCGTAAGGATTAGTTTTGTTGCGTTTTTTTTTCTTCTGCTGTTGTTTCCGTTGTTTCACGCCAACTTTTTATGGTTTCCAGGTTCCCATTGATGTCCAGTATCGTCCTTGGGCCGGGATGACTGATTTACCAGAGGCCCTGCGTCTTTCAGCGTACCGTACCATTTTGGTTGGTACCGGACGCTTTGTCTGGTATTTGGGGGAGCGAGTCGTCCGTCAGCATAGCGGCGATCGCTTTGTGGTGCCCTCATCTCCACCAGAGTCGATGCTGGACTCTCCCTTGATCAGAGAGTTGATCAACAGGGGAGAGCGCTATACTCTTCCATGGCAGGAGCTTGTTCACATGGAGAGTGATTATGCGCGGGACTTGCTTCCCTCTCTGGCTCCTCCACCCCGTCTTCCTGAGGTATGATTTCTTTTGAGGATCTTCTTTAATAGTCTCTGTTTTAAATAGTCGAATAACTTGATTATTCGATCATATTTTCAGACGACCATCCGCCCTGTGGGGAGGATCGAGATTCCTCCTCAGTCTGTCCGCTATCCAGGGCCGATTGGTATCACGGAGGACCATATTGTTGACGCGCCAGAGGGTTACAGACAGGCGCAGGAGTCTCTGCCCGAGGTCTTTGAGCCGGTGAGTTTTCTTCGACGCATTATCCACCCTTTTAATACTGCTTGTTACTGACTTTTCTTTGTTTTATCCTCAGCCTAACCGCCCGGAGATGATGGGATTCATGAAGCTGGTGGACGCCCTGAAGTATTGCATCATCAAGCTTCGGCGTGGTGCGAGTTGTTAGAGCTCTAGCGACGTTCTTGAGGTATCACTTATTTTTTCACTTCTACCATTTGTTTTATTTTGCATTGTTGACACCTTTTGATTTTGTATCTTTCAGGAGCGACGGAGGTCCCGCTCGCGCTCGAGGCCTAGAGGCTCGGACGAGGAGGAGCTTGGTCGTGGTAGACGATCTCCTGAGATTCGCCGGCGTTCTCATTCTCAGTGAGAGCCTCAGACTACTCAGCCATTTCAGGAGGCTCAGTGGCAGCAGCCTCAGTCCTCCCAGCGCTTTCCGGGCCAGAGTCAGGGGCAGCGACAGTCGTTTTCGCAGCCTCCGCAGCCTGAGTTTGGGTCTGTTTTGACTCCCTTGGATCCTGGTTCGTTTTCAGCTCCATTGTCCGGGATTCCTCCACCGGTGTCGGGCTTGTTCTCAGTTCCGCTGTATGGGACGATGCCTTCACCGACGATTCCAGTGTCTTTGGGCCAGTCTACACCGTTTTCCGGCTGGACGGGTCCTGCCTTGAGCTTGGCTACCGCTGGGGTTACACGGACTAGTAGGGACACTACTCCCCGTACTCGGATGGTGGAGGGACTCTTCGGTTCGCCGTTCCCATATGCACAGGGTGGAGACGATACTGATTCTGGCTCTAGGGACTTTTGATTGAGGGTTTTTATTTGTACATACTAGACACTTGACATGATAATTTATTACGACTCTTTGTACATTATTTATGGTTTATGTATTTATTATTGTGTGTTAGTGTGTGCTTGAAACTCCTTGTGTGTGATTGTGTATTTATTAACGACGCGACGAAAAAGCATAAGTGGAGTAATGGAGGGTACCGACCTTCCCCAAAAGAAAAAGAAATAAAAAGACAAGAAAAATAAAATTACCTTCCCCAAAAGAAAAAGAAATAAAAATAAAGAAATAAAATAAATGAAATTACCTTCCCCAAAATAAAAAGAAATAAAAAAAATAAAGTGATGAATAAATAAAATAAAATAAAGATAATAATAATAATATAAATAAAGAAAGGTGAGAAGTTTATTAGCAACAAAACTCTCAAAAAACTGGAAAATAAACGGTGAAGATAAAATACTATAAAAAATCCGAATAAATACGGGAAAGGATGAAAAACAAAGAAGACGCGTGAAGTGCCGTGACACGGCACTGTGTACCGTGTCACGGCAGAACTTGTCGTGTCACGGCAAAAGTTCCCGTGACACGGTGGAACTTCCCGTGTCACGGGACGCGTATTATTCAGCGGTGTGTATTATTCAGCGGTGTGTTTTACGCGTATGAAAAGATAAATTCTGGGCAGTTTCGAGCGCTTTTGCTTTAAAATAAGACGAGATTATTCATGATATGCATAATTACGAAACACAAAATAATTTAGAATTTCATATTTCAATAATCATGTCTCAGAATTTTGATAATACATTGCGCGACTGGTCTTATTCTTTGACCAATGCTGAAAAAAGAGAGTTAGAATTATTTCATGTCAGGGGTTTACTAGCCCTGCGACACGTAGCTATTGAACATGATTTTCTTAGGGCAGCATTAGATTATTGGAATCCAGAAACACACTGTTTTAAATTTGATTATGATGAAATCTGTCCTCTGCGGGAGGAATTTGGTGCAATCTTTGGATTTCCTGCTAGAAATCTTATTGCCATGCCTACCCTACATGAATATTATTACCAAGATTTTGAACGCCATTTGAATCTAACAGATCCAGATTTAAATAGAATTGTTTGTGGTAATGAAGTGGACTTAGAAAAACTAGCTAATTTATATTTTAATCGCCCTATCTCTGAGTCTTATCATGTATATCGTAGAAGGGCATATATTTTTTGCATGTTTAGCAAGCTACTATTTGCAAACGGTAGGGTAGGACATGCTTGTCTAGCGTCTGTGCTTGAGCATGTCGAATACGGGAGATCTCCTATGCCGACGTGTCTTGGAGAAACATTTCGTGGCCTCGACGAGGAAAAAGCTGACCGGAAAGCCATCAGGAAGGGCTCTTTGGTACTACTGCAGGTAAAAACACGCTCCGAATAACCCCCATGACACAAAACAGGCACCGTGGATGTTTGCCGTGACACGGTTAAACCTGCCGTGTCACGGGAATCTGCAATTTTTTTTTTTTTTTTTTTTTTTTTTTTTTTTTTTTTTGCAGATTTGGTTGATGGAGCGTTTGGAATTATTTGAAGCCCCCGACGATATTGAAAAATATGGCCCTAACGACCTAGTCCGTAGGAAAAAGAATTACCGTACCGTGACACGGTGGGATGAACAGTACCGTGACACGGTGGGATGTCCCGTGTCGCGGCAATTTTCTCTTTTTTTTTTGTTTTTTTTTTTGTTTTTTTTTTGCCGTGACGCAATGCTGAACCGACGCGCATATTTGATCAACAGAGGGTGGATTTTTTTTATTTTAAAGTGGTCGGGCCCCCTTGAGGGGTTGCCTACATATCCTAAAAAGGAATCAAGCCAAACGTAGCTCTATTGGGTCATGAACCCATGCGACTAGGCATAGAATTTCTTGAGTTGATCCAAGTTGGTTAAATTATGGAAGCCGTTACCGTCCATGTCTACCAATTGTGCCGCTCCGCCAGACAGGATGGCTTTAACAATGTACGGGCCTGACCAGTTCGGTCTGAATTTTTCTCTTGGATCTAACACATTTTTACGAAGTGCCTTAAGCACTAGGTCACCCTCTTTGATATTTCTGGTCTTGACTTTTTTTATTAAAATGTCGTGCCATACACCGTTGGTAGGTTTGGACATGATGCAAAGCTGCCAAGCGTTTTTCATCAAGCAAGACCAATTCGTCGTATCTTGCTCTAATCCACTCGACTTCATCTAGTTGGCTTTCCAATGCGATTCGAAGAGAAGGTATTTCGAGCTCGATTGGTTGTACAGCTTCAACTCCATAGACCAAAGAGAAAGGGGTAGCCCCTGTCGATGTACGAACAGAGGTTCGATAACCCCAAAGGGCGAAATGTAGCTTACTTGGCCAATCCTTGTAATTTTCTGTCATCTTTTCGATGATAGTTTTCACATTTTTGTTGGCCGATTCGACTGCTCCATTTGTTTGTGGTCTGTAAGGTGATGATCGGTGATGTTTGATATGATATTTCTGTAATAATTCCGCGCATTTGGCTTGGAAATGTGTTCCATTATCACTGATCATCTCATGTGGTACCCCATAGCGGCATATGATATTTTTCTCAATGAATTGAGCTACGTGTTTTGCCGTCAGCTTGGCATATGAGGCAGCCTCGACCCATTTGGTGAAGTAGTCGATTGCTACGAGAATGAACTCATGCCCCCCTTGTCCTAGTGGCGTTATTTTTCCAATGATGTCAATGCCCCAAGTGGAGAAAGGCCATGGAGAAGTATACGTGTAGAGAAGCGAAGGTGGAACATGCTGTAAGTTTGCGTAGATTTGACACTTCATACATTTCTTGACGTATTCGTGACAATCTCTCTCCTTAGTAGTCCAATAGTAACCTTGTCGTTGAATCTTTTGGACTAACATCTTTGCATTCATGTGAGTTCCACATATACCAGCATGAAGGTTTTCCATGGTTTTATGTGCTTATTTCTTGGCTATACATAAGAGATTTCTTCCCATTGCAGTTCTCTTGTGGAGCTCTCCCCTGATGAGCACATACTGTGAGGCCAGGAGCCTCAAAGCACGGCGTGCCCTTTTATCAGTATTAGGAGGGTATTCTCCTTTTGTCACATAATTAAGGATGTCTGTATACCATGGCTCTTCATCTTCTTGCTGTGGTTCCTATTCATCGTCAAGTGCATGAACATAAGCTGGCTCATATCTTCTTTCTATAGTCAGTGGCATTCTGATTGTGTCAGCTGGAATTCGCACCATTGATGCTAATCTAGCTAGTGCGTCGGCGAACTGGTTTTCTTCTCTTGGCAAATACGTATATTCCACTTCATCTAGTTGCTCCGTGAGAGTTTCTAAATGAGCTTGATACGTAGCGAGACTTTCACTTCTCACTTTCCATCTCTTGGAGATTTGGTTAATGATTAGTGAAGAATCACCGTAGATTTTGAGTTTCTTAATTCCCAAGGCGACAACTGTTTCTAACCCCAAAATGCATGCTTCATATTCTGCGGCATTGTTGGTGACATCAAAGTCGAGCTTCATGGAAATTGGGATGTGCTCTTCATTGGGTAATACGAGCAAGACTCCTACACCACATCCCTTTTGGTTTGAAGCTCCATAGAAATAGAGCGTCCAGCTATCATCTTCAGTCATGAGTAAATCTTCGTCAGGGAAATCGTACTCATCTTCTTCTTTTTCAGCTTCTTCTAGCGGAAAGTCTGCTAAGAAGTCAGAAACTGCAGAACCTTTAATGGCTTTTTGTGGCACAAATCTCAAGTCAAATTGAGCCAGATTGACTATCCACCTTGATAATCTGCCGTTGAGCGTTGCTTTCTCGAACAAGTATTTGAGAGGGTCCATCTTGGACACGACATGCACTGTATGAGTGAGCATGTAATGTCTTAGTTTCTGTGCGGCCCATACAAGTGCGAGACACAACTTCTCAAGTGGTGTGTATCGCGTCTCATATACTTGAAGTTTCTTGCTCAAGTAATAGATTGCATTCTCCTTGTTCTCGATCTCTTGTGCTAGCATTGCCCCCATCGTTTCTCTTGTGACGGTAAGGTTGAGTCGAAGAGGAAAGTCAGGTATTGCTAATGCTAGCACGGGTGGGTTTGCCAAATACTCTTTGATTTAGTCGAAAGCCTTTTAGCAATCATCATCCCATGTGACTGGGACATTCTTCTTAAGCTTCTTGAATATAGGTTCACATATCGCTGTGAGCTTTGATATGAACCTACTTATATACTGCAACCTTCCAATGAAGCCTCGAATCTCCTTCTCATTTTTGGGTGGTGGCATGGCCATGATCGCTTTTACTTTTGAAGGATCTATTTCAATCCCTCGAGAACTAATCACATATCCAAGTAATTTGCCTGACGTGACTCCGAAGGCACATTTTGCTGGATTTAATCTCATTTTGTACTTACGGAGTCTTTCAAAAAACTTGCGAAGTGCAACAATATGGCCTGGGCGATCTTTAGACTTAAAGATCATATCATCGACATAGACCTCCACCTCTTTGTGCATCATGTCATGTAACAATGCTGTAGCTGCTCTTTGGTAGGTGGCACCCTCGTTTTTCAACCCGAATGGCATTACCGTATAGCAATATGTACCCCATTGCGTGATGAATGTGGTTTTCTCCATGTCTTCTTTGGCCATCAATACCTGATTATATCCGGCGTAACCATCCATGAATGAAAGGAGTGCATGGTTTGCTGTATTATCGACCAGAATGTCAATGTGAGGTAGAGGTAACCAATCTTTTGGGCTTGCTTTATTGAGATCCTTGTAATCAACACACATTCTGACTCTTCCATCCTTCTTTGGAACTGGAACCACATTTGCTATCCATTCCGGATACTTGGATACTCTGATGAAACCTGCGGCCAATTGCTTCCTGATTTCTTCCTTGATTTTGAGAGCCACATCTGGTTTCATTCGGCGCAGCTTTTGTTTGATAGGTTTCATACCTGGAATGAGTGGTATCGTATGCTGAGCTATATCCCTGTCAATTCCTGGCATATCTTGGTATGACCAAGCAAATACATCAACAAATTCACTAAGCGAATTTATTAGCTCTTTGCGTTCATCTTGACTTAGTGTTAATCCAATTTTTACTTCTTTAACAGTCGTATCATTGGAAATGTTAACTGTTTCTGTATCTTCAATAATTGTTGTTTTATTTTCGTGTTCTTCCATTGCTTTTATTATTTCTTTGTCATTTTTATCACTAGCAAAGTAATATTGATCAGGGCTAGGGGAATGGCACGCATCGTAAGCAAAGGTACTCATTTTATTGAATTCATTGGCTAATACATCAAGAGAGGCAAGGTCGGCTGCGACCTCACCAGAATTATTAGGACTAGAAAGAGAGGACTCAACAAGAGACTCAGGGTTGAACTCTATAGCAGAAAGAGGGTCAGCCTCACACTCTAAGGACTCGTCTAAAGACTTAGACTCAGACTCGGCCTCGAACCCAGACGACTCAGACTCATCAAACATAGGACCCTCGCCAGCGGTTATTTCCAACTTCTCTCCACTCGGCGTAGTGATCCTCAATGTCTTGCGCCATCCCCTTGAAATGTTGTCAGCTTGGACAATTAACTCGGAGGGGTCAAAATCCTTGTTTGCTATGACAGCTTGAACGAGCTCGGAGTTATCATTGCAGACCGGCTTGGATTCATTTTTCTCCATTCCAAAAAGAAGGTTGATTCCCAGATCATCAGAGTTCAGGCTAGCTGGCTTCTCGGCTGTGGAGAGCTCTTCGTATTCATCGATAAAGTCACAATCGAGGAACACCTCGAATCCCGGTTCACGGATCCCATTATGGACAAATGGTTCAGGGAATTCATAGCATGGGAAGTCTTCCCCTTCTTTGATGTACTGGCCATTGAGGGTGAACGGATATGGATCCATGGCCATTTTCGTCTTCGTGATTCGAGCGTTATTGCAAGCCTTCATTTTCAATGCAGCTCGTTTCAGATCTTCTTTTGTTGTCTTGAATCCCAAGCCGAAAGTATCCTTCTTGAGCGCACCAGGATGGCCCCAAGATTCAGCCATTTTCTTCTTGAGTCCAAGGGTCATTCCAGGGAAATGACCTTGCTTCTTCAGAATGGCATTGATACTGGTGTTTGAATAGGGATCGAAGTCGAGATGGCACTTTTCCTCATCTTCGATCACGAGAACATCATCTAGTGAAAACCCCTAAAGATCTTCATCTTCTTCGTCATTTTCAACATGGACGATAGGAGTATCAATAACTTGAATGAGCATAGGAGAAGCATCGATAGTAATCAGAACCCCTCCAACTATGGCTTTCACTTTCTGGTGAAGCGATGACGGAATCGCCTTTAGCTCATGAAGCCAAGGGCATCCTAACAACAGATTGAAAGAGGCCTTAATGTTTACCACCTGAAATTTGGTGCGACGTTCAATGGCCCCAGTAGTTATATTCAGTATGATAGTACCCACGACTTGACGGCGAGTATTATCGTAAGCTCGAATCCCTTGAGTGGAGGGAGTCAATTCTTCATTCTTTATACCCAACTTCTTTGCAGTACGGAGTGGGCACACATTGATTGCAGAGCCATTATCAACCAGGCTCATGGGAACATTCATTTGCCTACACACTAAAGTGAGGTGTAAGGCCTTATTATGTTGGTCCCCTTCCGGGGGTAGATCCTTATCAGAAAAGGAAATCAGATTGCTAGTATTCGGCAGCTCAGTAGTGAGAAAGTTGACCAATCCTTGAGGAGTCATGTCATCATCGACTCCTATTTTCACCAGAGCATTCATCACAGCCTTTCGATGCTCGTGGGAAGTGGCCAAAAGCTTCCATACATTCATCTCCACCTTAGTCTTTTGCAGTTGTTTGACCACATCGCTATTCACAGGGTCGATGGGATCAACTATCGGATGTTATTGTGGTGGAGGTGGGTTAGGTTGTTGCAACCGTCCACTTCTGGTGAGAACCTTGACCTCAAAGTCCCCCGAAACATCTTCACTGGTGCCGAGAGATGAACAGGCTATGTCTTTGAGATAGACGTCTTCATCATCACTATCCCAGATCCCATTCACTTCTTCAGTACTTGAGATAAATACAACTTCCGGCAGAGGTTCATTCACAGGTTGAATGAGTATTGACGGATCAAAGGAGACTTCATCTTCCATGATAGCCAAAGCATCAGAAAGAGGACTTGTTTGAATGTTAGGCTTCTTGCCCCCTGGAGGGACAGGAAGTTGGTTAGCATCAATCAGGTCTTGGATTGCATCTTTCAGCCTCCAACACTTCTCAGTGTTATGACCCTTGCCTTGATGAAACTTGCAATAAGCATTGGGGTCATAGCTAGCGGTCCTATTCTCAGGTCGAGGTTCTGGAAATGGTCCGATTGGCATAATCAGTCCCTGACCATGCAAACGGTCATAAGCAGCATCATAAGTCATTCCCAAAGGTGTATAAACCCTCCTTTGCCTTTGGAATCTTTGAGGAGGAGCATTAAGGGCCAGCACATCATTGACGTTGATATTGTTGGTAGCATTATTGGGCTTAGAAGACGAAGAAGAAGGAGTGTCGTTCTTCTTGTTTTTCCAAGTGTTGTTGTTATTGTTGCTACCAACAGACTTCATCAGTTCATCTTCGATATTGATTCCAATATCGTATACAGCTTCAAAGGTACTTAGGGGCAGAAACTTCAAGTGTTGCTTGTACTTATGAGTCAGATTGGCAATGAACAAGCGAACCATTTCCTTCTCCTTGGGAGGATCCATCAGGAGCGCAACTGTTTCTCTCCACCTGCTTAAGTAAGTGGTGAAGCCTTCATTCTCTTTCTGTTTGAGAATGGAGAGTTCACGTTCAGAAGTCTTGGCTTGGATGTTACACTTGTACCGATTCATAAAGCTTTCAGCAACATCCTCCCAAGTCGCGACATGCTTGGATTCCAAAGAATACAACCACTGTTGACAGGCATGCTCTAAGGAAAGAGGAAACACCGTAAGGAAGAGTGTCACGTCTACTCCCTTAAGAGCCATAGTTGCAGAAAAAGCCTTCAAATGGAAAAGCGGATTATCAGTAGGCTTGAATTTGGGAATGTCAGCAGTGGAAAACTTCTCAGGAAGCTTCTCTCTTATGGACGAAGAGGTGACAGGCTGTTCCACATAAGTGAACTCTTCAGAAATCTTGCTCATCTGTTCCTTAATCTTGTCCATTGCAACAGTAGTGACATTGTTTTGATTGTCTTGCTCTACAGTGCTGACTTTAGTGGTGAGTGTCTGCATCATGTCAGACAATCTTCCGATTGTCCTGTTGAGGTTCTCAATGTCTTCCTTAGTGGCCATTGGTTGAAAGTAGACTAGAGATGGATCTTGTGGAGATGATTGAGGTGGTTTCCTTGTACGCCTATTTGGTATAAGAGGTTGTTGAGGTATGGACTCGAACCGTAACAATCTACCCCTGCTTCTTGTCCAAGTGCTGTGACACCGAAACAAACACACCTTTAATGACCAAACTTAACCTTAACCTATCCGGATTAAAAAAAGAAATTTTGTTTTTTTTAATTAAAAATTTTGAAACTCTACTTATTATTATTTTTTTTTTAAAAAAAACATGGGAGGATACCATCCGACTTACTCCAAATAAAAACGACACAAAAACGAGACATCCCTAAAATACGGTCAAAAAGTGGTGCACGACTTAAAGCAAAAAAGTGTGTGAACACGACATGTGAGTGATTAAGTGAGGTTATGGACGCGTGTTTTGACCGTACAACTAGACACGACACAAAACTGGACACAACATTCGCACAAAAATCGAAAAAAGGACTGACATGACATTTTTCTGGGCACCGTGTCACGGTACAGATTGTCGTGACACGATGCAGTCTACCGTCAGACGGCAGGCAGCACCGTGTCACGGCACTGTTCACCGTGGCACGGCAGAAAATGTCGTGACACGGTGCGCAGTTCCAGGTTAGTTTTGTGATTTTTCCAAATTTTAACCGATTTTAGGTCCGTACTAATTACTATGTGAGAATAAAAACCCTCGGTCATGGGTTAAACAAAAGAGCAAACACATAAAGGTTAGCATCAAACAACCACATAGCATTTAGGCACGATGATGTAAAAAAAAGTTCGCAACCTAGAGTCGAGATCTATGTTCAGCTATTGGTCAAGCTTTGGGTGTCAAAAGGGTACCATGGTTAAGAGTTTGGACGCGTTAGCAAGGCAGCCTCCCTTGAGGGTGTATGCTAACGGGCGGCTCCGCGAGTTCGTGATGAAATCGAACTCGACTCCATGGTTTGGGTGGATTTAATAACTCGGATGAACCCTTATTGCCATGAGCGTTTTTGGGTCGATAGAGCTTAAATCCCCCGGGGCTAAGACGCATGTAGAACACATACGTTTTTTCAGAAAAATCGAAGGAAGTCGACTGGGAGGAAAGAAAATAAGCCACCGGGCTGATTTTAGGACTGCCGTGACACGGCAGAAATTCCCGTGTCACGGTACTGTACACCGTCAGACGGTGCACTGTACCGTGACACGACAGATACGGCAGATTCTGCCGTGGCACGGCAGTCAGAAAATCTGACTGGTGCCCTGTTTTCCTTCGCGCGCAACCAAGTTATCCAATTTTTCCTACGGGACAGACCTGAACGCGACGTTAAAACGTCTATGTAGATGCAAAAATGCCAAATTAATCACAGGAATATTTTTTCAAGAATCTTTCAAGTCTCATCCACTCATCTTAATTAAATACCGATCACTCAAATCGATAAATAATTAAGAATCCTCCCCAGTGGAGTCGCCAAATTGTAGGCGTCGTTTGATGTGCGCCTACGTTAAAAGCATGTGGTGAATATGCTTGGCACTCATAGGAAGTGGGAATTGACATTACGATTAGGGACAAATAAAGTAGGGAGCCGCAACAAGTTTTTAAGGAACTTGTAAACCGTTCACGGATCATAAAAAGGCAACCACGATAAGGGACAACGATAGGCAACAACGATTGACCCGTGAAGGTTACACCCCATTCATAATCCATGAGATTACTAACTCCATATGGTTCGGAACCACGAAAGGAGGATCGGGGATGATGGTACAAAGTGAGTCATGGAGTCACATTCGCCCGTATTGGCCTCTACTCGATTCTTATAGTGAAAAGCATTCCTGTGATCTCAAAGGCATACAAACAATAATTCAATTTGCTCCAAACTGTTATTTAACTAAATTGGTTTAAGATTAATGCACACATAATTCTAAAAATTTGGTGATCACTTCAATTAATAATAAGATTAAAAAGGATCCTAAACCGGTTATCCAAATTATCTTATTAGGCGTGATTTTCAATTACATATTCCCTTTAAACATGCAATATGGTGATCATAACAACAATATAATAGAACAATATTAATATTAGAACCAATTTAATCACAATTCCAACAACATAAAATCGTTAGAAAAATAATAAAAACAAAAGGAGCATGATCCTTACTTTGATTCTGTTTGTTTGCAACTACTAAATAATAAACGAGTTAGTAACTTCAAGGAAATAAAATAAACAATAACTAAATTAAATTAAATGAAATAAAGTTGTTTTTTGGGGCCAAACCCTCAAACAGTTCTACCTTTCACGCCTTGGCTTAAGGACAGAACCTCGAGTAAAATATGGACTCCTTTGAGTGTTTGAAGAAGGAATTTTGAAGTGAAAAGGGTAGGCTAGTGTTTAGGTTAATAGCATAGAAGAGAGAAAATAAAAATAATAAAATTCTCGGTGCCCCGTACATCAGAAATGAGGGGGTATTTATAGGGAAAATGTGCTGAGGGAGCACACGGAACCCTAAAATGATAAAAACCCTAAAAAAGTATCTCGTGACACGGTCAGACTGTACCGTGACACGGGAAGATCCACCGTCAGACGATACACTTTCCCGTGACACGGTACACTTTTGGAGTGTCGCGGGAAATTTTCAGAAAACGGGATGAAAAACGCGTTAAGGGTTTACGCGGAAAGGACACGGAATGTCTTATGTCACGGCAGACCTCCCGTGTCACGGGAAGTCCCACCGTCAGACGGGAAGGATTCCCGTGGCACGGAGGCAGTCTGCCGTGGCGCGGGAACTTCCAGTCCATTTTCCGTCTAAATTCATTTTTAACCCTAACTTCTTTCGGATTTTTAAGTGCCGATTGATAATTTCGGGCTTTTTCTGGCTTTTATTATTCGGGCTAAAATAAGAAAATAATTAAATAAAAATAAATAAACAGTTTGGGCCAAAAATAAGTAATAAAACAATAAAATAAAAAAAAAGGTTTGGACTTAAAATAAGTTGGGCTGAAATTAAAACTATGTTTTTACCAAACATCAAGACTAACCCATGGACCTTTCAAAAGTATGGATTTAATAAAATACGATTTTTTAAGCACTCTCGGGATTAAATACTAAACCCGACCAATAGTGGCAGTGAAAGGTTATTTATCATCGGGTTTGGTTTTGGGGAGACATTTTTAGGTGTCTACACTTGTCCATATTAAACTACAGAAGACATAAAAAAAAACGAAAGAAAATAAAGTTGTCCATACAATACACCAGACAAAAGAAAATATGTAATATCCTTACTGGCAAAATGATAAAGCCAAACTGAAAAAAAACAGGGGTAACATCACATCTTCACTGATCAGCAACATCAGCATCTTCACTGCCACCTTCCACCACACTTTTTCCTTCTTCATTGGTGGCTTTCTTCTCAGAGTCAGTAGGCTCATTTGAACCTTCAGGTGGAACTTCATCTTTCTCAAGTGCATTGTCCTCGGCTTTGTCAACCTCGAGGCTCTCAATTTCCTTTTCAGGCACTTCTTCAGCTGGAACTTCAATTGATGATGTTACCCGGGAAATGACATATTCAATGCTCATCTGATTTATTACATCTCCCTCCCCCATCAGTACAACATCAAGGAGTTTCCTTTTTTCTTCACTGTCATCCTTCTTCCCCTTCTGTTTTTTCCCCTCGGTTTCCCCAGTGTTTTTTTCCTTCACACTCTTTGATTTTTTTTTGTTTGTTTTTCATCAACTTCATCCCCAACTCCACTGTCTTCATACAGTGTCTTCTTTCTCACCTTCCCTCTTGTTTCAGGCACTGTTTTTTGAACTTCTTTAACATTTTTATTCGTCCTTCCTTTCGACACAGTCTTCTTCTCTTTTTTAGCCTCCTCTTCAACCTCGTCATCTTCACTTTCTTCATCTGCCTCCTTCACGGCCTTCTTCCCCTTGCCTTTTTTTTTGTTGCTCTTCTTCCTCACTCTCATCATCAAGTGCCTCCTTAATGGCCTTCTTCCCCTTTCCTTTTTTTTTTTTATTTTTTTTCTTCCTCACTTTCATCATCATCATCTGCAAAATCATCCACACTGGTATCCTCCTCATCTTCATAATCACTTTCACTTTCACTTTCACTTTCTGCTTTTTTTCCTTTCCCCCTCCCTTTCTTTTTCAACTTCTTTTCATCAACAGGTTCTTCGGTTGCCTCGTGCAAATATGCTATATAACTCCCCAACAGCCTCCACATTTGATTCGTGGCTGAACCCCATCTATCAATCTTATCCTGAATTAAGTGAAACCCCTTCTCGACAATCTCTTGAAATAGTGGTGGAACCTTTCCAACAATTTCTGCTTTGTCCCTGTCGATCACCCCCATTAACTGCATTGCACACAAAAATTAGTGTACAATATAAACAAACATAATATAAACAAACATGTTATAAACAAAGATATTAGAAATTACTTTATTTGTGTTGTAGCCATCCTTCAAACCGCTGATTAAGTCATGCAGTTTCTTCATGTTCGCATCACTCCAATCCCTAATCCGAGGTAAATCATACTTCCAAATGTTATAAAGTCCATCTCTAGGTGAAAACTCACAAAATATTGTCTGCATCAAGAATAACAATCACACTTTGATTTTGGCTTTACACAAGAGATCTATTGAAATTCATTACATAGGTAATCACCGAAACTTACTTATAGTAATACATGATATCAGACAGTACATGTTATACTAGGATTTTTAAATAATAATGTTACTGGTAATCATTTAAGTCAGAAAGTGGCATTACCTAACGCTGTGAATACAGGACATTCAAAATTTATTTACTTTGGTAATCATCAACTACAACATAGGTGTGTACACAACAAATATTTCACATAGTGCACCAGTAATCCTCAAAACAAATTTAAGTTGTCTTACTGGTAATCAAATAAATGTATCATTTGTCATTGCCTAAAACATAATTTACATTACTCTAAAGGTTAATATTTACTCTAGAAACAACAGCTACAACATCAGTGTAAACAATGAATATTTTATGCAGGGCATAGGTAATACCTATATATATAATATGTAAATACAATTTATACATATATTATATGGAATAGTGCGATTTACAGCAAAATAATCTTTAAGTAACCAACATATTTATCATTTGTCATTACCTAACATATAAAATACAGGACAATACACCTATATTTACTATTGTAATCTTTGACTATAACATTTGACATAACCTAACTACACATTTGGTGCGAAACAGAACAAGAACAATTTGATTTATTTATTTTTAATTTGTAAAAAATATGATAAAGATAAATGTTAACAATTAAAATTAGCTTACCATCAAGAGCAAGGAACACCCTCCCAAATGTGTAGGTTTCTCCTTGGCCTTGAATTCAATATAGCATCTACCGAACTATCAAGCACAAACTTTGCGAAATTCCAATGCTTTATACAATCTAGTTCGACAACAAGATGAAGCCATCCCATTTTTGGCTTTTCCTCAACGCTTGGGCATATTAGTGCAGTCATGACAAAAACCATAAACATACGTTCAAATTGTGGATCGTCATACGCAATTTTCCTTAGTTCGGATGCCATGCCTTGGACTTTCAATTCTGTAAACCTCAAAAGCTTTTCATCAATGGCATTCACATCGGCTAACTCCGCACTATCAATATCAAAGCCATGATCTTTAAAACCCAACAGGTACTCAACATGGGTGTTTGTGATCTGTATTTTATCACCATAAACCCCTAATGTTCTTGTTGACGGATCAAAGTGGTCTATAACCCACTTGCACATAGTCTTTCTCGTTGTCTTAGTGATGTAGTGCAACAGAAACCCAAAACCCATAGCCTCTATTTTATCTTTTTTGTCTCCTGGAAATCCTTTTACTAATGACACAAATGCTTCTAGTTGACACAATGGATTCCAAGGTACCTACATACATACAATTTTAACTTTGAAATTATAACTTTGAAATTAATGAACATTATAAAAATAACAACATTAAACCAAAAGTATATAAATTTATTTATACTGTCGTTGTTGTTGTTGTCGAACCTCGTTTGGGGAATGACCTCAAGGGTTTTTCTGCAGGTGCAGATGGTTCTGACTTCTTTTTCCTTGTAGACATGTTTGCCTTAACTAATGTTCCACAAACAAATTTTCACAAAATCATTCACTAACATCTAATTAGCATACAAACAGAGTGATGAACTACACAATTAAGTATCATATCACAATTACGAAAATCAATTTCATACTTATAGTTGTCAAAATAACCAATTGCATGTAAATTTAAATCTTCACAAACGCAATTATAACTAACTGTGATTATAATTTTACAAAAAAAAAATTAAAAAATAAATACGGAGTACGAAATAAATAAAACAGATCAACCCCTAAAAAAAAATCCAAAAGAATCAATAATTAAACTAGTTTGCAAATTATATATAAACAAAAAAATAGAACAACCCCACAAAAAAACCCAAATGGAATGATTATAAAAAATCCTAGAACCCAATTAAACAGGCGGTAATTAAATTCGTTCTACAAAAAAACAAAGCAGTTATATGTTAAATTACTCTAGTTTCCAAAATGGGTAGTAAAAAAAAATTAAAAAAAAATTTCAAAAACAAAAATTATAGGCACAAAATAAACAAATTTCCATCCAAATGTATACAAAAATTAGAGTAAAATTAGTCAATGTCACTCACAATGTAAACGAGTGTAGTTCCTTAGTTATTATTGATGTCGCAATCGTTGCCTTCTTCACCGAGTTTAGACTTGTAGTGTGATGTTGTGTGTTTTTTTAGAGGGAATTCTAGAGAGAGAAAGATATTAATGGAGAGATATATATTAGAATGAATAGTAACCGACATATTTACTTGATTAAAGGTAAAAAAGTGACGGTTGAAATTGATTTTGTTTTAAATTTTTTTTTATTTTTTATTTGGCAACTACATGAACGAAAAAACCGGAATACCCTTTTGTGTATTTGTGCACTTCAATATTTTTTTGTTATTTGTTTTTTTAATTAATTAATTTATTTATTTATTGGGTAAAGATTTAGTTGTAATTCTAGTTTTTTGGAAATATTACCAACAAATAAAGATTCTTTAATATTTTTATTTCAAATATACAGTAAGTATATTCAAGTAATCCATAATACTATTCCTCAAAAAATATTTTCACATAATACTATTTATTTATTTTTCTATAAATAATTTCATAATATACTTTATTTTATCTAAACCTGTGCTTTGTTAAAAAAAAGTGTTATTACCAAAGGGAAAATTTACAGTGGAAGACATAGGTAATACAACACCTATATATATGTCATTGCCAATATAATAAAAAAAAGGTTGTAAGAGTAATGCGATACTGAATAGATTAACTAAATATTGATGATAATGTAATAACATTGAAATATTAATGTCAATGCAAAATGTGCTATATAAGGTATTCAAACAGTAAAATTATAAATAATAGCATCCAAAAGCAATTCCCAGTGTTATTACCAAAAAAAATAAAGCTCACAGTTTGCAATATCATATAATCTTATAGGTAAATACCTATTATAACTTCATTACATTAAACCAATCAACCACCTTTTCAAAAACTGCAAAGTCTTAATACAAAATTAAAACAAACTATGGCATCTAAAAATCCGTATTTGGGTCTCAATCGAAGATGGTGGGAAACTTTTCAAATGCACTGACTTCATAACAATCTGTCGCGTTTGCTGCATCGCCAGTATTGTATGTCCTTGGCATGAAGTTTTTCAATAGCTCAACGAAACCACCACTTTTGACCGGTGACGTTTTTGTTTCAGAAGTTGCTGCAGCTTTATGAACCACATGAGTGATATCATGAACATCACGACCAATTTGAATGCCCTGGACTATATTATCATTCCCAGTGGTTTTGACTTCACTCTTTTTTGGTCTACCCCTGCCTTTTCCTTTATTAACCTTTTGGTCTTTTATGATGTCCTTTTCCTTGGGATTTATTTTCTCATTTTCAATTTCCAACAGCATTTTTGCTAACTTGTCTCTCACCCAAGTTGATCGATCATACGATGAAGAAACCATTCTACAAAGCTGTGCACTTAATCCAGTGAGGAATGCATAACGTCCATTTGCTGATGCCTGGTCGTTTCTCTTCTAAAAATCATGCTCCTTGTATGTATTCTGCAAATGCACCTTGGCTCTGATTGTCCACCTACGAAGAATACAACCGGATGGTATCTCAACCATTCCTTTGAACATCATTACTGCAAACATATGTCGACATGGTAAACCAATGGAGTTGTACTTCATACAACAACAAACCATTTGTTGCAGTTTCTGGTTGTAACACACAACGTAATTGCAATCTTTGTTTACACAGTCGTTTAACCAAAAAGTGGTTGAAGCCCCATCACGATGTCCTTTTTCTTCCTTAGTCTTGGTCACAATGTGTCCTGATTCAAAACTTAAATCCTTCAAAAACAAATTGTACACGTTCCTTGTGTAGGTTCGTGTTGCTTGTGTCTTAATTTCAGGCAAGACCCCAGTTATTACTGGAAATGTATGTGTTGAGATGTAATCATCTTTATCTTCTTCAAATCGTATATGCTCAAGGACTTGGTCATACAACTCCACAAAACGATAAAACATTATTTTTGATGTTATAACCGTTTTCAATGTACTATTCATGGACTCACATCTTTGGGTGCTTCTCATGCCTGCATACAAATGTGTATTAACTAATACTGTACTCAATAATATCACATATATATTCGAATACAATTAAATATTTGGAATACCACTTAGGTTTACTAAGGATTACATATGCAACTAATGATCGGAAAATATTTAATATAATGATCCATTACTGTACTATAGATTACATTAAACACAACAATTAATACTTATTTGCTTATTCAGATGAATTCATATAACCAAAGTGTTATTTGGGTGATATAGGTAATGACCAAACACTGATAAACATAATAAGCGCTATCAAATTTAAATATGTAATGATAGAATATGATATATGTAATTACATCAATATCTAAAATGTACTTACCTGCATAAAATTGTCCCACCATAAAAGCCTCCGCCCATTTTTCCTTATTACTGTACAGCTCTTGTGCCCACTTTTTATCTCTCACTGCATCGTATGCTTTCATTAAGTCTTCCCAAGCCTCTTCAAACTCAGCCGGTGTACGAGCACCGTCTACACATTTCATAAAACCACTACAAAACCGTTTGTTTGTGTGGCCCTTGATGTTGCGCATAAGATGCCACAGACATAACCTATGATGTGCATGTGGGAAAACTGCTTTAATAGCTAAAGCCATAGCCTTGTCCCCATCTGTGACAATGGTATATGGAGCAACATTGCCACATGCCTCTTTTAATTGTTCTAACACCCATATGTATATGTCAGTTGTTTCGTTTGCAATCAACGCAACACCTAAGGGTACAGTCTTCCTATGATGATTTACTCCAACAACAACAACGAATGGTTTCTGGTATGCGTTGACTTTGTAAGTTGTGTCAAACGCTATTACCTTCCCGAAAGCCTTGTAATCTGATTGGCATATTCCATCACACCAAAACATTTTGTCAATCCCATCGTGGTCATCTCGTGTGTATCTAAGAAAAAAAGATGGATCCGAGGCTGTTTTTCCAAGTAAATAAGCCAACACGGTTTCTGTATCTCCGTCCTTTATTTCTTCTCTTTTAAACTTTTCACAGGTGTTGTACAAGTCTTTCTTTAGGAATCCTACTTCCCGTATTCCCCCAGCACTCTGTGCCAAATTCCTCATTGTGATGGACGGTTTCACTCCAGAGTTCATTAAGGCTTTAATACGAATCTTATCACCATCGGTGACTTCTCTATGGCTCCTGCAATAAAATTTAAACACTAAATAAAGTATAAATAATTTAAAATATAGCCCAATTGGATATCTAAGATCTTTTTTTGGTTTAAGTTATTTTAAAAAGCTGACCTTTCGAAATACATCTGATTCATAGGAATCAGGTCATGGCCATTGTGCTCAGGTACAAAATCCTTCACGTACCATGAATCGGATCTGTGATCCCATTTGAAACTGATTGATGCGTTGCAACCACACCGTGTTACTGCCTTTTCCCTACGCTTCCTATCTGGTCTATTCAAATGTTTGTCTTCTCGAAACCCTTCCCTATTACACCAAAGCTTTTGGGAAGTTGGATGACCGTCAATTTTGCTTCTTGTTGTATGCTTGCGACGGATTCCAAACCCTTTCACCTTAGCGTACATCCTATAGAATTGAATACACGTGCAGTGGCTTCTAAAGGACAGTTGTTTCATTTCTGATAAAGTAAAGTCTTCTAGCTTCTTCCCAAGTTTTTCCCAAACGTCAGGGTCTAGAAAATTTGAAGGAATCTCATCAGTGTCAGTGTCCGTGTCAACATCACTTTCAATTCCGTTGTCACTGTCCTGTATCAAACGAAATATTTGGAAATGTAACTTTATATGTAATGTCCTATTTGAGATAATTATAATACAAATAAATTAGACAAATTAGTACCTCTCTATCATCCTTAGTTTTCGCTTGATTTTTAAGCTTGTCATATGAGCAATGTAAAAAAAAAAAAACAATTAGCAATAATAAATCATTAAACTCTATAAATTAATAAAAAAAAATAATAATGTTTATATAAATTGAAATTGTTTAACAAATAAACATTGAAAAAATGTTACCAACCTCAGATTCAAAACATTCAGTTTGTTCCATATTATTAATTTGTGTATCCACCACTTCTTCTCCTCCGGACTCCATTTTTTTCGATTACAGAAAGCCCTTATGTGATAAAAAAAATATTTATATTCTATGGTGGAATAAAGAATAAAATATTTAGATATTCTTTTTTTAAACAATAATAATAATATATAGATACAATTTTAGTTTATTTTAAAAATATTGTTACCTAATCTTTCGTTTGATAAGTTATGGAATTAAAGATATGGAATTACACAGTTACCTTATTATTCTGAGTATGTCTCCTAATATATCACATTTTTTGGAAACCTTAGTTTTGTTAACTTAAAATTAGGAAATTTCAGTACATAATCTCAATTTTTTTTAAAAAAAAAAAACTGTTTGTTAAGTCATGACTCTTTTTTTTTCGGATAACAAGAACTAACTACATTAATTAAATAAAAAGTTATTGTGCTGAATATACGTTATTTACTAGACTACAATTTAGGGCTATGTATCTTATTGACATAGTAGTAATTGTCAGGTCAAGAAAAAATAATTAATACTCCGTAATAAATTAGATGAACTATGTGACATTGTAATTTAGGTAATATCACATAAAAATTTTGGTCATCACCAAAATTTATATATTCTGTTGTTTTAAAAAAAATAAATAATTTATATTTTACAATTTTAGTTTATTTCAAAATGATTGTTACAAAATCTTTAGTTTGATAAGTCAAAGGATTAAAGATATGGAATCACATAATTATCTTATTTATTTTGCGCATTACTCCTAATATATAGCATGTTATGGAACCTTATTAGCTTTGTTAACGTAAAATTAGGAAATTTCAGTACATAATCTTAAATTTTTTAAAAAAAAAAAAACTGTTTGTTAAGTCATGACTCTTTTTTTTCGGATAACAAGAACTAACTACATTGATTAAATAAAAAGTTATTGTGCTTTGTGCTGAATATACGTTATTTACTAGACTACAATTTAGGGCTATGTATCTTATTGACATAGTAGTAATTGTCAGGTCAAGAAAAAATAATTAATACTCCGTAATAAATTAGATGAACTATGTGACATTGTAATTTAGGTAATATCACATAAAAATTTTGGTCATCACCAAAATTTATATATTCTGTTTTTTTACCAAAATAATAATTAAAATATATTTTACAATTTTAGTTTATTTCAAAATGATTGTTACAAAATCTTTAGTTTGATAAGTCAAAGGATTAAAGATATGGAATCACATAGTTATCTTATTTATTCTTCGCATTACTCCTAATATATAGCATTTTATGGAACCTTATTAGCTTTGTTAACTTAAAATTAGGATATATCATTATAGAATCTCAAATTTTTGACTTAAAAAAAAATAACGGAAATAAAACTGTTTGATAAGTCATGAAACCTTATTTTTCGGATAATAAAAACTAACTACATTGATTACATAAAAAGTTAAAAGTTATTGCACTTAACATTCGATATTGAATAGACTTCAATTTAAGGTTATTTATATAGTTGACATAGTACTTTAGGTAATAACACATAAAATTTTTGGTCATAACCAATAATTCATTAAAAAAATTATTATTCATTAATAAAATTACATACACTTTGAAACCCTAAATAAATAGCACCAAAAAAGTTAAAGGTCACTAAGTTGTAAAAGAAAATTTAATCCTCCAACGTAAGATCAACAAAGTCAATGAATTTCGTTATCTTGGGGACTTTTTCAGGACGCTTGGTGAAGGATGTAGGTGTCCATGTTTCTTCATTTGAAACCAAATCATCAAGCGTTTCAGCAACCTCAAGAACACGCTTTCCGTTCTCATTCAATGGCATGTATTCGAACATAAAATGTTCTCTGTAGTAGGAATTGCGCTCAAGATAGAATATTTTTGTAAGAAACTCTGGCTGACCAACAACCAAACGCTTAGTTGGTGTTATACCACATTCGACAATTAGTCTTTTCATAAATATTCTAAATTGAATGAAATCTTTGGCTTGGCTGACAGCATCACCAAGTATTCCTGGAGGAGGCCCACCAACCGGATTGTCATCGTATGGCAACCCGTTGTCCATACGATAGACAATAACTTCATCGGTAAAAACCATTTCAACTGTAGGTATTTGCCCACAAGCATGCAATGTATCCCTAACTTTTTTTTCCCCAATACTATAAAGTAAGTGGGAAATGAATAAACTAAAATGAATAATGTCAAACAAATGATCAAACACTGCATCAGGATTAGGTGCCATTTCAGAATAAACTGAAAAGATAAGGGTTTTTAAAAGACAAATTTAAACCGTGAAAAGAAATATTGAAAGAGAATTCGATTGCGAGATTATGAGGATTTACAGTGGTTAATTAGCTATGAATATATAGCATACAAATGGCGCCAAAAGGTACAAGTTTTCCCTTCAAAATGTGTCACCATAATTTTAATATTTATTTCCCTCCAAATATGAACTAGTCATATATTACATTGATATGAAATTAAATAGAATAAATTGATTTACTAATAACCGAACTTCATAATTTATATTACACATACAGAATAAATTCTTGTTATAATTTTGTAAACAGTATTTTTTATCTTAATTTACTTTTTATCTATTATTCTTAGCAATCTGTTTATTTATGTTAAATATCTACTCTTTCTTTTTTTTCCTTTATGTTTATATAAATAAAGCTCCTCTCATGGAGCAACCAATGTATTTGGTATTAATCTGTAATGTATTTGGTAATTCATGACATAATTTAAGCCGAAATACAGTTAATAACTCAAGACAATGTTGTATATTTAAATAATTAATTACCTGAAATAAGATGAATAAGTAAAAACAATGGTGTATTCAACATAATATGTAATATCATAAATAAGTTTATGTTATAACCTATTTTGTTTGTTTCATTTTGTTGTGGGTTATCTGGTATATTTAATTAATTTTTTATCATTCATGTTTGTTTTAGTATTTTAAAATTATATAAAATTAAAAAATAAAACTATATCAAAGTTTCAAATTTGATTAGTTATGGTAGTATGAAATTTACTTTAATAAACATTTCTTTTTTTTTTTTTTTGATTTTCTACTTTATGTATTCCGTTTTAACTCAAATAAATCTAATATTGAATCACTTGATATATTGAATTAAATCGGTTTCACATTTTGGCGCCAAAAATGGTGTGAAAATTTATCATTTTGGCGCCATTTTTCTTATTTTATATACGTAGCTAAACCTCCAATTTAAAGCGTCACATTTACTCTCTCCCAATCTTTTACTCTTTTAGTGAATACCTACAAAATTTCTCATTATCATTTCTTTTTTTTTTCACAGAAATGCCTCCAAGTGCGGAAGCAGTCTTTGATCATGAGTATGACCAATTTGAATTTAGGTTATTTATCACTCATTTACTTTATTGTATTGGGGAAAAAAAAGATAAGTGACATATTGATTGCATGTGGGCAATTACCTACTGTTGAAATGATTTTTGCCGATGAAGTTACGGTGTATCGTATGGATAACGGAATGCCCTACGATGAAAACCCTGATGATGGGCCTCTTCCCGGAATATTGGGCGATGATGTAAGTCATGCAAAAGATTTAATCGAATTCCGCATATTTATGAAAAGACTAATCATCGTTTGTGGTGTTACACAAGCCGAGTCTTTGATTGATGATGTAACCATTTGCAAATTTCTTAAAAATATCTTTCGACTCGAGCTAAACTCTTACTACAGAGAGCAATTCATGTTCAACAAGTTGCCATTGAATGATAATGGGAAACGTGTTTTTGAGGTGGCGGAAACGCTATATGATATTGTGTTAAATGAAGAAATATGGTCGGCCGATTCCTTCACCAAACGTCCAGAAAAAGTCCCCAAGATTACCAAATATATTGATTTTGTTGATCTTACGTTGGAGGATTAGCTATATTTAATCACTTTCATTGTCGTTAATTATGGTTATGTTTTTTTTTTTTAAATGTGCGTAGTTTATTTTGGTTAAACCATTAGGGTTTTTAATGGTTGATGTTTTTATCCTATTCAATAAGTGATTACCTACTTAATTTCACTCATCTATGTCTTAATATTTTCGTAATAACATATTGTACATCTAATAATAATTCTTATTTAAAAAATAAAATTAACAATGAAATAAAAATGTGCTCTTCAAGATTGTTTTCAATGAAAGTAAATACAATTGTGATAGTTAGCCCTTAAAGTGTGCAATGTATCATTAAACTAGGCGAAATTTTAGGAGTACATTATCATCTATTTTTATGTTAATATTTTATCTTTCAATTTATTTACTATACATAATATATCAGTTATATTGCTCATTATATTTCGAAAGATTATCTTCCCATATTAATATGTAAATTGCTATAATGTTAATATTTATTTCCTTCCAAATATGAAATAGTCATATATTACATTGATATGAAATTAAATACAATAAATTGATTTACTAATAACCGAACTACGTAATTTATATTACACATTCAGAATAAATTGATTTATAATCTATGTTTTATTATTTTCGTAATAGCATAGTGTACATTTTTTATGTTGTTATCTAAAAATAATTCTAATTTAAAAAATAAAAATAGCAATGGAATAAATAAGTAACCTTCAAAATTGTTTTCAATGAAGGTAAATACAATTGCCGTCAAAAAACAAATGTAAGTAAATACAAATATGATAGTTATTTCTTAATGTGTGCCATGTATCACTAAATTAGGCGAAAATTTAGGAGTACATTATCATCTATTTTTTTGTTAAGATTATATCTTCCAATTTATTTGCTATAAATAATCTAGCAGTTATATTGCTCATTATATTATGAAAGATTATCTTCCCATATAAATATGTAAATCGCCATACTTTTATTTTTTATAAAATAAGAAAGGATCATATCACAGCACAAAATTATAGCGAAGGTGAATCAAATTCGAGAAATAGCAATATAGATAAAGATGTTATTTTGTGAATATATTTCGAATATCATATAATTTTTTTAATAGGTAATACCATATATTTGTAAAATTGGTAAATCAAATAATGGTATGTAAAAGTTATTTAAAAAATGTTTACAACTATTTTTTTAAGAGATTTTATCTTTTAATTTTATTACTATAAAAAATCTGGCAGTTTTAAAAATTAAGTTGGTTATATTGGTCATTATATTTTAAAGGATTGTCTTCCCAAATTAATAATATAAACTTTTGGTGATATAATAAAAACTGATAACTATATACTACAATAAATTTGAAATATCATATTAATGGTTGGAATACTCAGTTTAAATAATTGCTTAACAAGGAATAGGTAATTACAAAAGAACCTGTAAGTGACTGCATGTACTTCACTTAGATATTTTACTATGAACGAATTCTCTAATAAAAACTTTACTTTTATAATTATTGGAATTGACATACACATACATAGGTGATTACCGGCATTATCTGAGTTATATATGTACTTTTTTTCTGTTATTGAATTATGAACGTTTTTTTTACGTCGTTGTCTAATAATAACTCTAATTTAATAATTAAATATAATAATGGAATTAAACAGCTGTATGCAAGATTATTTCCAATTTATTTAAAAAAAAATAAAACTGATTGAGTTACCTTTTTTTTTTTTTTTTTTTTTAAGATTTTGTAATTTCAAATTATTTACTATAAATATTCAAGCAGTTATTTAAACTGAGTTTAATTTATATAGGTCATTATATTTTGAAGGATTATCTTCCAAAATAAATAAGTTTAAGGGATAGGTAAAAATAAAGATCTTATCTAATAACAATATTATATAAAAGTAGAATTATATGATGTTAGTTTTGGATATAACTCAAATATAATTTTTTGTGATTCAACATTAGCAATATAAGTAATGTCAATACAATGCATAGATCGTTGCACATTAATAGGATATTACAACTACATAACAGAAAATTACTTATAGTAATGTCATTATATTGCATTACACGTTATATATTCAAAACAATATCACAACTTCATAAAGAGAAATTCCATTTAGACATAAACAAAGTAAAGATTAATTGACATTAAGGATAGTACATCTAATTGTTACGTAGATGTTGTAAATTCAGAAGCCTGATGTAATTAGGCTTTGGCCTCTTGATTCTGTGTTCAGCGCGTTTGTCATTAAACCAAGTCCATTTACGACGTACTGCGGAATCGTTCACAAAGAAAGGTATTGCCCTACCCCATTCTCGGCAGACAAGCATGCATTGAGCAACCCTTTTTTCACTCATTTTTGACCAACTTATCTCCATCACGGACTTCACTCCACCAATGCAAGGACTTTTAGCATCTATGGGATGCACCTCATGAAATGTGCACAATTGAAACCACAATGCTTTTGGCAATGGAGGAAATGACCACTGAGGGTCTCTCATTTTATCTTCCATTATATTCTGTAGGCAATTGCAAACTTTTGTGTCTATTGGTCGGTTTTGTTCATCTATTATCCTCTTTCTTCTCAAAAGCCATTCCTCGTGAAGTGAGACATCATTTGCCTTTGGTTTTTTGTCAGGTAAGGTATTGATTCCTTCATCGGACGTTGGCCTTTTGCGTTTGTTACTAACATCCTGTCAATTACATTATGTAGAAACCAAAGTCAATGTGTTCAATGTGTGTCCACACACATTTTACAAGAGTATAAAATATGCGGCTTCACTACAATAACTCTACAATATAGGATAAATACAAATATTAATTAATTTTTTTTTAAATAAAAGATATAGAAAACAGATGATGATTTAAAAATAAAATTTAGTACTTTACAATTTAAGACATGATTATGTGATCTACTCTTACATGTGCTCTAATAAATGAATCAAATATAGGAACTACAGTAATTTTGAACTTTACTAAATTAAAGATATTGTATATAACTCTAATAAATAAAGTGAAATAATTAAGAATAGAATATATATAGACATATACAATTTCTTGATCAGCCTCCATGTTGCGTGGATTACTCTCTTCAAATTCCATTTCCAAATGTGATGAATATTACTAGAGTTATGTGAAAATAAATTAAAACAGGGTGATGCACAATGCAATGCTTTATATATAAGGTAATTGTAACCGTTTTTTTTTTTGTTTTTTTTGGATAAGGGAATGTATAGTTTTTTCCTTTTTTAAAAAAATAAAAAATAAAAATAACTTCTCTCAACCAAAAAAAGAAACCGTTTTCTCTTTTTCTTTTTCTTTTTTTTTTATTTTTGAAGCAAAAACCGTTTTTTTCCAAAAATAAATTTAAAATAAAAACTAATTATTAATGATATATCATTGTAGTGTAACCGTTTTTTTAACCCCACGACAGTATGAAAGTACAATTTTTTTTTTTTTTGTCAACTATAAGGGAATTTATAGTTTTTTCCTTTTTCTAAAAATAGAAAATAAAAATAACTTCCCTCAACCAAAAAAAATTATAAAAATAACTGTTACTTTATTGGTTTATTAACTTTATTTATGAACGTTTATATAGAATCTAAAAATATATTATTTTTAATAAAAAAATAGTAACATAACATATATTTAATAAAACCTAGCTTCGTAGCAGATACTCAATATTGGACTTGTAGTGAATAATAGCAGGTTTTTTGTATATTAATGTAAACAATTTATACCCTAACATATATTAATTAAAAAATAAGTAATTCATTAACAAAATGGTAATTTTAAATAAAACAAAACCACTATATATTAATGCCTTGTATTCTATACAAGATATTGCATAATGACAGGTGTATCCAATATAAAATATTGCCTCGGGTTGTTATTAATGGTGATTGATTACTTATAGGAAAAATGATCCCATATATTAAATTTTTTTGTTAAATCAATATATAGGTAAATATAACACAAAACACATTAATAGAAGGAAATACGTACAATTAACATAAAACAATGGCATGACCACGCATATGCCTCATGTGCCACGCTCAACTAATTATTGTACTATAAAATTACCCGTGTTTTTAAAAATTTGGATATGAAAGTTTTGTATACAATATATGTCCTTCATTTAGATTTAGAACACCTAATTTAGATTGCCAAATTAAGTAATGTGTGAATGGACGGTATTAACCTATATGATAATGAACAATTACAGGAAACATTGAGTACAGTTTACTTAAGCGAGTCCGAGCAGGATCTCGAGCTTCCAATCGAGCTCAAAAATCTGTTCATGATTGGCTCATTCAGTATAATGTATGTTGACAAACAGTTCATGAACAACTCGTTTATTAAACGAGCTGATAAATGAACGAGCTTAATAATGAACAAGTTTAATAAAAAACGAGCTTTTATTCTAAACGAGCTCCGTACTTTTGAAATATTAAAATCTCATTAGTAGCATAATAATTACATCTTAATTATACCGTATAAACTTGATAATTAAATAAACAAATGTAAATAAATAAAAAATTCATGCCCATGAATGAACGAGATGTTTGTGAAAATAAATACACGAGTTGATTAAGAAAATAAATAAACGAATCAGATTGCATTTCAAAGGTGTTTGACACAAGTTGCAGTAGGATATTACCAGTTAACAGTGAAAAATATTGGAAATACAATTTAGCATCCTCACAAAAAAAAATTTTTTTTAAAGAAAGCATTGTCACATTATTAAAACATCAATTAGATTTTTTAACAACTTCTAGACAAATAATTATATGTAAAATTTATTAAAATAAATATTTTGCATGTCATCATTACCACATCCACCAAAACACTCAATCAAACCCCAACCACAAAAACCCACCTCGGTTAGAGGGAAATTAAAAAAAAAAGAAAAAAAAAAGTAAAATCATAAGAAAACCGTCAAAATTTAAAATAAAAGGTAAAAAAAATTTCCAATAAACCGCCATTCACAATCCCCAATTTTCCAAAACCACTCTTCTCAACTAAAACCTCTCCAACTTCACCATTCACATTCAACCTTCTTCAAACTCGGGCACAAGGTATGTCAATTCTTTTTTACTTTATTTTAAATGTTGTTAATTATAGCATTTACAAAAATTACGACATTATTATTCCTTAAAAATGAAAAATTATGTACAAAATTTTGTCAAAAATGTGAATTAAAACATTCTTGTGAAATTTATTACTAGAATTGCCGTCGTCGATTTTATGTATATGTTGTGCATAAATGGTGTATTTAGATTTGATTTTAATTTATAATTCAATTCCGTTGTTTTAGAGTGATTGAATTAACTCTGTTTTTTTTTTTTTTTATCCTTAAATAAATTGCCAATTATTTTTTTTTTCCGGTTCCAATTATAGGTTACTTTTGTAGTTCATATGTCTAATTGATTTAGTATAATATTGTCATGTCAATTGAAAAAGTATAGTGTCCAAATTTACACCTTTTAACATAAATAGATTAAGTATTGTCATGTTCAAATTTGCATTTTTTTTTATTTTGTTATGGTATATGTTTTTCAATTTAGAAAGAAAGGATTCATATGTTGTTAATTTTGCTGTATTTCCAACAATATGTATATCCTATTGTCTTGAAAAGTGTACTTTATTGACTTGAAAATTTGTATCTTTGGGTATACACATCTTATGTTTATGTTTGAAATGACCTTTTGGTATTTTAGTGAATACTTGTTTGTTGCCCTTTTAATTTTTGCATCTGTGGGTATATATACTTCATCCATGTTGTTTTTGGCACTGACCATTTAGAATTATGGTGACTACCAGTTTACCAATGACACTCCTTTTTTTTTTTTTTTTTTTTTTTTTTTTTTTTGGGCAATTATTTAAAATTTTTATATCTTTGGGTCTATACATCTTATGTTTTTGTTGGCATTGACATTTGGATATGTTAGTGAATACCTGTTATTCTTTAAAAGTAATGTCAGGGTATATACATATTACATATTGTGTTTGCGTTAGCAATGACCTTTAGGCATATTGGTCAATACATGTCTTTATTTAAGATGATGATATAATCTTAATTTATTGTTGGCAATGACCTTTGTGTGTATTGGTGATTACCTTTCATTCTTCAAAAGTTTTGTCAACATGTTTGGCCCTTTTTTTTCCCCTTTATGTGTTTCGGTTCTTATTATGCTACACTTATTTATTTATTTATTTATTTATTTATTTGTTTTCAGTAAAATGGCTAGAGTAAAGCAAACAGCAAGGCGACAAAACCCGCGTAACAGAACAGGGCCACGTACAATCATTGGCATTCAACCAACCAACTCACCAAAAACAAGGTCAAGAAGCCAAGCTTCTGCCTCTACTACCCCACCCTCTACTGCTCCCAAGGGCAGTAACAGAGGCCAAACATCAACTGGTGATGAAAGGTTCAAGTCCTCCCTGTACCGTGAATTGTACTTTAAGACATTTGCGAAACGAAAAATTTGTGAAGGGAAACATGTAGACTTTGACTCCCTTGACTTGGCACATGCTGATTTTTTACGAAAGTTGTTTAAATACCAAGGATGGGAGAAATTGCTTACAGAAAATTACCCCATATACCCCGAGCTTGTTAGACAGTTCTACACCCACTTCGATCATGCAAACAAACAAGATGGAGTAATATACACTTGGGTGAAGGGGAAGGAGATAAAGTTGGATGAAGCTACCTTGAGCCACATCTTGAATATTCCCAGACAAGGGGTGCAAGCTAAGCTCCCGGGGAAAAAATGGAGTACAAAAAAAGAATTTGATGTTGAGAAATGCCTCAATCTTGTGCTTATGGAAGATGAATCTGGCAGAGATAAAAAGCCAGAAGTGTATGAACTGCCGCTACAAACTCGACTTCTGCATTTGATTCTCTTCAAGTCCTTCCTTATGCGAAAGGGGAGACTGTCCTCCTTAACATACCTAGACATGTTGGTCATGTACTTGGTCCTCGACAATGTGAAGATGAATATGCCGAGGATGATGATTGATTACATGATTACCGTTCAAAAGGGAACAAAGGTAGGGTTGTTCCTTCCTTATGGTATGTGGTTGACCAAGGTGTTTGAGAGTTTTGAGGTCGATTTATCCGATGAAGTGAGTGAAATTGGACCAAAACAACCATTCAACTCAAATACAATTCATAATGCTTTGGGTTATATATATGATGGCAAAAATGAAAGGTGGGTAAATAAGGAGGTGTCGCGTGCTCCTGTTCGAAAGCGGCAGCGAGTTGAGGAAGAAGAGGGTAAAGATTTATCTGAGGAAAATGGTAAAGGAAACCGTTATGCGGCATCCTTTGAAGTTGTCATACGTGAAAGCTTGACTGTGCAAGAAATGTTAAAGCGCATTAGGCCGGATATCTTCACTGATGCTGTTATGCTTGAGGTCCAAGAGACTGTACAGTCTCGAATAGATGCCCTTAATGAGAACTCAGGTATCTATTGTCCTCATGTTTCATTTTCTGTTGAATTTCTGGGATTGTTAACCTTAATCTCATGTCTAATTACATATGTAATTACATTTTATGCTGTTGTACGTTGCCAATTATGTATTGTGATGTTAAGGTTTTATCTGCTTTTTCATTTGATATATATTTTATAATGATAGGTTATAACCTATATTAATGAATGCATGTTACATTTCTATTTTGTAAAACCATGCGGAATGACTAACTATATTTCATGTTATAGCCTTTTTTATATTATCCTTGCGCTTAATTTTCTATGGACATTCTGGTCATGTCGACCTTAAAATCATATATGATCCTATATGTAATGACCTTATATGTTATTTTACATTGCCTATTAGTTTTTGATATGGTTGTTCTCTGTTTTGTCAATGGTGATTACCTGATTTTTGAAATTATTTTATATTGATGAATGCCTGATAAAAATACTATGTTTTAATATTTAACAGGTAATTAGTAATAATTTTTTGGGTTATTACCTGACATTTTTTTTATGTTAATTTCAGTTCCAGTGACTCACTGGTATTTTTTTATTTATAATTTAATGCACTTATTCAATCTCACGTAATGAACTTACACATAGTTGTATATTGTACCATTCATAAATTAAAAATAATTGTAGTGTACACCTATTTTGTCATTTATATAATTGAATAAATGCATTTTGTAGTGACTTGTATTGCTGAATTTTACATAACAAGTATGTTTTATATGTAAATGGGTAATAACCATATGTTTTTAGTGTTATTACCCTTTTTTTCCAGTATCAATTACTGACATTTAACCGAATTACATTTGTTCTTTGTTGGGAAGATGAAGATATTGCTGACAATGAAGATGTTGGTGATGGTGAGGGCGACCAACACCTATGTTCATACTTTGAATTTTTGAATTAGAAAGCTCCCTATTTTGACAACCTTAACATAATTAAAGGGTCTATATTAGGTGTTTATTCTTAATATTAAAGGGTCTCTATCTGTACATGAAAATATTATTCTTTCTAAATTGTTTTAAATTGTTAATTTTGAAAAGGTAGTTACCAATTAAATTTAATTAACATGTGTTACAATTGGAAACATATCAATTGATATGCCCGTTTTATATAATAATACAAGTGTTGATTGACATAATAAGCCATTTTTCCTTTGATAATTCTATGTTTCAAGGCAATCAAGGCATATTTTTAAAAAAATTGTCATGATTTGGATTGATGTATTTTTTATTTTTTAAATAAATTTTAATTAATGTATGAAATGATACGGTGAATTTTTGTTTACTATTATAACATAAATAAAAAAAAATAATAACGGAGAATGATATTAAGCAATAAACAAATCCTCAACTAGTAATTCTGCAATGCATTTTATACAATTATCTTTACCACAAACATAGCCCATGAAATAACCAATGCAAACAAAGTCATAGATGTGTATGCGATATATCTATTCTTCTCCATAGTTGATAGACATAATTGGCTTTTCAAGTCACATATTTGTCCCTCAAACTGTGATTTTTTTATCTTCAATTTGTTTAGCTTCATAGTCAGAGATTCAACTTCTTTCTCAATTGCATCAAATCTCTTTGACATCATCTCACACTCGACGCATCCACCAACACCATCATACAACCATTTGAAAAATCCACAGTCCGTCTCCTGCAATTTATAAAAATTAAGTAAACCCAAATTGTTACTTGGATCTCTTAGGACAGATTATTATATTTACTCATAAACATTATAATCGAACCGTAAATTACAAATGGGTTTAGAATGAAGTACCGGATATTTACCACAACCACGAAATTTCCTTCCCTTATTATGGTTAGGCTTGTTCACAGTTCGAATCTTAGAGGGAACGCCACATCCACATTTCACCATGCCCCCTCCAAAACTAGAAGATGAACCTCGAGAAATGGAATTTTGTGAATCCCCCATTTTTTTTTTTTGGGTGTGTGTGTGTGTGTGTGTGTGTTTTTTTTTTTTTTTTTGTGTGTTAATTAAAAGGTTGAGAGTAGGTCAAGGATATAATTCAGCCTTTAAATACTAACCTACGAAAAACAAGGGCGGTGAATTGACAAATTTTGAATTTAATTTGAAAATTTCAACGAATAATTTAATTAAAAAGGATACTGCGTCAGTAGTTTATTGATGTACATGTAATATGTTTTATCATAAACGAATTTGAGTCATTACCCGTGCGTATTAAAACCTTTTTGGTACAGCTTAAGTCTATTTTTGCACAACCACATTTCACCTTGTCCCCTCCAAAACTAGAAGATGAACCTCGAAATATGGAATTTTGTGAATCCCCCATTATTTAATTTCTTTGGGTGTGTGTGTGTGTGTGTGTGTGTTTTTTTTTGGGAAAATTAAAAGGTTGAGAGTAGGTCAATGATATAATTGATTTTTTAAAAACTAACCTACGAAAAACAAGGGCGGTGAATTGAAATTTTTTGAATTTAATCAGAAAATTTCAACGACTAAATTATTTAAAAAGGATATCGCGTCATTGTTGTCTATTGATGTACATATAATAAGCTTTAACCAAAATCAATTTGAGTCATTACTCGTGTGTATAAAAGCTATTTTTTTACAGCTAAAGTCTATGTGTATAATAGGCTTTGGGTATTAAACAACATATAAATAGCATAAGGTATAAATCAAATGTGGAAAATTTATCGATGTAAAACTTTAAAGTATGACTAAATTTTATTTACAAAAATCTAAAATGATTATGCTCATGGAATTGAATTTTCTAAAGGTTAATATTTTAATTACTTATGTTGGAAGATATATAGGCGGATGTTTTAATTACTTATATTGAAGTATATGCTTAAAGAATTAAAACCGCTAAAGTAGATGTATAAGTCACCATTTATATAAAACCTTAACTTGTTAACATACGAAATGTGATTCGTCTATTGAAGTCCAAATTCATATTCACTATCAATTAATAATATAACAATATATATATGAATTTAAAAGCATTATATGGTAATGTCCAATGTTATGTATGGTCGTAACCAATAGATTACAGAGTTGTTTCATATAGGTAATGTCCAATACGTTGTTTGTGTTAATTAAAAAACAAAAAAAAAAAAAATTAAATTGTCTAGTGAAGACCAAAGTTATATACTCATATTCACTATCAATTAATGCTGATATAATAAATTTTAAAAAGTGTTTGGTAATGTCCAATGTTACGTATGATCGTAACCAAATATATTATAGAGATCATTTATACAGGTAATGCCCAATATGTATTTGTGTTACTTATGTATACACAAACAAAATTTAGATTAACATAAGCGTTTTTTTTGGATCAAACAGGTTTCGCAAAAAAAATGTTATCGGTTTCTTCTTAGAATTTCAAGTCGAACCCAGATTCTTGAAAAACGTAAAACTATTGGATTCGATTGCATCGACTCGGATATTTCGCATCAATGGAAGGATTTTATCCAATAAAAACTAATTATTCAAGTATTTTTCACCAATCCCAATTGCGTTCAATATCGAAATACGGATAAATATAAATTTCAAGTATGGTGTTTGAATCTGGCCATGTCTTTGATTTCAACCGTTGCGTAATTGAGACTAAAGGCCACATAACATTAATTAGATGTTAAATTGAACTACAGTTGAAGGACATAGAATTAGCATGAAGAACACGAAGAACACGAAGAACAATGAAGAACATATTTTTTGATTTTTTACTTTTTTTTTATTTAATTTTGGGATTTAATTAAATATGTTTTTTGTAAAATAATGTTGAAAATATAAAATATAATTTCGAAAAAAGAAAAAGTAATTTTCAGAAAAAGAAATGAATTTAAAATAGGAAAAATTTAAAAAGGGTTTGACCAACTATTTTAGGAGAGATAAGATTAGCCAATCAAATTTAAGAATAGTGATGGTCATATTTGAAGAATGACCACATTAGAATTTTTAATTGAGTATATATATTTGTGATTAATAGAATACAGAAGGCTAAGCCGTTTTCTCCACATCTTTCTCCACTTAAACATGTTATCAGGCCTCTCTAATTTTTAGAGAATTTTTACGATCTTGGTTTGTTCTTGATTTATTTCCACATATTGTTCTTGAATTACTTCCGCAAATTTCGTTGTTTAATTGTGAGATTAGGGCTTCGTTCTTAATTTTTTTTTTTTTTTTACACTCAAAATTATTTTGGGTGGAAATTAGGGATCACAATTCCCAATTTCTGTTTGGTTTGGTTTGGTGCGCATCCATAGTGCGTGCTGTGTGGAGTGTAGCGAGTGTTTGTTGCGTTTCATTGTGTTGGTGTAGGTGCTACGTGGGTGCGCTACTAGTGTGGTGTGCTGCTGCCGTGGTGCCTTGGTGTGTTGTCCTTGTACGGTGCTCAGAGTAGGGTGCTGTTGTGGTTTGTGCGTGCGAGGTGGAGGTAGTCCGTGGCTGCTTCTGTGTGTGTTGCGTGTGCTATTGCTGTCCCAAGTTTGTAAGTTTGTTTCAAGTGCTTCTTGCCCTTGTTTGTTGCGCAAGTGAGGTGTTGTAGTGTTGCTTGTGTTGCATTGTTGGTGTGTGCTACTTCTGTGTGAGTGGCGAGCGCTATTGGTTTCGGTTTAGTTTGGTTTCTTTCAAGTGCGTGTTGTACTTGTTGGTTTGGGTTTGGTGCAACATATTGGTTTATTCATTGCATCGTTGAGGTTAGTACTTACTATTTTTTTTACTCAAAGGAATAAAATAGTAAGTGCATTATTGTAATATCCTTTTTTTTAAGAGGATATTAAGTTTGGGGTTCATATTAGAGTTTGGGTGATTATTTTCTTATTCGACATTCTGCCATTTTCTATTGTGATTTGCAATAGTTACGTTTGGTAAATTTCTTTTGGTGATTTTGGTAGTGCAATTTGGTGGTTTTGGTGATATTTGTGCACTTCTTTGGGAATCACGTGTGTTGGTTTTATACTGTGGTGGTACATTTCTTGGTGCTCTATTGTGTTTACTGGTTTTTGCTAGAGTTTGGTTGGTGTGTTGCTTGAGCCGTTTGGTGTTCTCTTTCAATGGGAGCTCAATCTAACCGTCTATTTGAGTGTCTTACTAACGCAGATCGTAGGAGTGTTCCTACTATCACTGATGAGCAGTGGAAGGAATTTCTGTCTGTCGTTCAATGCTCGAGTTATTTGTCTATTCGCACCTATAATTCTGTCGATTGGCTCATTGATACTGGAGCTTCAAATCACATGTCTGGTAATATTGATTTATTTACAAATTTATGTGATATTTTGTCTCCTATTGGTTTGCCTAATGGGAAGAGCACTACCGCTACCAAAGAAGGGAGAGTAATTCTATCTGATAATTTAAATCTTGATAATGTTCTTTATGTTCCTGCTCTTAAATGCAACTTGTTGTCTGTGTCTCAATTGTTAGAAAAACAATCATATTCTGTTATGTTCATTGACAAGCTATGCATTATTCAGGACCGCAGTTTGAGGAACCTGATTGGAGCGGTGGGGCAGTGTGATGGGGTCTATATTTTTCGTCCGGTTCGTGCTCGGAATCCTCAGGCAAACAAAGTGGTGATTTCAGATGGGAGTTTGTTATGGCACAAACGTCTTGGTCATCCGTCGATGCAAGTGGTTAGTTCTCTTCTGGGAGTTTCTAGTAGTACTGATGGTCATAGTATTGTTTCTGGTTGTGCGTTTGATTGTGATATTTATTTTATGGGGAAGCAACCCCGCAACACTTTTCCTTTGAGTACAAATCGAGCATCTGCTATTTTTGACTTGATTCATTGTGATATTTGGGGTCCGAATAAGATTTTGTCTTGTTGTGATGCTCGGTATTTTCTTACCATTGTTGATGATTTTTCACGTTCTACTTGGGTGTTCTTAATGGTTGTTAAATATGAAGCTGCTCAGTTAGTTCGTGAGTTTTGTGCTATGGCTAAGACTCAATTTGGCCGTAAGGTCAAGGTGGTTCGTAGTGATAATGGTCAGGAGTTTCTCAGTTTGAGTTCTTTCTTTTCTAAGAAAGGCATCTTGCATCAAACGTCGTGTGTTGACACGGCTCAGCAAAATGGTCGAGTTGAACGTAAACATCGTCACATTTTAAATGTGGCTCGTGCTCTTCGGTCTCAGGCAAAGTTGCCTAAGTATATTTGGGGAGAGTGTGTTATGACAGCTGTTCATTTGATTAACAAGACTCCGACTCCTGTACTCAAGGGTAAGACCCCCCCATGAATTATTGTTTGGTCAAGTTCCATCTTTTGATAGTCTGCGTGTATTTGGTTGTCTTGCTTATGCCGCAAATTGTCCTCGGATTAAAGGCAAGTTTGATTCGTGCGTTCCCAAAAGTGTATTTTTGTGGGGTATCCTCACGGAAAGAAGGGTTGGCGTCTTTATGATTTAGAGACGAATGAATTTTTTGTGAGTCGGGATGTTCAGTTTTTCGAAGATAAGTTTCCGTATCTTGAGTCACTTCCCGATAAGCGAAGATTATTGTGGGAAAAATATTTTTCTCAACCTCCGATATGGGAAGATGATGAGGGGGGTGATTACATGTTTCACGGTGCAAATTTGGAGGGGGAGTCACAAATTTCATATTACTCCGCAACCCGGTTGCGGGGAGAGCAGCCAAGCCGCAACCAGGCAGCGGACTGTTCTGCCTAGCCCCCTACTACCCAGCCAGCGCCCGCAGGAAGGCAGCTGGCCTCCTCACCCCTCGCCACTGGCCAGCCCGCTGGAAAACCAGCGCCTGCTAGCCAGACTAGTGGCTGCTCTGTTCTGCCGCAGCATCACAGCAGCGCCCAGCCAGCCAGTGCTGGGCAGCCAGCAACCCAGCCTTGTCTGGCTGGGCAGTCCACCACGACCACCGCTGTTGGGCAGTCTGTACCCCATTCAGCGGCTGCCCGGCAGTCGGTGGTGGCTAATGATGGTAGTTCACCATCTTTTGGTTCGTTTAATGATGGTTTTCGGCTGAGCACCGTTGTTGAACAAGAAATCGTCGACGAAAATATTTTGAATAATCCGGAATGCTTGAGAGGGAGTTCGTCGGATAATTTGGGACGTGGTCATCGTGAAAAACGTCCTCCTTCGTGGATCCAAAATTATGTCACTCACACTATCATTACCGAAAATATGGACCCACATACATCAACTGTCGTTCCTCCTCAATCACATTCCTCAGGTAAATCTTTCCCTATAGCTTGTCATGTTGAATATAATCGTTTTTCTAACAGACACATGTGTTTTCTGGCGACGATCACTAAGGGAACGGAACTGTCTTCTTTCAAAGAGGCGGTTAAAGACGTCGGTTGGCGTAAGGCTATGCAAGATGAGATTGATTCTCTAGAACGCAATGGCACATGGACCATTGTGGATCTTCCTCCAGGCAAGAGGGCCATTGGTTGTGGTTGGGTGTACAAAATCAAGTACACAGACAAGTCAAAGGTGGAACGTCTCAAGGCTCGTTTGGTTGTTCGTGGCAATCGTCAGGTTGAAGGTGTTGATTTTAATGAGACGTTCGCTCCAGTTGCAAAGATGACTACGGTACGTATTTTGTTGTCTGTTGCAGTTTCTTTGAATTGGGAGTTACATCAGATGGATGTTCATAATGCTTTTCTTCATGGTTATTTGGAAGAAGTATATATGCAATTACCTCCAGGGTACGGTACTCCGACACCTGGCAAAGTTTGCAGGTTGGACAAATCTTTATACGGCTTGAAACAAACCCCGAGACAGTGGTTTGCAAAACTGTCAAGTGCTCTGCGAGGTTTTGGGTTTAAAAACTCATACGCTGATTACTCTCTATTTAGCTATGTATAGGGTAGTGTCTCTTTACATGTTCTTGTATATGTCAATGACTTGATAATTACAGGCAACTCTCATGATGCCATTGTTCGTTTTAAAGCCTATTTGAGCAAATGCTTCTATATGAAGGATTTGGGTTTCCTTAAGTATTTCTTGGGCATTGAGGTTGCTCGGAGTCCAGCGGGCATCTTTCTTTCACAACGAAAGTATGCTCTTGATATTTTGACTGAGGCAGGAATGTTGGGTTGTAAACCCATTAATACTCCGATGGAGCAGAATCATCGTCTTGCACATGCTTCCGGTGAGCCGTTTGCTCATCTAGAACAGTATCGTCGTTTGGTTGGTTGTTTAGTTTACTTGTCGGTCACTCGACCGGAGTTGAGTTATTCAGTGCATGTTTTGGCACAGTTTTTTAGTGTTCCACATGTTTCTCATTGGGATGCGGCCATTTGTGTCTTGCGCTATCTTAAGGGTAGTCCGGGAGAAGGTATTTTGTTGCGACCTACGACGAATTTACGCTTGACGGCGTTTGTGATAGTGATTGGGCGGCGTGCCCATTGAGTCGGCGTTCCTTGTCAGGTTATTTTGTTTTCTTAGGTCGTTCCCCTGTTTCTTGGTAGACTAAGAAACAACCAACTGTAGCCACATCCTCATCTGAAGCGGAATACAGGTCTATGTCCCTCGCTTCTCGTGAGTTGAAGTGGTTGAAAATGTTGTTGTTTATTCTTGGTGTTAAGCATTCAAAGCCTATGCAGTTTTTTTGTGATAATCAATCGGCTTTGCATATAGATAAGAATCCGGTGTTTCATGAACGTACGAAGCATATTGAGGTAGACTGTCATTTTGTTCGTGATGATTTGATAAACGGTAATATTTCTACCTCATATGTTCGGACAGGTGATCAGTTAGCAGATATTCTCACCAAGGCTCTTGGACGTCAACAATTTGGTTTTCTCTTACGCAAGTTGGGCATTCGTAATTTACATGCTCCAACTTGAGGGGGAGTATTAGAGTTTGGTTTGTTATATTTATGTTAATATTGTATATTTGGCAAGTCTATCTTGTTAGGAGTTTTAGGCAAGTTAGGTATTCTATTGTATTGAGTATATATTTGTGATTAATAGAATACAGAAGGCTAAGCCGTTTTCTCCACATCTTTCTCCACTTTAACAAACTCAATCATTCCTATCCATTTCTCCGTATCCAATCAATAGGATATGTACACATTATGCTTAATAACGTTTAATAAACATAAACAAACTTAAATTCTAAAATATGATTCTAAACCCTTTAAAAATCTATGAATCCATAAGTTCACCTTCCATAACACGCAGTTTAAATCCACCTATCCACATTGAGTTTTCATTATTGTTGGGTATTTGTATTTTACACATGTCTCAAACCTCCTCGGCATTATCTAGTGGTGTCTCAGCAACCTAAAGAATCAAACATGAAAGGAATTATAATATATGAAGAGCAACTGAAAGTATGTAACATAAAAAAAAGATTACCTTTTACATAAGAGACTCATCTCGAAAACAAAGTTAAAATTAGCTGTTAATTTTAACAACCATTAGCTATTAAAATTAATAGACAGAAGATTAGAATACTCTATATAGCCATTTCATGTGCACTAAAACAAAATTTATATACTTAATTTGTATGTTAATAAAAAAATTCATAAGTTTAGAATTATCAAAAACTCAATCATTCCTATCCATTTCTCCGTATCCAATCAATAGCTAGGAGTATGTACACATTATGCTTAATAACGTTTAATAAACATAAATAAACTTAAATTCTAAAATATGATTCTAAACCCTTTACAAATCTATGAATCCGTAAGTTCGCCTTCCATAACACGCAGTTTAAATCCACCTATCCACCTTGAGTTTTCATCATTGTGATTGGGTATTTGTATTTTACTTATGTCTCAGCCTCCTCGGCATTATCTAGTGGTGTCTCAGCAACTAACCTAAAGAATCAAACATGAAATGAATAATAATATATGAAGAGCAACTGAAAGTATGTATCATAAAAAGAAGATTACCTTTTACATAAGAGACTCATCTCGAAAACAAAGTAAGTGACTTGTTGATTTATTATTCATTCATTCCCATCTTTGGCCGTGTATTTAACATATTTTCCCTTTTTGGACTATTTTCAACAAATTTTCCCAAAAAAACACAATTTTATCTGAAAACCAAATTCAAGTATATATATTACACGAAGTATCACATTATAAGCTCCCTAACAACACCCCCATGAAAAATAGGATTATATTAAATCACAGACTATATACTACATCCGGTTCTTATTACTCGCAACAAAAGGGTATTATTTGTGAGACATAAGATATTCTTTTGTTGCAAGTAATAATAATCGGAGGTAGTATATAAATTTCCATATTTTAAACCAGAATCCAGAATATAAAAAATAAATAACCTTAATTGGTTGGCTTGTAAAATCTAATCAGTGTTCAATGCTTTAGGTGTTCATATTAGCTTAACTTATTCCTTTTACTGTTGTTGTGCTGTGATGGTTAATCTTTCTTATACATAATTTCAATGGAGGGAAAAATTATGGAAATCCAATGGATTAGATGAATTTCGATACCGATAATCACTAGTAAAAAAACCTTCATTTGCGTAGCTCATTTAGGTTGTATTTGCGTCACTTCTATGAGCGACGCAACTGCTCGCGACGCAAATGACTCAAAATTCATTTGCGTCGCTCCAATGAGCAACGTAAATAAGAGTTATTTGCGTCACTCGTTTGTTAAATGAGTGACACAATTGACTTTTTTCGTAACTTATATTTGTTATTTTCGTCACTTCTTTAATAAACGAGTGACGCAAATGACTCTTTTTAATAACATATATTCTTATATTTGCGTCACTTCTTTAATAAACGAGTGATGCAAATGACTGGTTTGAGGACGAGATAATGAGCTATTTGCGCCGCTTCTTTTTTAAAGAGTGATTCAAATGACAAATTTTTTAATCCACATATTAAAGTAACATTATAATTTGCCAACTGTATCCCTTCATATAATACAATAGTGCAAGACAAAAAAATAAAATCATAATAAAAATAATAAGATCAAATACAAATTTCGACATAATTTCCTTTGTATTTTATCCTACTCATTAATTTGGGAATGACGGCGCCTTGTATTAGCAACCTATCAAATAAGTTTACAACAAAGAAATATTGATATCTTCATCATTAATAAGTATGACACAAGCACCAGACGAATCCAAATGTTGGTAAACCAAATGCGTTCTTTTCAAGCCTAAGAACTATAACAAAAGAATCCAATAAATATTATGGAATTTGAAGCCAGCATAATTCAATTTAGGGACAAAATCTTCATATTCCCTAACACGGACAAGTCCATAATGGAAGTCCACTTCCTTTTTCTCTTGCAAACAGTTTAAAGACACCAGTTCCTGATATCAAATATAATGAATCAATAAACAATCAGAGTTGAGAATGAAGCATCAAAGAAACAAAATAATATTCTACAACTATTTAAACAACTACATTACCTTTCCAAGAAAATACTAATAGTTGTTCCTCTAGTTAAGTATACTAGCAGAGGAATAGAGGATTGATGCCAATTATTTGCAAAACCTCTTAATACAAAAACCTACAAAAACATATACATTTATTTTTAACAAAACGGCCTGGTAAAATTATTTCAATACAAACACTATATCATAGTTTATCTATTCACGGCTAAGTATATATCATGGAACATTTTTGAGCTAAAAAAAAATGGGAAAGAGCTTCTCTTAGTAGTAGCAGCGGAATAATCAACCACAATGAGCAGCAAAACATAAAAAAAAATACAGTCAGATTAAAAAACAGTAAAACGAGCAGCAAAACATAAAAAATAAAAAAAAAACAGTCAGATTGGAGAAAAATCAATAAAATAGTAAAATCAAAATTTAATGAAACCTAAAAATCCAAAAATCATCCGCAATTCTAAAATTCGTGTAAAAAATACAAAAAAATAGTAAAATTAAACTAAGTTCATCCAAAATTGAACCCTAAATTCAATCTAGTATGAAAATAGTAAGAACACATAACATATCTTACTTTAGTTGAAATAAACTACATAAATATTTAATATTTTTTTCAAACTTTTAGCGACCGCTTTTGGCCATCGCAAATGAACAATTTTGCGACCGCTACAATACCAGTCACAATTAATATAAATTACGACCGTTAATGTAACTATCGTTGAAAATAAAGGAAACGGTCGCGAATTTATTGTGATCGTCAGTTAGTCGCAATTTTGACTTTTTGCGACCAAGTGAATAATAATTACCATGTTACGACCATTGATGGTCGCAATTATTTTTATATTAGCGACCACTTTTTGCTATTTTAAGTGACCGTTTGCGACGGTCGCAAGAACCTTAATTTTTAGTTGTGAAAGTTAGTAATTCGATTTCTTAATTATTCTTTTGATATAGATATCATGCTTAGAGTTTTATTTTAATTCCGTCCTAGTATTATGTTAAGATTTCTCTAATATTTATAATATCATGTTTATGCTAAAGCTTTGATTTTTTATTATTAGTGACATATGCTAGGATTTGTTATTAATCCATTTAATGTCATGCCTATGGTCTTGCTAGCCATGTTTTTATAGTATTATTATGATGATGATTGTTGTGTCAATAATTATACATTGTTTGATTATTCATGATTGATTGTAATTACTTGATCACGTCCTCTTCTACAAGATTAAAATAAAGGAAATTTGTACTTGAAATCACGCACAATATAAGATAATTAATAATTTTATTTAGGGTTAATATAATTTTAGTTTAAGTGGTCACCAATTATTAATAGATCATTAATAATCAATCAACGTAAATCATATATGCTTAGGATTGACTTAATGTATGTTGATCGAAAAGCACCCATGAATATCATAAGAGTGAATTAAGTACAGGCCGATTTAGGGAGGGATCAATCTCTTTCAAGTTGGATTGGTACTATCATCTCCAAATATCCGGTCATGATTGGTTTTGGACCACTAGGGATTCGTGATCACGAATGAGGTGTAACCTACACTTTCGGGAACAATTTACAAGTTCCCAAAATTTGTTGGCGACTCTTTTATCTCTAGATTCCTCAGCTTCCCTTTGGACGCCACCATGCCTAAAAACATGATTACATTGGCGCTCAAAGTTGGTGTTAGAAATATTCCCTAGTTACCTAAATGCATTTAATTTCAAGAATTTCAGTGGATTAAGCTTGAGCTCCTCTGCCATGGCGATGAAATTTAGATCAACAAGAACATTCCATTGTTAAAATGGGAAGCTGAATTTGGGAAAGAGACGGACATGTGCGCAATTTAGGGGTATTAACACTAAAGTCAATGATGGACTTTGCACTTGATGATCAGTATTAGCTCAGTTAGTCAGTATCACTGGTAGAAGTGTTCAAATCCACTACCCGATAATCTGGGTACCTGAAAATGCGGTTACCCGGATTATCGGGTAGTGGAGCTGCCGGCCCATGTCCCGACCCGAGAAACTCGGGTACCCGAATTTCTCGGGTCGGGTCACAGGGTACTCAAATTTTGAAATTCTCGATTGAGAAAAATGGAAAATAAAGTTATACTCTATCTTTTAGGATTAAGATCGTAGTCATAAAAAGTTTTAAAAGAAATTGAAAAAAAAGTTCTCTATAATTACTCAAATTATAAGATCTATTACTCAATAAAACACATATTAAATTTGACTACACTTGTACAGAAAATTCATAACATACTAAAAAATTCATAACACTCAGTCAAGTAATCGACAACAAGATTCCAAAAAAAACAATCAAATAAATTGTTTAATTTAAAAACCAAAAATTCAAACTTGTTTTACACATTAATTTTCTAACAAACCCACAATCTAACATATATATATATATATAAAGGGGAGTTTTTTTCCCGAGTTTTTTAAGAGCCACGTAGAATTTAATTTTCTTAGCGGGCCATGTAGGATTATAAATTTTTGTCGTAGCCAATTAAATAAGAGATTATTAATTTCTTTTAGAATTAAATAATTCAAATGCCACATATGCAAAATTAGTGAGTGAAATTTTTAAGGTTAAATTAATTAATTATTATATATTATCTTTTAATATTAGGAATTTTATCTAAATATATAACAAACTAGATGAAGCCCGTGCGATGTACGGTTTGTTTGAATTTTTAAAAATAATATTTTTACATATATATTTATGTGCTAAAAATTGTTAAATGTTTAGATAAAATTCCTGATATTAAAAGATAATATTTTATATTTAATTAATTTAAACTGGATAATCTCATTCACCAATTTTGCTTACGTGTCAGTTAAATTATTTAATTCTAAAAGAAATTATTAATCTCGTATTTAATTGGCTACCACTAAAATTTATTATCCTACGTGGCGCGCTGAAAAAATTAAATCCTACGCGGCTCTTTAAAACTCGAGAAAAAACTCTCCTTTATATATATATATATATATATATTAGATTTCAACACATTAATACAAAAAAAGTTATTTAAAAAAAATCAAACAAACCGTGCATCGCACGGGTTTCATCTAGTCATATATATATATATATATATATATGTATATATATATATATATATATATATATATATATATATGTATATATATATATATATATATATAAATAACTAATAAAACCAAGGAAGATCTGAAAACATTGCCACACTCGGAAGAACCTTCACCGCACGCAAAACGCAGAACCATCTACATCTGTGTGTGTCCTGTATGGCGTCACGAACTCTTTATATTTTTATGCTCGCTGATGAAGATAAAGAAATTGATTTCCTTCTTAGTTAAGGAATTTTTTGTTTGACATTTTGCTAGCAAATTAAACAACCGTTATTGATTTGTAAGATGTAAGAGAGATTGAAGAGTTTTGATATAATAATGGAGGATTGATTGTAAAGTTGTGAGAAATTGAGAACTGAAGAACAAGGAGGGAAAGAGGAGATGCTGCTGTAGAAGAAGGAGAGAGAGAATAATAAAAGTAATATAAAAATATGATAAACCTGTACACACCTACTTTTGGCCTCCTGTCCCGACAGGAAGTGCAATGGTGATAAATAAAACCATCTTCGTGTTATATTGAAGTAGAGAATGCTTATGGATAACTAGTTAAGCCACAAAGCACAAAAAACTAGCCTAAACTAAAGAAACAAAGCTAAACGAGGTCCAATTAACTAAATCCCATCAATATTAGGCTTAAGCCCGTGCTTAAAACCCAATAATGACTGATTTAGGAGCACCTAGGTAAAATTTTAATGCTACCGCAGGAAAATCCACGCGCATCTCAATCAGTCGCGCTGGGAAGGCGTGCAAACTAATTCAGTTGCGCGCGACGCTCAGCGCAAACTCTAGAGCTGTGCTAACGGAAGATTAAGAATTTTGTGAAAATATAAAATCGAATCTTACCATAATGCCGCGCGCAAGACACTCAGTTGCGCTTCCCATAGCAGCGCAACCAATTCACTTGCGTTGAGATGCCACGCGCAACTGAATCTGTTGCGCGCGACACCTCCTGCGGCAGAATGTTCAAAACCCTGATCCTACCCATTCCCTCTAAATAGAGGCTTAATCCGAGGCTTACACACACATAAAATAACCTAAAACTCTGGTGGAATACTTGTAAACTTGTGCTACCTAAACCCTCTTGTCCTAAACACTCACCCCTTGATCTTTTGTTACTAGGGTGGAGGTTCCCCAACAAGAAGGTGTCCATAAGTGTTCTAAACGGAGATCTAGCAAAGAGAAGTGGTAAATTCCCGAGCACTTAGATAAATCATATTTATTTTCTTGTTTAAAGGAACCTTAATTAATTAATTAGTGCTGTTTGATCACTTTAAAAGGACTAATTAATTATTTACACATAGCATCTTTAGTTAAATAAATATTAGAATTGGATAATTAATTGTTGGTTGATCACTTAAGCCAAGGCAAATATTATTTATTTTCTTGTTCTTTTCATGAAATTGATTAAATAAAGAATAACGACTTTGTAATGTAATTCCTACGTGAATTAATGTGTGTAAATAAAATCAACTAACTTAGTTTTAGGTATCGCGTTGCATATATTATTTGGTAATGAAATTGCAAAAAAGGAAGAGCTAGTAGAGGCCGTACTAGGGCTATAATAGCGATTCCTCCCTAAAAGGAACGTTATTTTAGTACCCTCGCTCCCGAACTCATTTCTGCTGGTTTATGTAGACCAATTTGGGCATGGGTAAACTTACGATTCGAGTTAATTATTCCATGAAATCCACATGGAAGAAAGGCATGAACGAGGTTTATGAATTTTGCTAACACTCATTGGCGACTCCTACTTGTTTCTACAAAAAAGCGTGATGAGAGTATCATTTCTAATTCAAGGTCTCCCAAACAGTCAGGAATTCAAATCCTAATACACCCTAACAAGTGTAAAGTCCTAGGCTTTTCAGTGGCCATGGGCATCTAAGGAAGGACCCCCTACGATGGGATCACCCTCCTTACAGTGGCGACTCCACTGGGGACTTAAAGGTTACATGATTAGTTCTTAGTTATGGTCCAAGGTTTCCAACACTAGGTTGCCTATGGGTTATGACAAGAATTAACTTGGATAATCTCTAGTTAGAGAGCGAGACTCGAACGCATAATATCTTCATTTTGCGCAAAAGTAAAAACCAAACAAGCAACATTGCATTATGCATAAGTATATCACACTTTAACCATTGGGGATTGGCTCATTGATTAGGGGTCGCCAACACTAGGCTTCTATCCCGAAATCAATAACAATCATCCCACCCATATCACCAACAAAATGTTGGGAGGACGATGTCATGAGTCAACACGTTGAGTGATTGATTTGTGCATCGTTTCTTTAGATATGGTACATTTGGACACCAAAGCCTCTTTGACCTTAGAATGGCATTACGTGAACCTTAACTTATGATATGCTTTATGTGACTATGTGCAACGTGTTAGGATAGTCCTCTTCTTTTTTCTTTTTTTTTTTAGTTCGGTCTAGGTTCCCAATTACGAAGTAGTCTCTTTGTAATTTTGAGTCATATTCGAAGGGTAACTGTAGACACCTAAAAATGTCTCCCCAAAACCAAGCACAATGATGAACAACCTTTCACCGCCATTATTGGTCGGGTTGAGTATTTAATTTTTGGAGTGCTTAAATCCATATTTCCATTTCATAAACCAACCCAATTCCTAGCCCATTTCCCCAAACCATAACTTATTTTCCTCTTTTCGTGCCTTTAAACCCAAAATAATTCATTTCGTGTCCTTTAAAATCATTCATTTCGCGTCCTTTTTATAAAAACGTTTGATACAGTTTATTTTGGTCCGTAATATGGGTCCAATGATTGAATAGTTGGATGGGTCTTGAAAAGAGCTTTCCAACGGTATATTATAATCCCAAATCCGAGTTATAAGGAATAAGTTATGGCCAAAATATTAAACCGAGCCCAAACCGAACCTAAGCCCACCTTACCTACGACCAAATGATCATGTGGAGGGTCCAAATTATTTAATCCCATTCCTAAACCAATTAGGATTAATTGGAAGCTTCTATAAGTTTCTAAAAGATCTTAATTATCCTTTTTGAAAAGATAAGATTAAATAGTTTAAAATTGAATAAAACTTCTTTTTTTGAAAATCCTATTTATATCTGAATTGAAAGATGTTCAAAGATAGGCAGATATTATTTTCGTGCCTCATAGTTTTTATCAAAATTTTATATGGTTGGATAGCCCTTGAAATTATATTTCCAATGATATATTATAATATCAATTCCGATCTATAACGGAAAAGATATGAATAAAATGTCAAACTCTATCCAAAACTGATACCGTCTCACTATTTCGGATATATCTTTTGTTATAAAAAGTATTTTAATCTGATTTAATTCATCTTATTCTGATTTCTGGATCAAAAGATATGATAAAAACAAAAACTGCAGAATATCAAGTTTTATTTCGATTTAATTCGGATCTTATCTTAATTTTTTCGACCCTTCTTTTTTCTCTATAAATCGAGGTCATATCTCCCCTATTTTCAAGGATCAACAAGCTTGATCATAAAATAATTCTCTTCTCCCTCTTTAGCCTAAATACTAGCCATCCTATTTTCTCAAAATACTTTCCCTAATTAAGCACTCCAAGGAGTTCATACAATACCCAAAGTTCTGTACTTAAACCAAGGCGTGAAAGGTATAATTGACTGAGGGTTTGGACCAAATCAATTCTACTTTAATTTAATTTTCATTTGATTTATATTTTTATTGAAGTTACTAACAGTTTATTCATCATGTAGCAATTTAAAGGAACTCGCAGAATGTGAGTAATTAATTAATTTAATTACTCTTATTTTATTTTTAATATTGCTAGTATCATGATTAGGGTTGTTATTATTATTATTTGATTTGGCTAACACTATTATTCTTAAATTGCTTCCAATATTAATGTTTATTCAATTATATTTATTGATCACCATTTTGCATGTTTAAAGGGAATATGTAATTGGAAATCACGCCTAATAAGATAATTTGGACAACCGGTTTAGGTTCCTTTTTAATCTTGTTGTTTAATCAAGTGATCACTATATTTTAGAGTAATGTATTGCATTAATATTAAACCAATTTATCATAATAATAGTTTGGAGCAAATTAAATTTTTGTTTGTATGCCTTTGAGATCGCAGGAATCACTTTTCACTATAAGAATCGAGTAGAGGCCAATACGGGCGAATGTGACTCCATGACTCACTTCGTACCATCATCCCGGATCCTCCTTTCGTGATTCCGAACCATATGGAGTTAGTAATCTCATGGATTATAAATGGGGTGTAACCTTCACGGGTCAATCGTTGTTGCATATCGTTGTCCCTTATTCGTGGTTGCCTTTTATGATCCGTGAACGGTTTACAAGTTCCTTAAAAACTTGTTGGCGGCTCCCTACTTTCCTTGTCCCTAATCTTATATGTCAATTCCCACATCCTATGAGTGCCAAGCATATTCACCACATGCTTTAACGTAGGCGCACTTTGAGCGACGCCTACAATTTGGCGACTCCATTGGGGAGGATTCTTGATTATTTATCTATTTGAGTGATCGGTATTTAATTAAGATGAGTGGATGAGACTTGAAAGATTCTTGAATTGTATTCCTTCGATTTAATTGGCATTGTCACATATGCATATTTTTTTTTAGGTTACCTATTTTGCCACAATAGTACGTGTTCTACGTATGTGGCTAGCCCAGGGGATTTATGCTATATCAATCCGAAAACGCTCATGGCAATAAGGGTTCATCCGAGTTTTTAAAATCCACCCAAACCATGGAGTCGAGTTCGATTTCATCACGAACTCGCGGAGCCGCCCGTTGGCATACACCCTCAAGGGAGGCTGCCAGCTTGCTAACGCGTCTAAACTCTTAACCATGCATGGTACCCTTTGACACCCAAAAGCTTGACCATAGTCGAACATAGAACTTGACTTTAAGTTGCGAACTTCATTGCATCATGCGTAACGATATGCTTATGTGTGCATTTTTTTTATTGACCTTTTTTTAATTATTTTTTTTCTCTTATCAAACCCTTTTTTTAATTATTAGAGTCGAGCCATAGATTTTTTTTTCACCCGGATTTTTATTCCCGTATACTGCACAAGAGTAAACTTGTTTTGATCATATCCGGAGTTCTAGAAAGAGTTACGTGTCGTGCCACATATGGATCTGTAGCCCCGAGTTTTATCTTTGACTTAGAGTTAGTTTCGTCCTAATCAGAGTCACAGATCAAAAGTTATAACTGATATACTACAGCCTGTCCAGTTTAGGTGTCTTTTTAGCTTCGACTTTCTTTTTTAAAAAAAAAAAATTATATCTTTTCTTGTCAAGCTATTCTTAGTCAAGTCCTTTAATCTGTGTAAACTCATATAACATAGGATTATAAATTATTTATTTATTTTTTTATACCCATGAGTCCTAACTCTTTTAGAATTCTAGTCCTCTTCTTAGTTTCTTGTGATCGATTTTTGTGCTAATTAACCTTAACATGTGTTCTTTGTCTTTGATTGTGGTTGATCTTATATATGACTAATGATTGCCAATGGACCGTTTTCACCTAGTAAATAGCATAAACATTAAAATTGGACAAAATTAATCAAGTTAGTTTGTCTTTTAGTCTTCCGTGCTATTTAGTCATTGGGTCCTTTGTTTTTCACAACGTCTTCATGTCTAGCCATGCGATCATACCACGAGTCTTAATAAACTTACATAATCACACATGTTAAGTCATTGCACACACTTTGTCTTCGAGTAATACACTATATTGTTTATGATTGGGTATTAGGACCATGCATGCGTTGTTTTCCGTCGTAATAGGAATGAGTGGAGTTTTTCCCATCAGATTTCAAAATTGTTTCTTACACTCTTCCTTTCCAATCTGAGTATTGAGTGAATGCATTAAGTGAGTTCATCCTTACAAAGTACTTGAGTCTAAAATCACTAGGCAGTAGTTGGAAGAATAAGGGGAACGTCACTCCTTCCTTCTTTCTTTTCAATCAAAGCATCAACAACAAGAAATTTTTTCCTCACCAGGCAGCAAGAAGTTACTCATAAACAACCATGAAGACAAAGCACAATGCAAGCTTCTCACCAAGATTTCATGTTTTCTTCTTCTTTTGTTTCAAACCCTTCCCCCTAAAAGTCTAGCATAGGTTCTCTTTATCCATGTGTCTATGTGTCACATTTCTTACCTTATTCATAAATGAGCATCTCTTTCTTACATTGGATCATGTGATTAGCACAAAAAAAAAAAAAAATCAATTGCCGAACCGAACACAAGGTATACCAATGATTTGAGGTACCTTTGCAACCCATTCATTCCCCATTAACCATTCAATCACATTCCATTTCTTCATCAACCACTTTGAGCCTTGTCTAACGTTAGACCTTCATTTCTTCAACCCACATTCACTTAACCCTGGGATTGGAAGATGTGTAATTGTATAACATTCAAAAGGCAAGTAAAAACAATAAAAAAAAAAGCAGAAAAGCAACAATAAAACAATGTCTAAGGGCAAGTGTTCCGATGTCTTTGATATGAACACGTCTTAAATTGCGTCTCTCATCGAGTGCTTGGTACCGTGCCTGAGAAACATGAATGCTAAGTGAGTGATGGAGCGCATGATCTGAGATTGCCCACATTGATTCAAAAGAAAAAAAAAAGCAAAAAAAAAAAAAACAAAGAAAAAATGAAAATAAACTTGCAAAATTCAAAACAAAAAAATATATGAAAAATAAAACTTGCAAAGTCTAATACACAATTGCATATCTTGGGGGCTTCTCTCGGGTCTTGAGCTTTTTACCCCTTTCTTCCTTAAACCTTCAGCTTAACCACCTTACAACCCTTGAAAGACCTTTTTGAGGTGTACACACACTTGTGCAAAGTTCGGTTAGAGCTACGTTCGGCCTGATTCCTAACGGATACGTAGGCAACCTCACATCGAGGTGCAGTCACATTCATATTCATATCCATGCATGATTGAGTCAAAGAATATCCCATGCTTACCCCTACCCATTTAGAGATAGACTTGGGGGCTTGAACCCACATTATTTAGCCTACCTAGCCTAAAGAGTCATCATCTTTGATTCTTCTCACATCTTTTTCCATCGCCATAACCCTTGCAGCCAGCCTTAGTATCACATTCACACATCCATATCCATATTAATCATCCTTCCCTTTAAGAGCCATTTATCATGAAATCTTGTTTCAACACTGTGCATGTTTCATCATATTTAAAGACAACATTCATTAGAAGAAACATTGTATACTTACTTAGCTTCCTGACCTGAGCAATATTCATTGTTTCATGCATCGCATAATGTGCTGAGAAACATTTATATATCAATGATTTTTAATCATACAAAGCATATCGTGCTTGGCTCCTTGACCTAAGCAACATTCATTATGCAATAATCACTTCATCTGTATACGTGCTTAGCTTCCAAACCTAAGTGACGTTCAAGATCGTTTCTTTACACCATATATGATGCTTAGCTCCATGACCTAAGTTCATTCATCGTGTCACATGATGTAATTGTCGTTAGCCTCCTTGCCTAAGGACATGCATCATGCATACATTACTTTCAAGAAAAGCAATCCAATCCATGCGATTCATTTCGTCTTGCTCAAGGAGGAAGTTCAAAACTTCTTCCTTTTTTCATTGTTTTCTTTTAGGGAAGTTTAAAAAAAATTTCAAAATTTTTAGCAAGGGAAGTTCGAATATAAAATTTCATTTTTCACGTCTTTCTTTTTCAGGAGAAAGTCGGTACCCTCCACTCGTCTCTTGACAAAAATGACGGAAATTTTTTGCTTTTTTCATTGTTGATTGCTTGTGTTTGCTCATACATTTAAATCATACATATACACACACAATCACAAGTCATGTCGTGCCAAGTCAAAGTTTGGTCAAGTCAGTTGGTCAAGTCAATCACAATATATACGAGTCCATTGGTAAATTTATTTTTGCAGGTCTCATCTACAACCCACGTTCGGGGACAAGCGAACCAATTACAACCCACGTCTAGGGACAAGAGGACCATCTACAGTCCACGTCCGGGGACAAGCAGACCATCTACAGCCCACGTCTAGGGACAAGCGAACCATCTACAACCCACGTTCGGGGATAAGCGGACTATCTACAGCCTACGTTCGGGGACAAGCGAACCATTTACAGTCCACGTTCGGGGACAAGCGAACCAACTACAGCCCACGTCCGGGGACAAGCGGACCATCTACAGCCCACATTCGGGGACAATCGAACCACCATCATTTCACGACGCAAGGTTCTCGATACACATAGACTTGCAATCTCATCATTTGTCGACTTTCCTCAAGCATGGAAAGTATTATCCGGTGGATTTTTTCAAGTATAGAAAGCTTCCAAAATCATCAGTCGGCTTTCCTCAAGCATGGAAAGCATTATCGGTGGATTTCATCAAGCATAGGAAAACGCCAAAATCATATGTCGACTTTCCTCAAGCATGGAAAGTGTCATCCGGTAGGTTTCTTCAGGCTTAGAAAGCTACCAAACTCATCTGTCGGCTTTCCTCAAGAATGGAAAGCATTTCAACAAATGTCATCCGGTGGATTCCTTCAAGCATAGGAAAATACCAAACTCATTTGTCACCAATACACTGGTGTCAGATAAGCGTTCTATCCCTTTACTCTTTTATCTGTGGAATTAATATTTTTTGCAGGTATCGGCGTATACAGAGTGATTTAGGATCGCAGAACGTCTTAAATCATTCTCCGTCCCTATTGACTACTTTGACTATCGTTTTCGAAACTGATGTTTCTACCAGTCAAATTGGGGGCTTCTGTAGACACCTAAAAATGTCTCCCCAAAACCAAGCACAATAATGAACAACCTTTCACCGCCATTATTGGTCGGGTTGAGTATTTAATTTTTGGAGTGCTTAAATCCATATTTCCATTTCATAAACCAACCCAATTCCTAGCCCATTTCCCCAAACCATAACTTATTTTTCCTCTTTTCGTGCCTTTAAACCTTAAACAATTCATTTCGTGTCCTTTAAAATCATTCATTTCGTGTCTTTTTTACAAAAACGTTTGATACAGTTTATTTTGGTCCATAATATGGGTCCAATGATTGAATATTTGGATGGGGCTTGAAAAGAGATTTCCAACGGTATATTATAATCCCAAATCCGAGTTATAAGGAATAAGTTATGGCCAAAATATTAAACTGAGCCCAAACCGAACCTAAGCCCACCTTACCTACGACCCAATGATCATGTGGAGGGTCCAATATATTAAATCCCATTCCTAAACCAATTAGGATTAATTGGAAGCTTCTATAAGTTTCTAAAAGATCTTAATTATCCTTTTTGAAAAGATAAGATTAAATAGTTTGAAATTGAATAAAACTCCTTTTTTTGAAAATCCTATTTATATCCGAATTGAAAGATGTTCAAAGATAGACAGATATTATTTTTTTGCCTCATAGTTTTTATCCAAATTTTATATGGTTGGATAGCCCTTGAAAGTATCTTTCCAATGATATATTATAATATCAATTCCGAACTATAACGGAAAAGATATGAATAAAATGTCAAACACTATCCAAAACTGATACCGTCTCACTATTTTGGCTATATCTTTTGTTATACAAAATATTTTAATCTGATTTTAATTGGGTTAGAAATTAGACTTTAATATCTTTCCAACGATATCTTATTCATCTCATTTCGATTTCTGGATCAAAAGATATGATAAAAACAAAAACCACAAAATTGCAGTCTATCGAGTTTTATTCCGATTTAATTCGGATCTTATCTTAATTTTTCGACCCTTCTTTTTTCTCTATAAATAGAGGTCATATCTCCCCTATTTTCAAGGATCAACAAGCTTGATCATAAAATAATTCTCTTCTCCCTCTTTAGCCTAAATACTAGCCATCCTATTTTCTCAAAATACTTTCCCTAATTAAGCACTCCAAGGAGTTCATATAATACCCAAAGTTCTATACTTAAACCAAGGCGTGAAAGATATAATTGACTGAGGGTTTGGACCAAATCAATTTTACTTTAATTTAATTTTCATTTGATTTATATTTTTATTGAAGTTACTAACAGTTTATTCATCATGTAGCAATTTAAAGGAACTCGCAGAATGTGAGTAATTAATTAATTTAAGTACTTTTATTTTATTTTTAATATTGCTAGTATCATGATTAGGGTTGTTATTATTATTATTATTTGATTTGGCTAACACTATTATTGTTAAATTGCTTCCAATATTAATGTTTATTCTATTATATTTATTGATCACCATTTTGCATGTCTAAAGGGAATATGTAATTGGAAATGACGCCTAATAAGATAATTTGGACGACCGATTTAGGTTCCTTTTTAATCTTGTTGTTTAATCAAGTGATCACAATATTTTAGAGTAATGTGTTGCATTAATATTAAACTAATTTAGCATAATAATAGTTTGGAGCAAATTGAATTTTTGTTTGTATGCCTTTGAGATCGCAGGAATCACTTTTCACTATAAGAATCGAGTAGAGGCCAATACGGGTGAATGTGACTCCATGACTCACTTCGTACCATCATCCCCGATCCTCCTTTCGTGGTTCCGAACCATATGGAGTTAGTAATCTCATGGATTATGAATGGGGTGTAACCTTCACGGGTCAATCGTTGTTGCCTATCGTTGTCCCTTATTCGTGGTTGCCTTTTATGATCCGTGAACGGTTTACACGTTTCTTAAAAACTTATTGGCGGCTCTCTACTTTCGTTGTCCCTAATCGTATATGTCAATTCCCACTTCCTATGAGTGCCAAGAATATTCACAACATGCTTTAACTTAGGCGCACTTCGAACGACGCCTACAGTAACCAAAAAAAAAAAAAAAAAAAAAAAACGATGACAAAACAAAAAAAAAGAAGGGCTCGAATTAAAAAGAAAATTCATACGAGCAAGTGGCGCGCGCAACTTAATAAGTTGCACGACCCCAACCAGCGCAAGAGATTTGGTTGCGCGCGACATCCGCGCGCAACTCAATCTCTTGCGCGCGCCCACTGTTACGAGTCAATTTGATTTCTCAAAAAACGAGTTGACTCGTTCAAACAATACCTTCGTCGGAGAATTGTTTAAGGGTGATGTTATCCGTTCGAATATATTTTGCGTCATTTCTTTTTTTTTTTTTTTCCTTTTAAACAAGCGTAGCGATTTACTTATCCTCTCGTACTTCCTTTAGGGCCAGTTCTCAAGCTTGGGAACGAAGGCTCCCGGGCGCTCGTATTCTACGTTTATCATCAAGTAATCCCCCTCTTTCAAACCACCTTCCCTCGACAACTAGTCTTAGTCCAACAACAATGTCAACCATCGAACAACTCCAATAAGAGATTGCTCGATTAAGAAAGGAAAAGGCTCAAGAGGCCGAGGAAAGAAGAATTAAGAAACTTGAAAAGCTAAAAATAAAAATGCCGAGGTTCTAGCCTTGCAACAAAAGATGGAACAATTATCCGTCAAAAAAGTCGTCAGAGAAGCTTGTTCTTCGTTCCATTATGGGGAACTAGTACTTCGACGCAGAAAAGTTTGCTTTCCCTCAAGACTTGCTTTGCCAGAAAAGTTCGTAGCTACGGACTTGCCAATATTTAAGGTGACCAATAGTCTACAAAACCACGTACTTAATGTGTTTTACTAGCACCATGGCATTAAAGGGAGTTGATCCTAAGCTTTATGCTTTGAATTTCCCTTTATCTTTAGACCCAACCGCAAGAGAATGGTACTATGGGTTGGATCCAAAATTTAAAACAACATGGGAAGATGTATTTTCGGCTTTCATTACCCAATATGAGAGTAACGTAGAGTTCAAATCGACTCTACGTGAGCTTAAAATGTTTAAGCAAGGCGACGATGAAGGTTTCCTTGCTTTCTATGGTAGATGGCGAGAAAAGGCGGCCCACCTTGCCCAAAGGCCACCTGAACTCAAGTTGTACAAAAATTCATCGACAACTATCATGAAAAGTACAACAAACATCTACGCTACATTGGTCTAGACACTTTTCAAAAGGTCTATTATGTGGTTACTAGGATTGAAGATGATCTTGCTAAAGAAAAAGCAAATAAACCCCATTATCATCATCAACCTAAGAATAACTACAAAAAGGGGAATGATAGTACATCATCCTCTATTGATGTATTTGCGACCACCACGAAATACAATTATACAAATCAATACAACAATAATGATCCTAGAAGTAGGTGGACAAAAGAAAGAAAATTTACACCATTTCCTATAAGCTATAAAGAGTTGTTAGAAAAATTAAGAGAAAAAGGCCTACTTGCGCCAACAGGACCAACACCACCCACTCCACCAGAAAGAAGGCTTACTCAATGGGATGGTAATGGTTATTGTACTTATCATAGAGGCGTTGGGCACGATACTGAACGATTCTACGTCTTAAAACACAAAATACAAGATATAGTAGACGATGGGAGAATTTCTACGCCTAAACCTAACAATAATGCATCCCCATTAGGGTGTTTCATATTAATGAGGATCATATGGGAAGTGGTACGTTCAATCCTTTGGACTATATCACACCTATAGAAAAACCTCTAGCCACAATACTCATACGGGCAACTAAAAAAGTATGTGGATTATGGGGCGACGACTTTCAAGACTTATATGTCTCTAAGTATGCCGCCGTCCCACCTCCATTTTGTTTAAAAAATGAGACAAATAGAGCGCTTGATTGGGATCATTTCTTGGGGAAGTCACAAGACCTATCAAATCTCTCCTTGGATGAACAATGGCATCAAGCACAACTCATGGAACATCATGAAATGGAGGCACATCCAAAGCCTATAGAAGAAAGTTGGTTTGTGAGTCCTACGACTAATCCAAATGAGGTAGATCATCTAACTCATTCTGGGCGAGTTTATCAAGCACCACCACCACCAAATGAATCTTCGACCACACAAAATTAAACTCAAGGTCAAATGCAAAACACAATACCACCTCCACTTGAGGTGGAAGATCCATTGGTTAAACAACTTCACCAATCCAAGGCGAATGTTAGCATTTGGGAACTCTTAAGTACTTCTAAAGAAGATAGGAATTCTCTTATGAATGATCTAACGACCTTGTCTATAAGCATAGACACAACCCCTCAGGATCTCGTTAGCTTGCTTACTAGCGAAAAATCTTACTAATAAATCATTTTCACTAATGATGATTTCCTTCAAAAGACACTACCTACAACAATGCCTTATACCTAACTGTGGGGTGCAAGGGATACAATATCCCTCTTACTTTGGTAGATAATGGGTCAGATGTAAACGTATGCCCATTGCGAACTGCAAAATACTTAGGTCTTAATCCAGAAAAAGACTTTCAATCAACAACACAAAGTATTAGCGCCTACGACAACTCGAGAAGATCGGTATGTGGAACTGTTAAGCTACCAATTACCACAGGCCCAATTCAAAATATGGTTGAATTTCATGTTATGGACATTAAACCTACATTCAACCTTCTAATTGGACATCCTTGGATACATGAGCTTAGTGCAATACCATCCTCACTTCATCAAATGATTAGGTTGAACTATCAAGGGCTTCCTATGACTATACATTCTTCTCCACTCAAAATACCCATAAAATGACCAATCACTTTTGGAATAAACCATGATAATGATGAAGAGGACATTTGGGGATTTGCCACATAGCCAATCTACACAATTGAAATGGAAAAAAGCCTTGAAGAATCATTCAAGCTTGATCGATATTCTACCAAGATAGTAAACAACATCTTATTCAAGAGTAGTTACTATCCTGGGATGCCTTTGGGAATAGGAATGAAGAAATCCCTCTTACTTCCTATCCCAAAGAAAAGCTTCTCTGTTGGATTGGGATATAAACCAACCAAAGAAGAACTAGAGTCTCATGATGCAAAAAACAAAACACGTAGAGACAACAACAAGAAAGGGATAATCCCTTTACTCCCATCCTACGAACGAACCCTTAATGGACAATTCATTAGGGAGGGAGAAGATTACCCATGCTACGACAATATAGAACCATTAGTTATGGAAGGAATAAAGAAGCCTGGATTCAAAATATTCCACGATTGCTACTTCTTGAATGACGATCTTAAAATCGTAGAATCAAAACGCCCAACTCAAGGGTGCTATGATGGGCAAGCATTTAACTTGCTATTTGGACTAGAGCAAAATCATGTCGCTACAATGACCAATTAGAATGCCATTCAAGATGAAGCTTTTGACCCAACCTCATTGATCACCCCTTCTAATGAAACCTTTGAGCATGGATGGAGGAAATATTTCAAATGGACCAATCACAAAGGCGATAAACTGGAGATCATCACAGGCGAAGGGAAGGTGTTTCAAGAATCAGACGATGAATCTAGCATAGAATCTAGGGAAGCTGAAAATTTAGGCCTTGTGGCCATTAGTGAATATTTATTTTCTAGTTCTAAGGATAAGGATCCCAAAAAGGATTCTTCTCTTGATGTACTCTCTTTTGAATTTAATAATATGAGCTCTATTTTCGAGTATATGCCTTCTCTTGAATCTTTCGAATGCTATAACAATCAATATAATAAATATGATGACATTAATAAATTGGTTAAACTAATGAATGAAAAAGAACAAAAGAACCCTATCATTGAATAAACTAAAATAGTCAGAATAGGAAACAATGAAAACAAAAGATAATTCAAAATTGGCTAAACTCTAAATCCGGAAAAGCGATCGACCCTTATATCGACGCTCAAAGAATTCGAAGACGTGTTCGCTTGGTCATACAAGGACATGCCTGGAATAGATAGGGAAATCGCGGAACATACCATTCCCTTGAACCCTACCTCAAAACCAGTAAAACAAAAACTTCGACGAATGAAACCTGATGTCGCATTAAAAATAAAAGAAGAAGTACATAAACAATTGGATGCCGGTTTCATTCGCGTATGCAATTACCCAGAATGGGTTGCGAACATCGTCCCTGTCCCCAAAAAGGATGGAAGAGTTTGCATGTGTGTCGATTTTAGGGACCTTAATAAGGCTAGCCCTAAAGACGATTTTCCTCTACCACATATTGATATTTTGGTAGATAACACGGCTGAACATGCGATGTTATCCTTTATGGATGGATACGCAGGTTACAACCAAATTTTAATGGCAAAAAACGATGAAGAAAAGACATGTTTTATTACCCCTTGGGGTACATATTGCTACACAGTCATGCCATTTGGTTTAAAAAATGCAGGAGCTACGTACCAAAGAACGGCTACGACTCTCTTGCACGATATGATGCATAAAGAAATAGAAGTGTATGTGGATGATATGATAGTAAAGTCCAGAGATAGAATGGGACATATAAAAGCTTTACGCAAATTTTTCGCTCGCATAAAAGAATACAAAATGCGATTGAATCCACAAAAATGCGCCTTCGGAGCACCTTCTGGCAAGTTACTTAGATACGTAGTAAGCATACGTGGTATTAAGATCGATCCCTCTAAAATAAAGGAAATTGTTGACATGCCTCCCCTCAAACAGAAAAAGAAATTAGGGGGTTCCTTAGGAAATTACAATACATTAGTCAATTCATCAACAAATTGACTATAACTTGTGAGCCAATATTTAAAAAACTGAAAAAAGAGGAAAAACATGATTGGGACGATAAATGCCAAAAGGCCTTTGAGAAAATAAAAAATTATCTCAAAAGTCCACTAATATTAGCACCACCAGTACCCAAACTACCTATTATGCTATACATCATAGTTACAGACACAGCCACAGGCGCTATGTTAGCACAAGAGGTAGAAAAAGTCGAGTGTGCAATATATTACATAAGTAAAAAGTTCATTCAATATGAAAAAAAATATAACACCTTGGAAAAAACGAGTCTAGCATTAGTGTGGGCGACTAAAAAATTACGACATTATATGCTACCACACACCACTCATGTAATTTCTCAACAAAATCAGATAAAGTATTTGTTTGAACAACCACCTATACAAGGAAGGATATCCAAGTGGTTGGTGATGTTAGCTGAATTCGAACTAAAATATATTCCTGAAAAGTTGATGAAAGGAAAAGTGATTTCCGATTTTCTAGCCCAATATCCAATTCAAACAAGTCATGCAGAAACTACTCATCTTCCGGATGAAGAGATTCTCATGACACAAGATGAAAAATAGGTAATGTACTTCGACGGTGCATTCAATCAAAAAGGATGTGGTGTAGGGGTGTTACTCATAACTCCAGAGGGAGCACATACTCCAATCTATGTCAAATTAGACTTTGAGGTTACTAATAATGCCGCGGAATGTGAAGCGTGCATTATTGGATTAGAAGAAGCCGCTAGCATAGGTGTGCAAAAATTAGAGGTATATATATGGAGATTCTAGTTTGATTATAAATCATATACTGAAAAAATTGAAAATTAAGAACTCCACAATGATATTATACCAAGAACACCTAGAGCAAATCATCGAGCATTTTGAACATATTGATTATAAATATCTCCCAAGAGATGATAATCAGTTTGCTTATGTGCTAGCAAAATTAGCCTCAATGATCAACATTCCAGATCACTTAAATATGATGTCATTATGCGTTGATAGAAGAGAAGAACCATCATATTGCAACGCAATAGAGGAAATAAATGACATTGAAGGAGAAAATCCTTGGTATGATCATATCCTCCAATAGATTACCCATGGCACATACCCTGAAAATACTTCATCGAAAGACCAATGAGCCTTAAGAATATTTGCGGCACAATATGGTCTAGTAAACGGTCAATTATGCAAAAAAGGACCTAATGGTAAAAGCTTATCATGTATAGACCAACCCGAATCCACACGCCTTATGGAAGATACTCACAAAGGTGTTTGTGGACCCCATATGAATGGTAAAATGCTAGAAAAGATAATTTCACGACAAGGGTACTATTGGTCCACTATGGAACATGATTGCATACAATATGTCAAAAAATGTCCAGAGTGCCAAATGTTCGCTTATTTACAACACCTTCCACCATCTGAACTATAAAACCTCACTTCCCCTTGGCCTCTTTCAACTTGGGGAATTGACATAATTGGTAAAATTTCTCCAACAGGAGCAGGAGGGCACGAGTACGTATTAGTAGCCATTGATTACTTTACCAAGTGGATTGAGGCTGCTTCTTATGTGAATATCACTTCTAAATATGTCGCAAAGTTTCTTAAGCGAAAAATATTTCGTAGATATGGAGTTCCACATGAACTAATTAGTGATCAGAAATCTCAATTCAAAGCTGAAGTCGAGACCCTCTTAACTCGTTATAAAGTAAAACATCATCACTCATCTCCATACACACCTCAATTGAATGGAGCTGTAGAATCGGCAAACAAAAACATAACATTCATCATTAAGAAAATGGCAGAAAATTATAACAACTGGCCGAATAAGCTACACTTCGCATTGTGGGGTTATAGAACGTCTATACGGACATCAATAGGGGTAACTCCATACTCCTTAGTTTTTGGAATGGACGCAGTTCAACCAATCGAACTGGTAATACCATCCCTACACATCATACTAGAAAGTAAGCTACCGGAAGCTGAATGGGTAAGAGCAAGGTATGAAGAGCTTTTATTCCTCGATGAACGACGGTTAATAGCTTTGCATCATGTACAAGTCTACCAACGGCGCATTGCGCGTCATTTTAATAAAAGGGTAAAACCTAGAAATATCAAAGAAGGTGACTTTGTACTGAAGGAGGTTAGGGGTCCACCAACCGATCCAAGAGGGAAATTCAAGCCTAATGGGATAGGTCCCTACCGCGTAATTGAAATCCTATCAGGAGGAGCCGTCAGATTAATGGATATTGGAGGAGATGAAATTCGCCAATTAATAAACATTAATCGACTTAAAAAATATTACATATGAAACCCGGATAAACTCGTTCATTCATTAAATAGATCTTTTTTAGCATTCAATCGAAAGATTCTGAGTGTTATGCACTTTACCGAATAACACGGCAAAGCACATAACACTTGGGGGGTAATTAAAAAGATCATTCTAAGTGTTCAGATTTTTTCGAACATCACGAAAAACTCTTCACACTTGGGGGGGGGGGGGGTTATAATGCAAAAAAAAAAATTAACACTCGCGGCACAGGTGTCGCGCGCAACTTGAATAGTTGCGCGCGGAAGTCACGCGCAACCAATTTCGTTGCGCGTGACAGGATCGCGCAACCGCAGATGTTGCGCGCGCCACCTGACGATGAACTACGAACCCGTATTTTTATGTTTCAAAAAAGTTTCGACTTTTACTTGCGACAAAAAGAGGGCGTTTCTTAAAAATAACATATACTCGAAAAATAAAAAAAATTAAACTTTGATTTGAATGTTTTCGTTTTAAATAAAGATTGATTAATTTTTCTATTAATTTATATTCAAGAGATTAAAGAAAAATAAAAAAAAAGGAGAAAAAATAATATACAATAAATAAAAAAGAAGAACTACGCAAAGACCGGATTTCTTATTACGAATACCTAGGCAATCTTTATGATTCGGTCATATCAAAATTAAAAAAAAAATAAAGCTTATTTTTATTGTATTTAAAATCCAAAAGAGAGAGACATTATTGAATTAGATAGTATATGTCCTCGATTGTCACGGATGATGGAGGAGTAGTTTCCATCGCAGTATTTTCAGAAGCCTTGGAGCTTTCCCCTACACTCTTTCACCCAAACATTGTTTTTCAATTTAGGGATTGTGGCCTTTGCAACCTGTTTTCCTTTCCCTTTGACGATTGGAGCTTTCTTGCGAGTTTTTGGTGAAGGTTCTTTGATTTTCACACCTTGTTACGCGGGTTTGGAGGGAGCTTTCCTTTTTGTTTCCTTCGAACAAGCCTTAAGGGATGAGAAGTCTAATTTTCTTCTAACTCCTTTGTTTTGGCCACTAAGACGAGTAGTAGTGGTCGAATGCATCAAAGGCTTGGGTGGATTGCGAGTAGTGTGGTGGCTTGAAGTTGGGATCGAGCCTTGTTTAATTCGCCCTTATCCGCCGCATTCATCCAAGCTTTGTAAAAGGAAGATAATACATTACTCGCGGTAGGATTTTGTACTACCCACCCAGGAAGACTTGACCAATATTCCACCCAACGAGGAATTCTTTCGTGTATAAAGATCACATCGTTAAGGGCATCACAATCTTGTGGGGTGTAGGGAATATATCAAGCATTACCCCAAACTTAAACCCCACTGTGATCATACACTAGAGCATGGTGGCGTCCAAAGGGAGAGAAGCTAGAGCAAAAGAGTCGCCAACAAGTTTAGGAACTTGTAAAGCGTTCACGAGGTGAAGATTACACCCCTTAACTATCCAGGAGATCGTCAACTCCAATAGGTCTGGAACCATAGCTGGTAGTTCGGGGATGAAGGTACAAATCTAACCTAAAAGAGATTGAAACTGTCATAATAATAGGTCTCTACTTTATTCTGATCGTATTCATGTGCGCTTTCCGACTAACATGCAAACATTAGGTTTACCCTAAACCTGTTTATCTTTGATGGTTGAATTTAATGCACAAATAAAACAATTATTGGTGATCACTTGAATTATAATCAAATAAACTCTAAACAAGATTATTAATTATATTATTAAATGTGATTACAAGTACAAATTCCCTTTAAACATGCATAAAAGGCGTGATCAAGCAATAATAATAAGTAAGCATCAAGCAACATGATAAATCATCATAACAATAATAATCATAATAATAATAATTATAACAATTATAAAATAATTATGTTAAAACATACAGCATAATAATAGCAAGATCCTAGGCATGATACTAACAAGATTAATAACAAACCCTAGCATGTCACTAAACAATAAAGATCAAATATATAGCCCTAACATGATACTAACATGAATATTTGGAAAAGAAATAGGAAGCATCGCAGGAATCACAATTGTCATATTTGATATTAGAAATTATAGTGTTGTTACCCTAAACATGATACTAGGAAGATCAAAACACCCTAACATGACACTAGGAATCATAATAACAACCTAGACATGATTTCTATATCATAATATGAATAAATCAATTAAAGCACTTACTTGGATGCCTCGTATCTCTTTCTAATAACAAAATACACACGTTAGTAACTTCAAGGAAAATAATAAAATTAAAAAATTAAATCAAATAATTGAAAGAGAGATTTGGGACCAAACCCTCATAAATTAAAACCTTTCACGTCTAGGGCGACGACAACTTCGAACTTGGCTAGGTGTTTCTAGATCTTGTGAATGCAGAATTATGTATGCAAAAGGCTAGTTTATAAAAGAGAGAGAGAGTATCATGAATTTCTTGATGAGATTATTATAATTGAAAACTAGAGAGTTGATGATTATTGATGAAAAGAATTGATGATTGAAAACGGAGGTTTTAGGAGGCTATTTATAGAGAAAATCAGTCGGATGGATAAAAAATCGAATCAGAGTTTCGAAGAGAATAAAACACGATTGCAACGTCAAACACGCGCATGGTACCAAACGCTGAGTGCAGCGTCAAACGCAAAATCTAGCGCCAAACGCCAGGTCTAGCGCCAGACGCTAGGCTTGGCGCCCGGCGCTGCAAAATAGTTTTTGCGGATTTTGTTTTTATCATATCTTTTGATCTAAAAGTCCAAATAAGTCATATAATATGTCGTTGGAAAGATCTTAAAGTCTTCTTTCCAACCCAATTAAAATCCAATTAAATTCTTTTGTAGATAAAAAGATATGGCCGAAATAGTGGAAGGGTGTCAGTTTTGGATAGAGTTTCATATCTCATTCATATCTTTTTCGTTATAGCTCGGATTTAATATTATAATATATCATTGGAAAGATAATTTCAAGATCTATCCAACCATATAATATTTGGATAAAGATTATGAGACAAAAAAAAAAATTCTGAATATATTCCACTTCGTACAAAACAAGGATTCTAAAAAGGAGTAGTTTTATTCAATTTCAAACTCTTTAAAACATAATTATCAATCCTAACTCCATTAGGATTTAAAAGAACCTTCTAGAATATTCTAGAAGACTATAATAAATCCTAATATCTTTAGGAATGATAATTAATAATAGGCCCTCCTCTAGATCATTGGGCCGCATATAAAAATCAAATCGGGCCAAGTTTAGTATTTTGGCCATAACTTCCTCATTACTCATCGAAATTGGGCTTATAATATATCGTTGGAAAGGTATTTTCAAGCCGTATCCAACTATACTATTATTGGACCCTTATCATGGACCAAACTAAACTTGAATGCACGTTTTTCATAAATAAGGTAATAAAAGAAATATTTTCAAAAACAGAAAGAAGAGATATTTTAATAAAAACATCCTCATCACTAGACTTTTCACACTTTTGCTTTGTCGATAATCAAATGACATGAAAGGTATTCATCACTGGGTTTGGATTTGGAGAGAAAAATTTGGGTGTCTACAGAAGCCCCCACTTTGACTGAGTTTGGAGAAACGCAAGTTTCGAAAACAAAAGTCAAAGTATCGATAGGGACGGAGAATGATTCAGAACATTCTGCGATCCTAAATCATTCTTGTAACGCCGATACCTTTACTCCATTAGCCTCAAGATTTTATGGCTCATCAACAATTCGCAAGCGCTCCATGAGTCAAATCCAAAAAAAAGAAAAAAAATTAGTTTGCGACATACACAAGCAGGTGACGCGCGCATCAAAATCAGTTGCGTGCGCCAATCGTGTGCAGCGCAGAAGATTGCGCTGGTCATGCCAGCGCAACTTCATGACTTGCGCTGAAATACGACGAAAAAAACGTACGTTTAATAGAAGTGGACTTCCCGTGAAACCGTTTTCGTTAGGGTCTCCCGTAAGGCGATTCAAGCATAGAGCGGTTTCTGCTAAAGCCAAAGGAGCGGGTGAATGACATCCCTCTATTTGCTCTTTAATGGACACCATGGAATAATCTCCATACTCTTTGCCTGTCCTAAGTAAACAATTAACAACAAGACAATAACATAAAGCACGAATTTTAAAACATTGTTTAGTCATGTTGTCACGAGGGGCAATTAAGTGTTCGATAAATTGGATCAAATTCACGCCTTCTTTACTTCCAATGTTAGTCATATCATTGTCGGTAGACAAACCAAAAAATCTTTGGAATATAGGTTTGGAATCCGACAAGGTAGGCGCATAGGTCACAGGGAGAGTATTTGTAGGAAAGCCTAGCATGGCCTCAAACTCACCGGGAAGTGGGACAATCTCGTCCCCTTTAAACAAGAAAAGATGATGGTTAGAGTCCCAATGATTGACGGCGGCATGAAGAAAATCAAAATTGATCACTAGTTGCATATAGTTCAGAAAAGGGTCTGGGTGGTGTAGGCGTCGTTTGAAGTGCGCCTACGTTAAAGCATGTGGTGAATATGCTTGGCACTCATAGGAAGTGGGAATTGACATAATACGATTAGGGACAAGGAAAGTAGGGAGCCGCCAACAAGTTTTTAAGGAACTTGTAAACCGTTCACGGATCATTTAAGGCAACCACGAATAAGGGACAACAAAGGCAACAACGATTGACCCGTGAAGGTTACACCCCATTCATAATACATGAGATTACCAACTCCATATGGTTCAGAATCAGGAAAGGAGGATCAGGGATGATGGTACAAAGTGAGTCATGGAGTCACATTCGCCCGTATTAGCCTCTACTCGATTCTTATAGTGAAAATTACTCTTGTGATCTCATAGACATGCAAACAAAATATTCAATTTGCTCCAAACTATTATTAAGCTAAATTGGTTTAATATTAGTGCAACATATAATTCTAAAACATTTGTGATCACTTGATTAAACAAAAAGATTAAAAAGGAACCTAAACCGGTCATCCAAATTATCTTATTAGGCGTGGTTTTCAATTACATACTCCCTTTAAACATGCAATATTGTGATCATAAATAAATAATAGAAATCAACATTAATATTGGAAGAAATTTAACAATAATAGTGTTAGTTAAATCAAATAATAAATAAATCTAATCATGATACTAGCAATAAGAATAAAAATAAGAGTAATTAAGTGAATCAATTACTCAATTTCCATGTTTCCTTGAATTGCTACATCATGAATAAACTGTTAGTAACTTCAATAAAAATATAAATCAAATTGAAATTGAATTAAATAAAAAGTAGAGTTGACTTGGTCCAAACCCTCAGTTAATTCTACTTTTTCACGCCTTGGTTTAAGTACTCCCTCCGTTTCTTATTTCCTGCAACAAGGGGGGTTGCACGGTTCCCAAGTCAAAAGTTTTACAGCATGATTAATAAAAAGTAAGGGTATGCTAATAATGTAATTAAGGAGAGAGGGTGAATAATTAATTAAATAACTAAAAGTTCAGCACCACCACCGATGAACACACACGCCACCAGAACCACCAGCAACGAAAAGCTACCACCAACGAAACCACCCAGAAACCACCTAGAACCACCCGAAATCACCCAACGATACCACAACCACCACCCAGACCCACCACGCCAAATCAACCCACGAAACCCACGAAACCACCAAAACCCCTCCTCCACCCCCGCGAAACCACCAAAACCCCTCCTCCACCCCTGCAAAACCACCGACACCAACGACGCTACCAGATGTAGACCCAACGACACCACCAAGGCACCAACACCACCGAAAACGACCAGTTCAAGAGCCACGAAACCACCAGACCCACGCCACCAACCTTACGACCCACGAAACACCAGATCCATGCCACCAACCAACGACCACCAACCCACGCCACCAACCACGAAACCACCAGACCCACGCCACCAACCCCACGACCCACGCCACCAACCTACGACCACCAACCAACGCCACCAACCTACGACTACCAACCCACGCCACCAACCCACGAAACCACAAGACCCACGCCACCAAACCCACGAAACCACCAGACCGACGCCACCGCCAGACCCACGCCACCACCAGACCCACAACCCACGAAACCACCAGACCCACGCCACCAACCCCTCAATCAAATCTGAAACCCACTAAAAGGTGGTTTGGAATTTGATTTTGAGAGATGAAGATGATGCAATGATAGATGAAGGAGGAGAGAGAAAGACAATGGGTTTGATTATTTGGGTGTGATTTAATTGATAATCAATTTATATTAAGGTTATAATGGGTTGTTATTATGGGTAACATTATATGTTAAATTTTTTTTAGTAAGGGTATATTGGTCATTTTGACAGAAAATAGTTTCCAAATAAGGAAAAAAATAAGTTTGTTGCAAGAAATGTAAACCACCCCAAAATGGAAAATGTTGCAAGAAATAAGAAACGGAGGAAGTATATAACTTCAGGTAAAGTATGGACTCCTTGGAGTGCTTAAGGGAAGTATTTTGATAGAATAGGGTGGCTAGTGTTTAGGATTAAGATAGAGACGAGAATTATTTGATGATGAAGCTTGTTGATGATTGAAAAAGGGGAGATATGACCTCTATTTATAAAGAAAAAAGAAGGGTCGAAAAAACAAGATAAGATCAAAATTAAATCGGAATAAAACTCGATAGATAACAGTTTTGCTGTTTTTGTTTTTATCATATCTTTTGATCCAGAAATCGGAATAAGATAAATAAGATATCGTTGGAAAAACCTTGAAGTCTACTTTCTAACCCAATTAGAATCAGATTAAAAAATTTTGTAGAATAAAATTTTTTGGAGTTTGATATTTTATTCATATCTTCTCCGTTATAGCTCGGAATTGATATTATAATATATTATTGGAAAGATAATTTCAAGGGATATCCAACCATATAAGATTTAGATAAAAACTATGAGCCACGAAAATAATATCAGATTATCATTGAACATCTTTCAATTCGAATAGAATTAGTTATTTTACAAAAAAGAAGTTTTATTCAATTTCAAACTCTTTAATCTTATCTTTTCAAAAAAGGATAATTAATATATTTTAGAAACTTATAGAAGCTTCAAATTAATCCTAATTGGTTTAGGAGTGGGATTAAAGTTTTTGGACCCTCCACATGATCGTTTGGTCGTAGGTAAGGTGGGCTTAGGTTCAGTTTGGACTCATTTTAATATTTTGGCCATAACTTATTCGTTATAACTCGGATTTGAGCTTATAATATATCGTTGAAAATATCTTTTCAACCCCCATACAACTATTCAATCATTGAACTCAGATTATGGACCAAAATAAAATGGACTAAACGTTTTTATATAAAGGACACGAAATGAATGATTTTAAAGGACTCGAAATGAATTATTTTGGGTTTAAAGGCACGAAAAGAGGAAAATAAGTTATGGTTTGGGGAAATGGAATAAGAATTGGTTTGTTTTATGAAATGTATATGGATTGAATATGGATTTAAGCACTCCAAAGATTAAATACTCAACCTGATCAATAAGGGCCTTGAAAGTTTGTTCATCATCGGGTTTGGTTTTGGGGAGACATTTTTAGGTGTCTACAGGTGGTAAATTTTGAAAGCTAGTTTATCCTCGGTTGAGAGGGAGGTAAACCATTGCTTTAAACGTTGTTCAAAAGTTTTCACCATTGTTCAAAAAAAAAAAGAAGAGAGATAATTTAGAGAGATTAATTCTTTTTAGATTCTTATTACTAAGCGAATAAATGCGAGATACTTAAAAGCCTACACGAAACCGCATTTAAATAGACCCAAGAGGGGAAAAATTTTGGCAATTTTCGCTCGAACGAAAGTTCACCAGCAGGTGTCGCGCGCAACTCTTGAGTTTCGCGCGACGTACGCGTGCAACCAATTCACATGCGCGCGACAGCCGCGCACAACTCCTACAGTTGCGCGCGTCTGCCCTGTCGTGGCATGTAAGTTAGGATTATTTCCGTAATTTGGACTACATAATGACGGAATCCCTCGAGATCTTAAGACAAATCATACGCTTATTACCTTTTACTAACCTTTGTATCCTTTTCCTTAACATTTTCTTATTTTTAGTATTTTTCTTTTTTTCCTTTACTTTTTTCTTTTTTCCTTTTTTCCTTTCTTTTTACCTATTCCCTTGTTTCCTTTTTTTTCGAGGGGGGTAAGTCGGGAACCTTTTCCTCCCTCGGAAAATTTTTGCAAATTTTTTATATAATAATAAAAAAAAAGAAAAAGGTAGAAAAAAAATATATATATATATATATATAATAATAATAAATGTACACATGGAAACAAAAGAATATGACATATATATACAAAAAACGTGTCATATGTATAACAAAAAAAAATATATACATTTGTGTAGACACCTAAAAATGTCTTCCTAAAACCAAACCCGATGATGAACAACCTTTCACCGCCGTTATTGGTCGGGTTGAGTATTTAATCTTTGGAGTCCTTAAATCCATGTTCTATCCAATATATTTTATGAACTAAACCAATTTCTAGCTCATTTACCTAAACCATAACATATTTTCCACTTTTCGTATCCACATCACAAAACCGAGCTGAAAAGATTTTCTGGATATATAATTTTGATCCAATTATTATTTGGTTGGATAGGCCTTGAAATAAGATTTCAGACCATATATCAAGACCAATTCCGAGGTATAACGAAAAAGATATTAGCAAAACACTAAACTCGGCCCAAAACCGACTTCCTTCGACTAAAACTGCCATATCTTAAAATATACAAATTATTTTGACCTGATTTCTATTGGGTTGGAAATTAGACTTGATAAGCATTCCAATGATATATTATATGTCTTATTCCAAGTTACGGATCAAAAGTTATGATGATTTTAAAAATGGGTAAAAAACTGGAATTACCGCGCATCATCTAAAACGGCGCGACGCGGCAAATGCTGACGTGTCACGGGGCTTATTGCCGTGACACGGTGCCTTTTTTGTATAATTCTAAACGTCTAATCCACCGTGTCACGGGATTTAGCACCGTTTCACGGTACAATTTCCTTTGTCACGGTGCCCATTCTGTGACACGGGAATGTTCCATGTAATTTACGCGTACTTTTTTTTTACCGTGACATGGTATACTATACTTTGCCACGGTGGAAAATGTCGTGTCATGGTGCCTGTGCTGTGACACGGGGCATCTCCGTTTCCTTTCTACGTAAACCCTTCTATAGATACCCAAATGTGTCTCCTCAAAACCAAACCTAGTGATGAATACCTCTCACGTCATTTGATTATCGAATAAGCGAAAGTGTGAAAAGTCTAGTGATGAGGATGTTTTTATTAAAATATCTCTTCTTTCTGTTTTTGAAAATATTTCTTTTCTTACCTTATTTATGAAAAACGTGCATTCTAGTTTAGTTTGGTCCATGATAAGGGTCAAATAATGGTGTAGTTGGATTGGGTTTGAAAAGACCTTGCCAACGATATATTATAAGCCCAATTCCAATGAATAATGAGGAAGTTATGGCCAAAATACTAAACTGGGCCCGGTTTAATTTTTATATGCGGCCCAATGATCTAGAGGAGGGCCTATTATTAATTATCATTCCTAAAACTATTAGGATTGATTATAGTCTTCTAGAATAATCTAGAAGGTTCTTTTAAATCCTAATGGAGTTAGGATTGATAATTATGTTTTAAAGAGTTTGAAATTGAATAAAACTACTCCTTTTTAGAATCCTTGTTTTGTAGGAAGTGTAATATATTCAGATTTTATTTTCGTGCCTCATAATCTTTATCCAAATTTTAAATGGTTAGATAGATCTTGAAATTATATTTCCAATGATATAATATAATATTAAATCCGAGCTATAACGAAAAAGATATGAATGGAATATAAAACTCTATCCAAAACTGACACCCTTCCACTATTTTGGCCATATTATTTTTTCTACAAAATATTTTTATATGATTCTAATTACGTTGGCAAGTAGATTGCAAGAGCTTTCCAATGACATATTATATGCCTTATTTGGAATTCCGGATCAAAAGATATGATAAAAACAAAACGCGTGAAACTGATTATTAACGCTTGGCGCTAAGGCTTGGCACCTGGCGCTAATGACCAGCCTCTGGCGCTAATCGTGTTTTATTCTCGTTGAAACTCTGATTCGTTTTTTTATCCATCCAACTGATTTTCTCTATAAATAGCCTCTTAAAATTCTGTTTTCAATCATCAATTCTCATCAATCCTTCTCAAGAATTAGCATCAATTCTCTAGTTTCTTATTCTCTCTAGTTTTCAAGCATTCTTTTTTCTCTCTAGCTTTCTCTAAAAAATTCCTCATACACAAGACCAAGAAACACCTAGCCAAGTTCGAAGTTGCCTTTGCTCTAGACGTGAAAGGTTTAATTTCTGAGGGTTTCGTCCCAAAGCTCTATTTAAATTATTTGATTTAATTGTTTTGGTTTTATTATTTTCCTTGAAGTTACTAACGTGTGTATTTTGTTATTAGAAAGAGGTACGAGGCATCCAAGTAAGTACTTTAATGGTTTAATTGATATTATGATATAGAAATCATGCTTAGGTTGTTATTATGATTCCTAGTGTCATGTTAGGGTGCTTTGATCTTCCTAGTATCATGTTCAGGGTAACAATTATAATTTCTATTATCAAACATGACAATTGTGTTTCCTGCGATGCTTCCTATTTTCTTTTCTAATATTCATGTTAGTATCATGTTAGGGTTAAAGCTTTGATTTTTTTAATGTTTAGTGACATGCTAGGGTTTGTTATTAATCTTGTTAGTATCATGCCTAGGATCTTGCTATTATTATGCTTTAGCTTTAATATGATTAGTTTAATTATGATTATAATTGTTATAATTTATGATGATTATTTTAATTATTATTGTTATGATTATGATTATTATTTTGATTATCATTATTATGATTATAATTATTTTTATGATTATGTTGCTTGATATTTTTATTGTTATTGCTTGATCACGCCTTTATGCATGTTTAAAGGGAATTTGTACTTGTAATCACGCTTAATAAGTTAATTAATAATCTTGTTTAGGGTTAATTTGATTATAATTCAAGTGATCGCCAATAATAGATTTGTTTGTGCATTAATATTCAACCAACATAGATTAATAGGTTTAGGGTTAATCCTATTGATTGCATGTTAGTCAGAAAGCGCACATGAATACGATCTGAATAAAGTAGAGGCCTATAATTAGGGCAGGTTCAATCTCTTTTAGGTTGGATTTGTACCTTCATCCCCGAACTTCAAGTCATGGTTCCGGACCTATTGGAGTTGACGATCTCTTGGATCGTTAAGGGGTGTAACCTTCACCTCGTGAACGGTTTACAAGTTCCTTAAACTTGTTGGCGACTCTTTTGCTCTATCTTCTTTTCCTTTGAACGCCACCGTACTTTAGTGTATGATCACAGTGAGGTTTAAGCTAGGGATAATGCTTGAAATATTCCCTACACCTTCACGCGTTTTCTCTCCCATACCTTAATTATTTCCCGCGTCGCACTGTTTTCCACCGTGTCACGGGAGTGTGCCCCGTCTGACGGTGTCTGGCACTGTGTGACGGTGTTCTATGTCGTGTCACGGTGTTAATTTTTAGGGGTTTTATCTTTTTAGGGCTCCGTGTGTTCCCTCTGCTCATTTTCTCTATAAATAAGACCCTCATTCTTGCAGTTTGGGGCATCAAATCCTTCTCTCTTTCTCTCTTTTACACCAAAAATCATTCTCTTCTCTCTCCCTCATATTCTAAGCCTTAAACCTATATTTCTAATTACACCATTCTTCCCTTAAGCACTCAAAGGAGTCCATACTTAACCCGAGGCTCTGTCCTTAAACCAAGGCGTGAAAGGTACAAAAAACTGAGGGTTTGGACCAAATCAAATCTACATTTATTTAATTTAATTTCAATTTGATTTATATTTTTATTAAAGTTACCAACAGTTTATTCATGATGTAGAAATTCAAGGAAACACGGAAAGTGAGTAATTGATTCACTTAAATACTCTTATTTTTATTCTTATTGCTAGTATCATAGTTAAGTTTATTTATATTTGATTTGACTAACGCTATCATTGTTGAATTGCTTCCAATATTAATGTTTAATCAATTATATTTTATGATCACCATATTGCATGTTTAAAGGGAATATGTAATTGAAATTAAGGCCTAATAAGATAATTTGGACAACCGGTTTAGGTTCCTTTTTAATCTTGTTATTTAATGAAGTGATCACGATATTTTAGAATTATATGTTGCATTAATATTCAACAAATTTAGCTTAATAATAGTTTGGAGCAAATTAAATCTTTGTTTGTATGCCTTTGAGATTGCAGGAATCACTTTTCACTATAAGAATCGAGTAGAGGCCAATACGGGCGAATGTGACTCCATGACTCACTTCGTACCATCATCCCCGATCCTCCTTTCGTGGTTCCGAACCATATGGAGTTAGTAATCTCATGGATTATGAATGGGGTGTAACCTTCACGGGTCAATCGTTGTTGTCTTCATAGTCCCTTATTCGTGGTTGCCTTAAACGGTCCGTGAACGGTTTACACGTTTCTTACAAACTTGTTGACGACTCCCTACTTTCCTTATCCCTAATCGTATATGTCAATTCCCACTTCCTATGATTTCCAAGCATATTCACAACATGCTTAACTTAGGCGCACTTCGAACGACGCCTACAATTTGTTTCCTAATAAAAAAAATGTGTGTACAAAGGAGGTCAGGATGGTCGGCGACTCCCAGACAGCTGCTGCACATCCTGCAAAATCCGAGCGAAGATTTGTTGGGGTTTGGTGAGTCCAACTCACCGCGGAAAAAAAAAAACCCGAGCCAAGGATCACGCTCGCAATAATTAATATCAGTAAAGCATAAAATAATTACAAATGGAAAAATAGGAAATATACCTTTATCGCGTGCTTCGCCCGATCGAATGGGTTCTTACTTGAAAGCTTAGCCCCAAAAACACAAGATCCTCCAACGGAAATCCACTCGCAAGAACGACTACTGACTTTTAGGTCCGTTGCCTCGAGGTTAGCGAGGCCCGACCAAAGTCCAAGTATTATATGAGTTTAAGGGTTTTTGCAAAGCCAATGCCCTATTGAACTCCTACTCAAGCAAAGAATTCTCAAGCCATCCTTTGGCTATTTATAAGGAAGGATTACTTGTGAATTCCACTCATCTTACAATGTGGGACATTTTAACAAAAAGATCCCACATGAAAAGATTGATGAATTCAACCCTTAGTTAAATAAACCAAGGAACAAGTAACAAGTGTCACATGGTTAGATGAGGACCACTTTCTCACTTGGTCCCCAAGGCATTTCACATGCATTGTGAACTAACCATGTGTCACCCAACCTTGAGCCCCAAATTGGGTTCGGTCGGGCCACTTTCTTTTGGCCCGTGTCCATGACCCATCACCCGGGTCTACGGCCCTTGACTCATGTGCTGCCAACGTGGCAGCTGCCACGCATGCTGCCACATGGCGTTTTTCCATATGTGCTGCCACGTGGCACGCTCTTGTTTGTCGCGCTTTCCTAGCCTTTCGCGTGGCTAGGATTTTACTTGTTACTTGAAGCATTTTCCCGTCTCGCCAAATCCTAAATTTTTGCTCGACATTTTGAGATTCTCTGACGCTCGGTTTTGACGCTACAAGCTCGAATTTCCGACGTCTAAATATTGATTAATCGGGCGACTCATCAATTCTTCCGAATTATTTCGTCGTGTCAGTTCGTTCATTGCTTGGGTGTGACCCGAAAGATGAAGCTGTATTATTAATTATGCATTAATATTACTGATTGGAAGCGGCCTCCACCTAGGCATTCCGATCACTTAACCTTACTGAATATATTAGCTTTCTAATAATTTTGAAGCCACTATCAGAATAATACACTTGTTCGAAGGACACCATTCCTTTCAATCTCCTACTTGTTCTTCCGGACAAGTGAGCGTTCAGTGTATAGCCCTTTCCTATGTCTTTTCATGTCTCTTCATGAACTATAGGGTAAGATTATTCATCATCCCTATTACGTCCAAAAGTGTTTCTCAAAATCCGAGTTTGACTGTCAATAAGCAGATGATTTCTAAAATCCATCTGAGCACGGCCATGTATTTTCACAGTGTCGTTCTTCGAGAGGCCTTGAAAACAACAAGACATGCTCCTTATTGTTTGTAGGGGAACATTCCCAGTCTTGTAATGTAGCTTCTGTTACTAAGAGGACCTAGTCGCCTGATAGCCATCGTTATAATCCGCAATTACGGCAGACGTTTGATCGACATAAAAAACGGACTAGTACTCAAACAAGAGACCTCACAATACTCATGGTCAAGGAAAAGAGTTCCGATAGCTAGCAATAATGAGAAATATACTTATGACGATTTTGAATCTCTTAAAGTATTCTCATAGGTCGATCCAGTATGGTTCTAAACCAATACCTTTTGCAAATGACTTATGTTCTCATAGCACAAGAAACGGTGCTATAAATCATACTACACACCAATCTCTAATGGTCATTAATCGTCCACAAAATTAATGACCTTGATTAGGGATAATTTTCGATTAAAATATTCAATGTTCACTTAATAGGTGTTTCTTTATCCAAGACATTGTCTTGATTCCCTATTTTGAGTTTTCTTTGAAATCGAACGAACTCATTATTTAATTCTAAACCACAATTAAATAGAAAACGGAGTGATAAAATTTGCATGAAATTTTAAAGGGAAATTCTCTTTGGTAACACTATAGTTTTGATTTTTCTTAGTGGTAAATTACAAAAAAACTTATTATCCTTGGAAAACTTTAATTAATTATAATTTTCAATGGTAAACTTAATGAAATTATAAGCTTAACTTTAGTTAACTAAAGACTAATGACTAATTTAACCCTAATTTTTAAGTCTAGCTTTCTATCCAAAATCAATCCTTCAACCCAAAAACTACTGCCCACTTGCCCAGCAGCCAGAAACACCGCCTGATAACCATAATTGCCGCTTAGCCGCCATCTCCATAACCATAAGAAACTCGCCCAACCGTTGATACCACCGTCAACCAACCCAACTTCGATCACCATCAACCCAAATAGCCTAAAACCACCCGAGAAAACCTATCCACCCAGAAAACCACCCCACCGAGAAACACCTTAAACCCTCTCCGTATGTCGGCAACCCCTTCCCCTATCTTCGTCGGCCGTCCCAGCAACTCCCCCTCCCTCTCCATGTGTTTTTCGTTGCCAAATCTCATTAGAAAATAATATAAAATTTATTAACGACCATACTTTCCCGGTGATTCTATGGCGGCGCAATCGACGATCCTTCATGTTTGAATTTAAGCAATTTTCGGTCATTTCAATTGTTATCAGCCTAATTTCCCCAAATGTAATTGCAAGGTTTGAATTTCTATTTAATATGTAGGACAATACTTTAGTAATTTACTCTAAATTCAACGCTAAATACAACAACAATAGAAACAACAAGAAGATTAGTGGGGTTGGCTAACAATTTGATTTCTGCAATTGACTCCGACGATCAAACTCTAAGGACGGAGATCGATCTATAAACGCAACCATGTGAAAAATCGTTAAAAAATAAATAAAATCAAAAGATGCACATGTAGTTGTAGGGAATAATTTCAAGCCTTTAATCCCACTAGCTTGAACCCCACTGTGATCATACACTAAAGTACGGTGGCATCCAAAAGGGAAGAAGATAGAGCAAAAGAGTCGCCAACAAGTTTTTAAGGAACTTGTAAACCATTCACGAGGTGAAGGTTACACCCCTTAACGATCCAAGAGATCGTCAACTCCATAAGGTCATGAACCAAATAAGGGTTCGGGGATGATGGTACAAATCCAACCTAAAAGAGATTGAACCTGCCCTAATAATAGGCCTCTACTTTATTCTGCTCGTATTCATGTGCGCTTTCTGACTAACATGCAATCAATAGGATTAACCCTAAACCTGTTTAATCTATATTGGTTGAATTTAATGCACAAATAAACTTATTATTGGCGATCACTTGAATTTATAATCAAAATTAACCCTAACAAGATTATTAATTATCTTATTAAGCGTGATTGCAAGTACCAAATTCCCTTTAAACATACAATAAAAGGTGATCAAGCAATAACAATATAAAATAATATGTGTCAAGCAACATAATAAATAATCAACATCATTAATAATAATAATATCAATCATAATCATAATCATGTTAAAGCATAGCAAGATCCTAGGCATGATACTAACAAGATTAATAACAAACCCTAGCATGTCACTAAGCAATAAAAATCAAATCTTTAACCCTAACATGATACTAACATGAATTAATATTAGGAAGAGAATAGGAAGCATCATACTTTTAATCATACTTAATATTAAAATTACCCTAGACATGATACTAGGAATCAAAATAACAATCTAAGCATGATGTCTAAATCATAATATCAATTAAACCATTAAAGTACTTACTTTGATGCCTCGTACCTATTTCTAATAACAAAATACACGCGTTAGTAACTTCAAGGAAAATAATAAACAAAACAATTAAATTAAATAATTAAAAGAGAGATTTGGGACCAAACCCTCAGAAATTAAAACCTTTCACGTCTAGGGCGAAGGCAACTTCGAATATGGCTAGGTGTTTTTAGATCTTGCGATTGCGGAATTTTGTATGAAAACCAAAGTTTAAAAAAGAGAGAGAAAGAATAATCAAGAAAATCTTGATGAGAGTTGGTGAATGCTAATTAAAACTAATTGTTGATGAGAATTCGTGAAAATTGGTGTTGAAAACGGAGTTTTTGATACGATATTTATAGAGAAAATCATCCAAAAAAGATAATTTAACAAAACAGAGTCTGAAGATCGAAAAAACACATTGGCGCCAGCCCTGGCTAGTTGACGCCAGGCCCAGTGGCTAGCGCCAGACGCCAATGGCTAGCGCCTGGCACCAATCCTGGTTCCAGGCGCCAAGGCCTGGGGTTGGACGCCAAAATGTTTTTCAACGCGTTTTCGAAAATCTGATAAATTTCCTGTACTGGAAGATAAAATAATTTAATTCCATCGAAAATGCTATTTGATCTGATTAAAACTCTGAAGAGTCCTAATTGAATTAGAAATGATGAGAACCTTCTAGAATGTTCTAGAAGACTAAAACAATTCCTAATTGCATTAGGAATGATAAATTATATTAGGCCCTCCCCTAGATCATTAGGCCGTACTTAAAGCTCAAGCCGGGCCCAGTTTAGTAAATTGGCCATAACTTCCTCAATATTCATCGAAATTGGGCTTATAACATATCGTTGGAAAGGTCTTTGCAAGCCCCATCCAACTACACCACTATTAGACCCATATTATGGACCAACCAAACTGGATTGGCTGTTTTCTTAAAATAAAGTTTTCAAAAACAGGGAGAAGAGAAAAGAAATAAAACTTTCCGCAACACTAGACCTTTCCACACTTTCGTTTCATTCTATTATGATTCGACGTGAAAGGCACTCATCACCAAGTTTGGTTTTGGGGAGACACAAATGGGTGTCTACAGAAGCCCCCACTTTGACTGAGTTTGGAGTAACGCAAGTTTCGAAAACGAAAGCCAAAGTAGCGATAGGGACAGAGAATGATTCAGAACGTTCTGCAAACCTAAATCAATCTTGTAACGCCGATACCTGCAAAACTAGCCTTAGTTAAACAGATAAAAGAGTTAAGAAACGCGTATCTTGCACCGTCGAGCACACGTCTCTTAAAGTAACCGATTTGCCGCTTTACTGTTTTGATGACCCCCTGCAAGCTAGAGAATGCCATCCCGCTGTTTCAATGTTCACTCGTCTATGAACAAAGAGCTTCTTTTTGATATGTTCACGCGTCTCTGAACAAAGAGCTTCTTTTTGATATGTTCACGCGTCTCTGAACAAAGAGCTTCTTTATGATATGTTCACGCGTATCTGAACAAAAGAGCTTTGAAAGAAATGTCCACGCGTCTCTGGAGAAAAAGAGCTTGAATGAAATGTCCACGCGTCTCTGAAAAAAAGAGCTAGAATAAAATGTCCACGCGTCTCTGAACAAAAGAGCTTTGAAAATAGGAAATGTTCACGCGTCTCTGAACAATAGAGCTTCGGTGCTTGAATGTTTGTTGCGATAATGTTCTGAAGAAAAATTTCCAAAGACCAACGTTTGTCGATCTCTAAGGCTTGTCTGAATTTTATTTCTGCTAAAACCAGTATGTCGATGTCTCCGTGATTAGGCGCTTTAAGCTAAGTGAGACGATCTTTCATCAGGTCGATAACTTATTGCAATTGTAATCAAACTGACTACTTAATCATGTTAAATTGCTTATAGGGGCTAATTGGCGTACCAAGGAACCCGAAATTGTTGTATGAGGTCGAAATCACCTTTCTGAGAGGCTTTGAGCTCTGCCGTTGCTGAAATATTTCTGGCGCAAAGAATTGATTCTGTCGCCGAACGTTGTGATAGGGTCTTCCCTGTTCTGCTGCACTTGTATTTATTTTGACTATAGAACTTTGCCAATATTTTTAATTATCTTAGGGTTGTCCTAAGGCTTAATGTTGCTTGACTCAATAACTTGACACGACTCAAGGCATAAACTTGACTCGATATGTTTGACTGACTCGAGGTTGACTCGACTCGAAGTGTAATGACACATGTGTTAGACTCAAATCAAAGTGATATGGCACGACATGGCTCAATGTGTACATGACTCATGTGTGCATTGTAATGTGATCGTGCGACTCAAAAATGCTGAAAAGCAAAAATTTTCCGTCATTTTTGTGGAGGGTACCGACTTTCTCCCGAAAAAGAAAGACGTGAAAAAGAAACTCAAAAGTTTGAAGATGCATGTTGAATGAGATTAGTCAAATGTTGTTTGATACTATCTCTGAAAGTTCAAGGATTAATTCATCCTAGGCTATCTCAACTGTTGACTCCATGATGAAAGTATTTGGGTTACTTAGGCACGGAGGCTAAGCACTTCATACTTCGGGATGCAATGACAATTATGAGTGATTTTGACGAAGCATGCTTCAGCGTTAAGATTTCATGACAAAGGGTTCCTAAAGGAAATATATTTGGTCATGTGTCTGTGATGTGTGTGATAGTGACACTAAAGTTAGGCCGCAAGAGCTAAGTATGTGGGAAAATATTATTGTTAGAAGAGTCGAATAATGGTGACTCTTAGGCTAGGTAAGCTAATGATGTAGGGATCAAGCCCCCAAGTCTAGCTCTAAGTGAATAGGGATGAGCATTGGAGATCCCTTGATATGATCATGGTGTAAGTGTGTGAATGCATGTTTATTACGGCCACACCTCGATGTGAGGTTGCCTACGTATCCGTTAGGAATCAGGCCGAACGTAGCTCTAGCCAAACCTTGCACAAGTGTGTATACCTCAAAAAGGTCTTTTTAAGGGTTGTAACGTGGTTAGGCTAAAGGCTAAAGAAGAAGGGGATAAAGGCTCAAGACCCTAGATAAGCCCCCAAGGTGTACAACCTCGCTTTCGAATATTTATATTTTTATGCTTGAGTTTCTACTCTTTTTTAGCCCTCTTTTATCTTTTGCTTTAGCATCTATTTTATTTTTATAAGTGTGGACAATCCCGATCATGCGGTCTATCACTCACTTGGCATTCATGTTTCTCAGGCACGGTACCGAGCACTCGATAAGAGACGCAATCTGAGACGTGTTCTTATTGAAGATATTTTCATATCAAAGACATTGGAACACTTGCCCTTTTGTACACTTGTTTTCGTTTTTTATTATTGCTTATTTTTTGCTATTTCTTTCTTTTGAATCTGCTCAAGCTTTCTTTAGAATTGCATAAGTTGCACGCCATCCCATCCCAAGGTTAGGTAGATGTAGGTTGAAAAAAGAAGGGTCTATCGTTAGACGAGGCTCAAAGTGGTTCACCAAAAAAGGGATGTATAATTAAAGGGTGAAAGGTAATATAATGTGGCTACAAGGGGTGCCTTAAATCATTGGTAAACTTTGTGCTTGATTCGACATGGATTTTTTTTCTTTTTTTTATTATTACTTTTTTTTTTTTACAATGTGATGAAATGATCATATATAAGGGAATAAATGCTCATTTTTTTATTAAAAAAAGAAAAAAAAGGAAAAAATCCTATAAAATTAATCTAAAAGAAAAGAAAAGGTGCCTATGCTAGACTTATTGGGGAAAGGAAAAACTGAAGAAGAAATAGAAAAAGGGGTCATGAAATCTTGCCGTTGAAGCTCGCCTCTTGTCTTGTGTTGTTTCCCTTTATCATCACTCGCTCTTCTTGTTAACTGGAGATATGGGAAGCTTGTTGTTATCAATCAAATGTTGGATAGCCTCCTTTAGCTTCCAACAGCTCTCAGTAGTATGACCCCTACCTTGGTGGTACTTGCAGTGTTCGTCTGGATTCCAACTAGGCAATCTTTTCTTAAGTGGGGGATCTTTAGTAGGTCCTATGGGAGTAATGATTCCCTTGGCATGGAGTCGATTGAAAGCATTATCGTAGCTAGTCCTAATAGGGGTAAATTCCCTTTTCGGTTGCTTTCGACTACCCATGGCTAGGATCTGACTAAGGTTGAAAGTACCAACACTATTACTAGAATAGGTGTTTTTGGAAGAAGAAGGATTGTCGTTCTTCTTCCCTTTACAGCCACTGTTACCATTGCTACTAATCTTGGCCTTCTTGTCGCGCGGAGGAACATGAAGGAGATTTGAATCAATGAAGTCTTGAACACGATCCTTGAGGGCGAGACACTTTTCAGTAGTGTGACCGCGACCTTTATGGTATCGACAATAGGAATTTGGATCCCAATTAAGAGAACGTTTTTCAGATGGAGGGTCTTGACTGGGACCAATGAAGTGAATGAGACCTTGATCGTGAAGACAGTCAAAAGCTTCATTGTAAGTCATTCCTATTGGTGTGTATTCTACAATGGTCCGTTTTTCCTGTGGCTTAGGAGCATTGAGTTCTTCATTAAACTCTTGGCGAGAATTTTGTTCGATGGCCATCACCCGATTTGCTAATCCTTCTACCACATTCAAGAGCATGGCAATGACATCTTGCAGTTTTCGAATTTCCTCTTTTAGACTTGACGAGTCTTCAAAGAAAAGACTTTCATCCTCCTCAATTATGGCCACTTCATCGAGAGAGGTCATATAAGCTGTCTCGATCATAGGCTCTCCTACAGGTGTGATAAGAAGTGTATCATGTTGTATTTGCAAATGTGTTTCATCTGATTTAATTCAAGAGATAAAATTATTGTGTTTATCTATTCTTTCAAAATTCCAAATTCTTTTTTATCTAAACACAAAAATCGGATTAATGCATCTAATATTCATCATTTTCTTTTGTTCAAAAGTAGTCCACTCACATTACCCTCTTAAAACACGGTTCGCGTTTTCCTAAGCAATTAATATGAGTGTCAAATCAACTTAATTCACCTCACCTCCCAAACGACACCTCACTTCACCAATTTACCTCCACCATAAATCATGTCAGCCACACAAAAATTTACACCACAAAAAATTACCTTCTCTCTCATCACTCTGATCAAAACTACTCTCCAATGTCTACCTCTCCAAAAACCCAAATTGAAGCCGACTTAAACAAAAACCCAATCCCAGACATCACCATGGAAATTCCACCGGAAATCACTCCCATCGAAGTTCAAGAGCCTCCAAAAGTCGATTCGACTACCGAATCTCAGTCTTCTCGCAAAAGGAAGTCTGATGACATGCAAGATGAAGAAGAAAGTGCTCCGGAACTAGGGGTCAATTACCGGGACAAGCCAGCAGCCATGAAAAGGTAAGAGAAAATTGGTGATCACATTGTGACAGGTTTGGCTATTAATCTTCCTTGGTGTAAGTCTGTTAAGTTATATGAACTGCTTGATTTGATTGTGTCTCAAAATTGGGTGAATTTTTTGAGTGAATGCTTTAATCGAAGTTTGTATGTTGATGCTATGAAGGTTTTTTGCAAAAGTTTCAAATACTCTAAAGGTGTTATTCGTTGCTGTGTGTATGAAAAAGAAATTGATTTTGATGCGATGTACTTGGCTGAGTTGTTTGATGTTCCTAATACAGGATATGATCTATATTTCAAAAGTAATGTGATAAGGAATCCTCTTCCTGATGCAAATATTGATGAAATAGTGGAGTTTCTAGGTGGTAACCCGGAGGAAACCTACATAAACCACAATGACCTAACCCCTCTTGACAAAATCTTGCTGAAATTTTTTTTTAATGATATAATCCCTCGCTCCCAAAAGAGAGACAGTGCCAACAAGCTGGACTTTGTTCTCATCTACTGCCTAGCCAAAAAGATCCAAATCAACTTTCCCTCTCTCATGATCCAACAGCTCTCCCACTGTGTTCCAAAAGGATGGAAGGTGGGATATGGTAACCTACTTACCTATGTCTTCGAAAGCTTTGGTATCTCCTTTGCTGATAAAGAACCCCTGCCCCTCAAAAACACCAAATACATGCAACCTATTTTCCTTGAAAACCATAAGATGAAGGTTGTGGATGGATGTTTTAGAGTTGTGCTGGAGAAAAAGGAGAAAAGGCCTAAGTAAGTAGGTGCACTAGCTGAGGGGGAAGAAGAGAGGGCTACTGGGATAGTAGAGGGAGTGGTGCAGAATATTCAGGAGGAGGAAGAGGAAAAGATAGTTGAGGAGGTCACTGAAACAGGGGGAAGGAAGAAAAGGAAGAGCTTGAGGTTGATGAAGAAAAAGGAGACCTCTGCACCCATTTGCATTGATATCACTGGGGTCCAGGAGGATTTGTAGAAAGTCACAAGCTCTCCTATTTCAGGCAAGTATGCATCTACAGGAACAGGTTTTGCAGCTTTCAGTTCCCCACCAAAAGTTTCCCAGCGAGGATGTGAAGGAGATAGAGGATATGCTCTTGAAGATGTTAAAGGAACAAGAGGAGTCAAAGCAGAATATGGCGGAACTGAAGAAGAGTATGCTCACTCTTGATGCTGATGTGAAGAAACTGGTCTCAAGCTTGGATCGGAGAAAGGGAGACAGTCAACTGTCAAGGACATTGTGTCTCAAATCAGCAAGAAGTTGGAGGATCTTGCTGTTGATGATGACCAGAGCATTGCTTCTTAACCTATCTTTCCTTCCAGCCTCTTTATGTTGATGAAACTTATATTTTATCTGCTTTTAGGAACAATTTTTATCTCGATCTGTAATATTTTGGGCACTTTTTAATTTCTTTTGGTAAACTTGCAAATTTGGTACATTTGGCCGATGTTTTAAATTGGTTTTGGATGATTAATATCTATGTATATTCTGCCTATATGCCTTGTGAATGTTTTCTCTCTATGCATGCTTCTTGTCTTAACACTTAACCACTAGATGGTGTTGTGTTATGGTATACTATATGCTTGTATGTTGGTTTTTGATAATGCCAAAAAGGGGAAAATGATGCAAACTATCAAGGAAATATAATCATTCTATGGTCTCTGTTCGAAATCTTCACAAGCTGCCTACTCTCTACAAGCAGGTATAATGTATATACAAGTTTTTTCAAGTTTTCAGTTTTTCCTTAAGTTATTTATCTATGCATTGTTTTTATTTCCTTAACATTAGTTTCCTTTCTGCATTGTACTTTGTTTTTGCATTTTCTTTCTTTTAATAATAAGTTGGATTATCTCTGTTTCCTTGTAAGTAAGTTTGGTTTGTTTGTCATCATCAAAAAGGGGGAATATTGTTGGACTTAATGATTTTGATGATGACACAATCTCAATTACTTACAAACTAATAAGTGCTTGATTGTTTAAGTGTGTACTCGGTTGCAAAGACTAGGAGAATTAAGTGTCTTGCAAAAAAAAACATGAGAAACAAGAAGGCCAGGAGTAGAGCTATCCATAAAGAAGAGTTCCTTTGTAGGAACTGGTGCTTCAGAAATGGAGACTTGAGAAGAGAAGGTTCCCCTCAAGGAACAGAAGCTTCAGAGAAGAAGCTTCATCATAGAAGAGAAGTTCCTTCCAAGGAACAGGAAGCCTTCGAGTAGAAGCTTCATTAGAGACATGAAGACTAAAATATATTTTATATTCTAGGATTTATGTAAGTATAAGATATTAAATTGCACTCGAAAAAGCTGTGTGGAATTGGTCTAAAAAGATAAAATTGTGCATGCTAGTTTTTAGGAAAACTGTTGCTTTCTAAACGTTTATCTTTTTAAAAGGGATTTTATTTTATTTTTCTTATTTTCGAAAATATCTTTTGAAAAATAAAATCACCATGTTTTCCTTTTCTTGCGGCCTACTCCCCATGTTCTTCTTCAAGGCATGGCCATGCACATTAAGGAGTTCATGTTTCCTTGATTTTAGGAACATGATCTTCTTAGTGGATTGGAATAGTGGCGTAGTGGATTTGCTGCACAAATAAGTTTTTCCTAAACTAATTTTGGTCTATAAATAGCTGTTGATTTCAGATGGAAAAACTCACCCTTGCTCACATAAGTTTTCTAGCTTTTATTAGAGTCAAGTGTCAATTCCACACAAGTTAATTAGAGTGTTCTTAATGTTCTTATACTAGAGTTTGTTTTTTTCTTTCGAGTTGTAATTTGGGGAATGGGGAAGTTCGAGTGAACTTTTGTGTATGAGAAAGAGAAGTGAGAAAGAGAAGAGAAAGAGAAGAGAGAACAGAGAAGTGAGAAGAGAGAAAGAGAAGAGAAGAGTAACAAGTTGGGTGACTTGTTCCTCGGGGTTTCAAGTTCGTAGAGGAACATGAGTTTGAGTCTTTAGTTTGTAATAGGACCATTTGCCCTATTCTAGTGAAGATTCTTTTCCCAAAATCCCAAGTGTTCGTGGTTTTTCTCCTTGTTAGGGCCAAAGAGTTTTCCACGTAAAAATCTCTCTTGCATTCTTTAGTTCCTTTATTTAATCTTTCTGTTCCTTTAGCTTTCTTAGTTTTTAATTTCGCAAAAAGTGGGCTAAATTCTCATACTACAATTCAACCCCCCCTTCTTGTAGTATTCTTTGAAACAACATAGTTAATAGTTTATTGAAAACTAATAAATGTGAAAGAAAAGATATAATAAAAAAAAAAGTAGTAGTGGGTTTGGGTGGGGACTATGAGAGGAGAGAGATATAGTATTTTTAATGTAACTTTTTGCCAAAAAAGGAAGTGTAACACTTAAAAAAATACGGCCGGAAATGGAAAGTGTAACACTTTAAAAAATATGGAGGGAGTACATCAAATCAACTTCCCTATTTGAAACATATTTTTTCTTATTTAAGTATTATATATTAAATTTTCTTTAATATAAAATATATCATTTTACACTGGTAAACAATAGTAGTGTAAAATTTCAAAACATTTTATCATTTAAACACGAAGGGATTAGTTCAAAAATCCATTGATTTGTCGACGGTTTCTATTTCAAAGTACAAGGAAAGAAACAATTTGACCAGTTGAGAAACAAAATCGCATATATTTTGTTTATGCAACTAATCCAAACCATAAATCTATTTTATAAAAATAAAAAATAATCTAACCCCCCCCCCCCAGTTTATAAAAAACAATTATTTTTCGGTTTTTTTAAAAAAAAACCCTCTGTAGGGAATATTTCAAGCATTACCCTGAACTTAAACCCCATTGTGATCATACACTTAAGCATGGTGTTGTCCAAAGGGAAGGAAGATAGAACAAAAGAGTCGCAAACAAGTTTTAGGAACTTGTAAACCGTTCACAGGGTGAAGGTTACACCCCTTAACAATCCAGGAGATCGTTAACTCCAATAGGTCTAGAACAATTGCCTGGTAGTTCGGGGATGAAGGTACAAATCCAACCTAAAAGAGATTGAACCTGCCCTAATAATAGGTCTCTACTTTATTCTGATCGTATTCATGTGCGCTTTCTGTCTAACATGCAATCAATAAGATTACCCTAAACCTGTTTAACTATGTTGGTTGAATATTAATGCACAAATAAACTATTATTGGCGATCACTTGAATTATAATCAAATTAACCCTAAACAAGATTATTAATTATCTTATTAAGCGTGATTACAAGTAGCAATTCCCTTTGAACATGCACAAAAGGCGTGATCAAGCAATAACAATAAACTATCAAGCAACATAATCATAATAATTAAAATAATCATGAATCATCATCATAACAATTATAATCATAATATTTATGTTAAAGCATAATAATAGCAAGATCCTAGCCATGATACTAACAAGATTAATAACAAACCCTAGCATGTCACTAAACATCAAAGATCAAAGCTTTAATCCTAACATGATACTAACATGAATATTAGGAAGAAAATAGGAAGCATCGCAAGAATCACAATTGTCATATTTAATATTAGAAATTATAGTTATTACCCTAAACGTGATACTAGCAAGATCAAAACACCCTAACATGACACTAGAAATCATAATAACAATCTAGACATGATTTCTATATCATAATATCAATAAATCAATTAAAGCACTTACTTGGATGCCTTGTACCTCTTTATAATAAAAAAATATACGCGTTAGTAACTTCAAGGAAAATATAAAAAAAACAATTAAATTAAATAATTAAAATAGAGATTTAAGAAAGTTTAGACTAGATTTGGGACCAAACCCTCAGAAATCAAACCTTTCACGTCTAGGGCGAAGGCAACTTTGAACTTGGCTAGGTGTGTCTAGATCTTGTGAATGCGGAATTTTGTATGCAAAAGGCTAGTTTAGAAAAGAGAGAGAGAGAGAGAGAGAGAATAAGCTTTAGCTTTGAGAGAGAAGAGAATTAGAGAGTTGTTGATTGAAAACGGAATTTTAGGAGGCTATTTATAGAGAAAATCAGCCGGATATGATAAAAATCAAATCAGAGTTTCAAAAAGAATAAACCACGATCGCAGCGCCAAACACAGGATCTGGCGCCAGACGCCAGACGCTATACTCTGGCGCCAAACGCCAGGTATGGCGCCAAGTGCTGGTCCTATCGTCAAACGCTGGAAATAAATTTCCACGTGTTTTCTTAATTTGATAAAATTTAGCCTTTTGAGAGGCAAATTCGTATTTTCCTTAAAAATACTTCTTTTATTCCAATTAAAACTCTAAAAGTCAACTAAAGTCAATTTATCAATGCTAATTAAATTAGGAATGAAAAGAACCTTCAAGAAGACTATAATCAATTCTAATCACATTAGGAATAACAAATCAATATTAGGCCCTCCTCTAGATCATTGGGCCGCATATAAATATCAAACCAGGCCCAGTTTAGTAATTTGGCCATAACGTCCTCATTATCCATCGGAATTGGGTTTATAATATATCGTTGGAAAGCTCTTTTCAAACCTGACCCAACTACACTATTATTGGACCGTTTCTATGGACCAAACCAAACTATATTGGCTGTTTTCTTAAAATAGGTTTTCAAAAACAGACAGAAAGAAAAGAAATAAAAACTATTCGCAACATTAGTCTTTCCACACTTTCACTTCATTCGATTATGATTCGACGTGAAAGTTACACATCACTGGGTTTCGTTTTGGGGAGACACAAATGGGTGTCTACAAAATCCCCCACTTTGACTGAGTTTGGAGAAACGCAAGATTCGAAAACGAAAGTCAAAGTATCTATAGGGACGGAGAATGATTCAGAACATTCTGCGATCCTAAATCATTCTTGTAACGCCGATACCTGCAAACTAGCGTTAGTTAAACAGATAAAAGTGTTAAGAAACGCGTATCTTGCACCGTCGAGCACACGCCTCTAGAGGTAACCAATTTGTGTTGCATTTGCTGCTGTTTGTGACAACCTTCCACAAGCTAGGGGAACACCATATTGCTGTTTTGATGTTCACTCGTCTCTGAACAATAGAGCTTTTTTTTAAGGATTGTTCACTCGTCTCAGAACAAAAGAGCTTTAATAGGATGCCCACGCGTCTTTGAGCAGGAGAGCTTGAAATACATGTCCACGCGTCTCTGAACAAAGAGCTTTAAATGATATGCTCACGCGTCTCTGAGCAAAGATATTTGAATAATGTGCCCACACGTCTCTGAGCAAAAGAGCTTTTTTATATGTCCACGTGTCTCTAAACAAAGAGCTTTGAATAATATGTCCACGTGTCTCTGAACAAAGAGCTTTGAATGATATATCCACGCGTCTCTGAACAAAAGAGCTTTGAATGATATGCCCACGCGTCTCTGAGTAAAAGAGCCTTTTTTTTAATATTTCTACGCGTCTCTGAACAATGGAGCTTTGATATTTGAATGTTTGTTGCGATCGTTCGGTTGGCTGCGAACAAGAGCTTTGCTGAATAGTTGTATCCTGTAAAAAGTCAAAAGATTGCCAAAAGACTTTGCTAGTGCTTTTTGTTAGGGTTGACCTAAGGCTTGATGTTTTTTTCTTAGGGTTGACCTAAGGTGATTGGACTGACTTGAGGTTGACTCAATGCGATTAACTGACTTGAGGTTGACCCAACGTGACTAACTGACTTGAAGTTGACCCAAGGTGAAATGACACGTGTGACTCATGACCCGTGTGTGCATTGTATTATGGTGTGCGACTCGAAAATGCAAAATAGCAAAAATTTTCAGTCATTTTTGTGGAGGGTATCGACTTTCTCCCGAACAAGAAAGACACGAAAAGAATCGAAGTGAAGTTTTTTGAAGATGCATGTTGAATGAGCTTAATCCATTAACGTTTTCTCTCATGGTAGAAGGATTGTAACATCTTAGACTATCCTAGTTGACTCAATAATGAAAGTATTTAGGTAACTTAGGCGCGGAGGCTAAGTACTTCATACTTTGTGATGCAATGATGATTGATGTTGATATGACAAGGAATTCTTCAACGTTGTGTTAAGATTTCATGACAAAGGGTTCCTAAGGGAAGTATATTTAGTCATGTATTTGTGCAGTGTGTGATGGTGACACTAAAGTTAGGCCGCGAGGGCTAAGTGTGTGGAAAGATATTATTTTTAGAAGAGTCAAATGATGGTGACTCTTAGGCTAGGTAAGCTAATGATGTAGGGATTAAGCCCCCAAGTCTAGCTCTAAATGAAAGGGATGAGCATAGGGAATTCCTAGATATGATCAATTTTGGTGTGAATGTGAATGCATTTTTATTACGGCCGCACCTCGATGTGAGGTTGCCTATGTATCTGTTAGGAATCAGGCCGAACGTAGCTCTAGCCGAACCTCGCACAAGTGTGTGTATACCTCAAAAAGTTCTTTTTAAGGCTTGTAACGTGGTTAGGTTAAAGGTTGAAGAAGAAAGGGACAAAGGCTCAAGATCCTAGATAAGCCCCCAAGGTGTGCAACCTTGCTTTTGAATCTTTGTATTTTTATGCTTGAGGCTTTCTACTCTTTTTTAGCTTTTTCTTTTGCCTTAGCATTTATTTTATTTTTATAAGTGTGGGCAATCCCGATCATGCGGTCTATCACTCACTTGGCATTCATGTTTCTCAGGCACGGTACCGAGCACTCGATAAGAAACGCAATCTGAGACGTGTTCTTATCAAAGATATTTTTATATCAAAGACATTGGAACACCTGCCCTTTGTTTCACTTTTATTTATTTTTTGCTTATTTTTTGCTATTTTAATCAAGCTTTTGAAATTGCATAAGTTTCACATCATCCTATCCCAAGGTTAGGTAGATATGGGTAGAAAAATGAAGGGTCTATCGTTAGACGAGGCTCAAAGTGGTTTATCAAAAAAGGATTGCATATTAGAAGGGGGAAAGGTGATATGATGTGGCTACAAGGGGTGCCTCAAATCATTGGTATACCTTGTGCTTAGTTTGACATGGATTTTTTTTTAATGCAATGCGATGCTATAATCATATGCAAGAAAGTAAATGCTCATTTTATTAAAAGGGAAAAAGAAAGAATCTATAAAATTAATCTAAAGGAAAAGAAAGGTGCCTATGCTAGACTTATTGGGGAAAGGAAAAAATGAAAAAGAAAAAGAAAAAAGAGGTCACGAAATCTTGTCGTTGAAGCTCGCCTTGCGTCGTTTCCTTTATCATCACTCAGTCTTCTTGCTAGCTAGAGGCAATGATTCTTGTTTGCTTCTATGAGATCTTGAATGAGATTTTGAAATCTGTAGCATTCATCGGTGTGTAGGGAATATTTCAAGCGTTAATCCCTATCTTGAACCCCACTGTGATCATATACACTTAAGCATGGTGGCGTCCAAAAGGAAAGAAGATAGAGCAAAAGAGTCGCCAACAAGTTTTTTAGGAACTTGTAAACCGTTCACGAGGTGAAGGTTACACCCCTTAACAATCCAAGAGATCGTCAACTCCATAAGGTCTTGAAACAAATAGGGTTTGGGGATGAAGGTACAAATCCAACCTAAAAGAGATTGAACCTGCCCAAATAATAGGCCTCTACTTTATTCTGATCGTATTCATTGCGCTTTCTAACTAACATGCAATCAATAGGATTAACCCTAAACTTGTTTATCTATGTTGGTTGAATTTAATGCACAAATAAACTATTATTGGCGATCACTTGAATTATAATCATATTAACCCTAAACAAGATTATTAATTATCTTATTAAGCGTGATTACAAATACCAATTCCCTTTAAACATGCATAAAAGGCTTAATCAAGCAATACCAATAAATATTAAGCAACATAATAAAAATCATGAATAAATTATAATAATCATCATAATTATAATAATAATAATCATGTTAAAGCATAATAATAATAGAAAGATCCTAGGCATGATACTAACAAGATTAATAACAAACCCTAGCATGTCACTAAACAATAAAGATCAAAGCTTTAGCCCTAACATGATACTAATAATCATAAATATTAGAAAGAACATAAAAGGCATCACAATTGTCATATTTGGTATTAAAGTTACCCTAGACATGATACTAGGAATTTATTGTTGTCATTCTAAACATCAAATTAAGAAAAACATCCTAACATGATACGAGGAATCATAATAACAACCTAGAAATGATTTCTACATAATAAAATAAAAACCATTAAAGCACTTACTTGGATGCCTCGTACGTCTTTCAAATAACAAAATACACACGTTAGTATCTTCAAGGAAAATAATAAAACAAACAATTAAATTAAATAATTGAAAGAGAGATTTGGCACCAAACCCTCAGAATTAAACCTTTCACGTCTAGGGCAAAGGCAACTTCGAATATGGTTAGGTGTTTCTAAATCTAATGAATTCGGAATTTTTGTATTTGAGAGAAGGCTAGTTTAGAAAAGAGAGAGAGAGAGAGTAATCAAGAGAATCTTGATGAGAGTTGGTGAATGAAAACGGAGTTTTTAGAAGTCTATTTATAGAGAAAATCAGCCAAAAACATAAAAAATCAAAATAGAGTTATGACGCGTAAAACGAGGGTTAGCGCCAGGCGCTGACATTAGCGTCAGGCGCTAACGCTAGCGTCAGGCACCAAGCTTAACGTCAGGCGCTAATGCTGACGTTTGGCGCTGACTAGGATTTTGACGCGTTTTCTTAAAATCAGATAGAAATTGTCGTACATGAGGATAAAATCGTATTTTCCTCAAAAACGTTGATGCTTCTATTTTATATAGTATTTTACCCCCGTCCCTTGGTCATAATTAGTAGTGTTTTTGGCTCTTTAGAGCCACTTTTATTACTAATTGGTGTTTTCTAGTGTTTTCGTAGATTGGGTTGACTTTTGCAGGGATTTGCACTTTTGGAGCATTTTCCCGAGATATATTGGAGCAATCACGAGCATTGTAGAAGCACGAACAAATTTTATAGCCCAGGGCCGGTTAGAGCCATCGAACCGGTGATTAAGGGCTCGGTATAGGTGGTACCGAGGCATTTGGACCGAGTATTCAAGACCCGAAGAGGAAACCCAGATTGGCCCGAAGAATTGGAGCCCAATCGTAGTCCAATTAGTGGCCCAAGAGAGCCGCCCGACCAAAAAAGATGGCGCCCGGAGGCGCGCCCGACCGGGCGCGAGATTCAACATTGGTGAGCAAAAAGACGCACTCGATCGGGGTAAATATTAGGGGTTATTTTCGTCGTTTTAGTTTGTTTTAGTTTAGGATTTGTACGGAGTATAAATACTCCTCCGTAATACGATTTTTAATTCTCTCTCTCTCTCTCTCTTTTTACTCTTTTTACTCTTTCTTTACTCTCTTAATTGTTTTCTTAGATTTTCTTTCTCTTAAACCTTTGTTCGTAATTCTACTATTGATTCCAGCTTTATTTTGGTAACGATTTCTCTTCTCTTAATCTTAGTTGTTTATTTTATTCCTTTAATCATGTCTTACTTTATTGCTTTAATTAGTTTAGTTTTTACCATGTGTGAGTAGTTCTATTTCTAGGGTTTATGGGGATCCATAAATAATATAAAGGGGTAATTTATTGTTGTTAATTATCAATGCTAGATTAATTTCCTACTGATTGATTTAATGCTCTGTGACTAGATTAGGCCTGATCTTTTATGCATGAGTTTGAACATATTGATTCGAGATTCGACAAATAAGAATTGATGTTTAGGTCTAGTTTCAATAGGCAGATTAATTTATAAATGGTTAAGTCGAGATTTGAGAGATGAGATTTAATATCGGTAGATTAATTCTGTGATTGTAATACGTAGCGAAAGCCCTTTATGATCTGGTTAATTGATGCATTTATGATTGACTATTATTGATTTTTGATATTGCATGATAATTTCTTATTGAATTGTTTTAACGCTTTTCAATTATGGCTTGTAAAAGTATAGCAATATTGAATTGATGAATCGAGCAGATGTTAATTTGATATTAAAGGCTTTTTTCAATAGGAACTTAGATCTAGTAAATTGCGAGAGCCTGTTAGATCTATGTTGATTAATAAATTGCGAGAGCCTGTTAATCATGTTATTTATGCAATGTCAATGATTGATTATTATGTTTTACCCTGGAGTATTATTTATTTGTGAACCTATGCCCTAGATCCTTTTATATATTATTTTCCCCTTATTCTTGATCTCCGTAGTTTAGTTTTTTATTCAAATATAAATATTGTTTACTTCATAATCTAGATTATAATAGTTAATTTGGAGTAGAAAGACTTATTTCCCTGTGGAGTTCGACCCTACTTCCCTATCTACTATAGTTAGTGGAAACGGTTTTATTTTTATTTCTAATTATTATTATAGTCTAGATTATTTTGTTTTATTTTATTTTATTTATTTATTTTTTATGAGTTGAAAATATCCATGCTCACGTCACTACAAGAATTATATAATTTTTATGCAGCACCTAACTACTGTAGTTGTCAACGTCTTTGTCATGAAAATCCTGAATGCCCTTATAGTGAGTTTTTTGTGCGTGCTCCGGATGATTTTAGAGTCTTTCCATATACATATGATCATATTCGAAAACGATTAGTTGCTAATGAAAGTTATTAGAAGGCTCTTGATGAAAAAGTCTATGGACACTATAATAATATGAATGTTATTGAGGATGAAGAACCATCGGTTATAGAATTTGTGGTTGAAAAATCATTGGTTGACGAATCGGTGATTGAAAAATCATTAGTTGTAGAAACGGTGGTTGAAAATTCCTTTGTTGATGATGAGGTTATTCATAAGGGTGGAATTTTCAAGTCAATATTGGATGATAAAGACAATGACTACCTCCATGTTCGTTCTATTAATTCTAAATTTTTAGCGGAGGAAGTAGAAGGTTGTGGTGTATTTTCATCTCCCTCCTTTGATTTTTCTTTCTACCTTGAGTTCTCTTTATGTGCTCCTAACTTTTTATTTTTAGGGATAAATGTGCTTGCTATTAAGCCCTATATAGTGCTTAATGAAATGTTTGCAGGAGGGTTTGATAAGTTACTCAAGGCGTTGAATTCTTCCGATTGACAGAAGGAGTATGGTCGAGCGGGACCTTGATAAACTAGTGCTTTGCGGGAGGCAACCCGTACTTTAATTTTCTTTTTAGTTTAGTTTTTTCTTATTTTTGTGTGTGTTTTATTTTTTATTTTTTATTTTTTTTTTGTAGAGAGGTAAGGATAGTGTAAGTAATGCTTGTGGGAGTTTGTTTTTGTGCAGATTTTGAGCTAGAGAAGGCTTCATTCACGCTGGAACTGTACTCGTATTAAATCGGGCAAAGCTCGCCCGATCGGGCACGCGTACACGTCAGCAAACTTTGTCGACTTCGACAGCCATATTTTTTGCGTTTCTTATCCAATTTTTGCGTGTGACCTGTCGTGGGAAAGATCTTCAAGTCTAGTTTCCAATGCATTTAGAATCACTGTATTATCATTTAAATATCAAAAGCAATGTTCAGAATAGTGCACCTAACTTAAATTTGAACTTTTTCCCACTAACACCTTGTTTCTTTCTTGCCCAATTTTGTTCCAAAGAGATGCATTGCAATCCTCGAGGCTTTGGTGACATTTATGTGGTGATGATGAGGAGTAGTCACCTTGACTACTAGATTCCCTTTAAGACAATGAGGACATTGTCTAATTTAGCTTGGGGGGAGGTTCTCGTGTGCGCTTGGTATATCTTTCACCCTCTCTCTTTTATTTTATTTTTTTTTATTTTTTTTTTCTTTTGGTGTGCTTAGTATAGATTTTATTGCTTTATTAGGTTAGTTTTATTGCTTTCAAAAAAAAAAAAAAAATCCAAAAATACATTCCAATGAATAATAAATCATGCTTCCCTGTGCTCCTTGATGAAAAATTTTTGAAATTGTTTTGATTCTTGGTTATTGATGATAAATATTGTGGATTAGTTGATCATGATTTAATGTTTGATTGCCTTGGAACCTTAACATGCGTCAATTTTGCCCAACTATTTGTAAATATAGTGCTTGACTAGTTGATTTGGTTAGGAATGTGTGATAGTTCAATAGTTCCTGGTATGTCAATGAATTTGAGTATTGGTTTGCAACTGTTAGTAATGTTTATATAGCTCAACATTATGCACATTGAGGAGGACGAAGGCGTTTATTCTATTAGGTGGTCTCAGACGATACATTTGTTCCCTTCTTACTACCCATGTTGTTGCTTGTGCCCTTTTATTGTTTATTTAACCACATTACAAGCCTATTTAAGCCCCATTGGTTACTAGTCCCAAGCTTGGATTGGGGGAGCTAATAGTTAGTGAGGTGAGGGAGTTGTAGTGTGCACATAATTCGCACAATGTGGGTTGATATGATGAGTTATTTGTTCTTATATGTTGATTGGGAAAAAAAATTGAAAAAGTGTTCAAAAGTTGAAAATTTCCAATATGAGGTAAAAAAGAAAAAAAAAAGAAGAGAAAAGAAAAAAAGTTTATATGTTCAAATGTTCTATTTGAAGGTTGTTCACAAAAAGAAAAAAAAAAGAATTCAAGTTTGAAAAGAAAGAAAAAAAGAATGAGTTCAAAGTTTGTATTTCACTCAAGTTTTACATCATTATTATATTTTTGGAGTGAAATTGTAAGTGTTGGGATTGTTTATATTGTTTGGAGTTGTATTTGGTGGATTCTTGTTAAAGTTTGTTATGTTGATGGAGATGCATGATCATCATTTATTTTGATCATGGGTTTGTTAGTATATATGCTCCCTTAAGTATAGCTTTTCTCTCACTTATTCCCAAATGATTCCTACCCTTTACTCTAGCCTTACATTACAAGCTTTAAATACCTTCCGACCTTTGTGCATAGAATTGTATGAATGTGAAAGTGTTGTTTATCAATGCAAGTTATGATTTGACATATTTCGAGTCGACTAGTAGGATTGAGCGTTCATTGTTTTGTACACACGAGAGTGTGAGTTGGGAGGGCATTGTTCACATAAAGGGGTTGGATGGAGAGAGATCGAGTACATCTTTTACCCGCCACAAAAATGAGAGTTGAGTATGTGAGCACTAGTCCTGAATTCTATATGCTCTTGTGGTTTGTTCTGTTTGACAATTGTTAGGGAAGATTGGTAATTAATTAGATGGATTTGATTGGTTGACTTTGAAGTATGCTTATTTGGTTTACCCTAAATCGTTTGTGCTTGATTTTTACTTTTTGGGGTGAAGCATATTTATTGATTCATTGATGAGATCTTTGCTTTCATTGATGAGATCTTTGCTTAGGGACAAGCAAAGGTTTGGCTTGGGGGAGTTTGATGCGTCTATTTTATATAGTATTTTACCCCCGTCCCTTGGTCATAATTAGTAGTGTTTTTGGCTCTTTAGAGCCACTTTTATTACTAATTGGTGTTTTTGTAGATTTGGTTGACTTTTGCAGGGATTTGCACTTTTGGAGCTTTTTCCCGAGATATATTGGAGCAATCACGAGCATTGTCGAAGCACGACCAGATTTTATAGCCCAGGGCCGGTTAGAGCCATCGAACCGGTTATTAAGGCTCGGTATAGGTGGTACCGGGGCATTTGGACCGAGTATTCAAGACCCGAAGAGGAAACCCAGATTGGCCCAAAGAATTGGAGCCCAATCGTAGTCCAATTAGTGGCCCAAGAGAGCCGCCCGGCCAAAAAGGCTGGCGCCTGGAGGCGCGCTCGGCCGGGCGAGAGAAGCAAAGGTCGGCGCCCGGTGACGCGCCTGGCTGGGCGCGAGATTCAACATTAATGAGCAAAAATACGCGTCCGATCGGGCAGTGCCTCGCCCGATCGGGCGCGTGTAAATATTAGGGGTTATTTTCGTCGTTTTAGTTTAATTTAGTTTAGGATTTGTACGGAGTATAAATACTCCTCCGTAATACGATTTTTAGCTCTCTCTCTCTCTCTCTTTACTCTTTTTACTCTTTCTTTACTCTCTTAATTGTTTTCTTAGATTTTCTTTCTCTTAAACGTTTGTTCTTAATTCTACTCTTAATTCCAGCTTTATTATGGTAACGATTTCTCTTCTCTTAATCTTAGTTGTTTATTTTATTCCTTTAATCATGTCTTACTTTATTGCTTTGATTATTTTAGTTTTTACCATGTGTGAGTAGTTCTATTTCTAGGGTTTATGGGGATCCATAAATAATATAAAGGGGTAATTTATTGTTGTTATTTATCAATGCTAGATTAATTTCCTACTGATTGATTTAATGCTCTGTGACTAGATTAGGCCTGATCTTTTATGCATGAGTTTGAACATATTGATTCGAGATTCGACAAATAAGAATTGATGTTTAGGTCTAGTTTCAATAGGCAGATTAATTTATAAATGGTTAAGTCGAGATTTGAGAGATGAGATTTAATATCGGTAGATTAATTCTGTGATTGTAATACGTAGCGAAAGCCCTTTATGATCTGGTTAATTGATGCATTTATGATTGACTATTATTGATTTTTGATATTGCATGATAATTTCTTATTGAATTGTTTTAACGCTTTTCAATTATGGCTTGTAAAAGTATAACAATATTAAATTGATGAATCGAGCATATGTTAATTTGATATTAAAGGCTATTTTCAATAGGGACTTAGATCTAGTAAATTGCGAGAGCCTGTTAGATCTATGTTGATTAATAAATTGCGAGAGCCTGTTAATCATGTTATTTATGCAATGTCAATGATTGATTATTATGTTTTACCCTGGAGTATTATTTATTGGTGAACCTATGCCCTAGATCCCTTTATATATTATTTTCCCCTTATTCTTGATCTCCGTAGTTTAGTTTTTTATTCAAATGTAAATATTGGTTGCTTCATAATCTAGATTATAATAATTAAATAAGAGTAGAAAGACTTGTTTCCCTGTGGAGTTCGATCCTAATTCCCTATCAACTATAGTTAGAGGACTTAGGTAATTATTTTTGATTAGGGGATACGACTTTACCTTGTCAAACGTTCTTTTATTCTGATTAAAACTCTAAAAAGTCAACAAAAGTCAATTTATCAATGCTAATTGAATTAGGAATGAAAAGAACCTTCTAGAAGAATCTAGAAGACTAAAACCATTCCTAATTTCATTAGGAATGATAAATCTATATTAGGCCCTCCTCTAGATCATTGGGCCGCATATAAGGCTTAAACCGGGCCCAGTTTAGTAATTTGGCCATAACTTCCTCAATATTCATCGGAATTAGGCTTATAATATATCGCCGGAAAGGTCTTTTCAACCCCTATCCAACTACACTACTATTGGACCCATATCATGGATCAATAAAACTGGATTGGCTGTTTTCTTAAAATAGGTTTTCAAAAACAAAGAGAAGAGAAAAGAAATTAAAACTATCCGCAACACTAAACTTTCCACACTTTCACTTCATTCGATTATGATTCAACGTGAAAGGTACTCATCACTGGGTTTGGTTTTTGGGAGACACAAATGGGTGTCTACAGAAGCCCCCACTTTGACTGAGTTTGGAGAAACGCAAGTTTTGAAAACAAAAGTCAAAGTATCGATAGGGACGGAGAATGATTCAGAACGTTCTGCGATCCTAAACTACTCTTGTAGCGCTGATACCTGCAAACTAGCGTTAGTTAAACAGATAAAAGAGTTAAGAAACGCGTATCTTGCACCGTCGAGCACACGTCTCTGGACGATAGCCGATTTGTTATTGTTGTATCCTTGTCGTTTTGATGACCTCCTGCAAGCTAGAGAATGCCATCCCGCTTGAAAACTACTACGCTTGTAACCGCTTCCAATTCTGCCATGATAATATTCCACAAGCTAGGGAACACTATCGAAGATTGCTTCGCTTGAAACGATCCTCTTCCGCTTTGCAACCATCTTCCACATCTTAGGGAACATGATCGAAGACAACTTCGCTTGAAATCACCTTCAGTTGTTTGTGACAACTCTCCGAAAACTAGGGAATGTTGCCGAAGGTATCCTCGCTTAAAGCAATCCTCATTTGTTGCGATAATTTTCCAAAGAAAATTACCGAAGACATCCGCTTGTCGATCTTTAAAAGCTCGCTTGAACTTTGTTTCCGTTATGCTTGTACGTCGGCGCATCTGCTGCTTTTGAACCTGTATGTCGGTGCCTCTTGCTGAATGAACCAGTACGTTAGTGCTTTTCTGAATGAACCAGTATGTCGATACCTTTTGCAATGAGCCAATGATTAGGCGCTTTAAGCTAAGTGAGACGATCTTCCATCAGGTCGATCACTTTATGTAATCAAGACGATTACTGAAAATCGTGTCAAATTGCTCAGAGGGGCTAACTGGCGTACCAAGGAACCCAAAATATACCGCACAAGATTGGAAAATCCGTACTGAGTGGCTGAATGTTCTGCCGCCGCTGAAATAACATCAGCGCTACTTATCTGGCCGTAGCGCCAGATGTTGGAGCTAGCGCCAGGCGCTAAAGCCTATCGACTGACACCAAGGTCTGGCGCTTGGCGCTAGAGTCGGGTTTTCCTTAAATACCCTTCTCTTCCTCCTTTCCGCTGCTGTTGCTCGTGTTTCTTGCTCGAGAATTCTCAGAACTTCGTTTCACTCGTTCTTGCTCGTTTCTCAACCAAATTCGCTCAAATTTTTTGCAAATTAAAGCTTATTCCATTCATTTTCCCGATCTATGTAAGTTTCCTCCAAACTCACGCCGATTTTAATGAATTTTGCATGTGTTTATTCCCGAATTTCTTGAAAATTCGAATTTTAGAATGCTTAATTCTCTTTGCTTGTCAAATTTTATGCCATGAAGTTGCTTGATTATGCTTATATATTGCCTTGGGAGTAATTTAAGACTTGTTTGACTCAATTTGGTGAAGAAATAAGCAAATTGCCATTGTTGAACCTCTTAAGGTCGGGAATACAACGTGGCTTGTTCTTGATGTTTTTTGCTAGCAATTCTTGTCCAATTTGTCACAATAATTACTATAGTATTTCAAGAAATTCTTTGGTTGCTTGAAAAATGTCGTGCATGCTCAATTTGAATTTGTGCGCTGTTTTAGTGCTACGTACTCTGTTTTTTTGTAAACATAGTATCATGCGGCTAGGCAAACTTTAGATACTATAGAACCTTAAGTTGTGATAATTCTGCACAATGTAGCATGGCTAGACAGCTAGGTTCAGGTTCACGGTCCCGAGACGTTCGACGGGAGCACGAGCCCGTAGAGGACGATGCTGAACCGTCCACTTCGCTTGGCCGACTCCCTAAGTGGGATGAGCTGACTTTGTACTTTTATCCCGTCCACCACATATCTGAGAGGGTGAGACGGGGCATCACTGTTGGGAGGACGCGCTGTCATGGTTCTGGATGTGACGGCTTGGGCGATCTGTACAAGATGTACATCGCCAGAGACGATCAGACGAGACTTCTATGGGAGTCTTACGAGCTTACTGCGCTGTTCGAGACCTCCGAGGTAATGGTTGCCTCTAGCGGGGGTCACCATGTAGTTCGTGCTCTGGTGGAGTTCCTTTGGGACACCACCAACACTTTCCACTTCCCCGGGGGTGAGATGATGGTCACTCCTACCGACTTCAGCCTCATCACAGGACTGGAGTTTAGCTCCGTGTCACTGCCGTTCGACATCGGGATCGACGTCTTTTCTCCTGAGGTCGAGGAGTTGTTGGGTCGATTGCTATTCTGGCTCGAGCTGAGGTAGAGTCGACTCAATTTATCACTAGGGGGATTCGCCGCTCGACTCTAGCAGCGGCTTTTGACGATGGTGCGACTATCCGAGAGCAGCGGGTGCGCGTCTTTGAACTTATCTTGCTGTCAGGGACGTTCTCCCATGACAAGGGTAGTAGGGCGCTGCTTTACTACCTTCTTGCCGTTCGCGATCTACACCAGATCGGGACTTATGACTGGGCTAGCTTGGCCTATACTGATTTCATCCGAGCGTTGCGAGACTCGTGTCGACATCGTTCCTTCGGGGTGAATGTCGCTCTATCTAGCTTTTGGAGGGTCGTAGAGGTATCCTTTATTCCCTATAAAGTTTAGCTCTACATTTTAGTTAGCACTTGCTGATAACTTTAGCTTCTTGTAGATCTGGTTCTACGAGTACTTCCCCTCAGCTGTGCCGGCGAGACCGTCGCCGCGCAGGCTTCTTGTTAGCACTTCCTGGGGCAGCCACCGTGTGGGGATGTCCACTGCATATGTCCGGGATTTGATCATCTCGGTATGATTCTTTTCTTATTCGACATTTTGTGATGCCTTAGATAGATTCTTGCCTGATTAACACTCTTTGCAGGAGCCTGAGGTGTTGTACCGACCGTGGGTCGACCTGGCGGTCCTTGGGTTAGCCGCGCAATATTCTACTGAGCGTCGCTATTTCTTGGGGACCTATGGAGAGGCTGCATATCTTGGAGAGAGGGTTGATATTCAGCATTCCTCCGACACCTTTGTCATTCCTGCTCCTCCACCACGTCACATATTTAACGCCACGAGGTTGGTGAGCATGTTAGAGGGAGTTGGTACCCCTTGGTGATCTTACACGATCCCTGGGCGATGCTATGGGGAGGAGCTACTATCGTTGTTAGCTCCAGTTCCTGTACCTGCTAAGGATGTGGCGGTACGATTTTTAGCTTTCACCTTTCGTTAAGTAGCCCCCAAGTAATGCTTTACTGATTTTGTTTTGCCTTGTCAGGATGATGCTATTGAGTTTGTGCCACCCCGTATGTCTATCAATTATCAGGGGACATATGGGCCGATTGAGGAGATGATTCCTCCGGCTCCTTAGGACGAGCGCTTTGTGGAGCGGTCGATTCCTCGCCACCAGACTCGGGTAAGCTTGTTTATTTGCAACTTTTGTCCATATATGTTATGCACGTTTACTGACTTATTTCTTTGACAGTTCTCACGCGAGGTGGATTCGGCGATGGCACGATGCATAGATGCCTTCCAGAGCCAGCTTGTCCGGATGAGGAATGTGGCTACCTGCCGTCGAGACGACGCCGTTCAGGAGGTAGTCTTCCCTTCATATGTTTTTGTATTACCGTTTCTATTTTGCTTGTTTCTGATTTTAATTTCTTTTGCAGGGTCAGCCCTTTCCTTCTCGTACCCGCACGAGACCTGAGGCGCAGAGGGATCCGACGAGGTCCAGCTCGAGACGTCGCCGCACTGTCTCAGGAGGTCAGGGCGGTCGTTCTAAGGCTACTCATACCGAGGCGGTAGAGGGATCAGGCTCTTCATCTAAGGGTGCACATGCCGCGCCGGTAGGCCACGGAGAGGCTACCTCGGCTCTTAGAGGTGGTGGGATGTAAGAGGTTGGCTCGTCATCGCAGCAGCCTCCGCAACCTCGGCCTCAGGTTGATAAAATATTGGGTTTATAAAAAAAACTTGGAAAATAGTTTAAATAAAATCAGAAAAAAAAATATTATTAATATAATAGCTATATTAATTAAAAGGGAGGAATATATGAATTTTTAGGAAATAGATAAGGAGACCGTAAAGTCATTTAGCAGGCTCGAATCAGATTAAAAACACGGTCTTTAGAAAGCGCGTACGCTGAGACATATTAGCGTCAGCTGGCGCCACGCGTTTTGGTGTAGCTGCAGGCGCTACACTTAGCGCTTGGCGCCAGGCTTTGGCGTCAGGCGCTAACATTGGCGTCTGGCGCTAATGAGCACTAACTCCGAATCCTTCGTAGATTAAAACTGCTCCAATTTTGTGCATAAATAGCCCCCTGCCCAGCCGATTCTCTTCATAATTTCAGCAGATAAAATATTTCTTAGCTTTTAAAAAAATAAAATCATGTCTTTAGTCTCCAAAAATTTTACCAACTACACCCATGAATGGTGTCGGTCACTTAATGCCAAAGATAGAAAATAAGTAGATGTGTTTCACTTGGGGGGTATTTATGGTGTCAAAGGGGTAGATCTTGATTCAGATTTTATTCATACCGCTCTAGAATATTGGGATGTAGATACTCATTGCTTTAGAATAGGGTATGATGAAATTAGCCCTTTGCCGGAAGAATTTGGTGCTATTTTAGGCTTCCCTGCACTAGATCTTGTAGTAATCCCTAGAATAAATGAATATTATTATAAGGATTTTGAACGCTTCTTCAATTTAAAAGACAGAGATCTATCAAAAATAATAGATGGTAGCATAGTTAATTTGAATGAATTTGCTCGACATTATTTTGATAGGCCTTATTCTGAATCTTTCCATGTTTATAGAAGAAGGGCTTTCCTGTTTTGCATGCTTAATCAATTTTTTCTTACTAGGGGTAAAAATAATGAGGGTCAGTCAATTATATCCACTGTTTTAGAACAAATTAAGTCTGGGAGAAATCCAATGCCTTTAATAATTGGAGAGACTATGCTTAGTCCCGATGAATTGAAGAGGAATCCAAAAGCACCTTTTGGGGGCTCTCCAATTTTATTACAGGTAGAAAAATAATATTTTTAATTACAGAAATCAAAAATATATTTTTGTATAGTAATAATAATTTATTTGCATTGCAATTTTTTTACAGATGTGGCTAATGGAAAGACTGGAATTAATTAGCCCTCCAGACAACATTGAGAAGTATACTCCAAATTGCTTCGTGAGAAGGAAGAAACGCTTCTCTAAGATGGGGCGCCATGAATGGTAGAAGGTATTCGAGTCTTGTAATTTTACCATCAAGTGGGTCATCCCTTGGAGGAAAATAGAAAAGATGGTTGGTGTCAACAAGCAACCTTTCTGCCGTCTTCCAAGCTTGTCCCGTATGACTTTTTATTATCACTGCAGGATAAAAAGACAATACGGCCTACTTCAGACTATTCCTTCCGGTGATCTTCGTCGTCCCTACGAATTCCTTGTCTCCCAGGAAGTAGACAAATTTGATGCTTATTGGAGCGCTAGACCTTTATGAGAAGTAATTACCCAAAAGGTTCCTCCTTTCTTGCCTAATGATGTAAAAAAATGGCTTCTGAAGAAACCCTCAAAGGACGTGAAGAAAAATCAGAGTAAAACTGATGTGAAGAGTCGTCTAGGTGACAAGGTGGTTCCTATTAAGGAACGCTTGGGTGAAAGAGTTGAATTCAAGACACCTATAATACCTAAGAAGAAGAGTACTGCAAAAGATAAAGGGAAAAGGAAAGCTGACACCACAGAAAAGAAAGCTTGGGTAGAAAAAAAGCATGGGGTCCTAGCTGAGGGGTAAACTATTTACTCCAAGATTGAATGTAGGTCCTCTAGCTAAGGTTATGGATGAGGAGGAAGAAGCAGACAAAAATTGGAAAAGGGCTAATAAGAAAGAGAAAGAAGATTAAGAGCATTGCTTAATTTCCAATTATTAGACTTAGTTCATTTTTTTAAAAAAGTTAATTTATTGAAGCTTTATTTAAATTCCATAAATAATGTAATTTATTTTATTAATGAAATTCTAGCTTTTTAATTAAATTATTTACTTTAAATTTATTTTATTAAAGCAATGAAAACCGAAGAATTGATTTTCCAGAAATTTTTTCGAGTACGGAAGTCGAAAATTTTCCGAAAAACACTGAAATGTTCCCAGACTTTTATCTATTAATTGGCGCCACAGATCTGCGACTGGCGCCGGCTGCGGCAGTCTGGCGTTAGGCGACAGATGCTGTCGTCTGGCGCTGATGTTAATCGGTTGGCGCCAGAATTTTTTCTGTGACGCCGATGTTCCGTCGATCTTCTGTCGAATTTTTTATTAATTCTGGGATGCAATATTTTAAAAAAATAAAGTGGCCGCACCCGTAAAGGGTTGCCTACGTATCCTTTCTTAAGGAATCAGGCCAAACGTAGCTCTCTTGAGTATCCTACTCAAGTAATTATGGGTAGTATTTCTTAAGTTGGTCAAGATTTGTCATGTTCGAGAACTCATTGCCATCCATATCAGTTAATTTTCCTGCACCTCCTGACAGGATTGTTTTGACAATGTAGGGTCCAGACCAATTTGGTCTAATTTTTCCCCTTGGATCTAAAACATTTTTCCTTAATGCTTTTAACACCAAGTCTCCTACTTTGATGTTTCTTGTCTTGACTTTCTTATTAAAATGCCTAGCCATACGAGTTTGATAACACTGAGTGTGATGTAGAGCTTCTAGTCGTTTTTCATAGAGTAGAATTAGCTCTTCGTATCTTGCCCTAGTCCATTCAACTTCATCGAGTTTGCTCTCTCACACGATGCGTAGAGATGGGATCTCTAGTTCGACAGGTTGTACGGCATCAATTCCATAAACCAAGGAAAATGGCGTATTTCCTGTTGATGTGCGAATTGACGTGCGATAACCCCACAATGCAAAGTGAAGTTTGCCAGGCCAATCCTTATAATTTTCCGTCATTTTCTCGATGATAGTCTTTAGATTTTTATTAGCTGCCTCGACTGCTCCATTTGCTTGAGGTCTATAAGGGGAAGAATGATGATGTTGAACGCCATGTTTTTGTAGCAATTCTTCACATTCGGCTTGAAAGTGAGTGCCATTGTCGCTTATCATTTCATGTGGGACTCCGTATCGACAAATAATATTTCTTTCGATAAAGAGTGCTACATGTTTTGCAGTGAGTTTAGCGTATGATTGTGCTTCAACACACTTTATGAAGTAGTCAATTGCCACTAGGATATATTCGTGGCCTCCCTTTCCTGGGGGAGTGATTTTGCCGATGATGTCAATTACCCATGTAAAGAACGGCCATGGCGACGTGTAGGTGTAGAGCAAGGATGGAGGAACATGTTGAAAGTTGGCATAGATTTGGCACTTAGGGCATCTTTTTACGTATTGATGGCAATCCCTATTCATTGTAGTCTAGTAGTACCCTTCTCGCATTATCTTTTGGACTAACATTTTGTCATTTATGTGGGTGCCACAGATTCCTTCGTGGACTATCCTCATTGCTCTTTGTGCATCCTTTTTTCCTACACATAAGAGAGCTCGAACCTTAAGTACCCTTTTATGTAGCTCGTTGTCTATGTGTACATATTGGGAAGCCAAGAGTCTTAATGCTCGTTTTGCTCTTTTGTCAGCATGGGGAGGGTATTCTCCTTTGGTGACGTAGTTGAGTATATCCGTGTACCACGGTTCTTCTTCTTCTTCTTCTTCTTCATCTTCAATTACTTCATCATCCTCTATAGCCTGAATATATGTTGGTTTGTGCCTTTTTTCTATAGTTAGAGGCATTTGCTCGATTTTCGTGGGAATCCTAACCATCGAGGCTAGTCTTGCCAAGGCATCAACAAATTGATTTTCTTCTCTAGGTAGGTATGTGTATTCTACCTTCTCTAACTGATTGGTAAGAGTTTCCAGATAGGTTTGGTAAGGGGCTAGACTTCCGCTCCTTACTTTCCATCTTTTGGAGATTTGATTGATGATCAATGAAGAGTCTCCGAATATTCGTAACTTTTTTACTCCCAATGCCAAAGCTATTTCAATGCCTACCACACATGCTTCGTATTCAGCAGCGTTGTTGGTAACGTCGAAATCAAGCTTTATGGAGATTGGAACATGCTCTTCTTTAGGTGATACTAGTAGTACTCCAACGCCACATCCCTTTTGGTTTGAGGCTCCGTCGAAGTATAAGGTCCAAGTATCATCTTCAGTGACCATCAAGTCTTTATCTGGAAATTCGTTGTCTTGTATTGGCGTCGAGTCTTATATTGGAAAGTCCGCTAGAAAGTCTGACACCACAGATCCTTTGATAGCTTTTTGCGGCATAAACCTTACATCAAACTGGGCTAAATTGACTATCCATCTCAATATTCGTCCATTTAGTGTAGATTTCTCGAATAGATACTTGAGTGGATCTAATCGAGAGACTACAAAGACTGTATGCACTAGCATGTAATGTCTTAACTTGGTTGTGGCCCACACCAAGGCGAGGCACAATTTCTCAAGTGGTGTATGACGTGCTTCATATTCGAGCATTTTCTTGCTTAGATAGTAGATTGCGTTCTATTTGCCTTCTACTTCTTGTGCTAGCATAGCTCCCATTGTCTCTTTGGTAACTGTTAAGTACAACCTAAGAGGTATTCCGGGATGTGCTGGTGCTAATACGGGAGGATTTGCGAGATAGGATTTGATCTTTTCAAAAGCTTTTTGACACTCGTCGTCCCATATTACTGGTACATTTTTCTTAAGCTTTTTAAAGATTGGTTCACATATCGTTGTCAATTTTGATATGAACCTACTTATGTATTGGAACCGGCCAATAAATCCTCGAATTTGCTTCTCGGTTTTGGGCGGTGGCATTGACATGATTGCTTTGATTTTGGTTGGGTCTATCTCTATTCCTCTAGAGCTTATGACATAACCCAAAAGCTTGCCTGAGGTGACTCCAAAAGCACACTTAGATGGGTTCAACCTCATGTTATATTTTCTTAGCCTTTCGAAAAATTTTCTTAAGGCTACTTGATGGCCTGGACGGTCTTTTAATTTTACAATCATGTCGTCCACATATACTTCAACTTCCTTATGCACTTTGTCATGGATCAAAGGAGTCGATGCACGTTAGTAAGTAGCACCCGCGTTTTTCAACCCGAATGGCATTACCGTGTAGCAGTAAGTGCCCCGTGGTGTTATGAAGGTTGTTTTCTCCATGTCTTCCTCTACCATGAGAATCTGATTATAACCTGCATATTCGTCCATGAACGAAAGAAGTGTGTGATTTGTTGTGTTATCTACCAGAATATCGATGTGTGGTAAAGGGAAGTCGTCCTTTTGACTTACCTTATTTAGATCTCGATAGACGACACACATTCTTACCCTTCCGTCTTTTTTTGGAACTGGGACGACGTTGGCGACCCATTCGGGGTGTTTAGATACCTTGATGAAACCTGCAGTTATTTGTTTTTGAACTTCTTCTTTTATTTTAAGAGCTACGTCGGGTTTCATTCGACGTAACTTTTGTTTTACAAGTTTCATTCCCGGAATTAGTGGTATAGTGTGTTGAGCTATTTCTCTATTAATGCCTGGCAAATCTTCGTATGACCAACCAAATACATCGATGAAATCTTTAAGTAAGTTAATTAAATCGGTTCTTTCTTGTTCATTAAGTGTTAGTACGATTTTAACTTCTCTTTTATTGGTTGAATCATTTGAGATATCAACCGTCTCAGTTTCTTCAAATATCGGTGTTTTCTTTTCAAGTGTTTCCATTGATTTAATAAGTTCTTTGTCTTTTTCATTGGTAGTTAAGCAATGCTCGTCATCTTGGGTTAGAGAAGAGCACAAGAAGTAAGGAGAAGAAGTTATATTATTATACTCTGAGATCATTACATCAAAGAGTGATATGTCCTCAGGGACTTGATCACTAACTATTCTAGGAGAAGAGATAGATGGGGAAGGTGCTACTACTAAAGACCTAGATGACTCTATAGGGAGAAACTCTGACTCTGACTCTAACCCAGATGACTCTTCGAACATCGGTCCTTGCCCTGTCATGATGGAGATCTTTCTTCCACTTGGAGTAGTCACCTTGACGGTCTTGCGCCACCCTTGTAGTGATCCTTCCGCTGGAGTGATTAGCTTCGAGGGATCGAAGTTTTCACTTTGTAGGACCGTTTGAATGAGCGAGGAGTTATCCTTTTTGTATGTCGGCTCATCCTTTTCTCGCCCAAATAATAATCCCATGACGTTAAAGTCAAAGCACGGGGGTGCTTTCTCCTTATGGACAGGAGTTGGGATTTCGTCTGTAAAATAGCAATCCAAGAAAATTTCAAATCCTGGTTGCCTTATGCCGTTTACGACTAATGGCTCGGGGAATTCGTGGCATGGATAGTCCTCTCCTTCTTTTATGAATTGGCCATTAAGGGTGAGAGGGTACTGATCCATTGGGATTGTTTTCTTTTGGATGCGAGCATCCCTACGTGCCTTTGATTTTTCTTGGGCTCGCTTAAGATCTTTCCGAGCCGGTTCGAAACCAAGTCTGAAAGTATCTAATTTGGGGAGGCCAGGTGACTCCAGCGGTTTTGCTATTCCCTTTTTCTTTCCTACGGTCATCCCAGGAAAATGTCCTTGTTTCTTGAGAATAGTATTCACGATCATGTTAGAATGGGGGTCGTGGCCGAGAGGGGTCCTTTCATCCTCTTGGATTAAGGAGACCTCTTCATTAAAGCCCCATAAATCTTCATCATCTTCATCGTGCTCCACGTTAATTATTGGATTTTCTATAGACTTGATTCTCATAGGTGAAGCATCAATGGTGATAGGAATTCCCCCAACTATACCTTTCACTTGTTGGTGGAGAGATGAAGGGACGGCCTTTAGGTCATGAAGCCAAGCGCGTCCCAACAGTAAATTGAATGAAGCTTTGATATCTACTACTTGCAAAGTAGTAGCATGTTCTATTGCTCCCGCCGTTACATTCATGGTAATTTTACCAAGAGCTTGACGACGAGTGTTGTCGTAGGCTCTTATTCCTTGCGTTGACGGAGTTAAGTTTTCATCCCTTATGCCCAGCATCCTCGCAGTTCTAAGTGGACAGACGTTAATGGCTGATCCATTGTCTACAAGAGTCATAGGGACGTTCATTCTCTTGCAAACTACTGTGAGGTTTAATTCCTTATAATGTTTGTCACCTTCTAGGGGTAAATCCTTGTCAGAAAAGGTGATCAAATTGATGGGACTAGTTAGATCACTCGTGAGGAAGTTAGCTAACCCCTCAGGAGTGGTGTCGGAATCTATCCCTATTTTGTCCAAGGCATTCATTACAGCCAACCTATGTTCTCGGGATGTCGCCAAAAGTTTCCATACAATCATTTCAACTTTTGTCTTCTTGAATTGTTTCACGATGTCGTTATCTTCAATGATAGGCATGGGACTTTTCTGTGTGGTTGGCATGGGTTGTGTTGAAACAGGAGGTTGCATTCTCCCGGATCTTGTGAGGACGTCTATTGATGAATCTTATTCAACCCAAAAGTCATCCATGGCGTATGACACTGAAGGTGGAGGTTCTACCATGTCTTTTAAGTAGACGTCTTCTTCATCACTGTCCCAAACTCCATTAAGACTTGCATCTTCTTCTTGTGGAACTTGGACAAGCTTCTTTTCATCAATCATTTTCTGAATTAAATCCTTGAATTTAAAACAGTTTTCGATAGTGTGACCTCCTGATTGATGATACTGACAGTAATATCTATATGTCCTTTTCAATGATTCGAATGGTCTCGGTTCGAGAATTTTGATCTTGCCACTCTCGGAGAGCATTTCGAACATTTGTATATATGGGATCCCAATTGGAGTGTAGGGTCTATTACTCTTCTTGGGTTTTTCGGTGACTTGTAAAGGAAAACGTTTCTCTTCGTAAGTCTTTCCCATGGGTGTGAACTCTCTTTTAGGTTCATTTTTCGGGAGTGGAACCTCGTCATATATCTTATGAAGTTCCTTTATAGCCTTGAGAGTTTCACGTAGAAAGTATGATCCTTCCATCATCGACAGTGTGAGCAATTGTATGTCCTCCTTACTTGCTAATTCCGGAAGTTTATCCATGGCGTCGAAAAAGATCTCCTCCTCTTCTTCGATGACATGGATTTCTGTAACAGGTTTGATGAGAGACGAGGGGTCAACCTCGTTTTCCTCATCAGAGATAGCCAAGGAATGAGCGAGAGGCGCATTATCAATACTTGGCTTCTTACTGGCAGGGGGCAATGGTAGCTTGTTGTTGTCGATTAAGTCTTGGATAGCTTCTTTAAGCTTCCAACAGTTCTCGGTGAGATGGCCCCTACCTTGGTGATACTTGCAATGTGCATTGGGGTTCCAGTTAGCTGACCTCTTTTCGACTGGTGGGTCCCCAAATGGTCCAATAGGAGTTATAAGACCTTTTGCATTTAATCGGTCAAATGCAGTGTCATAACTCATGCCAATAGGAGTAAAGTTCCTCCTAAATGGTTTCTTTTTTCCTTGATTATTCATAGCAAGGACTTCACATAGGTTAAAAGTGCTAACATTATTTGAGTGGGTGGTTTTGGAAGAAGGATTGTCATTCTTCTTCCCTTTCCAGCCACTGTTGGAGTTATTGTTGGCAACTTTCAACTTAGCCAGGTCGTCTTCAATGTTGATTCCAATGTCGTAGACGGCCTTGAAGGTATGGATATTATTTTGATACTTGAGATGCTTGGAGTATTTTTCTTGAAGGTTTTTGATGAATAACCTTACAGACTCTTTTTCACTTGGTACCTCAATCATCTTAGCTGTGGTTTCTCTCCATTTGTTAAAGAAGGAGGTGAAGCCTTCGTTCTCCTTCTGCTTAAGGATTTCAAGTTCCCTATGGTCAATCTCAACTTGAATGTTGCATTTGTATCTATCAACGAAAGCGTTTGCTATGGACTCCCAGGTGGAGGTTTGTTCTTTCTCGAGAGAAAAGAACCATTGCTGGCATACGGTCTCGAGAGATAGTGAGAACAGAGAGGGGAAAACCTTCTTATCGATACCCTTAATACTCATTATTGTTTCGAAGGCTCTTAAATGAAAATAGGGTTATCGGTTGCTTCGAATTTCGGGATGTCGTTGGCATTGAACTTCTACGAAAGAAGATCTTTGTCCACCGAGACCCCTTGTGAACTAATCCCTTGAAACTTGTAGTCGCTAGATAGCTTGCTTAGACTCTCTTGCATGAGGTCCATCTGTTTTTGTTTCACGGGATCATTGATCTTAAGGGTTAGGAGCTTTAGTACCTCAGTCACGGTAACCAGTTGGTTTCTTAGCTCATTGACTTCTTCTTGTGTTGCCATTACTGTCCTAGCTTTCCTCTTACGAGCAATGGGTTTGTCGAAAAGTTGGACTTGTACAAAAAGATTGTCTTTGATTAACCGCCCTTCCTTTCTTGACCACGCGCTGTAATTTAAACCATTTGTGTTTTAATTAATTGACTCAAATCGACCTTGACTTTACGGTTATAAAGAGAAAAATAAAAAATAGGTGCATATTTTTTTGGCAAAAATAATGTATATATTTTTAGGGACCAAGTATGGTATTTACATTGGAGGATTAATATCCGACTTACCCCCCTAAAAAAATGACGGAAAAAACGCGCATAAAAGACTCTCTTAGACATGGTCAAAATATGTGTATTGGTGTGTGCGTTGAGTGTAAGTGACATGCTTGGACTCTTGTGCAAGACCATGGGACTTGGTGCCTAGACTCAAATAATGACTTAACAAGGTATTATTGATAGTAAAATTTAACCGAATTAATTACTAAACTGGTTAATTAGACGCAAAGTGATGACTCGATCAATAATCCGAACTGTCGTCAAAACGACAGGACTGGCGCGTCTCTATGCAGTGTAGCGCTAGACAACAGAACTGTCGCCATGCGCCACACTCCACAAAGTGGCGCTACAGTTCAGACTTTGGCGCCATTGCTGGAGCTTTGATCTGAGACTGTTTTCGGTGTTACTAATCAACAGGGGTATGCCTAAAGTCGTACTAGGTCAATTATGGTTAAAAAATTAGACTTTATTTACTCAAATTAATTAATTAATTAATTAGGCAAAGTTCTTTTTGTCATTAATTTATTTAATCTTAGCACAAGTCAAACAAACAGTTAAGAAAACATATATCATATGCACAACAAATAATGCACAATTAGTCAAATAGGCATAATATGATGCAATGAGTTTGCAACCTAATAACCATGGCTCTAGTTCTCAAAAGTTCGGGATATGGGTTAGTCAATAGAGGGTCCATGGTTAATTGTCCGGATGCACCGCGCGATAGCCTAACCGTGAAGGGTTGGCGCGAGTGAATGGGTCACCGCGAGTTTTAGAAAAAATTCGCTTCCATGGTTTGGTGAATTCAACATTCTCGGATGTACCCTTTGTTGCTCAGAGCGTTCAATCAGGTAGATGGAGCATGAATTCCCAGAGGGTTATGTCCATATGCAGAACACATATGGGTTTCAAAAAAGTGAGAAAAACTCAATCAGGAAGTAGCATAGAGCGAACAATGCTAAAAACTGGTCGAAATTAGAACGCATATTTCTGGCTCGGTATTGGAAGAATTTCGCGCCAGCAAAGAGATTGGCGTCGGTTTTTGGCTGTAGCATCTGGCGACAGAGATGTCGTCTAGCGCTACAGTCAAATTTCTGGCGCTAAATTTAGTTCGCTGACGCTAATTCCTACATGCCTCAGCAGTTGTCTTTGCTCGATAAAATTTTCCAGTTTCGCGTAGTGTTATTTCGGTCCTAGTTATGAAAGATATTCCTCAAATTTCCTACGTGTAAAAATCCTATGTTTTAACTCATTACAGATGGTCTTTCCAATGAGATCTTTTTTATGCATATGACAATAATGTTAATCAATATTACGCACATGAAATACTTAGAACTTTTCGAGTCTCATCCACTCATTCTAAATCATTGCCGAAATAAATTTCAGGAATTAAAATAGAAATCCTCCCCAGCAGAGTCGCCAAAAACTATAGGGAATATTTCAAGCGTTAATCCCTAGCTTGAACCCCACTGTGATCATACACTTAAGCATGGTGGCGTCCAAAGGGAAAGAAGATAGAGCAAAAGAGTCGGCAACAAGTTTTTTAGGAACTTGTAAACCGTTCACGAGGTGAAGGTTACACCCCTTAACGATCCAAGAGATCGTCAACTCCATAAGGTCTTGAACCAAATAGGGCTCGGGGATGAGGTACAAATCCAACCTAAAAGAGATTGAACCTGCCCTAATAATAGGCCTCTACTTTATTCTTATCGTATTCATGTGCGCTTTCTGACTAACATGCAATCAATAGGATTAACCTTAAACCTGTTTATCTATGTTGGTTGAATTTAATGCACAAATAAACTATTATTGGCGATCACTTGAATTATAATCATATTAACCCTAAACAAGATTATTACTCCCTTCGTAACAATTTACTCGCAACAATTACTATTTTTAGCCGTAACACATTACTCGCAACAAAGAAAATTATTTCCTATTATGGTATGTTTTTAATGGTGAAATGACTGTTTTACCCTTAGTTATTTCTGTAATTTTTTTTAAATCCCTAAACACTACTTATCTAACTTATAATCAAATACACTTAACCTAATCTAATCTAACCATTCCCACCAAAAATTACCCACCCCTTTCTGATTTCATTAGAAATCATTCAACTCCCCAACTCCTCAACTACCAGAATTGAATGAAGATCAATCAATTCTCCTCGTTCATGGTGCCCAGACTCTCCTTATTCTGGAGAATACTCCAGATGAACTTTATAAACCCTAGATCTACTCTATTTCCCTCCTTTCTCTCTCATCTTCGTCCTCTGTTCTCACTCTTGAGTGAAACCCTAGTTCTCTCTCTGTTGTTTCTGTTTAATTTTCTGTGAAAATGAGTTCCAAAAAAGCAAAGAAAGAGTCCCAAATTCGTCCAAAAAAGGGTGAGGAATCCACTATGTACATCGCTCGTAGGGGATCTGGTGTTATCAAACCAGTTCGTCGCTGTTCTTCTTCGTTTTTTCGGTACTATGGAGGCAAAATTGGGGCGAAATTATATTTTTCAAGCGACGAGGAGGAAGTTCTGGAAGTAGATCCGGTGCAGGCCGTCCCTGTTCCGGAGGAGGTGGTTGCTGAACTACCTCCTCCTGCTGTTGAAGTTGTCGGTGCTAAGAAACGACGAAGGAAAGCACCAAAAATGCTGCTCCAGACACCGTGGTGACGCCTGAGAAGGTTTCAGGCGACGGCGCGTCTAACGGGGACAGAAGAGGCCTAGATCTGTCTGGAAGGACGACTACAGTGACTGGGATCCCTGCTACATGGCGTATTTGAGGGAAAAGTACCCTCATGACTTTCCCCCAAATCTCTGAGCATGCAGCGTAACTATTACTAAACCCTAATTTTTTTAATTTTGCCATAAATATGAGTCCCTTTGACTGATTTTTGGTTGTGATTTTCATTCCTTGTTTGATATCGTTGGATAAAACTGTTTTTGTTTGGTTTTTGGTGTACAAAATAAACAATTGTGGCTGTTTTGTCCTGTATTTATGTTGGGTATGGTTGTTGATTGTAGTTATTGAGTTGAATTTGTTGATTTCGTATTGGCATTGTTGGTGATTGTGGTTATAAATTGGGGGTGTTGCCTAGTGTGGTTATGGTGGTTGAAATGGTTGGTTTGGGTAAGTGAAATTTGTTATTGTTTTGTTATATTGGGCACTTGACTTGAATTCATTGCCTGCCTGTTGTTTGGTTATATTGTGAGCATGAATTTTGGTTGTGATTTTAAGTTGGGATTGCTTTGGTTTTTTGTTACTGCCTCTGATTTGCTTGGCTTGTGTGGTTTTATTTACAACATGGTATATGAATAGGCTGTTGTGGGTTGGTTATTGTTGATATGAGTCTGTAGTGATGCAACTTGGAGATGTTTTGATGTATGGTTGATGACCTTAACAGTGGTGATTTAGCCTTTGGAATACTGAGGTTTGATGTGTGTTGATGTTGTTGCCTATGAGTCCCCACAGTTTCAGTGAGTCCCTCTAATTGGTTTGAAATTGAATGTGATGATGCATTGAGTCCCTCTACCCACATTGCATCATAGTTGTAGGTTTTCCATATGATGAAGGGACTCTTATGACTTGAGCCCATTACTTAAGAGAGATCCAACATCTTCTTACAGAGGATGTTGTTGAGGTGCCTGTTAATGGTGGCTTATATGGTTAAACCATTCCCATCTGATGGAAAAAAGAGACAATAACCACGCCATACTTTAAACACAGTGTCTACTTGTTAATGCTATGATTTCATTTGCCCAAAAAATTGTTGATTGTACATAATTCCATTTCAATAATAACTACCTACTAAGACTGCCTACCTACTCTATTTAACAAAATACACCTAACCATTACAAAACAAAAAAAAAACTTAGTTTTCTAGTTAATGGTTATATGTGGCAGTCTTTGGTCTTCTGACTTGGTTGCTGATGAATCCTTCATTTACAAAAAATTACTTGTTGTCTTGTTCATTTACAAAAAGTTGCATGTTCTTACTTGCATGTGTGAACCTCAATCTGCATCTACTTCCATATCTTCACTTTCTGGTTGAGGTCCTGTGGTTGGAACAAAGAGGGTGTTGAGATATTGCACTGTGTCTGCAATTAGTGTCCTGTCTACCTTCAAAATGTCCTCCAAAGTCCCTTGCCTGTCTTGCCTTGCTTTTCCCATATGTGGTGGATTGAAGTTGTTCCCACCTTGTTTTTCCAATACCTTAATCATGCAAGCCTGTAGTGTGATCCAAGTGTACCTATTTAGTGTTGGATCAAACAACTCAAATGCCTCTGCCACTTTCTCAATTAGCTCATCAATATTTGTTGGGAATGACTGGTATTGTATGGATTGAATTTGCTTGAACAAACCTAGGTCCAACACATTAAGGTCTGGTGATTGGGCAGGTTGGAAAACAAATTGAATGTTAAACTCATTAGCTTGTGTTGCTGCCAAAAACTCTTCATCTCTTGGTACTTGATGTGGCCTAGCATTATCCCATTGTATGATAATATTCTTTGATAATTGTGCTGGCCATTGTGCATGAATTGTTGGGATGATTTTGTCTAAAATCATGTGCCTGATAGCTTCTTTGTTCACATTCTGAATTGCTTTAGTCTCCGTTGTGCCCGCTTCTCTATTTTTGCTTTTCTTTTTTGCCCTCTCATGTTTCACAAAAGGGAACAAACCATACTTCCCTTAGTGTATAAGAGTCCCATCTGCAGCATAAAGTGGTTTGCCCACCATTACCATGAACATTGCCTTTATCTTAAACCTTTTAGACTGTTGTGCTCTGTATGGGACCTCTTCATTTGGGGTTAGATAGAAAGTCCTTGTCTCTGGGTTTAGGTAGAACCACTTCTCATCAATGTGTATGTGATGTTGCATATCCATAATTGTAGGGTCCCCCTCACTTGGAATTGGATGAATGTGTTGCAAAACCCACTTAAGCCTTGCAACTTTGTGATTTTCTGATAAGGTTGGGTGATTACTTGCTGACACTACCCTAAGTCTGACCCTTTTCTTCAACCTGTGTATCACCATATGATTGACATGTAGAGCAGCACCATAGCTTCTATTTGTGGTTCTCTTGTAAAGTGGGACATACATAAGACACTCATCAGAGTATTCAAATGGCTTGCGACCAGTTTTCCCTAACTTTTTGGTTCTGGCATCCACTACTTCTCCCAGTTGCATGTGTTGTTTAATTACTTTTAGCCACCTGCTTGTAGTAGATTTGTGTACATGATGTTTCTTTGCCAATGAGGTCAGCATTCCTCTTGGCAGTGTGTCTCCTACCATATTAAGCAGAATATTACCAACAATCTGCCTTTTTTCTTCAATGTTTAATTCTCTGCTGCTCCTCACAAATAATTGATGCTGATTTTTTTGCTCTGTATCTGTTTCTGATTCTGCTGATGAGATGTCTTCATGTTGTTGCTGCTAAGTTGCCTCTTGAGTTTCTGACCCAGAAGAACTGGATTTTCTTCCATCACCAATTCCTGCTCCATGAGCAGTTGGTTTATGTTGAAAAAATCATCCAACATTTCTGCCATGAGTCCCTTATTATTTTTTTTTCAGATTTGATGGTAGGTGATGAAGTGGAGGTGACTTGCCTTTTTTTGGGAGCTTTCAATGGAGCCTAATTCGTGTACAAATTCACTAATGTTGCTACTACTAACACAGCAATTAGGAATTAGGACTAATTTCAGATTATGGTTTTTGTAATTTTCAAACAGTTGGTTATATCCTCTAACTTCTTATTTTGAAGAATTCTAATTCCCCCCCCCAATACCCTCCTGTGTTTGAATGAGGGTCTTGAATGAAACAGGTTCTCCTTTTTTATAAGGAGCTTTTGGATTGGTAAAATTGTTGCTTTTGCTGCCTTTTGAAATTTTTTTGAATTGTTTTAAAATTTTCTGAATTTTTTGGGGGGAAATTGAAAATTTTGGAGGCAAAAAAACTTGCCTCCCATAAAACCCCCTCCCTTTACGTGAATAAGAGAAGGAAAAAGAGGGAAAATAACAACAAGGCCACATGGCCTCCACTAAAAAAGGGACCACCTTTTTTTCCCTCCTTTTTTTACTCTACTAATCACATGCACTTTACTTTAATTTACTCCCTTAAAAACTTTTGCCTAGGAGTCCGTTCTTCCATAGTTTGTTGCGAGTAAATTGTTACAGAGGGAGTAATTATCTTATTAAGCGTAATTACAAATACCAATTCCCTTTAAACATGCATAAAAGGCGTGATCAAGCAATAACAATAAATATCAAGCAACATAATAAAAATCATGAATAAATTATAATAATCATCATAATTATAATAATAATAATCATGTTAAAGCATAATAATAATAGCAAGATCCTAGGCATGATCCTAACAAGATTAATAACAAACCCTAGCATGTAACTAAACAATAAAGATCAAAGCTTTAGCCCTAACATGATACTGACAATCATAAATATTTGAAAGAACATAAAAGGCATCACAATTGTCATATTTGGTATTAAAGTTACCCTAGACATGATACTAGGAATTTATTGTTGTCATTCTAAACATCAAATTAAGAAAAACATCCTAACATGATACTAGGAATCATAATAACAACCTAGACATGATTTCTACATAATAAAATAAAAACCATTAAAGTACTTACTTGGATGCCTCGTACCTCTTTCTAATAACAAAATACACACGTTAGTAACTTCAAGGAAAATAATAAAACAAACAATTAAATTAAATAATTGAAAGAGAGATTTGGGACCAAACCCTCAGAAATTAAACCTTTCACGCCTAGGGTGAAGGCAACTTCGAATATGGCTAGGTGTTTCTATATCTAATGAATGCGAATTTTTGTATTTGAGAGAAGGCTAGTTTAGAAAAGAGAGAGAGAGAGAGAGTAATCAAGAGAATCTTGATGAGAGTTGGTAAATGAAAACGGAGTTTTTAGAAGTCTATTTATAGAGAAAATCAGCCAAAAAGATAAAAAAAATCAAAACAGAGTTCTGACGCGTAAAACGAGGGTTAGCGCTAGACGCTGACATTAGCGCCATGCGCTAACGCTAGCGCTAAGCGCCAAGCTTAGCGTCAGGCGCTAATGCTGGCGTTTGGCGCTGACTAGGATTTTGACGCGTTTTCTTAAAATCAGATAGAAATTGCCGTACAGGAGGATAAAATCGTATTTTCCTCAAAAACGTTCTTTTATTCTGATTAAAACTCTAAAAAGTCAACAAAAGTCAATTTATCAATGCTAATTGAATTAGGAATGAAAAGAACTGTCTAGAAGAATCTAGTAGTCTAAAACCATTCCTAATTGCATTAGGAATGATAAATCTATATTAGGCCCTCCTCTAGATCATTGGGCCACATATAAGGCTCAAACCGGGCCCTATTCAGTAATTTGGCCATAACTTCCTCAATATTCATCGGAATTGGGCTTATAATATATCGCTGGAAAGGTCTTTTCAAGCCCTATCCAACTACACTACTATTGGACCCATATCATTGACCAACCAAACTGGATAGGCTGTTTTCTTAAAATAGGTTTTCAAAAACAGAGAGAAGAGAAAAGAAATTAAAACAATCCGCAACACTAAACTTTCCACACTTTCACTTCATTCGATTATGATTCAACGTGAAAGGTACCTCATCACTGGGTTTGGTTTTGGTGAGACACAAATGGGTGTCTACACGGTGGTATGACCATTTCCTTAATGGTACTTGCAATATGAATTAGGATCCCGTCTTGAAGATCGCTTTTCTGGCGTTGGATCCTCGGTAGGGCCAATAGGTTTGATTAATCCTTGATCATAGAGACGATCAAAAGAAGCATCATAGGTCATTCTCTCCTTGGAAAGGGAAATTAGGGATATTCACTGTTAATTATTTGACTCAAACTCTATTCACTATTTTGCTCATAACTTTTGTTATACAAAATATAATTTAGTGATTCTAATTGAATTGAAAAGTAGACTTGAAGAGCTTTCCAATGATAGGTCACATGCAAAATTTCGTTGAGAAACGCAAAAGTTATTTCCTGTCAAAGTTGAGCAGTTTTGCTGTCGTGCTCTCGCGCCCAATCGGGCGAGAGTGGCCCGATCGGGCCCGTCTCCAAGGTACGATCAGGTATCCTCTTGGTACTTGCTGCTCGAAATTTCTTTTTGGCCTTAATTTTCTTCGTATTTTTCCTTGTTTGAGCAAATGCCACCCAATCGGGTGGGACTTTTGACTACGGGCTCAAACTCTACAATTTGCTTCTCTTTCTCCACTTGTTCATCCTCAAACCCAAGTCCTACAAAATTTAGAGCTCTTTCTATAGCATCCGCATCATCTTTCCAAGTATAAGTTTTTCCTGCGGAAGATGCAACACAAAATACCGCCTCCAAGGGATCTCTAACGAGAGCTTGGGGCTTATTAGAAAAATTATTTACATCAACCACACCAACACTACAACACTTTTCCTCTAACATGGGACTTTTAGGGATATTATTTAAATTAAAAGTGATATTATCATCCCCTACACATAATGTAAGTTTACCACTTTTGACATCTATTATTGCCCCTGCAGTATGAAGGAATGGTCTACCCAAAATAATCGGAATTTACAAATCTTCCTCCATATCAAGAACAATAAAATCAACAGGTATATAAATTTTACCTACTCTAACAGGAACATCCTCCAAAACACCTAAAGGGTATTTCACAGAACGATCGGCCATTTGTAGAGTAATATTGGTAGCTTTTAATTTACCCATATTTAATTTAGAACTCACAGATAATGGCATAACACTTACACTAGCACCCAAATCACATAATGCTTTTTCAATCATCGGATTACCAATATGACATGGAATAGAAAAACTACCCGGATCTTTTCGTTTAGGTGGAGATTTATTCTGTAATATAGCACTACATTCTTCAGTAAAAGCAACAGTCTCTACCTCACTAATAGATCTTTTTCTAGTCAAAATTTCTTTCATAAATTTAGAATATGTAGGAACTTGAGTAATTAATTCCGTGAAAGGAATTGTTACCTGCAAATTTTTCACAACCTCCAGAAACTTACCAAATTGCTCATCCAACTTACTCTTTAAATGTCTATTAGGGAATGGAAGTTTGATAGCAAGACCCCGCACATCTCCTCTCTTATCCTGGGGTTTACCCTGCAAAGAATTATCAGAGAGTTAGTTTTACCCTATAGCCCTGCAGGGCTAGTAACAACATTGTTTGGTTTAACAGAATCAAGATTAGCAATTTTTGTTGTAGCAGGTTCATCATTTTTGGGCATAGGAGGCCCATCATAGTGTGAACCACTCCTCAGAGTAATTGCATTTGCGTATTCTATTGTTTGTACTAGCTGTGATGGTAGGGCTCCCTGCTGGCGAGTTTGCAGAGTAGAGGAAAGTTGTGCAATCTGAGTATCTATTATTTTATTATGTGCTATTAATGAGTCAATTTGCGCATCTCTACTCTGCATCTGCTTCTGCATATTGGCTAACATTGTTTTGATTTCTGATAGGCCAGAATCAAATGGAGGAGTAACAACCTGTTGTAGTCTCTGATGTGGAGGTTGGTAGTACCTCTGTTGTGGTTGTTGTACCTGTGGTGGAGGGTTAAACACATTCGTACTATTGTACGACATATTTTGGTTATTTTTCAACCCTGTATTGTAGGTGTTAGAGTATGGACTAATTTGCTTATAGGTTTGAAAAGCATTAATCTTCTCAATTGAACTCCTACAGTCATGTGCCCAATGACCTACAAGACCACAATTTTCACAAAATATTTTAGAGTCAGTACCTATAGCAGAAACATTAGCAACGGAAGATGAATTAGAATTATTAATATTGTCTAGTTTCTGGCTAATAGAAGTCAATTGTGTATGCAAAAAGGATATAGAATCAACTTGGTGTTTTCCCTTGTTTGCAAACCCTCTGGGATTCCCATATTGGGAATTATGAATAGCCATCTCTTCGACAACATTGCTCGCTATAGTCTCATCCAAATTCATAAGTCTTCCGTTAGCTGCAGAGTCTAAAATCATTCTTGAATTATATCCAAGCCCATTGTAGAAGGCTTGGATTATCTGCCACTGTGCTAGTTTATGATGGGGACATTCTCTCTGCAAATCCTTAAATCTTTCCCAAGCTTCATAGAAACTCTCATCAGCTTCTTGGGCAAAATTTTGGATTGCACTCCTTAACAAAGCTATCCTCTCTGCAGGGTAATATTTATTATAGAAATTCAAAGCAAGAGTTTCCCAGTCAGTAATACCAAGTGTAGTTCTATTCAATCCATTATACCACAATTTAGCTTTACCACATAAAGAAAAGGGAAAAAGAAATTCCCTGATTTGGTCTTGTGTGACCCCAACTTGCCTAATAGTATTACAATACTAACAGAAATCTGCAATGTGAAGATTAGGGTCTTCACCCTTAGCTCCACTGAATTTCTTTCTTTCGATCATTGTGATAAACTGGGCTTGATCTCGAATTGCACTCCATCGAGATTAGGTGTGGGAGCAAGATGTGGAAAATTTGTCAGGGATGGCCGCGAAAAATCGCTAAGCTTGCGAACAGGAGGAGGTGGTGGTGGTGTAGTCATCTCTGATTCTTGATCTGTACTAAACAAATAAATATGAGAAACCGTCCCAAAGAACTTACGTTCTATGAGACGAAAATAATAATAATAATAATAATAATAATAATCTAGACCAAAAAATTAATCAGAAATAAAAATAAAACCGTCTCCCCGGCAACGGCGCCAAAATTTGATAGGCTCAAGTCGTATTCACCTAATAAAAAATAAAACCTAAATCCACTAACTATGCAGATAGGGAAAAAGGGTCGAACCATAGGGAAACAAGTCAATTTATTCCTAATTAATTAAAGGCAATCTAAATTATCAAGTAACCAAATTATTATTAAAAGGGTAATTAAACTACTAAAGGTAAGAGTAGGAAGGAAATAAAATAAGAGGTAAATCAATGAAAGAAAAGCCTAGGGCATAGGTTCACCAATAAACATATTCCAGGGTAAAACATAACAATCAATCATCAATGCATCAATTAATCAGATTGTAAAGGGCTTTCGCTACGTATTACAATCACAGAGTTAATTTACCGGTATTAAATCTCATCTCTCGAATCTCGACTTAACCATTTATAAATTAGTCCGCCTATTGAAACTAAGCCTAAACATCAATTCTCATCTATCGAATCACGAATCAATATTGCTTTACTCATACAATTAAACCAGCGTGTAGGGAATAGTTTCAAGCCTTTAAAATCCCACTAGCTTGAACCCCACTGTGATCATACACTAAAGTACGGTGGCGTCCAAAAGGGAAGAAGATAGAGCAAAAGAGTCGCCAACAAGTTTTTAAGGAACTTGTAAACCGTTCACGAGGTGAAGGTTACACCCCTTAACGATCCAAGAGATCGTCAACTCCATAAGGTCATGAACCAAATAAGGGTTCGGGGATGATGGTACAAATCCAACCTAAAAGAGATTGAACCTGCCCTAATAATAGGCCTCTACTTTATTCTGCTCGTATTCATGTGCGCTTTCTGACTAACATACAATCAATAGGATTAACCCTAAACCTGTTTAATCTATGTTGGTTGAATTTAATGCACAAACAAACTATTATTGGCGATCACTTGAATTATAATCACAGTCAACCCTAAACAAGATTATTAATTATCTTATTAAGCGTGGTTGCAAGTACAAATTCCCTTTAAACATGCATAAAAGGTGATCAAGCAATAACAAATAAAATAATACATATCAAGCAACATAAATAAATAATCAATATCATGAATAAAATAATCTTCATTAAAATAATCACAATCACCATGATAACCATAAATTATAATTATAATCATGTTAAAGCATAATAAACATAGCAAGATCCTAGGCATGATACTAACAAGATTAATAACAAACCCTAGCATGTCACTAAGCATTAAAATTCAAATCTTTAACCCTAACATGATACTAACATGAATTAATATTAGGAAGAAAATAAAAGGCATCATAACAATCATATTTGATATTAAAAATACCCTAGACATGATACTAGGAATATCATAACAACAATGTAAACATGATTTCTACATCATAATATCAATTAATCAATTAAAGTACTTACTTGGATGCCTCGTACCTCTTTCTAATTAAAAAATACACACGTTAGTAACTTCAAGGAAAATAGTAATCAAAACAATTAAATTAAATAATTGAAAGAGAGATTTGGGACCAAACCCTCAGAAATTAAAACCTTTCACGTCTAGGGCGAAGGCAACTTCGAATATGGCTAGGTGCTTCAAGATCTTGTGAATGCGGAATTTTGTATGAAAAAGCGAGAAATAAAGAATGCTAAAAGACTAATGCTATTGAGAATTGATAAAAGAAAGATGATGAATAAAGAAAATTGGATGAATTAGATGATTGAAGAAAAATAAGGAGAATTGATGAATGTTGATGATTGTAGATTGTAGATTGTAGATGAATGAAAACGGAGTTTTCGATACGATATTTATAAAGAAAATCGTCCAAAAAAGATAATTTATCAAAACAGAGTCTGAAGATCACAGAAACAACTTGGCGCCAGCCCTGGCTCATTGGCGCCAGAACCAGTGGCTAGCGCCAGGCGCCAATGGCTGGCGTCTGGCGCCAATCCTGGTTCCAGGCGCCAAGGCCTGGGGTTGGACGCCAAACCGGCTTTTAACACGTTTTCGAAACTATGATAATTTTACCGTACTGGAAGATAAAATAATATAATTTCAGTCGAAAATGCTATTTGATCTAATTAAAACTCTAAAGAATCCTAATTGAATTAAGAATGACAAGACCTTCTAGAATGTTCTAGAAGACCATAACCATTCCTAATTACATTAGGAATGATAAATCATATTAGGCCCTCCCCTAGATCATTGGGCCGTACTTAAAACTCAAACCGGGCCCAGTTTAGTAAATTGGCCATAAATTCCTCAATATTCATCGGAATTGGGCTTATAATATATCGTTGGAAAGGTCTTTGCAAGCCCTATCCAACTACACCACTATTGGACCCTTATCATGGACCAACCAAACTGGATTGGCTGTTTTCTTAAAATAAAGTTTTCAAAAACAGAGAGAAGAGAAAGGAAAAGAAATAAAACTTTCCGCAACACTAGACCTTTCCACACTTTCGTTTCATTCGATCATGATTCGACGTGAAAGGCACTCATCACTGGGTTTGGTTTTGGGGAGACACATTTGGGTGTCTACAGAAGCCCCCACTTTGACTGAGTTTGGAGAAACGCAAGTTTCGAAAACGAAAATCAAAGTATCGATAGGGACGGAGAATGATTCAGAACGTTCTGCGATCCTAAATCAATCTTATAATGCCAATACCTGCAAAACAATGTTAGTTAAACAGATAAAAGAGTTAAGAAACGCGTATCTTGCACCGTCGAACACACGTCTCTGAAAGTAACCGATTGTTTTGATGACCTCCTACAAGCTAGAGAATGTCATCCCGCTTGAAAACCGCTACGCCTTGTAACTGCTTCCAAATTAGAAGATTGCTTCGCCCGAAACGATCCTCTCCGCTTTGATAATATTCCACGTCCAAGGGAATATCATCGAAAATTATTTCTCTTGAAATAATTCTCATCCGCATTATGATCATGTTCCACGCCTTAGGAACTATGATCGAAGACAATTTCGCCCGAAATTACCTTCAGCTGTTTGTGACAACTTTCCGCAAGCTAGGGAATGATGCCGAAGACATCTTCTCTTGAAGTCGTCCTCATTTGATGCGATAATCCCCCAAAGGGAAATACCGAAGATCCACGCCCGTCGATCTTTAAAAGTTCGCCTGAACTTTGCTTTTGCTATGCCTGTACGTCGGCGCTCTTTGCTCTTGAACCTATATGTCGGTGCCCTTTTGTTAATGAACCTGTATGTCGGTGCCTTTTGCTAATGAACCTGTATGTCGGTGCTTTTTGTTAATGAACCAATGCTTAGGCGCTTTAAGCTTAGTGAGACGATCTTTTCATCAGGTTGATCACTTCATGTAATCAAGCCGATTATTTAATCATGTCAAATTGCTCAGAGGGGCTAACTGGCGTACCAAGGAACCCAAAACATATTGCAGAAGGCTAGCACAACCCTAGAAGGTGGTTGGCTGCTTTTGCGTCACTGAAAATCGATCAGCGTCAGCTTTTCGCATTAGCGCCATGCGCTGAAATTGGCGTCTGGCGCCAAGCACATAATGTGACGCCAATGCCTAGGGACTGGCGCCAGCACGGGAATCACTTTAAATTCCCGTTTCAGTTCGTTTCGTGCTCTGGTTTGTTGCGAACGCTGCTCGAAAGAAGCCTAAACTTCAATTGATCGTTGCTCATTCATTTCTCAACCGAATTCGCTCAAATTTGTTGCAAATCAAAGCTCTTTTCATCCATATTCCCGATCTATGTAAGTTTCCTTCCAACTCACACCAGTTTTTATGAATTATTGGTATGTTCATTCACGAATTTCATGAAAATTCAAAACTTATAATGCTCAATTTGCTCTATTTATCAAGTTTTATGCCATGAAATTGCTTGTTTATGTTTGTATATTGCCTTGGGAGTAATTTGAGACTTGTTTGACTCAATTTGGCGAAGAAATGAGCAATCCGCCATTGTTGGACCTCCTAAGGTCGTGAAGAACAATGTGGCTCGTCCTTGATGTTTTTTGCTAGCAATTCTTGTTCAATAATCACTATAGTGTTGCAAGAAATTGTTTAATTACTTGAAAAATGCTTGTCATGCTCAAGTTGAATTTGTGCTCTGTTTTAGTACTACGTACTCTGTTTTTGCGAACATAGTATCATGCAGCTAGGCAAACCTTTAGATACTATAGAACCTTGATTTATGATGATTCTGCACAATGTAGCATGGCTAGACAACGAGGCTCCGGTTCACGGTCTCGAAACACTAGACGGGAGCATGAGCCCGTGGAGGACGACACTACGCCATCCACTTCGCTTGGTCAGTTCCCAGAGTGGAATGAGCAGACATTGTTTTTTGCCCCTGTCCACCACATTTCTGAGAGGGTGAGGCGGGGAACCGAGCCAGGAAGGACACGACATCACGGCTCTGGCTGCGATGGTCTCGGTGATTTGTATAGGATGCATATCGCCAGAGATCGAGAGACGAGACTCCTATGGGAGTCTTGCGGGTTGGTTGCCCTGTTTGAGACCTCCGAGGCTATGGTCGCCTCAAGCGGGGGTCACCACGTAGTACGCGCTTTGGTGGAGTTCTTTTGGGACACCACCAACACATTTCATTTTCCATGGGGTGAGATGATGGTCACTCCTACAGACTTCAGTCTCATCACAGGACTAGAGTTCTCTTCTGTGCCGCTGCCATTCGACGGCAGTATCGACGTCTTTGCTCCAGAGGTCGAGGAACTACTGGGGCCGATTGCTGTTCGGGCCCGAGCTGAGGTCGAGACGACTCAGTTTAGTGCTAGATGGATTCGCCGCTCGACGCTGGCAGCGGCTCTTGATGACGATGCGACCACCCGAGAGCAGCGGGTGCGCATCTTCGTGCTGATGTTATTGTCAGGGACATTCTCCCCTGATAGGGGTAGTAGGGCATTGCTTTACTATCTCCCTGCTGTTCGCGACCTCCGGCGGATCGGGACTTATGACTGGGCCAGCTTGGCCTATACTGACTTCGTTCGCGCACTGAGGGACTCGTGTCGCCACCGGTCTCTTAGGACGAATGTCGCTTTGTCCGCTTTCTGGAAAGTTGTAGAGGTAAACATTATTGCCTATAACATTTAGCCCTATATGTTTAATTAGCATTTACTCATGCTTTAGCCTTTTGTAAATCTGGTTCTACGAATACTTTCCTTCCATTGCGCCGGCGAGACCATCGCCGAGGGGGTATCCGGTGAGCGCCTCTTGGGGCGGCCACCATGTGGACCTGTCTACTGCACGTGTCCGGAGTCGGATCATCTCGGTATGATTCTTGGTGCTTATCTTGCTCTTTTGCGATGTTTCACACATGTTCTTACCCGATTGGTATTTTTATAGGGACCTGAGGTAGCATACCGGCCATGGGGTGGTTGGACAGTCCCTGGATTAGCCGCACAGTACTCTGCTGAGCGCCGTTATTTTATGGAGACCTACGGAGCAGTTGCATATTTAGGAGAGAGAGTTGCTAGACATCACTCTTCCGATGTCTTTGTCGTTCCTGCTCCTCCACCACACCACATGTTCGACGAGAGAGAGTTGTCGAGAATGGCTGAGGAGCCTGGTTCTCTTTGGCGATCCCATCTGATCCTTGGGCGGAGTTATGCCGAGGAGCTACTTCCTTTGTTAGCTCCAGCCCCCGTGCCGGCCGAGGATGTGAGGGTAAGATTCTTGGCTTTTATTTTGCATTGAGTAGCCCCCAAGTAATACCTTACTGATTTCTTTTTCTGTTATATCAGGATGGTCCCACTGAGTTTGTGCCACCCCGTATGTCCATCCATTACCAGGGGATGTACGGGCCGATCGAGGAGATGATTCCTCCGGCTCCTGAGGGCGAGCGCTTCGTGGAGCGGTCGATTCCTCGTCATCAGACCAGAGTAAGTGTAGCCCTAATCCAGAATCTTGTATTCAGTTATCATGCATTTTTACTGACTTAACTTTCCTTGACAGTTCTCACGCGAGGTGGTTTCGGCTATGGCACGATGCATTGATGCCTTCCGGAGCCAACTCGTCCGGATGAGGAACGCAGCTACCTGTCGTCGAGACGACGCCGTCCGAGAGGTAACTTTTCTTTACTTATTGTTTCTGCACTTATGCTTCAGTTTTCACCTTGTTTCTGTTTTATTTCTTTTTTTGCAGGGTCAGCCAATTGCTTCTCACACCCGTACGAGGCCTGAGGGGCGAAGAGAGCCGGCGTGGTCTAGCTCGAGACGTCGTCGCACTTCGTCAGGAGGTAGAGGTGGCCGTTCTGAGGCTGCTCGAGCCGACGTTGCTGAGGGCTCAGGGTCTTCTTCTGAGGAGGTTCTGGCTGCGCCGTTAGGAGAGGCTACCTCAGCTTTCAGAGGTGGTGGGATGTACGAGGTTGGCTCATCATCGCAGCAGCTTCCGCGATCTCAGCCTCAGGTTGGCCTTGACTAGAGCGGTCCTGTTTTGAGTTTCCCTCCTCCTACGGAGACTGGAACTGGTGCTGGGGCTGGAGCTGGTGGAGAGGTGACTCCTCGAACAGCGCAGTTTTATGGCATGATGGGCCTACGTCCTCCGGCGCCGTAGTTTATTTCTGTATATGCATTTTATTTTGACTTTTTATAGAACTTTGCCTTTGACTTGTTATTTAGACACTTTGTTCTGTAAATCTACTATTATGTATTATTATTATGTTAGTGTATGTTAGTGTGTGCAAATGTGAGAACAATTTTGCGAAAAAATTCCGTCATTTTTATTATTGATGGAGGGTATTATCCGACTCTCTCCCCCAAAAAGAAAAAATAAAAAGGAAAAATAAAACGGAGAGAAAGGCTGATGTTTTTGAATTTTAATAAAAGATCCAAAAAAAAAGAATAAACAATTAACTAAACATAATTGCTATATTAAATTAATTAAGAAAAGGATAGAAAGGTAGTTAGAAGAAATTAAAACGGGGCCATAAAGTCATTAACCGACTCCAATTTAATATCAAAACGCAAACTGAGCACACGCGGCTGTCCTGCTGACTTGGCGCCAGCTGGCGTCAGCCTGTGGCGCGTGGCGCCAGGCGCTATTGCTAGCGTGTGGCGCCAAGAGCAGATGGGTTACGCCAATTTCAGGTGTGTGACGCCAATTGACGCTGACTACGTATTCCAGTCAGGTTGAAATTCCTCGCAATTTGTGTATAAATAGCCCCCTGCTCAGTCGATTATTCACATAATTCCAGCGAAAAAATTATTCTTCTCTTTAGAAACAATAGTAATCATGTCTTTAGCCACTAAAACCTTCACCCAATATTCTCATGAGTGGTGTCGATCTCTCAATGCTAGAGAAAGAAAAGAATTGGATTTATTTCACTTGGGGGGAATATATGGCATTAAAGGGGTAGATCTAGACATAGACTTCATTCATACCGCTTTAGGATATTGGAACATTGACACACATTGTTTTAGAATAGGGTATGATGAAATTAGCCCTTTGCCAGAGGAATTTGGTGCTATTTTAGGCTTCCCTGCAATAGACCTGGTGGTAATCCCTAGAGTAGATGCATATTACTATAAGGATTTTGAGCGCTTCTTTAATTTGAAAGAAAGGGATTTATCGAGGATAGTGAATGGCAACGTGGTGAACTTAAAGGAATTCGCACGCTATTATTTTGATAAACCGCTTTCTGAATCTCTTCACATATATAGAAGAAGGGCGTTCTTATTCTGCATGCTTAATCAATATTGTCTTAGTAGTGGTAAAATTAACGAGGGTCGATCAATTATAACCACTGTGCTAGAACAAATTGAATCAGGGAGAAATCCGATGCCTTTAATAGTTGGAGAGACTATGATTGGTCTAGATGAATTGAAAAGGGACCCAAAAGCACCTCTTCGCGGTTCTCCAATTTTATTACAGGTAGAAAAATAATATTTTTAATTACAGAAATTAAAAACATATTTTTGTATTGTAACATTAACATATTTGCATTCCTAACTTTTTTTTTTATTATTTATTTTTTATTTTTAGATGTGGCTAATGGAAAGATTAGGATTAATTAGCCCTCCGGACGACATTGAAATTTACACGCCCACTTGCTTTGTAAGAAGAAAGAAACGCATCCCTAAAATTGGGCGCCATGGGTGGAAGAAAGTCTTTGAATCACGTGACTTTGCTATCAAGTGGGTCATCCCATGGTGGAAAATAAAAAGGATGGTTGGTGTTAACAAGCAACCTTTCTGCCGTCTTCCAAGCTTGTCTCTCATGACATATTATTATCCCTGCAGAGTAAAGAGACAATATGGCTTGCTTCAAAATATTCCTTCCGGGGATCTTCGTCCTCCCTATGAGTATCCCATATCTCAAGAAGTAGATAAATTTGACACGTACTGGAGCGCTAGACCTTTATGGGAAGTGATTACTCAAAAGGTTCCCCCTTCTTTGCCTAATGATGTAAAGAAGTGGTTGCTGAAGAAGTCTTCAATTGATCAGGGTAGGACTGATGTGAAGAATCGTCTAGGTGACAGGGTGACACCGGCCAAGGAATGCTTAGGTGCAAGAATTGAGTTCAAGACACCTATAATGCCTAAGAAGAAGAATTCTACTAAAGACAAGGGGAAGAGGAAAGCTACCACTGCAGACAAAAAGGTTTGGGTGGAAAAGAAGCATGGGGTGCTAGCGGAAGGGGAAACAATCCATTCTAAGATTGAATGTAGGTCCTCTAAAGGATGCCTACTAGCCAAAGTAATGGATGAAGAGGAGGAGACATAAAAGAATTGGAAAAGATCAAAGAAGGAGAAGAAAGATTAGAATATTGCTTAGCTTTCGATTTATTAGATTCTTAGTTTTTATTTAAAGTTAATTTATTTCAGCTTTATTTAAATTCCATTAACAATGCAGTTTTATTTTATTAATGAAATTTCAGCTTTCAATTAAATTGTTACTTTAAATTTGTTTTATTAAAGCAATGAAAAACCGAAAAAATTGATTTTCCAGAAATTCTTCGAGTACGAAAGCCGAAAATTTTCCGAAAAACACCGAAATTTGCCCAGATTTTATTACTGAATTGGCGTCAATAATTTCGAATTGGCGCCGGATATTGAGGTCTGGCGCCAGGCGCCAATACTGTCATCTGGCGCTAATGGCCTTTCGCTGGCGCCAGGCTCTGTTCTGCGACGCCAGTTGCTTTTCCGACTTTTGTTGATTTTTTGTAGGTTCTGGAATGCGGAGATGTCAAAAAAGAAAGTGGCCGCACCCGTAATGGGTTGCCTACGTATCCTTTCCTAAGGAATCAGGCCGAACGTAGCTCTCTTGGGTGTCCTACTCAAGTAATTATGGGTAGTATTTTTTAAGTTGGTCAAGATTGGTCATGTTTGAGAATTCATTGCCATCCATGTCAGTTAATTTTGCTGCACCACCTGACAAGATTGTTTTGACAATGTAGGGGCCAGACCAATTAGGTCTAAACTTTCCCCTTGGATCTAAAACATTTTTCCTTAGTGCTTTTAATACCAAATCTCCTATTTTGATGTTTCTTGTCTTGACCTTCTTATTAAAATGTCTAGCCATACGAGTTTGATAACACTGAGTGTGATGTAGAGCTTCTAGTCGTTTCTCGTCGAGTAGGATCAATTCTTCGTATCGTGCCCTAGTCCATTCGACTTCATCGAGTTTACTTTCTAGCGCAATACGTAGAGATGGCATTTCTAGTTCGACAGGTTGTACGGCATCCATTCCATAAACCAAAGAAAATGGTGTATTTCCTGTTGACGTACGGATTGACGTGCGATAACCCCACAATGCAAAGTGAAGCTTGTCAGGCCAATCCTTGTAATTTTCTGTCATTTTCTCAATGATAGTCTTTAAATTTTTATTAGCTGCCTCGACTGCTTCGTTTGCTTGAGGTCTATAAGGGGACGAATGATGATGTTGGATACCATATTTATGTAGCAATTCTTCACATTCGGTTTGAAAGTGAGTTCCATTGTCACTTATCATTTCATGTGGGACTCCATATCGACAAATGATATTTCTCTCGATAAAAAGTGCTACATGTTTTGCGGTGAGTTTAGCATATGATTGTGCTTCAACCCACTTCGTAAAGTAATCAATCGCTACTAGAATAAATTCATGGCCTCCCGTCCCTGGAGGAACGATCTTTCCAATTATGTCAATTCCCCATGTAGAGAATGGCCATGGTGATGTATAGGTGTAAAGCAAAGATGGAGGAACGTGCTGTAAATTGGCATAAATTTGACATTTAGGGCATCTTTTTACATATTGATGGCAATCCCTATTCATGGTAGTCCAATAATACCCCTCTCGCATTATTTTCTAGACTAACATTTTGCCATTTATATGAGTTCCACAGATTCCTTCGTGGATCATTCTCATTATTCTTTGTGCATCCACCTTCCCTACGCATAGGAGAGCTCGACCTTTAGGTACCCTTTTATGTAGCTCGTTGTCTATGAGTACATATTGAGAAGCCAAAAGTCTCAAGGCTCGTTTTGCTCTTTTGTCAGCATGAGGAGGGTATTCTCCATTGGTGACATAGTTGAGGATGTCTGTGTACCATGGTTCTTCTTCTCGTTCTTCATCTTCGTCTTGGACTGGGTCGTCGTCTTCTATAGCTTGTATATATGCTGGTTTGTGCCTTTTTTCGATAGTTAGAGGCATTTGCTCGATATCCGTGGGAATCCTAACCATTGAGGCTAGTCTTGCCAAGGCATCAGCAAATTGATTTTCTTCTCTTGGTAGGTATGTGTATTCTACCTTCTCTAACTGATCGGTAAGAGTTTCCAGATAAGTTTGGTAAGGAGCTAGGCTTTCGCTCCTAACTTTCCACCTTTTAGATATTTGATTGATGATTAGAGAGGAATCTTCGAATATCCTTAACTTCTTTACTCCCAATGCCAGGGCTGTTTCAAGGCCTACCACACATGCTTCATATTCAGCAGCATTGTTGGTAACGTCGAAATCAAGCTTTATTGAGATTGGGACGTGTTCTTCTTTAGGTGATACTAGTAGCACTCCGACACCACATCCCTTTTGGTTTGAGGCTCCGTCAAAGTACAAGGTCCAAGTATCATCTTCAGTGACCATCAAATCTTCATCTGGAAATTCACTGTCCTGTATTGGTGTCGAGTCTTCTATTGGAAAGTCTGCCAGAAAGTCTGACACCACGGATCCTTTAATAGCTTTTTGTGGCATAAACCGTACATCGAACTGGGCTAAGTTGACTATCCATCTTGAAATACGTCCATTGAGTGTTGATTTCTCGAACAAGTATTTGAGTGGATCCAATCGAGATACCACGAAAACGGTATGCACCAACATGTAATGACTCAACTTAGTTGTGGCCCACACCAAAGCGAGGCACAATTTCTCGAGTGGTGTATAGCGTGTTTCGTATTCGAGCATCTTCTTACTTAAGTAATAGATTGTATTCTCTTTGTTTTCTACCTCTTGTGCTAGCATGGCTCCCATTGTCTCTTTGGTAACCGTCAAATATAACCTAAGAGGTATTCCGGGAAGTGCTGGCACTAATACGGGAGGATTTGCGAGATAGGCTTTGATCCGGTCAAAGGCTTTTTGACACTCTTCATCCCATATTACTGGTACATTCTTCTTGAGCTTTTTGAAGATTGGTTCACATATCGTTGTTAATTTTGATATGAACCTACTTATGTATTGTAACCGGCCAATGAATCCTCGAATCTGTTTCTCGGTCTTGGGCGGTGGCATTGACATGATTGCTTTAATCTTGGTTGGATCTATCTCTATTCCTCTAGAGCTTATGACGTATCCCAAGAGCTTGCCCGAGGTTACTCCAAAAGCGCATTTTGAGGGATTTAACCTCATATTATATTTTCTTAACCTTTCGAAAAATTTCCTTAAGGCTACTTGATGGCCTGGACGGTCTTTTGATTTTACAATCATGTCGTCTACATATACCTCAACTTCTTTGTGCATCATGTCATGGAGCAAGGCAGTTGCTGCACGTTGGTAAGTAGCACCTGCGTTTTTCAACCCAAATGGCATTACCATGTAACAGTAAGTGCCCCATGGTGTGATAAAAGTTGTTTTCTCCATGTCTTCTTCCGCCATGAGAATCTGATTGTACCCTGCGTATCCATCCATGAATGAGAGGAGCGCGTGATTTGCTGTGTTGTCTACCAGAATATCGATGTGTGGCAAAGGGAAGTCGTCCTTTGGACTTGCCTTATTTAGATCTCGATAGTCGACACACATCCTTACCCTTCCATCTTTCTTTGGTACTGGGACGACGTTAGCGACCTATTCAGGGTATTTGGATACCTTGATGAAACCTGCAGTTATTTGTTTTTGAACTTCTTCTTTTATTTTTAGTGCTACGTCGGGTTTCATTCGACGTAGTTTTTGTTTTACAGGTTTCATTCCTGGAATTAATGGTATATTGTGTTGGGCTATTTCTCTGTTAATGCCTGGCATATCTTCATATGACCAAGCAAATACATCGATAAATTCTTTAAGCAAATTAATTAAATCGGTTCTTTCTTGTTTATTCAATGTTAGTCCGATTTTAACTTCTCTTTTATGAGTTGAATCATTTGAGATGTCAACTATTTCAGTCTCTTCAATTACTGGTGTTTTCTTTTCAAGTGTTTCCATTGCTTTAATAAATTCTTTATCTTTTTCATTGTTAGCTAAGCAATATTCGTCATCTTGAGTTAGGGAAGAACACGAGAAGTAAGGAGAATGAGCGATATTATTATACTCTGAGATCATTACATCAAAGAGTGATATGTCCTCAGGGACTGGATCACTAACTATCCTAGGAGAAGAAACAGGAAGGGAAGGCGTTATAACTAAAGACTTAGAAGATTCTAAAGGGAAAGACTCTGACCCTGACGATTCTTCAAACATTGGCCCTTGTCCTGTCGTGATTGATATCTTCCTCCCACTCGGAGTAATCACCTTGATAGTCTTGCGCCACCCTTGCAGTAATCCTTCAGCTGGAGTAATTAGCTTCGAGGGATCGAAGTTTTCACTTTGTAGGACCGTTTGAATGAGTGAGGAGTTGTCTTCCTCATAAACTGATTCATTCTTTTCTTGCCCAAACATTAATCCCATGACGTTAAAGTCAAAACATGGAGGTGCTTTCTCCTTATGGACGGGAATTGGGATTTCATCAGTGAAATAGCAATCCAAGAAAATCTCGAATCCTGGTTGTCGTATGCCATTTACAACAAATGGTTCGGGAAATTCATAGCATGGATAGTCCTCTCCTTCCTTTATAAACTGACCATTAAGCGTAAGAGGGTACTGATCCATGGGAATTGCTTTCTTTTGAATGCGAGCGTCCCTACGTGCTTTTAATTTGTCCTGGGCTCGCTTGAGATCTTTCCGAGTCGGTTCGAAACCAAGTCCGAAAGTATCTAGTTTAGGGAGGCCAGGTGACTCTATTGATTTTTCTATCCCTTTCTTCTTTCCTAAGGTCATCCCAGGGAAGTGTCCTTGTTTTTTCAGCATAGTGTTGATAATCATGTTGGAATGGGGGTCGTGGCAAAGAGATGTCTTTTCATCCTCTTGGATTAAGGAGATTTCTTCGTTAAAGCCCCATAGGTCTTCATCATCTTCGTCGTGCTCCACGTTGATGATTGGATTCTCTATTGACTTGATCCTCATTGGTGAAGCATCAATAGTGATGGGGATTCCTCCAACTATAGCTTTCACTTGTTGGTGGAGAGATGAAGGGACGGCCTTTAGATCATGGAGCCAAGGGCGTCCTAACAACAGATTGAATGAGGCTTTGATGTCTACCACTTGAAAAGTAGTAGCATGTTCTATTGCTCCTGCCGTCACATTTAGGGTTATTTTGCCAAGAGCTTGACGTCGAGTATTATCGTAAGCTCTTATTCCTTGTGTAGACGGAGTTAAATCCTCATTCTTTATGCCGAGCATCCTCGCAGTCCTAAGTGGACAGACGTTAATAGCCGATCCATTGTCTACCAGTGTCATGGGAACATTCATTCTTTTACAGACTACTGTGAGGTTTAACGCCTTGTAGTGCTTGTCACCTTCCGGGGGTAAATCTTTATCAGAGAAGGTGATTAGATTAATTGGACTAGGGAGATCACTCGTGAGGAAGTTAACTAGTCCCTCAGGAGTGGTGTCAGAATCGATCCCAATTTTATCCAAGGCATTCATCACAGCCAACCTATGTTCTCGAGATGTTGCTAGAAGTTTCTATACATTCATCTCGACTTTTGTCTTCTTGAATTGTTTAACAATGTCATTGTCCTCGATGACAGGTATGGGAACTTGTTGTACGGTAGGCATGGGTTGCGTTGAAATTGGAGGTTGTATTCTTCCGGATCTTGTGAGGACGTCTATTGATGTATCTTCTTCAGCCCAAATATCGTCTGTGGTGTATGATATGGAAGGTGAAGGTTCTAATATGTCTTTTAGATAGACATCTTCTTCATCACTATCCCATACTCCATTAACATTTATATCCTCTTCTTGTTGAACTTGGACTAATTCCTTTCTATCAATCATTTTCTGCACCAAATCCTTGAATTTGAAGCAGTTTTCTATGGTGTGTCCTCCTGACTGATGGTATTGACAGTAATATCTATCTGTTCTTTTTAATGATTCAAATGGTCTTGGTTCGAGAGGTTTGACCTTGCCACTCTCGGAGAGCATTTTAAACATTTGTGCATACGGGATCCCAATTGGAGTATAAATTTTATTGCTCTTCTTGGGTCTTTCGGTGACTTGTAAGGGAAAGTATTTTGCCTCATAAGTCGTTTTTACTGGTGTGGATTCTCTCTTAGGTTCTTGATCATATTCCTTGCAAAGTTCATTCAGAATTTTGAGAGTTTCATGTAACAGTTGTGATGTCTCCCTCAGATATAGTGTGAGTATTCGTATCTCTGCCACATTTGCTAGTTCTGGAGGATTATCCTCGACATCGAAAAAGATCTCTTCTTCTTCTTCTTCGGTCACTCTGACAGGCTTAATGAGAGATGAGGGGTCGACTTCGCTTTCTTCATCGGAAATAGCCAATGTGTGAGCTAGAGGTGCATTGTCAATACTCGGTTTCTTACTGGCAGGAGGCAACGGCAGTTTATTACTGTCAATCAAGTCTTGGATAGCTTCTTTAAGTTTCCAACAGCTTTCGGTAGAATGGCCCCTACCTTGATGATACTTGCAATGTGCATTGGGGTTCCAATTAGGCGACCTTTTCTCGACTGGTGGATCTCCAAATGGTCCAATGGGAGTTATAAGACCTTTTGCATTTAGCCGATCAAATGCGGTGTCATAACTCATGCCAATAGGAGTGAAGTTTCTCCTAAACAGTTTCTTTTGTCCTTGGTTGTTCATGGCAAGGACTTCTCCTAGATTAATGGTGCTAACATTATTTGAGTGGGCGGTTTTGGAAGAAGAAGGATTGTCGTTCTTCTTTCCTTTCCAGCCACTGTTGGAGTTATTGTTGGCAGCTTTTGATTTAGCTAAGTCATCTTCAATATTAATCCCAATATCATAAACAGCCTTAAAGGTATGAAGGTTATTTTGATATTTAAGATGTTTTGAATATTTTTCTTGGAGATTTTTAATGAACAATCTCACGGACTCTTTTTCACTTGGTACCTCAATCATTTTAGCTGAGGTTTCTCTCCACTTGTTAAAGAAAGAATGTGAAGCCTTCATTCTCCTTCTGCTTGAGAATTTCAAGTTCTCTATGGTCAGTTTCGACTTGAACGTTGCACTTGTACCTATCAACGAAAGCGTTTGCTATGGATTCCCAGGTAGAGGTCTTTTCTTTTTCAAGAGAAAAAAACCATTGTTGGCAAACGGTCTCGAGAGATAGCGAGAACAGAGAAGGGAAAATTTTCTTATCGATACCCTTGATACTCATTATTGTTTCAAATACCCTTAGATGGAAGTAGGGATTGTCGATTGCCCTAAACTTTGGGATGTCGTTGGCACTGAACTTCTGCAGAAGAAGATCCTTATCCAGCGAGACCCCTTGGGATGTGAGTTCTTGAAACTTGTAGTCACTGGACAACTTGCTTAGGCTTTCTTGCATGAGGTCCATCTGTTGTTGCTTCGCGGGATCCTCGATCTTAAGTGCGAGAAGCTTTAGTGTCTCAGTTACAGTAGCCAATTGGTTCTTGAGATCGTTAACTTCTTCCTGAGTTGCCATTATAACTCTTGCTTTCCTCTTGCGGGCTATAGGTTTGTCGAAAAGTTGGACTTGTACGAAGAGGTTATCTTTGATTAATCGTCCTTCCTTTCTTGACCACGCGCTGTAGATTAAGCCAATTTGCGTTTTAATTACTTGACTCGAATCAGTTTGACTTTATGGCTTTTATTAAAATAGAAGAAAAAAGAAAAGGTAGAAAAGGAAAAGGTATGTATATTTTTAGGGAGCAATAATGTACATGTGTTTAGGGAACTTAAGTACTATTATTTATTGGAGGATTAATATCCGACTTACCCCTCCTAAAAAAAATGACGAAAAAACAACGCGTGCACATAAGACTCCCTTAATCATGGTCAAGACATGTGTAATAGTGTGTGTATTGAGTGTAAGTGACATGTTTGGACTCTTGTGTAAAACCATGGGACTTAGTGCCTAAACTCGGATATTGACTCAATTAAGCAGAATTAACCGAATTAAACAGGAAACTGAATAATTAGACATTAGGTGATGACTCGACAAATAATCCGAACTGTCGGCCAAGCGACAGAACTGGCGTCACAATATGGTGGTTGGCGCCAGACTTTTTAGTAAATGTCTGGCGCTACGCACCATACAGTGGCGCTAAATCCCAAATTTTGGCACCAACATTGGAGCCTCGGTCTAGGACTGTTTTCGATATTATTAGTCAACTTGGGTATGCCTAAAGTCGTACTAGGTCGATCCCGATTAAAAGAAGAAAAAACTTTATTGACTCAAATCAATTAATTAATTAATTAGGCAAAGTTCTTTAAGTCATTAATTATAATCTCGACACAAATCAACAAACGGTTAGGAGGAGCATAGAAAATATATGCACAACAAATAATGCACAATTAGTCAAGTAGGCACAATATGATGCAATGAGTTCGCAACCTAACCATGGCTCTAGTTCTCTAAAGTTCGGGATATGGTTTAGTCAAACAGGGTCCATGGTTAATTGTTCAGATGCACCGCGTAGAAGCCTAACCGTGAAGGGTTAACGCGTGTGGATAGAACACCGCAAGTTTTTAGAAAAAACTCGCTTCCATGGTTTGGTGAATTCAACATCTCAGATGTACCCTTTGTTGCCAAGAGCGTTCAATCGGGTAGATAGAGCATGAATTCCCAGAGGGTTATGTCCATATGTAGAACACATATGGGTTTCAGAAAAGTGAGAAAAAATTCAATCAGGAAACAGGATCGAGCAAACAATACGAAAAACCGATCGAAATTAGAACGCATATTTCTGGCTCGGTATTGGTGGAAATTGGCGCCAGCAAACAGAGACTGGCGCCAACTTTTAACTGTAGCGCCTGGCGCCAATACTGGCGTCTGGCGCTACGGCAAAAAGTATGGCGCCAAGCTCTGGCCCCTGACGCTACTTCCCACATGCCTCAGCAGCTTTCTGTGCTCAATAAAATCATCCAGTTTCGCGCGGTGTTATTTCAGTCCTAGTTGTGAAAGACATTTCTCAAATTTCCTACGTGTAAAATCCTATGTTTTTGACTCATTACGGATGGTCTTTCCAATGAGAACCTTTTTATGCATATGCCACAATGTTAATCAAAATTACGCACATGAAATACTTAGAATTTTTCGAGTCTCATCCACTCATTCTAAATCATTGCCGAAACAAATTCAGGAATTAAAATAGAAATCCTCCCCAGTGGAGTCGCCAAAAACTGTAGGGAATAGTTTCAAGCCTTTAAAATCTCACTAGCTTGAACCCCACTGTGATCATACACTAAAGTACGGTGGCGTCCAAAAGGGAAGAAGATAGAGCAAAAGAGTCGCCAACAAGTTTTTAAGGAACTTGTAAACCGTTCACGAGGTGAAGGTTACACCCCTTAACGATCCAAGAGATCGTCAACTCCATAAGGTCATGAACCAAATAAGGGTTCGGGGATGATGGTACAAATCCAACCTAAAAGAGATTGAACCTGCCCTAATAATAGGCCTCTACTTTATTCTGCTCGTATTCATGTGCGCTTTCTGACTAACATACAATCAATAGGATTAACCCTAAACCTGTTTAATCTATGTTGGTTGAATTTAATGCACAAACAAACTATTATTGGCGATCACTTGAATTATAATCACAGTCAACCCTAAACAAGATTATTAATTATCTTATTAAGCGTGGTTGCAAGTACAAATTCCCTTTAAACATGCATAAAAGGTGATCAAGCAATAACAAATAAAATAATACATATCAAGCAACATAAATAAATAATCAATATCATGAATAAAATAATCATCATTAAAATAATCACAATCACCATGATAACCATAAATTATAATTATAATCATGTTAAAGCATAATAAACATAGCAAGATCCTAGGCATGATACTAACAAGATTAATAACAAACCCTAGCATGTCACTAAGCATTAAAAATCAAATCTTTAACCCTAACATGATACTAACATGAATTAATATTAGGAAGAAAATAAAAGGCATCATAACAATCATATTTGATATTAAAAATACCCTAGACATGATACTAGGAATATCATAACAACAATGTAAACATGATTTCTACATCATAATATCAATTAATCAATTAAAGTACTTACTTGGATGCCTCGTAACTCTTTCTAATTACAAAATACACACGTTAGTAACTTCAAGGAAAATAGTAATCAAAACAATTAAATTAAATAATTGAAAGAGAGATTTGGGACCAAACCCTCAGAAATTAAAACCTTTCACGTCTAGGGCGAAGGTAACTTCGAATATGGCTAGGTGCTTCAAGATCTTGTGAATGCGGAATTTTGTATGAAAAAGCGAGAAAGAAAGAATGCTAAAAGGCTAATGCTATTGAGAATTGATAAAAGAAAGATGATGAATAAAGAAAATTGGATGAATTAGATGATTGAAGAAAAATAAGGAGAATTGATGAATGTTGATGATTGTAGATTGTAGATTGTAGATTGTAGATGAATGAAAACGGAGTTTTCGATACGATATTTATAAAGAAAATCGTCCAAAAAAGATAATTTATCAAAACAGAGTCTAAAGATCACAGAAACAACTTGGCGCCAGCCCTGGCTCATTGGCGCCAGAACCAGTGGCTAGCGCCAGGCGCCAATGGCTGGCATCTGGCGCCAATCCTGGTTCCAGGCGCCAAGGCCTGGGGTTGGACGCCAAACCGGCTTTTAACACGTTTTCGAAACTATGATAATTTTACCGTACTGGAAGATAAAATAATATAATTTCAGTCGAAAATGCTATTTGATCTAATTACAACTCTAAAGAATCCTAATTGAATTAAGAATGACAAGACCTTCTAGAATGTTCTAGAAGACCATAACCATTCCTAATTACATTAGGAATGATAAATCATATTAGGCCCTCCCCTAGATCATTGGGCCGTACTTAAAACTCAAACCGGGCCCAGTTTAGTAAATTAGCCATAAATTCCTCAATATTCATCGGAATTGGGCTTATAATATATCGTTGGAAAGGTCTTTGCAAGCCCTATCCAACTACACCACTATTGGACCCTTATCATGGACCAACCAAACTGGATTGGCTGTTTTCTTAAAATAAAGTTTTCAAAAACAGAGAGAAGAGAAAGGAAAAGAAATAAAACTTTCCGCAACACTAGACCTTTCCACACTTTCGTTTCATTCGATCATGATTCGACGTGAAAGGCACTCATCACTGGGTTTGGTTTTGGGGAGACACATTTGGGTGTCTACACAGCGCTAATCTAATTGCATAGAATTAAATCAATCAATAGGAAATTAATCAAGCATTGACAATGAACGATAATAAATTACCCCTTCATATTATTCATGGATCCCCACAAACCCTAGAAAGAGAACTACTTGTGCATAATTAAAATTAAACTAATCAAAGCGATTAAAGAAAACATATTTAAAACAATAATTAACCAAGCTAAAATAAAACAGAGAAATAACGAAAGTCTAAAGAAATACGAAGAAACAATGAAAACAAACCGATATATGATAAATATTAAAGTTAATGAAAAGCAGTAAACTTAATTAAAGAAAACAAAAACGTAAGGAAAAAACTAGGAACCAAAAAAGTCAACTTAAACTGACTCTCCAAAGACTAATCTTATGGAAAATAATCAAAACTAAGACTAAAATCAAAAACGAAAATAAGCTGCTCCTAAAAACTAATAATAAAAGCTTGCCTAACTTCTCTAACACAGTTGGTCTTTGCTGCACTCTAGTGCAGCCAAGATAGCTACAACAAGTGAGGCCCAAAACGCGCGGCCCAAATAAAAATTGAACATTTAGTTAAAAAATATGAACATGAAAAAAAATGAATATTTAATAACAAAAAATGAACACGTAAAAAATTGAACATTTAATACTTAAAAGTTTATATGTTATAAGGAAATGATCATTTATTAAAAATGAATCTGATTATCATATAATCTTAAATTTGCTAGACCAAGACCTTTAAAATGAACATTTAGTTAGAAAAATGAACACATAAAAAAAAAGAAAAAAAAATGAATATTCAGTAATAAAAATGAACACGTAAAAAAATGAACATTTAGTAATAAAAAGTGAACATGTCAAAAAAAAATGAACATTTAATATATTAGAAATGAACATTTATCATACAACCATAAGATTGGGATCATATACATCATAAATTCTCCAACTTAAAGGCAAATTCGTTGTAATATCATATACTTCTTCATCACTTCTTACTTGTTTCTTCACTAATTCAGAGTCTTTGTCTTCTACAAATACAATTAATCTGTACTCACTAAAATATAACAAATAATCAAAATTCATAACCATCACAACATATGTTCATAATAATTATTTAGAATGTTCATAATATATAATCATCAATACAGAAGTTAAAAATATAAATAATTATCACTCTATATGTCATATGTGTTCATAATCAATAACAGATATGTTCATAATGAATAACGAAACATATATATTCATAATAAATTGTTCAGAATTTCAACACTAAATGTTCAGATAATTTAACTTTCAACGTATTATATTTTACTTTCAACTTAATAAAAATGAACATTTAGTATTAAAAAATAAACACTTATAAAATGAACATGTAACAAAAAGTTATGAACATTTAGGATATTAAAATGAACATGATTTTCATAAAGGTTCAAATTCATTGTATATAATTATTAATGAAAAATAATGATAAAATAAATTGTTGAAATATGTTCATTTTTTATGTATTTAATATTCATTTTTGGTGTACTAAATGCTCATTTTGTAAAAGTTGTTCATTTTTAAATTCCTACGTGTTCATTTTTTTTTTACAGAAATTATATTCAAGATCGATTGTAATTATTGAAACTCTAAAAAATTGAATATACACCTTAAATCTAATCTTGATTCATCATAGAGAAATTAATTATTGATTTGTAACATGATTAGAAATCAAAAGAAAAAGAGAGAGAGGGAGAGAGAGAGAGAGAGAGAGGGGGGGGGGAAATAACTACAAATTAAGCAATACAATTGATATTCATTAACAATTAAGCAATTTAATTGATATTCATCACAAAATCATAATAATTTCAAACAATCAAACAATAAATCATCATGCATGGTCAACGAAATCATACAAAATACAATTATAAATTGATAAAATCTAACCTCCATTGTTTTCTTTGACCTTCAACTTTCTCTCTCCTCCATTTTTTTTCTTTCCTCTTTGATAAAGCCAAATGATTGAATTTGAAACTCATAGATTTATAAAGAAAGAATTATACCTATCAAAACACGAATTAGTAACTCAAAAATTTATATAAAGAAGAAGAAAACTTTAAAGATTGAAGGGAAATGAGGTAAAAAGGAGAGAGAAAATGTTAAATTGAGAAGAAAACTGAAGAGAGAGAAAAATAATAGAGCTAAGGAAGAAGAAGAAAGAGAATTAAGATATAAGGAAGAAAAAAAAACGTATGTTCATTTTAACGTACTATATGTTCACATTTAATGGTGTTGCAGCTTCCTTGGCTGCACTAGAATGCAGCCAAGAATTTGCATCTCTAACAACCCACTGATTGGGCTTTTATAATTCCCCATTAACCGACCTAAACTGACTTGCAGCATACTCGCCCGACCAGGCATTGGGCCGCACGATCGGGCCCGCTTCCTTCACACCCAGCAAATCTGATAGTAGGCTGCTTGTATCTTCGTTTGGGCCAACAAACTGGGCCAATAATTTAAGGGGGTGTTTGGTATCAAATTAGTAAATGTAAGGGAATGGAAACAAATTAGGAGGGTAAAGGGTAATATATAGTGTTACCCTTACTAGTTGTTTGGTATTACTAAGGAAACGTAAACAATTATAACTAATCCCTTTCCTCTTGTTTGGCATAGATAACTTGAAAACAAATAGCTTTCCTTCTAATTTTTGATGTCTTGGCTAACTTTTGATATACATTATACAATGTAGAGCAACACTAATTACCATAATATATATATATATATATATATATATATATATATATATATATATATATATATATATATGAACTGATTACCATAATATATCATATGCTAGATATATAGGCAAAGTCACATAAGTTGTTGATTACAAAAGCATTGAAATTCTAGTATTCTCAAAAAAAATTAAAAAAAATAAATAAATAAAAGCATTTAAAAACCATTAAAACATTAACTCCAATAACAACTTAGGACAAAACTTTCTACTTCTTCTTAAGAAGATCAATTGCATATTGTTTCTTCATATTAGTTGGAGCTTGATAGAAGATGCGAAGCTTATGTTCTTCCGCCATGAGAATTGTAGCAACCTCTAAAGCTTCGGATGGAGAAATTCCATCTAACTTCATCACCTCATCCAAAACCTTGTTCACTTTTTCATCCATCATTTGCTCTCTTTCTTCCGCTTTAGACCATGCACTAGCCATAGTCCCAAGATTAACATTGATATTTTCAAATATCTTCCCAAAATTATTAGAAACATCATGGAGGGAGGCCACCAAATCATCATCATCATTCCTACAAAAACTCTTCAAATCTACCTTATTCTTTCCCTTTACCTTAGCCTCCTTCGCCTTTGTAGAACGTTTTCCGGATTGAGTAGTGGAATCACTTACGGAAGAATGAATCGTAGAAGCCTTCACTTTTGCCACTTTCGAAGGAGTTGAATGATCATCCTCTATCTTCATGGGACGTTTTCCGAATTGACTTGTAGAAGAATAAGTGTCCGAATGAGTAGAATTCACATCATCTTCTTCATCACTCTCGACATCCAATGGTTGCTTATGAATCTCTTGATCCATATCTTCTATAGCATCAACAAACGACTCACTTGCATCTCCGGTAGCTTTGTCTTTTGCATAAATTTCTGCTAGAGTGTCATAATGAATGAAAGGAACTCCAAACAACCCCTTAGCTTTCTTATGAGTCTGCAACAAGTCATAACATGTAAAATACAACAAGTCAAAACATGTAAAGAATAAGATTTGTTCTTTATATAAAATCACAAACACAGAAGAAAATTAATACTAGTATGAGAAAAGGACCACCAGGAAAGAAAACAAGTTACTATTAGGCATTAAAATCTTTATATATTAATTAATTTCAGATAATTCAGCTAGTTGAGATTCATGGTCTCATAAAATTGTATAATACATCATGCATGATACATTCACATAAACTAGTAAACTACTTTGTTTCATTATATTTTGTGTGATACATTCACTAGTAGTCTTGTTATAGCATAAAAGGTACTACATTCACTAGTAGTCTAACTAATCAGAAATTACCAATTTGGATATATCCCATGACTCAGCAGCAAGTCTAACTAATCCAAATCATGTGAAACAAAGAGATATTGAATAATACATGTCACCGAGTCACAACAGCAGAAAGAGAGGGGGTTTAAGTAAGAGTCAAAACACAGAAGCATTCAATCCCCACAAAAAATATACTGACCATAGCTTGGTAATTATCAGATTTCAAAGTGGTATATATGTACAATTTGTTCAAGTCTCAGTTGCACATACACAGTCCAAAATGTGTCTGAACTTTGTAATACATGTAAAACAAAGAGATATTGAATAATACATGTCACTGAGAGCAGAGGACAGATTCAGAGGACAGTGTAGCAGGAGGGGCAGCAACAGGGGAATAGCAGAAAGGAAGGGGAAAGCAGCAAGGTGGTAGCAGCATAAGGGAGGGGGGCAGCACAAAGGAGGGGAGCAGCATCAGAACAGAACAAAAAGCAGCATCAGAACAAAACAAAAATTACAGTTCATACCTTTACCCATCCGTCAAACACCGACTTATCTACTTGTAGAATCTTCTTCTCGGCATCCCATCCAAATCCTGAGGTGGATAACATTTCCGCCAATGCACTATATTTCTCCGACCAATGCTTGATCCTTGACTCAATGTGGGGAACCGCTCTCAAGCCGCAATTAGGAAGTACACCATTGATCATCTCTTCCAACTTATTCATGTAACCATTCTTAAACCCATTCTCACACTTCCACTTCAGGTCGCTACTCAACTCATGCAAATATCTTATTAGAACCGCATCTTCTTCATACGTCCAATACCTTTTATTTTTACCTCTTCCTCGACTGCTTGCCTCTCCCTTGGCTTGACTAACCTCCATCTGAAAAAATTGCAGATTTTAAGGCATATTAGAACTCAACAAAACAAACTACAAGGCTGATTATAATAGAACTAACAGAACATATCATACATTAGACATATATAACAAATTATATTAGACAGAACTAAACATAATAGATTATAAGGCATATCATACATTTTGTGTTATTGACCATGTCTACCTCTCGCCCTCCAATCATTAAACATATCTTGGGCTAATCCGTTTCTAAAAGTGGTTCAATGATCCGAAGTAGCAACATTTGTAATAAATTCCCTCTCATCATCGGATTCACTCAATTCATCTTCTTTTATATCATCCGTAGGCATGAATTTTCTAATTAGATTATGTAATAAGCAACAAGCCATCACGATGCGTCCATGAGTTCGAATAGGGAAAAACGAAGGACTTCTAAGTATACTATCTCTTGAAGCGACATGTTTTTTGTTCCACTCAAACCCCCAATGTCTCTAAGCATCTCACAAATAATATTGAAAGTTCTTCTATTAACGCGAAGCTCACTCTTGCATTTAACATCACTCTCCCTATAAAGCCCTCTCAATACTAACATCTTTAACAATTTTTTGTTTCTTTTCCTATCTTTTATTTGAACCCCCCTTATTGTAACAACGCAAATTATATACCACATCCAATACATCATCAACATAAAAATAACCATTGCAATTACTATTTGTATTTGTTTTAGCTTTTTCTGCCTTATAGAACGCATAAGTCGAGGCATTGTACAAGAAACACAGAAAATAAATGGAAATTGAACCTGATAAACGGCAAAACAATAGTTATATCAATCTCTAGTTAATCAAATAACATATCTTTAAAATGCATAACAAATTAACTCACTAATTCATTAAATTAACACACTGAAAAGCCAACAAGCCTAATCTGATTAATCTGAAAGGCTAGTTGTAGACACCTAAAAATGTCTCCCCAAAACCAAACCCGATGATGAACAACCTTTCACCGCCACTATTGGTCGGGTTCAGTATTTAATCCCGAAAGTGCTTAAAAAATCATATTTGATTAAATTCATATTTTTGAACAGTCCATGGATTAATCTTGATGTTTGGTAAAAGCATAGTTTTAATTTCAGCCCAAACTTATTATTTAATTCTAGCCCAAATATTTTTTATTTTATTGTTTTATTATTTGTTTTTGGCCCAAACCTTTTATTTATTTTTATTTAATTATTTTCTTATTTTAGCCCAAATAATAATAAGTCAGAAAAGGCCCGGAATTATCAATCGGCACTTAAAATGCCGAATAAAATTAGGGTTAAAAATGTATTTAGACGGAAAATGGACTGGAAATTCCCGCGCCACGGCAGACTGCCACCGTGTCACGGGAATCCTTCCCGTCTGACAGTGGGATTTCCCGTGACACGGGAGGTCTGCCGTGACACGGGACATTCCGTGTCTTTTCCGCGTAAACCCTTAACGCGTTTTCTTTCCCGTTTTCTGAAAATTCCCCGCGTCACACCAAAAGTGTAACGTGTCACAGGAAAGTGTGCCGTCTGACGTTGGGACTTCCCGTGTCACGATACAGTTTGCCGTGTCACGGGATACTTTTTTAGGGTTTTTATAATTTTAGGGTTCCGTGTGCTCCCTCGGCACATTTTCCCTATAAATACCCCCTCATTTCTGATGTACGGGGCACCGAGTAATTCTCTGATTTATTTTTCTCTCTTCTATGCTTTAGCCTAAACACTAGCCTACCCTTTTCTACTTCAAAATTCCTTCTTCAAGTACTCAAAGGAGTCCATACTTTACTCGTGGTTCTATCCTTAAGCCAAGGCGTGAAATGTAGAACTGTTTGAGGGTTTGGCCCCAAATCAACTCTACTTTATTTAATTTAATTTAATTATTGTTTTATTATTTCCTTGAAGTTACTAACTCGTTTATTATTTTGTAGTTGCAAACAAACAGAATCAAAGTAAGAGTCATGCTCCTTTTATTTTTATTATTTTTCTAACGATTTTATGTTGTTGGAATTGTGATTAAATTGGTTTTGATGTTAATGTTGTTCTATTATTTTTATTGATCACCATATTGCATGTTTAAAGGGAATATGTAATTGAAAATCACGCCTAATAAGATAATTTAGACAACCGGTTTAGGATCCTTTTTAATCTTGTTGTTTAATCAAGTGATCACCAAAATTTTAGAATTATATGTGCATTAATATTCAACCAATTTAGCTAAATAATAGTTTGGAGCAAATTGAATCTTTGTTTGTATGCCTTTGAGATCACAGGAATGCTTTTCAATATAAGAATCGAGTAGAGGCCAATACGGGCGAATGTGACTCCATGACTCACTTCGTACCATCATCCCCGATCCTCCTTTCGTGGTTCCGAACCATATGGAGTTAGTAATCTCATGGATTATGAATGGGGTGTAACCTTCACGGGTCAATCGTTGTTGCCTATCGTTGTCCCTTATTCGTGGTTGCCTTTTATGATCCGTGAACGGTTTACAAGTTCCTTAAAAACTTGTTGGCGGCTCCCTACTTTCCTTGTCCCTAATCGTATTATGTCAATTCCCACTTCCTATGAGTGCCAAGCATATTCACAACATGCTTTAACGTAGGCGCACTTCAAACGACGCCTACAATTTGGCGACTCTACTGGGGAGGATTCTTAATTATTTATCGATTTGAGTGATCGGTATTTAATTAAGATGAGTGGATGAGACGTGAAAGATTCTTGAAAAAATATTCCTGTGATTAATTTGGCATTTTTGCATCTGCATAGACGTTTTAACGTCGCATTCAGGTCTATCCCGTAGGAAAAATTGTATAACTTGGTTGCGCGCGAAGGAAAACAAGGCACCAGTCAGATCTTCTGACTGCCGTGCCACGGCAGAATCTGTCGTGTCACGGTACAGTGCACCGTCTGACGGTGCTCAGTACCGTGACACGGGAATTTTTGTCGTGTCACGGCAATCCTAAAATCAGTCCGGTGGCTTATTTTCTTTCCTCACAGTCGACTTCCTTCGATTTTTCTGAAAAAACGTATGTGTTCTACATGCGTCTTAGCCCCGGGGGATTTAAGCACTATCGACCCAAAAACGCTCATGGCAATAAGGGTGCATCCGAGTTATTAAATCCACCCAAACCATGGAGTCGAGTTCGATTTCATCACGAACTCGCGGAGCCGCCCGTTGGCATACACCCTCAAGGGAGGCTGCCTTGCTAACGCGTCCAAACTCTTAACCATGGTACCCTTTTGACACCCAAAGCTTGACCAATAGTTGAACATAGATCTTGACTCTAGGTTGCGAACTTTTTTTTATCATCGTGCCTAAATGCTATGTGGTTGTTTGGTGCTAACCTTCATGTGTTTGCTCTTTTGTTTAACCCATGACCGAGGGTTTTTTATTCTCACATAGTAATTAGTACGGACCTAAAATCGGTTAAAATCTGGAAAAATCACAAAACTGACCTGGAACTGCGCACCGTGTCACGGCATGTTTTGCCGCGCCACGGTGAACAGTACCGTGACACGGTGCCCAGGAAAGGTGTCCTGTCAGTCTTTTTTCGATTTTTGTGCGTACATATGTGAATGATGTGTCCAGTTTGGTGTCATGTCTAGCTATACGGTCAAAACACGCGTCTATAACCTTACTTAATCACTCACATATTGTGATCACACACTTTTTTTTCTTTAAGTCGTGCATCACTTTTTGACCGTATTTTAGGGAAGTCTTATTTTTGTGTCTTTTTTTTTTCGGAGTAAGTCGCATGGTATCCTCCTATATGTTTTTTTTTAAAAAAAAATAAAATAAAATAAAATAAAAGTAGAATTTCAAAACTATAGATTTTTTAATAAAAAAAAAAAATTCTTTTTTCTTTTTAATCCGGATGGATTAAGGTTAAGTTTGGTCATTAAAGGTGTGTTTGTTTCGGTGTCACAGCACTTGGTCAAGAAGCAGGGGTAGATTGTTACGGTTCGAGTCCATACCTCTGCAACCTCTTATACCAAAGAGGCGTACAAGGAAACCACCTCAATCATCTCCACAAAATCCATCTCCAGTCTACTTTCAACCAATGGCCACTAAGGAAGACATCGAGAACCTCAACAGGACAATTGAAAGATTGTCTGACATGATGTAGACACTCACCACTAGAGTCAGCACGGTGGAACAAGACAATCAAAACAATGTCACTACTGCTGCAATGGACAAGATTAAGGAACAGATGAGCAAGATTTCTGAAGAGTTCACTTATGTGGAACAGCCTGTCACCTCTTCGTCCATAAGAGACAAGCTTCCTGAGAAGTTTTCCACTGCTGACATTCCCAAATTCAAGCCTACTGATAATCCGCTTTTCCATTTGAAGGCTTTTTCTGCAACTATGGCTCTTAAGGGAGTAGATGTGACACTCTTCCCTACGGTGTTCCCTCTTTCCTTGGAGCATGCCTGTCAACAGTGGTTCTATTCTTTGGAATCCAAACATGTCGCGACCTGGGAGGATGTTGCTGAAAGCTTTATGAATCGCTACAAATGTAACATTCAGGCCAAGACTTCTGAACATGAACTCTCCATTCTCAAACAGAAAGAGAATGAAGGCTTCACCACTTACTTAAGCAGATGGAGGGAAACAGTTGCGCTCCTGGTGGATCCCCCCAAGGAGAAAGAAATGGTTCGCTTGTTCATTGCCAATCTGACTCATAAGTACAAGCAACACTTGAAGTTTCTGCCTCTGAGTACCTTTGAAGCTGTATACGATATTGGAATCAATATCGAGGATGAACTAATGAAGTCTGTTGATAGCAACAATAATAACAACACTTGGAAAAACAAGAAGAACGACACTCCTTCTTCTTCGTCTTCTAAGCCCAATAATGCTATCAACAATATCAATATCAATAATGTGCTGGCCCTTAATGCTCCTCCTCAAAGATTCGAAAGGCAAAGGAGGGTTTACACGCCTTTGGGAATGACTTATGATGCTGCTTATGACCGTTTGCATGGTCAGGGACTGATTATGCCAATCGGACCATTTCCAGAACCTCGACCTGAGAATAGGACCGCTAGCTATGACCCCAATGCTTATTGCAAGTTTCATCAAGGCAAGGGTCATAACACTGAGAATTGTTGGAGGCAGAAGGATGCAATCCAAGACCTGATCGATGCTAATCAACTTCATGTCCCTCCAGGGGGCAAGAAGCCTAACATTCAAACAGGTCCTCTTTCTGATGCTTTGGCTATCATGGGAGATGAAATCTCATTTGATCCGTCGATACTCATTCAACCTGTGAATGAACCTGTGCCGGAAGTTGTGTTTATCTCAAGTACTGAAGAAGTGAATGGGATTTGGGATAGTGATGATGAAGACGTCTATCTCAAGGATATAGCCTGTTCATCTCTTGGCACAAGTGAAGATGTTTGGGGGGACTTTGAGGTCAAGGTTCTCACTAGAAGTGGACGGTTTCAACAACCTAATCCACCTCCACCTCCACCACAATCAAATCCGATAGTTGATCCCATCGACCCTGTGAACAGCGATGTGGTCAAACAACTGCAAAAGACCAAGGTGGAGATGAATGTATGGAAGCTTTTGGCCACTTCCCACGAGCATCGAAAAGCTGTGATGAATGCTCTGGTGAAGATAGGATTTGATGATGACATGACTCCTCAAGGACTGGTCAACTTTCTCACTACTGAATTGCCAAGTACTAGCAATCTGATTTCGTTTTCTGATAAGGATCTGCCCCCGAAAGGGGACCAACATAATAAGGCCTTACACCTCACTGTGGTGTGTAAGCAAATGAATGTTCCTATGAGCCTGGTTGATAATGGCTCTACAATCAATGTGTGACCACTCTGTACTGCAAAGAAGTTGGGCATAAAGAATGAAGAACTGACTCCCTCCACTCAAGGGATTCGCGCTTATGATAATACTCGTCGTCAAGCCGTAGGTACTATCATACTGAATATAACTACTGGGGCCATTGAACGTCGTACCAAATTTCAGGTGGTGGATACTAAGGCCTCTTTCAATCTGTTGTTAGGACGCCCTTGGGTTCATGAGCTAAAGGCGATTCCATCATCGCTGCACCAGAAAGTGAAAGCCATAGTTGGAGGGGTTCCGATTACTATTGATGCTTCTCCTATGCGCATTCAAGTTATTGATACTCCTATCGTCCATGTTGAACATGACGAAGAAGATGAAGATCTTTGGGGGTTTTCACTTGATGATGTTCTTGTGATTGAAGAGGAGGAAAAGTTCCATCTCGACTTCGATCTCTATTCAAACACCAATATCAATGCCATTCTGAAGAAGCAAGGTCATTTCCCTGGAATGACCCTTGGACTCAAGAAGAAAATGGCTGAATCTTGGGGCCATCCTGGTGCACTCAAGAAGGATACTTTTGGCTTGGGATTAAAGCCAACAAAAGAATATGTGAAACAAGCTTTATTGAAGATGAAGGCTCGCAATAATGCTCGAATCGCGAAGACGGAAATGGCCATGGATCCATATCCGTTCACCCTCAATGGCTAGTACATCAAAGAAGGGGAAGAATTCCCATGCTATGAATTCCCTGAGCCATTCGTCCATGATGGGATCCGTGAACCAAGATTCGAGGTGTTCCTTGATTGTGACTTTGTTGATGAAGACGAAGAGCTCTTCACAACCGAGAAGCCAGCTAGCCTGAACTCTGATGATTTAGGAATCAACCTGCTTTTTAGAATGGAGAAAAGTGAGTCTAAGCCGGTCCGCAATGATAACTCCGAGCTCGTTCAAGCTGTCATAGCAAAAAAGGATTTTGACCCCTCCAAGTTAATCGTCCAAGCTGACAACATTTCAAGGGGATGGCGCAAGACATTGAGGATCACTACGCCGAGTGGAGAGAAGTTGGAAATAACCGCTGGCACGGGTCCTATGTTTGATGAGTCTGAGTCATCTAGGTCCGAGTCCGAGTCTGAGTCTAAGTCTGTAGACGAGTCCTTAGAGTCTGAGGCCGACCCTCTTTCTGCCATAGAGTTCAACCCTGAGTCTCTTGTTGAGTCCTCTCTTTCTAGTCCTAATAATTCCGGTGAGGTCGCACCCGACCTTTCCCCTCTTGATGTATTAGCCAATGAATTCAATAAAATGAGTACCTTTGCTTATGATGCGTGTCATTCCCCTAGCCCTGATCATTATTGCTTTGCTAATGATAAAAATGATAAAGAAATAATAAAATCGAAGATACAGAAACAGTTAACATTTCCAATGATACGACTGTTAAAGAAGTAAAAATTGGATTAACACTAAGTCAAGATGAACGCAAAGATCTAATTAACTTGCTTAGTGAATTTGTTGATGTATTTGCTTGGTCATACCAAGATATGCCAGGAATTGACAGGGATATAGCTCAGCATACGATACCACTCATTTCAGGTATGAAGCCTGTCAAACAAAAGCTGCGCCGCATGAAACCCGATGTGGCTCTCAAAATCAAGGAAGAAATCAGGAAGCAGTTGGCCGCAGGTTTCATCAGAGTATCCAAATATCCAGAATGGATAGCAAATGTGGTTCCGGTTCCAAAGATGGATGGAAGGGTTAGAATGTGTGTTGATTACAGGGATCTCAATAAAGCAAGCCCAAAAGATGGGTTCCCTCTACCTCACATTGACATTCTGGTCGATAATACAGCAAACCATACACTCCTGTCATTCATGGATGGTTACACCGGATATAATCAAGTATTGATGGCCGAAGAAGACATGGAGAAAACCACATTCATCACGCAATGGGGTACATATTGCTATACGGTAATGCCATTCGGGTTGAAAAACGCGGGTGCCACCTACCAAAGAGCAACTACAGCATTGTTACACGACATGATGCACAAAGAGGTGGAGGTCTATGTCGATGATATGATCGTTAAGTCTAAAGATCGCCCAGGCCATATTATTTCACTTCGCAAGTTCTTTGAAAGACTCCGCAAGTACAACATGAGATTAAATCCAACAAAATGTGCATTCAGAGTCACGACAGGCAAATTACTTGGATACGTGATCAGTTCTCGAGGGATTGAAATAGATCCTACAAAAGTAAAGGTGATCATGGCCATGCCACCACCCAAAAATGAGAAGGAGATTCGGGGTTTCATTGGAAGGTTGTAGTATATAAGTAGGTTCATATCAAAGCTCACAGCAATATGTGAACCTATATTCAAGAAGCTCAAGAAAAATGTCCCAGTCACATGGGATGACGATTGCCAAAAGGCTTTCGACAAAATCAAAGAGTATTTGGCAAACCCACCCGTGCTAGCACCAGCAATACCTGACTTTCCTCTTCGACTCTACCTTACGGTCACAAGAGAAACGATGGGAGCAATGCTAGCACAAGATATCGAAAGCAAGGAGAATGCAATCTATTACTTGAGCAAGAAACTTCAAGGATATGAGACGCGATACACACCGCTTGAGAAGTTGTGTCTCGCACTTGTATGGGCCGCACAGAAACTAAGACATTACATGCTCACTCATACAGTGCATGTCGTGTCCAGAATGGATCCTCTCAAATACTTGTTCGAAAAAGCAACACTCATTGGCAGATTATCAAGGTGGATAGTCAATCTTGCTCAGTTTGACTTGAGATTTGTGCCACAAAAAGCCATCAAAGGTTCTGCGGTTTCTGACTTCTTAGCAGACTTTCCGCTAGAAGAAGTTGAAAAAGAAGAAGATGAGTACGATTTCCCTGACGAAGATTTACTCATGACCGAAGATGATAGCTGGACGCTCTATTTCGATGGAGCTTCAACCAAAAAGGATGTGGTATAGGAGTCTTGCTCGTATCACCCAATGAAGAGCACATCCCAATTTCCATGAAGCTCGACTTTGATGTCACCAACTATGCCGCAGAATATGAAGCATGCATTTTGGGGTTAGAATAGTTGTCGCCTTGGGAATTAAGAAACTCATAATCTATGGTGATTCTTCACTCATCATTAACCAAATCTCCAAGAGATGGAAAGTGAGAAGTGAAAGTCTCGCTACGTATCAAGCTCATTTAGAAACTCTCACGGAGCAACTAGATGAAGTGGAATATACGTATTTGCCAAGAGAAGAAAACCAATTCGCCGACGCACTAGCTAAATTAGCATCAATGGTGCGAATTCCAACTGATACAATCAGAATGCCATTGACCATAGAAAGAAGATATGAGCCGGCTTATGTTCACGCACTGGACAATGAACAAGAACCACAAGAAGAAGATGAAGAGCCATGGTATACAGACATCCTTAATTATGTGACAAGAGGAGAATACCCTCCTAATACTGATAAAAGGGCACGCCGTGCTTTGAGGCTCTTGGCCTCACAGTATGTGCTCATCAGGGGAGAACTCCAAAAGAGAACTGCAATGGGAAGAAATCTCTTATGCATAGCCAAGAGAGAAGCACATAAAACCATGGAAAACCTTCATGCCGGTATATGTGGAACACACATGAATGCAAAGATGTTAGTCCAAAAGATTCAACGACAAGGTTACTATTGGACTACTATGGAGAGAGATTGTCACGAATACGTTAAGAAATGTATGAAGTGTCAAGTCTACGCAAATTTACAGCACGTTCCACCTTCGCTTCTATACACATATACTTCTCCATGGCCTTTCTCCACTTGGGGCATCGACATCATTGGAAAAATAACACCACCAGGACAAGGGGAGCATGAATTCATTCTCGTAGCAATCGACTATTTCACCAAATGGGTCGAAGCTGCCTCATATGCTAAGCTGACGGCGAAACATGTAGCTCAATTCGTTGAGAAAAATATCATATGCCGCTATGGGGCACCACATGAGATGATCAGTGATAATGCAACACATTTCCAAGCCGAATGCACGGAATTATTACAGAAATATCATATCAAGCATCACAGATCATCACCTTACAGACCACAAACAAATGGTGCAGTCGAATCGGCCAACAAAAATGTGAAAACTATCATTGAAAAAATGACAGAAAATTACAAAGATTGGCCAAGTAAGCTACATTTTGCCCTTTGGGGTTATCGAACCTCTGTTCGTACATCAACGGGGGCTACCCCTTTCTCTTTGGTCTATGGAGTTGAAGCTGTACAACCAATCGAACTCGAAATCCCTTCTCTTTGAATCGCATTGGAAAGCCAACTAGATGAAGTCGACTGGATTAGAGCAAGATACGACGAACTTGTCTTACTTGATGAAAAACGCTTGGCAGCTTTGCATCATGTCCAAACCTACCAACAGCGTATGGCGCGACATTTTAATAAAAAAGTCAAGACCAGGAATATCAAAGAGGGTGACCTAGTGCTTCAGGCACTTCGTAAAAATGTGTTCGATCCAAGAGGAAAATTTAGACCGAATTGGTCAGGCCCGTACATTGTTAAAGCCATCCTGTCTGGCGGAGCGGCACAATTAGTAGACATGGACGGTAACGGCTTCCACAATTTAACCAACTTGGATCAACTCAAGAAATTATATGCCTAGTCGCATGGGTTCATGACCCAATAGAGCTACGTTTGGCCTGATTCCTTTTTAGGATACGTAGGCAACCCCTCAAGGGGGCCCGACCACTTTAAAAAATAAAAATCCTCCCTCTGTTGATCAAGTATGCGCGTCAGTTCAGCATTGCGTCACGAAGAAAAAAAAAAGGGGGGGGGGGGGAATTTCCGCGACACGGGACATTCCACCGTGTCACGGCACAGTTCACCATGGCACGGTGGCCCTGAGCGTGAAAAAAAAAAGTGAAAAAAAGGGAAATTGCCGTGACGCGGGAATTTGTAATGTGTCACGAGATTTTTCACTGTGACATGGTGGAATTCCAGGTTTTCCGTTTTTTTTAGTGACGCATTCGTTGCGAATTCATTGTTTGTTCGAGGTTTTTTTTTTAATTTTCGTACTTCCATTGCGTTCGACTCCTTGACTCGGATAAATAAATAATAAATAAAAGTCATTGTAATTTTTTTTTATTTTTAAGGCTGAAATAAATGCGCTATTATTATTAAAATAAATGTGACTACAATTATTGGCATCATATGCCTTATTTTAAATAAAAATTATAAATCATAAAAAGCAAAGCACTATTGATCTAATCTCTCTCCACTTTAGGAACATCCTTCTCTTGGTCAATTAGGTCGGCCTTCACCATTAATGTGTCTTTCGTAGCCCGAACCGTCACACCCCTAGTCGAACTTTCACCCCTTTCACCTTTCTTGAATTTTTTCGGTTGTTTCTCCCTATAGACCATCTTTTCTTTACCCTTCCCTTTCACATAATTCTTCTTTCTTGGCATTATAGGAGTCTTAAACTCAATCCCTTGTGTTCTCGGACCTAGACGATCTTTAGGAAGGGCTTTCTTATTTCCAAGACGACTCTTCACATCAGACTTGCGTGATCCGAATCGTTCCCTCCTACTTCTAGGGTTCAACCATGCCTTGTATGCACTAGATAAAGGAGGAGGAGCTTGGTCACTTGCAGAAACGGTCCACAAAGGTCTTCCAACCCAATGAATCTCGTACTTATAAACGTTACTTTCATGCAACGATACTTCACGAGGACTATCGTTATAGCGTGGAACTACTTGTTCAAGTCCATACTGCCGCATCAGTCGAGAAGGGCAATAAAAGGTTAGTTTTGAGATACTAAGAACATGGCAATATGGAGTATCATTCGTGCCAACCATCCTAGTAAGCCTCCACCAAGGCACCACCCAACGAATGGAAAATTCCCTCTTTGCAAAGAAATTTTTCCAATCTTCATACTTTTTCCTGCGGACTAGGTCGTTAGGGCCATATTTTTCAACATTGTCGGGGGCTTCAAATAATTCTAAACACTCCATCAACCAAAAAAAAAACCGTGACACGGCAGACACCCACCGTGACACAGTGCCTGTTTTGTGTCACGGGGGCTACTCGGAGCGTATTTTTACCTGCAGCAATACCAAAGAGCCCTTCCTGATGGCTTTTCGATCAGCTTTTGCTTTGTCAAGGCCACGAAATGTTTCTCCAAGGCACGTCGGCATAGGAGATCTTCTAGATTCGACATGTTCAAGCACAGACGCTAGACAAGCATGTCCTACCCTACCGTTTGCAAATAAAAGCTTGCTAAACATGCAAAAAATATATGCCCTTCTACGATATACATGATAAGACTCAGAGATAGGGCGATTAAAATATAAATTTGCAAGTTTTTCTAAGTCTACCTCATTACCACACACGATTCTATTTAAATCTGGATCTGTTAGATTCAGATGACGTTCAAAATCTTGGTAATAATATTCACGTAGGGTAGGCATGGCAATAAGGTTTCTAGCAGGAAATCCAAAGATTGCACCGAATTCCTCCGGCAGGGGACAAATTTCATCATAATCAAATTTAAAACAGTGTGTTTCTGGACTCCAATAATCTAATGTTGCCCTAAGAAAATCATGTTCAATAGCTACATGTCGCAGGGCTAGCAAACCTCTGACATGAAATAATTCTAACTCTCTTTTTTCAGCATTGGTCAAAGAATAAGACCAGTCGCGCAATGTATTATCAAAATTCTGAGACATGATTATTGAAATATGAGATTCTAAATTATTTTGTGTTTCGTAATTATGCATATCATGAATAAACTGGTCTTATTTTATAGCAAAAGCGCTCGAAACTGACCAGAATTTATCTTTTCATACGCGTAAAACACACTGCTGAGTAATATGCGTACCGTGACACGGGAAGTCCCACCGTGTCACGGGAACTTTTGCCGCGACACGGCAAGTTCTGCCGTGACACGGTGCATAGTGCCGTGTCACGGCACCTCACGCGCTTTCTTTTTTCATCTTTTCCCGTATCTATCCGGATTTTTTATAGTATTTTATCTTCCCCGTTTATTTTTCAGTTTTCTGAGAGTTTTATTTCTACTAAAATTCTCAACTTTTTTATCTCTATTATTATTATTTTTATTTTATTATTATTATCTTTATTTTATTTATTTATTTATTCATCACTTTAATATTTTATTTCTTTATCATTTTATTTATTTTTGCTTGTCTTTTTATTTCTTTTTCTATTGGGGAAGGTAATTTTATTTATTTAGTTAGTCATCACTTTAATATTTCTTTATCATTTTATTTGTCTTTTTATTTCTTTTTCTTTTGGGGAAGGTTGGTACCCTCCATTACTCCACTTATATTTTTTGTTGCGTCATTAATAAATACACGATCACACACAATGAGTTTCAAGCACACACTAACACACAATAATAAATACATAAGCTATGAATAGTGTACAAAAGAGTCATAATAAATAAACATGTCAAGTGTCATCATAGTAAGTACAAATAAAAACCCTCGGTCAAAAGTCTCTAGAGCCAGAATCAGTATCATCTCCACCCTGCGAATATGGGAACGGTGAGCCAAAGAGTCCCTCCATCATCCGAGTACGGGGAGTAGTGTCCCTACTAGTCCCTGTGACCCCAGCAGTAGTCAAACTCAAGGCAGGACCCCTCCAGCCGGAAAACAGTGTAGACTGGCTCAAAGACACAGGAATCGTCGGTGAAGGCATCGTCCCATACATCGGAACTGAGAACAAGCCCGACACCGGTGTAGGAATCCCGGACAATGGAGCTGAAAATGAACCAGGATCTAAGGGAGTCAAAACAGACCCAAGCTCAGGCTGTGGAGGCTGTGAAAACGACTGACGCTGCCCTGACTCTGGCCCGGAAAGCGCTGGGAAGACTGAGGTTGCTGCCACTGAGCCTCCTGAAACGGCTGAGTAGTCTGAGGCTCTCGCTGAGAATGGGAACGCCGGTGAATCTCAGGAGATCGTCTACCACGACCAAGCTCCTCCTCGTCCGAGCCTCTATGCCTCGAGCGCGAGCGGGACCTCCGTTGCTCCTGAAAGATACAAAATCAAAAGGTGTCAGCAATGAAAAAATAAAACAAATGGTAAAAGTAAAAAATGAATGATACCTCAAGAACGTCGCTAGAGCTCCGACAACTCGCACAACGCCGAAGCTTGATGATGCAATACTTCAGGGCGTCAACCAGCTTCATGAGTCCCATCATCTCCGGCGGTTAGGCTGAGGACAAAACAAAGAAAATTCAGTAACAAGCAGTGTTAAACAGATGAAAAATCCATCAAAAAACTTACCGGCTCAAAGACCTCGGGCAGAGACTCCTGCGCCTGTCTGTAACCCTCTGGCGCGTCAGCAATATGGTCCTTGGTGATACCAATCGGCCCTGGATAGCGGACAGACTGAGGAGGAATCTCGATCCTCCCCACAGGGCGAATAGTCGTCTGAAAATATGATCGAATAATCAAGTTATTCGACTATTTAAAATAGAGAATAGTAACGAAGATCCTCAAAAGAAATCATACCTTAGGAAGACGGGGTGGAGGAGCCAGAGAGGGAAGCAAGTCCCGCGCATAATCACTCTCCATGTGTACAAGCTCCTGCCATGGAAAAGTATAGCGCTCTCCCCTGTTTATCAACTCTCTGATCAAGCGTGAGTCCAGCATCGACTCAGGTGGAGATGAGGGCACCACAAAGCGATCGCTGCTATGCTGACGAACGACTCGCTCCCCCAAATACCAGACAAAGCGTCCGGTACCAACCAAAATGGTACGGTGCGCTGAATGGCGCAAGGCCTCGGGTAGATCAGTCATCCCGGCCCAAGGACGATACTGGACATCAATGGCAACCTTGAAACCATAAAAAGTTGGCATGAAACAACGGAAACAACGTCAGAAGGAAAATGACAGGCAACAAAAATAATCCTTACGCCAACAGAAGAGGTGCCTCGGCGTAGTAGCCCACGCAGTGCAGGGACGGACTCCACCCGCGACTCTCCTCGATCACGCCAGCTGGCCCCGACAGGGAAATCATGGACCGCTCCACGACGCCGGCGAGGAGCCAAGCCTGGGAAGTACTCGTAGAACCATAGCTGCGATGAAAAGTAATCTTTAGCACATGAGTCGAACAAGTTAAAGTGAAACAAAAAGGGAAAAGATCATCACCTGTACGACTTTCCACAGACCATAGACGGTGATGGGAGACTCGTCATTCAGCTGCCGACAGCCATGACGTAACGATAAGAGAAGATCGGCGTATCCAAGGCTGGCCCAGCTATAGGATCCTATCTCATGGATCCTGACCAAAGCGGGGAGGTAGCAAAAGAGTACGCGTGAACTCCTATCAGGAGAAAGGGTCATAGAGATCAGGATCAGGATGAAGATCTGCACCCGCTGCTCAGCCGACGTATCCTCCATGTTGAAGCCATGAGCTAAAACTGAAGCCAGCTCCGATCGTCCGCTCCTAGGACCACCTCGAGACACTGCTCGGGTCCTGATGTGCTGAACAATCGGACCTAGCAAATCAGCTGCCTCAGCCGATCCCCAAGACAGATAAGACATCTGAGCTACAGCCCGGCCGGTGAAGCGCAGCCCGCTAATCATACTGAAGTCTAGAGGGGTTACCATCATCTCCCCCCAAGCAAAATGAAAAGTGTTGGTAGTATCCCAGAAATACTCCAACAATGCGCGAACGACCGTCGCACCGCAACCCCGGAGGCTGCGAAACCCTACAACCGCCGTATAGAAATCTACTAAACCGGTCGATTCCCATAGGGCGTTCGTAGCAGGATCCCTCGTAATGATCTGATGAAGTCGAGGGATCAAATCGCCGGCTCCAGAACCGTGGTGGCGAAGCGTGCCATCGACTATGCTGGAGAGTGGGCGATGAGAAACATGGTTTTCACGGCAGAAAACCAACTGGTCTGGAGTCCACGGAGGTGGAACCCACCTACCTCTACTCGTGGATGCCCGAGGCTCGGACTCTAAAGCATCGTCGTCCATACCCTCAGGAATAGTGGGAGTGTCCTCCCGAAAAGCCCGACGCCGGCCGTGGGTAGAAAGATCGCAATCTCGTCGCCTAGGCATGCTATTATAAAAATCTAAATGCTTAGCATCATTTCCAAAGACATTTAATTTAAGTTGCATTTTTATAAAAATAAAGATCTAAATGCTTAGCATCATTTCCTAAGTTATTTAGTTATTTATCGAATTTTACGCTAAATTTTTACCTCCAGGCTAAAAATTGGCAAAATTATGGTGTTTAGTTTCTCCATGACAAACTAATACTACAGTTCTCCTAGCCGCATGATACTATGTTCTCCATGACAATATAGTACATACGCAAAATATGTTTCGAAGTTGCACAAAAACAATGAATAAACACATCATGAAATATTTCACAAGGTTTACCACTATTTTTTTCACCATTTCAAGTACAAAGAAGTAACATGAATATCATTTCACAAAGTAGTACCCAAAAATGGTGATTTGCTCAATTCTCCATCAAATCATGCAATTTTTTGTCTCAAATGTCTCACAAACACACATACATACATATACAAGTAAAATCATGGCAAGAATTTCAACATAAAACCTCAAAATCAAAAATCCCCAAATTAATTTTTAAGGGTTTTTCATGAAATTACTTACTTGAAGCAAATTTGAGACACAAATTAAGAAGAACTTACATAAGATCCTTGTAGAGGTTCGAATATGAGGAATATGGCACAAATTTGGAGCAAATTCGGTGGAAAATCGAGCAGCAAAAGCTCAAAAAAAAAACTCCGTCCACCAGCAGACCACCGCGACACGGTCAAATAAAGCCGTGACACGGCGAGGCTGTCCCGTGTCACGTTGAGCCTAAGAGGAGACGGAGCTCCGGTGACTGTGACGGCAACCTCAGGCGGTGAACAGCAACAGCAACAGCAGTAGGCAGCAGCGAATAACAGCAGCAGCAAGTCGCAGAAAAAAATAAAAAAAAAGGAGAAAAAGGAAGCAAACCGCCGGACACGGTGGTGAAAGCCGGCCGACGGGAAGAAAAACTGAGCGCCGGTGAGCAGTCGACGAGGCACGGCAAACCAAAAAAAAAATTTGAGCTGTTTGGATGAGAATCGGACGAGGAAAAGAATGAGCAAAATGGGAAAGTGTTTGGTATTTAAAACATAAAAATCCCGTGCAACGGACCCCGTTCCCACGTAACGGTCAGATTTTTGTGGTGCACAAGCTTTGACCGGTCAAAGATGCTTTTTTGACCGTTTTTCAGCCACTTGATTCCCGCGACACGGGACCCCCTTGCCGTGCCACGGGAAGCAGCTCCGCGTGACGGGGGGACCTTGCCGTGTCACGGGAATGTTTTTTGTGACACGGCGGTTTTTGTACAGTTATTTGCGAATATTCTGACATTTTGGCTAAGGTTGTACGATTTTTTTGCATAAATTGGACGGTTATTTTCCGCTGGAATTACGCGGAAAATTGTAATTGATACTTAAAGGGGACTAAAATTACCATTTTACCCCTAGGAAGCATCAAAGTCTATTTTTCGGCGTTTTAAGCACCTAATATGGTCGGACAATCGACTTAAAGGTGTGAATCATCTGCGGCCCACGTTCGGGGATAATCGAACCATCATACACTTACAAATTTCAGCAATCGTCGGCTTTCCTCAAGCATGGAAAGCGTTATCGGTGGATTTTTCTTCAAGTATAGAAAACCGCCAAGTCGGCTTTCCTCAAGCATGGAAAGCGTTATCGGTGGATTTTTCTTCAAGTATAGAAAATCGCCAAGTCGGCTTTCCTCAAGCATGGAAAACGTTATCGGTGGATTTTTCTTCAAGTATAGAAAACCGCCAAGTCGGCTTTCCTCAGGCATGGAAAGCGTTATCGGTTGATTTTTCTTCATGTATAGAAAACCGTCAAATTCCTTTGTCGGCTTTCCTCAAGCATGGAAGGCATTATCGGTGGACTTCTTCAAGCATAGGATGACACCAAATTCGTTCGTCGACTTTCCTCAGGCATGGAAAGTATTATCCGGTAGCTTTCTTCAGGCTTAGAAAGGTACCAAGCTCTTCCGTCGGCTTTCCTCAAGCATGGAAAGTGTTTCAACAAATGTCACTCGGTGGATTCCTTCAAGCTTAGGAAGCTGCCAAATTCGTTTGTCACCAATACACTGGTGCCAAATACGTATTCTATCCCTTTACTCTTTTATCTGTGGAATTAACATTTATCTGCAGGTATCGGTGTATACAGAGTGATTTAGGATCGCAGAACGTCTTAAATCATTCACCGTCCCGATCGACTACTTTGACTATTGTTTTCGAAACTGACGTTTCTACAAACTCAGTCAAAGTGGGGGCTTCTGTAGACACCTAATAATGTCTCCCCAAAACAAAACCCGATGATGAACAACCTTTCACCGCCACTATTGGTCGGGTTCAGTATTTAATCCCGAGAGTGCTTAAAAAATCGTATTTGATTAAATTCATATTTTTGAACAGTCCATGGATTAATCTTGATGTTTGGTAAAAGCATAGTTTTAATTTCAGCCCAAACTTATTATTTAATTTTAGCCCAAACATTTTTTATTTTATTGTTTTATTATTTGTTTTTGGCCCAAACCTTTTATTTATTTTTCTTTAATTATTTTCTTATTTTAGCCCAAATAATAATAAGTCAGAAAAGGCCCGGAATTATCAATCGGCACTTAAAATGCCGAATAAAATTAGGGTTAAAAATGTATTTAGACGGAAAATGGACTGGAAATACCCGCGCCACGGCAGACTGCCACCGTGTCACGGGAATCCTTCCCGTCTGACGGTGGGATTTCCCGTGACACGGGAGGTCTGCCGTGACACGGGACATTCCGTGTCTTTTCCGCGTAAACCCTTAACGCGTTTTCTTTCCCATTTTCTGAAAATTCCCCGCGTCACACCAAAAGTGTACCTTGTCACGGGAAAGTGTGTCGTCTGACGGTGGGACTTCCCGTGTCACGGTACAGTTTTCCGTGTAACAGGATACTTTTTTAGGGTTTTTATAATTTTAGGGTTCCGTGTGCTCCCTCAGCACATTTTCCCTATAAATACCCCCTCATTTCTGATGTACGGGGCACCGAGTAATTCTCTGATTTATTTTTCTCTCTTCTATGCTTTAGCCTAAACACTAGCCTACCCTTTTCTACTTCAAAATTCCTTCTTCAAGTACTCAAAGGAGTCCATACTTTACTCGTGGTTCTATCCTTAAGCCAAGGCGTGAAATGTAGAACTGTTTGAGGGTTTGGCCCCAAATCAACTCTACTTTATTTAATTTAATTTAATTATTGTTTTATTATTTCCTTGAAGTTACTAACTCGTTTATTATTTTGTAGTTGCAAACAAACAGAATCAAAGTAAGAGTCATGCTCCTTTTATTTTTATTATTTTTCTAACGATTTTATGTTGTTGGAATTGTGATTAAATTGGTTTTGATGTTAATGTTGTTCTATTATTTTTATTGATCACCATATTGCATGTTTAAAGGGAATATGTAATTGAAAATCACGCCTAATAAGATAATTTAGACAACCGGTTTAGGATCCTTTTTAATCTTGTTGTTTAATCAAGTGATCACCAAAATTTTAGAATTATATGTGCATTAATATTCAACCAATTTAGCTAAATAATAGTTTGGAGCAAATTGAATCTTTGTTTGTATGCCTTTGAGATCACAGGAATGCTTTTCAATATAAGAATCGAGTAGAGGCCAATACGGGCGAATGTGACTCCATGACTCACTTCGTACCATCATCCCCGATCCTCCTTTCGTGGTTCCGAACCATATGGAGTTAGTAATCTCATGGATTATGAATGGGGTGTAACCTTCACGGGTCAATCGTTGTTGCCTATCGTTGTCCCTTATTCGTGGTTGCCTTTTATGATCCGTGAACGGTTTACAAGTTCCTTAAAAACTTGTTGGCGGCTCCCTACTTTCCTTGTCCCTAATCGTATTATGTCAATTCCCACTTCCTATGAGTGCCAAGCATATTCACAACATGCTTTAACGTAGGCGCACTTGAAACGACGCCTACACTAGTTTAGCTACCTGTCCATGTATCATATGAGTATGACCTTATTTATTTTCAAGTCTAAAACATTGTATATCCATTACACTAGGAATCTTTAATCTTTCTAAGTATCTTAGGAAATGTCCATGTCAGACATATAGCCAAGTAGATTAAAACTAAATTTTGCTCATTTATATATTCTTAACACTTGTCACGGCATCTTAGGTCTATATCCATTACCAAAGCATCCATATAACTTTTGTAAATGAACTGATGCAGGACAGGACCTTAGCAACACAGCAATCATAAGCTTCCAAAAATCACTAATCAAACATTTAACATAGAGACATTATCATTTCTTCTCCATTTTTGAAAAAAAAAATTCTAAATATGTGTGTGCGTGTGTGTATGATTAATTCTGTGTAAAGTAGTTTTGGAAACTTAAACAAGAGCAGGATAATCATTTCATAAACAAAGCATTAAATTAGTGGTAGATGCCAAATAACATATTCTATCCTAGATGCCAAATAGAATTGGTAGTTAGTGGTCTGTTTTTGGTAGGCTAGATGCCAACATAATTAAACTTAAATTATGCATAAACCACCAAACCATAGCAGCAGGGGGGAGGGGCAGCATCAGGGGAATAGCAGAAGGGGGGAGGGGGAAGCAGTAGGGGAATAGCAGAAGGGGGGAGGGGCAACAGCATGGGAATAGTAGAATTCCTCGGCACTTTCGGGTTGTCGATTTGTCCATAAGCAAAACAATAGCAATCAAGTAACAAAAATTAGAGACCCAATATGCCTTAAAAACCAGCAAAGCAATAGCAATCAAACAACATTAACAATCTGCCTTAAAACATTGATTTTCGCTAAACAAAGCTGATTATTTACCATTGACATTTGCTAAACAAAGCTGATTTGCAGATCAAAACATCAGTAAGTATTACTATTAAGCATAAAATCGAAATTTGGGGGAAAAGAAGCCAAATAATAATAGCAAATTATAATAGCATAAAATCGAAATTTGCATGACAAAACATCAATAAGTACTATTTCATAAAATCGAAATTGATATCATGTTAGCAATAATGTCATGAAGCAAAAAACAGGAGATTCAATTGAGAAAAATAAAACTGAAAAATTAGGACAGAAAACCCTAGAAATTAATTAACACCATAAATCGAAAATAGCAATCAACACAAAGAAAAAATATAGATCGCAAATCAAATTAAATAGCAATCTTTCAATATACAGTAGAAAAATCAAAACGCAATCAATAAGATAAAACTTTTATAAATTCAACACAACTCAAAAACTAGGGTTCTTCAACAAAAAAGTGAGAGATCAAACCTTGAGATTGTTGATTTCTGGAAATTTGAAGTACGAAATTTAGAATTCTTCAGCGAATTTGTGGCTTCGATCGATCAAAGTTGAGGATTGTGGGGAGATCTGTTGTATGAGAGGAGAGAGAATAGATAGAGGAAAGAAACGGGATTTGTTTCCCCAAGTTTTACAGTGGAAACAAAGTAATGGAATGGGTTAGAGGAAGGAAACGGTTTCTATTACTTAACTCTTTAACCAAACATCTTCTAACGGAAACGATAACCCGATTCCGTTACTAACCCTATAAAAAACCCATACCAAACATGCTCTAAGTGTCATTATGGTTCGTGGCCTCATTACTTGGTCCGATATTTCCTTCTTCGTCATATATCTTAGACTCGTAATAATACAAAGTATTGTACTTACGAACCAAACCCTTAATCAACGAACTAAATTCCTTTAACTCGGTCTTGGGCTTTAAATATCCGGTCATAAAATACGATCTGACTCTAATGTCTTCGTAGTGGCTCAATAAGCTCAGGAATTATCATAAATGTGCAAATTCCTACAAAATAATACCAACTCTACATAAATACTAAAAAACGTATATTAGTAATAAAAATAGCCCCGCAGAGCACAAATATGACCGTGAGACGGGGAATAAAAACATATATATAATAGACTTATCAGCACCCAAGTACCATTATTTTCCAATGCATCAATTTCTTTTTGCATCGCCTCTTTCCAACCCTCATCTTGCATTGCCTCATGAAAATTACAAGGCTCAACCAATGTATCCACAGCTGCAATAAACACACGGTGTGGCATAGAAAAATTATCACAATTCACAAAATGTGCTAAGGGATAAGGAGTACCTGAGGAGCTTGGAGTGGACGGTTGACGTGGAGAGTTAGATGGACTAGAGATAGCATGTGAAACATAACCTTTGTGCCAATTCGGAGGATTTCTAGGACGTTGGCCACGCCCCAAATCAAGAGAAGAAGAGTCCAAGTCTGCCTCGGTGTTGCTGACCGGACCTTGAATAGTAGCAGGGATAGTAGCAGGGGGCGAGGCAGGAGCATCTAATGGGGCAGTAGTGGCAGTAGTGTGTGGGGCAGTAGGGGTGGCAATAGGGGGAAGTGATACCTCACTCACTTCTAAAACTGTTCCAAGTCTTCTAAAAAATCCACATCAATCCCGACATTATCATGAGACACCACATCAACAGTAGAGTTTACAATCTCTCCATTACTCACAAATGGAAATTCATTCTCGAAAAATTTAACATCACGCGAGACAAAAATATCACCCGTGTCCAAATCATACACCTTCTAACCCTTTTTACCATGAGGATAACCCACAAATACACACTTCCTACTTCTAGAAGCAAATTTATCACCTTTAGATTTTTTATTATAGGCAAAACAAAGACAACCAAACACTCTCAAAGCTTCAAAATCGGGTTCCTTGCCAAAAAGAAGTTTATATGGTGTTTTATTGCCTAGTAAACTAGAAGGAGTACGATTGATCAAAGAAACCGCCCCCAGGACACATTCACCCCAAAAACCAATCGGCAAATTTCCTTGAAACATCAAGGAACGACTCACATTTAATATATGTTGGTGTTTACGTTCTACTCGCCCATTTTGTTGAGGTGTACCAACACAAGAAGTTTGGAAAAGAATGCCATTGTCATTAAAATACGAAAGCAAGTGTTTGAATTCCGTACCATTATCACTCCGCACACATTTGACATTCACATCAAATTAACATTTAACCATAGCAAAAAAGAGAGAAAAGAAGAATAAACTTCAGTTTTATCATTCAACAAATAAACCCAAACACCTCTCGAGAAATCATCAACAATAGTCAAAAAATAATGAGCACCACAAGTAGAAGCCGTCTTATACGGTCCCCAATAATCACAATGTATCATTTCAAGAATACGACTAGCACGACTATCACTTTTAAGAAAACTGGCTCGGATTTGTTTAGCGAGAGGGCAAATTTCACATGCTTTATGTAAACACTTAGTACCAACTACCTTGAATAGCAGGAAGGAGTTTGACAATTTTCTCCGACGGATGCCCCATACAACGATGCCCCAACTCATGATGTAGATATCTCCAGACCCGTGATTGCACATACTTCTGGGATACGCCGGAAATAATATAGTCAATCTATTCGTTCACCGCCTCCAATTAATCTCCCCGAGGATTGATCCTGTATAGCACAAAGAGAATTAGTGAATCGGACAAAGCAATTAGAATCATCAATCAACTTAGACACCACAATCAAATTGCAATTTAATTGCGGAACAAATAGAACATTTTCAAGAGTAATGCCATCCGCCAAGACAACACGACCCTCATTAGTAGCCATGGCCGTAGCACCGTCGGGAAGACCAACAGGACAAGGGATAATTGATTGAACGTCTTGTAAAGAGTACTCATCGCCGGTAACATGATGAGATGCACCCGTGTCTATGATCCAGGACAATGAAAAATAACCACTCTTAATATGCTCAATAGAACCACGATCAATAGAAGCATTAAACACACCACCATTCGGGTAAGTATAAGAAGTAGCAGCAGCAGCGGATGTAAGCAGAACAGTAGCAGCAGCTGTGGAAGTAGAGGCCACGGGCTGCCTGTGGCTGGCCTCTACAGCAGGGATTGTCACAAGGGCAACAGCAATATAAGAGGTGGCGCAGGGGAGTGGCAGAGCAGCAACATCGGTACGGTTGGTGATTTTCATCGTCGTCACCATCATGTCAATTTTGATGATCATTCCCCTCGCTCTTCTATTTCGGTAATTCTATCTTCTATTTTCAATTTTACCCTTTTTTTTAATTTTTTTTATTTTGTTATTGATTAAGGTTCGATTTGATTGAGCCGTTAGAAAAATACTTGTTGATTCCATGAATGATAATAAACAAATCAAGAACTTCCCTAGAACAAATTCGTCCGCCATACTCGAATCATAGACCTGTCCTCCTTCTGTTGTGTCGTGGTTTGGAACCCACTGACTTAGAAGCGAAATACGCCACCACCGGTACAGGTTTTTCGATGACGTATGCCCCCCAAGTTTTACACAACGACCTTTGCAATTCGTGTACCCGAATCAAAGGTTGGAATTGCTCATATATATGTATATATATATACATAGATGTATATATATATATGTGTGTGTGTGTGTGTGTGTGTGTGTGTGTATATGTGTGTGTGTGTGTGTGTAAGGAAAAGATATAAATGAAGCAAACAAGGCCTCCACGATAAGCCCACGAGCGGCCGAGCTCTCGCTCTCATATGAGCGAGTTATCGCTAACTCGCTCGGCCCTGCCGCAAGCAATAAGCGTAGTGAGCTAGCACGCGAGCTATAGCTCGTACCCACCGCAAGCAACTAGCGCAGCGAGCTATAGTTCTCCCCTGCCACAAGTAGAGCGACCATACGAGCTACCATCCGAACTATAGCTCGGACTTGCCGTAGCTCATATGCCATGTGAGCTATAGCTCTAACACTAGCTCAACCTTGCGTAGCTTACTTGCCATGCCATCTATAGCTCTCTTGCTAGCTCCATGCACACAACGTCGCTAAAGAGTAACAACACTCACTTAACAACACTCCGATTTGCATTACAAAAATTACAACTCCAACAATCCCCCACTAATGCAAAACGAACTTAAGATCTGAACAGTAAAAGAAAGTCTTAGTACTTAAATGCTAGTATCCGAAGATTTGAACTAACATATTAGTGCACAAGGTTTTCAACACTTCCCTAGTGAGTATCCTAAGATTTGAACTCCTAGGAGCGAGGAAGGGACCTTGTAAACACATACATTGACTTTAGAGCTTAAGCAACTCCGCAAAATTTGGCTACTCTTTGGTGCCCTATTTTTCCTTCGTACGCAATCAAGTTATTCAATTTTTCCTACGGGACAGACCTAAATGAGACGTTAAAACGTCTATGCATATGCAAAAATGCCAAATTAATCACAGGAATATTTTTCAAGAATCTTTCAAGTCTCATCCACTCATCTTAATTAAATATCGATCACTCAAATCGATAAATAACTAAGAATCCTCCCCAGTAGAGTCGCCAAATTGTAGGCGTCGCTCGAAGTGCGCCTACGTTAAAAGCATGTGTGAATATGCTTGGCACTCATAGGAAGTGGGAATTAACGTATACGATTAGGGACAAGGAAAGTAGGGAGCCGCCAACAAGTTTTTAAGGAACTTGTAAACCGTTCACGGATCATAAAAGGCAACCACGAATAAAGGGACAACGAAGGCAACAACGATTGACCCGTGAAGGTTACACCCCATTCATAATCCATGAGATTACTAACTCCATATGGTTCGGAACCACGAAAGGAGGATCGGGGATGATGGTACGAAGTGAGTCATGGAGTTACATTCGCCCGTATTGGCCTCTACGCGATTCTTATAGTGAAAAATGATTCCTGCGATCTCAAAGGCATACAAACAAAATATTCAATTTGCTCCAAACTATTATTAGGCTAAATTGGTTGAATATTAATGCAACACATTATTATAAAATATCGTGATCACTTGAATTAATAACAAGATTAAAAAGGAACCTAAACCGGTTGTCCAAATTATCTTATTAGTCGTGATTTTCAATTACATATTCCCTTTAACATGCAATGTGGTGATCAATAAATAATAGAATAACATCAATATTGGAAGCAATTTAACAATAATAGCGTTAGTCAAATCAAATATAAAATAACCTAATCATAATACTAGCAATATAAAATAAAATAAGAGTAATTAATTTAATTAATTACTCACATTTCGCGCGTTCGTTTAAATTGCTACATCATGAATAAACTATTAGTAACTTCAATAAAAAAAATATAAAGTAAATGAAAATGAAATTAAATTAAATTAAATAAAAAGTAGAGTTGATTTGGTCCAAACCCTCAGTTATTTGTACCTTTCACGCCTTGGTTTAAGGACGGAACCTCGGGTTAAGTATAGACTCCTTGGAGTGCTTAGGGGAATTGTTATGGAAGAATAAGGAGGCTAGAAATTAGGTTAAAGAGGGAGAAGAGAATGATTTTTGGTGTAAGGTGAGAGAGAATCATTATTGGTGCCCCAAACTGCAGAAAGGGGGGTCCTATTTATAGGGAAAATGAGCAGAGGGAACACGCGGAACCCTAAAAAATAATACCGTGTCACGGAAAAGAGCACCGTGACACGGTGACAGGCACTGTCAGACGGGGAAAGATCCCGTGACACGGGGAAAAACTGAGTGACGCGGGAAATAATTAGGTCACGGGAAGTGAAAACGCGTTTAGGGATTACGCGGAGAAAACACGGAGCAATCCCGTGGCACGGGATGTGCACCGTGACACGGGAAGAAATGCCGTGACACGGCATTTTCCACCGTGGAACAGTGCAGTATGTCGTGTCACGGTGTAAAAAGTACGCGAAAATTACACGGAATATCCCCGTGTCACGGAATGGGCACCGTGACACGGGAAATTGCACCATGACACGGTGAAAAATCCCGAGACATGGGAGAAATTTGTGCAGAAATACAAAAATGAGAACCGTGTCACGGGAATAAGCCCCGTGACACGTCAGCTTTTGCCGCGTCGCGACATTTTTGCTGTTGCGCGGTAATTTCAGTTTTTTACCCGTTTTTAAAATAATCATAACTTTTGATCCGTAACTCGGAATAAGGCATATAATATATCATTGGAAATATTATCAAGTCTACTTTCCAAACCAATTAGAATCAAGTCAAAATAATATGTATATTTTATGATATGGCCGTTATAGTGGAAGGGTCTCGGTTTTAGGCCGAGTTTAGTGTTTTGCTCATATCTTTTTCGTTATAGCTCGGAATTGGGCTTATGATACATGGTTGGAAAGATTATTTTAATGACTATCCAAAAAAATAATAATTGGAACAAATTTGTATAGCCATAAAATTAGTTTCTCGCAGTTTTGCGATGTGGACACGAAAAGTGGAAAATAGGTTATGGTTTAGGGAAATGAGCTAGAAATTTGATTGGTTCATGAAATATATTGGATAGAACATGGATTTAAGCACTCCAAAGATTAAATACTCAACTCGACCAATAATGGCGGTGAAAGGTGTTCATCAACGGGTTTGGTTTTGGGGAGACATTTTTAGGTGTCTACAGAAGCCCCCACTTTAACTGAGTTCGTAGAAACGACAGTTTTGAAAACGATAGTCAAAGTAGTCGATAGGTATGGAGAATGATTTAAGACGTTCTGAGATCCTAAATCACTCTGTATACGCCGATACTTGCTGAAAAATGTTAATTCCACAGATAAAAGAGTAAAAGGATAGAATACGTATCTGGCACCAGTGTATCGGTGACAAATGAGTTTGGCAGCTTCCTATGCTTGAAGGAATCCACCGGATGACGTTTGTTGAAACACTTTCCATGCCTGAGGAAAGCCGACTGAGGAGTTTGGTAGTTTTCTAAGCTTGAAGAAACCTACCGGATGATACTTTCCATCCTTGAGGAAAGTCGACATATGAATTTGGTGTCATTCTATGCTTGAAGAAATCCACCAATGATGCTTTCCATGCTTGAGGAAAGCCGACAAAGGAATTTGGCGGTTTTCTATGCTTGAAGAAAAATCCACCGATAACGCTTTCCATGCTTGAGGAAAGCCGACAAAGGAATTTGGCGGTTTTCTATGCTTGAAGAAAAATCCACCGATAACGCTTTCCATGCTTGAGGAAAGCCGACAGATGATGAGATTGCAAGTCTCTGTGTATCGAGAACCTTGCGCCATGAAATGATGGTGGTTCGATTGTCCCCGAACGTGGGCTGTAGTTGGTTCGCTTATCCCCGAATGTGGGCTGTTAATGGTTCGCTTGTCCCCGAACGTGGGTTGTAGATGGTCCGCTTGTCCCCAGACGTGGGCTGTAAATGGTTCGCTTGTCCCCGAACGTGGGTTGTAGATGGTCCGCTTGTCCCCGAACGTGGGCTCTAGATGGTCCGCTTGTCCCCGGACGTGGGCTGTAGATGGTCCGCTTGTCCCCGGACGTGGGCTGTAAATGGTCCGCTTGTCCCCGGACGTGGGCTGTAATTGAGACCTTCAAAATAAATTTTGCCAGGGAACTCGTATAGACTATGATTGACTTAACCAACTAACTTGACCAAGTTTGACTTGACACGACATGACATGACATGAGTATGACTTGTGATTGTGTGTGTATAGTTTGAGTGTGTGTGTGTACAGACATAAGCAACCGAAAATGCAAAAGCAAAAATTTTCCATCATTTTTGTCATGAGACGAGTGGAGGGTACCGACTTTCTCCCGAAAAAGAAAGACATGAAAAATGAAATTTTATTTTCGAACTTCCCTCGATAAAAATTTTGAAATTTTTTTTGAACTTCCGATCCCCAAAATAAAATAATGAAAAAGGGAAGCAGTTTTGAACTTCCTCCTTGAGCAAAACGAAATGAATCGTATGGATTGAATTGCTTGTCCTGAAAATAATGTATGCATGATGCATGTTCTTAGGCCAGGAGGCTAAGGACAATTACATCATGTGACACGATAAATGAATGAACTTAGGTCATGGAGCTAAGCATCACATATGGTGTAAAGAAACGATCTTGAACGTTACTTAGGTTTGGAAGCTAAACACGTATATAGATGAAGTGATGGATGAGTATCGCATAATAAATGTCACATAGGTCAAGGAGCTAAGCACGATATGCGATGTATGAAATAATGAACATTGCTTAGGTCTAGAAGCTAAGCAAGTATACAATGTTTCTTCTAATGAATGTTGCCTTGAAAGATGATGAAGCATGCACAGTGTTGAAACAAGATTTCATGAAAAAGGGTTCTTAAAGGGAAAGATGATTGATATGGATATGGATGTGTGAGTGAAGTGTATGAATGTGATACTAAGGCTGGCTGCAAGGGTTATGGCGATGGAAAGAGATGTGAGAAGAGTCAAAGATGATGACTCTTTAGGTTGATGTGGGTTCAAGCCCCTAAGTCTAGCTCTAAATGGGTAGGGGTAAGCATTGGATATTCTTTGGCTCGATCATGCATGGATATGAATATGAATGTGGCCGCACCTCGATGTGAGGTTGCCTACGTATCCGTTAGGAATCAGGCCGAACGTAGCTCTAACCGAACTTTGCACAAGTGTATGTACACCTCAAAGAGGTCTTTCAAGGGTTGTAATGTGGTTAAGTTGATGGTTTAAGGAAGAAAGGGGTAAAAGGCTCAAAACCCGAGAGAAGCCCCCAAGATGTGTAATTGTGAATTTGAAAATTTTGAATTTTGCAAGTTTATTTTCAATATATATATATATATATATATATATATATATATATATATATATATATATTTTTATTCTTTTGAATCAATGTAGGCAGTCTCAGATCATGCGGTCCATCACTCACTTAGCATTCATGTTTCTCAGGCACGGTACCAAGCACTCGATGAGAGACGCAATTTGAGACATGTTCATATCAAAGACATTGGAACATTTGCCTTTAGACATTGTTTTATTGTTGCTTTGCTACTTTTTTTTTACTTGCTTTTTGAATGTTATACAATTACACATCTTCCAATCCCAGGGTTAAGTGAATGTGGGTTGAAGAAATGAAGGCCAAACGTTAGACGAGGCTCAAAATGGTTGATGAAGAAATGGAATGTGATTGAACGGTTAACAAGGAATGACAGGGTTGCAAAGGTGCCTCAAGTCATTGATGTACCTTGGGTTTAGTTCGGTAATTGATTTTTTATTTTTTATTATATTTTTTTTTTTGAGAATGAATGAATGAAAAATTCTATAATCGAGATGTAAAGGAAAATTGCTCATTTTATTAATGGAAAAGGTGAACGAAACACATGAAACATATAAAAAAATTCAAAGTGGAAAACCTATGCTAGACATGAATGGGGGAATGGAGATGAATGATAAAGAAAGAAATCATGAAATCTTGCACGAAGGATCTGTGTGCCTTGTATTCATTACTTCTTGCCGCCTTGAGGGACATGAAGTTTGTTTGCATCCATCAAGTCTTGAATGACGTCCTTCAAATTCCAACATTGCTCCGTAGTGTGGCCCCTTCCTTGATGGTACTTGCAATGGGCATTGGGATTCCATTTGGCGCTCCTTACTTCAGGTTTTGGCTCTGGAAATGGCCCAATAGGTGTGATCAAGCCTTGACCGTAAAGGCGATCAAAGGCCGCATCATAAGTCATTCCTAAAGGAGTGTAAGTTCTTTTCTTCTTGGGCAATGGAGCATCGAGAGCTAACACTTCATTGATATCAACTTGGCTTATATTGTTGGTAGTATTTTCGTGCTTAGAAGACGAAGAACAAGGATGGTCGTTCTTCTTGTTTTTTCAAGTGTTATTATTGTTACTACCAGCAGTCTTTATTAGCTCATCCTCTATATTGATGCCGATGTTGTATACAGCTTCGAAAGTGTTCAGTGGAAGAAATTTAAGATGTTCCCTATATTTATGAGTCAGATTTTGAATAAAGAGGCGAACCATCTCTCTTTCTTTGGGAGGATCTACCAAGAGTGAAGTTGTTTCCCTCCACCTATTCAGGTAAGTAGTGAAGCCTTCATTCTCTTTCTGTTTGAGAATGGAGAGTTCACGTTCAGAAGTTTTGGTTTGAATGTTACACTTGTAACGATTCATGAAACTGTCGGTGACATCTTGCCAAGTCGCAGTATGCTTCGCATCTAAGGAATAAAACCATTGTTGGCAAGCATGTTCTAAGGAGAGAGGGAACACCGTAGGGAAGAGTGTTACGTCCAATCCCTTAAGAGCCATGGTTGCAGAGAACGCCTTCAAATTGAATATTGGATTGTCAGTAGGCTTGAACTTTGGAATATCAGCAGTGGAGAACTTTTCAGGGAGTCTGTCCTTCACATACTAAGGAGTGGGAGGTCGTTCCACATAAGTGAAGTCCTCAGAAATCTTACTAATTTGTTCCTTCAGTTTTTCAAGGGTGGAAACAGTGACCTTGTTTTGTTCCATGGTAGTGACCCTAGTGGTAAGGGTTTGCATCATGGAAGACAGTGCCTCGATGGATTTGTTGATGTTCTCAATATCTTCTTTAGTGGCCATTCTAAGGTGATGAGTAATGGAGATGGCAAAGTTCTCTTTGAACGCCTATTAGATCTGAGAGATTGTTGCGGTAATGACTCGAACCGTATTAATCTATCCCTGTTCCTTGACCAAGTACTGTGAAATAAAATAATTCACTTAATTGTTTAACTGATTGATCAAGATAGGAAAGGAAGGAAAAAAATAGACATTTGAAAACAGGTGAGAAAACTCCACTCATTTTTTTTTTATTAAGACGAAAAAAGGGTGCATGAACCTAATATACGATCATAAACGACCTGGTGCACGACTCGAGTCGGAACATAAAGAAAGTGTGTGGACTATACTTGACTCGTGAGTGTCTAAGTGATGTAATGAGACTCGTGGTATGATCGTATGGCTAGACATGTGAACAATAACCAAAATGACTGACGCGAGGACCAAATTAACACGGAAGACTTGACTGACGCGTTTTTTTTTTTTTGGAAATCCACCGTGTCACGGTGAAAATTTGCCATGACACGGTAGAGTTTCCCGTGGCACGGCGGACTTTTATTTTTTTTTTTTTGCTGCAGGTCCACCGCGCCACGGTGGACTGTGCCGTGACACGGTGAACAGTCCCGTGTCGCGGCAACCCTTCCCCCTCCCCCCCCCTTTTTTTTTTTTTTTGCTAATTACTAAGTGAGTACGGTCCATTGGCAATCGTTAGTCATAAAATAATCCACCATAGACAAAGAAAGATCGCTAAGGTTAAGATCAAAACGACCAAACATAAAACATGTAGGCACAATGATGCAAAGAATAGTTCGCAACCTAAGGTCAAGTTCTATGTTCGACTATGGTCAAATTTATTTGGTGTCAATAGGGTACCATGGTTAAGAGTTTGGACGCGTTAGCAAAGTAGCCTCCCTTGAGGGTGTATGCCAACGAGCAGCTCTGCGAGTTCGTGATGAAATCGAACTCGACTCCATGATTTGGGTGGATTTAATAACTCGGATGAACCCTTATTGCCATGAGCGTTTTTGGGTTGATAGAGCTTAAATCCCCCGGGGCTAAGACGTATGTAGAACACATACGTTTTTTTCAAAAAAATCGAAGGAAGTTGACTGTGAGAAGAGAAAATAAGCCACCGGACTGATTTTAGGACTGCCGTGACACGGTAAAGATTCCCGTGCCACGGTACGGCACACCGTCAGACGGTGCACTGTACCGTGACACGGCAGATTTTGCCGTGGCCCGACAATCAGAAAATCTGACTGGTGCCCTATTTTCCTTCGTACGCAATCAAGTTATTCAATTTTTTCCTACGGGACAGACCTAAATGAGACGTTAAAACGTCTATGCATATGCAAAAATGCCAAATTAATCACAGGAATATTTTTTAAGAATCTTTCAAGTCTCATCCATTCTTCTTAATTAAATATCGATCACTCATATCGATAAATAACCAAGAATCCTCCCCAGTGGAGTCGCCAAATTGTAGGCGTCGCTCGAAGTGCGCCTACATTAAAAGCATGTGTGAATATGCTTGGCACTCATAGGAAGTGGGAATTGACGTATACGATTAGGGACAAGGAAAGTAGGGAGCCGCCAACAAGTTCTTAAGGAACTTGTAAACCGTTCACGGATCATAAAAGGCAACCACGAATAAAGGGACAACGAAGGCAACAACGATTGACCCGTGAAGGTTACACCCCATTCATAATCCATGAGATTACTAACTCCATATGGTTCGGAACTAAGAAAGGAGGATCGAGGATGATGGTACGAAGTGAGTCATGGAGTCACATTCGCCCGTATTGGCCTCTACTCGATTCTTATAGTGAAAAATGATTCCTGCGATCTCAAAGGCATACAAACAAAATATTCAATTTGCTCCAAACTATTATTAGGCTAAATTGGTTGAATATTAATGCAACAAATTATTCTAAAATATCGTGATCACTTGAATTAATAACAAGATTAAAAAGGAACCTAAACCGGTTGTCCAAATTATCTTATTAGTCGTGATTTTCAATTACATATTCCCTTTAACATGCAATGTGGTGATCAATAAATAATAGAATAACATCAATATTGGAAGCAATTTAACAATAATAGCGTTAGTCAAATCAAATATATAATAACCTAATCATAATACTAGCAATATAAAATAAAATAAGAGTAATTAATTTAATTAATTACTCACATTCCGCGCGTTCCTTTAAATTGCTACATCATGAATAAACTATTAGTAACTTCAATAAAAAAATATAAAGTAAATGAAAATTAAATTAAATTAAATTAAATAAAAAGTAGAGTTGATTTGGTCCAAACCCTCAGTTATTTGTACCTTTCACGCCTTGGTTTAAGGACGGAACCTCGGGTTAAGTATAGACTCCTTGGAGTGCTTAGGGGAATTGTTATGGAAGAATAAGGAGGCTAGAAATTAGGTTAAAGAGGGAGAAGAGAAAGATTTTTGGTGTAAGGTGAGAGAGAATCATTATTGGTGCCCCAAACTGCAGAAAGGGGGGTCCTATTTATAGGGAAAATGAGCAGAGGGAACACGCGGAACCCTAAAAAATAATACCGTGTCACGGAAAAGAGCACCGTGACACGGTGACAGGCACCGTCAAACGGGGAAAGATCTCGTGACACGGGGAAAAACTGATTGACGCGGGAAATAATTAGGTCACGGGAAGTGAAAACGCGTTTAGGGATTACGCGGAGAAAACACGGAGCAATCCCGTGGCACGGGATGTGCACCGTGACACGGGAAGAAATGCCGTGACACGGCATTTTCCACCGTGGAACAGTGCAGTAAGCCGTGTCACGGTGTAAAAAGTACGCTGAAATTACACGGAATATCCCCGTGTCACGGAATGGGCACCGTGACACGGGAAATTGCACCATGACACGGTGCAAAATCCCGTGACACGGGAGAAAATTGTGCAGAAATACAAAAATGAGCACCGTGTCACGGGAATAAGCCCCGTGACACATCAGCTTTTGCCGCGTCGCGGCTTTTTTGCTGCTGCGCGGTAATTTCAGTTTTTTACACGTTTTTAAAATAATCATAACTTTTGATCCGTAACTCGGAATAAGGCATATAATTTATCATTGGAAAGATTATAAAGTCTACTTTCCAGAAAAATTAGATTAAAGTCAAAAAAATATGTATATTTTAAGATATGGCTTTTATAGTGGAAGGGTGTCGGTTTTAGGCCGAGTTTAGTGTTTTGCTCATATCTTTTTCGTTATAACTCGGAATTGGGCTTATGATATATGGTTGGAAAGCTTATTTAAAGGCCTATCCAAAAAAATAATAATTAAATCAAAAATTTATAGCCAAAAAATTAGTTTCTCTCAGTTTTGCGATGTGGACACGAAAAGTGGAAAATAGGTTATGGTTTAGGGAAATGAGCTAGAAATTGGATTGGTTCATGAATAATATTGGATAGAACATGGATTTAAGCACTTCAAAGATTAAATACTCAACTCAACCAATAATGGCGGTGAAATGTGTTCATCAACGGGTTTGGTTTTAGGGAGACATTTTTAGGTGTCTACAGCGCCTGGCGCCAATCAGCTGGTGCTGGCGCCAGCTCTGTTTTGCGTTTGCTAGCTCTGTTTTACGTGCGCCAAATGCTCTGTTTTGATAATTTATCTTTTTGGCTGATTTCTCTATAAATAACGTATTTAAAACTCCGTTTTCATTCACCAATTCTCATCAACAATCAATTTTCAATTCTCTTTCATTCTCTTTAATCATTCGCTAATTCTCCTTAAGATTTCTCTAATCCTCTCTTAATCAATTCTCTTATTCTCTTTCTTTCTCAAACCTTGCTTTTTTCATACAAAATTCCGCATTCACAAGATCTAGAAACACCTAGCCATATTCGAAGTTGCCTTCGCCCTAGACGTGAAAGGTTTAATTTCTGAGGGTTTGGTCCCAAATCTCTATTTCAATTATTTGATTTGATTGTTTTGTTTATTATTTTCCTTTAAGTTATTAACGTGTGTATTTTGTTATTAGAAAGAGGTACGAGGCATCAAAGTAAGTGTTTTAATGGTTTTTATTGATTTATTGATGTAGAAATCATGTTTATATTGTTATTATGATATTCCTAGTATCATGTCTAGGGTATTTTTAATATTAAATATGATTGTTACGATTCCTTTTATTCTCTTCCTAATATTTATGATTGTTAGTATCATGTTAGGGCTAAAGATTTGATTTTTATTGCTTAGTGACATGCTAGGGTTTGTTATTAATCTTGTTAGTATCATGCCTAGGGTCTTGCTATTATTATGCTTTAACATGATTATTATGATTATGATTATTATAATTATTATTATTTATGATGATATTATTATTCATGATATTGATTATTATTATTATGTTGCTTGATATTTATTTTTATTGCTTGATCACACCTTTTATGCATGTTTAAAGGGAATTGGTACTTGTAATCACGCTTAATAAGATAATTAATAATCTTGTTTAAGGTTAATTTGATTATAATTCAAGTGATCGCCAATAATAGTTTATTTGTGCATTAATATTCAACCAACATAGATAAACAGGTTTAGGGTAATCCTATTGATTGCATGTTAATTAGAAAGCGCACATGAATACGATTAGAATAAAGTAGAGGCCTATTATTAGGGCAGGTTCAATCTCTTTTAGGTTGGATTTGTACCTTCATCCCTGAACCCTTATTTGGTTCTAGACCTTATGGAGTTGACGATCTCTTGGATCGTTAAGGGGTGTAACCTTCACCCTGTGAATGGTTTACAAGTTCCTAAAACTTGTTGGCGACTCTTTTGCTCTATCTTCTTCCCTTTGGACGCCACCATACTTTAGTGTATGATCACAGTGGGGTTCAATCTAGGGGTTAACACTTGACTTTATTCCCTACAGTTTTTGGCGACTTCACTGGGGAGGATTTCTATTTTAATTCCTGAATTCGTTTCGGCAATGATTTAGAATGAGTGGATGAGACTCGAAACATTCTAAGTATTTCATGTGCGTAATTTTGATTAACATTATTGTCATATGCATAAAAAAATATCTCATTGGAAAGACCATCCGTAATGAGTTAAAAACATAGGATTTTACACGTAGGAAATTTGAGAAATATCTTTCACAACTAGGACCGAAATAACACCGCGCGAAACTGGAAAATTTTATCGAGCACAGAAAGCTGCTGAGGCATGTGGGAAGTAGCGCCAGGGGCCAGAGCATTGGCGCCACAATTTTAACCGTAGCGCCAGACGCCAGCATTGGCGCCAGGCGCTACAGATAAAATGTGGCGCCAGTCTCTGATTGCTGGCGCCAACTTCCCTCAATACCGAGCCAGAAATATGCGTTTTAATTTCGACCGGTTTTTCGTATTGTTTTCTCGATCCTACTTCCTTATTGAATTTTTTTCTCACTTTTCCGAAACCCATATGTGTTATACATATGGACATAACCCTGTGGGAATTCATGCTCCATCTACCCGATTGAACGCTCCGTGCAACAAAGGGTACATCCGAGACTGTGTCCCATCCATTCGCGCCAACCCTTCACGGTTAGGCTTCCGCGCAGTGCATCTGGACAATTAACCATGTACCCTCTATTGACCAAACCATATCCCGAACTTTAGAGAACTAGAGCCATGGTTAGGTTGCAAACTCATTGCATCATATTGTGCCTACTTAACTAATTGTGCATTATTTGTTGTGCATACTCTATGTGATTTTTCCTAACCGTTTGTTTGACTTGTGTTAAGAATAAATAAACTGATTAATGACTAAAGGACTTTGTTTAATTAATTAATTTATTAATTTGAGCTAATAAACATAAAATCGAGTCATAGTTCCTTTAAGTCAACCCGGATTTTTATTCCCGTATACTGCACAAACGTCAACTTGTTTTGTTCATAGCCGGAGTTATAGAAAGAAATACGAGTCGTACAGCCTATGGATCTGTAGCCCCGAGTTTTATCTTTAATTTGGCGTTGGTTTCATCTAAATCAGAGTCACAGATCAAAAGTTATGACTAAAATACCACAGCCTATCCAGTTTAATGCATATACGTGAGGTCTTAACTTAGTCTTTAATCGAGTCTAGTCACATAGTCTAGCCACATGGTCATAACACGAGTCTTAACGTGTCACCTACACTCACTAGTCTTAGCACACACTTTGAGTACACATCACCATGACCATGTCGTAGGTCTATGCATGAGTCGGTCTTTCCGTCATTTGAATTGGGGTACATTCTACATACTCCTAATCCTTCATATTCCTCCATCTACATCATTTTTCTTCACTTTCTATTCCAAGTTTTCTTCACTTCTTCCATCCATATGTGTTGAATCGAGTTTGAGTCATGTGATTGACAAACTAAAAATGAGGGCAATGATGAAACAACACAAGACAAGAGGCGAGCTTCAACGACAAGATTTAGTGACCTCCTTTTTCTCCTTAGATTAATTTTATTTACCCTTTCCTCAATAAGTCTAGCATAGGCACCTTTTTATTCTCCTTAGATTAATTTTGTAGATTCTTTCCTTTTCTTTTAATAAAATGAGCATTTATTTCCTTATATATGATCATTTCATTACATTGCATAAAAAAATAAATAAATAAATAAATAAATAATAAAAAAAAAATAATAATAATAAAAAAAAACTCATGTCGAATTAAGCACAAGGTATACCAATGATTTGAGGCACCCCTTGTAGCCACATTCTATTACCTTTCACCCTTCAATTATACAATCCTTTCTTCATAAACCACTTTGAGCCTCGTCTAACGATAGACCCTTCATTTTTTCAACCCATATCTACCTAACCTTGGGATGTGATTGTGTGCAACTTATGCAATTTTAAATTTCATAAAAAGCTTGAGTGACTTCAAAAGATTAAAAATAGCAAAAAAAAAATAAAAGTGTACAAAAGGGCAAGTGTTCCAATGTCTTTGATATGAAAATGTCTTTGATAAGAACACGTCTCATATTGCGTCTCTTATCGAGTGCTCGGTACCGTGCCTGAGAAACATGAATGCCAAGTGAGTGATAGACCGCATGATCGGGATTGCCCACACTTATAAAAATAAAATAAATGCTAAAGAAAAAGAAAAGGCTAAAAAAGAGTTAAAAGCCTCAAGCATAAAAATATAAAGATTCAAAAGCAAGGTTGCACACCTTGGGGGCTTATCGAGGGTCTTGAGCCTTTATCCCCTTCTTCTTTAAACCTTTAGCCTAACCACGTTACAACCCTTAAAAAGCCCTTTTTGAGGTATACATACACTTGTGCGAGGTTCGGTTAGAGCTACGTTCGGCCTGATTCCTAACGGATACGTAGGTAACCTTACAAAGGGGTGCGGCCGTAATAAACATGCATTCATATTCACATTCACACACTTGCACCATGATCACATCAAGGGATCTCCAATGCTCATCCCTATTCACTTAGATCTAGACTTGGGGGATTGATCCCTACATCATTAGCTTACCTAGCCTAAGAGTCACCATCATTTGACTCTTCTTGAAATAATATCTTTCCACAGACTTAGCTCTTGTGGCCTAACTTTAGTGTCACTTTCACACACATCACAGATACATGACCAAATATACTTCCCTTAGGAACCCTTTGTCATGAAATCTTAACATAAAGCATGCCTTGTCACATCGCTCATCACTCATCAATCATAATTGTCATTGCATCACGAAGTATGAAGTACTTAGCCTCCGTGCCTAAGTTACCCAAATACTTTCATCATGGAGTAAACAGTTGAGATAGCCTAGGATGAATTAATCCTTGCACAACCTAAGCTCATTCAACATGCATCTTCAAAACTAAACTTTCGATTCTTTTTCGCGTCTTTCTTTTTCGGGAGAAAGTCGGTACCCTCCACAAAAATGACGGAAATTTTTTTGCATTTTTGTATTTTTTCGAGTCGCACGATCACATTACAATGCACACACGGGTCATGAGTCACACGTGTAATTTTACTTTGAGTCGAGTCAACCTCGAGTCAGTCAATCAAAGCGAGTCAAGTTTATACCTTGAGTCGTGTCAAGTCGATGAGTCAAGCAATGTTAAACCTTAGGTCAACCCTAAGATAATTAAAGAAATTGGCAAAGTTCTATAGTAAAAAATAAATACAGGTGCAGTAGAATAGGGAAGACCCTATCACAACGTTCGGCGACAGAGTCAATTCTTGGCGCCGGAGATATCTCAGCAACGACAGAGCTCGAAGCCTCTCAGAAAAGTGATTTCGACCTCATACAGCAATTTCGGGTTCCTTGGTACGCCAGTTTGCCCCTATAAGCAATTTGACATGATTAAGTAGTCAGTTTGATTACAATCACAATAAGTGAACGACCTGATGAAAGATCGTCTCACTTAGCTTAAAGCGCCTAATCACGGAGACACCGACATACTGGTTTTAGCGGAAGCAAAGTTCAGGCGAGCTTTAGAGATCGACAAACGTTGGTCTTCGGAAATTTTTCTTCAGAATATTATCGCAACAAACGTTCAAGTATCAAAGCTCTTTTGTTTAGAGACGTGTGAACATTTCCATCAAGCTCTTTTGCTCCAGAGACGCGTGGGCATATCATTTAAGCTCTATTGTCCAGAGATGCGTGGGCATATCATCAAAGCTCTTTTGTTCAAAGACGTGTGGACATTTCATTCAAGCTCTTTTGCTCCAGAGACGCGTGGGCATATCATTCAAAAGCTCTTTTGTTCGGAGACGCGTGGACATGTCATCAAAGATCTCCTATTTTCAAGCTCTTTCACTCAGAGACGCGTGGGCATCCTAATATCAAGCTCTTTGTTCAGAGACGCGTGAACATATCAAAAAGAAGCTCTTTGTTCAGAGACGCGTGGACATACTTAAAAAAAGAAGCTCTTTGTTTAGAGACGCATGAACATATAAAAAAAGAAGCTCTTTGTTCAGAGATGAGTGAACATCGAAACAGCAAGGTGGCGTTCCCTAGATTATGGAGAGTTGTCACAAACAACTGAGGATTGTTTCAAGAGAAATAATCTTCGATAGTATTCCCTTGGACATGGAATACTATCATAGCGGAGGAGGATCGTTTCTGGCGAGGCAATCTTCCATATTGGAAGCAGTTACGGGCGTAGCAGTTTTCAAGCGTGATGGCATTCTCTAGCTTGTAGGAGGTCATCAAAACAACAAGGATGCAGCAAATCGGTTACTTTCAGAGACGTATGCTCGACGGTGCAAGATACGCGTTTGTTAACTCTTTTATCTGTTTAACTAATGATTGTTTTGCAGGTATCGGCGTTACAAGAGTGGTTTAGGATCTCAGAACGTTCTGAATCATTCTCCGTCCTTATCGATACTTTGACTTTCGTTTTCGAAACTTGCGTTTCTCCAAACTCAGTCAAAGTGGGGGATTCTGTAGACACCCATTTGTGTCTCCCCAAAACCAAACCCAGTGATGAGTGCCTTTCACGTCGAATCATAATCGAATGAAGTGAAAGTGTGGAAAGTCTAGTGTTGCGGATAGTTTTAATTTCTTTTCTCTTCTCTCTGTTTTTAAAAACTTATTTTAAGAAAACAGCCAATCCATTTTGGTTGGTCCATGATATGGGTCCAGTAGTAGTGTAGTTGGAAGGGGCTTGACAAGAGCTTTCCAACGATATATTATAAGCCCAATTCCGATGAATATTGAGGAAGTTATGGCCAATTTACTAAACTGGACCCGGTTTGAGCCTTATATGCGGCCCAATGATCTAGGAGAGAGCCTAATATGATTTATCATTCCTAATGCAATTAGGAATGGTTTTAGTTTTCTAGATTCTTCTAGAAGGTTCTTTTCATTCCTAATTCAATTAGCATTGATAAATTGACTTTTGTTGACTTTTCAGAGTTTTAATTAAAATCAAATAGCATTTTCGAGGAAAATATACGATTTTATCCTCCAGTACGGCAAACTTATCTGATTTTCGAAAACGCGTCAAAAATAGGCCTGGCGCCTGACTCCAGGCATTGGCGCCTGGAACCAGGCCTAGCGCCTGGTGCTAGCCATTCGCGCCTGGCGCCAATCAGCTGGTGCTGGCGCCAGTTCTGTTTTGCGTGCGCTAGCTCTGTTTAACGTGCGCCAGATGCTCTGTTTTAATATTTTATCTTTTTGGCTGATTTCTCTATAAATAACGTATTTAAAACTCCGTTTTCACTCACCAATTCTCATTAACAATCAATTTTCAATTCTCTTTCATTCTCTTTAATCATTCGCTAATTCTCCTTAAGATTTCTCTAATCCTCTCTTAATCAATTCTCTTATTCTCTTTCTTTCTCAAACCTTGCTTTTTTCATACAAAATTCCGCATTCACAAGATCTAGAAACATCTAGCCATATTCGAAGTTGCCTTCGCCCTAAACGTGAAAGGTTTAATTTCTGAGAGTTTGGTCCCAAATCTCTAATTCAATTATTTGATTTGATTGTTTTGTTTATTATTTTCCTTGAAGTTACTAACATGTGTATTTTGTTATTAGAAAGAGGTACGAGGCATCAAAGTAAGTGCTTTAATGGTTTTTATTGATTTATTGATGTAGAAATCATGTTTATATTGTTATTATGATATTCCTAGTATCATGTCTAGGGTATTTTTAATATTAAATATGATTGTTACGATGCCTTTTATTCTCTTCCTAATATTTATGATTGTTAGTATTATGTTATGGCTAAAGATTTGATTTTTATTGCTTAGTGAAATGCTAGGGTTTGTTATTAATCTTGTTAGTATCATGCCTAGGGTCTTGCTATTATTATGCTTTAACATGATTATTATGATTATGATTATTATAATTATTATTATTTATGATGATATTATTATTCATGATATTGATTATTATTATTATGTTGCTTGATATTTATTTTTAATGCTTGATCACACCTTTTATGCATGTTTAAAAGGAATTGGTACTTGTAATCACGCTTAATAAGATAATTAATAATCTTGTTTAGGGTTAATTTGATTATAATTCAAGTGATCGCCAATAATAGTTTATTTGTGCATTAATATTCAACCAACATAGATAAACAGGTTTAGGGTAATCCTATTGATTGCATGTTAATTAGAAAGCGCACATGAATACGATCAGAATAAAGTAGAGGCCTATTATTAGGGTAGGTTCAATCTCTTTTAGGTTGGATTTGTACCTTCATCCCCGAACCCTTATTTGGTTCTAGACCTTATGGAGTTGACGATCTCTTGGATCGTTAAGGGGTGTAACCTTCACCCTGTGAATGGTTTACAAGTTCCTAAAACTTGTTGGCGACTCTTTTGCTCTATCTTCTTCCCTTTGGACGCCACCGTACTTTAGTGTATGATCACAGTGGGGTTCAAGCTAGGGGTTAACGCTTGAATTTATTCCCTACAGTTTTTGGCGACTTCACTGGGGAGGATTTCTATTTTAATTCCTGAATTCGTTTCGACAATGATTTAGAATGAGTGGATGAGACTCGAAACGTTCTAAGTATTTCATGTGCGTAATTTTGATTAACATTATTGTCATATGCATAAAAAAAGATCTCATTGAAAAGACCATCCGTAATGATTTAAAAACATAGGATTTTACACGTAGGAAATTTGAGAAATAATGAAGCCACTTGATTATACTTTGATATTAAAGGATTTAACTTCCTTAAATCCACGTCGAACAATCACCAGATCAAAAACTTTGAGAGCACAAAACCAATATTTCATACTTTGACACTAATCCATTATCCATTAAATTTCCTTGCTAGAATTAAATAGTGAATCAAATAGTGTAGCCGATTAATATATACTCCCTGCGTCCCATAATTACAGGCAAATATACTATTTTGGGTGTCCCAAAATGTTCCTCCTATTACTAAAAATAACACTCAATCATTACTTACTTTTTACCTTTTCCATACAAATTACACACATACCAAAAAAATCATTACTTACTTTTTCACTTTTTCCATACAAAATACACACATACCTAAAAAATCATTACATACTTTTTAACTTTTCCATACAATATTCTCTACTTTTTATCAACATTCTTCACTTTTTAGCTTTTTCATAAAATATTCCTCTACTTTTTCCATCCTCCTTAAAAACCGTACTTTTTAGAGTTATTTGCCTGTAATTATAGGACGGAGGGAGTAATATCGGAGAGAGCACTTCCAATATATCCCACGTCGAACACGAACGAGTTCCATCTTGATTTTGATCGCAAGAGAAATAAATAAATTTATTGTATAAATTATGGTCAGTCTTGCTCCATAAATCTCATCCGATTTGCACAGGATGCAAAAATAATATGCCAACTATATTAAAAGTCTCATAATTAAATTAGGGTTCTTGAATATCAGTCGAATATGCTTGCTTCAAATTCTCATACAATCTTCAAATTCAAGAAATCAACAGTATAATTAAATACTTATTTCGCTTCTAAATTGTTGGGAAAATACTTGTTGATTCCATGAATGATAATAGAAAAATCAAGAACTTCCTTGGAACAAATTCGACCGCCATACTCGAATCATAGACCTGTCCTGCTTCTGTTGTGCCGTGGTTTGGAACCCACTGACTTAGAAGCAAAATACGCCACCACCGGTACAGGTTTTTCGATGACGCATGCCCCCAAGTTTTACACAACGACCTTTGCAATTTGTGTACCCAAATCAAAGGTTGGAATTGCTCAAGAAATGCTCAGATCTCAAAAAGGTAGGTTTGTGTTTTAGTGTTTAGGTTTTCCAGAGATAACAAAACTGTATGTTTTTTTAATTTGACGGCTTAGGAGTATATATATATATGTGGGGGGGGGGGGGAAGATATAAATGAAGCAAACAAGGCCTCCACGATAAGCCCACGAGCGGCCGAGCTCTCGCTCTCATATGAGCGAGCTATCGCTCGGCCCTGCCGCAAGCAACTAGCCCAGCGAGCTAGCACGCGAGCTATAGCTCTCCCCTGCCACAAGCAGAGCGACCATACGAGCTACCATCCGAGCTATAGCTCGGACTTGCCGTAGCTCATATACCATGTGATCTATAGCTCTAACACTAGCTCGACCTTGCGTAGCTTACTTGCCATGCCATCTATAGCTCTCTTGCTAGCTCCATGCACACAACGTCGCTAAAGAGTAACAACACTCCGATTTGCATTACAAGAATTACAACTCCAACATGAGCTAGTTACCTAAGTGGAATTAATTTGTAGACTCATATTATTTGCAATAGTTGGAATATTTGTTATGAGTACCTGCTTTTTCAGATCGTGGGTATGTTATATATATCAATTGACAATTGGGTTTAAAAAACAAAAAAAGCAGTTGGGTAGCGGTTAATTGGTTGCGTATTTTAGGCTACGTTAGATAAACTCAGGTACTCCGTACTCATAGGTGAATTAAGTGTCCGACTCCGGTATTTTGTAAAAACAAAAAATCCGTGTTTTTAGCACAAAATGAGGTGTTAAAGTGTCCTGACTCCCGAGCATATCGTGGGCATTTGAGGTGAAATGAAAAGTTTGATTGGAAACTATAATTATGGGTGACTTTTCAAAATGGAGCTTAGGTTGTGTCTTTATTTGTTAGTTGAGATTTATTTTGACACTAGGAATAGTACTAATGTGATTGGGGTAACTAATTAGTCAACATTTAAGGACATTACTTGTGACAACATTGAAGTACATATAATACACTATGATGACCAATTGTTTTTAGAGAATTTTTGTTTTATAATTCTATTTTGGGAACATTATTACTAATTTAGAAAGAGTAATCCATTGTAATCTAATACTCCATAATACTGCTGAATTAACGCTTTGTTTTGATAGCAAAGAACGAAGGAAAGGAAGGGGAGGGAAAGTGTCAGCTCAATTTTACCTTCAAATTTCTTTAATATTGGACGTGGTGTTATATTTAGGGGGGTGTTAAACACCGCCAACAATATTTATCCAAACCGCCAACATTTGATGTGAAGAGACAATAATACCCTTACTCTTTCTTTCTTTCTTTTTTTTTTTCTCTCTTTGACCATCCACAATCACCATTGCTGTCAATTTTCACCAACCACCATACAACCACATTGGGTGGTGGTAAAGGGCAGTGGCAGCACAACAATGTAAGGAAGCGGCGGCGACGGTGGTTAAAGCTTTGTGACAGTGAAGGGGTCGGCGAGTAAAAGGTAGCAACGATCAGCGAATACAACGGGGAAAAGGATACTTTTTTTTATTATTAATTCCAGCGTCATCAATCGACATTCAAAACCGGTGAACGTTACCGGCGTCTAAAATCGATTGTCGTGCAGGTTGACCGGCTTTGGCCTCCGGTTGACCACGGATACCAGCGTCCAAAACTAGTCAACCGGCATGGTAACCGATTTTGAACGCCGGTTACCGTCTCGGTTGACCGGTTATGAATGCCGGTTGTGCTGATCGCCGGAAATAAACAACACCACCTTCCTGGCGATGAGGGAAGGTGGTGGGTCGGCGTTTAAATGACGGATGTTGACTGCCTCTGTGGGCAACATATACTCTTGGTGGTTGTGGGCGTTGATGGTGGGTGGTGGTGTGGGTGGTGGTGGTCGTGGACTCGTGGTGGTGTGGGTGGTGGTGATCGTGGAGAGAGAAAGCCAAATGGGTTGCTTTAATTTGTGGTGGTTGCTTTAATTTGTGGTGTGGTTGACGTTTGGGTGAGTATTGATGGACTAAGGAGAGAGAAAGCCAAATGGGGATGAGTAAGGGTATTTTTGTCCCTTCATTACTTTTGTTGGCGGTTTGATAAAAAACGTTGGCGGTATTTAGCAATCCACTATATTTAATAAAGAGAGAGAAATATATCTCTCCCTCATTCTACTTTCCCTTCCCTCAATCCTTTATCCAACAAGAGAATTTGTCCTCCTTTGCTCTTCTTTCTTTTTTCTCCATTTTTTTCTAGCCAAACAAAGTGTAAGCTAAAGCAACTTGATTATATATTAAACTCCTAATGTTATTTACCATGTGTACTGAAATTAATTCCTAATTTCCTATGAGCAATTATTCGTCAATAGAGATTGGCATTTTCAAAGAATTCAAAAATATCATTTTCAAAGAGAGTCTTGAGCAAAAAGTAATATAGTGGCCACAAACACCCCATGATAAGTAGTATGGAGCACTCAAGGAGTCGTTAACAATTTTCCTTTTATTAAGAATTGTCGGCAACAAAATATATACGGCAACAATTTTGTAAACGTTTTCATCCTTCCAATTGACATTTCCAAATACTCGTAGTTCAGAAACACCGATTCTTGTTTAAGGTAAACTTTCATTAACGGTGTGTTTGGATTGAAGGAAATGGAGGGAAAGAAAGGGAAGAGAAATAGAGAGATGGAGTATCTTTCATTTGGATAGCAAATGAGGAAGGGAGGGAAATGGAGGGGAGAGAAATGAAATGATTAAATTGTAGAAAATTGATCCCTCCAACAATGGAGAGATTTGAAAGAAAACTCACCATTCTTCCCCCCCCTTCCTTTCTCTCCTCTCCTCTTCTCCTCCCTCCCCTTCTTTTCCATTTCCTTTCTTTATCCAAACAAACTGTAAGTTTTTGTTAAATACGTTAAAGTTATCATAAAAATATTTAATGTTATCCTTATTATTACCTCCATCTTTATATTACATTGTACTTCTTTTTTGGGTCATCAAAATTAAGTGTCTATTTAGGACATTTTGTGAAAATCTAGTTTATAAAACAATTTTTTTGCGAGAAACTATCTAATAAAAAAAAGTTGTAAAAAACTACCTTATATATAAAAGGATAACGGTTGAAAGAGACTACTATTGGTTGGAAAGTCACCATTGACTTTGATTTTACGGCGTTAACTATATCACGTGTCAATCTTCTGACTTTTAATTCACCAATTTCCCCCCCCCCCCCTTTTTTTTGTATTTATAGGTAATACTTATTTACAATATTATTCTCATTTCGATGATTTGTCATTCTTCTTCTTTTTCTTTTTTGTACTTCAACATCAATTCTCAATACTTTCTCTATCCTTATTTTCAACCACTTTTTTTTTGTTCTTTCTATCTCTCTCTAACCTCAGATGCATATTTATACTCCTAATTATTAGTTTTAGGCAATCTTTAACTTCTTAACTCCTGGCAAAATGAGAAATTAAATATGCATATAATAAAAGGACAGAGAGAGTACAAAGGTTATCATTTTTCCTAACATAAATTTACTCCTAAAAACACTTATAATTTATTAGATTAATCATATTATATTTTAGGAATATTTGCCAATTGTAGCCATTTAAAGTTTATATTTTGCAAATTGCAGCCATTTTAAAAAAAATTGCAAATTACAACCCAAAAGTTATTATAAATTGTAAATTGCAGTCTGATTCAACTTTTTCATCGGTTTACGTGTCGAAAAATATTCGACTAATGTTTTAAATGTTTTGGGGGCCATTTTAGTCTTTAAGGTTCCAAATTGTGCTCAGAATTAGCAAAAAAAATAACGTAAGTGCCTCGTTTTGCATAAAAAAAATATCAATTTGTGGGCAGTTATTTTTTGCTGTAGAAAGGAGGCACTTATGTTATTTATTTTGCTGATTCCGAGCTCAATTCGGATCTTTTAGAGCTAAAATGAAACCTAAAACCTTAATCGAATATTTTTCGATACGTAAACTGATGAAAAAATTGAACTAGTCTGCAATTTGCAAATTTTCCTATGTTTCATAACATTTATCTATTAAAAATTACATACATGTATTATAATATAATAAACTCATTACAAAATAAAATTATCTTTAAAAAAAATTAAAGTTATTATAAAAATAAAAAAAGCTACTCTTAATTTAATTATCTTACTACCTCCGTGTTTTTTAAAGTGTTACAGTTTGACCGGCACATAGTTTTAGGCAATTTAATTGAATTAAATAAAATAAGAGGTAAATGGGGTAGTTGGAGTATTAAAAAATTGTAAAAGAAAGATAGTGAAGTTAATAGTTTATTGAAAAGTAATGAATGTGAGAGGAAATATATAATAAAAAAGTAGTAGTGGGTTTGAGTAGAACCATGAGAAGAGAGATATATAATATTTTAATATAACTTTTTGTTAAAAAAAAGTGTAACACTTAAAAAAAAAATATGGCCTAAAATAGAAAGTGTAACACTTAAAAAATACGGAGGGAGTATAATAAAATTTACGAGTACTCCGTAGTACAAGATTTGTTGGTTTAAAAAACCATTGATTTGTTGACTGTTTCCATTTCAAAGTACAATGAAAGAAACAATTTGACCATTTGAGAAACAAAACCGTTTTTCTTTCTTTTCTTTTCTTTATTTATTACTTTGTATTTTATTTCTTTATGTATTATTATTATTATCCAAAAAATCCAATCCATAAAACAATTCAATTAATTATTACTAAAACAAAAGTTGTTGACATCACCATTGTCCACGAGTCGCTTTTTCAATGAAAATTTTTCCGCCTAAATGCAATGATGATGTCACTTTTTTATTATTATTTTTGTAGAGCTATTATATTTAACATTTTTGAAATTTCAATATTGAAAGGTTTTACATTACAATTAAAACCTATCAATTTATTGTTGGAAATTGAAACAATTTTTATTAGCACACTAATAAATGACCTCCTACATTAAATTGTAAATTAGACAAAGTTGAACATATATTATATAATAATTTTGATTAAAATAAAAAAATTAAAATTACAAAATATATATAATTCTTATTTATATTCATGTATAATAGCGATTTATTTTTTAAGTATACAAATTTAAAATAGACTTTATATAAACGCACTGGTCCTAACCTAATTTACTAATATAAAAATAAATAATCCACTCGAAATCCATCCGTACACCTACCCTCATCCATTCCTGTCCAAATTATCTCTCTTTCTCTTTCTATTTCTTTCTCTCTCCTACAAATTATCTCTCTCTGTTTCTCCTTCTCTCTCCTCCTCTTGCATATGACTAGCGCAGCAGTGCTATTTTACGGCAGAAGGTCTCGATCTTCTTCTCGAACCTTCGATGATTTAGGCTTTGGTTCTCCTCTTCTTCCTTTTCCTTTTTCCGCTTCATCTTCATCTTCATCTACTTCTTCCGATCACACCAACACTACCGTCACTGCCAATCATCGACACCGTCATCACCACCACCATCATCGTAAGGTTGGTGATCTTCATCGTCGTCACCGTCATGTCAATTTTGATGATCATTCCCCTCGCTCTCCTATTCCGGTAATTCTATCTTCTATTTTCAATTTTACACTTTGTCATTTTTTTATTTTGTTATTGATTGGGGTTCGATTTGATTGAATTAGTTACCTAAGTGGAATTAATTTTTAGACTCGTATTATTTGCAATAGCTGGAATATTTGTTATGACTACCTGCTTTTTCAGATCGTGGGTATGTTATATCAATTGACAATTGGGTTTGAAAAAAAAAATGCAGTGGGGTAGCGGTTAATTGGTTGCGTATTTTAGGCTATGTTAGTTAAACTCAGGTACTCTGTACTCACAGGTGTATTAAGTGTCCGACTCGGGTATTTTGTGAAAATTAAAAATCCATGATTCAGCACAAAATAAGGTGTTAAAGTGTCCTGACTCCCGAGCATACCGTGGGCATTTGAGGTGAAATGAAAATTTTGATTGACACAAATTTTGGAAACTATAATTATGGGTGACTTTTGAAAATGGAGCTTAGGTTGTGTCTTTGTTTGTTAGTTGAGCTTTATTTTGAGACTAGGAATAGTAGTACTGTGATTGGGATAATAATAAGTCAAAGGTAAATGGTTGAAATTACTTGTGACAACATTGAAGTACATAAAATACCCTATGATGACTAGGTGTTTTTATGAGAATTTTTGTTTTATAATTCTATTTTGTGAACATTATTACTAATTTAGAAAGAGTGATCCATTGGAGATGAATCCAATTTTTCTGGTTGATGTCATTTGGGGAGTTAGAAAAATGGATTTTTGGACTGCGTAATTCAATTGCTCAAATGGATTCTTCTATATTTACTATCCTTAATAGGAAGAATAAGATAATGGATCAAGAAATCATTTATTATTTTCAGGGGAGGCTTTCCAAAAAGCATAAACTAGGCTGGCAACTCATTTAGCATGATGACTATATCAGACAACACTTTCCGCGTCGCTTAGATCATTATGGCATGAGATGTTCACTGTTTAATTTAAGGATTTTTACGAGACTTTTGGTAAGTAATGTAGTTTGAAGATAGTTGGTCATTGTAGTATATAGCTACACTGCAATTTAAACATTAGTTGTGAAAAAGAGTGGCCTCAATTTGCGTAAGGTTTATCCTCATTCAACTATTAGTTTAGCTTTGTAGTCTCTTCCAAGTTCCTTTACTTCGTATAGTGTCATGTTCTCTTTCTAAATTGGTAAATGAATCGACTCCTAAATTTAGTTACCTCAATTAAACAAGATCAAATTTATGTTATGGTTTCTCAGCCTTTCTCTCCATTTTTCAAAAATCTTGGAACATGTAGCTGTTGGTGATTACGGAGTAACATATTTTTTCATATTCAGCATCATATTCTTAGAAATGAAGCCAGTTAACTGTTTCCATTACACATTTTTTGGTATGATGGGTGACAAGGCAATTGGGCTATGCAAACATACTGATAGAATAGAGCACAATGTTTTTCAAGGGACCCCAATCTTAAAATTAGTTGTCAATAAAACAGGTATAATATATAGTTTTACTTTTATAGTTTAACTCACATCACATAAGTTGGCCTAATGGTATTTTGGCTAGAAATAAGTAAAGCTTGTTTATTATAATTGGGTGTCGATTCTCCTTGAATCACTTTATATTAGTCACTGAGAGATTATTTAGTTGGCTCTACATTTGTAATTGGCCCTTTACTAGTTTAAGACAGCCTAACAGAGTAACAGTTGAGTAACACACGCCATTAACTTTCAGGGTTGTTCTTGCAACCTTTTAAATTCTTTGATGTACTCTTCAATTGAACCATTGCCTTGCTGCACCGAATTGAGCCTATGATAAAGCACCTTTTTGTAAGTTTTAGACACACATCGTCTCTCAATTTCAATTTAAGAACAACCCCAGAATAACCATTACCTTTCAGGGTTGTTCTTGCAACCTTTTAAATTTTTTGATGTACTCTTCAATTGAACCATTGCCTTGCTGCACCGAATTGAGCCTATGATAAAGCACCTTTTTGTAACTTCTAGGCACATATCATTTCTCAATTTCAATTTAAGATCAACCCTAGAATCAATATTTTACTTTTATCTTGCTTTCTCTAAGCTTGCATGTTCTCATATGTAATTTAGATGAAACTCTACAAGAGGGGGAAGGGGGTAAATTGTACTATTGAACTTGCTAGTCACTCTTGCAAGTACAAAAATTGTGCAAGAAAGATTTTGAGGAAAACTTCGTAAGCCTAATAGAAAGTGTAAAACCTGGACTCGAAGGGATTTTGACTCAAATTTTCCAGTAAGGCCAACAATTTTTTCACGAAACTTGTGCCTAGAGCTGTCAATTCGGATAAGTGGGTCGGGTTAGTATGGGTCGGGTCATCTCGGGTCGGGTCAGTACGGGTTAATGTCGGGACCTATGCGGGTCGGGTTCGGGTTGGGTCATGCTTGAGTCGGGTCACGTCGGGTCATACATCTTATCGGGTTTGGGTCGGGTTTAGGTCGGGTCAATAAAAGGTCGGGTTATATTCGGGTCGGGTGAAAAACAGGTTGGGTTACATTCGGGTTTTTACGGGTTTAAACGAGTTAGGGTCCTGTTCGGGTTCGAGTCGGGTTCGGTTCAAGTTAATTATTTACGGGTTATAATCAGGTCGGGTCATTATCGGGTTCGAGTCGGGTTCGGTTCAAGTCAATAATTTGCGGGTTATAATCAAGTCGGGTCATTCTTGGGTTCGAGTCGGGTTCGGTTGAAGTCAATACATTTAAAATTTTTTTTTTTAAAGCTCCAAATCAAATTGCATAATTTAAAACATTTAAAAAAATATTAAAATAAACAAGTGAATACTAAAATTTGAAAAAAAAAAATATAAGTAGTTATATGGAAGTTTATTTTGAAGTTTATTTACGGGTTATAATCTTATGTATTTGTTAACGTCGAATCTCTATTGTAGATGTCGTATGGCTTTTAATTAATGAAATGTTTTTGCTATTAAAAAAAAAAGTTTATTTATAAGATAAATTTAGAAAAAAAAATAAAATAAAAATTGGCTGATTTTAATTAGACAAAATCACTATCACCGATACACCTCACTCACCTCATATTGCCTCAAATATGTTTAAAAAACATTGACAGCTCATAGAGTCACAACTCTACTCTAATACTCTATCACCTCATGTCCTCATATAGCTCATTACTCATATAGGAAGTTGAAGATAATTAGGAAAAATAAAATCAATCACATTAGTGATTTCATGGTGGAAAATTTCGTCAATCTCGCCATTAGAGTGCAACCTTCCTTAATATACTAAGATTCAGTCATTTTTTTTTTTTTTTGTTTTTTTTTTTGGTTGTTGTCCAATTCAGTTTTTCTTTGACGAGGATTATGTAAGAGATAAGTCAAGTAAGATGAGAAATGCCACTTTTGTTTTATAATTGGAATCCATGTTAATAAATTGAAAAAAAGCTTGAAACTCAATAGTCAATACGGAGTACTCTTTTTATCCTAAAAACTCCTAAATCCTAAACTTCGGGTTAGTAATAGGTCGAGTTTAAATTCGGGTCAGGTCAATAAGAAGTCGGGTTGAATTTGGGTCGTGTCAATAACAAGTCGGGTTGATTTCGGGTCGGGTTTGTAACAGGTCGGGTTTAAATTCGAGTCAGGTTAGGAACGGGTCGGGTTGACCTCGGGTCGGGTTGAATTCGGGTTTTGACGGGTTAAATCGGGTTTGGGTCATTCTCGAGTTCGAATCGGGTTCGGTTCAGGCCAATAATTTACGGGTCACATTCGGGTCGGGTCCTCTCTAGTCGTCATGGTCGGGTTCGGGTCTCAAATACTTGGGTCAACTCGGGTCTAGGGTTGGTTTTAGGTCGGGTTCAGGTCACCATTTTTTTCGGGTTCAGACGGGTTAGGGTTAGGGTCGGGTTAGGGTCGGTATTTCGGGTCGGGTCAGCTTTTGACAGCTCTACTTGTGCCTCTATTGAATCATGATCCCAATAACTATTCCCTCTAATAGTTAGCACTTAGCAAGCTTTGCATCTCTAAGACTTCCTACAAATCTCTCTCTTTTAACTGAAGCCATAGTCTTTCTCTCTCTCAAGCTTTACTCATATCTTTCATACACATAAGGAACTTACTTAATTTCTACCTTGATACGAGAGTTGACTTAAACCCTTACATTTTCTTCATTACAAAGAGATAACCGAAAGCCTTGAACAACTCTTAAATACATATAATTGATAAATAATACTTCTATAAAACTAATATAGTGCACACTAACAGACACGTAAGGAACTTGGAATCCGAAGGAACTGACTCAAAAACATGGAGTGGAAATATATATCTTTTTACAACTATTCCACTTCATATTGGAGTGATAAAACTAGATTCTTTGGGATGACTCGCTAAAGCCATACAATTTGAAATGAATTAAAACGTTCTATCTATAGAAGATTAGAAAACGCATTAACTAGCCCATATTCCTCGTGATCAAGAGACATTTGCATCTTCAGGCCTACGAATAGCGAACTAACTTGATTCTTAGCAACAATAATAGGTCATTTAGTTGCCAACAACTAATCAACACGATTTATAATGATTAGCCACAAGTTTCTCAAAGACCAAGTCCTTGTTCTTAAAGATGCGAGTTTTAAAACAGATTTTCTAGCATGGCAATTTAAATATATAAATTTGTTTGATTTTAAATGCATTTTTAAACCAAGCTCATTTCATTCCTTACAAACAAAATCTCAAGTTCTCAACTAAGGTCCTGCTTTAAGGTAACGACTTTGAAATTCTTTTTTCACACGCTTTTGGCTAAAATAAAATCAGATTTTATTTTGTAAACTTTTTTTTTTTTTATATAAGATAATATCAAATGTATTGTAAGTCAACTCTAAATCCCTAAAATCTAGGATAATAAGTTAATCTTGTTAAATTGAAGAAAAACAAATCTTATTATAATATTATATTTTAAAAATTAAATCTATTAGGATAATATTATACCCTAGAAAGTAGGCAAATATAATGTAATGACAAATAACTTTGGAAAACTGAATTCTAGTGATATGGAGTCTCGTGTGCTCATGTTCCTCCTAAAAACGAAGTGGTCGTTAATACCTGAAGTTTTGATATTGATTTTAAGCTTGTTTAAAACAAATTCTCTTGTTCAACATAATTAAAGGCTTCCTAAAAAAATATGCTTCTACTAATAGGTCCTCATGTGCTCCGTTGTTTCTCTCGAAACTTCTCTTTGTTTGTTCCTCTAGGAACAACATTCTCAATTTTCCCACTCATCTTGTTAAAGAACTCAACAATACATTTGTGCAATTAGACATGTTCTCTTCATTATTGGGAACAATCATCAACAATGATGTTTATCATACTCAATATTTTTCTTGCTTTCGTGACTTGTTCATGCACATCTCTAACACACAAGTTAATTAAATAATCATCATTTGTTCATAATGGTCAAAACCTTACAATATCATACCACCAAGGAAACATATTTAGAAAGATTAAGAGCAACATAGGTAAGCATTTGGCGTCACTTCACTTATGCCTTTATGATCAAACACCTTATCATACTTCTGACTAATCCATATAAGTTTTTAGATCAAGGTCACCATTAAATTTAAGAAGATCAACCAATTTGATTTCTTCTTCATGTTTAAGACGTTGATTGAGAGGTCTAATTGATGTTTCAACACTATTATTCGTAGTTTTTGACTTCATCTCCAACACATCATTACATATTTCTTTCACCAATTCCATCATGCTCTGTGTTCTCTAGTTGTCATCCATGTTTAATGCAAAAATTACGCCAATAACTAACATTATGAATTCACACATCTATTACTATAATCTATTACTACTTCCTCTGTTCTGTTAATATTGCAACAAGGAGGAAATTACGCATCCCAAAACACATTTTATATGCTAAATATCTATAATTGTGTAAGAGTAAAAATTATAAAAAGTTGATATTGTGAAAGTATTAAATGAGATGAATCCAACAAGATCCCACTTAACTATATTTTGCTTAATGTATAACTCATATTATATGGTCAAACAAGAGTGATGAATAGTGCAAAAAGTCCATTGTTGCAATATTAATAGAACGGAGGAAGTATTAGTCTATTACCCGGGAAAAAAAAAATCCTTATTAATATTTTTTCCCTCTCTTAAATCCCTTCAATTTCCCTTCTTTTTTTAAATTTTTTAAATTTTTTATATATTATTCCCTAAATTTTAAGAAGGTATTAGTTGGTTCTCTTTAATTATTTCTTTTAGTTTTTTTATTTAAAAAAAAAAAAAAAAAAAAAAAAAACATTTACCTCATTTGTTTTTCACTCGTTTGTAACAAATCTTAATGTTGTTGATATTTTTTCAAGACACTTTTACCAATACATGGGTTGGTTAATTAATTTGATAGATAAGTAAAATAAGGTTAATTTTGATTTTTCTAGAAAAAATTTAGTTTTAATTATTATGTCTATTTCGTTTTTAATTTTTCGCAATACCTTAAAACCTATATTATACTCTATTTAAGTTTAAATATCTCACATTCCACTTTCTTCCTGCACATTTTGCAATGCTAGCAGGCTAGCAGCTATGTAGTTTTCGAGTATTCTTTTCTGTCGTATGAGAAAGTGATGTTTTCTATTTAATGACAGCATTGTAAATAAACTCATCTCTTGTGCATTTGTCTGTCACATTTGGTGCATACACAGGGGAGCGAATCACACCAACAAGGTTGTAATGGCGACTCTTCTTCACGGGAAATCAATGAAAGAGAAACCGTGCATGGTCTGAGTGGAAGATATCATCGAAACAACATGCTGCCTGGGTCTGTTTTGCTTGCTAAAGAAAGGCTTGTTCAAAGATTGAGAGGTGTATCTGTTTCTGGAAACAGGTCAGTGCTTAAGAGTTGACATTTCCTTTGAAAGAAATTTTCTTAATGTCATACCTTTTCCATTGTTACTGTTTACTAAGTTGTTCATCCTTTTATGTAGAGACAACAGAGAAACATCTCCTAGTCTTCCCAGCAATCATCAGCTTGTAATTGGTGCAGAATGGGAAACGGATGTTTCAAGAGAAGAGCCAGCTGCATATAGAAATTCACCTGAGTTACCTGTGGGAGCACATCAGCCGTCTGCACCAAGGGAACCACAAAGGAAACCTCTAGGACTCACCAAAGAAGCCCTCTCCCAGTTGCAACATGATGTTTTTTTGGAGCAACAAAAGCCTGTAACTCAACCAATGTCCAAAGCATCAACTGATTGCAGTATCTGTCTGGAGAGCTTTGTGGAAGGTAACAAGCTCATTAATTTACCTTGCGGACATAGATTTCATAGTTCATGCTTGAATCCATGGCTTCAAACTTGTGGAGAATGCCCGTACTGTCGTACTTGTATTATGTTCACTTCCTAGCTATGTTGCACGGAAAATGGCAGTAGTGAGCTTTGTATGGGGTAGGTGAGATTTGAACAGGGACGGTAGTATTTGAAGTGGGGACGTCTTTGGAGGGGCGTTCCCAAGTATTATATTCGGAACCTCCAATGAATCACTTGAATAATTTTCTTTGTTATTAGCGTAAAACAAATGCTTTTGCATATGTATAAGTAATCTCTTCACTTTGTTTATGAACTGTTTTTTAGGAACTATAATGTTTGCATTAAGGCTAAACAACCCACTTTGCTTATGAACTGTTTTTTAGGAACTAAAATGTTTGCATCAAGGCTAAACAACTATTGCTTATATTACTTAGATTGCTTTTGGTACCAAGTGGATTGGGATGAAATTAATGTACATATTATGCTCTTTTTTCCCCTTTAGCACACTCAAGTATTATTCCAGTATGGTTAAAAATGGTTTTGATGGTTAATTTAATAATTACTCCTTCAATCCTTATTATTGGCATTGTTTGCCACTAATTAATTAATTATGTTTGCTTGTTTAATTCCCATGTCTATTTTTGGCATTGTTTGCCAATAATTAATTTTGTTTTCTTGGTTGTTTAATTTATTTAACCCACTAACTTACTCCCTAATTTTGACCCTTTTCCACTCTCTCCCCTCTCCTCCTCTCCATTCTCCTTCTATAGTACCTTAATTCATTAACCCATTCTCTCTCCTCCCTTTCCCCTTAAACTTCCATAGTCCATGGAAGCACATATTTTGCTCTCCTCAAGAAACTTAAATTCTCTCCCCTCTGCCCTCCTTCCAAAACTCGAACCACCGTCACCCACCACCTACCTTTGCCTTAGTTTCTCTCCTACCCTCGACAAAACCTGCCTACCACTGCTGCCGAAACTTCTCTCTCCACTTAACAAATCCCAATTACCATCACTACCATTATAATTCGATCGTTGTCGTACCATCACTACGATCCCCGCCCACGAGTGGGTCTCCTATTTGACCCGCCCCATTGCATCCTTAGGCATTGTGGAGGAAGGGATGTGGTGATGGCGATTAATGAATGGGTGGTAGAGGAAGGTAGGTGATTGTGGTGGTGGCAGACTAGGGGTAGGTAGGTAGGTAGACTCGGGTTGGTAGGTGTAGTGGATAAAGGTAAGTGGTGGTAGCAATTGGTGGGTATGCTAGAGGAAGATAGGTGGTGGTGCTAATTAGTAGGTGGGTGAAGGGACGTGGTGGTGATTAGGGACATCAGTGGGGCAGGTCAAGTAGGATCCCCGCCCCGGGGGCGAGGATGGCTCCTGGTTTGGCGGGTGGTGGGGCGAGAATGAGGATAAAAACCATACTCGCCAGTGGTGATGGAGCGGGGGTGGATTTTAGGTTGTACTCGTCCCACCCCACTTCGTACTAACCCCATACCCACATCTATGTACAGAGTATTTAGAAAACTAAAATTGTATACATCTATATTATTGTATATTATAAAGAATTATGAAAATAAGGTAAAAAAAATATAATACATTGTAATAAACTTATATTTTTTTAAAAAAATGTACATTAACATTTTTTTTTAATTATTGTAATCTATATAACGTAGTATTGTTGTTTTTGGTATGGGAATTAGGTAGGGATGGATATCCAAGTGGGTGGTGGGGCATGGATGGTTTTGAAATGGTACTTGTTACTGCGGGGATAGGGATGAATCTTAGACATGCGACAGGGATGGGGATGAGAATGTTAGGCGGGAATTGGAATGGGAAATCCAACATTTGCCTACATTGTAACATCCCTAGTGGTTATGGTCTTGTGCTTGTTACTTCGGTGTGTTGGTAAGTGGTCACTATTTGGGTTGGTGGTGGGGACTATTGGGGGGAGAGGGTTTATGGGTGGAGAGAGAAGATCAATAAGTGTAATTGTTGTGGACAAAAGTATTAAAGACAAGGCCTGACTTCTTGCTTTTCCTTCAACTAAGCTTAATAAAGCAAATTTTGGTTATGGAAAAAAAAAGGGGACGGATGGAGTAGTAATTACGATTTATGAGTTTTTATCCACTTTATTCTCTTCACCTTGATGTGCGATAGTTCAATAGATACGCATTGTTGTAAAGAAGAATGAAAAAAAAAAAAAAGAATTCTGCAAGTGAGAGATACCGTAGTTGGTTAAAGCTTCCTTTTCACTTCAGAGGATTTTGGAATCGATCTTTCATCACACATCCATATGGCTCTCTAAATATCGAAAAAATTAAAATCACATAGTTACTAATACCTTCATTTTCTTAAATGCAATTCAATGTATTTGAAGTTGCAGAAGTAATTATCTTTACTATTAAAGTTGATGTGATTTATTTTTTTTTTTTATTTTTTTTTTAGAAAATACAAGTTTATCAATATATCATCATGATAAACAAAAAAAATATTTATCTAGTGATATTTCTATTAATAAGCCAACTACTTTATTAAATGCAGATCTCACAAGTCACAAATTTTAATTTATTTACGAAAATGTCATGTTGATAGAGTGTTTATGTTGATTTTATTTACCGAAATGCCACTAAATAAACGATTTTTGTTTATCATGAAGATTAAGTGAAGCTTTCTCGTTTTTTCTATGTTAAATAATCTTCTGTTACTCACCAAATCCACTATTTTCTATTATAATACCTTTTAAATGAATTAATCATCTGTTCACCTTATTTTTATTTATTTCAGGCTTAATAAGTTCAGAAAAATAAGTTTTAATCAGGGTTGCTCAAGTTCAAATAACAACTAAAATAAGTTTTAATAAGATCTTATAAGTAAAAATCAAGTGAATAGAATACACTTTAAGTACATTCATTTTCCTAATTTTACTTCCTTTGTTCAATTTTGGTTGACATGTTTTAACTTATGACACTAAGCACAAACTCTGTTTTTGGCTGAATTTTGTGATCTATAGTTATTATAAAATGTATGGAGTAGTCATTTAAACTTGTAAGAATCACCTAAATTTATATTTGGGAGGGAATAATTGTTAAAAATAAGATGATCTTTACCCAAAATCTATAAATTAAGACGTTTGGATTATCCTAAAACAATTGAAATATAGAAATTTATAACAAACCCGGCAGCTATTACAAAATCATGAGCCAAATCTCTTTATAAAGATGCATTAGCTAATGGAATCATTTTTATAGCCTTTTTTTTTTTTTTTTAAAGAAACCCTCACTAAGACAATTACACCATATTTAATTAAGAAGTGGTCATCTATGGCACGATCTGGCCCAGCCTAAAAAAGAGTGGATTTGGGTAAGGCTAAAAACACATTTTTAGTTCAAAAATTAAGTGCGGCTCAACAAAGCCTAAAAACAGCTATGGCCCATTAAGCTCTACACTATTTTGCGACTTCGACACAAGATTTTTTGCATAGGTCCGGCCTAGCCCATTTTTTAACCTCGACCCTTCTAAGGGATTTCCAAAGCCAAACCAATTCACTATAATAGGGTAAACACACAAATTACAACCTAGTATAATGAGACCTTTATTCACAAGTTCCGCTGAACTTGCTACACAGTAGGACCTTATCCTACCCAACCTAAGTCCCTAACTTAGATTCACTCGTACTCCCCGAGCACTACACACTCACCTTCAACCTAGAAGCCTACAACACTGTATGCAAAGATAAATTACACACACACCCAAGAACCTAACCAATACAAAATATAGACCCTTAGTATATTAGAGGCAAGCTACGCATGAAACCCGAAACTAATATGACAAGGTTATGGACTTGGCAAACTTACACAATTAAGCACACTTTAATTTCTTCACGCATAAACTCACAGAAAAATAATGAAGTGGGATTTCTACAATTTATACAAGACTTGCTTGTATATAAAGTAGGGTTTTCAAAAGATAAATATGTTAAATTACCAAAATCCCAAAACACGGTTTTTAAGTAAATCTATTTTAAAGAAAATCTTGTAGAAAACTTATCAAAGTTAAATTATCAAAAATAATAATATCTTTTTGATAATAAGTTTTTAAGAAGTAAATCATTTAGAAAATCTTTTCTTATAAACTTATATTTTAAAACTTTTTTTATGAAGCTTGCCAAGCTCTTTTGTCACGTTTCTATTAAGTTTCATGCGTAACTGTAGACACCCATTTGTGTCTCCCCAAAACCAAACCCAGTGATGAGTACCTTTCACGTCGAATCATAATCGAATGAAGCGAAAGTGTGGAAAGTCTAGTGTTGCGGATAGTTTTTATTTCTTTTCTCTTCTCTCTGTTTTTGAAAACTTATTTTAAGAAAACAGCCAATCCTGTTTGGTTGGTCCATGATATGGGTCCAATAATAGTGTAACACCCTAGAAATTCCTTTATTTTAAAATACCTGTTTTGCCCTGTATAAAACTTTGAATAGGAATATCTAAGACATTACCGCCACCGTGAAAACGGTTAAGGCAAATATCAAAGATACACAGCGGAAGACTAATTTTAAAAACCTTTCCAAAACAAACCAACTTGAAAAGCTAACTAAACGAAAGTAAAGTTAAAACCAAAATGAGCGAAGTAAAATGAAAATCAACCTACAACTTGGAACCATTAAAGGCCCTTATTAAAAACCAAACCAAATCCAAACTTGATGTTAGCTTCACATATAAATATTAGCATAAATAATTAAAGTAGAAACACATTGTAACTAATATAAACTAGCATGATTCGCTCTTCACTCGTGCCCCATCATGAATATGCCTCAATACCTGAAAAGCTTATCTCTACTTGTCTCCACTACTCTCCATTAAAAATGGGTCATCATAGGGCCAAGATAATGACATGGCCAAAACACACAAACACACACAATCAGCAAAGCTGAGTACATAAGCGTAATTAAACACACTAACATGCTTTCACCTATTAACACACACTTACCTCATTGCACCTGTTCACAAGCACACACATCAATCAACAAGACACAATGACTAGACACTAATTAATTCATTTTGCATTGATTACGTATCGAACGGGTTTCCACCTATTAACCTCCCCCAAATAAATTTGAGGTTAACTGGCACGGGAGCTAACCGTGCCAGCGACAAAACCACACAAAGGTGGCGGAATTCTTGCGCATAATAATAAATAATAAAAAAAGGAATATACAGCGTCCTGTACTCCATTGGAAGTTATGGTTAAATATAAAACCCCATAACCCCCCCATTGTTCATACTCAAGGTATCTACGTTCCAATAGTTTTGGTGCGTAATCTCTTTCACTTTACGTTATTTACATATTATTAGACTTGGTGATGACTCTCAAAGAATAATAAGTCAATCAACAATAATTATACAATCAAACAAACATACCAATTTAATTCTTGAATAATTAGTGACCACATATTATTTATTGTTGAACCCTTTTTAATTCTACCTCAGTGTCAAAGACACCTTAAACGCATAATGCGCCAAAAATCCTATCCCTCGGTGTTAAAAACACCTTAAGTGCACAAAGGCACCAACATACAATTTATTCCTTGTGTACATAGACACTTATATAGCTCCTTCCTCATGCTTAAAGCATCAATAAAAATTATTTGAACCATAATAAAATTCCTTTTCAATATTCTAAACATAATTAAACATGTAGTTTAATTAATCACGCCTTCTAACATGCTATAAATAAAAATGTGGTTCAAACACAACATGCCCAAAATATAATTTTCCAAATCCATAACCATCACAAATAATTTATGCTTCACAATTCAATCACAAACACCATAAATTCTCAATTCCATACATAAATCTTAGCATGATACTACTTGTAATTGATTGAAATCAAACCTAACATGATTCTACATCATCAAAATATGCTAAGTACGCGTAAGTACCTCAAATAAGCCCTTAAAGTAGCCGATTACACTACAACAATTCCCGAACCAAGTCTCCTACATAAAGGGACAATAATACTATATTAATTACCCTTGTATACACAATTTTCAGCAACTTAAACTCACTTTAAATAACTTATAATAATCTGAAAATTATTTAAAAACCCCTAATTAAACTCCTTTTTATTGGATAATCACACCCTTTTATTAAAAATCACAATTATACTACTTTAAATAAAATTCCAACATTTTAAACTAATCAAAAATCCTTTAAAACTTCATCAAAATACATCTTTATACTTAAATTATCCATAGAAACATTAAATTATCTCTTACCCCTTTTAAACTCAAAGATAAAATTTAAAGCATAAAAAAAAACTTCGTTAAAAATCAAAAACTGCTCGAAAATCGTATTTAGAGGCTGAATTTGGCCACGAGAGGGTGGTTCTCACTACCAATGGTAGTGAGTCTTTCTTAAAACATTGTTTCCACTCGAAAAACACTACTTGTTTTTCAAAATCGGAGGAGTTTAGAACCTGATCGGGATTAAAACGGGATTAATATTAACGAACGGAAATCTAATAATTAAAACATGAATTTACGTGTTCAAAATAATCTGGAATTAATTTAAACTAATAAGTAGTTATAATCACCAAAATTTCAAAACAGCATTACTATAAAAGCCCTAAATCAATTGTTCATAAAAACCCTAAAAATCAAGTCTTGAATGAATTAAAAAACCCTAACTTTATAATTTATTAAATCTGAAAATAATGTCAATAATAAAAATCTGAAATTATAGTTTTAAATCATTATAACATGTTTTTTTATACTAAATAAACACATTTAGAACTATTAAAATAAAAAACCCACATATATAATTATAACCCACCATTAAAATAGAAGAGGAGAGAGAAAGCAAGAAGTGGAGGATGGAACTCCGGCTGGGCGCGCGGCAGCCACGTCGCCGGCGGTGGTCGACGGAGCCCGACAGGTGGTGGTCGGTGTGATGATGTGGCAGCAACAAGGCTGAAATTTGGGTGGGTTTATGTCACCCAAAACCCACGTAAATGCAAGAAGAAAAAGAAAGAATAAGAAAAGGAAAAAGGAAAAGAAGAAAGAAAGAATAAAAATAAAATAGCTTACCTTGACCATTTGACCTTTTTGGATGGTAAAATTTTGGGGATAAGTAGAGTATTTATAGTGTAGAGTAGATTAGGGTAGGTTTGGGCTTCATACAAATAATGGACTTAAATGATGAAGTAGGTGGCCCAAAAGTAAAAATAGGATGATTGGGTTCATAATAAAGATGGGCTACGTTTGGATTAAATACTTATTGACCCAAATATAAATACTTGCTTTATCTATAATTCAATACTTAAAATAGTTTGACCCAAAATATATTTTATAATTAAATAAATAATTTATAAAATACATTAAAAATACGGGGTATTACAAGTAGTGTAGTTGGATGGGGCTTGCAAAGCCTTTCCAACGATATATTATAAGCCCAATTCCGATGAATATTGAGGAAGTTATGGCCAATTTACTAAACTGGGCCCGGTTTGAGCTTTATATACGGCCCAATGATCTAGAGGAGGGCCTAATATGATTTATCATTCCTAATGCAATTAGGAATGGTTTTAGTCTTCTAGAATCTTCTAGAAGGTTCTTTTCATTCCTAATTCAATTAGCATTGATAAATTGACTTTTGTTGACTTTTCTGAGTTTTAATCAAAATCAAACAGCATTTTCGAGGAAACTATATGATTTTATCCTCCAGTACGGCAAACTTATCTGATTTTCGAAAATGCATTAAAATTAGGCTTGGCGCCTGACCCCAGGCTTCGGCGCCTGGAACCAGGCCTGGCGCCTGGCGCTAGTGTTGGTGCCTGGCGCCAGTTAGCCAGGGTTTGCGCCAACTCTGTTTTTTGTGCGTCAGACTCTATTTTGTTTATTTTATCTTTTTGGCTGATTTTCTCTATAAATATCGTATTAAAAACTCCGTTTTCATTCACCAATTCTCACGATCATTCATCAACAACCAATTCTCACGATCATTCATTGACAATCAGTTTTCTAATTCTCTTATCTCTTTCCCTTAATCCTTACCTTGCTTTTTCATACAAAATTCCGCATTCACAAGATCTAGAAACACCTAGCCATATTCGAAGTTGCCTTCGCCCTAGACGTGAAAGGTTTTAATTTCTGAGGGTTTGGTCCCAAATCTCTATTTCAATTATTTAATTTAATTGTTTGTTTATTATTTTCCTTGAAGTTACTAACGTGTGCATTTTGTTATTAGAAAGAGGTACGAGGCATCAAAGTAAGTACTTTAATGGTTTTTATTGATGTTATGATGTAGAAATCATGTTTATATTGTTATTATGATATTCCTAGTATCATGTTTAGGGAAAAGGTTATAATATCAAATATGCTTATTATGATTCCTGCGGTGCTTTCTATTCTCTTCCTAACATTTATGATTGTTAGTATCATGTTAGGGTTAAAGATTTAATTTTTATTGCTTAGTGACATGCTAGGGTTTGTTATTAATCTTGTTAGTATCATGCCTAGGACCTCGCTATTTTTATTATGTTTTAATATGAACATGAATATGATTATGATTATAATTGTTATAATTCATGATGATTATGAATATTATTATTATTATTATTATTATTATTATTATTATTTTGGTGATGATTATTTTATTTATGATTATTATTATGACTATTATAATTTTATTATTATGATTATTGTGTTGCTTGATATATTTATTATTTATTGCTTGATCACGCCTTTTATTGCATGTTTAAAGGGAATTTGTACTTGTAATCACGCTTATATAAGATAATTAATAATCTTGTTTAGGGTTAATGTGATTATAATTTCAAGTGATCGCCAATAATAGATTTGTTTGTGCATTAATATTCAACCAACATAGATAAACAGGTTTAGGGTTAATCCTAATGATTGCATGTTAATCAGAAAGCGCACATGAATACGATCAGAATAAAGTAGAGGCCTATTATTAGGGCAGGTTCAATCTCTTTTAGGTTGGATTTGTACCTTCATCCCCGAACCCTTATTTGGTTCTAGACCTTATGGAGTTGACGATCTCTTGGATCGTTAAGGGGTGTAACCTTCATCCTATGAACGGTTTACAAGTTCCTTAAAAACTTGTTGGCGACTCTTTTGCTCTATCTTCTTCCCTTTTGGACGCCACCGTACTTTAGTGTATGATCACAGTGGGGTTCAAGCTAGTGGGATTAAAGATTGAAATTATTCCCTACAGTAACCCTAGCAATCATATTTATAGCAAATCTAAAAGATAAAAACTTAACAATACTAATTTGCCTCACCAATATTCTGTAAACTAGGATGCTTGGGCTTCACGCAGTCCAGGACTAAGTTCCTGCTGTCACTTGCAATCTAGTTCTGAAATTGAATTTTGCAGGCCAAGTTCCAATAGAACTTGATGTCTTTAACGCAGACCAAGTCAACACTTTAACTTGCTGTTTTCGAGTTTCTGTTAGGGAACTCAGATAGTTCTTGTTAGAGAGCTCTTCTTCTATCTTGTTTAACCTTTCCTTAGAATCTCTCCATGTCTTCTTAGATTAGGCTACTCTTCCACTTCCAAAGTCTACTTCACCTGTTCTAATTACAACACTTAAAAAAACCTTTATTATTTGAAGTTTGCTGAGTTTAAGTTCATCATCATCAAAACCTTTAAGCTTCAACAATTCCCCCTTTTTGATGATGACAAACTTTAGCAAACTTCTAAGGAAAGTTAAATAATATAGAAGGGCATATTTTTGTATTTTTAATTTATTGACATAAAACAAAACACAAGAAAAAAAAATTAAAACTTAAACAAAATAAACATAAGAAAATAAACAAAACACAAACAAAACAAAAAAAAAAAAAAAAAACAGAAATTTTAAGCTAAACTAAAACACAGCAGCATCATAGAAACTTCTGATACTTTATCAACTGGAACCCAGAACAACTTCAGCCTTAAAGTTTGCTTATTCTTTCCTCCTTTTGGCATTATCAAAAAGTTATGCACTTCAAGTTATTAAGCATCCAGCCACATCCCCACAAGCAATTCATCGAGTGTGGGAAACTGAAGACAACAATACTAAATCCCTTTTAATTAGTTCCACTTTCCTACACATGTTTTCATAACATACAAAACACACATGTATAGGCTAAAGTTCCAAAAATTCAATAAAAACCAAAATAAAATCCTACTTACTTTGATTACAAACCCAAAATATTGTCAAATTTTCACAAAACAGAATTGAAAATGTTCATGACTAAAACAACAAGGATGAAAAGAAAGAGGGCTAAAATAGTCTAGGGCTTGTATATGCTGAGGCTAAGGAGTGCTTGGCTGAGGTAGGTTGGATAAACTTTTGAGGAACTCCAAGATCTTCTTGTTGTCCTCTTTCTGAAGCTCAATGCTAGCTTATAGTCTGTCTTCCAGGTTCTCAATTGTCTTCTTGAACTCCACATTCTGCTCCCTAAGACTCTTCTCTAGACCTTGTACCGTCCTCTCAAGCTTCTGAATTTTCCCTGAAGCCTCCTTGACTTTCTTTTTAGCAATTTCAACCATGTCAGAAAGTTCAGATACATGCCCCTCAGGGAAATTTTCATCAGCATCCAGCTACAGGGGTTTCTCTATGCTTGTTTGAGGTAAAGAACTTTCTGACAGCCTCCAACTTTTTCTCAAAGGTTCCCTCCTGAAGCAGCCCTTTCTTTCTTCTTTCCACTGGTAGTGGATTTCTTCCCATTCACCACTTCAAGACTAATACCTAGCAGAGTTTCTTCACTGATGACATTTTCTGGTTTTTCTGATAATCTTCCATAGTTTCCTTTTAGAATCACCCCAAGTGACTCAAACACAGTTGATAGAATGGCTCCATAGCCTACCTTGTTCTTGCCTGAAACACAGTGGACTAGGTGTTGATACATTAGGGAGGGAAAGTTCACTTTCATTTTTCTGGATAGCCAGAATATGATGGTCATATCCATCAAACAAGCCTCACTCTTTTTTTGGGTTCTAGGCAATATAGTTTTCTTAACCAGGCCAAATTAAACAACAACTTGTTCATGGGGCTTAGGTCATTCAGACTTGTGATCGTTTTGGGAGTTTTCTGAAGAGCTAAGGGAAGTAATGATGACCATGATTTTGAAATTAAGGGTTTTAGAGAGGCTTTAAAAGTTTTTCACAATGAGTAAATTTTTCGAATTGACGGTGATGATGTAAGGTGGTTGAAATCGCCTATTATATTAATTGAAGCGGTGTGAGGGAAATTAAAGGTTTTGTGTAAAGCTGTCAAAAGCTGACCCGACCCGAAATACCGACCCTAACCCGACCCTAACCCTAACCCGTCTGAACCCGAAAAAAATGGTGACCTGAACCCGACCTGAAACCAACCCTAGACCCGAGTTGACCCAAGTATTTGAGACCCGAACCCGACCATGACCCGACCAGAGAGGACCCGACCCGAATGTGACCCGTAAATTATTGACCTGAACCGAACCCGACTCGAACTCGAGAATGACCCAAACCCGATTTAACCCGTCAAAACCCGAATTCAACCCGACCTGTTACTAACCCGACCCGAGGTCAACCCGACCCGTTCCTAACCCGACTCGAATTTAAACCCGACCTGTTACAAACCCGACCCGAAATCAACCCGACTTGTTATTGACACGACCCAAATTCAACCCGACTTCTTATTGACCTTATTGACCTGACCCGAATTTAAACTCGACCTATTACTAACCCGAAGTTTAGGATTTAGGAGTTTTTAGGATAAAAAGAGTACTCCGTATTGACTATTGAGTTTCAGGATTTTTTTCAATTTATTAACATGGATTCCAATTATAAAACAAAAGTGGCCTTTCTCATCTTACTTGTCTTATCTCTTACATAATCCCCGTCAAAGAAAAACTGAACTGGACAACAACCAAAAAAAAAAAACAAACAAAAAAAAAATGACTGAATCTTAGTATATTAAGGAAGGTTGCACTCCAATGGCGAGATTGACGAAATTTTCCACCATGAAATCTCTAATGTGATTGATTTTATTTTTCCTAATTATCTTCAACTTCCTATATGAGCAATGAGCTATATGAGGACATGAGGTGATAGAGTATTAGAGTAGAGTTGTGACTCTATGAGCTGTCAATGTTTTTTAAACGTATTTGAGGCAATATGAGGTGAGTGAGGTGAGTGAGGTGAATCGGTGATAGTGATTTTGTCTAATTAAATCAGCCAAATGTTTTTTTTTTTTTTTTCTAAATTTATCTTATAAATAATTTTTTTTTTTGAATAGCAAAAACATTTCATTAATTAAAAGCCATACGACATCTACAATAGAGATTCGACGTTAACAAATACATAAGATTATAACCCGTAAATAAACTTCAAAATAAACTTCCATATAACTACTTATATATTTTTTTTTCAAATTTTAGTATTCACTTGTTTATTTTAATATTTTTTAAATGTTTTAAATTATGCAATTTGATTTGGAGCTTTAAATTTTTTTTTTTAAAAAATATATTGACTTGAACCGAACCCGACTCGAACCCAAGAATGACTCGACTTGAAAATGACCCGACTTGATTATAACCCGCAAATTATTGACTTGAATCGAACCCGACTCGAACCCGATAATGACCCGACCTGATTATAACCCGTAAATAATTGACTTGAACCGAACCCGACTCGAACCCGATCGAACAGGACCCTAACTCGTTTAAACCCGTAAAAACCCGAATGTAACCCAACCTGTTTTTCACCCGACCCGAATATAACCCGACCTTTTATTGACCCGACCTAAACCCGACCCAAACCCGATAAGATGTATGACCCGACGTGACCAGAATCAAGCATGACCCAACCCGAACCCGACCCGCATAGGTCCCGACATTAACCCGTACTGACCCGACCCGAGATGACCCGACCCATACTAACCCGACTCAAATCCGACCCACTTACCCGAATTGACAGCTCTAGTTTTGTGCCGTTTGGTCATTAATTGAACATGTTTATTTCAATATTTAAACAGGATTTTTACCAAAATTCTTTTATTTCCAAATTCAATTAATTTCCAAAGAAATTTAATCACCAAAAATAAAAACACGTATTTGGAACACGCTTTCTACACATATGCAATGTTATTTCACCAAATGCCACTAAGTACTTAAAAAATTCACCAAATGCCATCAACTCATCAAGGTTTTCGAAATTCACCAAATGCCATCGAGCTTTTTAAAAATTCACCAAATGCCATTAATGACTAACGGTTGTTAACTCCGTTAGTCATTAAGATTAAATCTTGACACGTGTCATTATATGATTGGTTCATTTTAATTATTTATTTTAATTAATAAAAATAATATTTTTTTTCTTCATTTTCGTGGCAAAAATTGCTCGGGTATAGTTTTGGGGGTCATTTTGATTCTTTATGGATACAAATTAAGCTCGAAATTGACAAAAAAATAACGTAAATTCTCTGTTTTTTTGTGTTGAAAAATATCTCGATTAGCGTGTCATTTTTTAACCATCAAAATTGACTGGGCAAGGTTTCGGGGGTCATTTTGGCCCTTTATGTTAACAAATTAAGCTCATAATTGAGAAAAATAACGTAAATGCTCCGTTTTGTGTGTTGAAAAATATTTCGATTAGCGTGTCGTTATTTTTTAACCATCAAAATTGATCGGGTAAGGTTTGGGGGTCATTTTGATCCTTTATGAGAACAAAATAAGCTCGGAATTGACTAAAAAATAACATATATGCCTCGTTTTGTATGTCGATATCGTAGTTTTATTTTATTCATTAAAATAAATAATTATTGTGTATTAATTTTAAAAAGTAATGGCATTTGGTGAACTAATTTTCCAAAATAATGGCATTTGGTGAAATAAGAATTGCATTAACGGAAAACTAACATCCATATGCTATTAGTGGTATGAGGTGTCATTGTATTGTTTGTCAGTGGCATTCGGTGAATTTTGAAAACTTTGATGGCATTTGGTGAATTTCGTAAGTACTCAGTGGCATTTGGTGAAATAGCCGTATTACTATTTACACACGCAATATAGTGTTTGTGAACTAACCTTTAGGAATTAACCAACGCTGACACTTCCCTATGTTTAGCACACCGTAATTGTGCTAGACGCTCTCTTTGCTCTTTTTACATTATTTCTGATTTTGCCATATCTTGGAACTTCAGAAGCAGTCAAACAGCTTGATCATCCCAATTTCCAATCTCAATTTCTCAAATCTTTCTCTGTTCAAGGGCTTTGTTAGAATATCTGCAATTTGATTTTCGATAGGACAAAATTCAACTTATATACTATACCCTTGCTCCACATTATCTTTTATAAAGTGATGCCTAATGTGGATATGTTTGACCTTTTAATGTTGAATTGGATCTTTAGAAATAAAAATAGCACTAGTATTATCAAAATAAATAGGAACACATTCAAACAAAATACCAAGAAATCTAACCTGTTGCTTTATCCATAACATTTGAGAACAACAAGCTGCTGCAGCTACATATTCAGCTTCAGCTGTAGACAAAGAAATTGTGTTTTGCTTCTTAGAACCCCAAGAAACCAAACAAGGTCCTAGAAATTGTGCCATACCTGAGGGGCTTTTTCTATTAACCAAATCACCTGCATAGTCAACGTCAGTAAATCCATTTAAATCAAATAAATCACTTCTAGGATAGAAAAGACCCAAACCATCAATTACTTTTAAGTAACGAAGGATTTTGAGATTCCTTTGTATTATCGTGGAACTTGGCACATAAACCTACACTAAAAAGATATGTCAGGTCTACTAGCTGTCAAGTAAAGTAGAGATCCAATCATACCTCGATACATAGTTTGGTCTATGAAAGGTTTAGATGGATCTTCATCCAATCTAGTAGCTATACCCATAGGAGTTTTATTTTGTTTTGCATTATCAACCTTGTATTTCTTGAACAGTTCCTTAATCAACTTCTGTTGATGGATCATAATGCCTTCCTCAGTTTGCTTAATTTGCAAACCAAGAAAGAAGTTTAGCACTCCCATCAAGCTCATCTCAAATTCCCCACTCATAAGGTCAGCAAAGTACTTACACAAAGATTCATTAGTTGCACCAAAAATTATATCATCAACATACATTTGTACAACTAAAATATCAGTTCTATTTGATTTTAAAAACAATGTTTTATCAATTTTCCCACATTTAAAACCATTTTCCAAAAGGAACTTAGATAGTCTTTCATACCATGCTCTGGGAGCTTGCTTAAGTCCATAAAGGGCTTTGTCAAGCTTGTAAACATGGTTTGGAAACTCTGGATTTTCAAATCTAGGAGGTTGTTCCACATAGACGTCTTCTTTCAATAAATCATTTAGAAATGCACATTTTAAGTCCATTTGGTACCTAAATTCTATATAAGCAAAAAAAACAATAAGTAAGCGAATAACCTCTAACTTGGCTACTGAAGCAAATGTTTCTTTATAGTCTATTCCTTCCTGTTGATTGAAATCTTGTACAACCAATCTTGTTTTGTTCTTGACAATAATACCATGTTCATCTAGTTTGTTCCTAAATACCCATTTCAATCCAAATTTTCTTTTAATCACTTGGTCAAGATTCCAGATGCCAAACTTTATTTCTTTCAAATTCATTTAGCTCAGCTTGCATAGAATTAATCTAGTCAGCGTTAGTTAAAGCTTCAACATAGTTCTTAGGTTCCATGGAGGAAAGGAATGCATTAAATGCACAAAATTTCCTAAGATGAGATATGTTTTGAGTTCCTTTAGTGATATCGCTCATGATTGCATCAACTGTATGTGATTTCTGATGCTTCCAGGACTTTGGTGCAAAGTCCTTGATTGGATACAACCTTTCTTGATTATTGTTGACTGACACTTCTTTTGGAACTTCATCTTGTGATTCAGCTTGAACTTCTTCTGGAACTTTTGGTTGCTCTTGAACTTGATTTTGAGCTGAGTTCCTTGTGCATTATTTGTTGTTTGCTCACCATTTGCTTCAGTGTTCTGCTCACCCTTATTTTCTAAATGCTGCTTCTCTGATGATGGTGATTCTTCATCTTGATCATTCTTCCTTACAAATCCTATTTCGAAATCATCATCATCGTCTTGTACATTAGTCAAATGATCAGTTTCATAAAAAAATACATGTACAAACTTCTCATAGGGAGTCTTGTTGGTGATGGCTTTGACTGATACTCTATTTAGGATGTAACAAGCTGTATTCACTGCTTCTGCCTAGAAGTTCATAGTCAGACCACTTGAGATCAGCATTGTCTTGGCCATGTCCTCAAGGCTTCTGTTCTTGCGTTCAACTACTCCATTTTGTTGTGATCCATTCCATGTTTTGTGTAGAATTCATCAAATTTGAAGTTTTAAAATTCTGTTCCATGATCTGACCTTAGATGCACCAAGGGATTACATGTTATTCTCTGTTCTTTCTTCACAAAAGCAACAAACCCATCAAACGTGTCATCTTTGCTAACAAGAAAGAACACCCAAGTGAACCTTGAGTAATCATCAACAATAACCATTACATATCTCTTACCACTTCTACTTTAGATTCTCATTGGACCACAAAGATCCATATGAACAAGTTCTAAAGGTCTATTGGTGCTTACCATTTTCTTTGACTTGAAAGAAACTCAAATCTGTTTACCTCTGACACATGCATGACATACTTTATCATATAGGAACTTAATACAAGGGAGCCCTTCTACTAATTCCTTGGATCAAGGTAAAACTTGCATGACCAAATCTTTTATGCCACAGAAGAGGATCATCCTCAATAACACTAAGACATGTCAAACTGCTATTAGGAACCACATTAAGATCCACAGTATATGTGTTTCCTTTACGAGTTCCTTCTAATATAATGTTCCCAATGTCATTGTGGATTATTTGGCATTTATTAGAAGTAAAGCTAACAGAGTTACCTTTGTCACAAAACTGTGAAATACATAACAAATTGTGTTTGAGACCCTCTACTAAAAATACATTATCAATAGCATGGGAACTTGACCTTCCTACCTTTCCAATAGCAATTATACCACCTTTCATATTATCACCAAAGGTTACATTTCCACCATAGTAGATATCCAGTGAGGGAAATCTAGATTTATCTCCAGTCATGTGCTTACACTAGTAGAAAAACGCAAATGCCCACCGGTTCAAAACCCCTTTGTGCCACCGGTTTTGAACCGCTGGGCATTTGAAGAGTGGAAAACTGAAAAGCCACTGGTTCTAAACTGGTGGCAAAAACAAGGATTGCCACCGGTTAACCGATGGAAATATAGCTCCGCGCTTTTTTTTGGTATTAATTAGTTTTGCCACCGGTTAACCGGTGGCAATAGCATGTATATATAATTTATTTTTGTCTTTTTCAAAATGAAATATAATAGAACAATTAAATAAAAAAAAATAAACATCAAAATATAAATCGAACAATAATCGAACAATTTTACAACATATAATAAAAAAAAATTTACAATATAAATCAATATAATCGAAAAATTACAACATAGAAATAAAAAAAATTACAATATAAATAAATACGACTATTTCACCAAATGCCACATGAGTACTTACAAAATTCACCAAATGCCATCAAAGTTTTCAAAATTCACCGAATGCCACTGACAAACAATACAATAACACCTCGTGCCACTAATAGCATATGGATGTTAGTTTTCCGTTAATGCAATTCTTATTTCACCAAATGCCATTATTTTGGAAAATTAGTTCACCAAATGCCATTATTTTTTAAAATTAATACACAATAATTATTTATTTTAATGAATAAAATAATACTTTTTCGTGACGAATATTGTTCGGGTAAGGTTTTGGCGGTCATTTTAACCCTTTATGGGTACAAATTAAACTCGAAATTGGCAAAACAAACGTAAATACCCCGTTTCGCATTTTTTTCCGAAAAAAAATATTACGATATCGACATACAAAACGAGGCATATATGTTATTTTTTAGTCAATTCCGAGCTTAATTTGTTCTCATAAAGGATCAAAATGACCCCCAAACCTTACCCGATCAATTTTGATGGTTAAAAAATAACGACACGCTAATCGAAATATTTTTCAACACACAAAACGGAGCATTTACGTTTTTGTTTTTTTTTCAATTATGAGCTTAATTTGTTAACATAAAGGGCCAAAATGACCCCCAAAACCTTACCCAGTCAATTTTGATGGTTAAAAAATGACATGCTAATCGAGATATTTTTCAACACAAAAAAACAGAGAATTTACGTTTTTTTTTTTGTCAATTTCAAGCTTAATTTGTATTCATAAAGAATCAAAATGACCCCCAAAACTATACCCGAGCAATTTTTGCCAAGAAAATGAAGAAAAAAAATATTATTTTTATTAATTAAAATAAATAATTAAAATGAACCAATCATATAATGACACGTGTCAAGATTTAATCTTAATGACTAACGGAGTTAACGACCGTTAGTCATTAATAGCATTTGGTGAATTTTTAAAAAGCACGATGGCATTTGGTGAATTTTGAAAACCTTGATGGCATTTGGTGAATTTTTTAAGTACTCAGTGGCATTTGGTGAAATAACCGTTATTTCACAAAATGCCATTGAGTACTTACAAAATTCTCCAAATGCCATCAAATTTTTCAAAATTTACCAAATGCCACTGACTAACAATACAATGACACCTCGTGCCACTAACAGCATGTGGACGTTAGTTTTCCGTTAATGCAATTCTTATTTCACCAAATGCCATTATTTTGGAAATTTATTTCACCAAATGTTATTACTTTTTAAAATTAGTACACAATAATAATTTATTTTAATGAATAAAAATAATATGTTTTTCGATTTTCGTGATGAAAATTGTTCGGGTAAGGTTTTGGGGGTCATTTTGACCCTTTATGGATACAAATTAAACTCGAAATTGGTAAAAAAAACGTAAATACCCCGTTTCGCATTTTTTTCGAAAAAATACGATATCGACATACAAAACGGGGTATATATGTTATTTTCTTAGTCAATTCCGAGCTTAATTTGTTACCATAAAGGATCAAAATGACCCCAAAACCTTACTCGATCAATTTTGATGGTTAAAAAATAACGACACGCTAATAGAAATATTTTTCAACAAACAAAACGGAGCATTTATGTTATTTTTTTAGTCAATTTAGAGCTTAATTTGTACTCATAAAGGGTCAAAATGACCCTGAAAACCTTACCTGATCAATTTTGATGGTTAAAAAATAACGACACGCTAATCGAAATATTTTTCAACACACAAAACAGAGCCTTTACGTTATTTTTTTTCAATTCCGAGCTTAATTTGTTTCCATATAGGATCAAAATGACCCCCAAAACTATACCCGAGCAATTTTTCCCATGAAAATGAAAAAAATAATATCTTTTTTATTAATTAAAATAAATAATTAAAATGAACCAATCATATTATGACATGTGTCAAGATTTAATCTTAATGACTAGCGAAATTAACGGCTGTTAGTCATTAATGACATTTGGTGAATTTTTTAAAAGCTCGATGGCATTTGGTGAATTTTTTAAGTACTCAGTGGCATTTGATGAAATAACCGGAAAAAAAATTACAACATCTAAATCAATATTCCTGCATCTTGATTTTTTGATTTAAGATCTAAATCAATATACCTGCATCAATTAAAAAAAATCGATTAAAATATATAAGCTGCGGAAAAAAAAAAACAAAAACTCAGACACATTATGCATGTACCCATAAATCGATTGAAATCATTAAAAAAACCTAGAAAAAAAGCATGTAACCATAATTAAATTCGAATTAAACCCAGAAAATTCGATTTAAAAAACCCAGAAAAATTCAATTTTAAAACCCAGAAAAATTCGATTTAAAAACCAAGAAGAAATTGATTAGAAAAATTCGATTTAAAGCCTAAAAAAACCAAAAAGAAATCGAATAAAATCGATTAAAATCAAATAAAAATCGAATTAAAATCGATTTTAAAACTCAGAAAATTCGATTTATAAAACCCAGAAAAATTCGATTTAAAAACCTTGAAAATTTTGATTTTAAAACACAGAAGAAATCGAATTAAAATCAAATAAAAATCTAATTAAAATCGATTAAAATCAAATAAAAATCTATTAAAATCAAACCCTAACCTTGATTAAAGTTGGTGTTGCTCATCCATGTGTTTGTGGTGTTATTGTTGCGGTGGTGGTCTTGGTGGTGGTGGAAAAATTGGTGTTGCTCATGCATGTCTTCGTGGTGTTATTGTTGCTGCGAACGTCTTGGTGGTGGTGGAAATGAAAGAGAAGGAGAAGGAGATAAGAAGGAGATCGAAGGAGAAGAGATCAAAGGAGATGAGGAGAGAGAAAGAGAAGGAGAGAGAAAGAGAAGGGGAGAGCAGGAGAGAGATACGGCTGAGGAGAATTGGAGAGGAGTGACGAGTTTGGGTTTGGGGTTTATAAGGGGGTATTTTTTTTTATAACAAAGCCACCGGTTTTGAACCGGTGGGAATAATGTTTTCCCCATTGATTCGATTTGAACCGGTGGCAATACTATATCCCCACAATCCCGCCCATTTTTCCATATTTTTTCCCACCGGTTTTTTAAAACCGGTGGCCATTGAGCGGTGTCTTTTTGCCTTTTTCTACTAGTGTTAGAACAAGCACTGTCCAGGTACCAAGTGTTGTTCCCCCTCACTCGAACCTGCATGAAGAATCAAATGTTAGTGTCAGGAACCCAGGTTTCCTTGGGTTCCCGTGTAACAGATGTTGAATCAGATTTCCTAATCATATCTGTTTAACATGATTTTTGTTCTTTAATGTGCTCTTTTATTTCTTAGGACATTTATCTTGCTTATGTCTTTTTTTTACCCTAGAAATAACAGACAATACTACTAGGTAAGTTACATACTTCTTTTCTTTCTAGAACTTCTTCTTATAACCTAATCCTCCAGTTCTCTTGGTTTGGGCATTAACAATCCATTCAGGTACATTATATTCAATAAGTTGTTTACCCTTCCTAACTCTTTCAAGTTCCCCCTCAAGATTAGCTTTATCCATTTTTAATTCTTCTAAATCAGATTTTAACTTTCAAAGTTTGGATACTGATCACGAAGAGGAACTTCAGAGTTAGGAATTGCTTCACCAATTTTTTAGCAAAGACAGTTCCACATTCAAAAGAGTGTTGTTGACTCGAATGAACAATACAAGAGGGGGGGTGAATTGTATTGAGGAGGAACTGGGGTAATTTTTGCGGAATTCTAAAAGAAACTTAAACAAAAACTTTAAAGTGCAAGAGAGATTTTACATGGAAAACTTCTTGGCCCTAATCAAGAAGAAAAACCACGACCACAAGGGATTTTGAACTCAATTCTTAATAATAATAGGGCAAACAACCTATTACAAATTAAGACTCTAAACTCAAGTTCCTCTACGAACTTAAGTTCCCCCTCAACCGATCCCTTAATCAGTTGAGCTCTCAAATCTCTCTCTTTCTCCTTGCTTCGCTCAAAGCAATCTACACACTCTAGAGTTTACCCAAACTCTTCCCCAATACAACTCGAATTAAAACTCTAAGATGCTAAGTACAAGGACACTCAAGGACTTAAGTGGATTTTTGACTCTTTTAGAAAAGCTAAGAATTGTAATGCTCAAGTGTGCTTTTTTAAAACAGAAAACTAATCCTATTTATACTAGAGGAGATCAGTTGAAAAACTCCCACGTCTGCCTTGACTCCCACTTCACCACAACTCCCATGAAACCAGGGAATTCAGTTCGTGAAGGCTTGGGCAACAAGCTGAAGTATACTCGAGGAAGTTGTTTACTGTTTCCTTAATTTTCTCAACCTCCTTGACCAAGTAAAAGATCCGTTTAAAAAGAGTTTTCAAAGGAGATATTACCGAGTCAGATTTTTTAAAATATTTGGATAGAATTTAAACAAGAAAATCTTTAAGAAAATAAAATAGTTTTTAAAAGATAATTTTCCGAAAATAAAATAGAATCTTTTTAAACAAGGAAAATAAAATCTTTATAAACTGAAATTAAATCCACTTAAAATCCTATCAATAATCAAAGTACTTAACAAAAACACAAGAAGCCTAAAATAAGTAATAAAGATACAATAGACTTCTTGGAACTCAGTGAAGCTTCGACTCTGGAGCTTCAGTTCCTCACTCAAGGAACTAGGTTTCTGATTGTCTTCTATGCTCGTCCATAGCTCAATCTTAAGACTTGTTCCATGCTCCATTCTGACTCTAGAACTTCGTTGCCAATAGGAACCTGTCAAACACATCAAAGCTAATAGACAAAGGTTAAAGCCATTATGGGTTTGCTTAGGTTCCTTGAGTCATCATCAAAACTTAAGATCAACAATATTCCCCCTTTTTGATGAATGACAAACCTAAGCAAACTCATGAATAAAATTGAAAGACAATCAGAATAAGAAAAAATTGTAGATAAGGAATTGAAAAGTATACCTTCTAGTTTTAGATAGATGGAGAGCTTGTCAACAATTGAGTTTGCCTTCTTTTCCCCCTTTTGGCGTTCATCAAAATTAATGCACACAAATATATATATCTAAACACAGCACCATGATAATGGTCTGTATCCAAAGCATAGAACAAAGCACATATAGGCAGAAATAGTATGCAAATAGTCAAAAAGCAAGCATGCAACATCCATATAAACAAACTGATGTTCCTCCAGAACATCGGAACAACAGAAAATACCCTGTTTGAAGTGTTTACAGACCAAAAGAAGTAAAAAGAAACAAAGTTTTCAATCCAGACCAAGTTCAAGAATCAAAAAGTTTGATAGCTAAAACATAAGAGAAACAGAATTAGGCTTCACGATAGATGCTCTTCTCCTGCATCTTCTTCTGAAACTTCTTCAATGACCAGATCCTCCAGCTTCTTCAAAAGATCTGACTGCCCTTGAGATATAGTGGAGGTGCTCTGCTGTACTGCTGTTGTGAGCGCAGTAGAAACCTTTGCCAAGTCTGACACCATCTTTTCTAGAGCCTCAAGTCTCTGAACTAGAGCAGGTTGTGCATCCACCAGCTTTTGCACTGTATCTTTGAGATTCTTTAATTCCAAAGCAGCACTGACAGAGTTAAATCCTGTAAACCCTAGACCTTCTCTTGCTGGAACAGACTGACTTCTTCCAGTTTCTTGCACAAAGGTGCCCTGTTCCCCCTGAACCAAAGTTCTCCCTTCTCCCTTTTCATCACATAAATCTACTACAGCAGTAGATTCAGCCTTGTCTTTTCCTTTTGGCCTAAAAGCCAACCTTGTACTCTTCCTCTTTCCAGTACTAGGAGCACTCTTTGCAGGCATTATGAGCACTTCCTTAGTCTTCTTTTCTCCCTCACCCTCACTGTCCTCCTCCTCCAGCCATCTATCTAACTCCTCTTCCTCCAATTTCTTCACAGTTCCTTCATCCTGCTTGGTTTTTGGAAGAGATTTGGAGAGGAATTGGGTTACTCCATTTACAACAGTTAGGTTTCTGGCCTCAAGGGTTCTTGGTTGCACATAATGGTTTGTTTTTAGTTTGAGACGTTCATAATTTGTCATGGAGACACCACAGCTTTCTAGGAGAGTGATCAACAAGTTAGCATATCCAACCTTCAAATGGTTGGCGATGCAGGGAGAGAGGTGCTGGATCATTAGGGAAGGGAAGTTTATTTGTAGTTTGTTTTCAAGGCAGTACATGAGCACAGCATCAAGGTGATTTGCCTCGTTCCTGTGCTGAGTTCTTGGTATTATGGCCATATGGACAAAGATAAACAGCAATTTTTGGATAGGAGAGAATAGGTTATGGTTGGTTTTTACTTTGGAAGCTTTTCCCCCAATTGACTCAACAATCTTTTCAATAGAAACATCATCAACACTTAATTCAGTTTCTCCTTTAAAATACTCATCAAACCCCTCATTAGGAGTTCCAAACACAGCAGCCAAATCATCAGCATCAAAACTAATTTTCTTATTTTTAACTCGGCTAGTACACACACCATTCACATTCTTAAAATTTGCACAAAATTCTTTTAACGGAGCATGAGCAATCACATTGTCATAACATTCACTAAACAACTTAACCCAATTTTGAGCCTCAAGAATATCAAGAAGTTCAATATACTTACTTATCTCACACCACTTGAGATTAATGCAAAGACCAGCGATGAATCGATCAGAGCTTGCTTCAAGCCTCTTGACAGCAAGTGACTTTGATTTTTCCCCCTGAATCGGTTCACCAAGTTCCTCGTAGTCCAATTCCTCTTCTACCTCTATCTTCCTCTTCTTCGAATCATTGCGATCCATGGGTTTGTTTTGTGGGGTTTCAGTGATAGCTTGAGTTGAGGTTTCAGTCTCAACTTCCATGGGTGATGCTTTTTGAGGTGAATTTTGGATTTTTGGTGAGATTTCCATGGGAACTGGAGAAGAATCACTGAAGACAAGTGTGTATTTTACAGAGTAGGGTGGTGAGGAACAGTGGTTAGGGTTTGGTTTCATTTTATAGTGGGGTGAATTCTGAAAGGTGAATTAGGTCGGTGGAATAGTGTAGAAGGTGAATTTAATGGGGTATGTGTCGTTTGAAGAAGGATAAAGAAATTACTTATCACTTGGTCAGATTAAACGGAAGATTCAATTAATGTGATTTGACATGAAGAGTCTTGATTAAATAGAGAAGTTTTTGATCAGAAACTTGACTAGAATTTGAAAAGACTAGGATATTTAATTGAAGATAGATTTGAATTTAAGAGGATAAACTTGAGAGATTAATTCAAAAAATAATAGGATAAGATTTTTTCAGAGTATAAAAATTAATTAACTGACTAGCTAATTAATTCAAGAAGTGACAGAACAAAATCTTATGAAAATATTAGGAGGAACTTGGAACAAATCAACATAGCTTGTTAGTGATATAGATAAGCAAGTGCAACTTGATTTCTTCACATACAGCCACAATCCCATATGTATTGCCATTCATTCTAATGCTCAGGACTATGTTTTCACATATACACATTGTGTAAGATACATATAATGTATGCACAATTGACTTATACCTTGGGGAAACTTGAGGTCTTCTAACTCAATTGTATCATACCAAGTTCCATGCGCATCTTTTCAAATTTGTCCCTGCTCAAAGGCTTAGTAAGAATGTCAGCTATCTGATTTTCAGTTTCACAAAAATCTAACTTAATTAAGCCTTTTTCCACATTATCCTTAAGAAAGTGATGTCTTATGTGAATATGTTTCACACGAGAATGATGAACTGGATCTTTTGAAATGCATATGGCACTAGTATTGTCACAATAGATAGGAATGCAATTAAACTTCATACCATAGTCTCTTAGTTGTTGTTTTATCCATAGTACTTGAGAACAACAGGCAGCAACTGCCACATATTCAGCTTCAGCAGTTGACAAGGCCACTGTATTCTGTTTCTTGGATCCCCAAGAAACTAGGCATGGTCCGAGAAACTGAACCATTCCTGAAGTACTCTTCCTATTCACCAGATCTCCTGCATAGTCAGCATCTGCAAAACCTTTTAAATCAAAAGTATCACTTCTAGGATAGAAGAGACAAAGATGGTCAGTTCCTTTGAGATATCGTAGGATCCTTTTTACTGCTGTAAGATGTGACTCCTTAGGATTAGATTGGAATCTTGCACATAAGCCAACACTAAATGCAATATCAGGTCTGCTAGCAGTTAAGTATAAAAGGGATCCAATCATACCTCTGTATTTGGTTTGATCTACACTAGTTCCTTGTAGATCTTCATCTAATCTTGTGCCTGTTCCCATTGGTGTATGGTTGGTCTTTGCTTGGTCAAGATTATATTTCTTCAGTAGTTCCTTGACATACTTTTGTTGGTGAATTGCAATACCTCTTTCTGTTTTTTTGATTTGTAATCCAAGAAAGAAGTTGAGTTCCCCCATCATGCTCATCTCAAATTCACCACTCATTAGCTCAGCAAAGTACTTGCACAAGTTTTCTTTAGTTGCTTCAAAAATAATATCATCAACATATATTTGAACAACTAGTAAATCAGTTCCTTCAGATTTTAAAAACAAAGTTTTATCTACTTTACCTCTTTTAAAATCATTTTGAAGAAGGAACTTAGAGAGCCTTTCATACCAAGCTCTAGGTGCTTGTTTCAGCCCATAAAGAGCTTTGTCAAGCTTAAAGACATGATTAGGAAATTGGGGATTTTCAAAACCTGGAGGTTGTTCCACGAACACCTCCTCTTCAAGAAAACCATTTAGGAAAGCACATTTAACATCCATTTGATACAGTTTGAAACCCATGAAAGAAGCAAAAGCAATTAATATTCTAATAGCTTCTAATCTAGCAACCGGAGCAAAAGTTTCTTCAAAATCAATACCTTCTTGCTGATTGTAGCCCTTTACAACAAGTCTGGCTTTGTTTCTCACAATTGTTCCATATTCATCCAGCTTGTTCCTGAATACCCACTTGAGCCCTATAACCTTTTTGTGTTCTGGTTTCTCTTCAAGATGCCAGACCTTGTTCCTTTCAAACTCATTGAGTTCATCTTGCATGGCAATTATCCAGTCAGCATCCTTCAGAGCTTCATCATGATTTCTTGGCTCAATTATGGATAAGAAGGCTTGAAAGGCACAGAAGTTCCTCATCTGTGATCTGGTCTGAGTTCCTCTACCAATATCACCTATAATAAGATCTATTGGATGAGAGCCTTGATATTTGAATGGCTTTGGATGAAACTCTCTAGCAGGAACTCCAATTTGAGGCACTTCTTCTTCGGTTTCTTCTGAATTTTCCTCGTTGCCTGATTCTCCCTGATCTTGTTCCTTCGGGATTTCTTGATCAGGAACTTCAGCATTTTCTTGACGTTCTTGCTCTGGTTCCTCACTTACATCCTTGGTTTGCTTGGAGGTTTCTTCATCTTCTTCCCTGTCTCTAATCATACCAATTTCATAATCAATATTGTCTTGTTCCTGCACATTCATAAACATGTTAGATTCATCAAATATCACATGAATGCTTTCCTCTACACACAATGTATTTTTATTGTAAACTCTGTAGGCTTTGCTATTTGATGCATAGCCAAGGAACACAGCTTCATCACTTCTTTCATCAAATTTTCCTATGTTCCTTTTCCCATTATTATGGACAAAACACCTGCATCCAAAAGCTCGAAAGTGAGAAATATTGGGTTTTCTCCCCTTAAACAGTTCATAAGGAGTCTTATTGATGATTGGTCTAATCATAACTCTATTAATAATATAACAAGCAGTATTAATAGCTTCAGCCCAGAAGTTCCTTGGAAGACCACTTGCTATGAGCATAGTTCTTGCCATGTCTTCTAGAGTCCTGTTCTTCCTTTCAACAACTCCGTTCTGTTGAGGAGTTCTCGGAGCTGAAAAGTTATGATCCATGCCATTTTCTTTGCAAAAGTCATCGAATCTTGAATTCTCAAACTCTGTTCCATGATCTGATCGAATGTGGATAATCTGATTTCCACTTGACTTTTGAACTCTTTTGGCAAAGGACACAAATTCATCAAAAGTTTCATCTTTGCTAGACAAAAAGATCACCCAAGTGAATCTAGAAAAATCATCAATGATAACTAAAACATATTTCTTTCCACTTCTACTTTGAACACGCATGGGGCCACACAAATCCATATGGATTAGCTCCAATGGCATTGTGGTGCTGACCATGTTTTTGCTTTTAAAAGAAGATCTGACTTGCTTGCCTCTCACACATGCATCACAGATATGTTGAATGAGGAACTTGACTGGGGGAAGCCCTGTCACCAAGTTCCTTGTTCTAAGTTTATCCATGAGTGAGAAGCTAGCATGTCCAAAGCGTTTATGCCATAATAAAGGATCATCATGAATGACACTCAAGCAGGTAAGGTTGTTCCTTGGAACAGAATTTAGATCCACAATATATGTGTTCCCTTTTCTAGTTCCTTCAAGGACAACCCTTCCTGTTTTATCATTTATGATGTTGCATGAATCAGAGGTAAAACTTACAGAGTTTCCTTTATCACAAAATTGTGATATGCTCAGCAAATTGTGCATCAAACCCTCGACCAAAAGTACATTTTCTATTGAATGAGAACTGGACCTTCCTACTTTTCCTTTAGCAATTACTTCACCCTTTTTGTTGTCTCCAAAGGTCACAGTTCCTCCTGGATGGGCCTCTAGTGAGAGAAACTTTGATCTATCTCCTGTCATATGCTTTGAACAACCACTGTCGAGGTACCACGTGTTGTTCCCCCTCACTAGGACCTGCAAAAGAACTTATTGGTTAGATTCAGGAACCCGGGTTTCCTTGGGTTCCTTGGACGTTGAAGCAATATCATATTTCTTTACCCAAACTTGCCTAACATTCTTACTAACAGACTGTTCCTTCTTGTTGCAAGTGGCAACAAGATGACCTGTCTTACCACAGAAGGTACATACTTTATAACTAGGCAGGTCTACGTATTTTTTCTTGCCCTTATGCTTAGACCGTATGAATCCTAGACCTTCAGTTCTTTTGGTTTGAGCATTCTCAATCCACTTAGGAATCCCAAACTGACTAATGTTTCTTTCTTTTCGAAGCTCAAGTTTCTTCTCCAGTTTTGCCTTTTCGATTCTCAACTTATCAAAATTATATTTTAATTTTTCAAAATCCTCATTAAATTTTGGCAAGGATTCAGAGGAGGAACTTGGAGACACTTCAGCATTAGCAAGTTTGTATTGAGTCAATTCTACATTAACCATGATATTTTCCAACTTGAGTTTCTCATTCATTTCTTTTAAGAGAAGATTCTTGTCAAAGAGTTCAAAAAATCTACTCTGAACATCAGTTCGTTGATTTTCAATCCACGTACTGTGTTCCTTGCAGACTTTGAGAGCTCTTTGACATTCACCTAGACGTATACTAGTGTGAGTCCAGTCGTCTTCTAATTCAAACACTAAATCAATGAGAGCATCTTTAGTATAAGTCTTAATTATATTAGGATCAAGGAATACCTCTTTAGCAAGCTCATCATTGTAAGCCTTGTCATCACGTTTGGCCATCAAACACAGATGAGCTGTTTCTTCTTCAGGTTGTTCCTCTTCATCCTCACTTTCAGAATCTCCCCATGCAGCTATCATAGCCTTTCTAATGTCTGTTTTGTTGAAAGGAGTTTTGTTGTAGTTGCTCTTAGCTTGTTCCTTTGCCTTCCCTTTACCTTTCTCTGTTTCCCAAAGTGGACACTCTCGAATGAAGTGTTCCAGTGATCCACATTTGTGACAACCAGAGTCAGCCTTTGAAGTGGAGGGTTTCTTGGTGAAGTTCCTTGACCTGTTGTTTCTGTTGAACATTCTTTTGAACCTTCTCACTAGCATAGCAGCCTCTTCCTCATCTACTTCAGATTCTTCTTGATCTCCAGCTTTGAGAGCCAAGCCTTTTCCTCGGTTTCCTTCACTGTTGCTTGTTCCCAGGTGCAACTCATGAGTCATGAGGGAACCAGCAAGTTGCTCAATGTTGAACTTTGTGAAGTCTTTTGTTTCTTGTAAGGCTGTTACCTTGGCTCTCCATCTCTCATCTTGAGGGAGGCTTCTTAGAACTTTTCTGACCTGCTCATCAATAGGGATTTGCTTTCCAAGAGAAACAAGCTCATTTATAATGTTAGTAAATCTAGTTAACATTTCCTGAATTGATTCTTTTGGTTGCATTTCAAACCGTTCATATTTTGACATAAGCAGATCAATTTTAGAGCGTTTCACTTCGTTAGTTCCTTCATGAGTTACTTGAAGTAAATCCCAAATTTCTTTAGCATTTTTACAACCCATAACACGATTGTGTTCATGGGGTCCAAGACCACAATGAAGTAATTTAACAGCAAGTGCATTAATTTCCATTTTTTCAAAATCTTCCTTATCAAACTCAGACATAGGTTTAGGTACTACCTCATTTTCACTGTTGGTTTTGGTAATTTCAAAATCACCAACTTCGATAACTCTCCAAACTTGGTAGTTGTCGGCTTTGATAAAGATTTCCATCCTGTTCTTCCAATAGGTGTAGAATTTCCCATTGAACATAGGAGGACGCTGCGTAGAGTAGCCTTCTTCCAGTTTCTCGTGATTGTTCATCTTGATTCCAGGAACTTAACTCGTCAGGGTTTCCTGATTTCTTCGAGGAACTTGGCTCTGATACCAATTGTTGACTCGAATGAACAATACAAGAGGGGGGGGGGGTGAATTGTATTGAGGAGGAACTGGGGTAATTTTTGCGGAATTCTAAAAGAAACTTAAACAAAAACTTTAAAGTGCAAGAGAGATTTTACGTGGAAAACTTCTTGGCCCTAATCAAGAAGAAAAACCACGACCACAAGGGATTTTGAACTCAATTCTTAATAATAATAGGGCAAACAACCTATTACAAATTAAGACTCTAAACTCAAGTTCCTCTACGAACTTAAGTTCCCCCTCAACCGATCCCTTAATCAGTTGAGCTCTCAAATCTCTCTCTTTCTCCTTGCTTCGCTCAAAGCAATCTACACACTCTAGAGTTTACCCAAACTCTTCCCCAATACAACTCGAATTAAAACTCTAAGATGCTAAGTACAAGGACACTCAAGGACTTAAGTGGATTTTTGACTCTTTTAGAAAAGCTAAGAATTGTAATGCTCAAGTGTGCTTTTTTAAAACAGAAAACTAATCCTATTTATACTAGAGGAGATCAGTTGAAAAACTCCCACGTCTGCCTTGACTCCCACTTCACCACAACTCCCATGAAACCAGGGAATTCAGTTCGTGAAGGCTTGGGCAACAAGCTGAAGTATACTCGAGGAAGTTGTTTACTGTTTCCTTAATTTTCTCAACCTCCTTGACCAAGTAAAAGATCCGTTTAAAAAGAGTTTTCAAAGGAGATATTACCGAGTCAGATTTTTTAAAATATTTGGATAGAATTTAAACAAGAAAATCTTTAAGAAAATAAAATAGTTTTTAAAAGATAATTTTCCGAAAATAAAATAGAATCTTTTTAAACAAGGAAAATAAAATCTTTATAAACTGAAATTAAATCCACTTAAAATCCTATCAATAATCAAAGTACTTAACAAAAACACAAGAAGCCTAAAATAAGTAATAAAGATACAATAGACTTCTTGGAACTCAGTGAAGCTTCGACTCTGGAGCTTCAGTTCCTCACTCAAGGAACTTCAGTTCCTCACTCAATGAACTAGGTTTCTGATTGTCTTCTATGCTCGTCCATAGCTCAATCTTAAGACTTGTTCCATGCTCCATTCTGACTCTAGAACTTCGTTGCCAATAGGAACCTGTCAAACACATCAAAGCTAATAGACAAAGGTTAAAGCCCTTATGGGTTTGCTTAGGTTCCTTGAGTCATCATCAAAACTTAAGATCAACAAGTGTTACCATGCTTTAGTCTTTCAAGATTTTCTTTAAAATTTGTATTGTCATCAAAAAGACTGAAGGACCTATTTTGAATATCAAATTTCATATTGTTCATCCATTCATTGTGTTCTTTGTAAGTGTTAAGTGCCTTGTCACTTTGTGCTTTAGCTTTGTGGAGTTCCTTTAAATCTTCCTGAATATCTAACACAGTATGTATCAAATTTTCTATTGAGAAATGTCTTAATTCATTAGAAGAGTACCATACTTCATCCTCATATTCTTGTAATTTGGCTTTTTCATCAGTCTTAGCCATAAGACATAGATGAGCCATTTCTTCTAATGGTTGATCTTCTTCTTCTTCTTAATCTGAGTCTCCCCATGCCGCCATCATAGCCTTCTTCACGTTTTGTTTTGTGAAGTAAGGCTTATAGACTTTTGACTCCTTGGCTTGATTTTTTTCCTTCAAACTTCCCTTTGTCATTCTCCTTTAGTGGACATTCTCTTATGAAGTGATCTTTTGAGCCACACTTGAAACAGGTAGTTTCTTTGGAACTTGTAACCTTCTTGTTCCTATCAAACTTCCTGTTTTTCATCATCTTCTTGAACCTTCTTACTAGCATAGCCATATCTTCTTCATCAACTTCAGATTCATCAAAGTCTTGTGCTTTAAGAGCAATACTCTTGGAACTTTCAGCATTGGAACTCAAGTGAAGTTCATAAGTCACAAATGATCCTGCCAGCTGCTCCATGTTGAACTTCATAATGTCCTTGGATTCCTGCATTGCAGTAACCTTGGATCTCCATCGTTCATCTTGTAGTAGACTCCTCAAGATCTATCTAGCCTATTGACAGGGTAAAGTCGTATCCCCTAATCAAAAATAAATACCTAAATCACTAACTAAGGTAGATAGGGAAGTAGGGTCGATCTCCACAGGGAAACAAGTCTTTTTACTTCCAATTAATTATTATAATCTAAATTATTTAAGTAACCAATATTTATGAATGGATAAGAAGCTAAACTACAAAGAATAAGAGTAGGGAGAAAACAATATATAAAGGGATCTAGGGTATAGGTTCACCAATAAATAATACTCCGGGGTAAAGTAGGGTAATCAATCATTGACATTGCATAAATAACATGATTAACAGGCTCTCGCAATTTATTAACCAACATAGATCTAACAGGCTCTCGCAATTTACTAGATCTAAGTTCTTATTGAAAATAGCCTTTAATATCAAATTAACATCTGCTCGATTCATCAATTTAATATTGCTATACTTTTACAAGCCGCAATTGTAAAACATTAAAACAATCCAATAAGAAATCATCATGCAATACCAACAATCAATAATAGTCAATCATCAATGCATCAATTAACCAGATTGTAAAGGGCTCTCGCTACTTATTACAATCACACAATTAAATTACCGGTATTAAATCTCATCTCTCGAATCTTGACTTAACCATTTATAAATTAACTTGCCTATTGAAACTAGACCTAAATATTAATTCTCATCTCTCGATTCTTGAATCAATATTGTCAAACTCATGCATAAAAGATAGGCCTAATCTAGTCACAGAGCATTAAATCAATCAATAGGAAATTAATCTAGCATTGATAAATAACAACAATAAATTTACCCCTTCACATTATTTATAGATCCCCACAAACCCTAGAAATTAAACTACTCACACATAATTAAATATAAACTAAGCAAAGCAATAAAATAAATCATGATCAAAGGAATAAAATAAATAACTAAGATTAAGGGAAGAGAAATCGTTACCAAAATAAATCTGAAATTAACTAAAGAAAATAATAACAAAGGGTTAGAGAGAGAAAACTAAGTAGAAAGAGAAAGTCTAAGAGAAAGGATTAAGAGAAGAAGAAGTCGTGAAGAAGAGAAAAGAAGATCTCCCCCCCAAAAAGAAGAGACGATCTAAAAACGTATTACGGAGGAGTATTTATACTCCGTACAAAAATCCTAAACTAAAACAAATTAAAACGACTCTAATTGTCTCCTAAATAAACACGCGCCCGATCGGGCGAGGCACCGCCCGATCGGGCGCGCCTTTTTTATCTCTAATAGCAATCTCGCGCCCGGCCGGGCGCGTCACCGGGCGCTTCTCCCGCCCGGCCGGGCGCGCCTCCGGGCGCCAGCCTTTTTGGCCGGGCGGATCATTTGGGCCAATATTTGGACTTCGATTGGGCTCCAATTCTTCGGGCCAATCTGGGTTTCCTCTTTGGGTCTTGAATACTCGGTCCAAACGCCCCGGTATCACCTCTACCGAGCCCTTAATCACCGGTTCGATGGCTCCAACCGGCCCTGGGCTATAAAATCTGGCCGTGCTTCTCCAGTGCTCGTGATTGCTCCTAAATATCTCGGGAAAATACTCCAAAAGCATAAATCCCTGCAAAAGTCAACCAAATCTACGAAAACACTAGAAAACACCAATTAGTAATAAAAGTGGCTCTAAAGAGCCAAAAACACTACTAATTATGACCAAGGGACGGGGGTAAAATACTATATAAAATGAATACATCAAACTCCCCCAAGCCAAACCTTTGCTTGTCCCTAAGCAAAGATCTCATCAATGAATCAATAAATATGCTTCACCCCGAAAGTAAAATCAAGCACAAACGATTCAGGGTAAATCAAATAAACATGCTTCAGAGTCAATCAATCAAGTCCATCCAATTACCTTTCTTCCCTAACAATTGTCAAACAGAGCAAACCACAAGAGCATATAGAATTCAAGACTAGTGCTCACACACTCGACTCTCATTTATGTGGCGAGTAAAAGATGTACTCGATCGCTCTCCAACCACCCCTCTAATGTGAACAATGCCCTCCCAACTCACACTCTTGTGTGTATAAAAACAATGAACGCTCAATCCTACTAGTCGACTCGAAATATGCCAAATCATAACTTGCATTGATAAGCAACACTTTCGCATTCATACAATTCTATGCACAAAGGTCGGAAGGTCTTTAAAGCTTGTAATGTAAGGCTAGGGTAAAGGGTAGGAATCTTTTGGGAACAAGTGAGAGTAAAGCTATGCTTAAGGGAGCAAATCCTAATAAAGCCCATGATCAAAATAAATAATGATCAACATCTCCTACATAACCAACTCTAACATCAACCAAATATACTCCAATCATAATAAATAATCCCAACTCTTCAATTTCACTCATAAGATATAATAATGAAGAAGTAGAGTGAATAAACAAACTTTATTTTCCAAACTTGAATATTTTTCATTGAGGCTCAAAATTATTTTTCTTTGATCAACCTCCAACTAGAACATTTGAACATTTTTTTCTTTCGAAGTTCACTTATTTTTTCACATTTTTTTTATTTCTTTGAACTTCTATTTTTTCATAACATCATGCTTTATTTTTTTTCAAGAAAATATAACTCTCATACTCATCAAAAATAAACATGAATAACAACAAAACAACTTCTCAAACCCCACCCAAATTGTGCAAATAATAAGCACACTACAAACTCCCTCACCTCACTCACTAATAGCTCCCCCAAGCCAAGCTTGGGACTAGTAACCAATGGGGCAAAATAGGCTTGTAATATGGCTAATAAACAACAAAAAGTCAAGGCAACAACATGGGTAGCAAGAAGGGAACAAATGTATCTACAATGTCTGGAGGCTACCTAAAAGAACAAATACCTTCGTCCTCCACAATGTGCATAATAATGAATCATATAAATATTACTAATAGTTGCAAACCAATACTCAAATTCATTGACATACCAGGAACTATGGAACTATCACACATTCCTTACCAAATCAACTAGTCAAGCACTATATTCACAAGTAGTTGGACAAAATTGACGCATGTAAAGGTTTCAAGGCAATCAAACATCATATCATGATCAACTAATCCACAATGCCTATCATCAATTACCAAGGATCAAAACAACTTTGTAAAGTAAGGGGCACAGGGAAACATAATTTATAATTCATTGGAACGTATTTTTGGATTTTTATATATAAATAAAGCAATAAAGCTAACTTAGAAAGCGAAAAATCTAACCTAAGAAAACACACCAAAAATAAAAGAAAAGAAAGAAGAAAAATACCAAACCAAAATCTCCCCCAAGCCAGAATCAGACAATGTCCTCATTGGCTCGGAAACTAGCCCAGCATAGCTAGTCCTCATCATCCTCGTCCATCGAGCCGAAGCCCGCACCTCCACTGCCACCTGCACCAGAAGAGCTACCACCAAAATAGTCAGCGTGAAAACTCCCCCCCGCCGGTCCCCCGAAAGGAATGTCCTGCCCGTACCCGAAAAAGGAAGAATAGTCAGTGTAAATACCACGGGCAGTGGGATCCCTACCGTATCCCTGGGGTGGAGGCTGAAACCAGTCAGGGTGGATAGCGTCGTCGGGAATGTTGCCCCGACGAGCATAATCATCGTACATAGGGTAGAGAGCTCTACCCTGGTTCCTCTCTAGGTACCCTAACCTGTGGTCAATAGAGCCCACCATCCTCCTAAGGTCAGTCTGTGCATGCTCAATACGTCCTAGGGCCTGACCTATACTCTGAAAATCCCAAACTGGGTCAGAGTCAACATGAGAGACGGAATGAGACATACGAGGTGGAGAGAAAGCCACCTCGGGCTGGGGCTGAGGTGGTGGAACCGGTGGTGGTGGTGCCTGACCCCTAGCGTTGGCGACTAAAGCATCATAGGTATAGGAAAGTTGCCCTGGGGGAAAGGCGGTCAAGTCTGGACTGGGAAGGGGAAAAATGGGCAAAGGTTGCTCGTTCCCAGTCCGAATACACCAAAAGGGTGTCTGCTCGTTATCCGGCCTAACCCACCCCACATCTTCAAAATACCTAGCAGTCATGTAGGTGTCTGGTCCACAGTTAGTCAGCTGGTGGGGTCCGTCTACTACAAAACCGGCCTTTTTCACCGCTAATCGAGTGATAAGGCCACCTAAACGGATAGGGGACTTGGAAGTGGTGCTGGCTGTGGCATGCCGACTCAGGTGATGAACTATGAACCTGCCTACGTTCAATTTCCCGAACCCGTATACATAATGTCCTATTATAGCTAGTTCGTTGGTTTGAGCGTTATGAGGCTCGGCCCTACCCAGGAAACACAATCCCGCAAACCAGGGTGGTGAATGGGTTTGGTACTAGCATGTTGGGGGTCGGGGGCAGGTAAACCAGTCAAAGCAAAATATAAATCACCCATTTTATAATCTTCATGCCACTGGTGAGATAATTCAGAATTTAATTCAAAAATTTTACAAAATTCAACAAAAGTTAAACTAATATTTTTATTGTTTAACCTGAAAAATAAATTAGGTCCATTTCTACTACTAACAACATGAAAAGTGGACAAAAATTCACATGTAAGTTCTCGGTATGTAGGATAATGCATGTCAACGAATTTTCTCATGCCAATATCATTCAAAAATCGTTTAACATAATCAAACAAACCATATGATTCTAAGGTAGGGCGGTGTAACCACCGAGAAGGGATTACCTCACGACCGACCAAATGCTCCAATCGTTCCTTCTGTTCCCGGCTCACGATTCGGATCGTCGGCCAATACGGGAGCTGTAAGTCCGGGTCGTACTCCTCCCTCGAGCTGGAGTTCCTACCAAAAATTGATCTTGCCCTCTTTGAAGCCATGTAGAGAAATGGGTCGAAAATATTTTGAATTAAAACCGAAAATTTTTTATACGAGAGTGAAGAGGATGAAGAGAGGATTACAAATATATAAAAAGTTGTGAATTTGGATTGGTAATGGAGGAGAAATCTTAGAGAGAAGTCAGAGAAAATTTGAGTTTTAGAGAGAGAAAGTAATGGAGGAAAGAAGAAATGAAGAAAGAAGAAGGAAAAAAAAGAAGAAGAGACGCGAAAGTTAGGTCGCGCCCGGTCGGGCGGTGTCTCGCCCGATCGGGCGATCTGACCAAATTTTCATCATGTTTTCGCGCCCGGTCGGGCGTCATTCGCCCGATCGGGCGATCTAACCACCTGATTTTCACCTTGCTCTCGCGCCCGATCGGGCGGACAAATGAGTCCGTAAACGTCAAAATTCGCGCCCGGTCGGGCGGCTCTCGCCCGGTCGGGCAAAAATTCTTGTTTTTGGAACTCTACTCTCGCGCCCGATCGGGCGAGCTTCGCCCGGTCGGGCCCGAGACTAAATCAGGGGCAAATTTCCGTCTGTTCTCAAAAAGTTGTCTAACTCTTTTCCTTCAAACCTGTACAAATACTCAAAAAACTCATTAAATTCCCTCATCTCTCCTCACATAAGAAAACGAAAAGAAAAACTGGTCTAAAAAAAAATAAAAATTAAAAATACGGGTTGCCTCCCGCAAAGCGCTGGTTTATCTAGGTCCCGCACGACCTTCTTACCAAGTGCAATTCCTAAGACCCTTGGCCTAACGCTTGATCGGGTGGTTTCTCACCCGGTCTAGCGATGTTTAGGCTGCGGTGCGGCTTCCTGACATGTCCTGTGGGACGCCAAGTCGCCTTATCTGGTGGATCCTCCATGACTTGGATAGGGGGATCTTCAATGCTACGCACTAAAAACCCTTCTTCGATCGAATGTTGCTTCAAATTGTCATTGTGTTCAACACTTGCAACTCGATCTGGCGGAACACTTACCGTAGGCTCGATTCGCACAACTTGCTCTATCGGTTCCACTTGTTCATCTTCGAAACCAAGACCAACATTATAGAATGCTCTTTCTATTGCATCGACTTCCTTCTGCCATTTGTCTATCTCATCTGAAATGGATGCAACACAAGATACTGCCTCCAAGGGATCTTTCTCAAGAGCTTGGGGCTTATCAGAATAATTTACAACCACATTAACACTGAAACATTTCTCCTCAGTCATGGAGCTTTTGAGGGTATTATTCAGATTAAAAACCACTTTATCGTCCCCTACAGATAGTGTTAGCTTACCACTTCTAACATCTATGACTGCTCCTGCAGTGTTAAGGAATGGTCTACCCAAAATAATTGGGGTTTGCATATCCTCAGCCATATCAAGAACAACAAAGTCTACAGGTATATAAAATTTACCTACTCTAACGGGGACGTCCTCTAAAACACCTAGGGGGTATTTGAAAGAACGGTCGGCCATTTGCAGAGTTATATTGGTAGCTTTTAATTTACCCATATTTAACTTAGAACACACAGATAATGGCATAACGCTAACACTAGCACCCAAATCACATAATGCATTATCAATCAGAAGGTTACCAATATGACAAGGGATAGAAAAACTACCCGGATCTTTCAATTTAGGCGGAGACTTATTTTGAAGTACGGCACTACACTCTGCAGTGAAAGCTACTGTCTCTACCTCACTAATAGACCTTTTTCTCGTCAAAATTTCTTTCATAAATTTTGCATATGAGGGGATTTGTGTGATCAATTCAGTAAAGGGAACTGTTACCTTCAAATCCTTAACCACCTCCAGGAACTTACCAAACTGCTTATCCAAGTTTGTCTTCAATTGACGATTGGGGAAAGGAAGTTTGATAATTGGCTTTTGAGCATTTTCCTCTTTGTCTGGAGTAGCCACCTTCTCCGGAGTTTTACCCTGCAATGTAGGATTAGATGTGTTAGTATTATCTTCTAGCCCTGCAGGGCTAGCAACTACATTGTTTGGTTTAATGGAATCAAGATTAGCATTATTTAATAAAATAGGTTCATCAACTCTGGGCATAGAGGGCCCTTCATAGTTTGAACCACTCCTTAGAGTAATCGCAAATGCTTGATCCGTAGGCCTAGTCGGTTGTGCCGGCAGGGCTCCCTGTTGGCGTGCTTGTAGAGTAGCGGAAAGTTGCGCAATTTGATTATCTACAATTTTGTTATGCGCTAGAATTTGATCAATTGTCGCATCTCTGCTCTCCATGTGCTTTTGCATATTAACCAACATTGCTCTAATTTCCCCTAAAGAAGGGTCTGAAGATGAGGGGGGTTGTTGTGGTTGATTCTTTTGGCCAGTATTGGGATGATAGTATTTCTGCTGCTGTTGCTGTGGCACCTGTGGTTCTTGTGGTGGTGGATTTTGAACATTAGTGCTCCGGTAGGAAAGGTATGGATGATTCCGATACCCAGGATTGTAAGTGTTGGAGTATGGGTTATTCTGCCTATAAGCTTGGAAGGCATTAACTTGCTCCACGGAACTCCTGCAATCCTGCTCCCAATGACCTACAATACCACAATTTTCACAGAAAGCCTCATTAGAATTATTATTAATCGCAGAAACATTGGCTACGTTAGCAGTGCTCAGATTATCTAATTTTTGACAAATAGAGGTCAGTTGAGCTTGCAAAAAGGATACAGAGTCGACGCTATGTTTCCCCTTGTTAGCAAATCCTCTTGGATTCCCATATTGGGAATTGTGTATCGCCATGTCTTCAATAACCTGACCTGCGTCATCAACATTAAGATTCATAAATCTCCCACTAGCTGCAGAGTCTAAAATTATTCTAGAAGAATTTCCAATGCCGTTATAAAAAGCTTGGATTAACTGCCATTGTGCTAAATTGTGGTGAGGGCATTCTCTTTGTAAATCCTTGAACCTCTCCCAAGCCTCATATAAAGACTCATCGGCTTCTTGGGCGAAATTCTGAATCGCACTCCGTAGTACTGCTGTTCTCTCTGCAGGATAATATTTGTTATAAAAATTCAAAACAAGAGTTTCCCAGTCAGTTATACCAAGCGTAGTTCTATTTAGACCATTAAACCACAATTTAGCTTTTCCAGTTAAAGAAAAGGGAAAGAGAATCTCCCTGATTTGGTCTTGAGTGACCCCGGCTTGCCTTATGGTGTTGCAATATTGACAATAGTCGGCAATGTGAAGATTCGGGTCTTCACCCTTGGCTCCACTGAATTGCTTCCTCTCTATCATCGTTATAAATTGAGGCTTAATTTCAAATTGAACCCCATCAAGAGCCGGAGTGGGGGTGAGATGTGGAAAATCCGTAAGCTTTGGTTGTGAATAATCACTAAGTTTCTTTGGAACCGCCATCTCTGATTCTGTGTCTGATGATGTCTCTGAATTGCTAGAACCAGTTGGAGAATCTCGGTGATTATTGTTATTATCACCAGAATCCGCCAGGATTTGCTTGTAGAAGTTTTTCTGTCTATGGAAGGAACGTTCGATCTCAGGATCGAATGGGATGTAACCTGATCTGGAACACCTGGGCATAAACAAAAACTAGAAGCAAATATGAGATTTGTCTCAGAGAACTAACGCTCTCTGAGACAAAAAGGGAAATAATCTAGACTACAAAAATAATCAGAAATAAAAATAAAACCGTTTCCCCGGCAACGGCGCCAAATTTTGACAGGGTAAAGTCGTATCCCCTAATCAAAAATAAATACCTAAATCACTAACTAAGGTAGATAGGGAAGTAGGGTCGATCTCCACAGGGAAACAAGTCTTTTTACTTCCAATTAATTATTATAATCTAAATTATTTAAGTAACCAATATTTATGAATGGATAAGAAGCTAAACTACAAAGAATAAGAGTAGGGAGAAAACAATATATAAAGGGATCTAGGGTATAGGTTCACCAATAAATAATACTCCGGGGTAAAGTAGGGTAATCAATCATTGACATTGCATAAATAACATGATTAACAGGCTCTCGCAATTTATTAACCAACATAGATCTAACAGGCTCTCGCAATTTACTAGATCTAAGTTCTTATTGAAAATAGCCTTTAATATCAAATTAACATCTGCTCGATTCATCAATTTAATATTGCTATACTTTTACAAGCCGCAATTGTAAAACATTAAAACAATCCAATAAGAAATCATCATGCAATACCAACAATCAATAATAGTCAATCATCAATGCATCAATTAACCAGATTGTAAAGGGCTCTCGCTACTTATTACAATCACACAATTAAATTACCGGTATTAAATCTCATCTCTCGAATCTTGACTTAACCATTTATAAATTAACTTGCCTATTGAAACTAGACCTAAATATTAATTCTCATCTCTCGATTCTTGAATCAATATTGTCAAACTCATGCATAAAAGATAGGCCTAATCTAGTCACAGAGCATTAAATCAATCAATAGGAAATTAATCTAGCATTGATAAATAACAACAATAAATTTACCCCTTCACATTATTTATAGATCCCCACAAACCCTAGAAATTAAACTACTCACACATAATTAAATATAAACTAAGCAAAGCAATAAAATAAATCATGATCAAAGGAATAAAATAAATAACTAAGATTAAGGGAAGAGAAATCGTTACCAAAATAAATCTGAAATTAACTAAAGAAAATAATAACAAAGGGTTAGAGAGAGAAAACTAAGTAGAAAGAGAAAGTCTAAGAGAAAGGATTAAGAGAAGAAGAAGTCGTGAAGAAGAGAAAAGAAGATCTCCCCCCCAAAAAGAAGAGACGATCTAAAAACGTATTACGGAGGAGTATTTATACTCCGTACAAAAATCCTAAACTAAAACAAATTAAAACGACTCTAATTGTCTCCTAAATAAACACGCGCCCGATCGGGCGAGGCACCGCCCGATCGGGCGCGCCTTTTTTATCTCTAATAGCAATCTCGCGCCCGGCCGGGCGCGTCACCGGGCGCTTCTCCCGCCCGGCCGGGCGCGCCTCCGGGCGCCAGCCTTTTTGGCCGGGCGGATCATTTGGGCCAATATTTGGACTTCGATTGGGCTCCAATTCTTCGGGCCAATCTGGGTTTCCTCTTTGGGTCTTGAATACTCGGTCCAAACGCCCCGGTATCACCTCTACCGAGCCCTTAATCACCGGTTCGATGGCTCCAACCGGCCCTGGGCTATAAAATCTGGCCGTGCTTCTCCAGTGCTCGTGATTGCTCCTAAATATCTCGGGAAAATACTCCAAAAGCATAAATCCCTGCAAAAGTCAACCAAATCTACGAAAACACTAGAAAACACCAATTAGTAATAAAAGTGGCTCTAAAGAGCCAAAAACACTACTAATTATGACCAAGGGACGGGGGTAAAATACTATATAAAATGAATACATCACCTATTCATATATAAGAATGTTCCTGCCAAGGGAACTCAGTTCATCAATTATATCATTAAACCTAGTTAACATTTCCTTTATGGTTTCCTTAGATTACATTTCAAGCCTCTCATATCATGAAATTAATAAATCAATTTTGGAACGTTTTACCTCGTTTGTACCTTCATGGTTAACTTTTAGTAGATCCCAAATCCGTTTCGCAGTCTTGCATCCCATGATTCGGTTATGTTCATGGGGTCCAAGACCACAGTGCAAATATTTGATAGCTGTAGACACCCATTTGTGTCTCCCCAAAACCAAACCCGGTGATGAGTACCTTTCGTGTCGAATCATAATCGAATGAAGTGAAAGTGTGGAAAGTCTAGTGTTGCGGATAGTTTTAATTTTTTTCCTCTTCTTTCTGTTTTTGAAAATCTATTTTAAGAAAAAATGCAATCCAGTTTGGTTTGGTCCATAGCATGGGTCCAATAATGGTGTAGTTGGATAGGGTTTGAAAAGAGCTTTCCAACGATATATTATAAGCCCAATTTCGATGAATAATGAGGAAGTTATGGCCAAATTACTAAACTGGGCCCGGTTTGATACTTATATGCGGCCCAATGATCTAGAGGAGGGCCTAATATGGATTTATCATTCCTAATGCAATTAGAAATTGATTATAGTCTTCGAGATTCTTCTAGAAGGTTCTTTTCATTCCTAATTCAATTACCATTGATAAATTGACTTTGACTTTTTGGAGTTTTAGTCAGAATAAAAGAGTGTTTTTAAGGAAAATACGATTTTTCCCCTCTGTACGGCTAAATTTTATCAGAAATAAGAAACCGCGTAAAAATAATTGTTAGCGCCTGGCGACAGGGATTAGCGCCTGGCGCTAATGTCCAGTGTCTGGCACTAACCAGTTTTATCCTCGTCGAAACTCTGATTTGTTTTTTTATCCGTTTGGCTGATTTTCTCTATAATTAGCCTCCTAAAATCTCCGTTTTCATCATCAATTCTCTCTAATTCTCATATATTCTCTAGTTTTCTTATTCTCTCTAGTTTTTTTTTAAGAATTCTTCTCTCTTTAATTTTCTCTACAAAATTCCGCATTCACAAGATCAAGAAACATCTAGCCAAATTCGAAGTTGCCTTCACCCTAGACGTGAAAGTTTTTCATTTCTGGGGGTTTGGTCCCAAATCTCTATTTCAATTATTTAATTTAATTATTTTTTTATTATTTTCCTTGAAATTACTAACGTGTGTATTTTGTTATTAGAAAGAGATACGAGGCATCCAAGTAAATGCTTTAATTGTTTGCATTGTTATTATGATATAGAAATCATGTCTAGGTTGTTATTATGATTCCTAGCATCATGTTTAATTAGGATGCTTGATGTTTTGAATGACAACAATGATTCCTAGTATCATGTTTAGAAAAAGGTTATAATATCAAATATGCTTATTATGATTCCTGCAATGCTTCCTATTCTTTTCCTAATATTATGTTAGTATCATGTTAGGGTTAAAGCTTTGAGTTTTATTGCTTAGTGACATGCTAGGGTTTGTTATTAATCTTGTTAGTATCATGCCTAGGATCTTGCTATTATTATGCTTTAACATAAACATGATTATTTCTATGATTTATAATTATCTCGATGATGATTATTTTTATTATAATTATTATTTATTGTTATGATGATTATTATGTTGCTTGATATTTATTGTTATTGCTTGATCACGCCTTTTATGCATGTTTAAAGGGAATTTGTACTTGTAATCATGCTTAATAAGATAATTAATAATCTTGTTTAGGGTTAATATGATTATAATTCAAGTGATCGCCAATAATTGTTTTATTTGTGCATTAATATTCAACCAACATAGATAAACAGGTTTAGGGTTAATCCTATTGATTGCATGTTAGTCAGAAAGCGCACATGAATACGATTAGAATAAAGTAGAGGCCTATTGTTACGGCAGGTTCAATCTCTTTTAGGTTGGATTTGTACTTTCATCCCCTAACTGCTAGTCATGGTTCCAGACCTATTGGAGTTGACGATCTCCTGGATCGTTAAGGGGTGTAACCTTCACCTCGTGAACGGTTTACAAGTTCCTAAAACTTGTTGGCGACTCTTTTGCTCTATCTTCTTTCCCTTTGGACGCCACCATACTTTAGTGTATGATCACAGTGGGGTTCAAGTTTGGGGTAATGCTTGAAATATTCCCTACAGTTTTTGGCGACTCTACCGGGGAGGATTTCTAATTTAATTCCTAAAATTTATTTTGGCAATGATTTAGAATGAGTGGATGAGACCCAAAAAGTTCTAAGTAATTTCATGTGCGTAATTTTGATTAACATTATTGTCATATGCATAAAAAAGATCTCATTGGAAAGACCATCTGTAATGAGTTAAAAAATAGGATTTTTACACGTAGGAAATTTGAGGAATATCTTTCACAACTAGGATCGAAATAATGCTGCGCGAAACTGAAAAATTTTATCGAGTACAGAAAGCTGCTAAGGCATGTAGGAACTAGCGTCTGGGAACAAAGTCTAGCGCCAATTATTTGACGTTAGCGCCAGGAGACAGCTTCTGTCGCCAGGCGCTAAAGCCAAATTATGGCGCTGGCCTTTGTTTGTTGGCGCCAAGTTCTTCCAATACCGAGCCAGAAATATGCGTTCTAATTTCGACCAGTTTTTAGCACTATTTGCTCGATCCTACTTCCTGATTAAGTTTTTCTCACTTTTCTGAAACCCATATGTGTTCTACATATGGACATAACCCTCTGGGAATTCATGCTTCATCTACCTGATTGAACGCTCTGAGCAACAAAGGGTACATCCGAGAATGTTGAATTCACCAAACCATGGAAGTGAGTTTTTTCTAAACTCGCGGTGTCCCATCCACTCGCGCCAACCCTTCACGGTTAGGCTTCTGCGCGGTGCATACGGACAATTAACCATGAACCCTCTTTTGACTAACCCATATCCAAAACTTTAGAGAACTAGAGCCATGGTTAGGTTGCAAACTCATTGCATCATGTTGTGCCTACTTGACTATTTGTGCATTATTGGATGTGCATACTCTATGTGTTTTTCCTAACCGTTTGTTTGACTTGTGTTAAGATTAAATAAATTGATTTATTACTAAAAGAACTTTGCTTAATTAATTAATTAATTAATTTGAGTAATTAAAGTCTAATAATTTAATCAGAGTTGACTTAGTACGACTTTAGGCATACCTTGTAGAGTAATGATACCGAAAGCAGTTCCAGATCAACGTTCCAGTAATGGCGCCAAGATTAAAACTACAGCGCCACTCTGTGGAGCGTAGCGCCTAGTGACAGTTCTGTCGTCTGGGGCTACACTACAAAGAGAGGCGCCAGTCCTGTCGTTTTGGCAACAATTCGGTTTATTGCTCGAGTCATCACCTTATGTCTAATTGAACAATTTGCTAGTCAATTTGGTTAATTTTTACTGGTAATAATACCGTGTCAAGTCATTAATCGAGTCTAAGCACTAAGTCCCATGGTCTTACACAAGAGTCAAAGTATGTCACTTACACTCACCATATAAAGTACACACTAATGCACACTTTGACCATGTCTAAGAGAGTCTTGTATGCGCGTATTTTTTGTTATTTTTTTAGGGGGGTAAGTCGGATATTAATCCTCCAATTAAACCACTTGTTTGAACCCTATACTTAATTCCCAAAAATGTACACCTTATTTTTGCCAAAAATATGCACCCTAATATGCATCCTATTTTTTCTTTTTTCTTTTTCAAAACTCGTAAATTCAAAGTCAATTTGAGTCAAGTCATTAAAACAAAATGGTTTAATTTACAGCGCATGGTCAGGAAAGGAAAGGCGTTTGATCAAAGACAACCTTTTTTATTCAAGTTCAACTTTTCGACAAACCGTTTGCTCGTAAAAGGAAAGCTAAGACAATAATGGCAACTCTAGATGAAGTTAATGAGCTCAGGAACCAATTGATTACTGTGACTGAGGCGTTAAAGGTTTTAACCCTCAAAATCGATGATCCTGTGAAGCAACAACAGATGAACCTCATGCAAGAAAGTCTGAGCAAACTGTCTAGTGACTATAAGTTTCAAGGAATTAGCTCACAAGGGGTCTCGGTGGACAAGGATCTTCTTCCGCAGAAGTTCAATGCCAACGACATCTCGAAATTCAAAGCGACTGACAACCCTTATTTTCACCTAAGAGCCTTCGAAACGATAATGAGCATTAAGGGTATTGACAAAAAGGTGTTTCCCTCTTTGTTCTCTATATCTCTCGAAACCGTTTGCCAACAATGGTTCTTCTCCCTTGAGAAAGGAAGGACTTCTACTTAGGAGTCTATAGTAAACGCTTTCATTCATAGGTACAAGTGCAACATTCAAGTTGAAACTGACTTTAGGGAACTGGAAATTCCCAAGCAGAAGGATAATGAAGGTTTCACCTCTTTCTTCAACAAATGGAGATAAACCTCTGCTAAGATGATTGAAGTACCGAGTGAAAAAGAGTCTGTGAGGTTATTCATCAAGAACCTTCAAGATAAGTACTCCAAGCATCTCAAATACCAGAATAATCTCCATACTTTCAAGGCCATCTATGACATCGGAATCAATATTAAAGACGACCTGGCTAAGCTGAAAACTGCTAACAGTAACTCCAACAGTGGCTGGAAAGGCAAGAAGAACGACAATCCTTCTTCTTCCAAAACCACCCACTCAAACAATGTTAGTACCTTTAACTTAAGCGAATTCCTTGCTATGAATAATCAAGGACAAAAGAAACCATTTAGGAGGAACTTTAATCCTATAGTTATGAGTTATGACACCGCATTTGATCGACTAAATGCAGAAGGTCTAAATCCTATTGGACCATTTGGGGACCCACCGGTCGAGAAGAGGACAGCTAATTGGAACCCCAATGCACATTGTAAATATCACCAAGGTAGGGGCCATCTTACCAAAAATTGTTGGAAGCTTAAGGAAGCTATCCAAGATTTAATCGACAACAACAAACTGCCATTGCCTCCTGCCAGTAAGAAGCCGAGCATTGATAATGCACCTCTCGCTCACTCCTTGGCCATCTCTGATGAGGAAAACGAGGTTGATCCCTCATCTCTCATCAAACCTGTTGAAGAAATCCATGGTATTGAAGAAGAGGAGGAGATCTTTTTCGATGCCATGGATGACTTTTCGGAATTAGCAAGTAAAGAGGATATACAATCGCTTACATTTTCCATGTTGGAGGGATCAAACTTGCTGCGTGAAGCTCTCGAAGTTGAGAAGAAACAATTAGAAGAGCTTCAGAAAAAAATGTGACAAGGTCCCATCCACAAAGAAGAAACCCTTCTCTCTACAAGTAATTGACAGACCCAAGTAGAGTAATAGACTCTATAATCCTATTGGGATTTCATATGCTAAAATGTTCAACATGCTCTCCGAGAGTGGCAAAGTCAAACCTCTCGAACCGAGACCATTTGAATCGCTAAAAAGGACAGATAGGTTCTACTGTCAATACCATCAATTAGGGGGTCACACTATTGAAAACTGTTTTAAATTTAAAGATTTAATTCAGAAATGATTGATGACAAAAAGTTAGTCCAAACTCCATAAGAGGAAAACATAAGCATTAATGGAGTTTGGGATAGTGATGAAGAAGATGTCTACTTAAAAGACATGGAAGGACCTCCACCTTCAGTGTTATATGCCATGGATGATTTCTGGGTTGAAGAAGATTCATCTATAGACATCCTCACAAGAACTGGGAGGATGCAACCTCCTATTTCGACATAACCTATACCGACTAGGCAGCAAGTTCCCATACCTATCATAGAAGACTATGATATTGTCAAACAGCTCAAGAAAACCAAGGTTGAAATGAATGTATGGAAGCTTCTAGCAACATCTCGAGAGCATAGGTTGGCAGTGATGAATGTCTTGGATAAGATAGGGATAGATTCTGACACCACTCCTGAGGGGTTGGCTAACTTCCTTACGAGTGATCTCCCTAATCCTATCAACTTGATCACCTTTTCCGACAAGGATTTACCTCCAGAAGGTGACAAGCATTATAAGGCACTAAACCTCACAGTAGTTTGCAAGAGAATGAACGTCCCTATGACTCTTGTAGACAATGGATCGGCTATTAATGTCTGTCCACTCAGACCTGCAAGGATGCTAGGCATAAGGGATGAAGACTTGACCCCGTCAACACAAGGAATAAGAGCTTATGACAACACTCGTCGTCAAGCTCTTGGCAAGATTACTATGAATATAACCGCGGAATCAATAGAACATGCTACTACATTTCAAGTACGTAGTAGATATTAAGGCTTCATTCAATTTATTGTTGGGACGCCCTTGGCTTCATGACCTAAAGGCTGTCCCTTCATCTCTCCACCAACAGGTAAAGGCCATAGTTGGAGGAATTCCCATTATGATCGATGCTTCACCCATGAGGATCAAAGCCATAGAAAATCCAATAATTAATGTGGAGCACGATGAAGATGATGAAGATTTGTGGGGCTTTAATGAAGAGGTCTCTTTAATCGAGAAGGATGAAAGGACCCCTCTCTGCCATGACCCCCACTCCAATGTGATAGTGAACGCTATCCCGAAGAAACAAGGACATTTTCCTGGGATGACTCTAGGAAAGAAGAAAGGAATAGCAAAATCGCTGGAATCACCTGGCCTCCATAAATTAGACACTTTCGGACTTGGTTTCGAACCGAATTGGGAAGATCTCAAGCGAGCCCAGGAAAAGTCAAAGGCGCGTAGGAATGCTCGCATCCAAAAGAAAGCAATCCTAATGGGTCAGTATCCTCTTACCCTCAATGGACAATTCATAAAAGAAGGAGAGGACTATCCATGCTACGAATTTCCCAAACCTTTTATCGTAAATGGCATAAGGCAACCGGGATTCGAAATTTTTCTAGATTGCTATTTTCTAGATGAAATCCCAACTTCTATCCACAAGGAGAAAGCACCCCCATGCTTTGACTTTAATGTCATGGGATTACTATTTGGGCGAGAAAAAGATGAGCCGACATACATAGAGGATAACTCCTCGCTCATCCAAATGGTCCTACAAAGCGAAAACTTTGATCCCTCAAGGCTCATCACTCTAGCAGAAGGATCACTACTACAAGGGTGGCGCAAAACAGTCAAGGTGACTACTCCAAGTTGAAGGAGAATCTCCATTACGACGGGGTAAGGACCGATGTTTGACGAGTCGTCTGAGTCAGAGTCTTTTCCTATAGATTCATCTAAGTCATTAGTTGTAGCACCCTCTTCTTTTATCTCTTCCCCTAGGATAGTTAGCAATCAAGTCCCCGAGGACATATCTCTTTTCGATGTAATGATTTCTGAGTTTAATAATATGTCTTCTTCCTCTTACACCTCGTGCTTTTCTTTAACCCAAGATGACGAGCATTGATTAACTAACAATGAAAATGACAAAGAACCTATTAAAGCAATGGAAACACTTGAAAAGAAAACACCGATAATTGAGGAAACTGAGACGGTTGATATCTCAAATGATTCAACCAATAAAAGAGAATTTAAAATCGGATTAACACTTAATGAACAAGAAAGAACCGATTCAATCAATCTACTTAAAGAATTCATCGATGTATTCGCTTGGTCATATGAAGATATGCTAGGCATTAATAGAGAAATAGCTCAACACACCATACCGCTAATTCCAGGAATGAAACCTGTAAAACAAAAGTTACGTCGAATGAAACCCGACGTGGCTCTTAAAATAAAAGATGAAGTTCAAAAACAAATAACTACAGGTTTTATCAAGGTATCCAAATACCCCGAATGGATCGCCAACGTCGTCCCAGTTCCGAAAAAGGATGGAAGGGTAAGAATGTGTGTCGACTATCGAGATCTAAATAAGACAAGTCTAAAGGACGACTTCCCTTTACCACACATCGATATTCTGGTAGATAATACAGCGAATCATGCACTTCTCTCATTCATGGATGGATACGCGGGGTACAATCAAATTCTCATGGCAGAAGAAGACATGGAGAAAACAACCTTCATAACACCATGGGGTACTTACTGCTACATGGTAATGCCATTCGGGTTGAAAAATGCGGGTGCTACTTACCAACGAGCAGCGACTGCCTTGCTCCATGACATGATGCACAAAGAAGTTGAAGTATATGTGGACGATATTATTGTGAAGTCAAAAGATCGCCCAGGCCATCAAATAGCCTTGAGAAAATTCTTCGAAAGGCTAAGAAAATACAACATGAGGTTGAATCCATCCAAGTGTGCTTTTGGAGTCACCTCAGGCAAGCTTTTGAGTTATGTTATAAGCTCTAGAGGAATAGAGATAGCACTGTAGGGAATATTTCAAGCATTATCCCTAAACTTGAACTCCACTTTGATAATACACTAAAGTACGGTGGCGTCTAAAGGGAAAGAAGATAGAGCAAAAGAGTCGCCAACAAGTTTTTTAGGAACTTGTAAACCGTTCACGAGGTGAAAGTTACACCCCTTAACGATCCAGGAGATCGTCAAGTCCAATAGGTCTGGAACCATGACTGGTGTTCGGGGATGAAGGTACAAATCCAACCTAAAAGAGATTGAACCTGCCCTAATAATAGGCCTCTACTTTATTCTAATCGTATTCATGTGCGCTTTCTGACTAACATGCAATCAATAGGATTAGCCCTAAACCTGTTTAATATATGTTGGTTGAACATTAATGCACAAATAAATCAATTATTGGCGATCACTTAAATTATAATCAAATTAACCCTAAACAAGATTATTAATTATCTTATTAAACTTGATTACAAGTACCAATTCCCTTTAAACATGCATAAAAAGGTGTGATCAAGCAATAAAAATAAATATATTTATCAAGCAACATAATAATAATCATTAAAATAATAATAACAATTATAAAAATAATCATGATAATAAATCATAAAAATAATAATCATGTTAAAGCATAATAATAGTAAGATCCTAGGCATGATACTAACAAGATTAATAACAAACCCTAGCATGTCACTAAGCAATAAAGATCAAAGCTTTAGCCTTAATATGATACTAACATGAATATTAGAAAGAGTAGGAAGCATCATAGAAATCATAATTGACATTATATTCTTTACCCTAAACATGATACTAGGAAGCAATAAAACATCCTAACATGATACTAGTAATCAAAATAACAATCTAAGGATGATTTCTGTATCATAATATCAATAAAATCAATTAAAGCACTTACTTGGATGCCTCGCACCTCTTTCTAATAACAAAATACACACGTTAGTAACTTCAAGGAAAATAATAAAATAAACAATTAAATTAAATAATTGAAAGAGAGATTTGGGACCAAACCCTCAGAAATTAAAACCTTTCACGTCTAGGGCGAAGGAAACTTCGAATATGGCTAGGTGTATCTAAGTCTTGCGAAAGCGGAATTTTGTATTTGAGAAAAGGCTAGTTTAGAAAAGAGAGAGAGAGATCAAGAGAGTAATCAAGAGAATCTTGATGAGAGTTGTTGAATAAAAACGGAGTTTTCAGAAGGCACCTATTTATAGAGAAAATCAGCCAAAAAGATAAATCAAAACAGAGTTCTGACGCGTAAAACGAGGTTAGCACCAGACGCCGACATTAGCGCCAAGCGCTAACGCTAGCGCCAGGCACCAAGCTTAGCGTCAGGCGCTAATGCTGGAGTTTGGCGCTGACTAAGTTATTGACGCGTTTTCTAAAATCAGATAGAAATTGCCTTACTGGAGGATAAAATTGTATTTTTGTCAAGCACATTCTTTTATTCTGATTAAAACTCTAAAAAGTCAACAAAAGTCAATTTATCAATACTAATTGAATTAGGAATGAAAAGAACCTTCTAGAAGAATCTAGAAGTCTAAAACTATTCCTAATTGCATTAGGAATGATAACTCTATATCAGACCCTCCTCTAGATCATTGGGCCGCATATAAGGCTCAAACCGGGCCCAGTTGAGTAATTTAGCCATAACTTCCTCAATATTCATCGGAATTGGGCTTATAATATATCGTTGGAAAGCTCTTTTCAAGCCCTATCCAACTACACTACTATTGGACCCATATTATGGACCAACCAAACTGGATTGGCTGTTTTATTAAAATAGGTTTTCAAAAACAGAGAGAGGAGAAAAGAAATTAAAGCTATCCGCAACACTAAACTTTCCACACTTTCACTTCATTCGATTATGATTCGACGTGAAAGGTACTCATCACCGGGTTTGGTTTTGGGGAGACACAAATGGGTGTCTACAAAAGCCCCCACTTTGATTGAGTTTTGAGAAACGCACGTTTCGAATACAAAAGTCAAAGTATCAATAGGGACGGAGAATGATTCAAAACGTTCTGCGATCCTAAATCATTCTTGTAACGCCGAACCTGCAAACTAACATTAGTTAAAACAGATTAAAGAGTTAAGAAACGCGTATCTTGCACCGTCGATTACACGTCTCTAAAGTAATCGATTTGTTGTGACGATCTTCCGCAAGCTAGAGAATACCGCCTGAAGACTGCTACGCCTGTAACTGCCTCCAATTTCCACTGTGATAGTCTTCGAAAAGATCACTTCTTGTTGATCCTTAATTCTACTATGCCAGTACGTCGGCGCTTTGCTTCTTGTGAACCAGTATGTCGGTGCTTTTGCTGTGATGACAATCCTCTTTTCTTTGGGAATAGTTGCCAACACAACTCTTGTATGATGTATCACAATCCGATTTAGGGAAAGTTGTCAATGCTACCTAACAATCCATCCTTGGAAATGTTGCCACGATGAAGCGACAATCCGTATCTTGGAAAATTTGCCAAAATCTAATTTTGGGAAAAGTTGCCAATGCTTCGTAACAATCTGTCATAAGAACTTTGCTACGATCGACAATCCACATCTTGGAATACAACTCTTGAAAGCAATCCATCTTGGAAATTTGGCAACGCTATGCGACAATCCTTTTAGGAAAATATTGCCACAATTGACAATCCGCGTCTTTGAACATTTGCCAAAAAAGAGTCGATCGACAATCCACTTCGGGAAAATTTTCCACTTACTGAAATGAATGACAATCCCCATTGAGGAACCTTTGCCGAAATTTATGATGAATAGAGTGCCACAACAATCCTTTGGGAAATTTTGCCATAGGGAACTGGGTGTATAACAATCCAAATTGGAAAACTTGCCAACGATGACAATCCGAACTTGGAAAAAATTGCCAAACAGAGAAGGAGCACGACAATCCACGCTTGGAAACTTTGCCAGAGATGACAATCCAATCTTGGAAAAATTGTCGTTGAAGAAGATGCGCGACAATCCATTTTTGGAAATATTGTTGTTTAAGAAGAATGCGCGACAATCCATATTTGGAAATATTGTCGTTTAAGTGCTTGTTTTTAAACCAATACGTTGGTGCTTGTAATAAGCCAGTGTTTTAGGCGCTTAAGCTAAGTGAGACGATTTTTTGTCAGGTCAATCACTTACTACGATTGTAATTGAGCCGACTACTAATCATGTCAATTTGCTTATAGGGGCTAATTGGCGTACCAAGGAACCCGAAATTGTTGTATGAGGTCAAAATAACCATTCTGAGAGGCTTCAAGCTCTGTCGTTGCTGAAATATCTCTGGCGCCAAGACTTGGCTCTCGCCAGACACTGGGATCTAGAGCCAAGCGCTGAACTCTGCTGCCAGACGCCAGATGTTGTTGCCAGACGACAGCCTTGTCGTCTGGTGCTGGAGTCGGGTCTTCCCTATTCTGCTCTTGCTGCCGTTGTTGCTTGGTTTTGCTCCGAACTTTGAGCTTGTTCGTTTCCTTTCAACCAAATCCACTCAAATCTTTTGTTTTTTAAAGCTCTTCATCTCTAATTTACTGATCCATGTAACTCCTCTTATCTAGGAGGAATCTCCTGTATCATATTCGCGGTTTTTTCGAAAAAAATCCGGGAATGTGCTCGCTTGCTGGGATGCACCTGCATTTATATCTTTGACCATTGAACTTTTCTTATCTTTCTTTAGGGTTTACCTAAGACTTAGTGTTGCTTGACTTATTGACTTGTCGTGACTCAAGGTATGAACTTGACTCGCTGTGATTGACTGGCTCGAGGTTGACTCGACTCAAAGTGTTTGACACATGTGTTAGACTCAAATCAAGCTGATATCATAACATGACTTAACGTGTACATGACTCGTGTGTGCATTGTATTGTGATCGTGGGACTCGAAAATGCAAAAAAGAAAAAATTTTCCGTCATTTTTGTGGAGGGTACTGACTTTCTCCCGAAAAAGAAAAGACACGAAAAATAATCGAAGTGAAGTTTTTTTTTGAAGATGCATGTTGAATGAGCTTAATCCGTTAACGTTGTCTCTCACAGTATAAGGATTAAACTATCCTAGTTGACTTGATAACGAAAGTATTTAGGTAACTAAGGCGCGGAGGCTAAGCACTTCATACTTCGATGCAATGATGATTATGATTGATGAGTGATGTTGATATGACAAGGCATGCTTCAACGTTGTGTTAAGATTCCATGACAAAGAGTTCCTAAGGGGAGGTATATTTGGTCATGTATCTGTGATGTGTGTGAAAGTGACACTAAAGTTAGGCCGCAAGGGCTAAGTGTGTGGGAAAATATTATTTCAAGAAGAGTCAAATGATGGTGACTCTTTAGGCTAGGTAAGCTAATGATGTAAGGATCAAGCCCCCAAGTCTAGCTCTAAGTAGATAGGGATGAGCATTGGAGATCCCTTGATATGACCATGATGTGTGTATGTAAATATGAATGCAATTTTATTACGGTCGCACCTCGATGTGAGGTTGCCTACGTATCCGTTAGGAATCAGGCCGAACGTAGCTCTAGCCGAACCTCGCACAAGTGTGTGTATACCTCAAAAAGGTCTTTTTAAGGGTTGTAACGTGGTTAGGCTAAAGGTTATAGAAGAAAGGGATAAAAGCTCAAGACCCTCAATAAGCCCCCAAGGTGTGCAACTTTGCTTTTGGATATTTGTATTTTAATGCTTGAGGTTTTCTACACTTTTTTAGCTCTTTCTTTTGCTTTAGAATTTATTTCATTTTTACAAGTGTGGGAAATCCCTATCATGCGGTCTATCACTCACTTGGCATTCATGTTTCTCAGGCACGGTACCGAGCACTCGATAAGAGACGCAATCTGAGACGTGTTCTTATCAAAGACATTTTCATATCAAAGACATTGGAACACTTTCCCTTTTTGTACACTTTTATTTATTTTTTGCTTATTTTATTTATTTTGATCTTTTGAAATCACTCAAGCTTTTGAAATTGCTTAAGTTACACACCATCCCATCCCAAGGTTAGGTAGATATGGGTTGAAGAATAAAGGTCTATTGTTAGACGAGGCTCAAAGTGGTTTATCAAAAAAAGGATTGTATATTTGAAGGGTGAAAAGAGATATGATGCGGCTACAAGGGGTGCCTCACATCATTGGTATACCTTGTGCTTAGTTCGACATGATTTTTTTTTTTTTAATGCAATGTAATAAAATGATCATATGCAAGAAAATAAATGCTCATTTTATTAAAAGGAAAAAAGAAAGAATCAACAAAATTAATCTAAGGGGAATAAAAAGGTGTCTATGCTAGACTTATTGTGGAAAGGGTTTGAAAAAAGGCATGAAATCTTGGTGAGAAGCTGTCCTTGTGCATTTATTTCATCATTACCCTCATTTTTTAATTTTGTTTGTCAATCACATAACTCAAACTCGATTCAACATGCATGGATGAAAGAAGGTAGGAGGAATGAAGTTTGTGATATGGAGAAAGCATGTAGAGAATGGAAAGATGATGTAGATGGAGAGATATAAAGAAATTAGGAATAGAATGTACCCCCAACTCAAATGACGGAAAAAAAAAACCGACACATGCATGAACCTAAGACATGGTCATGGTGACATATACTCAAAGTGTGTGCTAAGACTAGTGAGTGTAATGAGTGTAGGTGACATATTAAGACCCGTGTCATGACCATGTGGCTAGACTATGTGACTAGACTTGAACAAAGACTAAGTTAAGACTTCACGTATATGCATTAAACTGGACAGGCTGTGGTATTGTAGTCATAACTTTTGATCTGTGACTCTGATTGGGATGAAATCAACGCCAGATTAAAGATAAAACTCGGGGCTACAGATCCATAGGATGTACGACTCGTAGTTTTTCCTAGAACTCCATCTATGACCAAAACAAGTTGACGCTTGTGTAGTATACGGGAATAAAAATCCTGGTTGACTCAAAGGAACTATGACTCGATTGAAGGCATATTTATTAGATAAAATTAATTAATTAATTAATTAAGCAAAGTCCTTTAGTCATTAATTAGTTTATTAATACTTATTTACAAACACAAGTCAAACCAAACGGTTACCTTAGTCACATAATCAGTCAAGTAAGAGATGCACAAGTAGTCAAGTAGTCACAACATGATGCAATGAGTTTGCAACCAAACCATGGCTCTAGTTCTCTAAAGTTCGGGATATGGGTTATTCAAAGAGGGTCCATGGTTAATTGTCCGGATGCACCGCGCGGAAGCCTAACCGTGAAGGGTTGACGCGAGTGGATGGGACACCGCGAGTTTAGAAATACTCGCTTCCATGGTTTGGTGAATTCAACATTTTCGGATGTACCCTTTGTTGCTCAGAGCGTTCAATCAGGTAGATTGAGCATGAATTCCCAGAGGGTTATGTCCATATGTAGAACACATATGGGTTTCAGAAAAGTGAGAAAAACTCAATCAGGAAGTAGGATCGAGCAAACAATGCTAAAAACTGGTCGAAATTAGAACGCATATTTCTGGCTCGGTATTGGAAGAATTTGGCGCCAGCAAACAGAGGTTGGCGTCAGCTTTTGGCTTTAGCGCCTGGCAACAGTTCTGTCGTCTAGCGCTAAAGTCAAAATACTTGCGCTAATTTCTGTTCGTTGACGCTAATTCCTACATGCCTCAGCATCTTTCTGTGCTCGATAAAATTTTCCAGTTTCGCGCAGTGTTATTTCAATCCTAGTTGTGAAAGATATTCCTCAAATTTCCTACGTGTAAAAATCCTATTTTTAAACTCATTACGGATGGTCTTTCCAATAAGATCTTTTTTATGCATATGACAATAATGTTAATAAAAATTACGCACATGAAATACTTAGAACTTTTCGAGTCTCATCCACTCATTCTAAATCATTGCCGAAATAAATTTCAGGAATTAAGATAGAAATCCTCCCCAGTGGAGTCGCCAAAAAACTGTAGGGAATATTTCAAGCATTATCTCTAAACTTGAACCCCATTGTGATCATACACTAAAGTACGGTGGCGTCCAAAGGGAAAGAAGATAGAGCAAAAGAGTCGCCAACAAGTTTTTGAGGAACTTGTAAACCGTTCACGATGTGAAGGTTACACCTTAACGATCTAGGAGATCGTAAACTCCAATAGGTCTGGAACCATGACTGGTGTTTGGGGATGAAGGTACAAATCCAACCTAAAAGAGATTGAACCTGCCCTAATAATAGGCCTCTACTTTATTCTGATCGTATTCATGTGTGCTTTCTAACTAACATGCAATCAATAGGATTAGCCCTAAACCTGTTTAATCTATGTTGGTTGAACATTAATGCACAAATAAATCTATTATTGGCGATCACTTGAATTATAATCAAATAAACCCTAAACAAGATTATTAATTATCTTATTAAGCGTGATTACAAGTACCAATTCCCTTTAAACATGCATAAAAAGGTGTTATCAAGCAATAAAAATAAATAAATAAATATATATATATATATATATATATATATATATATATATATATATATATATATATATATATATATATATATATATATATATATATATATATATATATATATATATATATATATATATATATATATATATCAAGCAACATAATAATAATCATAAAAATAATCATAACAATTATAAAAAAAAAATCATGATAATAAATCATAAAAATCATAATCATGTTAAAGCATAATAATAGTAAGATCCTAGGCATGATACTAACAAGATTAATAACAAACCCTAGCATGTCACTAAGCAATAAAGATCAAAGCTTTAGCCCTAACATGATACTAACATGAATATTAGAAAGAGTAGGAAGCATCATAGAAATCATAATTGACATTATATTCCTTACCCTAAACATGATACTAGGAAGCAATTAAAAAAACTTCCTAACATGATACTAGGAATCAAAATAACAATCTAAGCATGATTTCTGTATCATAATATCAATAAAATCAATTAAAGCACTTACTTGGATGCCTCTTACCTCTTTTTAATAACAAAATACACACGTTAGTAACTTCAAGGAAAATAATAAAACAAACAATTAAATTAAATAATTGAAAGAGAGATTTGGGACCAAACCTCAGAAATTAAAACCTTTCACGTCTAGGGCGAAGACAACTTCGAATATGGCTAGGTGTATCTAAGTCTTGCGAATGCGGAATTTTGTATTTGAGAAAAGGCTAGTTTAGAAAAGAGAGAGAGAGAGAGAGAGTAATCAAGAGAATCTTGATGAGAGTTGGTGAATGAAAACGGAGTTTTTAGAAGGCGCATATTTATAGAGAAAATAAGCCAAAAAGATAAAAAATCAAAACGGAGTTCTGACGCGTAAAACGAGGTTAGCGCCAGACGCCGACATTAGCGCCAGGCTCTAACGCTAGCGCCAGGCGCCAAGCTTAGCTTCAGGCGCTAATGCTGGCGTTTGGCGCCGACTAAGTTATTGACGCGTTTTCTAAAATGAGATAGAAATTGCCGTACAAGAGGATAAAATCGTATTTTTCTCAAAAACATTCTTTTATTCTGATTAAAACTCTGAAAAGTCAACAAAACTCAATTTATCAACGCTAATTGAATTAGAAATGAAAAGAACCTTCTAAAAGAATCTAGAAGACTAAAACCATTCCTAATTGCATTAGGAATGATAAATCTATATCAGGCCCTCCTCTAGATCATTGGGCCGCATATAAGGCTCAAACCGGGCCCAGTTAGTAATTTGACCATAACTTCCTCAATATTCATCGGAATTTGGCTTATAATATATCGTTGGAAAGCTCTTTTCAAGCCCTATCCAACTACACTACTATTAGACCCATATTATGGACCAACCAAACTGGATTGGCTGTTTTCTTAAAATAGGTTTTCAAAAATAGAGAGAGGAGAAAAGAAATTAAAACTATCCGTAACACTAAACTTTCCACACTTTCACTTCATTCGGTTATGATTCGACGTGAAAGGTACTTATCACCGGGTTTGGTTTAGGGGAGACACAAATGAGTGTCTACAAGACCCAACCAAGATCAAGACAATCATGTCAATGCCACCGGCCAAAACCGAGAAACAAATTCGAGGATTTATTGGCCGGTTGCAATACATAAGCAGGTTCATATCAAAATTGACAACAATATGTGAACCAATATTCAAAAAGCTTAAAAAGAATGTACCAGTAATATGGGATGACGAGTGTCAAAAAGCCTTTGAAAAGATCAAAGCCTATCTCGCAAATCCTCCCGTATTGGCACCAGCACTTCCAGGAATACCTCTTAGGTTGTACTTAACAGTCACCAACAAAACAATGGGAGCCATGATTGCACAAGAAGTAGAAGGCAAAGATAATGCAATCTACTATCTAAGTAAAAAGATGCTCGATTATGAAGTACGCTATACACCACTTGAGAAATTGTGCCTCGCATTGGTGTGGGCCACAACCAAGTTAAGACATTACATGCTCGTGCATACAGTCTTTGTAGTTTCCCAATTGGATCCACTCAAGTATTATTCGAGAAGACTACACTCAATGGGCGCATATCAAGATGGATAGTCAACTTAGCCCAGTTCGATGTAAGATTCATGCCTCAAAAAGCTATCAAAGGATTTGTGGTTCAGATTTTCTAGCGGATTTTCCAATAGAAGATTCAACGCCAGTACACGACAATGAATTTCCAAACGAAGACTTGATGGTCACGGAAGATGATACTTGGACCTTATACTTCGATGGAGCCTCAAACCAAAAAGGATGTGGCGTTGGAGTATTATTAGTATCACCTAAAGAAGAGCATGTTCCAATCTCCATAAAGCTAGATTTCGACGTTACCAACAACGCTGCTGAATACGAAGCATGCATGGTAGGCCTTGAAACAGCTTTGGCATTGGGAGTGAAGAAATTACGAATATTCGGGGACTCTTCATTGATCATCAATCATATCTGTAAGAGATGGAAAGTAAGGAGCAAATGTCTAGCCCCTTACCAAACTGTAGGCGTCGCTCGAAGTGCGCCTACGTTAAAGCATGTGGTGAATATGCTTGGCACTCATAGGAAGTGGGAATTGACACATACGATTAGGGACAAATAAAGTAGGGAGCCGCCAACAAGTTTTTAAGGAACTTGTAAACCGTCCACGGATCATAAAAAGGCAACCACGATAAGGGACAACGATAGGCAACAACGATTGACCCGTGAAGGTTACACCCCATTCATAATCCATGAGATTACTAACTCCATATGGTTCGGAACCACGAAAGGAGGATCGGGGATGATGGTACGAAGTGAGTCATGGAGTCATATTCGCCCGTATTGGCCTCTACTCGATTCTTATATTGAAAAGCATTCCTGTGATCTCAAAGGCATACAATAAAATATTCAATTTGCTCCAAACTATTAATAGGCTAAATTGGTTGAATATTAATGCAACATATAATTCTAAAATATTTGTGATCACTTGATTAAATAACAAGATTAAAAAGGAACCTAAACCGGTTGTCCAAATTATCTTATTAGGCGTGATTTTCAATTACATATTCCCTTTAAACATGCAATATAGTGATCATAAATATAATAAAATAAACATTAATATTGGAAGCAATTCAACAATAATAGAGTTAGTCAAATCAAATATAAAATAACCTAATCATGATACTAGCAATAAGAAAATAAAATAAGAGTAATTAAATTAATTAATAATTACTCACATTTCGCACGTTCCTTTAAATTGCTACATCATGAATAAACTGTTAGTAACTTCAATAAAAATAATAAAGCAAATGAAAATTAAATTAAATAAAAAGTAGAATTGATTTGGTCCAAACCCTCAGTTATTTGTACCTTTCACGCCTTGGTTTAAGGACGGAACCTCGGATTAAGTATAGACTCCTTGGAGTGCTTAGGGGAATTATTATGGAAGAATAAGGAGGCTAGAAATTAGGTTAAAGAGGGAGAAGAGGATGATTTTTGATGCAAGGTGAGAGAGAATGATTATTGTTGCCCCGAACTGTAGAAAGGAGGGGGGTATTTATAGGGAAAATGAGCAGAGGGAACACACGGAACCCTAAAAAGATAAAAACCCTAAAAAAGGCTACCGCGACACGGTCAGACTGTACTGTGACACGGTCAGACTCTACCATGTCACGGGGGAAATTAGCGTGACGCGGGAAATATTTGACCTACGGGAGTAAAAACGCGTGAAGGGATTACGCGGAAAAAACACGGAGTTGTCCCGTGTCTCAGCACTGGCACCGTGACACGGGAATTCCTACCGTGACACGGCAGTAATTCCCGTGTCGCGGCACAGTTCCCCGTGACGCGGGAAAGTTTTAAGCACTGTGACACGGCAGCAACCCACCGTGACACGGCAGAAAACGCCGTGACGCGGCAAAGTCCACCATGTCACGGCATATGGCGCCGGGTCACGGTACTTATGCCAAGTCACGGGGCACTAAAAAACATGAAAATGCCCTCCAAATTACCGTGTCACGGGAATTTCTCCCGTGCCACGTCAGATCTTACCGCGTCGCGGCATTTTAGCTGCTGCGCGGTAATTCCAGTTTTTTACCCGTTTTTAAAATCATCATAACTTTTGATCCGTAACTCGGAATAAAGCATATAATATATCATTGGAAAGCTTATCAAACCCAATTGGAATCAGGTCAAAATAATTTGTAGATTTTAAGATATGGCTGTTTTAGTAGAAGGGTGTCGGTTTTGGGCCGAGTTTAATGTTTTGCTCATATCTTTTTCGTTATAGCTCGGAATTGGGCTTATGATATATGGTTGGAAATCTTATTTAAAGGCCTATCCAAAAAAATAATAATTGGATCAAAATTTTATATCCATAAAATCAGTTTCTCTCAGTTTTGCGATGTGGACACGAAAAGTGGAAAATAGGTTATGGTTTAGGGAAATGAGCTAGAAATTGGATTGGTTCATGAAATATATTGGATAGAACATGGATTTAAGCACTCCAAAGATTAAATACTCAACTCGACCAATAATGGCGGTGAAAGGTGTTCATCAACGGGTTTGGTTTTGGGGAGGCATTTTTAGGTGTCTACAGAAGCTCCCACTTTGACTGAGTTTGTAGAAACGCCAGTTTTGAAAACGATAGTCAAAGTAGTCGATAGGGACGGAGAATGATTTAAGACGTTCTGCGATCCTAAATCATTCTGTATACGCCGATACCTGCAAAAAATGTTAATTCCACAAATAAAAGAGTAAAGGGATAGAACGCTTATCTGACACTGGTGTATCGGTGGCAAATGAGCTTGGTAGCTTCCTATGCTTGAAGGAATCCACCGAATGATGTTTGTTGAAATGCTTTCCATGCTTGAGGAAAGCCGACAGATGAGTTTGGTAGCTTTCTAAGCCTGAAGAAACCTACCGGATAACACTTTCCATGCTTGAGGAAAGTCGACGTATGAATTTGGTGTCATTCTATGCTTGAAGAATTCCACCGATAATGCCTTCCATGATTGAGGAAAGCCGACTTCTTGGCGGTTTTCTATACTTGAAGAAAAATCCACCGATAACGCTTTCCATGCTTGGGGAAAGCCGACTTGGCGGTTTTCTATACTTAAAGAAAAATCCACCGATAACGCTTTCCATGCTTGAGGAAAGCCGACTTGGCAGTTTTCTATGCTTGAAGAAATCCACCGGATAATACTTTCCATGCTTGAGGAAAGTCGACAGATGATGAGATTGCAAGTCTCTGTTTATCGAGAACCTTGCGTTATGAAATGATGGTGGTCCGCTTGTCCCCGGACGTGGGATGTAGAGGGTCCGCTTGTCCCCGGACGTGGGCTGTAGATGGTCCGCTTGTCCCCGGACGTGGGCTGTAGATAAGACCTGCAAAAATAAATTTGCCAATGGACTTGTACATACTGTGATTGACTTGACCACTAACTTTACCAAGTTTGACTTGATGTGACATGACATGTGTATGACTTGTGAGTGTGTGTGTGTGTGTGTATATGTGTGTGTGCAGACACAAGCAAACGAAGATGCAAAAGCAAAAATTTTCCGTCAATTTTTGTCATGAGTGGAGGGTACCGACTTTCTCCCGAAAAAGAAAGATGTGAAAACTGAACTTTTATTTTCGAACTTCCTTCGATGAAAACTTGGAAAAAGTTTTTTGAACTTCCCCAAAATAAAATAATGAAAAGGGAGAAAAGTTTTGAACTTCCTCCTTGAGCAAGACGAAATAAATCGTATGGATTGAATTGCTTGTCCTGAAAATAATGTATGCATGATGCATGTTCTTAGGCCAGGAGGCTAAGGACAATTACATAATGTGACACGATAGATGAATGAAATTAAGTCATGGAGCTAAGCATCATATATGGTGTAAAGAAGCGATTTTGAACGTCACTTAGGTCTGGAAGCTAAGCACGTATAGTGATTATTGCATAATGAACGTTGCTTAGGTCAAGGAGCTAAGCACGATATGCTTTGTATGATTAAAAATCATTGATATATAAATGTTTCTTAGCACATTATGTGAAACAATGAACATTGCTCAGGTCAGGAAGCTAAGCAAGTATACAATGTTTCTTCTACTGAATGTTGTCTTTAAATATGATGAAACATGCACAGTGTTAAAACAAGATTTCATGATAAAGGGCTCTTAAAGGGAATGATGACACTAGGCGAAAATATGAATTGGCCACCGGTTCAAAACCCCCCCATTGCCACCGGTTTTGAACCCGTGGTCATTTGGGGGGTGGCAATAGTCAGATGCAAAGCCACCGGTTCAAAACCGGTGGCAATAGTGGTCATTGCCACCGGTTAACCGGTGGCAATACTAGGTTAATGCCACCGGTTAACCGGTGAAAATACTGTCCCAAAAAATTAAATTTTTTTTTTCATTTTTTCACTAAAAATCAGTATACACTTAAATATACATAAAATACATAAATTAAATCTGCAAAATTACAAACATAAATTAAATATGCAAAATTACATAAATATACATAACTCTGCAAAATTACATACATAAATTACATTAATATACCTAATATAAATAATAAATTAATTAAATCTGCAAAATTAAAAAAAAAAAAAATCCACCCAAATATTTCGATCCGCCAATTTCCAAATTCCATTCACTGGCAAATTCAACCCAGATCTACACACATCCAAACAAAACAAACAAAGTTGAGAAATTCAATCCAGAACATTCTACATCACAATTATCATAAATCAAACAAAAACCTTTTGCTTGAGAAACCTACACCTACCACGACAGCAATAGGAGGTTAAATGCAGAAAACCTAAGTCATTGAAGGTTGAGAAACTAATCACAAATCCAGAAAACCTACACCCCAGGCCACCAACCGTCACCCAAACCCACACCCACCACGACAGCAACCACAACAACGACACCCACCACGACAGCAACCACAACAACGACCTAAAAACAAAAAAAAATTAAAAAAAATCCAAAAAACATACCGGTAATAAGCGCAATTAGTTTGAATTTGGTTTAATAAGGTCATTCGACCGTGAAAACTCTAGATCTAGAGTTTTCATGGTCGAATTTAACTTTAAAAACCATGAAATTTAACACCACCATTCCCACCAACCAGCAATAACGACAGAGGAGGAGAGATAAGTGAGATGCGAGAGATAAGAGAGCAGCCGGAGACGACGCAGGAGAGTAAGGATGAGACGAAGTGAGGAGGAAAGAGAAAGAGGAGAGGAGAGTGAGGAGGAAAGAGAAAGAGGAGAGACTGAGAGAGAGGCGCTTAGGAGGATTGAATAGGGTTAGGGGTTTATAAAGGGACGGGTCGGTTTTTTTTTTATTTTTAAGAAGGCCACCGGTTTTGAACCGGTGGAATTAATGTTTTAACCACCGGTTTGGTTTGAACCGGTGGCAATAATATATCCCCACAATCCCGCCCATTTTTCCACTTCTTTTTGCCACCGGTTTATAAAAACCGGTGGCCATTGAGCGGTGCCTTTTTCAATTTTTCTACTAGTGTGATTTGGATATGAATGTGTGAGTGAAGTGTGTGAATGTGATACTAAGGCTGGCTGCAAGGGTTGTGGTGATGGAAAGAGATGTGAGAAGAGTCAAAGATGATGGCTCTTCAGGCTGGGTAAGCTAATGTGATTTGGGTTCAAGCCCCCAAGTCTAGCTCTAAATGCTTGGATATGAATATGAATGTGGCCGCACCTCGATGTGAGGTTGCCTACGTATCCGTTAGGAATCAGGCCGAACGTAGCTCTAACCGAACTTTGCGCAAGTGTATGTACACCTCAAAGAGGTCTTTCAAGGGTTGTAATGTGGTTAAGTTGATGGTTTAAGGAAGAAAGGGGTAAAAGGCTCAAGACCCGAGAGAATCCCCAAGATGTGTAATTTTGAATTTGAAAATTTTGAATTTTGCAAGTTTATTTTCAACTTTTTTTTTTTTTTTTTTTTTTGAATCAATGTAGACAATCTCAGATCATGCGGTCCATCACTCACTTAGCATTCATGTTTCTCAGGCACGGTACCAAGCACTCGATGAGAGACGCAATTTGAGACGTGTTCATATCAAAGACATTGGAACACTTGCCTTTAAACATTGTTTTATTGTTGCTTTGCTGCTTTTTTTTTTTTTTTTACTTGCTTTTTGAATGTTATACAATTACACATCTTCCAATCCCAGAGTTAAGTGAATGTGGGTTGAAGAAATGAAGGACAAACGTTAGACGAGGCTCAAAATGGTTGATGAAGAAATGGAATGTGATTGAACGGTTAACAGGGAATGACATAGTTGCAAAGGTGCCTCAAGTCATTGGTGTACCTTGGGTTTAGTTCGGTAATTGTTTTTTTTTTTTTTTTTTTTTTTTTTTTTTTTTTTTTGTTTGAGAATGAATGAATGAATGAAAAATTCTATGATCGTGATGTAAAGGAAAATTGCTCATTTTATTAATGGAAAAGGTGAACGAAACACATGAAACACATAAAAAAATTCAAAGTGGAAAACCTATGCTAGACATGAATGAGGGAATGGAGAAGAATGATAAAGAAAGAAATCATGAAATCTTGCATAAAGAATCTGCGTGCCTTGTATTTATTACTTCTTGCCGCCAGGAAGTTTGTTTGCATCCATCAAGTCTTGAATGACGTCCTTCAAATTCCAACATTGCTCTGTAGTGTGGCCCCTTCCTTGATGGTACTTGCAATAGGAATTGGGATTCCATTTGGCGCTCCTTTCTTCAGGTTTTGGCTCTGGAAATGGTCCAATAGGCGTGATCAAGCCTTGACCGTAAAGGCGATCAAAGGCCGCATCATAAGTCATTCCTAAATGAGTGTAAGTTCTTTTCTTCTTGGGCAATGGAGTATCAAGAGCTAACACTTCATTGATATCAACTTGGCTTATATTGTTGGTAGTATTTTCGTGCTTAGAAGACGAAGAAGAAGGATGGTCGTTCTTCTTGTTTTTCCAAGTGTTATTATTGTTACTACCAGCAGTCTTTATTAGCTCATCCTCGATATTGATGCCGATGTCGTATACAGCTTCGAAAGTGTTCAGTGGAAGAAATTTGAGATGTTCCCTATATTTATGAGTCAGATTTTGAATAAAGAGGCGAACCATCTCTCTTTCTTTGGGAGGATCTACCAAGAGTGAAGTTGTTCCCTCCACCTGTTCAGGTAAGCGGTGAAGCCTTCATTCTCTTTCTGTTTGAGAATGGAGAGTTCACGTTCAGAAGTTTTAGTTTGAATGTTACACTTGTAACGATTCATGAAACTGTCGGTGACATCTTGCCAAGTCGCAGTATGCTTGGCATCTAAGGAATAAAACCATTGTTGGCAAGCATGTTCTAAGGAGAGAGGGAACACCGTAGGGAAGAGTGTTACGTCCAATCCCTCAAGAGCCATGGTTGCAGAGAACGCCTTCAAATGGAATATTGGATTGTCAGTAGGCTTGAACTTTGGAATATCAGCAGTGGAGAACTTTTCAGGGAGTCTGTCCTTCACATCCAAAGGAGTGGGAGGCCGTTCCACATAAGTGAAATCCTCAGAGATCTTACTCATTTGTTCCTTCAGTTTATCAAGGGTGGAAACAGTGACCTTGTTTTGTTCCATGGTAGTGACCCTAGTGGTAAGGGTTTGCATCATGGAAGACAGTGCCTCAATGGATTTGTTGATGTTCTCAATGTCTTCTTTAGTGGGCATTGAAAGGTGATGAGTAACGGAGATGACAAAGTTCTCTTTGAACGCCTATTAGATCTGAGAGATTGTTGCGGTAATGGCTAGAACCGTATTGATCTATCCCTGTTCCTTGACCAAGTACTGTGAAATAAAATAATTCACTTAATTGTTTGACTCATTGCTCAAGATAGGAAAGGGAGGAAAAAATAGACCTTTGAAAATAGGTGAGAAAACTCCACTCATTTTTTTATTATGACGAAAAAAAGGTGCATGAACCTAATATACGATCATAAACAACCTGGTGCACGACTCGAGTCGGAACATAAAGAAAGTGTGTGGACTATACTTGACTCGTGAGTGACTAAGTGATGTTATAAGACTCGTGGTATGATCGTATGGCTAGACATGTGAACAATAACCAAAATGACTGACGCGAGGACCAAATTAACACGGAAGACTAAACTGACGCTTTTTTTTTTCTTTTTTTTCATAGGGGGTGACGTGGCACGGGACACTTCTCCCGTCAGACGAGATAAATTCCCGTGTCACGGACATTTATTTTTTTTTTTTAAAGGTGACGTGGCACGGGACACCTCTCCCGTCAGACGGGATAAATTCCCGTGTCACGGTCAATTTTTTTTTTTTTTTTAAAAAAAAAAGGGTGACGTGGCACGGGACACTTCTCCCGTCAGACGGGATAAATTCCCGTGTCACGGTCAATTTTTTTTTTTCTTTTTTTTTTTAAAAAGGGTGACGTGGCACGGGACACTTCTCCCGTCAGACGGGATAAATTCCCGTGTCACGGTCAATTTTTTTTTTTTTTTTTTTGAAACGGTCAAATAATTTTGAAACGTTGCTTGTTTGTTTTAAAAGGGAGGATACCATCCGACTTAAAAAAAGACACAAAAACAAGACTTTCCCTAAAATACGGTCAAAAAAGTGGTGCACGACTTAAAGCAAAAAAGTGTGTAAACACGACATGTGAGTGATTAAGTGAGGTTATGGACGCGTGTTTTGACCGTATAGCTAGACACGACCCAAAACTAGACACAACATTCGCACAAAAATCGAGAACAAGACTGACAGGATACTTTCCTGGGCACCGTGTCACGGTGCAAACTGTCGTGACACGGTGCAGTCTACCGTCAGACGGTAGACTTTCCCGTGTCACGGCACTGTTCACCGTGACACGGCAGACACATGCTGTGACACAGTGCGCAGTTCCAGGTCAGTTTTTTGATTTTTTTTAGATTTTAATCGATTTTAAGTCCGTACTAATTACTATGTGAGAATAAAAACCCTCGGTCATGGGTCAAACAAAAAGAGCAAACACATTAGGGTTAGCACCGAACAAACACATAGCATTTAGGCACGATGATGCAAAAAAAGTTCGCAACCTAAAGTCAAGATCTATGTTCAACTATTGGTCAAGCTTTGGGTGTCAAAAGGGTACCATGGTTAAGAGTTTGGACGCGTTAGCAAGGCAGCCTCCCTTGAGGGTGTATGCTAACGGGCGGCTCCGCGAGTTCGTGATGAAATCGAACTCGACTCCATGGTTTGGGTGAATTAAATGACTTGGATGAACCCTTATTGCCATGAGCGTTTTTGGGTTGATAGAGCTTAAATTCCCCGGGGCTAAGACGCATGTAGAACACATACGTTTTTTCAGAAAAATCGAAGGAAGTCGACTGTGGGAAAAGAAAATAGGTCACCGGACTGATTTTAGGACTGTCGTGACACGGCAGACTCTGCCGTGACACGGCAGTCAGAAAATCTGACTGGTGCCCTGTTTTCCTTCGCGCGCAACCAAGTTATCCAATTTTTCCTACGAGACAGACCTGAATGCGACGTTAAAACGTCTATGCAGATGCAAAAATGCCAAATTAATCACAGGAATATTTTTTTCAAGAATCTTTCAAGTCTCATCCACTCATCTTAATTAAATACCGATCACTCAAATCGATAAATAATTAAGAATCCTCCCCAGTGGAGTCGCCAAATTGTAGGCGTCGCTCGAAGTGTGCCTACGTTAAAGCATGTGGTGAATATGCTTGGCACTCATAGGAAGTGGGAATTGACACATACGATTAGGGACAAATAAAGTAGGGAGCCGCCAACAAGTTTTTAAGGAACTTGTAAACCGTCCACGGATCATAAAAAGGCAACCACGATAAGGGACAACGATAGGCAACAACGATTGACCCGTGAAGGTTACACCCCATTCATAATCCATGAGATTACTAACTCCATATGGTTCGGAACCACGAAAGGAGGATCGGGGATGATGGTACGAAGTGAGTCATGGAGTCACATTCGCCCGTATTGGCCTCTACTCGATTCTTATATTGAAAAGCATTCCTGTGATCTCAAAGGTATACAATAAAATATTCAATTTGCTCCAAACTATTATTAGGCTAAATTGGTTGAATATTAATGCAACATATAATTCTAAAATATTTGTGATCACTTGATTAAATAACAAGATTAAAAAGGAACCTAAACCGGTTGTCCAAATTATCTTATTAGGCGTGATTTTCAATTACATATTCCCTTTAAACATGCAATATAGTGATCATAAATATAATAAAATAAAAATTAATATTGGAAGCAATTCAACAATAATAGAGTTAGTCAAATCAAATATAAAATAACCTAATCATGATACTAGCAATAAGAAAATAAAATAGGAGTAATTAAATTAATTAATAATTACTCACATTTCGCACGTTCCTTTAAATTGCTACATCATGAATAAACTGTTAGTAACTTCAATAAAAATAATAAAGCAAATGAAAATTAAATTAAATAAAAAGTAGAATTGATTTGGTCCAAACCCTCAGTTATTTGTACCTTTCACGCCTTGGTTTAAGGACGGAACCTCGGATTAAGTATAGACTCCTTGGAGTGCTTAGGGGAATTATTATGGAAGAATAAGGAGGCTAGAAATTAGGTTAAAGAGGGAGAAGAGGATGATTTTTGGTGCAAGGTGAGAGAGAATGATTATTGCTGCCCCGAACTGCAGAAAGGAGGGGGGTATTTATAGGGAAAATGAGCAGAGGGAACACACGGAACCCTAAAAAGATAAAAACCCTAAAAAAGGCTACCGCGACACGGTCAGACTGTACCGTGACACGGTCAGACTCTACCGTGTCACGGGGGAAATTAGCGTGACGCGGGAAATATTTGACCTACGGGAGTAAAAACGCGTGAAGGGATTACGCGGAAAAAACACGGAGTTGTCCCGTGTCTCAGCAATGGCACCGTGACACGGGAATTCCTACCGTGACACGGCAGTAATTCCCGTGTCGCGGCACAGTTCCCCATGACGCGGGAAAGTTTTAAGCACCGTGACACGGCAGCAACCCACCGTGACACGGCAGAAAACGCCGTGACGCGGCAAAGTCCACCGTGTCACGGCATATGGCGCCGGGTCATGGTACTTATGCCAAGTCACGGGGCACTAAAAAACATGAAAATTCCCTCCAAATTACCGTGTCACGGGAATTTCTCTCGTGCCACGTCAGATCTTACCGCGTCGCGGCATTTTAGCTGCTGCGCGGTAATTCCAGTTTTTTACCCGTTTTTAAAATCATCATAACTTTTGATCCGTAACTCGAAATAAAGCATATAATATATCATTGGAAAGATTATCAAACCCAATTGGAATCAGGTCAAAATAATTTGTAGATTTTAAGATATGGCTGTTTTAGTAGAAGGGTGTCGGTTTTGGGCCGAGTTTAATGTTTTGCTCATATCTTTTTCATTATAGCTCGGAATTGGGCTTATGATATATGGTTGGAAAGCTTATTTAAAGGCCTCTCCAACAAAATAATAATTGGATCAAAATTTTATATCCATAAAATCAGTTTCTCTCAGTTTTGCGATGTGGACACGAAAAGTGGAAAATAGGTTATGGTTTAGGGAAATGAGCTAGAAATTGGATTGGTTCATGAAATATATTGGATAGAACATGGATTTAAGCACTCCAAAGATTAAATACTCAACTCGACCAATAATGGCGGTGAAAGGTGTTCATCAACGGGTTTGGTTTTGGGGAGACATTTTTAGGTGTCTACACAAACTTATCTGAAAACCCTCACTAATCAGTTAGAGAAGGTAGAATACACGTATCTACCTAGAGAGGAAAATCAATTTGCTGATGCCTTAGCAAGACTAGCCTTAATGGTTAGGATTCCTACAGAAATCGAGCAAATGCCTCTAACTATAGAAAAAAGGCATAAACCGGCTTATATTCAAGATATAGAAGATAATGAAGTGATCCAAGATGAAGAAGAAGAAGAACTGTGGTATACGGATATACTTAATTATGTCACCAAAGGAGAATACCCTCCCCATGCTGACAAAAGAGCAAAACGAGCATTAAGACTCTTGGCTTCCCAATACGTACTCATAGACAACGAGTGACACAAAAGAGTACCTAAGGGTCGAGCTCTCTTATGTGTAGGAAAATAGGATGCTCAAAGAGCAATGAGGATAGTCCATGAAGGCATTTGTGGAACTTACGTGAATAGAAAAATGCTAGTCCAAAAGATAATGTGAGAAGGATACTATTGGACTACCATGAATAGGGATTGTCATCAATACGTAAAAAGATTCCCTAAGTGCCAAATTTACGCCAATTTACAACATGTTCCTCCATCCCTACTCTACACCTACACCTCACCATGGTCATTCTCTACATGGGGAATTGACATTATCGGTAAAATCACTCCCCCAGGAATAGGAGGTTACGAATATATCCTAGTAGCAATTGATTACTTCACAAAGTGGGTCGAAGCACAATCATACACTAAACTCACTGCAAAACATATAACACTCTTTATCGAAAGAAATATTATTTGTCGATATGGAGTCCCACATGAAATGATAAGTGATAATGGAACTCACTTTCAAGCTGAGTGTGAAGAATTGTTACAAAAATATGGCAACCAACACCATCTTTCTTCTTTTTATAGACCTCAGGCAAACGGAGCAGTCGAAGCGGCTAATAAAAATTTAAAGACTATCATCGAGAAAATGACAGAAAATTACAAGGATTGGCCTGACAAACTCCACTTCGCATTGTGGGGTTATCGCACGTCAATTCGCACATCAACAGGAAATATGCCATTTTCCTTGGTTTACGGAATGGATGTCGTACAACCTGTAGAGCTAGAGATACCATCTCTACGGATTGCATTAGAAAGCAAACTCGATGAAGTTGAATGGACTAGGGCGAGATATGAGGAGTTAATTCTACTTGATGAAAAATGACTAGAAGCTCTACATCATACTCAATGCTACCAAACTCGTATGGCTAGACATTTTATTAAGAAGGTCAAGACAAGAAACATCAAAGTAGGAGACTTGGTGCTAAAAGCATTAAGGAAGAATGTTTTAGATCCAAGGGGGAAATTTAGGCCTAATTGGTCTGGACCCTATATTGTCAAAACAATCCTATCAGGTGTGCAACAAAATTAACTGATATGGATGGCAATGAGTTCTCGAACATGACAAAGCTTAACCAACTTAAAAAGTACTACCCATAATTACTTGAGTAAGATACTCAAGATAGCTACGTTTGGCCTGATTCCTTAAGAAAGGATACGTAGGCAACCCTTTACGGGTGCATCCACTTTATTTTTTGCAAACCTCGCATCCCAGACTTACGAATAAATTCGACAGAAACTCGATGGAACATCGGCGTCACAGAAAGAGTTCCGTCGCTAGACGATTAACTCTGGCGCCAGACGACAGTGTCCGTCGCCTGACGCCAGACTGCCGCAGCAGGCGCCAGTCGTAAAAGAGCGGCGCCATTTTTCTGGGAGCGCCCGGGAATAATTCGGTGATTTTCAGAAAATTTTCGACTTCCGTACTGAAATTTTTTATGGAAATTTAAATTTTCAGTTTTCATTACTTTAATAAATTAAATTTAAAGAAGATGATTTAATTAAAAAAGTTGCAATTTCATTAATAAAATAAACTAACAATTACATTATTGATGGAATTTAAATAAAGCTTAAACAAATTAACTTTAAATTTAAAACTAAGCCTGATAATTGAAAGTTAAGCAATGCTTTAATCTTTTTTCTCTTTCTTTACTCTCTTCCAATTTTTTTCTGTATCCTCTTCATCATCCATAACTTTAGCTAGTAGGCATCCTTTAGAGGACCTACATTCAATTTTGGAGTAAATAGTTTCTCCTTCGCTAAGACCCCATGTTTCTTCTCTACCCAAGCCTTCTTCTCAGAAGTGTCAGCTTTTCTCTTCCCTTTATCCTTTGTAGAGCCTTTCTTCCTAGGCATTGTAGGTGTTTTGAACTCAACCTTTTCACCCAAGCGTTCCTTAACGGGAATCACTTTGTCACCTAGACGACTCTTCACATCAGTTTTACTCTGATTTTTCTTCATGTCCTTTGAAGGTTTCTTTAGAAGCCACTTCTTCACATCATTGGGCAAGGAAGGAGGAACCTTTCTGGTAATCACTTCCCATAAAGGTCTAGCGCTCCAATAAGCATTAAATTTGTCTACTTCTTGAGAGACAGGAAATTCATAGGGACGACAAAGATCCCCAAAAGGAATTGTTTGAAGTAGGTCGTACTGTCTTTTTACCCTGCAGGGATAATAAAAAGTCATCCTGGACAAGCTTGGAAAACGACAGAAGGGTTGCTTGTTGATACCAACCATCTTTTCTATTTTCCACCAAGGGATGACCCACTTAATGGTAAAGTTGCAAGAGCCAGAGATCTTCTTCCATTCATAGCGCCTCATCTTAGAGAAGCATTTCTTCCTTCTCACAAAGCAATTTGGAGTGTATTTTTTAACATTGTCTGGAGGACTAATTAATTCTAGTCTTTCCATTAGCCACATCTGTAAATAATTCAATGCAAATAAATTAGTATTACTATTCAAAAAATATGTTTTTGATTTCTATAATTAAAAATATTATTTTTCTACCTGTAATAAAATTAGAGAGCCTCAAAAAGGTGCTTTTAGATTTCTTTTCAATTCATCAAGACTAAGCATAGTCTCTCCAACGATTAATGGCATTGGATTTCTCCCAGATTCAATCTACTCCAAAATAGTTGATATGATTTCTTGACCCTCATTAGTTCTACCACTAGTGAGAAGATATTAGTTAAGCATACAAAAAAGAAAAAGCCCTTCTCCTATAAACATGAAAAGACTTAGAATAAGGTCTATCAAAATAATGGCGAGCAAATTCTTTCAAATTAACTGTGCTTCCATCTACTATATTTGTTAGATCTTTGTCTTTTAAATTAAAGAAGCACTAAAAATCCTTATAATAATATTAATTTATTCTAGGGATTACTACAAGATCTAATGCAGGGAAACCTAAGATAGCACCGAATTCTCCCGGCAAAAGGCTAATTTCATCACACCCTAGTCTAAAACAATGAGTATCCACATCCCAATATTCTAAGGCGGTATGAATAAAGTCTACATCAAGATCTACCCCCTTGACACCATAAATACCACCCATATGAAAAAAGTCTAACTCTTTTCTCTCCTTGGCAGTTAGAGACCGACACTATTCATGAGTGAAGTTGGTAAAACTCTTAGAGACTAAAGACATGATTATTATTTTTTCAAAAGCGAAGGTTATATTTAATCTGCTGAAATTATGAAGAAAATCGGCTGAGCAGGGGGCTATTTATACACAAAATCGGCACAGTTTCAATCCGGAAAGGATTCGGAGTCAGCGCCAGACGCCAGAGCCTAGCGCCAAACGCTAAGAGTTAGCGTCTGGCGCTAACCAAAAACGCATGGCACCAGATGGCGCTGATGTGTCTTATCATACGAGCTTTTCAAAAACTGCGTTTTTTTTTTTTTTTTTTTTTTTTGCCTGATTCGAGTCTGAACAATGACTTTACGATCTTTTATTCTTTTTATACCCTTTTTCTTATTATATTTTCCTTTTTTTGGATTTTATTTAGACTTAATTTTTAATTTTTTGTAAATCCAATGTTTTTTTTATTTTTATTTTTATTTTTTATTTTTTCATTATTTTCTTTTTGGGGGAGAAAGTCGGATACCCTCCATCAATAATAAAAATGACGGAATTTTTGCGCAAAATTATTAATTATCACAATTCTAAATTATTAATTATCATAATTCTTTGCACATACAAACATGCACATAAAAATGAAAAAAATAATAAATAAATGTTAAATAAATAAACTCATAGTAGTATATATATACAAATGTGTCTAATAAATGAGGCTAATAAAGGCAAAGTTCTATACAAAGTCAAAATAATAAAAAAAGCACAGGAATAAACTACGGCGCCTGAGGACGTACACCCATCATGTCATAAAACTGCGCAGTACGAGGAGTAATCTCTCCACCAGCTCTAGCTCCAGTCTCCTCGGGAGGCGGAAAACTCAGCTCAAGACCCGTCCACCCAAAATCAACCTGAGGCTGAGGCTGCGGAGGCTGTTGCGATGACGAGCCGACCTCGTACATCCCACCACCTCTAAGAGCCGATGTAGCCTCTCCCTTGCCTACCGGCGCAGCGTGTGCACCCTCAGATGAAGAGCCCGAGCCCTCCACCGTCTTGGTCTGGGCAGCCTCAGAACGACCACCAGAGCTAGTACGGCGATGTCTCGAGCTAGACCTTGCCGGTTCTCTCCTTACCTCAAGTCTCGTCCGGGTACGAGAAGGAATGGGCTGACCCTGCAAGAAGAAACTAAGTCTAAAGCAATCAAAATAGAAACAATAATGCAAAAATAAGAAGGGACTACCTCCTGAATGGCGTCGTCGCGACGACACACAGCCACATTCCTCATTCGAACGAGCTGGCTCCGGAAGGCATCTATATACCGTGCCATCGCCGTGACCACCTCACACGAGAACTTTCAAGGAAATAAAGTCAGTAATGATGCATAATATACATGAACAAAATTGCAAATAAATAAAGCTTACCCGAGTCTGGTGACGAGGAATCGACCGCTCCACGAAGCGCTCACCCTCTGGAGCCGGAGGAATCATCTCCTCGATCGTCCCTTATATCCCCTGATAATGGATGGACATACGAGGTGGCACGAACTCAGTTGGTCCAGCATGACAAAAGCAAATCAAAATCAGTAAAATATTACTTAGGGGCTACTTCACGGAAGGTAAAAGATGAAAATCATACCGCCACCTCCTCAGCCAGTATAGGGGTTGGAGCTAACAACGGCAACAACTTCTCCTCATAGCACCGCCCAAGGATCGTATAAGATCACCAAGGGGTACCAGCTCTCTCTAATATGCTCACCAACCTCGCGCCATTGAACATATGACGCGGTGGAGGAGTAGGAACGACAAAAGTGTTTGAGGAATGCTAAATAGCAACCCTCTCTCCAAGATATGCGACTGCTCCATATGTCCCAAAGAAATAGCGACGCTCAGTGGTATACTGCGCAGCTAACCAAGGGACAACCAAGCCGATCCACGGCCGGTACTGTAGGGAATAATTTTCAAGCGTTAACCCCTAGCTTGAACCCCACTGTGATCATACACTAAAGTACGGTGGCGTCCAAAAGGGAAGAAGATAGAGCAAAAGAGTCGCCAACAAGTTTTAGGAACTTGTAAACCGTTCACAGGGTGAAGGTTACACCCCTTAACGATCCAAGAGATCGTCAACTCCATAAGTTCTAGAACCAAATAAGGGTTCGGGAATGAAGGTACAAATCCAACCTAAAAGAGATTGAACCTGCCCTAATAATAGGCCTCTACTTTATTCTGATCGTATTCATGTGCGCTTTCTAATTAACATGCGATCAATAGGATTAACCCTAAACCTGTTTATCTATATTGGTTGAATATTAATGCACCAATAAATCTATTATTGGCGGTCACTTGAAATCATAATCAAATTAACCCTAAACAAGATTATTAATTATCTTACTAAGCGTGATTACAAGTACCAATTCCCTTTAAACATGCATAAAAGGTGTGATCAAGCAATAACAATAATAATGTATCAAGCAACATAACAAATAATCATCAATATCTTGACAATAAAATTATAATCATAATAATAATCATAATTAAAAATAATCATAATGATAATATCATCATAAATAAAATAATCATCATCAAAATAATAATAATAATAATAATATTCATAATTATCATAAATTATAACAAGGATTTTTTTACTTTTACCACCAAAAAAAACAAAAAAGTTGTTTTTTACCACCTGTCGTCAAAAACCTAACGGAATTTTCTAAATTCTTCGATTTTCGTGTCAAGCACAGGCTCTTTAGGGGTTTTGGGGGGCAATTTAGCCCTACGGGTCCAATTTGAGGTCAGAATTAAAATGATCGGAAATGCCTCGTTTTGCGTGTTTAAAAAAACCTCGATTTGCGTGAAAACACAAAACGAGGCATTTTCGATCATTTTTTGTCAATTTTGACCTCAAATTGGATCCGTAGGGCCAAAGTGCCCCCCTAAACCTATGAAAAACATCTTTTGCGCACAAAATTCGAAGGAATTTTTTTTAAACCGTTAGATTTAACGGTTTTCTTGACGTTTGGTGGTAAAAAACAATTTTTCGAAATTTTTTTGGTGGTAAAATCAAAGTTTTAGAAGTTTTGGTGGTAAACAACATTTGTTTGATTTTTTTTGGTGGTAAAAGTCAAAATTTCCATATAACAATTATAATCATAATCATGTTCATGTTAATATTAAAGCATAATAATAATGGCAAGATCCTAGGCATGATACTAACAAGATTAATAACAAACCCTAGCATGTCACTAAGCAATAAAAATCAAATCTTTAACCCCTAACATGATACTAACAATCATAAATATTAGGAAGAACATAGGAAGCATCGTAGAAATCATAATAAGCATATTTGATATTATAACCTTTTCCCTAAACATGATACTAGGAATATCATAATAATAATTTATACATGATTTCTACATCATAATATCAATTAAAACCATTAAAGCACTTACTTTGATGCCTCGTACCTCTTTCTAATAATAAAATACACACGTTAGTAACTTCAAGGAAAATAATAAACAACAATTAAATTAAATAATTGAAAGAGAGATTTGGGACCAAACCCTCAGAAATTAAACCTTTCACGTCTAGGGCGAAGGCAACTTCGAATATGGCTAGGTGTTTCTAGATCTAATGAATGCGGAATTTTGTATGTAAAAGACTATTTTAGAAAAGGAGAGGGAGAGAGATGGATGAATGAATGAATGAATTAATGATTGCGAATGAAAACTGATTGTAGGTGTATATTAATTAAAACCGATTGTTGATGAATGAAAACGGAGTTTTTACGCCGTTATTTATAGAGAAAATCAGCCAAAAAGATAAATTAACAGAACAGAGTCCTGGCGCAACTGAAACAGAGCTGGCGCCAATCCTGGTTAACTGGCGCCAGGCACCAACACTAGCGTCAGGCGCCAATGGCTGGCGCCAGGCGCCAAGCCCGGTTCCAGGCGCCAATGCCTGGAGTCAGGCGCCAGGCCTGTTTTTAACGCGTTTTTGAAAATCAGATAAATTTGCCGTAACGAAGGATAAAATCGTATCTTTCCTCAAAAAAATGCTCTTTGATTTTAATTAAAACTCTAAAAAGTCAACAAAAGTCAATTTATCAATGCTAATTGATTTAGGAGTGAAAAGAACCTTCTAGAAGACTAAAACCATTCCTAATTGCATTAGGAATGATAAATCATATTAGGCCCTTCACTAGATCATTGGGCCGCATATAAAGCTCAAACCGGGCCCAGTTTAGTAAATTGACCATAACTTCCTCAATATTCATCGAAATTGGGCTTATAATATATCGTTGGAAAGCTCTTGTCAAGCCCCATCCAACTGCACTACTATTGGACCCATATAATGGACCAAACAAACTGGATTGGCTGTTTTCTTAAAATAAGTTTTTAAAAACAGAGAGAAGAGAAAAGAAATTAAAACTATCCGCAACACTAAACCTTTCACACTTTCGCTTCATTCGATTATGATTCGACGCGAAAGTTACTCATCACTGGGTTTGGTTTTGGGGAGACACAAATGGGTGTCTACAGAAGCCCCCACTTTGACTAAGTTTGGAGAAACGCAAGTTTCGAAAACAAAAGTCAAAGTATCGATAGGGACGGAGAATGATTCAGAACGTTTTGCGATCCTAAACTACTCTTGTAACGCCGATACCTGCAAACTAGCGTTAGTTAAACAGATAAAAGAGTTAAGAAACGCGTATCTTGCACCGTCGAGCACACGTCTCCGAAAGTAACCGATTTGCTGCCGCTTCACTGTTTTGATGACCTTCTGCAATCTAGAGAATGCCATCCCGCTTGAAAACCGCTACGCCCGTAACTGCTTCCAAATTAGAAGATTGCTTCGCCTGAAACTATCCTCCTTCGCTATGATAGTATTCCACATCCAAGGGAATGCCATCAAAGATTGCTTCTCTTGAAACAATCCTCAGCTGTTTGTGACAACTTTCCACAATCTAGGGAACGCCACCTTGTTGTTTCGATGTTCACTCGTCTCTGAACAAATAGCTTCTTTTTGATATGTTCACGCGTCTCTGAACAAAGAGCTTCTTTTTGATATGACTCCAATTTCCGCTGTGATAGTCTTCGAAAAGATCACTGCTTTTTAATCTTTAATGCTGCTATGCCAGTACCTCGGCGCTTTTCTGCTTGTGAACCAATATGTCGACAATCCTCTTTTATCTGGGAATAGTTGCCAACACAACTCTTGTATGATGTATGACAATCCGATTTAGGGAAAGTTGTCAATGCTACGTAACAATCCATCCTTGGAAATGTTGCCACGATGAAGCGACAATCCGTACCTCAGAAATTTTGCCAAAATCCAATTTTTGGAAAAGTTGCCAATGCTTCGTAACAATCTTTCTTAAGAACTTTGCTACGATCGACAATCCATGTCTTTGAATATAACTCTTGAAAGCAATCCACCTTGGAAATTTGCCAACGCTATGCGACAATCCTTTTGGGAAAATATTGCCACTATTGACAACCCGCGTCTTGGAACATTTGCAAAACAGAGTCGACCGACAATCCACTTTGGGAAAATTTGCCACTTGCTGAAGACAGTCCATGTTGAGGAACTTTTGCCGAAATTTATGATGAGTAGTGACCTACAACAATCCTTTGGGAAATTTTGCCATAGGGAACTAAGTGTATGACAATTCAATCTCGAAAAACTTGCCAACGAGCCGATGAATGTATGACAATCCGAACTTGGAAAAACTTGCCAATAAAGAAGGAGCACGACAATCCACGCTTGGAAACCTTGCCAGAGATGACAATCCAATCTTGGAAAAATTGTCGTTAAAGAAGATGCACGACAATCCATTTTTGGAAATATTTTCAGTTGGGGATGACAATCCAATTTTTGGAAAACTTTGTCGTTTAATAAGAGTGCGCGACAATCCATATTTGGAAATATTGTCGTTTAAGTGCTTGCCTTTGAACCGATTGTAATGAGCCAGTGTTTTAGGCGCTTAAGCTAAGTGAGACGATTTTTTGCCAGGTCAATCACTTACTACGATTGTAATCAAGCCGACTACTAATCATGTCAAATTGCTTATAGGGGCTAACTGGCGTACCAAGGAACCCGAAATTGCTGCATGAGGTCGAAATCACCTTTTTGAGAGGCTTCGAGCTCTGTCGTTACTGAAAAGATCTAGCGCCAGGCGCTGGAGTAGGGTCTTCCCTGTACTACTGCACCTGTATTTATTTTTACTATAGAACTTTGCCAATCTTTTTAATTATCTTAGGGTTGACCTAAGGTTTAGCGTTGCTTAACTCATTGACTTGACACGACTCAAGGTATAAACTTGATTCACTGTGATTGACTGACTCGAGGTTGACTCGACTCAAAGTGAAAAGACACGTGTGACTCATGACCCATGTGCGCATTGTAATGTGATCGCTCGACTCGAAAATGCAAAAAGCAAAAATTTTTCGTCATTTTTGTGGAGGGTACCGACTTTCTCCCGAAAAAGAAAGACGTGAAAAAGAAAGAAGCTTTCGAATGCATGCTGAACGAGCTTAGTCAAATGTCATTTGACACTATCTCTCAAGGTGCAAGGATTAATTCATCCTAGGCTATCACAATGGTTGACTCAATGATGAAAGTATTTGGGTAACTTAGGCACGGAGGCTAAGCACTTCGTACTTCGTGATGCAATGACAATTATGGTTGATGAGTGATGTTGATATGATAAGGCATGCTTCAGCGTTAAGATTCCATGACAAAGGGTTCCTAAGGGAAGTATATTTGGTCATGTATCTGTGATGTGTGTGAAAGTGACACTAAAGTTAGGCCGCAAGAGCTAAGTGTGTGGAAAGATATTATTTGTTAAAAGAGCCAAATGGTGACTCTTAGGCTAGGTAAGCTAATGATGTAGGGATCAAGCCCCCAAGTCTAGTTCTAAGTGAATAGGGATGAGCACAGGGGATCCCTTGATATGATCAATTGTGAATGTAAATATAAATGCATTTTTATTACAGCCGCACCTCGATGTGAGGTTGCCTACGTATCCGTTAGGAATCAGGCCGAACGTAGCTCTAGCCGAACCTCGCACAAGTGTGTATACCTCAAAAAGTTCTTTTTAAGGGTTGTAACGTGGTTAGGCTAAAGGTTTGAAGAAGAAGGGGATAAAGGCTCAAGACCCTAGATAAGCCCCCAAGGTGTGCAACCTCGCTTTTGAATCTTTATATTTTTATGCTTGAGTTTCTACTCTTTTTTAGCTCTCTTTTATCTTTTGCTTTAGCATCTATTTTATTTTCATAAGTGTGGGCAATCCCGATCATGCGGTCTATCACTCACTTGGCATTCATGTTTCTCAGGCACGGTACCGAGCACTCGATAAGAGACGCAATCTGAGACGTGTTCTTATCGAAGATATTTTCTTATCAAAGACATTGGAACACTTGCCCTTTTGTACACTTTTATTTATTTTTTTGCTTTTGCTTATTTTTGCTATTTTAATTTTTTGAATCACTCAAGCCTTTTTTAGAATTGCATAAGTTGCACGCCATCCCATCCCAAGGTTAGGTAGATGTAGGTTGAAAAAAGTGAAAGGTCTATCGTTAGACGAGGCTCAAAGTGGTTTATCAAAAAAGGATTGTAAATTTGAAGGGTGAAAAGAGATATGATGTGGCTACAAGGGGTGCCTCAAATCATTGGTATACCTTGTGCTCAATTCGACATGGATTTTTTTTTAATGCAATGTGATAAAATGATCATATGCAAGGAAATAAATGCTCATTTTCTCAAAAAAGGGAAAAGAAAGAATCTACAAAATTAATCTAAGGGAAAATAAAAGGTGTCTAGGCTAGACTTATTGGGGAAAGAGTAAATAAAAAAGAAATAGAAAAAAGAGGTCACGAAATCTTGTCGTTGAAGCACGCCTCTTGTCTTGTGTCATTCGCTTCATCATCACCCAGTCTTCTCGCTAGCTAGAGGCAATGGGATCTTGTTTGCTTCTATGAGATCTTGAATAAGATTTTGAAACCTGTAGCATTCATCAGTGGTATGACCGTTTCCTCGATGGTACTTGCAATAGGAGTTTGGATTCCATCTCGAAGACCGATTTTCTGGTGTTGGATCCTCGGTAGGGCCAATAGGTTTGATTAATCCTCGATCATAGAGACGATCAAAAGCAGCATCGTAGGTCATTCCAATGGGTGTGAACTCTCGCCTGGGTTTCCTTTTAGATCCTTGATTGTCCATGGCTAAGACACCATTATGGTCAAAGGTACTAACATTATTACTAGAGTGGGCGTTTTCGGAAGAAGAAGGATTTCCGTTCTTCTTTCCTTTCCAGCCACCGTGATTACTACTGTTAGTAGCTTTTTGCTTTGCGAGGTCGTCTTCGATCTCGATACCTATGTCATAGACGGCTCTGAAAGTATTCAAGTTGTGTTGATATTTTAAGTGCTTTGAATACTTTTCTTGGAGATTCTTGATAAACATCCTCACATACTCCTTTTCGGTGAGGACCTCAATCATCTTGGCGGAAGTTTCCCTCCATTTATTAAAGAAAGAAGTAAAGCCTTCATTCTCTTTTTGTCTTAGCATCTCAAGTTGTCTATGGTCGGTTTCAACTTGGATATTGCACTTGTACCTATCAACGAAAGCGTTCACTATCGATTCCCAGGTAGAGGTTTTCTCCTTGTCAAGGGAGAAGAACCATTGTTAGCAAACGGTTTCAAGAGATAGTGGGAACAGAGAGGGGAAAACCTTCTTATCGATACCCTTAATGCTCATTATAGTTTCGAAAGCTCTTTGATGGAAGTAAGTGTTATCTGTTGCCTTGAATTTAGGGATGTCAGTGGCGTTGAACTTATGTGGAAGAAGTTCCTTGTCCAGCGAGACCCCTTGTGAACTCATGCCCTACAATTTATAATCGCTAGATAGCTTGCTTAGACTTTCTTGCATGAGGTTCATTTGTTGTTGCTTCACGGAATCATCGATCTTGAGTGTGAGTAGCTTCAGTGTCTCGGTCACGGTAACCAATTGGTTCCTAATCTCATTGACTTCTTCTTGACTTTCCATTATCCTTTTAGCCTTCCTCTTTTGACGAATCGGTTTATCAAAGAGTGAGACTTGAATAAAGAGGTTGTCCTTGATTAATCGCCCTGCTCTCCTCGACCAAGTACTGTGGAAAAGGAATTTGGGGATACTTATTGTTAATTATTTGACTCAAGCTTTATTAGACATGAAATGGATGGAGGAAGTGAAGAAAAATGGAATAAAATGTGAAGAAGAATGATGTAGATGGAGGGATATGAAGAATTAGGAATAAAATGTACCACCAACTTAAACGACGGAAAAGACCGACTCATGCATGAACCTAAGACATGGACATGGTGATGTATACTCAAAGTGTGTGCTAAGACTAGTGAGTGAAGGTTACATGTTAAGAATCGTGTCATGACCATGTGGTTAGACTATGTGACTAGACTCAAGCAAAGACTAAGTTAAGACTTCACGTATATACATTAAACTGGATAGTCTGTGGTATTTTAGTCATAACTTTTTATCTGTGACTCTGATTTTGGTGACACCAACGCCAAATTAAAGATAAAACTCGGGGCTATAGATCCACAGGTTGTACGACTCGTAGTTCTTCCTAGAACTCCGGCTATGACCAAAATAAGTTGACGTTTGTGCAGTATACGGGAATAAAAAATCCGGGTTGACTTAAAGGAACTATGACTCGATTTTATATTTATTTATTAGCTCAAATAAATTAATTAATTAAACAAAGTCCTTTAGTCATTAATCAGTTTATTTAGTCTTAACACAAGTCAAACAAACGGTTAGGAAAAATCACATAGAGTATGCACAACAAATAATGCACAATAAGTCAAGTAGGCACAATATGATGCAATGAGTTTGCAACCTAACCATGGCTCTAGTTCTCTAAAGTTCGGGATATGGTTTAGTCAATAGAGGGTCCATGGTTAATTGTCCGGATGCACCGCGCGGAAACCTAACCGTGAAGGGTTGGCGCGAGTGGATGGGACACCGCGAGCTTTAGAAAAAACTCGCTTCCATGGTTTGGTGAATTCAACATCTCGGATGTACCCTTTGTTGCACGGATCGTTCAATCAGGTAGATGGAGCATGAATTCCCAGAGGGCTATGTCCATATGTAGAACACATATGGGTTTCAGAAAAGTGAGAAAAAATTCAATCATGAAGTAGGATCGAGCAAACAATACGAAAAACCGGTCGAAATTAGAACGCATATTTCTGGCTCGGTATTGGGGGAGGTTGGCGCCAGCAAACAGAGACCGGCGCCAGTTTTTAACTGTAGCGCCTGGCGCCAATGCTGGCATCTGGCGCTATGGCTAAAAGTCTGGCGCCAAGCTCTGGCCATTGGCGCTACATCCCACATGCCTCAGCAGCTTTCTGTGCTCGATAAAAAAAATTCCAGTTTCGCGCGGTGTTATTTCGGTCCTAGTTGTGAAAGATATTTCTCAAGTTTCCTACGTGTAAAATCCTATGTTTTTAACTCATTACGGATGGTCTTTCCAATGAGATCTTTTTTATGCATATGACAATAATGTTAATAAAAATTACGCACATGAAATACTTAGAACGTTTCGAGTCTCATCCACTCATTCTAAATCATTGCCGAAACAAATTCAGGAATTAAAATAGAAATCCTCCCCAGTGGATTTGCCAAAAACTGTAGGGAATAATTTTCAAGCGTTAACCCCTAGCTTGAACCCCACTATGATCATACACTAAAGTACGGTGGCGTCCAAAAGGGAAGAATATAGAGCAAAAGAGTCGCCAACAAGTTTTAGGAACTTGTAAACCGTTCACAGGGTGAAGGTTACACCCCTTAACGATCAAAGAGATCGTCAACTCTATAAGGTCTAAAACAAAATAAGGGTTCGGGGATGAAGGTACAAATCCAACCTAAAAGTGATTGAACCTGCCCTAATAATACGCCTCTACTTTATTCTGATCGTATTCATGTGCGCTTTATAATTAACATGCAATCAATAGGATTAACCCTAAACCTGTTTATTTATGTTGGTTGAATATTAATGCACAAATAAATCTATTATTGGCGATCACTTGAAATCATAATCAAATTAACCCTAAACAAGATTATTAATTATCTTATTAAGCGTGATTACAAGTACCAATTCCCTTTAAACATGCATAAAAGGTGTGATCAAGCAATAACAATAAATAATGTACCAAGCAACATAACAAATAATCATCAACATCATGACAATAAAATTATAATCATAATAATAATCATAATTAAAAATAATCATAATGATAATATCACCATAAATAAAATAATAATCATCAAAATAATAATAATAATAATATTCATAATTATCATAAATTATAACAATTATAATCATAATCATGTTCATGTTAATATTAAAGCATAATAATAATGGAAAGATCCTAGGCATGATACTAACAAGATTAATAACAAACCCTAGCATGTCACTAAGCAATAAAAATCAAATCTTTAACCCTAACATGATACTAACAATCATAAATATTAGGAAGAACATAGGAAGCATCGCAGGAATCATAATAAGCATATTTGATATTATAACCTTTTCCCTAAACATGATACTAGGAATATCATAATAACAATTTATACATGATTTCTACATCATAATATCAATTAAAACCATTAAATCACTTACTTTGACGCCTCGTACCTCTTTCTAATAACAAAAAACACACGTTAGTAACTTCAAGGAAAATAATAAACAACAATTAAATTAAATAATTGAATGAGAGATTTGGGACCAAACCCTCATAAATTAAACCTTTCACGTCTTGGGCGAAGGCAACTTTGAATATGGCTAGGTGTTTCTAGATCTAATGAATGCGAAATTTTGTATGTAAAAGACTAGTTTAGAAAAGGAGAGGGAGAGAGATGGATGAATGAATGAATTAATGATTGCGAATGAAAACTAATTGTAGGTGTATATTAATTAAAACTGATTGTTGATGAATGAAAACGGAGTTTTTACGTCGTTATTTATCGAGAAAATCAGCCAAAAAGATATATTAACAAAACAGAGTCCTGACGCAACCGAAACAGAGCTGGCGCCAAGCCTGGTTAACTGGCGCCAGGCGCCAAGCCTAGTTCTAGGCTCCAATGCCTGGAGTCAGGCGCTAGGCTTGTTTTTAATGCGTTTTTGAAAATCAGATAAATTTGTCGTACTGGAGGATAAAATCGTATCTTTCCTCAAAAAATGCTCTTTGATTTTAATTAAAACTCTAAAAAGTCAACAAAAGTCAATTTATCAATGCTAATTGAATTATGAATGAAAAGAACCTTCTAGAAGATTCTAGAAGACTAAAACCATTCCTTATTGCATTAGGAATGATAAATCATATTAGGCCCTCCCCTAGATCATTGGGCCGCATAGAAAGCTCAAACCGGGCCTAGTTTAGTAAATTGGCCATAACTTAATTGGGCTTATAATATATCGTTGGAAAGCTCTTGTCAAGCCCCATCCAACTGCACTACTATTGGACCTATATCATGGACCAACCAAACTGGATTGGCTGTTTTCTTAAAATATGTTTTCAAAAACAGAGAGAAGAGAAAAGAAATTAAAACTATCCGCAACACTAAACCTTCCACACTTTCGCTTCATTCGATTATGTTTCAACGCGAAATGTACTCATCACTGGGTTTGGTTTTGGGGAGACTATCCGCAACACTAAACCTATATCAGAGTTTTAATCAAAATCAAATAGCATTTTTGAAGAAATTATATTATTTTATCCTCTAGTAGGGTAAAACGCGTTGGTATCAGGCTTGGCGCCTAACCCCAGGCCTTGGCACCTGGAACCAGGCCTGGCGCCTGGCGCTAGCCACTGTCGCCTGGCGCTAGTGTTGGTGCCTGGCGCCAGCTAGCCAGGGTTGGCGCCAACCCTGTTTTCTGAGCGTCGGACTCTGTTTTGTTTAATTTATCTTTTTGGCTGATTTTCTCTTTAAATATCGTATTAAAAACTCCGTTTTCATTCACCAATTGTTTTCATTCATTCACCAATTCTCCTCATTCTCAAGATTTCATCAACAATCATTAATTCTTTAGCATTCTCTAAATCATTCATCTCTCTTAAAACAAACATTCTTTCTTTCTTTGTTTTCTCATACAAAATTCCGCATTCACAAGATCTAGAAACACCTAGCCATATTCGAAGTTGCCTTCGCCCTAGACGTGAAAGGTTTTAATTTCTGAGGGTTTGGTCCCAAATCTCTATTTCAATTATTTAATTTGATTGTTGTTTATTATTTTCCTTGAAGTTACTAACGTGTGTATTTTGTTATTAGAAAGAGGTACGAGGCATCAAATTAAGTACTTTATTGGTTTTTATTGATATTATGATGTAGAAATCATGTTTACATTGTTATTATGATATTCCTAGTATCATGTCTAGGGTATTTTTAATATTAAATATGATTGTTACGATGCTTCCTATGTTCTTCCTAATGTTTATGATTGTTAGTATCATGTTAGGGTTAAAGATTTGATTTTTATTGCTTAGTGACATGCTAGGGTTTGTTATTAATCTTGTTAGTATCATGCCTAGGATCTTGCTATCATTATTATGCTTTAATATTGACATGAACATGATTATGATTATAACTGTTATAATGATTATATATTATTATTGTTATTATATTTTTATTATCATGATTATTATTATTATTTATTATTTATTATGTTGCTTGATGATATTTATTGCTTGATCACGCCTTTATGCATGTTTAAAGGGAATTTGGTACTTGTAATCACGCTTAATAAGATAATTAATAATCTTGTTTACGGTTAAATTGATTATAATTTCAAGTGATCGCCAATAATAGTTTGTTTGTGCATTAATATTCAACCAACATAGATTAAACAGGTTTAGGGTTAATCTCATTGATTGCATGTTAATTAAAAAGCGCACATGAATACGATCAGAATAAAGTAGAGGCCTATTATTAGGGCAGGTTCAATCTCTTTTAGGTTGGATTTGTACATTCATCCCCGAACCCTTATTTGGTTCATGACCTTATGGAGTTGACGATCTCTTGGATCGTTAAGGGGTGTAACCTTCACCTCGTGAATGGTTTACAAGTTCTTTAAAAAACTTGTTGGCGACTCTTTTGCTCTATCTTCTTCCCTTTTGGACGCCACCGTACTTTAGTGTATGATCACAGTGGGGTTCAAGCTAGTGGGATTAAAGCTTGAAATTATTCCCTACAGTTTTTGGCGACTCCACTGGGGAGGATTTCTATTTTAATTCCTTAATTTGTTTCGGCAATGATTTACAATGAGTGGATGAGACTCGAAAAGTTCTAAGTATTTCATGTGCGTAATTTTGATTAACATTATTGTCATATGCATTAAAAAGATCTCATTTGAAAAGACCATCCGTAATGAGTTAAAAACATAGGATTTTACACGTCGGAAATTTGAGAAATATCTTTCACAAAACACCGCGCGAAACTGGAAAATTTTATCAAGCACAGAAAGCTGCTGAGGCATGTGGGAAGTAGCGTCAGGGGCCTGAGCTTGGCGCCAGACTTTTAACCGTAGCGCAAGACGCCAGCATTGGCGCCAGGCGCTACAGTTAAAAGCTGGCGCCAATCTCTGTTTGCTGGCGCCAATTTCCCCCAATACCGAGCCAGAAATATGCGTTCTAATTTCGACCGGTTTTTCGTATTGTTTGCTCGATCCTACTTCCTGATTGAATTTTTTCTCACTTTTCTGAAACCCATATGTGTTCTACATATGGATATAACCCTCTGGGAATTCGTGCTCCATCTACCCGATTGAACGCTCCGTGCAACAAAGGGTACATCCGAGATGTTGAATTCACCAAACTATGGAAGCGAGTTTTTTCTAAACTCGCGGTGTCCCATCCACTCGCGCCAACCCTTCACGGTTAGGCTTCCGTGCGGTGCATCCGGACAATTAACCATGGACCCTTTTTGACTAAACCATATCCCGAACTTTAGAGAACTAGAGCCATGGTTAGGTTGCGAACTCATTGCATCATATTATGCCTACTTGACTAATTGTGCATTATTTGTTGTGCATATATATTCTATGTTTCTCTTAACCGTTTGTTGACTTGTGTTGAGACTAAACCAATTAATGACTTAAAGAACTTTGCCTAATTAATTAATTAATTAATTTGAGTCAATAAAGTCTAATTTTTTTTTATCGGAATTGACTTAGTACGACTTTAGGCATACCCCAGTTGACTAATAACACCGAAAACAGTCCCAGACCAAAGCTCCAATATTGGCGCCAAGGTCTGAGCTGTAGCGCCACACTGTGGAGTGTAGCGCCTGACGACAGGTCTGTCGCCTGGCGCCAAGCTCCACAGTGTGACGCCAGTCCTGTCGCTTGGCCGACAGTTCGGATTATTGGTCGAGTCATCACCTAGGGTCTAATTAATCAGTTTTCTGTTTAATTAGGTTAATTTTGCTGTCAATAATGTTTAATTGAATCCATGATCGAGTTTAGGCACTAAGTCCCATGGTCTTACACAAGAGTCCAAGCATGTCACTTACACTCAACGCACACACCAATACACATACTTTGACCATGATTAAGTGAGTCTTGTGTGCGCGTTTTTCCGTCATTTTTTTTAGGGGGGTAAGTCGGATATTAATCCTCGAATAAAAATAATAATACTTAGTTCCCTAAAAATATGTACATTACTTTTGCCAAAAATATGCACCCTTTTCTTTTTCTTTTTCCCTTAAAATAAACCATAAAGTCAAGTTGATTCGAGTCAAGTAATTAAAACGCAAAATGGTTTAATTTACAGCGCGTGGTCAAGAAAGGAAGGACGATTAATCAAAGATAACCTCTTCGTACAAGTCCAACTTTTCGACAAACCTATAGCTCGCAAGAGGAAAGCTAGGGTTATAATGGTAACTCAAGAAGAAGTCAATGATCTTAAGAACCAACTGGCTACTGTGACTGAGACACTGAAGCTTCTTGCACTTAGGATCGACGATCTCGTGAAGCAACAATAAATGGACCTCATGCAAGAGAGTTTAAGCAAGTTGTCCAGCGACTACAAGTTTAAAGAGCTTACATCACAAGGGGTCTCGGTGGACAAGGACCTTCTTCCGCAGAAGTTCAACGCCAACGACATCCCAAAATTCAGAGCAATTGACAACCCTTACTTCCATTTAAGAGCATTTGAAACAATAATGAGTATCAAGGGTATCGATAAGAAGGTCTTCCCTTCTCTTTTCTCACTATCTCTCGAGACCGTTTGCCAACAATGGTTCTTTTCTCTCGATAAAGAAAAGACCTCTACCTGGGAGTCTATAGCAAACGCTTTCGTAGATAGGTACAAGTGCAACATTCAAGTCGAGACTGACCATAGAGAACTTGAAATCCTCAAACAAAAAGAGAATGAAGGCTTTACCTCTTTCTTTAACAAGTGGAGAGAAACCTCAGCTAAGATGATTGAGGTACCAAGTGAAAAAGATTATGTGAGACTGTTTATCAAAAATCTCCAAGAAAAATATTCCAAGCATCTTAAATATCAAAATAATCTCCATACCTTCAAGGCCGTTTATGACATTGGGATCAATATTGAAGATGACTTGGCTAAGTCAAAAGCTGCCAACAATAACTCCAAAAGTGGCTGGAAAGGAAAGAAGAACGACAATCCTTCTTCTTCCAAAACCGCCCACTCAAATAATGTTAGCACCTTTAATTTAGGAGAAGTTCTTGCCATGAACAACCAAGGACAGAAGAAACCATTTATGAGGAACTTCACTCCTATTGGCATGAGTTATGACACCGCATTTGATCGATTAAATGCAAAAGGTCTTATAACTCCCATTGGACCATTTGGGGACCCACCAGTTGAGAAGAGGTCAGTTAATTGGAACCCCAATGCACACTGCAAGTATCACCAAGGTAGGGGCCATTCCACTGAAAGCTGTTGGAAGCTTAAGGAAGCTATCCAAGACCTAATCGACAATAACAAACTGTCGTTGCCCCCTTCCAGTAAGAAGCCAAGCATTGACGATGCACCTCTAGCTCATACTCTAGCTATCTCCGATGAGGAAAACGAGGTTGACCCCTCCTCTCTCATTAAACCTGTCAAAGAAATCTGTGCCATAGAAAAAGAAGAGGAGATCTTTTTCGATGTCAAGGATAGCCTTCCAGAACCGGCAAATAAATAAGATATACAATTGCTCACACTGTCTATGAAGGAGGCATCGCAACTACTACGTGAAGCTCTCAAAGTTATGAACGAACTCCATAAGAAATATGATGAGCTTCCACTTCCAAAAGAAGAACCTAAAAGAGAATTCACACCAGTGAGAACGACTTATGAGGCAAAGCACTTTCCCTTACAAGTCACTGAAAAGCCCAAGAAGAGCAACAGAATCTACACTCCAATTGGGATCCCATATGCGCAAATGTTCGAAATGCTCTCCGAGAGTGGCGAGGTCAAACCTCTCGAACCGAGACCATTTGAGTCATTAAAAAGGACAGATAGATATTACTGTCAGTATCATCAATCAGGGGGTCACACTATAGAAAACTGTTTCAAATTCAAGGATTTGGTACAGAAAATGATTGATGAAAAGAAACTAGTCCAAGTTCAACAAGAAGAGGATACAACCATTAATGGAGTTTGGGACAGTTATGAAGAAGATGTCTACCTAAAGGACATAGTAGGACCTTCACCTTCTGTGTCATACACCACAGATGACATTTGGGCTGAAGAAGATTCATCAATAGATGTCCACACAAGATCCGGGAGAATGCAACCTCCCGTTTCAAAACAACCTATGCCCACCATACATCAAGTTCCCATACCTATCATCGAAGACAATGACATTGTCAAACAGTTTAAGAAGACAAAAGTTGAGATGAATGTATGGAAACTTCTGGCAACATCTCGAGAGCATAGGTTGGCCGTAATGAATGCCTTGGATAAAATCGGGATAGATTCTAACACTACTCCTGAGGGACTAGCCAACTTCCTCACAAGTGACCTTCCTAGTCCGATTAATTTGATCATCTTTTCTGACAAAGATTTACCCCCAGAAGGTGACAAACATTACAAGGCATTAAACCTCACGGTAGTTTGCAAAAGGATGAATGTTCCTATGACTCTTGTAGACAATGGATCGGCTATCAATGTCTGTCCACTTAGAACCGCGAGGATGCTCGGCATAAGGGATGAAGACTTAACTCCTTCCACACAAGGAATAAGAGCCTACGATAATACTCGTCGTCAATCTCTTGGCAAGATTACCCCAAAGGTAACGGCAGGAGCAATAGAACATGCTACTACTTTCCAAGTAGTGGACATCAAAGCTTCATTTAACTTATTGTTGGGACGCCCTTGGCTTCATGATCTAAAGGTCGTCCCTTCATCCCTCCACCAACAAGTGAAGGCTATAGTTGGAGGAATTCTAATCACCATTGATGCTTCGCCAATGAGAATCAAATCCATAGAAAATCCAATTATTAATGTGGAGCACGACGAGGATGATGAAGACCTATTGTAACACCCCCAAATTACTCTCTAGTAATAATAATAATAATCCAACTTTAGGGAGTAACTTGGGAGTATTACCGCCACGTGATTACGTAAGGCTTTTCAAAAACAGAGACTTGCAGCGGAGGAAATACATACTTAAGCTTTATATTGATAATAATAGTAATAGTAGATTTCAAAATTATATTGAACCATATGAGAATTTTTCATACAAAACGTCAACCATGAGACCTAGACTACTTGATTATTGCCCTTCATCCCCAATGCCACATTTAGATCACGTCGAGTCATCATCACCTATCTACTTATCATAATGATAAGTAGGGCCAAGCCAAAACAAAAGAGAAATACATATTAGCAAAACGCTAAGTACATACCAATGCTAGATGCGTAAAATCAAGTTATTTAATTAAACATGCTTTCGTAAGATTTAGCATTTATAAATAGGATTAATTCAAACCTTCCATAAATAGAAACTTCACATTAAGAAACGTTTAGAAACATTCCAAAAATTATCAACATTTCAAAACCAACGACTTTCCCAAAATAGATTCCAATAGAAATGGAAGATCAATATTTTCGTAAACCATTTTTCCACCTAAGTGTGCACACCCCCCAAGCTAGTAACTCCTTACATAGTGCTATCAAGGGGAAAGACTAGGTCATACATAGTCCATAGTCTTCAATTTTATCTCCACATAGTGGGAGTCATAAAAATCCAATATATATCTTTGATAAATCAACCTTCCAATTCCCATGTATGGGATTTCAACAATATTTGCTCTTTAAAATGAATTTGAATTCAAATATGTGTATAAACAACTTTTGCTCTTTAACATTGAAATTATTTCCAAAGATCAAACAGTAAAACATTTCACAATATTCATTTCATAAACATTCATAAATCCTTGTTCAACATTCAAACATATTTCATCATTCGAAACACAAAACACATTTGTATAAAATCACATATTTAAAGATCTAGCCACGAGTACGTACCTTGATCTTTACAACTATTCCACCTAGATTTACAACCACGAACTATCTCCTAAATAAACATTATATGGAGTATTTTAAATAAGAATCAAATATGAAACCTTACAAAAATCATAAATTGAAGATAGATATTAGTTTTGAAAGACTAACCGCAAAACAATATAAACTAGCAGAGCTCACGGGAAAGTTCACGTTGAAAAGGAGGAGTCAGATCTTGCAGAGGTCATATCTCATAGTATATAACTCCGAATTGGGTGATTCTTGAGCCTAACCTCAAGGATTTTTTGAGAAGAACAACTTTGTCTCAAACAGAAAAAGGCTAAAAATGAACATTAGTAGCTGAAAAATGGCCTGGAACATATACGGGATGAAGAAGTACGAAAATGGGAGGAAGAGAGAAGAAAGAAGGATGGAACTTTAAGGGCAAGAGACTTTTGGCTTAAAATGTCTGAGCTTTGGGTCCTATTTATAGAGTTTGAGAGTCCTATTGACATCATGTATGATGTCAACAACTTGGGGGTCAAGGAAGTTTATGAGGTCATGTTATTGACATCATGTATGATGTCAACAACTTGGGGGCCAAGTTTTCAAGTTTGTAAGACAAGTTTGTGACTTTGGTCATGCTTTAGGAGTAAGAAATGAACTTAGGTCCTTTGGCAAAGAAATACTCAAGGTAGAAAAAATCTTATTTTCGGCTACTAAATTCCCGGCTTGCATATCAAAATCTTTTATAAAACATAATTTTAACCAAATGATTTTCGTAAATAAAACTAAATAAAATTCTTTTAATTTGTGTCACTTTAAAACATAATAATATGTATTATTAATAAATTATGACGTATTCAAGTCAAAACATAATTAATATTTTATAAAACGAGTTTAAAACTACGGGGTATTACACCTATGGGGCTTTAACAAAGAAGTCTCCTTAATCCAGGAGGATGAAAGGACATCTCTTTGCCATGGCCCACATTCCAACATGATTGTCAACGCCATGTTGAAGAAATAAGGACACTTTCCTGGGATGACTTTAGGAAAGAAGAAAGGAATAGCAAAACCGCTGGAGTCACCTGGCCTCCCTAAGTTAGATACTTTCGGACTTGGTTTTGAACCGACTCGGAAAGATCTCAAGCGAGCCCAGGAAAAGTTGAAAGCACGTAGGGACGCTCGCATTCAAAAGAAAGCAATTCCAATTGATCAGTACCCTCTTACGCTTAATGGTCAGTTTATAAAAGAAGGAGAGGACTACCCATGCCATGAATTTCCCGAGCCATTTGTTTTGAACGGCATAAGACAACCGGGATTCGAGATTTTCTTGGATTGCTACTTCACTGATGAAATCCCAACTCCCGTCCATAAGGAGAAAGCACCCCCATGCTTTGACTTTAACGTCATGGGATTACTGTTTGGGCGAGAAAAGAATGAGCCAACTTATGAAGAAGATAACTCCTCGCTCATTCAAACGGTCCTACAAAGTGAAAGCTTCGACCCCTCGAAGCTAATTACTCCAGCCGAAGGATCACTACAAGGGTGGCGCAAGACTATCAAAGTGACTACTCCAAGCGGAAGGAAGATATCAATCACGACAGGGCAGGGACCGATGTTTGAGGAGTTGTCTGAGTTAGAGTCTGAGTCAGAGTCTTTCCCTTTAGAGTCTTCTAAGTCTTTAGTGGTAGCACCTCCCCCTCCTATATTTTCTCCTAGGATAGTTAGTGATCCATTCCCTGAGGACATATCATTATTTGATGTAATGATCTCAGAGTATAATAATATTTCTCATTCTCCTTACTTCTTGTGTTCTTCCCTAACCCAAGATGACGAGCATTGCTTAGCTAACGATGAAAAAGACAAAGAAATTATTAAAGCAATGGAAACACTCGAAAAGAAAACACCGGTAATTGAAGAAACTGAAACGGTTGATATCTCAAATGATTCAACTTATAAAAGATAAGTTAAAATCGGATTAACATTGAATAAACAAGAAAGAACCGATTTAATTAACTTACTTAAAGAATTTATCGATGTATTTGCTTTGTCATATGAAGATATGCCAGGAATTAATAGAGAAATAGCTCAACACACTATACCACTAATTCCAGGAATGAAACCTGTAAAACAAAAGTTGCGTCGAATGAAACCCGACGTAGCACTTAAAATAAAAAAAGAAGTTCAAAAACAAATAACTGCAGGTTTCATCAAGGTATCCAAATACCCCGAATGGGTCGCCAACGTCGTCCCAGTTCCAAAGAAAGACGGAAGGGTAAGGATGTGTGTCGACTATCGAGATTTAAATAAGGCAAGTCCAAAGGACGACTTCCCTTCGCCACACATCGATATTCTGGTAGATAACACGGCAAACCACGCGCTTCTTTCGTTTATGGATGGATACGCAGGGTACAACCAGATTCTCATGGCAGAAGAAGACATGGAGAAGACAACCTTTATAACACCTTGGGGCACTTACTGCTACACGGTAATGCCATTCGGGTTGAAAAACGTGGGTGCTACTTACCAACGTGCAGCAACTGCCTTACTCCATGACATGATGCACAAAGAAGTCGAGGTATATGTCGACGACATGATTGTAAAATCAAAAGACCGTCCCGGCCATCAAGTAGCCTTAAGGAAATTTTTCGAAAGGCTAAGAAAGTATAACATGAGGTTGAATCCATCAAAATGTGCTTTTGGAGTCACTTCAGGCAAGCTCTTGGGATAGGTCATAAGCTCTAGAGGAATAGAGGTAGACCCAACCAAGATTAAAGCAATCATGTCAATGCCACCGCCCAAGACTGAGAATCAGATTCGAGGATTTATTGGCCGGTTGCAATACATAAGTAGGTTCATATCAAAACTGACGACGATATGCGAACCGATCTTCAAGAAGCTCAAGAAGAATGTACCAGTAATATGGGATGACGAGTGTCAAAAAGCCTTTGAAAAGATCAAAGCTTATCTCGCAAATCCTCCTGTATTAGCGCCAGCACTTCCCGGAATACCTCTTAGGTTATATATGACGGTTACCAAGGAGACAATGGGAGCCATGCTAGCACAAGAAGTAGAAGGCAACACTAGTAGAAAAATTGCATTTGGCACCCCCCATATGGCACCGGTTCAGCCCAAACCGGTGCCAAAAATTAGCCCAAAATTGGGCGGGTTTTTAAAAAAAGGGAAAAGACACCGGTTCAACTCAAACCGGTGCCAAAATTTTAAAAGGAACCGGTTTGAACCGGTGCCAAATGAACCGGTGCCTAATTCAAACAATAAAAAACCGTGTCTTTCTTCCTTCTTCCTTCTTCTTTCTGTTTCTCTTTTTTTCATTTTCGCTGTTCGCTCTTCTTCACTGTTCCATTCTCTAAACCCCTCACCTCACCTACGAAACCCCTCACCCCTCACCTGCACTCTTGCCGCAACAGTCCTCGGACACCATCACCGCCGCCACCCCTGGCCTTCTCTTTCTCCCATGTCGTGGTGTTTCTCCCCTCAGCTCAACCCCCTCCACGCCGACCTCATCTCTTCAACGCCGCACCACCGCCCTGCTGAAGGTTGCCGCCGCACCACCGCCCTGCTGAAGGTTGCCGCCGCACCACTGACCACTACATTCTCAATTTGAGTGTTTTAGGTATAATTTTTTTTTATTTATTCTTAATAATTTCCCATTTATGAACTTATATTAATTTGTTTTGCATGTTGAAGAATTGTTAGGCAAATTAAAATTTAGGTTAGAATATAATTTTACTTCAATTTGTTTCAATAATTGGTTTTTTTTTTATTGGGAAATTGTGAAAATATTAGAAATTAGTAACTTTGTTACTCATTTAGTTGGATATTAGTATGTTTTAATGGTTAATTTAATTTGTTTTGATGTGTTTTTTTGAATAAAGTAGAGAATATTAGCCTTGTTACTTAATTAGTTGAATTTTAGTTTGGTATAATGGTTAGAGATTAGTAACCATTTTAGTTTAGCAATTTTAAATAATTAAAATGAAAAAAATTAGAGATTAGTAACCTTTTTATTAGTTTAGCAATTTTGAAAAAAAAAATGAATTTTGAACAAATTAAAGTAGTGAATACATAGTTTAGCAATTGTTAGTTCGATGAATGATGTGTTTTAGCTTAGAAATAAATTAGTGAATTGACATGTTATGAGAAGTACATACATAATATTTAACATAATTTTTGTTTTTTGTTTTTTTAATATATAGATTCATATGTGAATTGAAGCAAGATTTTAATTAGCTTGAGGACTACATATTGAGCTCAAGTGGGTAGTTGCTATATTGGTATGACTACTAAACTTTACTTAGCTATATTTCTTTCTATTCATCCATTTAATAAAAGTTTATTCATGAAATTGCAACTTGTGTATTGTTTAATTGCAAATAAATACAACAATATATAGAATACTTGAATTGCATCATCATACGCCTAGATACCCGTTCAAGGCTTTCTCATTAGGAGAAAGTCTTGAATAGTCCCCGGTTGGAACTGTTCTTGAATGTGTACTCTCACTTAGGTGGTGAATGTATGTTTTCTTTTCGATTTTAAGGAACATCTTGGCTTACCATTTCCTCACTATGTTCTCTGGGTACATATGTGGGTAATTAATTATCTACATCGTGTACTTGGAGAACTAGGGGGAAATGCTGCCGGATTTTCCTTAAAATTGGAAAGTTGACATACATTCACTAGTGAGAGTAGACATTCAAGGATGGGTTAGGTTGGAGTGATAAGGACCCTTTGGAAACATGCATTTTTTCACTATATGAATGGTATATTCACGTTTTGTACTTGAATTTGATTTACATAAAATATGTAGCACTTACACATTATAATTATATGGTGCTATATATATGTTTAGAGACAATTTACTAAATGGAGAAGGATCGTGGTTGGATGTATGGTAAACGCGATACATTGGAATTTTGGAATGGGGTTCAAGAGTTTTGCGAGAGTGCTTTAGCTTATCAACGCACACGCACACTGGGAGGCAAAGGCCTTTATTGTCCTTGTGTTGATTGTAATTGTGTGAATGTGGTCGATAGTGTTGAAATCATTAGAGATCATGTATTATGTCGTGGGTTTAGGCAATTTTACCATGTGTGGATTTGGCACGGAGAAAGTGGAGAGTACAGTGGGGATCTTGATCGGAATGATGTGCGTGTTAGAAGCACTGAGATTCATGTGGACGAGGAATACGAGAATGATGAGTATATTGTTGATAATGGTGAGGATGGAGCTGATGAAGATCAGGCGGATGAGGTCGAGGATGAACAAGTGGATGAGATGTTGCAAGGTGTTGAAGGTGAAGTGTTTGAATTATTATCGAAGGCTTCCAAAAAGACTTTGTATCCCGGGTGCAAAAAATACTCCAAACTATCGGTCGTGCTATCATTTTTCAACATTAAGTCGAAGCATGGGTGGACGGACTTCAGTTTTACTTCTTTGTTGACTGCATTAAGTGATATGTTGTCTGATGGGAATGAAATTCCTAAGTCTTATTATTACGCAAAGAAGCTCATGTGTCCCTTTGGTTTGGAGTATAAGAAGATACATGCATGTCCTAATGACTGTATTTTGTATCGAAATGAGTATGAAAAACTGCAGGAGTGTCCACGATGCAAGCGGTCGCGGTACAAGCGCATGAGTTGCAATCCTGGCACGGAGGGACCTCCTGCTAAGGTGTTGTGGTATCTTCCCATTATTCCAAGGTTTAAGCGTCTGTTCTCAATACCAAAAGACGCTAAAAACTTGAGGTGGCATGCAGAGGGAAGAAAGAAAAACAGAATGCTGAAGCATCCAGCTGACTCTCCACAGTGGAAGAACATTGATTTGAAGTTTGAGGAATTTGGTAATGAAGTCAGAAATTTAAGGCTTGGGTTGTGCGCGGACGGGATGAATCCATTTGGCACTCTTAGTACCCAACACAGCACATGGCCGGTACTTTTAGTGATTTATAATTTGCCTCCTTGGCTGTGCATGAAACGTAAGTATGTAATGCTTTCATTGCTAATAACTGATCCTAAGCAACCTGGAAACGACATAGATGTTTACCTTGCGCCGCTTATTGACGACTTGAGAAAGATGTGGGACGAAGGGGTTTCCGTTTTCGATGCTCATCAAAACGAGATGTTCACATTGCGTGCAGCCCTTATGTGGACCATGAATGACTTCCCTGCATATGGCAACTTGTGTGGGTACAAGGTCAAAGGGAAAAAAGCATGCCCCATATGTATTGATGACACATCAAGCGTATACCTGACTCATTCTCACAAAGATGTCTACCTACGGACTTGAAGGTTCCTTAGGCGTGATCACCCGTACCGTAGGCAGAAAAAGGCTTTCGATGGAACCGTGGAAGAGGATACTGCGCCTAGACCATTGACTGGTGCTGATATTAGTGCTCGGGTGAAAGGGATACAAACGGTGTTTGGAAAATCAGAAAAAACTGTGGTCTCAGCTGCTCTGTTTAAGAAAGAATCAATCTTTTGGAAGCTGCCGTACTAGAGAGAACATGACGTTAGGCATTGTCTTGATGTGATGCATATAGAGAAGAATGTGTGTGATGTTCTTTTGGGGACGCTTATGAATATCCCAGGCAAAACAAAGGACGGAAAGGGTGCACGGTTAGATTTGAAAGAGATAGGGATTCGTCTAGAATTGTGGCCTCAAGAAAAGGTTAGAAAGGGGAAGGAGCCGAGAATAGAAGATGAAAGTGTTTCAAAAAAAGGGAAGGAGAAGAGCAAGGGAAAGGGAAAGGACAAAGATGCGTCAAAGAAGAAAGTTAAGGGTAAAGGGAAGGATGAAAAGAATTATTTACCCCCGGCTTGCTATACATTGTCAAGGGTAGAGAAACGTATGTTTTGTGCATGTTTGTACGGCATTAAGGTTCCATCAGGGTGCTCATCTAACATGAAAAGATTTGTAACCTTAAATGGAGAATTGAAGCTGACAAGTATGAAATCCCATGATTGTCACATTATGATGCAAGTATTCCTACCGATTGCAATCCGTGGTATTCTACCGAAACACGTGAGGGAAGCGATTACAAGCCTTTGTTCGTTTTTCAATACAATTTGTAGCAAAGTTCTTGATCCTTGTACACTAGATGCTTTGCAAGCAGATGTGGTTGTGACTTTGTGCAAATTTGAGATGTATTTCCCACCCTCATTTTTTGACATAATGGTTCATCTGGTTCTTCATTTGGTGCGTGAGATTAAGTTGTGCGGTCCAGTGTTCATGAGGTGGTGCTACCCTTTTGAAAGACACATAGGTACATTACAAGATAAAGTACGAAACCGAGCTCACCCTGAAGGAAGTATAATGCAAGGGACAGTGGGTGAGGAGATAGGTAACTTTGTGGCGGACTACATAGCCCTTGCTCAACCTATTGGTCTTCCTACTTCTCGACATGAAGGTAGACTTGATGGTCATGGCACAATTGGGTCGAAACGAATGTCACCAGACCGAGATCAGTTCTTACAAGCACACCTTTATGTGTTGCACCATGTTTCAGATGTGCACCCATATTTAGACGAGCACATGGCTTGTTTGCGTGCCAAATTTCCATCCAAAGGTGAAAGGGCACTTATGCAGTTGCATAATAAGAAATTTGTTGATTGGTTTCGTGAACGAGTAATGAGTGGATTGAATGATACTAATGTGACCGATACAGTACGGTGGCTTGCGTACGGTCCTAGGGATGATGTCCGTTCATTTGAGGGATATGACATCAATGGGTACACTTTTTGGACCGAGGCTCGTGATTTGAAATCTTCCTCCACCCAAAACAGTGGTGTAACTCTTGTGGCATCGTCAAGGGAGTTTGCTAGTTCTAAGGATAAATCACCTGTCGATGCAGAGTTGTCATACTATGGTCGAATTCAAGAAATATGGGAGCTTGATTATTGTGACTTCACGGTTGCTCTTTTCAAGTGTAAGTGGGTTGATAATATCAGGCGTAACGTCAAACATGAGGACTTTACTCTTGTAGATCTTGGCCACTTGAATGATAGTGCGGAACCATTTATCCTTGCATCTCAAGCTAAGCAAGTGTTCTACGTTACTGACCCAATGGATTCAAAATGGTCTATAGTGCTAGCTGGCAAAAGAAGAATCCTAGGCATTGGAGATGTTGAGGATGAGGAAGAATATGATGCGTTTGATGATTCAGCACCTTTCACTGTTCCTAGACCTAGAGTACTAAATGACATAGACAACGAAGCAGGTTGTATGCGATCAGACCACAACGAAGGAATTTCAGAATGAGGTAGTTTGATTAAAAGTTAGTAATGGTTTCATTGCAAATATAGTTTAGTTATCATGTATATAGGAGCATAAGTAGGCGAAAATGATATATTTGTAGTTTGAAATTGCCTAAGTGTACTCATTATCATGCATATGCAAGGTTATAGGACCATAAGTAGGTGAAACTGGCATAAATAGCTTCTACTTAACCCAACTCCTTTGTTTTGTGTATGAACTAACATTTATTCATTCTAACAACCTATTTTCCATATGTAGATTGAAATTGGCATTTTGTACTCATTATCATGCATATACAAGGTTATAGGACCATAATAAGTAGGTGAAAATGGCTAAAATAGCTTCTACATAACCATAATAACTATCATGCATATACTTTACTATACACTAATATTGTTTTATGATTGCTTTGACAGGTGCTTATATCTCATGGCGGACGATCATGATCCTCGTTTGGTAGAGGACATTGACGATGATGAGTATGAGGACGAGTACGAGGATGACGAATCCGATGATAGTGATGCTCCTTATGATGTGAATAAGGAGGATGACTTGGGTGAGCCAGAGTATCAGGCTCAAGATGAGTTCGAGCGTAGGCTTGACGATTTTGAAAAGTCAGCTGAACGTGCACCGGCCATTGTAAATACAGCACGTGAGATTTTTGGTGAGAACCCGACTCCTGAAAGTCAAGGCCAAGGACAAGATGAAAACAACACAGGTGGTGGAGGGGGGGAAAAGGCACCGGCTGAAAGAAAAAGAAGGGGTCCGACGAGAAGCTTTAAGAAACCGGACGGTCCCATGGTCTTGGAGCATGACAACAAAGGCCAACCCGGGCCCAAATGGCGTCGACAATATGCTAATCAAGTTAGCTTATGTTCGCGGAAAATCCCCATTACACTTGTAATGCGGAAAGTACCTCCGGGTTTGATTCAAGCATTTTGGGATGATACAAGGGTAAGTGTGTTTTTGGCACATTTAGACAATTTAAGATACCTTAACCTTATGATTGTTTTTAAATAGAAACTAATAATCAGTTTTAATTTGTGCTTGCAGAGGCAGTTTTCTATTCCTAATGATCCCGAGAAGAAAAGGGTGTTTGTCTCTTTATTAGGGGAAAGATTCAGAGGCTTTAAGACCAAGTTGACTAATCGGTGGATCCATAAGAAGAAGAAGGTGCAAACAAAGAAGAAGAATGCCAAAGAGGATAACCGTCTCCCGTGGCAAATATGGCCGACCGTGTCAAAAGATGATTGGGAAGAGTTCGTTAGAATGAAGAGTCAAAAGAAAGCCATTGTAAGTTTGTGTAAATCTGATGTCAATTGAATAATAGCTTGACACTTTTTGTATTAATGAGACTAACATTTTTTGTTTTGTAGGAACTTCGAGAGCAAAATCAAGCGAATGCAGAAAAGAAGGAATACGTCCATCGTATGGGTCCTAAGACTTTTGCTGAAAAGAGACCTGAGTGGGCCGCTTCGGGTTTATACCCTAAAGCGCTTCTAGTGGCATCGAAGGAACCCTCTAGTTCCACGATCACTACATTGGTGAGTCGTGCCGGTGATTTCTTTTGTTCTCTCCATTCGTTTGATAAGAAAACCGGAAAATGGTTCATCAAGGGTCCGGAAGCCAAAAAACTGGCGGATAAGCTAGTAAGTTACCTATGAATTGTTGAAATTAAGTCACTTTTGCATCTAATCACTGTACAAACCATTAACTTTTTTACTGACCTTATTTTTCCTTATGCTATAGCTTGAGCACACTCAAGAGATAGTGGAGGGCAAATTTGAACCAAGTGTGGAGAATGACCCTTTCACCATGGCTTTGGGAAGGTCATACCATCCAGGACGAGTAGTAGGTTCGGGAGGGTCATTGCTTGGATGGAATAAGGTGATGTGTCCCGAATACACAAAATCGGGTAGATCTCGAGCCAGTGTTAACTCACCGGGGGAGTTGGATGCCAAGGTGGCATCAATTAAGGAACAAGTACGCAACGAGTTAGTTGGTGAATTAAATGCTTGGGCGAAGCTGATGAACTTACTGACTTTGGCGTTCCTCACTCGTACCCCGGCCGACTCATGTTCTGAACCAAAAGGACAAGGAGAAGGTGATAGACATGGAGGAGATGAGATACGTGGTGAAGATGTGCCACCTGAGGTAAAATCAATTGGGTTATTAAAAGTTTTAAAATACCGAGTTAATTGAGATTTTAGGTGCAATGATTGATGTATTGTTGCAGGTTCCTACTCCTACACATGCGGACTCGAGGGAGCTGGAAAATCCAACACCGCGTGAATTTCCAGAGTTACAGGTGATTTGTAACCCTCTACCTTAATGAATTTTGTTATATCTATGCTGTTGTAAAAGTCCTATTTAACTATCTTCTTTTTATATATATACTTGTGTAGGAAGACACCCGGTGTGCACTTCTAGCCCCGGGGCATGCAAATAGTACCGTGTTGAGTTTGGTGGCGTATGGTAGTGCCCAACCGACGACGGGTGCTACGGCGGGGCCACATCATTACTCGGTTGGGATCGATTCAATGGTTGCGGGGTTCGAAGACATCCCACTACCCGTACCGATAGAGGAGGTTGAGATAACAGCTCTTTGGCAAGCTGTAGGTAGCTTCGTTGATTGGCCATGTGCAAGGGTGAAGTTGATTAATAAGGAGGTAAATTATTTACTTACTTGCCTATTTTCTTCATTTCTCAACTTATAAACTCCTTGCATCTCAAAACAACTCATAATCACATATTTATAAGTGTTTGTCATTTGAAATTACATTAAAATCGCTAAGTTCAAAGGTTTTGGGTCCAATTCATCAAACTAAAGCCACTTTGAGCCGAAATGGCTACTCAGTTGCCTATTTTCTTCATTTCTCAACTAATAAACTTATACATTCTCAAACCATATCATAAATACATATGTATAAGTGATTGTGACATGAAATTGCATAAAAGAAGCAAACTTCTAATGTTTTTGGCGCATTTCATCAAAATAAACCCAATTCGAGCCGAAATGACTACTTACTTGCCTATTTTCTTCATTTCTCAACTTATAAACTCCTTGCATCTCAAAACAACTCATAATCACATATTTATAAGAGTTTGTCATTTGAAATTACATAAAAATCGCCTAGTTCAAAAAAAATTTTATTTTAAAAAATGCAACGGCAGCCGCACCGGGACACCCGAGGGAGTCGCCCCCACTGCCGGAACAGCAAAGGCAGCCCCACCGAGGCCACAGCAGCCCCGACAGGTGGCTGCCAAGGCTGTAGCAGCCACGGCAGGTGGCTGCCAGACTGTTGCAGCCTCGGCAGCAGCCTGCCATGGCTGCTGCAGCCTCGACAGGCGGCTGCCATGGTTGCTGCAGCCTCGGCGGGTGCTGCCTGTGCTGCTACAGCCATAGCAGCCACCTGTCAAGGCAGTAGCAGCCCAGGCAGGCTGCTGCCAAGGCTGCAGCAGACTGGCAGCCACCTGCCGTGGCTGCTACAGCCTTGGCAGCCACCTGTCGGGGCTACTGTGGCCTCGGCACGGGCTGCCTTCGCTGTTCCGGCAGCGGGGGCGGCTCCCTCAGGTGACCCGGTGCGGCTGCCGTTGCATTTTTTTAAAAAAAAAAATTTAAGCAATTTTCATCATTTCATCAAAATAAAGCCATTTTGAGCCGAAATGGCTACTTACTTGCCTATTTTCTTCATTTCTCAACTTATAAACTCCTTGCATCTCAAAACAACTCATAATCACATATTTATAAGTGTTTGTCATTTGAAATTACATAAAAATCGCCAAGTTCTAAGTTTTTGGGTCCAATTCATCAAAATAAAGCCATTTTGAGCCGAAATGGCTACTTACTTGCCTATTTTCTTCATTTCTCAACTTATAAACTCCTTGCATCTCAAAACAACTCATAATCACATATTTATAAGTGTTTGTCATTTGAAATTACATAAAAATCGCCAAGTTCTAAGTTTTTGGGTCCAATTCATCAAAATAAAGCCATTTTGAGCCGAAATGGCTACTTACTTGCCTATTTTCTTCATTTCTAAACTTATAAACTCCTTGCATCTCAAAACAACTCATAATCACATATTTATAAGTGTTTGTCATTTGAAATCACATAAAAATCGCCAAGTTCTAAGTTTTGGGTCCAATTCATCAAAATAAAGCCATTTTGAGCCGAAATGGCTACTCACTTGGCTATTTTCTTCATTTCTCAACTTATAAACTCCTTGCATTTCAAAAAAATTCCTAACCACATATTTATAAGTTTTTGTCATTTTAAATTACATAAAAATCGCCAAGTTCTAAGTTTTTGGGTCCAATTCATCAAAATAAAGCCATTTTGAGCCGAAATGGCTACTCACTTGGCTATTTTCTTCATTTCTCAACTTATAAACTCCTTGCATCTCAAAACAACTCCTAACCACATATTTTTAAGTGTTTGTCATTTGAAATTACATAAAAATCGCCAAGTTCTAAGTTTTGGGTCCAATTCATCAAAATAAAGCCATTTTGAGCCGAAATGGCTACTCACTTGGCTATTTTCTTCATTTCTCAACTTATAAACTCCTTGCATCTCAAAAACACTCCTAACCACATATTTATAAGTATTTTTCTGTTGAAATTACATAAAAATCGCCAAGTTCTAAGTTTTGGGTCCAATTCATCAAAATAAAGTCATTTTGAGCCGAAATAGCTACTCACTTTGCTATTTTCTTCATTTCTCAACTTATAAACTCCTTAAATCTCAAAACAACTCTTAATCACATATTTATAAGTGTTTGTCATTTGAAATTACATAAAAATCGCCAAGTTCTAAGGTTTGAGTCCAATTCATCAAAATAAAGCCATTTTGAGCCGAAATGGCTACTCAGTTGGCTATTTTCTTCATTTCTCAACTTATAAAATCTTTGCATTTTAAAACAACTCATAATCACATATTTATAAGTATTTGTCATTTGAAGTTACATAAAAATCGCCAAGTTCTAAGTTTTTGGGTCCAATTCATCAAAATAAAGTCATTTTGAGCCGAAATGGCAACTTACTTGGCTATTTTTTTCATTTTTCAACTTATAAACTCCTTGCATCTCAAAACAACTCATAATCACATATTTATAAGTGTTTGTCATTTGAAGTTACATAAAAATCGCCAAGTTCTAAGTTTTGGGTCCAATTCATCAAAATAAAGCCATTTTGAGCCGAAATGGCTACTCACTTGGCTATTTTCTTCATTTCTCAACTTATAAACTCCTTGCATTTCAAAAAAATTCCTAACCACATATTTATAAGTTTTTGTCATTTTAAATTACATAAAAATCGCCAAGTTCTAAGTTTTTGGGTCCAATTCATCAAAATAAAGCCATTTTGAGCCGAAATGGCTACTCACTTGGCTATTTTCTTCATTTCTCAACTTATAAACTCCTTGCATCTCAAAACAACTCCTAACCACATATTTTTAAGTGTTTGTCATTTGAAATTACATAAAAATCGCCAAGTTCTAAGTTTTGGGTCCAATTCATCAAAATAAAGCCATTTTGAGCCGAAATGGCTACTCACTTGGCTATTTTCTTCATTTCTCAACTTATAAACTCCTTGCATCTCAAAAACACTCCTAACCACATATTTATAAGTATTTTTCTGTTGAAATTACATAAAAATCGCCAAGTTCTAAGTTTTGGGTCCAATTCATCAAAATAAAGTCATTTTGAGCCGAAATAGCTACTCACTTTGCTATTTTCTTCATTTCTCAACTTATAAACTCCTTAAATCTCAAAACAACTCTTAATCACATATTTATAAGTGTTTGTCATTTGAAATTACATAAAAATCGCCAAGTTCTAAGGTTTGAGTCCAATTCATCAAAATAAAGCCATTTTGAGCCGAAATGGCTACTCAGTTGGCTATTTTCTTCATTTCTCAACTTATAAAATCTTTGCATTTTAAAACAACTCATAATCACATATTTATAAGTATTTGTCATTTGAAGTTACATAAAAATCGCCAAGTTCTAAGTTTTTGGGTCCAATTCATCAAAATAAAGTCATTTTGAGCCGAAATGGCAACTTACTTGGCTATTTTTTTCATTTTTCAACTTATAAACTCCTTGCATCTCAAAACAACTCATAATCACATATTTATAAGTGTTTGTCATTTGAAGTTACATAAAAATCGCCAAGTTCTAAGTTTTGGGTCCAATTCATCAAAATAAAGCCATTTTGAGCCGAAATGGCTACTCACTTTGCTATTTTTTTCATTTCTCAACTTATAAACTCCTTGCATCTCAAAAAAACTCCTAACCACATATTTATAAGTGTTTGTCATTTTCAATTACATAAAAATCGCCAAGTTCTAAGTTTTGGGTCCAATTCATCAAAATAAAGCCATTTTGAGCCGAAATGGTTACTCACTTGGCTATTTTCTTCATTTCTCAACTTATAAACTCCTTGCATCTCAAAACAACTCATAATCACATATTTATAAGTGTTTGTCATTTGAAATTACATAAAAATCGCCAAGTTCTAAGTTTTGGGTCCAATTCATCAAAATAAAGCCATTTTGAGCCGAAATGGCTACTCACTTGGCTATTTTCTTCATTTCTCAACTTATAAACTCCTTGCATCTCAAAACAACTCCTACCCACATATTAATAAGTGTTTGTCATTTGAAATTACATAAAAATCTCTAAGGTCTAAGTTTTGGGTCCAATTCATCAAAATAAAGCCATTTTGAGCCGAAATGGCTACTCACTTGGCTATTTTCTTCATTTCTCAACTTATAAACTCCTTGCATCTCAAAACAGCTCATAATCACATATATATAAGTGTTTGTCATTTGAAATTACATAAAAATCGCCAAGTTCTAAGTTTTTGGGTCCAATTCATCAAAATAAAGCCATTTTGAGCCGAAATGGCTACTCACTTGGCTATTTTCTTCATTTCTCAACTTATAAACTCATTAAATCTCAAAACAACTCTTAATCTCATATTTATAAGTGTTTGTCATTTGAAATTACATAAAAATCGCCAAGTTCTAAGTTTTTGGGTCCAATTCATCAAAATAAAGCCATTTTGAGCCGAAATGGCTACTTACTTGGCTATTTTCTTCATTTCTCAACTTATAAACTCCTTGCATCTCAAAACAACTCATAATCACATATTTATAAGTTTTTGTCATTTGAAGTTACATAAAAATCGCCAAGTTCTAAGTTTTGGGTCCAATTCATCAAAATAAAGCCATTTTGAGCCGAAATGGCTACTCACTTTGCTATTTTCTTCATTTCTCAACTTATAAACTCCTTGCATCTCAAAAAAACTCCTAACCACATATTTATAAGTGTTTTTCATTTTAAATTACATAAAAATCGCCAAGTTCTAAGTTTGGGTCCAATTCATCAAAATAAAGCCATTTTGAGCCGAAATGGCTACTCACTTGGCTATTTTCTTCATTTCTCAACTTATAAACTCCTTGCATATCAAAACAACTCATAATCACATATTTATAAGTGTTTGTCATTTGAAATTACATAAAAATCGCCAAGTTCTAAGTTTTGGGTCCAATTCATCAAAATAAAGCCATTTTAAGCCGAAGTGGCTACTCACTTGGCTATTTTCTTCATTTCTCAACTTATAAACTCCTTGCATCTCAAAACAACTCCTAACCACATATTTATAAGTGTTTGTCATTTGAAATTACTTAAAAATTTCCAAGTTCTAAGTTTTGGGTCCAATTCATCAAAATAAAGCCATTTTGAGCCGAAATGGCTACTCACTTGGCTATTTTTTTCATTTCTCAACTTATAAACTCCTTGCATCTCAAAAAAACTCATAATCACATATTTATAAGTGTTTTTCATTTGAAATTACATAAAAATCTCCAAGTTCTAAGTTTTGGGTCCAATTCATCAAAATAAAGCCATTTTGAGCCGAAATGGCTACTCACTTGGCTATTTTGCTTCATTTCTCAACTTATAAACTCCTTGCATCTCAAAACAACTCCTAACCACATATTTATAAGTGTTTGTCATTTGAAATTATATAAAAATCGCTAAGTTCTAAGTTTTGGGTCCAATTCATCAAAATAAAGCCATTTTGAGCCGAAATGGCTACTCACTTGGCTATTTTCTTCATTTCTCAACTTATAAACTCCTTGCATCTCAAAACAACTCATAATCACATATTTATAAGTGTTTTTCATTTGAAATTACATAAAAATTGCCAAGTTCTAAGTTTTTGGGTCCAATTCATCAAAATAAAGCCATTTTGAGCCGAAATGGCTACTCACTTGGCTATTTTCTTCATTTCTCAACTACTAAAATTATACATTCTCAAACCATATCATAATTACATATGTATAAGTGATTGTGAGTTGTAACTTATTATTTCTCAAACTATTTCAGATTTCCAATGGAAGCAAAACTTCAAAGAGAAAGAGGGTGGAGAAGCCTAAAAGAATTGATCAACCTAAGAAGAAGCTAAGTGAACAACAGTCCAAGAGTGAACAAGCGTCGAAGTTGCAGTCTTCGAAAGGTTCACCCATGCCACCTACTCCACTTGTTGAAGAAATTGTTCTTCAATCGCTCTCTACTGACATGACCTTTCTTCACAACCGTGCTTGTCATTTGGTCGATCCCATGGAAGTTGCACTTCCTAAGGCAATGTTCCACTATGATGAGGATGCAATTGCATGGATCAGCAAAGAAGATGTGAAGGAATTTCTACGTGGTGCAAAGCTTAACATTTCCCTCATTCAAACATTCATGAGGTACTTCAATGCCCATATAATCTATACTTTTTTCAAGTTATTCAAATTGATGGTGATTATCCTACATCTGATAAATTATTCAATGTTCATGCACGCAGAGCACTACAGGAGCACTTAACTGACACTGATTCTCCTTGTAAAGTTGGGTGGTTATGCCCCGAGCAGTTATCCACTACTAAAATCATAGGCAACCCCCATGATGTGCTGTACTATGTTGAACAGAGTATAAGGGAATCAGCGCGTGCGGGAGACAAGTTCATATTCACCCCATGTTATAGAGAGTAAGTCTAACCATGTCAAATTCAATTGATTTGGCCTCATTATATGTTGACTCCTAAATTTTAATTACCTTGTCTATTGTGAACTTATGTAGGGAGCATTGGAGCCTCATGATGATTTGTAATTCCACTAACACAATTTATCACCTTGATTCAGCTCGATCATCGGAGAAGTGGCTCGTGAAGTCTATATTGCAAAAGTAAATATAAATAGCAACCTATAGTGATGATTATTGCTAATAATAACTAATTTAGTAATCATACGACTAATCAAATTTGAATGTATTTTTTTATACTACAGTGTTATGAAGAAGCTACATTGTCGTGCTCCAAAGGGTCCAACATGGAAGACACCGTTGGTAATTTACATGATATTATTGTGATTATCTTGAAAATATATGGTAGTAAATATTTTCTCATTTCCTTTGCATGTTTCACTGATGTGATTTGTTTGTCATATGCTAGTGCGCACAACAAGAGAATGGACTTGATTGTGCTTTGTATGTGATGAGATTCATGCTTGACATTGTGACTCATTGTACGGACACTCAACAGCTTGATGAGGTAAGTCCTAAAACTTCTTGAAATGCTATATTGATGTGATTTCACGCCTTAGACACCTAATATTACCCAACAATGGCATGTTATGAGAAATAAAAAAGCTATTTCACAAGAAAGGTAGAAAATGGGCTGAATAGAAGTCATATGGGCCATGTTAGGGCCATTTTGTGTTAATATGCTCTTTTGATGTGATTTCTTTCCTTATACACATATAACTAGATAATATTGACATGTTATGAGATAAATAAAGTTCATTTAATAAGAAATGTAGGAAATGGGCAAAGTAAGGTCATATAGGCCATATTCGGGCCATTTTGAGTAAAAAGCGTCATAAACCTTAATAAAATGCTCTCCTATACAATTTTAGGGCTTACACACATACAACTACCCAACATTGACATGTTATGAGAAAGAAATAGTTCATTTGATAAGTAATGTAGAAAATGGGCTACATAGAATTCATATAAGCCCTATTTGGGCCATGTTGAGTAAAATGCGTTGTTAAACTTCTTGAAATGCTATATTGATGTGATTTCTAGCCTTAAACACCTAATATTATCCAACAATGACATGTTATGAGAAACAAAAAGGCTATTTCACAAGAAAGGTAGAAAATGGGCTGAATAGAAGTCATATGGGCCATATTAGGGCCATTTTGTGTTAATATGCTCTTTTGATGTGATTTCTTTCCTTATACACCTATAACTAGATAATATTGACATGTTATGAGATAAATAAAGTTCATTTAATAAGAAATGTAGGAAATGGGCAAAGTAAGGTCATATAGGCCATATTCGGGCCATTTTGGGTAAAAAGCGTCATAAACCTTAACAAAATGCTCTCCTATACAATTTTAGGGCTTACACACATACAACTATCCAATATTAACATGTTATGAGAAATAAATAGTTCATTTGATAAGTAATGTAGTAAATGGGCTATATAGAAGTCATATAGGTAATATTTGATAAAATACATATTGTTTGCCTAATTAATTATTTTTAAAATAATGTTTTTGTATTTCAAGTTTTTCAAGGTCCAAAAGGATGGTCCGTTGACAATCAAGGAGCTTAATGAAGTTCGTGACATGTTGGCGTCTTTCATCACCTTCAACATGTAAATGGCATTGTAATTGTAAATTATTTATGTTAACTTTTGAACTATATATATAACTTATTATTCATTATATATGTGTACTTACTATTATTTTTATATGTAAGCAACTTTTTTTTTTTGTATTGCGTTTGGGAATATTTATATCTATATATATAATTGAATTCTTGTTTCTAATATTATTTTTGTATATTTTTGTATATAATAATTAATAATATTATTATTAGTTATTATAATAATAAAATTATTAATTATTATATTTAATATAATTGCTGGAATTACAGGTTATTATTATTGCAGGTTTTTAAAAAAAAATATTATTGCACCATTGGAAAAAAAAAACGAAAAAAAAAATTACATAAAAGGCACCGGTTAGGCAGCAACCGGTGCCTAAACTATCCACCACCAAAAAAAAAAATTGGCGGGAGAGCAGTATTAGGCACCGGTTAACCGGTGCCTATTCCACCCTATGGCACCGGTTTTGAACCAGTGCCAAAAAGCATGTTTTTGGCACCCCTCAAATAGGCAGCGGTTCAAACCGGTGCCTTAGACCGGGTTTGAACCGCTGCCAATTGCCTTTTTTCACCTAGTGCAAAGAGAACGCAATCTATTACCTAAGTAAAAAGATGCTCGAATACGAAACACGCTATACACCGCTCGAGAAATTGTGCCTCGCCTTGGTGTGGGCCACAACTAAGTTAAGACATTACATGTTGGTGCATACCGTTTTCGTAGTCTCCCGATTAGATCCACTCAAGTATCTATTCGAGAAATCTACACTCAATGGACGCATTTCAAGATGGATAGTCAATCTAGCTCAATTCGATGTAAGGTTTATGCCACAAAAAGATATTAAAGGATCCGTGGTGTCAGACTTTCTAGCAGACTTTCCAATAGAAGACTCGACGCCAATACAAGATAATGAATTTCCAGATGAAGACCTAATGGTCACTGAAGATGATACTTGGACCTTGTATTTCGACGGAGCCTCAAACCAAAAGGGATGTGGCGTTGGAGTACTACTAGTATCACCTAAAGAGGAGCATGTTCCAATCTCCATAAAGCTTGATTTCGACGTTACCAACAACGCTGCTGAATATGAAGCATGCGTGGTAGGCCTTGAAACAGCTTAGGCATTGGGAGTAAAGAAGTTAAGGATATTCGGAGACTCTTCTTTGATCATCAATCAGATATCTAAAAGGTGGAAAGTAAGGAGCGAAAGCTTAGCCCCTTACCAAACCTATCTGGAAACTCTTACCGATAAGTTGGAGAAGGTAGAATACACATATCTACCTAGAGAAGAAAACCAATTTGCCGATGCCTTGGCAAGATTATCCTCAATGGTTAGGATTCCCACGGAAATCAAGCAAATGCCTCTAACTATCGAAAAAAGGCACAAACCAGTATATATCCAGGCTATAGAAGACGACGACTTAGTCCAAGGCGAAGAAGAAGAAGAAGAACCGTGGTACACGGACATGCTCAATTATGTCACCAATGGAGAATACCCTCCTCATGCTGACAAAAGAGCAAAGCGAGCATTGAGACTTTTGGCTTCTCAATATGTACTCATAGACAACGAGCTACATAAAAGGGTACCTAAAGGTCGAGCTCTCTTATGTGTAGGAAAGATGGATGCACGAAGAGTAATGAGAATAGTTCACGAAGGAATCTGTGGCACTCATGTAAACGGCAAAATGTTAGTCCAGAAAATAATGCGAGAAGGATATTATTGGACTACAATGAATAGGGATTGCCATCAATACGTAAAAAGATGCCCTAAGTGCCAAATTTATGCCAATTTACAACATGTCCCTCCATCTTTGCTCTACACCTACACATCGCCATGGCCATTCTCTACATGGGGAACTGACATCATTGGCAAAATCACTCCCCCAGGAACAGGAGGCCATGAATTTATCCTAGTAGCAATCGATTACTTTACAAAGTGGGTCGAAGCGCAATCGTACGCTAAACTCACTACAAAACATGTAGCAGTCTTTATCGAAAGAAATATTATTTGCCGATATGGAGTCCCACATGAAATGATAAGTGACAATGGAACTCACTTTCAAGCTTAATGTGAAGAATTGCTACAAAAATACGGCATTCAACATCATCATTCTTCCCCTTATAGACCTCAAGCAAACGGAGTAGTTGAGGCAGCTAATAAAAATCTAAAGACTATCATCGAGAAAATGACAGAAAACTATAAGGATTGGCCTGACAAGCTTCACTTCGCATTGTGGGGTTATCGCACGTCAATCCGTTCATCAACAGGAAGTACGTCATTTTCCTTGGTATATGGAATGGATGTCGTACAACCTGTCGGACTAGAAATACCATCTCTACGCATTGCGCTAAAGAGTAAACTCGATGAAGTTGAATGGACTAGGGCAAGATGGGAAGAATTGATTCTACTCGACGAAAAACGACTAGAAGTTCTACATCACACTCAGTGTTACCAAACTCGTATGGCTAGGCATTTTAATAAGAAGGTCAAGACAAGAAATATCAAAATAGGAGATTTGGTATTAAAAGCACTAAGGAAAAATGTTTTAGACCCAAGGGGAAAATTTAGACCTAACTGGTCTGGACCCTACATTGTCAAGACAATCCTATTAGGAGGTGCAGAAAAACTAACTGATATGGATGGCAATGAATTCTCAAACATGACAAATCTTGACCAACTTAAGAAATACTATCCATAAATTACTTGAGTAGGATACTCAAGAGATCTACGTTCGGCCTGATTCCTTAAGAAAGGATACGTAGGCAACCCTTTACGGGTGCTGCCACTTTATTTTTCGACATCTTCGTGTTCCAGAATTAATTAAAAATTCAACAGAAAATCGGCGAATTATTGGCGTCGCAGAATAGAACCTGGCGCCAGCCAAAAGTCATCAGCGCCAGCCAATGGAATTGGCGCCTGGCGCCAGACTTCAATGGCAGGCGCCAAATGCCAATAACTGGCGCCAATCGGGAATAAGCTCTGGGCGAATTTCGGTGTTTTTCGGAAAATTTTCGACTTCCGTACTCGAAGAATTTCTGGAAAATCAATTTTTTTCGATTTTCATTGCTTTAATAAAATAAATTTGAAGTGAATAATTTAATTGAAAGCTAAAATTTCATTAATAAAATAAAATTACATTATTGATGGAATTTAAATAAAAGCTGAAATAAATTGACTTTAAATAAAAATAACAATCTAAGTCTAATAAATCTAAAGCTAAGCAATGCTCTTAATCTTTCTTTTCCTTTCTAGCTCTTTTCCAATTCTTGTCCGCTTCCTCTTCTTCATCCATAACTTTAGCTAGTAGGCATCCTTTAGAGGACCTACATTCAATTTTGGAATAGATAGTCTCCCCTTCAGCTAGCACTCCGTGCTTCTTTTCCACCCAAGCTTTTTTATCTGTGGTGTTAGCTTTCCTTTTCCCTTTGTCTTTGGTGGCACCTTTCTTCCTAGGCATTGCTGGTGTTTTGAATTCAATTCTTGCACCTAAGCGTTCCTTGGCAGGAGTCACCCTGTCACCTAGACGATTCTTCACATCGGTTCTACCCTGATCAATCGAAGATTTCTTCATCAACCATTTCTTTACATCATTGGGCAAAGAAGGAGGAACCTTTTGGGTAATCACTTCCCATAAAGGTCTAGCGCTCCAGTAAGCGTCGAATCTATCTACTTCTTGAGATACAGGATACTCAAAGGGAGGACGAAAATCCCCGGAAGGAATATTCTGAAGCAAGTCGTATTGTCTTTTTACCCTGCAGGGATAATAATAAGTTACACGGGACAAGCTTGGAAGACGGCAGAAAGGTTGCTTGTTAACACCAACCATCCTTTCTATTTTCCACCATGGGATGACCCACTTGATAGCAAAATCACGTGATTCAAAGACTTTTCTCCACCCATGATGCCCAATTTTAGGGATGCGCTTCTTCCTTCTCACAAAGCAATTGGGAGTATACTTTTCAATGTCGTCCGGAGGGCTAATTAATCCTAGCCTCTCCATTAGCCACATCTGTAAAAAAATTGCAATGCAAATAAATTATTATTACAATAAAAAAATATATTTTTTTATTTCTGTAATTAAAAATATTATTTTTCTACCTGTAATAAAATTGAAGAGCCGCGAAGAGGCGCTTTTGGGTCCCTTTTCAATTCATCTAGACTAATCATAGTCTCTCCAACTATCAATGGCATTGGATTTCTCCCTGATTCAATTTGTTCTAGTACAGTGGTTATAATTGATTGACCCTCATTATTTTTACCACTACTAAGGAAAAATTGATTAAGCATGCAAAATAAGAACGCCCTTTTTCTATATATATGAAAAGATTCAGAAAGAGGTTTATCAAAATAATAGCGTGCAAATTCTTTCAAATTAACTATATTGCCATCCACTATTTTTGATAAATCCCTTTCCTTCAAATTAAAGAAGCGCTCAAAATCCTTATAATAGTATGCATCTATTCTAGGGATTGCTATAAGGTCTATCGCAGGGAAGCCTAAGATAGCACCAAATTCCTCCGGCAAAGGGCTAATCTCATCATACCCTATTCTGAAACAATGAGTATCAACATACCAAAATTCTAAAGCAGTATCTATGAAGTCTAGGTCAAGATCTACCCCTTTGATGCCACAAATTCCCCCCAGGTGAAATAAATCTAATTCTTTTCTCTCCCTCGCATTAAGAGATCGACACCATTCATGAGTGTATTGGGTGAAGGTCTTGGTGACTAAAGACATGATTATTGTTTTTCTAAAAGAAGAGAATTATTTATTTGCTGGAATTATGAAAAGAATCGACTGGACAGGGGGATTTTTATACAGAAACTGCGAGGAATTTTAATCAGATTAAAATACAGCATCAGCGTCAATTGGCGCCATCCGCCAGCGCTTGGCGCCACACGCTAAGTGTAGCGCCTGGCGCCACGCGCCATAGTGTGGCGCCAGCTGGCGCCAAGTTGCCAGACCAGCCGCGCGTGCTCAACTTGCGTTTTTAATATTAGACTCGAGTCGGTTAATGACTTTATGGCTCTGTTTAATCCTTTTTTAACCTTTTCTTAATTAATTAAATATAGCTATTATTTTTAATTTTTATTATTCTTTTTGGACTTTATTTTAAATTCTAAACACCCGACATTCTATTCAATTTTTTCCTTTTTCTTTTTGGGGGAGAGAGTCGGATAACCTTCACCAATAATAAAAATGACGGAACTTTTGCGCAAAATTGTTGTCACACTTTTCTTGCACACACTAACATACACATAATAACAACAGTAAATAAATTCATAATAGCATAAATATACAAAATGTGTCTATAAATAATGAGTCTAAGGCAAAGTTCTATAAAAAAGTCAAAATAAAATATACACAGGAACAAACTACGGCGCCGGAGGACGTAGGCCCATCATATCATAAAATTGCGTCGTACGAGGAGTCACCTCTCCACCAGCTCCAGCTCTAGCTCCAGTCTCCGTAGTAGGAGGAAGACTCAATATAGGACCAACTCCAGCCAGGATCAACCTGAGGCTGAGGCCGCGGAGGCTGCTGCGATGACGAGCCTACCTCGTACATCCCACCACCTCTGAAAGCCAAGGTAGCCTCTCCTACCGGTGCAGCATGAGCACCCTAAGAAGAAGATCCCGAGCCCTTTGCAACGTCAGCTCGAGCAGCCTCAGAGCGGCCGCCTCTACTCCCTGACGAAGTGCGACGACGTTCCGAGCTAGACCTCGCCGGATCTCTCCGCCCCTCAGGTCTCGTGCGGGTGTGAGAAGCGATAGGCTGACCCTGCAAAAAGAGTTAAATCAGAAACAAAGTAAAATTGAAGTAGCAATGCAAAAATAATGAATAAAGAAAGGCTACCTCTCGTATGACGTCATCCCGACGGCAAGTGGCCGCATTCCTCATTCGGACGAGCTGGCTCCGGAAGGCATCTATGTATCGTGCCATTGCCGAAACCACCTCGGGTGAAAACTGTCAGAAAAATAAGTCAGTAAAATGCATGATATATGAACACAAAATTCTAAAAAAAACTAGGCTTACTCTAATCTGGTGGCGAGGAATCGACCGCTCTACGAAGCGATCGCCCTCGGGAGCTAGAGAAAACATCTCCTCGATCGGCCCGTACATCCCCTAGTAGTGGATGGACATACGGGGTGGCACGAACTCAGCAGCACCGTCCTGATAAAACAGAAAAAATCAGTAAAGCATTACTTGGGGGCTACTTAGTGGAAAATAAAGCTAAGAAAAACTTACCCTCACATCCTCAGCCGGTACGGGGGCTGGAGCTAACAAAGGTAGTAGCTCCTCAGCATAACACCGCCCGAGGATCACATGAGACCGCCAAGGGGTACCAGCACCCTCAGACATGCTCGACAACCGCGCCTTGTCGAACATATGACGTGGTGGAGCAGCAGGAACGACGAAGACATCAGAAGAATGTTGTCTAGCGACCCTCTCTCCTAAGTACGCGACCGCTCCATAAGTCCCCAGAAAATAGCGACGCTTAGCAGAGTACTGTGCGGCTAACCCAGGGACTGTCCAACCGCCCCACGGCCGGTATATCACCTCAGGTCCCTATAAAAGGCATCAATCAGGCAAGAATACATCTAAAGCACCGCGGAAGAGCAAGATAAACAATAAAAAGTCGTACCGAGATGATCCGGTTCCGGACATGTGTAGTGGACATGTCCCCATGGTGGCCGCCCCAAGAGGCGCTCACTAAAAATCCCCGCGGCGATGGTCTCGCCGGCGCAACGGAAGGAAAGTACTCGTAGAACCAGAACTACAAAGAGCTAAAAGTGTGAGCGAATGCTAACTAATATGCAGAGCTAAACTTTATAGGGAATAAATGTTTACCTCTACAACCTTCCAAAAGGCAGACAAAGCAACGTTCGTCCCAAAGGATCGGTGTCGACACGAGTCCCTCAGCGCACGAACGAAGTCAGCATAGGCCAAGCTGGCCCAGTCATAAGTCCCAACCCGGTGAAGATCACGGACAGTAGGAAGATAGTAAAGCAACGCTCTACTACCTTTGTCATGGGAGAATGTCCCTGACAACAACATCAGCACAAAGATGCGCACCCGCTGCTCTCGGGTGGTCGCATCGTCATCAAGAGCCGCTGCCAGCGTCGATCGGCGAATTCCTCTAGCACTAAACTGAGTCGTCTCGACCTCAGCTCGGGCCTGAATAGCGATCGGCCCCAACAGCTGCTCGACCTCCGAAGAGAAGACGTCGATTCCACTGTCAAACGGCAGTGGCACAGAAGTGAACTCCAGTCTTGTGATGAGACTGAAATCCGTAGGGGTGACCATCATCTCGCCCCAGGGGAAATGGAAGGTGTTGGTGGTGTCCCAGAAGAACTCCACCAAAGCGCGCACTACATGATGATCCCCGTTGGAGGCAACCATAGCCTCAGAGGTCTCGAACAGAGTAGCTAGCCCGCAAGACTCCCATAGGAGTCTCGTCTCAAGATCCCTGGCGATGTACATCCTGTACAAATCACCTAAACCATCACAGCCAGAGCCGTGATGCCGTGTCCTCCCGGGCGCGATGCCTTGTCTCACCCTCTCAGAAATGTGGTGGACAGGGGCAAAGAACAGGGTCCGCTCATCCCACTCCGGAAGCCGACCAAGCGAAGTGGAAGGCGTGATGTCATCCTCTACGGGCTCATGCTCCCGTCTAGTGTTTCGGGACCGTGAACCCGAGCCTCGCTATCTAGCCATGCTACATTGTGCAAAATTATCATGAATTAAGGTTTTATAGTATCTAAGGTTCGCCTAGCCGCATGATATTATGTTCGCAAAAATAGAGTACGTAGTACTAAAACAGAGCACAAATTCAAATTGAGCATGACATCATTTTTCAAGCAATTAAACAATTTCTTGCAACACTATGGTGATTATTGTGACAAACTGGACAAGAATTGCTAGCAAAAACATCAAGAACAAGTCACATTGTTCTTCACGACCTTAAGAGGTCCAACAATGGCAAATTGCTCATTTCTTCACCAAATTGAGTCAAACAAGTCTCAAATTACTCCCAAGGAAATATACAAACATAATCAAGCAATTTCATGGCATAAAACTTGACAAACAAAGCAAATTGAGCATTATAAATTTCGAATTTTAATGAAATTCGTGAATAAACATGCCAGGAATTCATAAAAACTGATGTGAGTTTGAAGAAAACTTACATAGATCAGGAAAATAGATGAAAAGAGCTTTGATTTGCAACAAATTTGAGCAAATTCGGTTGAGAAACGAGCAAGCAATGAGCAATTGAAGTTTCGGACTTCTTTCGAGCAGTTTCGCGATGAACAAAGCAGCGAAATGAAGAGGAAGGGGGTATTTAAGGAAATCCCCGTGCTGGCGCCAGGCCCTATGCATTGGCGTCACATATTTGGCTTGGCGCCTAGCGCCAATATCAGCGCCAGGCACCAGTTTTATCCTCGTCGAAACTCTGATTTGTTTTTTATCCGTTTGGCTGATTTTCTCTATAAATAGCCTCCTAAAACCTCCGTTTTCATCATCAATTCTCTCTAATTCTCATATATTGTTTAGTTTTCTTATTCTCTCTAGTTTTTTAAGAATTCTTCTCTCTCTAATTTTCTCTACAAAATTCCGCATTCACAATTTCTGAGGGTTTGGTCCCAAATCTCTATTTCAATTATTTAATTTAATTATTTGTTTATTATTTTCCTTGAAGTTACTAATGTGTGTATTTTGTTATTAGAAAGAGATACGAGGCATCCAAGTAAATTCTTTAATTGTTTGCATTGTTATTATGATATAGAAATCATGTCTAGGTTGTTATTATGATTCCTAGTATCATGTTAGGATGCTTGATGTTTTGAATGACAACAATGATTCCTAGTATCATGTTTAGGGAAAAGGTTATAATATCAAATATGATTATTATGATTCCTACAATGCTTCCCATTCTTTTCCTAATATCATGTTAGTATCATGTTAGGGTTAAAGCTTTGATTTTTATTGCTTAGTGACATGCTAGGGTTTGTTATTAATCTTGTTAGTATCATGCCTAGGATCTTGCTATTATTATGCTTTAACAAGAGCATGATTATTTCTATGATTTATAATTATTTTGATGATGATTATTTTTATTATAATTATTATTTATTGTTATGATGATTATTATGTTAATTGATATTTATTGTTATTGCTTGATCACGCCTTTTATGCATGTTTAAAGGGAATTTGTACTTGTAATCATGCTTAATAAGATAATTAATAATCTTGTTTAGATTTAATATGATTATAATTCAAGTGATCGCCAATAATAGTTTTATTTGTGCATTAATATTCAACCAACATAGATAAACATGTTTAGGATTAATCCTATTGATTTCATGTTAGTTAGAAAGCGCACATGAATACGATTAGAATAAAGTAGAGGTCTATTGTTAGGGCAGGTTCAATCTCTTTTAGGTTGGATTTGTACCTTCATCCCCGAACTGCCAGTCATGGTTCCAGACCTATTGGAGTTGACGATCTCCTGGATCGTTAAGGGGTGTAACCTTCACCTCGTGAACGGTTTACAAGTTCCTAAAACTTGTTGGTGACTCTTTTGCTCTATCTTCTTTCCCTTTGGACGCCACCGTACTTTAGTGTATGATCACAGTGGGGTTCAAGTTTGGGGTAATGCTTGAAATATTCCCTACAATAGCTAAAGCATTTAACTCAATTTTCTGATAGTCTTCTTTATCAAAATCAGAAATAAGTTTAGGAACTACCTCATTTTTATCATTGGTTGCGGTTACCTCAAAATTTCCAGATTCAATTACAGGCCAAACCTGTTAATTTTCAGCCTTGATGAATATTCTCATCCTGTTTTTCCAGTAGGTGTAAAACTTACCATTGAACATAGGTGGACGTTGGGTAGAATACCTTTCTTCAAGTTTCTCTTTGTAATTCATAACTCCTCAGGAACTTACTCACCAAAGTTATCTACTTGCACATGAGAACCGAGCTCTGATACCAATTGTTAGTTGAGACAAACACTACAAGAGGGGGTGAATTATATGTGAGTTCCTAGTGACTAATTTTTCAAAATATAAAACAGAATGTAAAGGAACTTGCAATGCACACATATTTTTACGAGGAAACCTTCTAAGGCCCAACTAAAGTAAAACTTCAACCCTTTTAAGGGATTTCCAAAGCCAAACCAATTTACTATAAGAAGGCAAACATACAAATTACAACCTATTATAATCAGACCTTTATTCACAAGTTCCAGACTGAACTTGCTACACAGTAGGACCCTATCTTACCCAACCTAAGTCTCTAACTTAGATTCACTCGTGCTCCCTGAGCACTACACACTCAGCTTCAACCTAGAAGCCTACAACACTTATGCAAAGATAAATTACACACACCCAAGAACCCAACCAATACAAAATATAGACCCTTAGTATATGAAAGGCAAGCTACACATGAAACCCGAAATTAATATGACAAAGTTATGGACTTGGCAAACTTACACAATTAAGCACACTTTGATTTCTTCACGCATAAAACTCACAGAAAAATAATGAAGTGGGATTTCTACAACTTATACAAGACTTGCTTGTATAAAAAGTAGGGTTTTCAAAAGATAAATATGTTAAATTATCAAAATCCCAAAACACGGTTTTTAAGTAAATCTATTTTAAAGAAAACCTTTTAAAAAACTCATCAAAGATAAATTATCAAAAAGAATAATATCTTTTTGATAATAAGTTTTTAAGAAGTAAATCATTTAGAAAATCTTTTCTTAAAAACTTATCTTTTTAGAATTTCCTATTTTAAGAAGCTTGCCAAGCTTTTTTGTCAGTTTTCTAATAAGTCTCATGCGTAACCCTGGCAATCATATTTACAGCAAATCGAAAAGATAAAAACTTAACAATAATAATTTGCTTCCATTACTAGAATTAAGGTTATTTTTGAAGGAAAAAAATCCCTCGAAAATACTCTGATTTCCGACAGTAATCGTGTTTCCAATGGAATTTCGTTGGAAAGTGGCGTCGTAAAAGTGTTGGTAGGAAAATCAACCTTTTCCGACGGAAATTCCGTCGAAAACACTTTTTGGACAGAAATTTCCGTCGTTAGAGGTTTTTCAGGCCTAGAAAAGTCCGTTAGAAATTTTCGACGGAAATGCAATTCCGTATAAAAAACCCAGTAAATTTTTTTTTTTTTAAAAAAAAAAGAGGCTACACCACCCCATACCTCCACCAGCCCCCACCACCTCCACCGCAACAAATAAAACTAACTACTCAAATATTCCCCACAACCACCACCTACCCCACCACCACCTCACGACCTCACCCCCCCCCCCCTTAACCTCCACCGACCCGCACCTCTCAACTAGCCCCAACCCCACACCATGACCACCACCAGCCCAAACCCCACAACACTACCACCGTTCACCACAAAAAAGAAATAAAAAATAAAATTAACCAAAAAAAAAAAAAATCATCACAACATGTAGATCTAAAGTTAACCACCAAAACAACGACAATTAACCCAAAAAATGTCGAAACAAGTAGATCGAACATATCGAATTTTAGTAAAAATAATAATAAAATTAACCACAAAAATTAAAAGGATTCAAATAAATATATAATTATTAGGGCTGGCAAAAACTGACCCGACCCGAAAACCCAACCTGAACCCGACCTAAAAAAAGCGGGTTAGGGTTGAGTTTTTCGACCCGAAAACTTAAATGGGTTGACACGAACCCGAACCCGAAATTAAATGGATTAGGTTAAGGTTGAAAATCTCAACCCGAAAACTACCCACTTAACCCGAAAACATAGTTGGGTCGAAATCAGGTCGGGTTAACCCGAACCTGACTTGAATAACCCGAAAAAAATAAGAAAAAAAAAACTTTAAAAAAGCCCTAAAGTAACCAGCCCAAGCCTTAATTCATGCCCATATAAAAAGTAAAACCCTAGGGGTTCTTTTATCAGTTATAGCCGCTCAACACCCCTCCTCTTTCTCTCTTAATTTTATAATTTTCTCCCTCTAAAATCTCAAGCTCTCCACGCTTCTTTAAGGGCTTCAATCATCAATCTTTAAGGTAATTTCAACAACAATAATCTATGTGTGAGGTTACTATGTATCAGATTTATATTTTATTACGCTATTAATTCGTATTATTACTTCGTATTATCGTATCTTTTGCATGTTTATTTAGTATTTGCTACTTGATTTAAATACGATTGTGTTTATATTATTACCTCGATTGTGTTTATATTATTTGCTATGGTTGAATCGGGCCTTTGGGATATTAACTCGATCTTTAATGTTTTTTTTCTTTTTGTAGCAGCCAAGATCCTCAATTGCAAAGCTTGTTATTATCATGAACAAGAATGGTACGCCACCACTTGCATCGCCTGCCCAAAATTGAAGTTTTTGTTTATAACCTGTAAAAACATTTATATGTTTTTAACTTTTTGTAATTTGCTATGTAAATCTTACATTAAATAGACTTGGGTTTGTAAATTGTAATATATTAAGAGTTAAGTAATGTTTATCAGGTTTTTGTATGGATTTAATTGTGGTTTAAAAGAAATCAGATTATTTAAACAAATTAGGTTGTTTGGGTCGGGTCAACCCGGATATAGCAACCTGATTCAAAACCCAAAGGTAAAATAAGGTCAAATAAGGTCAATTTCGGGTTGACCCGAACCTGAAAATATCAGGTTCAGGTTGGAGTTTTCAACTCGAAAAGTTAAATGGATTAGCTTCGGGTTGGGGGGTAGTTGACCTGAACACAAACCCGACCCAACCTGATCCGTTTGCCAGCCCTAACAATTATCCTCAAAAATTTATAAACTGATATTACAATTACTTGAAAAATTAACCATAATAAGAAATTTATTAAATAAAATACAGCTAGATCTACAATCTAAACTAAACTAAAACAAGATCTATAATACTTGAGCGGTTGACGATTCTCGCGACGGTGGTTGTGCAATTGATGTTGTTACACGTTGTCGGTGTTATGGTGGTCACCGTTGTTGCACGATTGTAATGGTGTTCATTGTTATTGGTAGTTGGTGATGGCGGTGGGGTTAGGAGAAAAGAAACAGGCGGACAGAGAAGAGGACGGACAGAGAAGAGGAAAGAAGGAGAAGGAAAGAGAAGAGGCGGATCAGAGGAGAGAAGAAGAGGAGAGAGGAAGAGAAGAGAAGAGAGGAAAGAAGGAAGAGAGGACAGAAGAGAAGGGTGGTTAGGTGATAGGGGCTAGGTAGGTCGTTAAACTAATACCCTAATCAAATTAATCATTTATAATCCTAAACTACCCTAATACAAGAATAGGGGCATGTAAAGGGTCGAACCACTAAGGAAGCTCACTTGTCTAACATCAATATCACTAATGCAAGAGTAAAAAGAGGAATGTTTTTGTTGGTTTTTGGATAAAAAGCACTAAAACTACTGTAGACACCCATTTGTGTCTCCCCAAAACCAAACCCAGTGATGAGTACCTTTCGCGTCGAATCATAATCGAATGAAGTGAAAGTGTGGAAAGTCTAGTGTTGCGGAATGTTTTTATTTTCTTTTCTCTTCTCTTTGTTTTTTGAAAACTTATTTTTGAGAAAACAGCCAATCCAGTTTGGTTGGTCCATGATATGGGTCCAATAGTAGTGTAGTTGGATAGGGCTTACAAAGAGCTTTCCAACGATATATTATAAGCCCAATTCCGATGAATGTTGAGGAAGTTATGGCCAATTTACTAAACTGGGCCCGGTTTGAGCTTTATGTGCGGCCCAATGATCTACGGGAAGGCCTAATATGATTTATCATTCCTAATGCAATTAGGAATGGTTTTAGTCTTCTATTTTCTTCTAGAAGGTTCTTTTCATTCCTAATTCAATCAGCATTGATAAATTGACTTTTGTTGACTTTTCAGAGTTTTAATCAAAATCAAATAGCATTTTCGAGGAAATTATATGATTTTATCCTCCAGTACGGCAAACTTATCGGATTTTCGAAAACGCGTTAAAATTAGGTTTGGCGCCTGACCCCAGGCCTTGGCGCCTGGAACCAGGCCTGGCGCTAGCCATTGGCGCCTGACACTAGTGTTGGTGCCTGGCGCCAACTCTTTTTTTTGTGCGTCAGACTCTGTTTTGTTTAATTTATCTTTTTGGCTGATTTTCTCTATAAATATCGCATTAAAAACTCCGTTTTCTTCATTCATTCATCATCAATTCTCATCTACATTCATCTACAATCAGTTTTAATTAGCATTCATCAATTCTTTCTTTCTTTAAACTTTGTCTTTCATACAAAATTCCGCATTCGCAAGATCTAGAAACACCTAGCCATATTCGAAGTTGCCTTGGCCCTAGACGTGAAAGGTTTAATTTCTGAGGGTTTGGTCCCAAATCTCTATTTCCATTATTTAATTTAATTGTTTTGATTATTATTTTTCTTGAAGTTACTAACGTGTGTATTTTGTTATTAGAAAGAGGTACGAGGCATCAAAGTAAGTACTTTAATTGATTTATTGATATTATGATGTAGAAATCATGTTTACATTGTTATTATGATATTCCTAGTATCATGTCTAGGATAATTTTAATATTAAATATGATTGTTACGATGCTTCCTATGTTCTTCCTAATATTCATGATTGTTAGTATCATGTTAGGGTTAAGGATTTGATTTTTATTGCTTAGTAACATGATATGATTTGTTATTAATCTTGTTAGTATCATGCCTAGGATCTTGCTATTATTATCATGCTTTAATATTAACATGAACATGATTATGATTATAATTGTTATGATTTATGATGATTATGGATATTATTATTATCATGATGATTTATTTTCATGATATTTATTATTATTATGTTGCTTTATTATTTATTATATTGCTTGATCACACCTTTTATGCATGTTTAAAGGAAATTTGTACTTGTAATCACGCTAAATAAGATAATTAATAATCTTGTTAGGGTTAACATGATTATAATTTCAAGTGATCGCCAATAATAGATTTATTTGTGCATTAAATTCAACCAACATAGATAAACAGGTTTAGGGTTAATCCTATTGATTGCATGTTAATCAGAAAGCGCACATGAATACGATCAGAATAAAGTAGAGGCCTATTATTAGGGCAGGTTCAATCTCTTTTAGGTTGGATTTGTATCTTCATCCCCGAACCCTTATTTGGTTCTAGACCTTATGGAATTGATGATCTCTTGGATCGTTAAGGGGTGTAACCTTCACCCTGTGAACGGTTTACAAGTTCCTAAATAAACTTGTTGGCAACTCTTTTGCTCTATCTTTTTCCCTTTTGGACGCCACCGTACTTTAGTGTATGATCACAGTGGGGTTCAAGCTAGTGGGATTCTAAGGCTTGAAATTATTCCCTACAACTACAAACAAGCAGAGATAAAGATGATTAAAATCTAGAGAGAACGACGCTAGGGGTACGGGGGTGTCAAACATGCTTAGAAAGAGGGTAACAATAATGGTTATCATGATGAACATGCCAAAGAACACAAGATTCTACCTAAACAATTCATTCTCATGCAATAGTCTGGGAAAATCAATGAAAAAGGTCTATACTAATTAGGATCATTCTCATGCATCTTGTTAGTTACAATCAAATCAAGAGAATAAGAAGCACAATCCATAAAACTCCACTTTAACAATTCATTCTCATGTAATCATTAAAATAGAGATGATCTTAATCTAGTTCAAATCACTTTCATGCATTTAAACTAGAGAACATCAAATAAAGTGCCATAATAATCTCAAGCTATCAAAAATCATGTCTTTCATCAATTTATGGCATGAGTTCAATCCAACCATCATCATTCATCCAATATCAACACATATTTTCCACCCCCTTCCCTTATCTAAGAAATTAGCCTAGAGAAAGGAGATAAAACATTAAAACTAAACAAAGTAAGGAAGCAAAATAAACAAGGTTGAACATGAAAATCAAACTAACAATTGATAAATCAACAAAACAAAAAAGCAAACCAAATGAAAGCAATAAACTAGAGTAAAGAGATAGGGAAGAAAAGATTACTAAATGAAGACTTGAATTAACAAAGCTTGAAGAAGATCCATGAGCAATAATGAAGAAAATCACAATCTAACCCTAAGAGAGAGAAAACTAATCCTCATCTAGGGGGAATTAATTGTTAACAGCGAGTTCATTAACCCAAAAAGGGGTATTTATATACAAGCTTTAATAAAATAAAAGAAAATAAAAAGAAAACTAATTAAATGTTATGAAATATTGTGTGGATGCCCATTATACTCCTTGTATCATTCTAGAATATTCTAGATAGAACTAGGGTTTATATTTTTATCTAAGAAAACCCTAATTATATTGTATATATATATATACCCCATTATATGAAATAGAAATACACTGATATATTATCTATCAATCTCTCTGATATTTCTCCCTATTTTATAACACATTATCAGCACCAGCCCTACTTGATTAAGCAAATAAAATTAGCATCATCAAGGTTAGTGTTTATTTTAATTTTTCTAATGAAATATAAGCAACGATCATGTAATATATTACAGATCATATGTGATTGTTTTGGGTCAAGGTGTTTCATCATTAGGTGATTATATATTATGGCTTGACTTGTTAATTGTGTGCGCGGGATCGATCGATTGATTAATTTATTTATTTATTTTTGTGAATGTATTTTCGTGAAATTGTTCTATAGTTTACCATATCAATCAATAATACAGAGTATATATGCTTGTGATAATGCATGTGATTTTTCTACAATACTTCATACCATTAGGTTCTTTATATTGGTTATTTCAAAGTATTTCATTTAGTTTTTGTTCTACTTCTATTTATACTCTACATCAACCTTTTGCATCTGTTTTGTTTTTCTTTGGCCATACTGAAATTATTTACATGATTATCATGTTTTGGCAAGCGCTAATTTGTTTACACTTGGTTGAGTTTCCCACAATTAAATAAATTGGGTGTTTGAATTACATCCATTAATGAATATTATTATATTATAATCTCTATTTTGTGACTTATTCTTTGTGAATTTATTATATTGTCTATTATTTGATATTTATGTTTAGAACCCATTCCGTCAATACTGCTATAGAATTTGTTAATCTAAATACCAATCCCTAATCACTGCTATAGAGTATGTGCCAAGTTTTTTTTTAAGGATATGAATAACATACATTATTATTGAGTAATATGCTTCAATAGGCGTTAGTTAGTGGACTAATTAGTTCCATAAGTTTCTGATTTAGTTGCGAGGCTCTAGTATGAGTCAACAATAAGATAAATGTTAGTGGATTTATTTCTTCTAAGCATTTTTCTTTTCTTTGTTAGTGGAGTCATGCTCCTATTATTAAGCATTTAGTTGGCTTAATTTTAGCTTTGTTTGTTTTGTGATAATGGCCTGTATAAGGCACCGAGGTTAACTTAATTAAACATGAAGCATTATCCTTCTTCTACTATATTATACTTTGCTCTGCTACTTCATATTCCAACAATTATATTTAGGATTAAGCTTTTTTTTTCATTGAGTTAAATTAATACTATGTATTAACAAAGATACTTATCTTTTTGAATTCATTATTAAATTGATTATTATGGATGTTATGTTATGACTCTGTATGACTATAATTTTATTATCTTACTAGAATTTATAATATTCTCTTTTATAGCAATTTATGTCGAACCTGACAAAACTTGAATTTGAGGCCCTTGATGTCATCGGAATGAACTATTGTTTGATTATATTTAATGATTGCTAGCAATTTGAAGCATATTATATACCATCTTAGTTTTTCATTTTTCTTGGTATGAGGTACATATATTGCAGAAATATACTGCATATTTAGCTACTTGAAGAGGATAAATTTAATTAAAGTTTGTATACTAATTTTTAAATGACTAATTCAATTATCTGGTGATTGTGATATTAGTTGTACAATTAGTGAATTTACGTATAAAAGCATGATGTTACATTTTAATGATTACATGAATAGTTATTGTTGATCACAAATCATGCTAGTTTTTATTTGAATAGTGAATTTAAACTATAGTCTGTATTGTGATGAGCTAACGATAATGACTATATCATGGATATCGATAACTTCCTATGATATAGGTAAGACGATAAAGTAGTGTACTACTATTAACTTACCGGTTAATTCTCTATAATGGCATGCATATTCGTCTCAAAATTTATATTATGTTGATAATATTAACTTGGTATCATGATCATATACTAATATCCTTATAAGTTGATAATATTATGAATCATACTATGTATATATATTATGTTGATTAATGTGTGATTAGATTCAATTACTGTATTATGCGCCTACTTGAAAATTGGATTATTGGAATGAAATTAAATTGAAAATGATGTATGGACTTGAAGTTCCTTAATTAATTAAATATATAGCAAAAAGTGTGTTATGAGTTCAAGTAATTAAACATGACATTGTGAGAAACTATACATAATCAACGTTTTATTATGCCCATAAATATAAGAGGTTTTGTTTTTTTTAAGATGAATGTAATTGGGCATGAGGAACATGATAAGTGTTATATAAGTATAATTTTATATAAGCATGTTTTTGCTTAAAGGAACATGTTACTTGATACATGACATTGCCAAAAGAATTTATGGCTTAAAAGTTGCAAGGATTTTAAAGTTTGTTGCATTGATTCATTCCATACCCCCATATGCAAGGATTAGGGGGAGATTGTATGTAATCCTTGCATATAAATAATAAAATATATTGAAGGTCAGTTTGATACATACGATAACTTAAATATCAACGATTTATTTAATAGGTGGACATATGTTAATTAAATATTTTGAAATGATACTGGAGGGAATATTTCAAGCGTTAACCCCTAGCTTGAACCTTGTGTGATCATACACTAAAGTACGATGGCATCCAAAGGGAAAGAAGATAGAGCAAAAGAGTCGCCAACAAGTTTTTTAGGAACTTGTAAACCGTTCACGAGGTGAAGGTTACACCCCTTAACGATCCAAGAGATCGTCAACTCCATAAGGTCTTGAACCAAATAGGGTTCGGGGATGAAGGTACAAATTCAACCTAAAAGAGATTGAACCTTCCCTAATAATAGGCATCTACTTTATTCTGATCGTATTCATGTGCGCTTTCTGACTAACATGCAATCAATTGATTTAACCCTAAACCTGTTTATCTATGTTGGTTGAATTTAATGCACAAATAAACTATTATTGGCGATCACTTGAATTATAATCATATTAACCCTAACAAGATTATTAAATATCTTATTAAGCGTGATTACAAGTACCAATTCCCTTTAAACATGCATAAAAGGCGTGATCAAGCAATAATAATTAAATATCAAGCAACTTGATAATAATCAAAATCATAATAATAATCATAATAATAATAATAATAATTATAATCATCATAATCATGTTAAAGCATAATAATAATAGCAAGATCCTAGGCATGATACTAACAAGATTAATAAAAAAAATCCTAGCATGTCACTAAACAATAAAAATCAAAACTTTAACCCTAACATGATACTAACATGAATATTAGGAAAGAAATAAAAGGCATCATACTTGGTATTAAATTTACCCTAGACATGATACTAGGAATCATAATAACAACCTAAGCATGAACTCTATATCATAACATCAATAAAAACCATTAAAATACTTACTTTGATGCCTCGTACCTTTTTCTAATAACAAAATACACGCGTTAGTAACTTCAAGGAAAATAATAAACAAAACAATTAAATTAAATAATTGAAATAGAGATTTGGGACCAAACCCTCATAAATTAAACCTTTCACGTCTAGGGCGAAGGCAACTTCGAATATGGCTAGGTGTATCTAGATCTAATGAATGCAGAATTTTTATATTTGTGAGAAAAAGCTAGTTTAGAAAAAGAGAGAGAAAGAGAAATGGTAGATTGTAGATTAGAATTGGTTGTAGATGATTGTTGATTGTAGATGAGAATTGGTGAATGAAAACGGAGTTATTACGACGTTATTTATAAAGAAAATCAGCCAAAAAGATAAAATATCAAAACAGAGTTCTGCCGCAGATAAAAATTAATTAGCGCCAACGCTGGCTATTGGCGCCAGACGCCAACATTAGCGTCAGACGCCAATGCTAGCGCCAGGCGCTACAGCTGGCGTTTGGCGCTGATTCAGAAATTCACGCGTTTTCTTAAAATTAGATAGAATTTTCCGTACGGAAGGATAAAATCGTATTTCCCTCAAAAAATGTTCTTTGATTCTAATTAAAACTCTAAAAAGTCAACAAAAGTCAATTTATCAATGCTAATTGAATTAGGAATGAAAAGAACCTTCTAGAAGAATCTAGAAGACTAAAACCATTCATAATTGCATTAGGAATGATAAATCTATATTAGGCCCTCCCCTAGATCATTAGGCTGCATATAAGGCTCAAACTGGGCCCAGTTTAGTTTATTGGCCATAACTTCCTCAATATTCATCGGAATTGGGCTTATAATATATCGTTGGAAAGCTCTTGTCAAGCCCCATCCAACTACACTACTATTTGACCCATATCATGGACCAACCAAACTGGATTGGCTGTTTTCTTAAAATAAGTTTTCAAAAACAGAGAGAAGAGAAAAGAAATTAAAATTATCCGCAACACTAGACTTTCCATACTTTCACTTCATTCGATTATGATTCGACGCGAAAGGTACTCATCACTGGGTTTGGTTTTGGGGAGACACAAATGGGTGTCTACAGAAGCCCCCACTTTGAGTGAGTTTGGAGAAACGCAAGTTTCGAAAACGAGTCAAAGTATCGATAGGGACGGAGAATTATTCAGAACATTCTGCGATCCTGAATCACTCTTGTAATGCCGATACCTGCAAACTAGCGTTAGTCAAACAAATAAGAGAGTTAAGAAACGCGTATCTTGCACCGTCAAGCACACGTCTCTGAAAGTAACCGATTTGTTGCCGCATTACTGTTGTTTTGATGACCTCATGTCAAGAGAATGCCATACCCCTTGAAAACCGCTACGCTTGTAACTGCTTCCAATATTGAAGATTGCTTCGCTTGAAACGATCCTCTTCCGCTTTGATAATATTCCACGTCTAAGGGAACATTATCGAAGATTGCTTCGCTTGAAACAATCCTCTTCCGCTCTATGACCATCCTCCATGTCTAAGGGAACATGATCGAAGACAACTTCGCTTGAAATCACCTCAGTTGTTTGTGACAACTCTCCACAATCTAGGGAATGTCGTCTTGCTGTTTCGATGTTCACTCGTCTCTGAACAAAGAGCTTCTTTTTTTTTGGAAATGTTCACGCGCCTCTTAACAAAGAGCTTCTCTTTTTTTTTTGATATATATATATATATGTCCACGCGTCTATGAACAAAAAAGCTTGAAATAAATGTCCACGCGTCTCTGAACAAAAGAGCTTGAAAGAAATGTCCACGCGTCTCTGAACAACAGAGCTTGAAAGAAATGTCCACGCGTCTTTGAACAAAAGAGCTTTGAATTATATGTCCACGCGTCTCTGAACAAAAGAGCTCTGAATGATATGTCCATGCGTCTTTGAACAATAGAGGTTTGAATGATATGTCCACGTGTCTCTGAACAAAAGAGCTTGAAAGAAATGTCCACGCATCTCTGAAAAAAAGAACTTGAAAGAAATGTCCACGCGTCTCTGAACAAAAGAGCTTTGAATGATATGTCCACGCGTCTCTGAACAAAAGAGCTCTGAATGATATGTCCACGCGTCTCTGAACAATAGAGCTTTGAATGATATGTCCACACGTCTCTGAACAAAAGAGCTTGAAAGAAATGTCCATGCGTCTCTGAACAAAAGAGCTTCGATACTTGAATGTTTGTTGCGATAATATTCCGAAGAAAACTTCTGAAGACCAACGCTTGCCGATCTCTAAAGCTCGCTTGAACTTTGCTTCCGCTAAAACCAATATGTCGGTGTCTCCGTGATGAGCTAATTCTAGGCGCTTTAAGCTAAGTGAGACGATCTTTCATCAGGTCGATCACTTATTGTGATTGTAATCAAACTGACTACTTAATCATGTCAAATTGCTTATAGGGGCTAACTGGCGTGCCAAGGAACCCGAAATTGCTGTATGAGGTCGAAATAACTGCTCTGAGTGGCTTCGAGCTCTGTCGCTGCTGAAACATCTCTGGCGCCAAGAATTGGTTATGTCTCCAGACGCTGGGATCTAGTGGCAGACGCTAAAACCTGCTGCCAGACGCTAGATGTTGTCATCTGCCGCTGGAGTAGGGTCTTCCCTATTCTGCTGCACCTGTATTTATTTTTGACTATAGAACTTTGCTAATCTCTTTAATTATCTTAGGGTTGACCTAAGGTTTAATGTCGCTTGACACATTGACTTGACATGACTCAAGGTATAAACTTGACTCGCTGTGATTGACTCGAGGTTGACTCGACTCAAAGTGAAATGACACGTGTGACTCATGACCCGTGTGTGCATAGTGTTGATCGTGCGACTCGAAAATGCAAAAAAGAAAAAATTTTCCGTCATTTTTGTGGAGGGTACCGACTTTCTCCCGAAAAAGAAAGACGCAAAAAAGAATAGAAGCGAAGTTTTTGAAGGTGCATGTTGAATGTTGTTTGATACTATCTCTCAAGGTGCGAGGATTAATCCATCCTAGGCTATCTCAATGGTTGACTCAATGATGAAAGTATTTGGGTAACTTAGGCATGGAGGCTAAGCACTTCATACTTCGTGATGCAATGACAATTATGATTAATGAGTGATGTTGATATGACAAGGCATGCTTCAGCGTTGTGTTAAGATTCCATGACAAAGGGTTCCTAAGGGAAGTATATTTGGTCATGTATGTGTGCGGTGTGTGAAAGTGATACTAAAGTTAGGCCGCAAAGGCTAAGTGTGTAGGAAAATATATTGAAAAGAGTCAAATGGTAGTGACTCTTAGGCTATGTAAGCTAATGATGTAGGGATCAAGCCCCCAAGTCTAACTCTAAGTAAATAGGGATGAGCATTGGAGATCCCTTGATATGATCAATTGTGAATGTAAATATGAATGCATTTTTATTACGGCCGCACCTCAATGTGAGGTTGCCTACGTATCCGTTAGCAATCAGGCCAAACGTAGCTCTAGCCGAACCTCGCACAAGTGTGTGTATACCTCAAAAAGGTCTTTTTAAGGGTTGTAACGTGGTGAGGCTAAAGGTTATAGAAGAAAGGGATAAAGGCTCAAGACCCTAGATAAGCCCCCATGGTGTGCAACCTTGCTTTTGGATCTTTATATTTTTATGCTTGAGTTTCTATTCTTTTTTAGCTCTCTTTTTTTTTTCTTTATTTATTTCATTTTTATAAGCGTGGGCAATCCTGATCATGCGGTCTTTCACTCACTTGGCATTCATGTTTCTCAGGCACGGTACCGAGCACTCGATAGGAGACGCAGTCTGAGACGTGTTCGTATCAAAGACGTGTTCATGTCAAAGACATTGGAACACTTGCCCTTTTGTACACTTTTATTTATTTATTTTTTTTGCTATTTTAATCTTTTGAATTTACTCAAGCCTTTTTTAGAATAGCATAAGTTGCACACTGTCCCATCCCAAGGTTAGGTAGATATGGGTTGAAAAATGAAAGGTCTATCGTTAGACAAGGCTCAAAGTGGTTTATGAAGAAAGGATTGTAAATTAGAAGGGTGAAAGACAATATGATGTGGCTACAAGGGGTGCCTCAAATAATTGGTATACCTTGTGCTTAATTCGACAATGATTTTTTTTTTAATGCAATATAATGAAATGATCATATGTAAGAGAATAAATGCTCATTTTATTAAAAAGGGGAAAAGAAAGAATCTACAAAATTAATCTAAGGGAAAAGAAAGGTGCCTATGCTAGAATTATTGGGGAAAGGGTAAATAAAGAAAAAGAAAAAAAAAAGATGTCATGAAATCTCGTCGTTGAAGCTCGCCTCTTGTCTTGTGTTGTTTGCTTTATCATCACTCGCTCTTCTTGTTAACTGGAGGTATGGGAAGCTTATTATTATCAATCAAATGTTGGATAGCCTCCTTTAGCTTCCAACAGCTCTCAGTAGCATGACCCCTACCTTGATGGTACTTGCAGCGCACATTTGGATTCCAACTAGGCAATATCTTTTCAAGCGGGGGATCTTGAAGAGGTCCAATAGGAGTGATGAGTCCCTTAGCATGGAGTCGATCGAAAGCATCATCGTAGCTAATTCCAATAGGGGTAAAATCCTTTTTTTGTTGCTTTCTAAATCCTCGATTATCCATGGCTAAGATCTCATTAAGGTAGAAAGTACCGACACTGTTACTAGAGTAGGTGTTTTCGGAAGAAGAAGGATAGTCGTTCTCCTTCCCTTTACAGCCACTGTTGTTATTGTTACTGATCTTGGCCTTCTTGTCGCGCGGAGAAACATGAAGGAGATTTGAATCAATGAAGTCTTGAACACGATCCTTGAGGGCGAGACACTTTTCAGTAGTGTGACCGCAACCTTTATGGTATCGACAATAGGAATTTGGATACCAATTGGGAAAACGTTTTTCAAATGGAGGGTCTTGACTGGGACCAATGGAGTGAATATGACCTTGATCATGAAGACAGTCAAAAGCTTCATTGTAAGTCATTCCTATTGGTGTGTATTCTTCAATGGTCCGTTTTGCCCGTGGCTTAGGAGCATTGAGTTCTTCATTAAACCCTTGGCGAGGATTTTGTTCGATGACCATCACCCGATTTGCTAATCCTTCTACCACATTCAAGAGCATGGCAACGACATCTTGCAATCTTCGAACGTCCTCTGTTAGACTTGACGAGTCTTCCCTGGTATTATCTAAGAAAAGACTTTCATCCTCCCCAATCATGGCCACTTCATCGAGAGAGGTTATATAAGCTGTCTCGATCATGGGCTCTCCTACAGGCGTGATAAGAAGTGATGGATCGAAGGATGCTTGATCTTCTTCGATGGCTAGAATTTCGGAAGTTTCATTGTTATCGATCAGATCTTGAATAGCTTCTTTGAGTTTCCAACACTCCTCAGTGTCGTGACCCTTTCCTTGGTGATATTTGCAGTGCTTATTAGGGTCCCACTTGGGTGGCCTAGCTTCTGGAACTGGATCTTTGATAGGCCCTATGGGCATGACTAGTCCTTTGTGGTGTAACTTCTCGAAAGCCGTTTCATAACTAATGCCAAGTGGGGTGAACACTCTTTTTGACCTTTGGATTCGCGATTTAGAGGCGTTCGTGGCATGTACCTCATTAATGGGAGAGGAAGAAGAAGGATGGTCGTTCTTCTTTCCTCTCGCACTATTATCTTTCAGAAGGTCATCTTCAATGTCAATGCCTATATTATAGACAGCCTTGAAAGTATTCAAGTTATGTTGGTATTTTAAGTGCTTTGAATACTTCCCTTGGAGATTCTTGATAAACATCCTCACAGATTCTTTTTCGGTAGGATCCTTGACCATTTTAGCGGAAGTTTCCCTCCATTTATTGAAGAAAGACGTGAACCCTTCGTTTTCTTTTTGTTTTAACATCTCGAGTTGTCTATGGTCTGTTTCGTCTTGGATGTTGCACTTATATCTATCTATGAAAGCATTTTCTATGGACTCCCAGGTGGAGGTTTTATTCTTTCTCGAGAGAAAAGAACCATTGCTGGCAAACGGTCTCGAGAGATAGTGGGAACAGAGAGGGGAAAACCTTCTTATCGATACACTTAATGCTCATTATAGTTTCAAAAGCTCTTAGATGAAAGTAAGGGTTATCTGTTGCCTTAAATTTAGGGATGTCAGTGGCGTTGAACTTATGCGGAAGAAGTTCCTTGTCCAGCGAGACCCCTTGTGAACTAATGCCCTGAAATTTATAGTCACTAGATAGCTTGCTCAAACTTTCTTGCATGAGGTTCATTTGTTGTTGCTTCACAGGGTCATCAATTTTGAGGGTTAAAGCCTTTAACACCCCAGTCACGTCATTCAATTGACTCCATAGTTCATTAACTTCTTCTTAACTTGCCATAATCTTTTTAGCCTTCCTCTTTTGACAAATTGGTTTATCAAAAAGTGAAACTTGAATAAAGAGGTTGTCCTTGATTAATCGCCCTTCTCTCCTCGACCAAGTACTGTGGAAAAGGAATTTGGGGATATTCGTTGTTAATTATTTGACTCGAACTTTATTCAACATGCAATGGATGGAGGAAGTGAATAAAGATTGGAATAGAATGTGAAGAAAAATGATGTAGATGGAGGAATATGAAGAATTAGGAATAGAATGTGCCCCAACTCAAATGACGGAAAAAACCGACTCATGCATGAACCTAAGACATGGTCATGGTGACATATACTCAAAGTGTGTGCTAAGACTAGTGAGTGTAGGTGATATGTTAAGACTCATGTCATGACCATGTGGCAAGACTATGTGACTAAACTCAATTAATGACTTAACAAAGTGTTATTGACAGCGAAATTTAACCGAATTAATTAGCAAACTGATTAATTAGACACTAGGTGATGACTCGATCAATAATCTGAACTGTCGGCAAAATGACAGGACTGGCGTCGCACTGTGTAGTGTAGCGCCAGACGACAGAGCTGTCGCCAGGCACCACACTCCACAGAGTGGCGCTACAGTCCAGACTTTGGCGCCATTACTGGAACTTCAATCTGAGACTGTTTTCGGTGTTATTAATCAACAGGGGTATGCCTAAAGTCGTACTAGGTCAATTCCGATTAAAATATTAGACTTTATTTACTCAAATTAATTAATCAATTAATTAATTAGGTAAATTTCTTTAAGTCATTAATTTATTTAATCTCAACACAAGTCAAACAAACGGTTAAGAAAACATATATATGCACAACAAATAATGCACAATTAGTCAAGTAGGCACAATATGATGCAATGAGTTTGCAACCTAACCATGGCTCTAGTTCTCTAAAGTTCAGGATATGGTTTAGTCAATAAAAGGTCCATGGTTAATTGTCCAGATGCACCGCGCGGAAGCCTAATCGTGAAGGGTTGGCGCGAGTGGATGGGACACCGCGAGTTTTAGAAAAACTCGCTTCCATGGCTTGGTGAATTCAACATTCTCGGATGTACCCTTTGTTGCTCAGAGCGTTCAATCAGGTAGATGGAGCATGAATTCCCAGAGGTTTATGTCCATATGTAGAACACATATGGGTTTCAGAAAAGTGAGAAAAACTCAATCAGGAAGTAGGATCGAGCAAACAATGCGAAAAACTGGTCGAAATTAGAACGCATATTTCTGGCTCGGTATTGGAAGAATTTGGCGCCAGCAAACAGGGTTGGCGCCAGGATTTAGCTGTAGCGCTTGGCGACAGAGTTGTCGTCGGGCGCTACAATTAAATGTCTGGCGCCAACTTCTGTTCGCTGACGCTAATTCCTACATGCCTCAACAACTTTCTGTGCTCGATAAAATTTTCTAGTTTCGCGCAGTGTTATTTCGGTCCTAGTTGTGAAAGATATTTCTCAAATTTCCTACGTGTAAAATCCTATGTTTTTAACTCATTATGGATGGTCTTTCCAATGAGATCTTTTTTTATGCATATGACAATAATGTTATTGAAAATTACGCACATGAAATACTTAGAACGTTTCGAGTCTCATCCACTCATTCTAAATCATTGCCTAAACAAATTCAGGAATTAAAATAGAAATCCTCCCCAGCGGAGTCGCCAAAAACTGTAGGGAATATTTCAAGCGTTAACCCCTAGCTTGAACCCCACTGTGATCATACACTAAAGTACGGTGGCGTTCAAAGGGAAAGAAGATAGAGCAAAAGAGTCGCCAACAAGTTTTTTAGGAACCTGTAAACCGTTCACGAGGTGAAGGTTACACCCCTTAACGATCCAAGAGATCGTCAACTCCATAAGGTCTTGAACCAAATAGGGTTCGGGGATGAAGGTACAAATTCAACCTAAAAGAGATTGAACCTTCCCTAATATTAGGCCTCTACTTTATTCTGATCGTATTCATGTGCGCTTTCTGACTAACATGCAATCAATAGGTTTAGCCCTAAACCTGTTATCTATGTTGGTTGAATTTAATGCACAAATAAACTATTATTGGCGATCACTTGAATTATAATCACATTAACCCTAACAAGATTATTAAATATCTTATTAAGCGTGATTACAAGTACCAATTCCCTTTAAACATGCATAAAAGGCGTGATCAAGCAATAATAATTAAATATCAAGCAACTTGATAATAATCAAAATCATAATAATAATCATAATAATAATAATTATAATCATCATAATCATGTTAAAGCATAATAATAATAGCAAGAACCTAGACATGATACTAACAAGATTAATAAAAAAAAAAACCCTAGCATGTCACTAAACAATAAAGATCAAAACTTTAACCCTAACATAATACTAACATGAATATTAAGAAAGAAATAAAAGGCATCATACTTTTAATCATACTTGGTATTAAATTTACCCTAGACATGATACTAGGAATCATAATAACAACCTAAGCATGAACTCTATATCATAACATCAATAAAAACCATTAAAATACTTACTTTGATGCCTCGTACCTTTTTCTAATAACAAAATACACGTGTTAGTAACTTCAAGGAAAATAATAAACAAAACAATTAAATTAAATAATTGAAATAGAGATTTGGGACCAAACCCTCAGAAATTAAACCTTTCACGTCTAGGGCGAAGACAACTTCGAATATGGCTAGGTGTATCTAGATCTGATGAATGCGGAATTTTTATATTTGTGAGAAAAAGCTATTTTAGAAAAAGAGAGAGAAAGAGAAATGGTATATTGTAGATTAGAATTGGTTGTAGATGATTGTTGATTGTAGATGAGAATTGGTGAATGAAAACGGAGTTTTCACGACGTTATTTATAAAAAAAATCATCCAAAAAGATAAAATATCAAAACAGAGTTCTACGCGCAGATAAAAATTAATTAGCGCCAACGCTGGCTATTGGCGCCAGACGCCAACATTAGCGCCAGGCGCCAATGCTAGCGCCAGGCGCTACAGCTGGCGTTTGGCGCTGATTCAGAAATTCACGCGTTTTCTTAAAATCAGATAGAATTTGCCGTACGGGAGGATAAAATCGTATTTCCCTCAAAAAATGTTCTTTGATTCTAATTAAAACTCTAAAAAGTCAACAAAAGTCAATTTATCAATGCTAATTGAATTAGGAATGAAAAGAACCTTCTAGAAGAATCTAGAAGACTAAAACCATTCCTAATTGCATTAGGAATGATAAATCTATATTAAGCCCTTCCCTAGATCATTGGGCCGCATATAAGGCTCAAACCGGGCCCAGTTTAGTAAATTGGCCATAACTTCCTCAATATTCATCGGAATTGGGCTTATAATATATCGTTGGAAAGCTCTTGTCAAGCCCTATCCAACTACACTACTATTGGACCCATATCATGGACCAACCAAAAAGGATTGACTATTTTCTTAAAATAAGTTTTCAAAAACAGAGAGAAGAGAAAAGAAATTAAAATTATCCCCAACACTAGACTTTCCACACTTTCACTTCATTCGATTATGATTCGACGCGAAAGGTACTCATCACTGGGTTTGGTTTTGGGGAGACACAAATGGGTGTCTACAGATACCATCCTGAAGATGAATATAAACAAATGACATTTATCATATACTAGTTGTAAATTCTCTAATTTAAAATTGATGTCTTAAGAGTACAACATCAATTGTTGATGAACCTATAGCATGCCTAAAGCGTGATAAATCATTAGGTTCTAAAGATAATTAAGTATCTTTGAAAAGGAAAGGAGTCACTATTAACAATGACAAATTTGAGGAAGTGGTAAATATCATTACATTTCTAGAAGAAATCACTTTTAGTAAAGTTCATATGTTTCATGATTATATAAAAGACTCTAGAAGAGTATGAAATATCCAACAAGATTAACATGTATCAAGTTTATAGTTTAAACTCTAGTAGAGTATGGCTAATTACTGGATAAAATATTAATTGATTGTCTTGCCAATTGTATAAAGAAACACATGTTGGTGTTCTAATATCACACCACATTCATGGCCATGCATGTAGTAAGTTTAATAAAGTGATCACTAGTGTTGAAAACTGACCAAAGTTCAAATTTAGAGAAGTGATTGGATGTGATAATTAAATTAGGCCATCCGGGTTTAATAATAATTGCCCGTAATGGAAACCTGAAGTTTCATTTGATAATGTGCTGACGCTTTCTCAATGTTAAATATATAAAATGAATTGAATGGCAAGACGTAACATTGAGATTGAGTTATATTTGGATTGTGAGTTATAATAATTTGTATTGATGAAAATTTCAGGATTTAATATGTTTTGATTTTTTTTATAAAGGAGTAATGGCTGACCAGAAGTTCACCAAAATAACTTATATATTATTGTCAACTATCAAGTGATCAGAAGCTCACCAAATACACTATTTAAGTCTTTAAAGATCCAGAAGATCATCACCTACTAGAATTACGAGCAAGTGATTTATGCTTGTATAACAATTCTTTTGATTGGGGCTATTATATGTCAGCACATATGAAATAGGAGAAGAAAGAAAAACGTACAACTGCACAACATATGTCTCCCCATTGACATTGATCTCCAGAAGAGAAAATATTATTGAAAATTTAATAATAAATACATATGAAATATAAAGTTAATGAATAAATGATTCTTCATCGAAATTGTTCTCCAGAAGAGATAAATTTTGATTGTGATCCTCCCAATGAAATGAATTTTGATGCAAATTTATATACTAAGTTGGTATAGAAGTAGACGCCCCTATAAAAGAGATATTTTACCAACTTAAGGGGAGAAGAAATAGAAAAAGTTGGGAAAATCGAAAAAAAATAAAAAAAATAAAGAATATTTATGATCCCTATAATGGTAGTTTGAAAAGTTATATATATGCCAACTTTTGTATGTATATTATCAAGATATGTTGCACATTTATGATTTGATTTGTATTCAGTTTTGACTCATGTTGCATAGCGTTGAAGATACATTTTGGCCATATTAATTATGTGTATACATTGAGATACAATCTTGCCAATTGTACTTGAATCACTACACCTGAAGTGTAGGTTGTATAAGATCGGTTCCAAAATAAATGTTTAATAGATATGATATTTGGCAAGATAGTGCAGTTGACACTAATAGTGTAATAGTATATAAATACCATAGTGTATGAAATACCCTAAAAGTGGTATAGATATCTGAATTATTATAATAGATGGCCTATGATGTAAGAAAAGTTATGATAGTACCAATGAGAAATGTATTCAGATATCATAGTAAAATAGCATGCGGAATGTAAGTTAAAGGAATTTTATGATACCAGTACATAATGGAACCGATGAATAATATGCATATGCATAATGAAATGGACTAATAAGTAAGGGATCTGAAATATATGTACATTTTGATGTCGACATAATGATAATGATCATAAGTTTATCATGGACCCGAAGTCCAATGAAATATGGATTTTTGAATCCACACTGTACAGTGTCTTGCATCATTTTGAGTCTTATATTCATGTGCATGTGAGTCATAGGTTAATGGTTTATTGCATATGTAGGAAGTTAGATGCATTACTCATTGTATAATTTGTTTAATATGTTATCATGTTTTATATATCTCATATTGCATAGATTAATTTCTTACAATGGCTGTGGTGTATGTGAATGTTCATTCAAAGCATAGTAATACATATTTACAACTTTGATGAAAAATTAGAAAGAGATATTTATATTCCAATGGGCTTATGATTGTAATGAAATTATTGATGACACTTATTTAATAACATGTTATGAATCATGTAAAAGGAGTTCCTGAAGAACTTATATACGACGTATTAAATGCCCAACCCTACAAATTTTTATGTCTTGAATATTGCAATTATTATCAAACTCTTGAAAAGTCTATGTGACTACATTATTGACATATCAACCTGAAGTTTGAGCATATGAGAGTTAGTAAGATTTACTATTTGAATTTACAAGAGAGCTATCATGTCAATCATGAAACATCTAAATAATATCAATGGAATACTTATGCGCGAGAATGTTTTCTCATGGTCCAGAAGAACCATGATTAGCGTACATAATTACATGTGTTATATTAATAATTCATACAAGATTGAAGAACAACATTAATATTAGCATGTTTTCCATATACGTAGTAATTATTAAGAAATGTTTGATAAAATAATGATCATCAATTTCTATTATTCATGGCCTCCAGAAGAAGGCATAAAGTATAATGGATAAGGCAAATTTAAAAAAGATTTCAAATGAAATGTGGACAAACACATGTCTTATTATCATAAGTATGGTGATATGAAGAATCACTTGTTCGTGTGAAGATGTGAAGATTTAGGAGGATCGAAGATCAAAGAATGATACTTTTCTACACCATGTGAGAAGATACTCAACTTTATTGGATTCATTGCCGCGACACTAGAAGATCTCAAGTTATGTATTCATTAGGGGGAGAAAATATGCGCTGCACTCTTTTTCCCTTGACCGTGATTTTGTCCCAAATTAGGTTTCCTGGTAAGGTTTTTAATGAGGCAGCATCTCGAGCGTATTACGAAAAATGTTGTACTCTTTTTCCTCCATTAGGTTTTTATCCCACAGGGTTTTTCCTAATAAGGTTTTAACGAGGCACAGTCTTCAATAATGAACATCCAAGGGGGAGTGTTATGAAATATTGTGTGGATTCCCATTATACTCCTTGTATCATTCTAGAATATTCTAGATAGAACTAGGGTTTATATTTTTATCTAAGAAAACCCTAATTATATTGTATATATATATATACCACAGTATATGAAATAGAAATACACTGATATATTCTCTATCAATCTCTCTGATATTTCTCCCTATTTTATAACATTAAACTAATTAAATTAAATAACAAACTAAAATAAAATGGAAAAAATAACCCCAAAACCCCCAATATTCCCATCAGACCCATGAATTCATTTTGTGGCTGCTCCTCTCTGATCATCATCATCCAACCACGCATCATACGCATCAATCAGACGACCAGCGTTGCAGCTTAATCATCTCCATCAATCGTGGCCATTCAATTTCAATAAGAACCCCCCTTCACGAGCAAGTCACGTGAGAATTAAGAAATACAAGACCACGAAGGAGCGGCCGCGGCTAGGCATCTCCTCGGCATCTACCGAAATATGGAAAAGGGGTGGAAGGACTCAAGGCCGCGCCCGCGGCAGCAGCTAGCCACGCCCGCGTTGGCCTGGGTTGCTCCTCACTGCTGTTGCAATTGTTGCGGATTGGAGCTGCTCTGTTATGGGGATTGTTGCTGGCAGTTTTGGCGGCTGTGGAAGCCGTGAGTTGCGTGGGAGTTAGCAGGGAGCAGAGGTGGTACGCGCAGGGGGCTGTGGGCTGGTGTGCGTGGCTGATTGGAGTTGCAGGTGTTGTTTTTGTTGTTGTTGCGAGTGGAGCGGCTGATGGGTGGTGGTTAGAGCGGCTAGGAGTTGCTGCATGAGTGGCGTTTGCGTGGGTTTTGGCTAGAGGCAGAGGTGGTGTAGCAGGGAGAAGGGGAGGTTGCGAAGTGGTGGGAGGTGTGGTTGTGCACTTGTGCTCGCAGGTGGTTGGAGGTTGGAGCAGGGGAAGTAGCAAGTTGTTGTTAGTGCCGATTGTGGTGGAGGATAGGTGAGAGAGTTGTGTATGATAAGTTGCTAGCAAGAGGGCAGCAGCTTGGCATTTGGCAAGGGAGTGAGGGAGTTTGACTTTGCTCATTAGAACATTTGACCTTGGACTTTCGAAGATGACTTTGATTATAACCAAGCCTCGACCCGAACGTTCGTACAAACAAAACCAAACATGAGGGTAATCGGAAATAAAATAAAATAAAACAAATTAAAATAAAATGCTAAACTAAAATAAAAAGAAAAAGAGAGAAGCTAGAAATTATTAACTAAAAACAAGAAAATAAACTAAAAACTATTAAAAACTACAAAAATACTCAAAATAAAGATAAAAGACGAGACTAAGCAAATAATAGAAATAAAGGATAAAATGAGCTAAATTATTGGAAAATAAGCCGGAAAATGACTCAATAAACACCCTAGAAGTGATATAAAAGTCACTTATCAACAGGAGAGAGAAAGAGAGGAAAGAGAAGAGACGAAAAAAAAGAAAAGGGGCGGAAGAGCAAGAAAAGGGGGTTAGGGTCAGGGTTTGAATTTTTTTTAAAAAAATTATATTCCATCGGAACTATTTGACGAAATATTTTTCTGTCGGAAATAATTCTTTCCGACGGAATATTTCATCGAAAAGTACAAATTTCCCAACGGAATTAAATTCCGTCGTAAATTTTTCGACGGATTCTTTAGATTCGTCGGAAACATACGACGGAACACATATCCGGCAAAAATTTCGAATTTTCCGATGGAATTACGTGCTCGTTGGAACTAGTCCGTCGGAAATGGGTTGTTTTCTTGTAGTGTTTGCCAATATTCTGTAAACTAGGATGTTTAGGCTTCATGCAGTCCAGGACTAAGTTCCTGCTGTCACTTGCACTCCAGTTCTGAACTGGAATTTTGCAGGCCAAGTTCCAATAGAACTTGCTATCTTCAACGCCGACCAAGTCAACACTTTAACTTGTTGTTTTCAAGTTCCTGCTAGGGAACTCCGATAGTTCTTGTTAGAGAACTCTTCTTCTATCTTGTTTAACCTTTCCTTGGAATTTCTCCATGTCTTCTTAGATTAGGCTACTCTTCCATTTCCAAAGTCTACTTCATCTGTTCTAATTACAACACTTAGAAAAACCTTTATCAGTTGAAGTTTGCTGAGTTTAAGTTCATCAACATCAATACCTTTAAGCTTCAACACATCTCCGTTTTCACATTCTTCAATAATTGAAATTTCTTCATTATCAAGTACCTAAAGTTGAATATGTGGCCCGGAGGTATGTGTGTAAGAAGAAATGAGAGTGTGGACTAGGCATACAAGATGCTGAAATATGGAATACTGCAGCTCTTGGTAAACATGTATGGCTATAGCTCAGAAGAAAGAGAATTTATTGATCAAATGGGTGAGTAGTGTATATTTGAAAGGGAGGGGATTGGTTTGAGTACAAGCCACAGACTGATGCAAGTTGGTGTTGGATAAAACTTTGTGATGTAAACGAGAAATTGAATAATCATTATTATGTTGTTGAATTTGGACAGGGAGAGTACAAGACCAGTCAGCGTCTTAAGGCTTAGACACCCTAACTGCAGATGTGATAACTTTGTTTGGGAAAGATGGGTTGTTCCAAAACACAAGTTTATCTCATGAATGGCAATTAAGAGAAAATTAATGACCAGAGAGACAGATTACCTAGCTTTGGATCACTGACTTTGACTGACTGCTTACTGTGTAGGGAAGAGATAGAGTCACATGAACACCTATTTTTCAAGTGCAACAAGAAGATATGGGAGCAGGTTCTGTATTGCTAAATATAAGCTGTAATTTTAGCACTCTGACAGTGCTATTAAGATAGATCAGACATCAACACTCGAGCTTCCAAAAAGGACTGCTCAGAGTCGTTTGTGCTTTGCCAGTCATTTATCAGATTTGGAGAGATAGAAATGTAGTTCTTTGGGATATGAAAGTTTTATGTGTAGATATAGTTGTAAAGTGTATAAATTTTGAGGCGAGAAATAGATTACTAGGTGTAAACTCTAAGAAGATAAAGATTGTAGATAGAGAAATTATAGAAAAACTCATTATATAGGATTTTCTTTGTTTTTTTCGGGTTGCTTGTAGCCTGCTAGAGTGCTCCCTCTTGGGACTAGTCTGTAAAAAAAAAATGAGCTATAACATTTCTAGACTGACTTACCCAAAAAAATGCATCTAATATCCTTTAGTATCATGTATAAGGTCTCATTTAGAGATCCTTTAAAAATAATATTCTTGATTTGGCCATCATTAATCATTGCTCCTTTTCTTTTTTAATGATTATTTTTGTCTTCGGAATCTATTGATCTTCCTTGCTTATGTTAGATTCAATAACAACTTCAAATTGTTCTTCTGATACATCAAATTTGGTTGGAGCATTTACAGCTAGAATATGTGACTTGGTCACTCTTTTTAGGTCAACAAACGAGTCTAGCAATTGATTTGCTAAACTTTGTAGGTGGACTATTTTCTAAACACTTTTAATTGAAGGATCAACATAATAATATGATAACTCATTGCAGCTAATTTCTTTTATAAATGTTTATTATATTCTTCCCCTAATGTCGGGAGGCAAGAGCAAATCAAACTGTGTATAACACGTAATAAGCTCAGGATATTAAATTATTGATGGGGATTCAAATCCAACATATATTTCCTAGAGGACCCATTGCAAAAGGACAAAAAGTTATCATAAATTATCCTTGTAATTGATATAAGTCATAATTTCTCATTGTATTAATTGATATAAGTCATAACAAGGATTTTTTTATTTCGAAAAACTAGGTTTTTTTCTCTTTTGAGGGAGGATTTTTTTTTCTTTAATGGATTGCAGTGAAATTATTTAATTGGTGAAGAATTATGCGAGATTTATCGATTTTCCAAATTTAGTCAAATAAATCAGTTGACAATCATCTTAGGCCACGTTTGGTTGACAAGGGAAATAAATTCCTCTAGAAAGTTATATTTCATGGGAAATTATTTCCCAAATGAATTCCTAGGAATTTCTGTAAGATGTTTTGTTATGCAATGAGAAGTTGAAATTCTCGTGAATTTTGAATGACCAAAGAGGGGTTAGGTAATTTACTTCTTACAAGTTATGGGAAGTGGAAATTCCCATGAATTCCAACTTCCCCATTTTTTTTTTGTTTTGGTCAACCAAACAACTATCCAAATTACAATTCCAATGAATTGTCACTTTTCCCATTTTATATTGTCAACCAAACAACTCCTTAGTCTAACAATCGTTAGATTATCTCTTTAAGATCGTCGTATTTTCACCAGTGTAAGCATGTACCCTCGTAGTTTATGTAAAGAGTTTTTTTATTATTGATTCAATATGTTATGTATTTGTTATATTTGGATATCTTTTGTAAATGTCATATGACTTTTTATTTATGATTTGATTTTACTATTTTTGATAATAAAAAAAATAAAATAAAAGTCCATTTCTATTTGAAAACTTGTTTTGATGTTGTATTGTTGTCAATGCTTAGCTCTGACCTACCAATGTCTCTAATTACTTATGATCAAAGTTTTATACAAAATTAGTTTTCTTATAGAATTCACTAGGTTAAACCCCCGTGCAAATGCACGGTTGTTGAATAATTATGATAATAATATAATTATATAAAAATTAATGAATCGATTCAACATGTATTAAAGTGCATGAAATATACTAAAACAATTAAAATATGTGAGAGAAAATATTTATAGTTATAATGTGCAAGTTGATATTTTAAGAAGTTTATTTTAGATTTTATATTAAAAAAAAGGTCATAATCTAAATGCAATCTTTATTTTTATATAATAATGATTTTATTTATAAAGTAATTTTGGCGGTAATTTTTTTAATAATATGTTGCCAAGTGTTCCTACAGATTCGCTTTTAGTAATATGTAACTAGCATAGTGCCCGTGCGATGCACGGTTTATAAATCAAACTATTAAACCTGTAGGAAAAATAAAAATAAAAATAAAGGTAATTCATTTACTATTAAAGGACTTGGTTACTAATGGTCAATAAATAAAAATTAAAGGAACGTTATTTAAATAGTATTTTATGTTATTTGAATTTCTTTTAATTTTTTATAATGTTATTTTATTAATTGAAAAATAATTGAATAATACTCCACATAGCTATATAAGAAGTGGACTAATTTATTTATATCTCCCGTTGAGAAAAAACTAAAATTTTATTATCATACCATCCGCATCAGTAGCTACAATCAATCTAATATATACATGTTTTATTTACCCGTCGCACTCATTAAATCTATAGACACAATAATAACCTTATATTTGACCTACCTAAACATATATTTTCCTAAGTTAAGCATTGTGCCAAAAACTATATATTATATAATAGTCATATATATAACCAATAGCTGATTAAATATAGTAAACAACACAAATACTTCGTATATAGGTATGGATCGGATATTGATAATTTTATATAAATAAAATATACGGAGTATATATTACTAAGATTTATCCCTACCTTAATTATAAAATGGTTAACAAAACTCTTATAATAGTGCATGGACATTTATATATCTAAAAATGTTCTTTTTACATATATTTTCCCCCATTTAATTTTAAAAGCCTTAAAATTGTCTCTTGAATTCGCTAAATTGATTTAAAAGGTTATATTTATTTCAATATTTAAAGCCATTTACTATTTTCATTTCCTTTTGTTTTAATTTTTCTATTTAGAATTTATTAGACTATTAGGTTTCAAGATCGAAGTCAATATCTTTTTACCGTACAATCACTAAATCAAAGTCGCTCAACAAAAGTTTTGGACATTGCATAGCTACACAACATCCAACACATTTAATGATTACATGCAAATAATTTTAATAAAACTACGCATTCGATATAAGTTATTAAACAATTTAACTATATATACATATTGATAGGTTTATATCTTTCATATTAACAAAAATTTATAAATGTTATTATTAATTATATTTTGAAAAAAAATTTAGACTTTGAAGTTTTGTATAAGATAGATAAAGGATAAGTTAATTCCCGTCATATATGCATTGAGTTTTGGGAGTTCTATCCGGTTCACCCTTTGGGCTAATCCAAATTTGAGGATCTGTTCTAGGCTATTAGGTTCCACTCCCCTTTCGATTGTTGTAGCAGGGGAGCGAACACAGGTCCTCCCTACCAAGTGTAGTTTCAATTACCACTACACCAACAACCAAACACTTGGTATGGAGGACACTTGTTATAAAATATTATATTATATACATATACTTTTTTATATTATAAAAAAATATTATATTATATACACATACTATTATAGTTAAAAGTATTATTATGTATAAAACAACATAAATTATTGCACATGATTGTTGTATATCTATCCCTTTTTAGTCAAATGTCTAATTCAATTTAACTTTTATTATTCTTGTTTTGATTGGTTATTGGTTCAGTTTTTTTTTTTTAATATGCAAGAAAAACAAAAGGTTATTGTAAAAGACATTGTATAGAAAATGAAAGGCTGATTAAAATTAAATTTATGTTCAAGATTATGTTTTTTTTTCCAAGACAACATTTCGGCTTAGGATTCAATATTTGTCAAGGAGTACAACAAACGATAAAAGTAATTTTTACACTATTTTGTATCTTTATCATAAACTTTTGTATTCATCCGATTACTTGAATTGAATTTAGGATAACTTGTAGACTATTTTGGGTAACTTTTATCAATAAAGCATAAATAACTTTCATTCATTAGAGGGTAGCTTTTATAATAGGTGCACAATATTTTATTGTACATCTGATTTTTTTTAAAATGTTTGTATTGATTTCATAATTGACGTCAAACTAAATTCTATCGATTTTATTTAATTTTCATAAAAAAAAAACAATATTAGCCTTTCAAAATACGAAATATTTGTTTCCTTAATTATGCCACTTTAATCATATTGCTTCAAATTAGTTATTATTCTTTAACTTGACTATAAATAAAGATGGGAAAGACTTTATGGATTATTTGTAGTATTGGAAAGCATATATTTATTATAAACAAATTAAATCAATATTTATGTTAGGAAATCATGAAAATCTTATGCATGTATAGAAACTTGCTTTTATTGTTTGAAGTTTAACAAAAATAACTATGATTGAATATGTAAACAATAATTATATAGATATATTTAATACTTAAGATAAGCCAATGAGAGAGTGACATTTGTTATCCTCACATTGAGGCGCTTGTCTTTTAGTATAATATATATAGATAGATAGATGATTGATATGGATTAAGACTATGCATAACTAGTTTTTTCTTAATTATAAAATACGGAGTTGTACAATTGCCATTAAGTAGTTATGAAAAAACTAGCAAATCAAAGCATGTGTTAAAAACGACATATTTGATAGGATTTCCACGTAGTTAAATTTAATTTCAATATAGGAAATAACTTACACATAAGTTTGGTTGTCAGTGAATTGCCATAAGATAATCATATACGGAGTATAAAATATAATCAATTAAGATATTTAATACTGTTTTTAAATTTTTAGATTAAACGTCATATGTATGAAATCTTGTAAGAAACATGTCAAACATTCCTTTAATTTTAGAAAAGTACAACAACTCATACTATGAAGACTCATCATTTATACTCTACAAGTCTACATAATATACACCGAAGTATGTATATTTTTCAAAACATTTACAAGTCTCATATACGTATCAAGTAGAGGTGGGCATGGGCTGGCTCGCGAGCGCGGCACGGTGGTGGCACGGCCTGGTACGAGCTCGCCAACAGCACGACACGACAAGATGATCGAGGAGTGGGCCGTACCGTGAACATAATTTTGAAAAATTAGCACAAGCACGCGGCACGTGCACGGTAGGTGGCACGGGTAATTTGGCCCGCTAGCACGGCATGCCACAAGCAATGCAAACGACTATATATCGTTGATTTCAACAGCCATAAAACGACTATAATAATGAAGTAAAAGAACTATAATAATAACAATAAGAATAATAAAAAACAACAATAATAAATAAAAAATATAATAATACAAAAACATAAACATAAATTAATCCCTACCTTATAAAAAGTGGAAGAATACTCTTATGAATAGTGTTCTTCCAATTCCGTCCTTCTAAATGTATATTTACATATTCACCCTCTTTAATAGTTCATACTTAAATCTAATCTTTTCCAATTTCTTTCTCTTAAACTAACGCCCTTTTCTATGTCATCCTCTACCTTTCTCCTCAATTAAAGCGGCCTATGAGTTCTCCATTGAATTACAAACTGGGCTTTCTCTCCTCCATTGATTCAGGTTATAAGGTTAGGTGATTTTTATTAAAAAAATAAATAAATAAAAATTATTGAATAGCAATTTCTCAATCTGGGTAGATTGTTTAATTTATGAAGGATCTCAAAATTAAATTCGTCAAGGGTTGTTTGCCATTTAAGTACGAGCAATGGGTTCCGGTAAAAACAAGAAATCGACAAAATTATCAGTTAATGTTAATTTAAATTCTCAAAAAACATGTCTCGATTGTTGGTTTTTTTCTATATAATTAAAAAGTAGGGGTTTTCATTTTTTGAGGGGTTTTAATTATTTTTGGTTGATGGGTTGATTAATGCTTGTTGTGAACTTGTGCAGCAAAATGTTGTTGTTGGAAGCAAATTAGTTGAAATTTTGAGCATAAATAATGACTCAAGGAAGCTGGAGAATGCGACAGTTTAAGAAACTTAGAACTGCATTAAGGTGATTTCTGGTTGAATATACAACATGTTTTTGTGAATCCTTAAAAGAAAATTTGGTAACTTATGTTTAAGGTTGGTTGTACTCCCTCCACCTTGAATTAATAGTTGTGTTGGGATAGATACCCTTCTTACGGCTTGCCATATAATTGAAGAATGTATGTTAGTTGCAATGAGATAAATGTGAGTTTTCATCTTTTAGATCAAACTTGGGCTGAAGGAGTAAATGAGTCATAGTATGAGGAAGAATTGATGAGAGAAATTTATGGCAGGGTATTCTTTTAGGGCATTTTTACCCTATTATCATAGCTTTCCTTCATGGTTTGGTCTTTTCTCCTTTAGTTTCTTTTATCCTTTCTTACTTCGTGTTTTGCTTTCCTTTATGTGGATTTTCTTTTGTTTACCTTTTACTTGGCTCTTTTTCTCTCCTATTTCCTTTCTTTGATGACTTTGTAGGTACTTAAGGAGTTGAACTTGGAGTGGGATCAAGAAGAGCTATAAGGATAAAGCAAAGAAAGAAGCAATGCCCTTGGAGAGAGCTTGGAGAGGGCTCGATATTTTTTGCCACGGGCGCAAGGTTCAATAGCCACAGGCGTGGAATATGTGTACTTTGTGGAGATTTGAGGCAGTAGCAACCAGCGGTCGTGTTACAAGCTGGACGCGGGCGTGTTAAAAATGGAGAGACCACGACGTTATGGAGAGACCGTGGACCCCTGAAGCATCTTGGGAGCAAGGGATTTGTCGAGCCCTAGACGCAGGTGCGGGTGATGAATCACATTTATATAGGATTTATAGGCACGTTTATGCTAAGTTTATAGTTGCTTTATAGGTCTTTTAGTTGATTTTTAGGTCGTAAATACATAAGTTGTTTGTTTTGTACTCTATTACCACTACTAAAATTCGGCTAAATTGCGACCGTTTTTTTACGACTGTCTGAAAAACGGTCGCAAAATATGAATATTGCGACCGTTTTTTATGCGGTCGCAATATTACGACTGCTTTGACAACAGTCGCAAATTTGCGACAGTTTTGCGACCGTTTTTAGCTTTTTAGACGGTCGCTAGGACATTTGAACAATTAAAAATAATTTTAAATTAAAATAAATCGTTTGCGACCGTCAAAGACGGTCGTAAATGTCATAATCTGCGACCGTCATAGAGACGGTCGTAAATATCATAATCTGCGACCGTCAAAGACGGTCGTAAATGTCATAATCTGCGACCGTCACAGTGACGGTCGTAAATGTCATAATCTGCGAACGTCAAAGACGATCGTAAAATTCATAATCTGCGACCGTCATAGAGACGGTCGTAAATATCATAATCTGAGACCGTCAAAGATGGTCGCAAAAAGCTTATTTTTTTATTAAAAAAATCGGGTATAAAATGACACCATCTCACCCAACCCTAATTTACTACTCCGTATCCGGCCTCACGCTGCTCCTCTTTCTCTTTCCTCTCCTCTCTTCCATTTTCTTTCCTCTCTCCTCTAAATCTCTGATTTCTTTCCTCTCTTCTTTCTCTTTCCTCTACTTCCTTTGTCTTTCCTCATCCTCCATCTCTTTCCTAAGAATTCAAGAATCAGAAGTTGATAAATTTGCTTGGTGTTGATGCCGACGCTTGCTATCACCTCCGCGCTGCTCGTCACGACTACACACTCGAGCCACCGTCACGACCTCCACCGTCACAAGAACGAACCTAAAACAAGTCAAGGTTTTCTAGATCTGATATTTAAATTTGTTAGATTGTAGATCTAGTTTTATTGTTTCTAATTATTTCTGATTATGTATAATTGTTATATTGTAATTTTTGTTTATAAATTTTGAAAAATTTTCATTATTATTTCATTTCGAATTTATGGGTAATCTTTTGTATTTTGTATAATTGTTTAATTTCGAATCTATAGGTAATCTTTTGTATTTTGTATAATTGTTTAATTTCGAATTTATGGATAATTTTCTGTATTTTGATTGTTTTATTTCTGATTTTGTGGTTTTTTTTTTCAATTTTTGATAATTTTGTTGCCGGTGGTGGTGGGTACTAGGTAAGGGTGGTTTTGGGTCAGATCAAGTGTTTGGTGGGTAAAGGTGGTTTCGGGTGAGAGGCAGTTGGTGGTTGTGGGTTGAGGGTATTTCGGGTGAGAGGCAATTGGTTGTGTGTTGAGGGTGTTTCGAGTTGAGGTGAAGTGGCGGTGGTAGCTGTTTGGGTGGGCGGTGATGGTGGGTCTGTGTTTTTTAGGGTGGTGGTGGTGAATTGGGTGGGAAGTGATGGACTGATGGTGGTGGGTAGTAGCGTTGGGTGCAGTTGGTTTGGGTGGTGGGATAACTGGTTGCGGGATACATGATGTGGGTGGGTTTTTTTTCTTTTTTTTTTTTGTTTTTTTAAAACTTTTTAGCGACCGCCTTTAGTTGTCGTTAATTCTTAAAATTGCGACTGCTTATAAAAAACGGTCGTAAATTTTAATTTTTGCGACCGTTTTCCTTGCGGTCGTTGAAAATATTAAAAACGGTCACAATAAATCTACGACCGTCAAACGGTCGTAATAATTTTTTTTGCGACCAAGGAAATAACGACCACCCCTTTACGACCGTTGACGGCCGCAAAAATGAATTGCGACCGTTTTTGCTATTTTTTGCGACCGCTAGAGGCAATCGCAAAAACCTTAATTTTTAGTAGTGTACGCTCCGTTTGTGTTTTTCTTAATGTTTCAGGTGATTTGATAGACATTTGGACGCTTTCGTAGTGTTTGGAGTTGATTCGGATGATATTTGGATGGAAGTCGATTAATTGAGTTTATAAATCAAAGATCCCATATTCGTGGATGTTGATTTTGAGATTTATATGCATGAGGAATGAATATAGCATCTACAAGGGTTGTTATGCACTTTTCGGAATTGAATTTGAGTTAGAAACAAAGTTAAACGATGTTTTACAAAGTGGCAAAACAGACCTTTGGTCACTCTTTTGATCATAACTTGAGTTCTAAAGATCAAATTGAAGCGATTCAAATTGTGATGGAAACTAGACTTGAAGAGCTTTCTAATGATAGGTCGCACGCCTCAAGAAACTTCCTATAACAGAAGTTATAGACGTTTGAATCTAAGCAATGCAGTCAGCCACCCACGGGATAGATGTTGCTGCTCCCTTGTCCTGCGACCACTCGACACCAGCCGTAGCTACTGCCAGCCCGCGGCCACCAGCCTGCACCCGCAGGTTCTGGCGAGCCAAAGCAGCCCATGAGGTGCTCCTGTTGTCGACTTTGCTTACGGTTTTTTATGCCACGTCATCTTTTATCATCCAATAATAATTCAACCTATGTAATCTTTATTTTCTTTATTTATTTTTAGATTAGTTTTAGGATAATATAAATACTCAAGGGATATTATTTTTCCTTATGCCTTTTTATACTTTTTATTTTTACGTTCTTTTGAGTTTTCTCTTGAACCCTAGTTTCTCATGGCATCTCCATGGATTCTTCCATGGATGATTCTTGGGTTTATAATTTCAATTCATTGAGGTATTTTATTTCTATCTCTTATTTTTAATTATGTTTTATTCCTTAGATCTAGTTTTAATTATTTCTTCCATGTTTGAGTAGTTTATTTCTAGGGTATGGGAATCCATGTTTATATTATGAATCTTGATTGATAATTTTAATATTTTGATTATTGATTTCTCTAATTGATAGTGTTTTATTGTTAATCTTGCAACCACATCAATTCTTTGATTAATTTTTGTTAATAAGAGTTTGAATCGAAAGATCTTACTTTTAGAGGCTTACCTACAATTAGCAATTCTGATTATGTTAGCGACCGAACTACATATGTTGTATTGAGAGCGTTAAGACCCGACCGTAGGCTTAGCAATTGCTCTAGATAATTGATTGATTGAATTGTTATTGATATTTGATAGATTTAGAACTATAAGCATGGTGAACCACAACCCTAGGTCTTTATACCAATTGTTTTATTCCTATTTTAATTTAGACTACTTCCCTAACCCAATTTCGTGACATAGTTTAGTTTCTCCAATTTCTTAGAGGTTAGATTGAATACCATCTCCCTGTGGATTCGACCCTACTTACCCTACTACATTGTTAGTTGGTTTTGTTAGGATTTTATTTTTGACAGTTGTACGAAAACCTATCAAATTTTGGCGTCGTTGCCGGGGAGACGACTTACGTTTATTTAGCTTCTTTTTTGGTGAGACTAATCTGTATATATATTTTTTCTTATTTTTCTTGTGTATATACTTACTTTTTGTTTTACTCTTACTGTGTTATCATGGAGTGGTATGATTATAATTTGTATGGAATGAATGGTGTTAATTATCAGGGGCAATATGGTTATAATTCCGAGTATTGTAATGCTAATATTTCTATGTTTGATACATCATATGATTATCAAAATTCACAAAATATATGCATGAATGCCTGTGAAAATTCTTATTACCCTAGTGAGTCTTATATGCATGATTTTAATTCCTCTTACCAATCCCAAGTGGATAATTATACTCAACCCAATTCATCGGAGTGTAGGGAACTTTTCAATATGATGAATGAGTTTATTGTTAATCAGCATGAAGAACTTAATGAATTGATGCATGATTGTCAACGTATTTCAAAATCTATTGAATTACTTGCTGTGCAACAATATACTAACAAACAGGTGATACATGATGATAATGATATTGGTTTTGGGGATTGTATTTCAGTGGAGGAAAGCGTTAATTTGACTCATGATATTTACTCCCCATCAAATGAAAGTATAATAGAGGAGAATAATTTCCCATCTATTTATGATTCCGATGGTGAAAATTTTTGGAACGATGATATAGAAGTAGTGGAGAAGGATGAACAACCAATTATCGTGAAGTCCTTGGTTGAGAAGCCATTGCTTTTGGATCTTTTGATAGTTGAAGATCTTGTTGACAAGCTTATTCATGAGGGTGAAGTTGAAGGTAAAAGCATAGGTAAAAAACAATTATGTTGAGCCTAATCTATCTCCTCTTTATATCCCATTTTCCCAGAGGCTTGATTTAGTTCCTTCATTCACTATGTCAAATCCTTTGTACTTTCTCAAAATGCCTCCATGCCATGATACTTTTGGCCATGTAGACCTTGATGATTATTCAAAAAGGTCTACATTGCCTAAGGAGCAAGCAAAGGTAAGTTGTATATATATACTCTCCTTTTTCTTATTATTTTAACTTTTCTTCTTCCAATTATTTTTCTTTTATTTTGGCTAACTCCCTGTATTTCAAGTTTTGTGTGCTTGTAGTCAAGCCATATGTGGTGCTCAATGATATGTTTCCAGGGGTGTATGATAAGCTACTCAAGGCATTGGATTCTTCCGATGACGTTTTGAGTAGGGTCGTGCGGGACCTTAAAAACCAGCGCTAATTGGGAGGCAACCCAATTTTCTTTTTGTTTTTTTTTTCTACTTTCTATTTTTATTTCATCTTTTTGTTATTTAAATAATGATGCTAATGTGTGTTCAAGTGATGAACTTTGTTGCTAGGTACAAACATAGCTAAGTTCCTTGGCTACGTCAACTAGGGTTGTGCAAAAATCGGTCCAGATCGTATTTTGGACCTGGACCGGACTAGACCTGGATCAGTCCGGACCGGACCTGCTGATTCCGGTCCGGTCTTCGCTCTAAGCAAATAGTGGATTCCGGGTTTCAGGTCCGATCCGGTCCAAACCCGGAAAAATCAGGTCTAGACCTGAAACCCGGATTTTAATAATAATTAAAAAAAAATTAATATAAATTTTGAGAATTTTCTACTCCGTATTACTTACTGACTTACCCATTACCTTACCCTAACATTTTCAAACTCAAAAACCTTCTCTCCTAGTCCCCACTCTCCAGCGCAGTCATATCTTACAGTCACCCTCACACATACTCCATTTTTTCCGGCAAGTTTGAGCACCATCGATTCACCGTGTGCCACCGCGTCTTCTTCATCGGAACTCTCAAAGTCGAGTTATAGCTATGTCTCTAATCGCTGCTTTTCGAACTTCATTGTTTGACTTGTACTATGTTCAATTACTTATTACATTTTGATTTTGCAAGATAAATATACAAAGTACCTTTCAAATTGCTCATTAATGGTGAATTCAGAGAAGAAATAATTATTTTTGCTTGCTGTCAAGACTTCAGTTGAACAGTTGGTAAAGTAAATAATACAAAGTATCTAATACGTATTAACGTATAGTTATCATAGTACATCTAAGAATAAAAGTATATAATAAGCTTGATTTTTTCTACAAAATGCATATAGTCATATAGATAAGCAGCATGCCAAAGCCTTCTTATTGGATTTTATGTAACTATATATTTTCAAAGGTAAAAACAACAAGATTGCTGAAACAGGTCTAACAGGTCTAAAACCGGACCGGACCTGAATTTTCAGGTGCGGACAGGTCCAGACCTGATTTTTTCAGGTCTGGTCCTCGGTCCCCAAAATTTCCAAATACCGGTCTTCAGGTCCAAGGGGTCCCGGTCCGATTCTGGACCTGTGCACAGCCCTAACGTCGACTACCCAATTATACAATTACCAATTGTGGTGAAGCTAAGGTGTCTATACCTTTGACGCACCCTTCACTTACCCACCCCTATGTGAGTTGTGCCCCTCTCTTATTTATGCTTTAGTTTCCTCTTTGTTCACATTGAGGACAATGTGATGTTTAGTTTGGAAGATAATGATTCTCATCATCACTTTATGCATGTTAGTTGTTTTTTAGCTTATTTTTATTGCTTTGTAGGTTTTGTATGATTTGTACCATTCATTAGGAGTGGGAGTTTACATACAACGAAAAAGAATGTATTGCTTTCTTAGGTTATTTTTTAGTTGTTTTGATAGTGCATACTTGTGTCTATTTTTCATATTTTTGACTTCGAACCGTGTGCGGATTAGATTTGACTCTCTTGAGCTTCTTTTGATCTTAGTTATAATTCTAAAATTCAGTCAGTCTGTGCTATACATTGCTAACTACTTGACATTGTGTGAATCAATTGAATGGTTTGTGGAAGATTGGTTGTCCCAAATCAAGTATAGCTAGCCAATTCTCTTGTTTAGTCACCTTACTCTGTGTTTGTGTGATTGATGCAATTTGTTATTTAAATGATTTTGGCTTGAAATTTATTAGTAATTTGATTATTATTCACACATGCCGCATATGATAAAGGTCATGTTCTTTAGGTAACCTTCTGATGATATTTAGATAAAATTGTTCCCTTTGATCACCCATGTTGTTTCCTTGCCCATTCATTGATAGTTAGCTACATTATAAGCCTCTTTAGCCCCATTAATTATTATTCCCAAGTCTAGCTAGCTTGGGGAGCTTATTGATGTGGTGTCGTTGTTTGTGTGTCAAGCTTTAATTTATGCAAAACATGGTGAAATAAAGTTTGAAAAAAAGGTGTATTTATAGTTGAGAAGTGTTACTTGAAAAAAGAAAGAAAAAAAAGAATAAAAAGCTTGTTTATATGTGTAGGCACCCATTTGTGTCTCCCCAAAAACCAAACCCAGTGATGAGTACCTTTCGCGTTGAATCATAATCGAATGAAGCGAAAGTGTGGAAAGTTTAGTGTTGCGGATAGTTTTAATTTCTTTTCTCTTCTCTCTGTTTTTGAAAACTTATTTTAAGAAAACAGTCAATCCAGTTTGGTTGGTCCATGATATAGGTCCAATAGTAGTGTAGTTGGATGGGGCTTGACAAGAGCTTTCCAACGATATATTATAAGCCCAATTCCGATGAATATTGAGGAAGTTATGGCCAATTTAATAAACTGGGCCCGGTTTGAGCCTTATATGCGGCCCAATGATCTAGAGGAGGGCCTAATTTAGATTTATCATTCCTAATGCAATTAGGAATGGTTTTAGTCTTCTAGATTCTTCTAGAAGGTTCTTTTCATTCCTAATTCAATTAGCATTGATAAATTGACTTTTGTTGACTTTTCAGAGTTTTAATTAAAATCAAAGAGCATTTTTGAGGAAAATACGATTTTATCCTCCTATACGGCAATTTTTATCTGATTTTAGAAAACGCGTGAAATTCTGAAATCAGCGCCAAACGCCAGCTGTAGCGCCTAGCGCCTGGCGCTACGCTTGGCACCTGGCGCCAGCCTTGGCGCCTGGCGCCAACAGCCAGCGTTAGCGCTGGTTCGGTTTTTTGTGCGCCAAAGCTCTGTTTTGTTAATTTTATCTTTTTGGCTGATTTTCTCTATAAATAACGTCGTAAAAACTCCGTTTTGATTCATCAACAACCAGTTTTCATTCGCAATCATCAATTCTCTCATTCTCCTTAATTATTTACCATCTTACTTTCTTTTTAGCTTTTTACATACCAAATTTCGCATTCATTAGATCTAGATACACCTAGCCATATTCGAAGTTGCCTTCGCCCTAGACGTGAAAGGTTTAATTTCTGAGGGTTTGGTCCCAAATCTCTCTTTCAATTATTATTTAATTTCATTGTATTGATTTATTATTTTCCTTGAAGTTACTAACGTGTGTATTTTGTTATTAGAAAGAGGTACGAGACATCAAAGTAAGTGCTTTAATGGTTTTATTGATGTTATGATGTAGAAATCATGTTTAAATTGTTATTATGATATTCCTAGTATCATGTCTAGGGTAAATTCAATATTAAATATGATTGGTATGATGCCTTTTATGTTCTTCCTAATATTTATGATTGTTAGTATCATGTTAGGGTTAAAGATTTGATTTTTATTACTTAGTGACATGCTAGGGTTTGTTATTAATCTTGTTAGTATCATGCCTAGGATCTTGCTATGTTTTAACATGATTATTATGATTATGATTAATATGATTGTTATTATGATGATTATTGTTTTGATTATAATTATGATTCTTTTAATTATAATTTATTTTTATTATGATTATAATTTTATGATGATGATTATTATTATTATGATTATTATTATGTTGCTTGACATATGTTGTTATTGCTTGATCACACTTTTTTATGCATGTTTAAAGGGAATTTGTACTTGTAATCACGCTTACTAAGATAATTAATAATCTTGTTTAGGGTTAATATGATTATAATTCAAGTGATCGCCAATAATAGATTTATTTGTGCATTGAATTCAACCAACATAGATAAACAGGTTTAGGTTTAATCCTATTGATTGCATGTTAATCAAAAAGCGCATATGAATACGATCTGAACAAAGTAGAGGCCTATTATTAGGGCAGGTTCAATCTCTTTTAGGTTGGATTTGTACCTTCATCCCCGAACCCTTATTTGGTTCAAGACCTTATGGAGTTGACGATCTCTTGGATCGTTAAGGGGTGTAACCTTCACCTTGTGAACAGTTTACAAGTTCCTAAAACTTGTTGGCGACTCTTTTGCTCTATCTTCTTCCCTTTTGGACGCCACCGTACTTTAGTGTATGATCACAGTGGGGTTCAAGCTAGGGGTTAACGCTTGAAATTTATTCCTTACAGTTCTTGGCGACTCCACTGGGGAGGATTTCTATTTTAATTCCTGAATTTGTTTCGGCAATGATTTAGAATGAGTGGATGAGACTCGAAACGTTCTAAGTATTTCATGTGCGTAATTTTGATTAACATTATTGTCATATGCATAAAAAAGATCTCATTGGAAAGACCATCTGTAATGAGTTAAAAACCTAGGAATTTACACGTAGGAAATTTGAGAAATATCTATCACAACTAAGACCAAAATAACACCGCGCGAAACTGGAAAATTTTATCGAGCACAGAAAGCCGCTGAGGCATGTGGGAAGTAGCGCCAATGACCAGAGCATTGGCGCCAGGCATTTAACTGTAGCGCCAGACGCCAGAATTGGCGCCAGGCGCTACAGCTAAACCTGGCGCCAGTCTCTGTTTGCTGGCGCCAATTTCCCCCAATACCGAGCCAGAAATATGCGTTCTAATTTCGACCAGTTTTTCGTATTGTTTGCTCGATCCTACTTTCTGATTGAATATTTTCTCACTTTTCTGAAACCCATATGTGTTCTACATATGGACATAACCCTCTGGGAATTCATGCTCCATCTACCTGATTGAACGCTCTGTACAACAAAGGGTACATCCGAGATTGTTGAATTCACCAAACCATGGAAGCGAGTTTTTTTCAAACCTTGCGGTGTCCCATCCACTCGCGCCAATCCTTCATGGTTAGGCTTCCGCGCGGTGCATCCGGACAATTAACCATGGACCCTCTATTGACTAAACCATATCCCGAACTTTAGAGAACTAGAGCCATGGTTAGGTTGCAAACTTATTGCATCATATTGTGCCTACTTGACTAATTGTGCATTATTTGTTGTGCATATATTCTATGTTTTCTTAACCGTTTGTTTGACTTGTGTTGAGATTAAATAAATTAATGACTTAAAGAACTTTGCCTAATTAATTAATTAATTAGAGTCAATAAAGTCTAATATTTTAATCAGAATTGACCTAGTACGACCTTAGGCATACCCCAGTTGATTAATAACACCGAAAACAGTCCCAGATTGAAGCTCCAGTATTGGCGCCGAAATCTGGACTGTAGCGCCACCCTGTGGAGTGTGGCGCCTGGCGACAACTCTGTCGTCTGGCGCCAAGCTACACAATGTGACGCCAGTTCTGTCGTTTTGCCGACAGTTCGGATTATTGGTCGAGTCATCACCTAGTGTCTAATTAACCAGTTTGCTAATTAATTCGGTTAATTTTCGCTTGGTTGAGTCATTAATCGAGTTTAGGCACTAAGTCCCATGGTCTTACACAAGAGTTCAAGCATGTCACTTACACTCAACGCAGACACCAATACACATACTTTGACCATGTCTAAGAGAGTCTTGCATGCGCGTTTTTTCTGTCATTTTTTTAGGGGGGTAAGTCGGATATTAATCCTCCAATGTAAAAATTATACTTAATTCCCTAAAAATATGTACATTATTTTTGCTAAAAATATGCACCCATTTTTTATTTTTTTATTTTTTATTTTTTCCTCTTTAAAATAAACTGTAAAGTCAAGTTGATTCGAGTCAAGTAATTAAAACGCAAAATGGTTTAAATTACAGCGCGTGGTCAAGAAAGGAAGGACGGTTAATCAAAGACAATCTTTTCGTACAAGTCCAACTTTTCGACAAACCCATAGCTCGTAAGAGGAAATCTAAGACTATAATGGCAACACAAGAAGAAGTCAACGAGCTCAGGAAGCAACTGGTTACCATGACTGAAACACTGAAGCTCCTCACACTCAAGGTCGATGATCCCGTGAAGCAACAACAGATGGACCTCATGCAAGAGAGTCTAAGCAAGCTATCTAGCGACTACAAGTTTCAAAGGCTTACTTCACAAGGGGTCTCGGTGGACAAAGATCTTCTTCCGCAAAAGTTCAATGCCAACGACATCCCAAAATTCAGGGCAACTGATAACCCTTATTTTCATTTAAGAGCATTCGAAACAATAATGAGTATTAAGGGTATCGATAAGAAGGTTTTCCCCTCTCTGTTCTCACTATCTCTCGAGACCGTTTTCCAACAATGGTTCTTTTCTCTCGAGAAAGAAAAGACCTCTACCTGGGAGTCCATAGCAGACGCTTTCGTTGATAGGTACAAGTGCAACATTCAAGTTGAGACTGACCATAGGGAACTTGAAATCCTCAAGCAAAAAGAGAACGAAGGCTTCACCTCTTTCTTTAACAAATGGAGGGAAACCTCAGCTAAGATGATTGAGGTGCTAAGCGAAAAAGAGTCTGTAAGGTTGTTCATCAAGAACCTTCAAGAAAAATATTCCAAGCATCTCAAGTATCAAAATAATCTCCACACCTTCAAGGCCGTCTATGACATCGGGATCAATATTGAAGATGACCTGGCTAAGTTAAAAGCTGCAAACAATAACTCCAACAGTGGCTGGAAAGGAAAGAAGAACGACAATCCTTCTTCTTCCAAAACCACCCACTCAAACAACGTTAGCACTTTTCATTTAGGAGAAGTCCTCGCTATGAACAATCAAGGACAAAAGAAACCATTTAGGAGAAACTTTACTCCTATTGGCATGAGTTATGACACCGCATTTGATCGATTAAATGCAAAAGGTCTTATAACACCTATTAGACCATTTGGGGACCCACCAGTCAAAAAGAGGTCGGCTAATTAGAATCCCAATGCACACTGTAAATATCACCAAGGTAGGGGCCATCTTACCGAAAACTGTTGGAAGCTTAAAGAAGCTATCCAAGACTTAATCGATAACAACAAGCTGCCATTGCCCCCTGCCAGTAAGAAGCCAAGCATTGATAATGCACCTCTCGCTCATGCCTTGGCTATCTCTGATGAGGAAAACGAGGTTGACCCCTCGTCTCTTATTAAACCTGTCAAAGGAATCCATGCCATTGAAGAAGACGAGAAGACATTCTTCGACGCCATGGATAGCCTTCCAGAACCGGCAAGTAAAGAAGATATACAATTGCTCACACTATCTATGATGGAGGTATCGCATTTACTACGTGAAGCTCTCAAAGCTATAAGGGAACCCTAAAAGAAATATGACGAGGTTCCACTTCCGAAAGATGAACCTAAGAGAGAATTCACACCAATGAGAACGACTTATGAGGCAAAGCGTTTTTTCTTACAAGTCACTGAAAAACCCAAGAAGAGTAATAGAATCTACACTCCGATTGGGATCCCATATGCACAAATGTTCGAAATGCTCTCCGAGAGTGGCGAGATCAAACCTCTCGAACCGAGACCATTCGAATCAATGAAAAGGACGAATAGGTATTACTGTCAGTATCATCAATCAGGGGGTCACACTATCGAAAACTGTTTTAAATTCAAGGATTTAGTTCAGAAAATGATTGATGAAAAGAAATTAGTCCAAGTTCCACAAGAAGATGATGCAACCATTAATGGATTTTGGGACAGTGATGAAGAATATGTCTACTTAAAAGACATATTAGGATCTCCACCTTCTGTGTCGCACGCCATGGATGACTTTTGGGCTGAAGAAGACTCATCGATAGACGTCCTCACAAGATCCGGGAGAATGCAACCTCCCGTTTTAACACAGCCTATGCCAACCACACAACAAGTTCCCATACCTATCACTGAAGACAGTGATATTGTTAAACAGTTTAAGAAGACAAAAGTTGAGATGAACGTATGGAAACTTTTGGCAACATCTCGAGAACATAGGTTGGCTGTAATGAATGCCTTGGACAAAATAGAGATAGATTTTGAAACTACCCCTGAAGGATTAGCCAACTTCCTCACAAGTGATCTTCCTAGTCCAATTAATTTGATCACCTTTTCTGACAAAGATTTACCCCCAAAAGGTGACAAACATTACAAGGCATTAAACCTCACGGTAGTTTGCAAGAGGATGAATGTTCCTATGACTCTTGTAGACAATGGATCGGCCATCAATGTCTGTCCACTTAGAACTGCGAGAATGCTAGGCATAAGGGACGAAGATTTAACTCCGTCTACACAAGGAATACGGGCCTATGACAACACTCGTCGTCAAGCTCTTGGTAAAATTACCCTGAATGTAACGGCGGGAGCAATAGAACATGCTACTACTTTCCAAGTAGTAGACATTAAAGCTTTGTTCAATTTGCTGTTGGGATGCCCTTGGCTTCATGACCAAAAGGTTGTCCCCTCATCTCTCCACTAATAAGTAAAAGCTATAGTTGGGGGAATTCCTATCACCATCGATGCTTCGCCTATGAGGATCAAGTCTATAGAAAATCCAATTATTAATGTGGAGCACGACGAGGATGATAAAGACTTATGGGGCTTTAACGAAGAAGTCTCCTTAATCTAGAAGGATGAAAGGACCCCTCTTTGCCATGACCCCCATTCTAACATGATTGTAAATGCTATGCTGAAGAAACAAGGACATTTTCCTGCGATGACCTTAGGAAAGAAGAAAGGAACGGCAAAATCGCTGGAGTCACCTGGTCTCCCTAAGTTAGACACTTTCGGACTTGGTTTCGAACCGACTCGGAAAGATCTCAAGCGAGCCCAGGAAAAGTCAAAGGCGCGTAGGGACGCTCGCATTCAAAAGAAAGCAATCCCAATGGATCAGTACCCTCTTACACTTAATGGTCAATTCATAAAAGAAGGAGAGGACTATCCATGCCATGAATTTCCCGAGCCATTTGTCGTAAACGGCATAAGACAACCGGGATTTGAGATTTTCTTGGATTGCTACTTCACTGATGAAATCCCAACTCCTGTCCATAAGGAGAAAGCACCCCCATGCTTTGACTTTAACGTCATGGGATTACTGTTTGGGCGAGAAAAGAATGAGCCAACTTATAAAGAGGATAACTCCTCGCTCATTCAAACAGTCCTACAAAGCGAAAGCTTCGATCCCTCGAAGCTAATCACTCCAGCTGAAGGATCACTACAAGGGTGGCGCAAGACTATCAAGGTGACTACTCCAAGTGGAAGGAAGATATCCATCACGACAGGGCAAGGACCAATGTTTGAAGAGTCGTCTGAGTCTGAGTCAGAGTCGGAGTCTCTCCCCCTAGAGTCTTCTAAGTCTTTAGTAGTAGCACATTCCCCTCCTATTTCTTCTCCTAGAATAGTTAGTGATCAAGTCCCTGAGGACATATCTCACTCTTTGATGTAATGATCTCAGAGTATAATAATATTTCTCCTTCTCCTTATTTCTTGTGTTCTTCTCTAACCAAAGATGACGAGCATTGCTTAACTAACAATGAAAAAGACAAAGAAATTATTAAAGCAATGGAAACAATCGAAAAGAAAACACCGGTAGTTGAAGAAACTGAAACGGTTGATATCTCAAATGATTCAACCCATAAAAGAGAAGTTAAAATCGGATTAACACTGAATAAACAAGAAAGAACCGATTTAATTAACTTACTTAAAGAATTTATCGATGTATTTGCTTGGTCATACGAAGATATGTCAGGCATTAATAGAGAAATAGCTCAACACACTATACCACTAATTCCAGGAATGAAACCCGTAAAACAAAAGTTACGTCGAATGAAACTCGACGTAGCTCTTAAAATAAAAGAAGTTCAAAAACAAATAACTGCAGGTTTCATCAAGGTATCCAAATACCCCGAATGGGTCGCCAACGTTGTCCTAGTTCCGAACAAAGACAGAAGGGTAAGAATGTGTGTCGACTATCGAGATCTAAATAAGGAAAGTCCAAAGGACGACTTCCCTTTGCCACAAATCGATATTCTGGTAGATAACACGGTAAATCACGCACTTCTCTCATTCATGGATGGGTACGCAGGTTACAACCAGATTCTCATGGCAGAAGAAGACATGGATAAAACAACTTTTATAACACCATGGGGCACTTACTACTACACAGTAATGTCATTTGGGTTGAAAAACGCATGTGCTACTTACCAACGTGCAGCAACTGCCTTACTCCATGACATGATGCATAAAGAAGTCGAGGTATATGTCGGCGATATGATTGTGAAATCAAAAGACCGTTCAGGCCATCAAGTAGCCTTAAGAAATTTTTTCGAAAGGCTAAGAAAATATAATATGAGGTTGAATCCATCTAAGTGCGCTTTTGGAGTCACCTCAGGCAAGCTTTTGGGATATGTCATAAGCTCTATAGGAATAGAGATAGACCCAACCAAGATCAAAGGAATCATGCCAATGCCACCGCCCAAGACTGAGAAATAGATTCGAGGATTTATTGGCCGGTTACAATATATAAGTCGGTTCATATCAAAATTGACGACGATATGTGAACCTATCTTTAAAAAGCTCAAGAAGAATGTACCAGTGTAGACACCCATTTGTGTCTCCCCAAAACCAAACCCAGTGATGAGTGCCTTTCACGTCGAATCATAATCGAATGAAACGAAAGTGTGGAAAGGTCTAGTGTTGCGGAAAGTTTTATTTCTTTTCTTTTCTTTTCTCTTCTCTCTGTTTTTGAAAACTTTATTTTAAGAAAAAAGCCAATCCAGTTTGGTTGGTCCATGATATGGGTCCAATAGTGGTGTAGTTGTATGGGGCTTGCAAAGACCTTTCCAACGATATATTATAAGCCCAATTCCGATGAATATTGAGGAATTTATGGCCAATTTACTAGACTGGGCCCGGTTTGAGCTTTAAGTACGGCCCAATGATCTAGGGGAGGGCCTAATATGATTTATCATTCCTAATGTAATTAGGAATGTTTTTGGTCTTCTAGAACATTCTAGAAGGTCTCATCATTCCTAATTCAATTAGGATTCTTCAGAGTTTTTAATCAGATCAAATAGCATTTTCGACTGAAATTATATTATTTTATCTTCCAGTACAATAAAATTATCAGATTTTCGAAAACGCGTTAAAATCCGGTTTGGCGTCCAACCCCAGGCCTTGGCGCCTGGAATCAGGATTGGCGCCAGACGCCATCCATTGGCGCCTGGCGCTAGCCACTGGTCCTGGCGCCAATGAGCCAAGGCTGGCGCCAAGTTGGTTTTTCGTTCTTCAGACTCTGTTTTGATAAATTATCTTTTTTGGATGTTTTTCTCTATAAATGTCGTATCAAAAACTCCGTTTTCATTCACGGATTATCAATATTCATTCACCAAGAATCTTCAATTCTCTTCTTAAAATCATTCATTCTTTCTTTTTTTAAAACTTTGTTTTCTCGAATACAAAATTCCGCATTCGCAAGATCTTGATACACCTAGCCATATTCGAAGTTGTCTTCGCCCTAGACGTGAAAGGTTTAATTTCTGAGGGTTTGGTCCCAAATATCTCTTTCAATTATTTAATTTAATTGTTTGTTTATTATTTTCCTTGAAGTTACTAACGTGTGTATTTTGTTATTAGAAAGAGGTACGAGGCATCCAAGTAAGTGCTTTAATGGTTTAATTGATTTTATGATGTAGATATCATGCTTAGATTGTTATTTATGATTCCTAGTATCATGTCTAGAGTGTTTTTAATATTAAATATGATTGTTATGATGCTTCCTACGTTCTTTCTAATATTAATTCATGTTAGTATCATGTTAGGGCTAAAGCTTTGATTTTTATTGCTTAGTGACATACTAGGGTTTGTTATTAATCTTGTTAGTATCATGCCTAGGATCTTGCTATGTTTATTATGCTCTAACGTGATTGTGATTATATTTATGGTTATCATGGTGATTATGATGATGATTATTATTATTAATGATGTTTATTATTATTAATGTTGCTTGATATGCATATTATTTTATATTGTTATTGCTTGATCACCTTTTATTGCATGTTTAAAGGGAATTGGTATTTGCAACCACGCTTAATAAGATATTAATAATCTTGTTTAGGGTTAATTGTGATTATAATTCAAGTGATCGCCAATAATAGTTTATTTGTGCATTAATATTCAACCAACATATATTAAACAGGTTTAGGGTTAATCCTATTGATTGTATGTTAGTCAGAAAGCGCACATGAATACGAGCAGAATAAAGTAGAGGCCTATTATTAGGGCAGGTTCAATCTCTTTTAGGTTGGATTTGTACCTTTATCCCCGAACCCTATTTTGGTTCATGACCTTATGGAGTTGACGATCTCTTGGATCGTTAAGGGGTGTAACCTTCACCTCGTGAACGGTTTACAAGTTCCTTAAAAACTTGTTGGCGACTCTTTTGCTCTATCTTCTTCCCTTTTGGACGCCACCGTACTTTAGTGTATGATCACAATGGGGTTCAAGCTAGTGGGATTTTAAAGGCTTGAAATTATTCCCTACAGTTTTTGGCGACTCCACTGGGGAGGATTTCTATTTTAATTCCTGAATTTGTTTCGGCAATGATTTAGAATGAGTGGATGAGACTCGAAAAGTTTTAAGTATTTCATGTGCGTAATTTTGATTAACATTGTGTCATATGCATAAAAAGGTTCTCATTGGAAAGACCATCCGTAATGAGTCAAAAAACATAGGATTTTTACACGTAGGAAATTTGAGAAATGTCTTTCACAACTAGGACTGAAATAACACCGCGCGAAACAGGATGATTTTATTGAGCACAGAAAGCTGCTGAGGCATGTGGGAAGTAGCGTCAGGGGCCAGAGCTTGGCGCCAAACTTTTAGCCGTAGCGCCAGACGCCAGTATTGGCGCTAGGCGCTACAGTTAAAAGTTGGCGCCAGTCTCTGTTTGCTGGCGCCAATTTCCCCCAATACCGAGCCAGAAATATGCGTTCTAATTTCGACCAGTTTTTCGCGTTGTTTGCTCGATCCTACTTCCTGATTGAATTTTTTCTCATTTTTCTGAAACCCATATGTGTTCTACATATGGACATAACCTTCTGGGAATTCATGCTCTATCTACCCGATTGAACGCTCCTGGCAACAAAGGGTACATCTGAGATGTTGAATTCACCAAACCATGGAAGTGAGTTTTTTCTAAAAACTCGCGGTGTTCTATCCACACGCGTTAACCCTTCACGGTTAGGCTTCTACGCGGTGCATCTGAACAATTAACCATGGACCCTGTTTGACTAAACCATATCCCGAACTTTAGAGAATTAGAGCCATGGTTAGGTTGCGAACTCATTGCATCATATTGTGCCTACTTGACTAATTGTGCATTATTTGTTGTGCATATATATTCTATGCTCCTCCTAACCGTTTGTGGATTTGTGTTGAGATTATAATTAATGACTTAAAGAACTTTGCCTAATTAATTAATTAATTCGAGTTAATAAAGTTTTTCGTCTTTTAATCGGAATTGACCTAGTACGACTTTAGGCATACCCAAGTTGACTAATAATATCGAAAACAGTCCCAGACCGACGCTCCAATATTGGTGCCAAAATATGGGCTGTAGCGCCACTGTATGGTGTGTAGCGCCAGACATTTACTAAAAAGTCTGGCGCCAACCACCATATTGTGACGCCAGTCCTGTCGCTTGGCCGACAGTTCGGATTATTTGTCGAGTCATCACCTAATGTCTAATTAGTCAGTTTCCCGTTTAGTTCGGTTATTTTTGCTGGCAATAATGCTTAATTGAATCAATATTCGAGTTTAGGCACTAAGTCCCATGGTCTTACACAAGAGTCCAAGCATGTCACTTACACTCAATACACACACCATTACACATGTCTTGACCATGATTAAGGGAGTCTTGTGTGCACGCGTTAGGGGGGTAAGTCGGATATTAATCCTCCAATAAATAATAGTACTTAAGTTCCCTAAACACATGTACTTTATTGCTCCCTAAAAATATGCATACTTTTTTTCTTTTTTAAGGCCATAAAGTCAAACTGATTCGAGTCAAGTAATTAAAACGCAAATTGGCTTAATTTACAGCGCGTGGTCAAGAAAGGAAGGACGATTAATCAAAGATAACCTCTTCGTACAAGTCCAACTTTTTGACAAACCTATAGCTCGCAAGAGGAAAGCAAGAGTTATAATGGCAACTCAGGAAGAAGTTAATGATCTCAAGAACCAACTGGCTACTGTAACTGAGACACTAAAGCTTCTCGCACTTAAGATCGAGGATCCCGCGAAGCAACAACAAATGGACCTCATGCAAGAAAGCCTAAGCAAGTTGTCCAGCGACTACAAGTTTCAAGAACTCACATCCCAAGGGGTCTCGGTGGATAAGGATCTTCTTCCGCAGAAGTTCAGTGCCAACGACATCCCAAAGTTTAGGGCAATCGACAACCCCTACTTCCATCTAAGGGCATTTGAAACAATAATGAGTATCAAGGGTATCGATAAGAAAATTTTCCCTTCTCTGTTTTCGCTATCTCTCGAGAACGTTTGCCAACAATGGTTCTTTTCTCTTGAAAAAGAAAAGACCTCTACCTGGGAATCCATAGCAAACGCTTTCGTCGATAGGTACAAGTGCAACGTTCAAGTCGAAACTGACCATAGAGAACTTGAAATTCTCAAGCAGAAGGAGAACGAAGGCTTCACATCTTTCTTCAACAAGTGGAGAGAAACCTCAGCTAAAATGATTGAGGTACAAAGTGAAAAAGAGTCTGTGAGATTGTTCATTAAAAATCTCCAAGAAAAATATTCAAAGCATCTTAAATATCAAAATAACCTTCATACCTTTAAGGCTGTTTATGATATTGGGATTAATATTGAAGATGACTTAGCTAAATCTAAAGCTGCCAACAATAACTCCAACAGTGACTGGAAAGGAAAGAAGAACGACAATCCTTCTTCTTCCAAAACCGCCCACTCAAATAATGTTAGCACCTTTAATCTGGGAGAAGTTCTCGCCATGAACAACCAAGGACAAAAGAAACTGTTTAGGAGAAACTTCACTCCTATTGGCATGAGTTATGACACCGCATTTGATCGGCTAAATGAAAAAGGTCTTATAACTCCCATTGGACCATTTGGAGATCCACCAGTCGAGAAGAGATCGCCTAATTGGAACCCCAATGCACATTGCAAATATCATTAAGGTAGGGGCCATTCCACTGAAAGTTGTTGGAAGCTTAAGGAAGCTATACAAGACTTGATTGACAGTAATAAGCTGTCGTTGCCTCCTGCCAGTAAGAAACCGAGTATTGACAATGCACCTCTAGCTCACACATTGGCTATCTCCGATGAAGAAGGCGAAGTTGACCCCTCATCTCTCATTAATCCTGTCAAAGTAACCAACGTCGAAGAAGAAGAAGAATAGACCTTTTTCGATGTCGAAGATAGTCTTCCAGAACCAGCAAATGAGGTAGAAATACGAATACTCACGCTATATCTGAGGGAGACATCACAACTGTTACATGAAACTCTCAAAATTCTGAATGAACTTCGCAAGGAATATGATCAAGAACCTAAGAGAGAATTCACACCAGTAAAAACGACTTATGAGGCAAAACACTTTCCCTTACAAGTCACTGAAAGAACCAAGAAGAGCAATAAAGTGTATACTCCGATTGGGATCCCGTATGCACAAATGTTTAAAATGCTCTCCGAGAGTGGCAAGGTCAAACCTCTCGAACCGAGACCATTTGAATCATTAAAAAGAACAGATAGATATTACTGTCAATACCATCAGTCAGGAGGACATACCATAGAAAACTGCTTCAAATTCAAGGATTTGGTGCAGAAAATGATTGATAGAAAAGAATTAGTCCAAGTTCAACAAGAAGAGGATATAAATGTTAATGGAGTATGGGACAGTGATGAAGAATATGTCTATCTAAAAGACATGTTAGAACCTTCACCTTCCATATCATACACCACGGACGATATTTGGGCTGAAGAAGATTCATCAATAGACGTCCTCACAAGATCCGGGAGAATACAACCTCCTGTTTCAACACAACCCATGCCTACCGTACAACAAGTTCCAATACCTATCACCGAAGACAATGACATCGTTAAGAAATTCAAGAAGACAAAAGTGGAGATGAATGTATGGAAACTTCTGGCAACGTCTCGAGAACATAGGTTGGCTGTGATGAATGCCTTGGATAAAATCGGGATAGATTCTGACACTACTCCTGAGGGACTAGCTAACTTCCTCACGAGTGATCTCCCTAGTCCAATTAATCTAATCACCTTCTCTGATAAAGATTTACCCCCGGAAGGTGACAAGCACTACAAAGCGTTAAACCTCACAGTAGTCTGCAAAAGAATGAATGTTCCCATGACTCTTGTAGACAATGGATCGGCTATTAATGTCTGTCCACTTAGGACTGCGAGGATGCTCGGCATAAAGGATGAGGATTTAACTCCGTCCACACAAGAAATAAGAGCTTACGATAATACTCGACGTCAAGCTCTTGGCAAAATAACCCTAAATGTAACGGCAGGAGCAATAGAACATGCTACTACTTTTCAAGTGGTAGACATCAAAGCCTCATTCAATCTGTTGCTAGGACGCCCTTGGCTCCATGACCTAAAGGCCGTCCCTTCATCTCTCCACCAACAAGTGAAAGCTATAGTTGGAGGAATCCCCATCACTATTGATGCTTCGCCAATGAGGATCAAGTCAATAGAGAATCCAATCATCAACGTGGAGCACGACGAAGATGATGAGGACCTATGGGGCTTTAACGAAGAAGTCTCCTTAATCCAAGAGGATGAAAGGACATCTCTTTGCCACGACCCCCATTCCAACATGATTATCAACACCATGCTGAAGAAACAAGGACACTTCCCTGGGATGACCTTAGGAAAGAAGAAGGGGATAGCAAAATTGGTGGAGTCACCTGGCCTCCCTAAATTAGATACTTTCGGACTTGGTTTCGAACCGACTCGGAAAGATCTCAAGCGAGCCCAGGACAAGTAGAAAGCACGTAGGGACGCTCGCATGCAAAAGAAAGCAATTCCAATGGATCAGTACCCTCTTACGCTTAATGGTCAGTTTATAAAAGAAGGAGAGGACTATCCATGCCATGAATTTCCCGAGCCATTTGTTGTAAATGGCATACGACAACCAGGATTCGAGATTTTCTTGGATTGCTACTTCACTGACGAAATCCCAACTCCCGTCCGTAAGGAGAAAGCACCCCCATTCTTTGACTTTAACGTCATGGGATTACTGTTTGGGCGAGAAAAGAATGAGCCAGCTTATGAGGAAGATAACTCCTCACTCATTCAAACGGTCCTACAAAGCGAAAACTTCGACCCCTCAAAGCTAATTACTCCAGCTGAAGGATTATTGCAAGGGTGGCGCAAGACTATCAAGGTGACTACTCCGAGTGGAAGGAAGATATCAATCACGACAGGACAAGGGTCGATGTTTGAAGAATTGTTAGAGTCAGGGTCAGAGTCTGAGTCAGAGCCTTTCCCTTTAGAATCTTCTAAATCTTTAGTTATAACACCTTCCCTTTCTATTTCTTCTCCTAGGATAGTTAGTGATCCAATCCCTGAGGACATATCACTCTTTGATGTAATGATCTCAGAGTATAATAATATCGCTCATTCTCCTTACTTCTCGTGTTCTTCCCTAACCCAAGATGACGAACATTGCTTAGCTAACGATGAAAAAGATAAAGAATTTATTAAAGCAATGGAAACACTTGAAAAGAAAACACCAGTAATTGAAGAGACTGAAACAGTTGACATCTCAAATGATTCAACTCATAAAAGAGAAGTTAAAATCGGACTAACATTGAATAAACAAGAAAGAACCGATTTAATTAACTTGCTTAAAGAATTTATCGATGTATTTGCTTGGTCATATGAAGATATGCCAGGCATTAACAGAGAAATAGCTCAACACACCATACCATTAATTCCAGGAATGAAACCTGTAAAACAAAAGTTCCGTCGAATGAAACCCGACGTAGCACTTAAGATAAAAGAAGAAGTTCAAAAACAAATAACTGCAGGTTTCATCAAGGTATCCAAATACCTCGAATGGGTCGCCAACGTCGTCCCAGTTCCTAAGAAAGACGGAAGGGTAAGAATGTGTGTCGACTATCGAGATCTAAATAAGGCAAGTCCAAAGGACGATTTCCCTTTGCCACACATCGATATTCTGGTAGACAACACAGCAAATCACGCGCTTCTCTCATTCATGGACGGATACGCGGGGTACAATCAGATTCTCATGGCGGAAGAAGACATGGAGAAGACAACTTTCATCACACCATGGGGCACTTACTGTTACACGGTAATGCCATTTGGATTAAAAAACGCAGGTGCTACTTACCAACGTGCAGCAACTGCCTTGCTCCATGACATAATGCACAAAGAAGTCGAGGTATATGTAGACGACATGATTGTGAAATCAAAAGACCGTCCGGGCCATCAAGTAGCCTTAAGGAAATTTTTCGAAAGGCTAAGAAAATACAATATGAGGTTAAATCCCTCAAAATGTGCTTTTAGAGTCACCTCAGGCAAGCTCTTGGGGTACGTCATAAGCGCTAGAGGAATAGAGATAGATCCAACCAAAATCAAAGCAATCATGTCAATGCCACCGCCCAAGACCGAGAAACAGATTCGAGGATTCATTGGCCGGTTGCAATACATAAGTAGGTTCATATCAAAACTAACAACGATATGCGAACCAATCTTCAAAAAGCTCAAGAAGAATTTACCAGTAATATGGGATGACGAGTGTCAAAAAGCCTTTGACCGGATCAAAGCCTATCTCGCAAATCCTCCCGTATTAGCGCCAGCACTTCCCGGAATACCTCTTAGGTTATACTTGACGATTACCAAAGAGACAAATGGGAGCCATGTTAGCACAAGAGGTAGAAAACAAAGAGAATGCAATCTATTACTTAAGTAAGAAGATGCTCGAATACGAAACACGCTATACACCACTCGAGAAATTGTGCCTCGCTTTGGTGTGGGCCACGACTAAGTTAAGACATTACATGTTGGTGCATACCGTTTTCGTAGTATCTCGATTAGATCCACTCAAATACTTGTTCGAGAAATCAACGCTCAATGGACGTATTTCAAGATGGATAGTCAACTTAGCCCAGTTCGATGTGCGGTTTATGCCACAAAAAGCTATTAAAGGATCCGTGGTGTCAGACTTTCTGGCAGATTTTCCAATAGAAGACTCGACACCAATACAGGACAGTGAATTTCCAGATGAAGATTTGATGGTCACCGAAGATGATACTTGGACCTTGTATTTTGACGGAGCCTCAAACCAAAAGGGATGTGGTGACGGAGTACTACTAGTATCACCTAAAGAAGAACACGTCCCAATCTCAATAAAGCTTGATTTCGATGTTACCAACAATGCTGCTGAATATGAAGCATGTGTGGTAGGCCTTGAAACATCCCTGGCATTGGGAGTAAAAAAGTTAAGGATATTTGGAGATTCCTCCCTAATCATCAATCAAATATCTAAAAGGTGGAAAGTTAGGAGCGAAAGCCTAGCCCCTTACCAAATTTATCTGGAAACTCTTACCGATTAGTTAGAGAAGGTAGAATACACATATCTACCTAGAGAAGAGAATCAATTTGCTGATGCCTTGGCAAGATTAGCCTCAATGGTTAGGATTCCCACGGATATCGAGCAAATGCCTCTAACTATCGAAAAAAGGCACAAACCGGCGTATATACAGGCTATAGAAGACGACGACCCAGTCCAAGACAAAGATGAAGAACGAGAGGAAGAACCATGGTACACAGACATTCTCAATTATGTCACCAATGGAGAATACCCTCCTCATGCTGACAAAAGAGCTAAGCGAGCCTTGAGACTTTTGGCTTCTTAATATGTACTCATAGACAACGAGCTACATAAAAGGGTACCTAGAGGTCGAGCCCTCCTATGTGTAGGGAAGGTGGATGCACAAAGAATAATGAGAATGGTCCACGAAGGAATCTGTGGAACTCATATAAATGGCAAAATGTTAGTCTAGAAAATAATGCGAGAAGGGTATTATTGGACTACCATGAATAGGGATTGCCATCAATATGTAAAAAGATGCCCTAAGTGTCAAATTTATGCCAATTTACAGCACGTTCCTCCATCTTTGCTCTACACCTACACATCACCATGGCCATTCTCTACATGGGGAATTGACATAATTGGCAAGATCACTCCTCCAGGGACAGGAGGCCATGAATTTATTCTAGTAGCAATTGATTACTTTACAAAGTGGGTTGAAGCACAATCATATGCTAAACTCACCGCAAAACATGTAGTACTTTTTATCGAGAGAAATATCATTTGTCGATATGGAGTCCCACATGAAATGATAAGTGACAATGGAACTCACTTTCAAGCCGAATGTGAAGAATTGCTACATAAATATGGTATCCAACATCATCATTCGTCCCCTTATAAACCTCAAGCAAACGGAGCAGTCGAGGCAGCTAATAAGAATTTAAAGGTTATCATCGAGAAAATGACAGAAAATTATAAGGATTGGCCTGACAAGCTTCACTTTGCATTGTGGGGTTATCGCATGTCAATCCGTACGTCAACAGGAAATACACCATTTTCTTTGGTATATGGAATGGATGTCGTACAACCTATCGAACTAGAAATACCATCTCTACGTATTGCGCTAGAGAGTAAACTCGATGAAGTCGAATGGTCTAGGGCACGATATGAAGAATTGATCCTACTCGATGAAAAACGACTAGAAGTTCTACATCACACTCAGTGCTATCAAACTCGTATGGCTAGACATTTTAATAAGAAGGTCAAGACAAGAAATATCAAAGTAGGAGATTTGGTATTAAAAGCGCTAAGAAAAAATGTTTTAGATCCAAGGGGAAAGTTTAGACCTAATTGGTCTGGCCCCTACATTGTCAAAACAATCCTGTCAGGTGGTGCAGCAAAATTAACTGACATGGATGGCAATGAATTCTCAAACATGACCAATCTTGACCAACTTAAAAAATACTACCCATAATTACTTGAGTAGGACACTCAAGAGAGCTACGTTCGGCCTGATTCCTTAAGAAAGGATACGTAGGCAACCCATTATGGGTGCGGCCACTTTATTTTTTGACATCTCCGCGTTCCGGAACCAACAAAAAGACAACAAAAGTCGGAAAAGCAACTGGCGTCATAGAGCAGAGCCTGGCGCCAGAAAAAAGCCATTAGCGCCAGACGACAGTATTGGCGCCTGGCGCCAGACCTCAATAGCTGGCGCCAATTCTCAATTATTAACGCCAATTCAGTAATAAAATCTGGGCGAATTTCGGTGTTTTTTCGGAAAATTTTCGACTTCCGTACTCGAAGAATTTCTTGAAAATCAAGTTTTTCGGTTTTTCATTGCTTTAATAAAATAAATTTAAAGTAACAATTTAATTGAAAGCTGAAATTTCATTAATGAAATAAAATTACATTGTCAATGGAATTTAAATAAAGCTGAAATTAATTAACTTTAATTAAGAATCTAATAAATCTAAAGCTAAGCAATGGTCTAGTCTTTCTTCTCCTTCTTTGCTTTTTTCCAATTCTTTTCTGCCTCCTCCTCTTCATCCATTACTTTAGCTAGTAGGCATCCTTTAGAGGACCTACATTCAATCTTAGAATAGATTGTTTCTCCTTCAGCTAGCACCCCATGCTTCTTTTCCACCCAAGCCTTCTTGTCTATAACCTTCCTTTTCCCCTTGTCTTTAGTAGTATTCTTCTTCTTAGGCATTATAGGTGTCTTGAACTCAATTCTTGCACCTAAGCGTTCCTTGGCCGGTGTCACCCTGTCACCTAGACGATTCTTCACGTCAGTTCTACCCTGATCAATTGAAGACTTCTTCAGCAACCACTTCTTTACGTCATTAGGCAAAGAAGGGGGAACCTTTTGGGTAATCCATTCCCATAAAGGTCTAGCGCTCCAGTAAGTGTCAAATTTATCTACTTCTTGAGATATGGGATACTCATAGGGAGGACGAAGATCCCCGGAAGGAATATCTTGAAGCAAGCCATATTGTCTCTTTACTCTGCAGGGGTAATAATATGTCATGCGAGACAAACTTGGAAGACGGCAGAAAGGTTGCTTGTTAACACCAACCATCCTTTTTATTTTCCACCATGGGATGACCCACTTGATAGTGAAATCACGTGATTCAAAGACTTTCTTCCACCCATGGCGCCCAATTTTAGGGATGCGCTTCTTTCTTCTCACAAAGCAAGTGGGCGTATAACTTTCAATATCGTCCGGAGGGCTAATAAATCTTAGCCTTTCCATTAGCCACATCTGAAAAATTCCAATGCAAATAAATTAATATTACAATACAAAAATATATTTTTTGATTTCTGTAATTAAAAATATTATTTTTCTACCTGTAATAAAATTGGAGAACCGCGAAGAGGTGCTCTTGGGTCCCTTTTCAACTCATCTAGACTAATCATAGTCTCTCCAACTATCAAAAGCATTGGATTTCTCCCGGATTCAATTTGTTCTAGCACAGTGGTTATAATTGATTGACCCTCATTAATTTTACCACTACTAAGACAATATTGATTAACCATGCAGAATAAGAACGCCCTTCTTCTATATATGTGAAAAGATTCAGAAATCGGTTTATCAAAATTATAGCGTGCAAATTCCTTTAAGTTCACCACGTTGCCATCTACTATTTTTGATAAATCTCTTTCCTTCAAGTTAAAGAAGCGCTCAAAATCCTTATAGTAATATGCATCTACTCTAGGGATTACTACCAAGTCTATTGCAGGGAAGCCTAAAATAGCACCAAATTCCTCTGGCAAAGGGCTAATTTCATCATACCCTATTCTAAAACAATGTGTGTCAATGTTCCAGTATTCTAAAGCAGTATGTATGAAGTCTATGTCTAGATCTACCCCTTTAATGCCATATATTCCCCCCAAGTGAAATAAATCCAATTCTTTTCTTTCTCTAGCATTGAGAGATCGATACCATTCATGAGAATATTGGGTGAAAGTTTTAGTGGCTAAAGACATGATTATTTTTTCTAAAGAGAAAAATAATTTTTTCGCTGGAATTATGTGAATAATCGGCTGAGCAGGGGGCTATTTATGCACAAATTGCGAGGAATTTCAACCTGACTGGAATACGTAGTCAGCGTTAATTGGCGTCACACACCCGAAATTGGCGTCACCCATCTGCTATTGGCGCCACACGCTAGCAATAGCGCCTGGCGCCACGTGCCACAGGCTGGCACCAGCTGGCGCCAAGTCAGCAGGACAGCCGCGCGTGCTCAGTTTGCGTTTTGATATTAAATCGGAGTCGGTTAATGACTTTGAGTCCCCGTTTTCATTTCTTCTACATATTTTTCTATCCTTTTTTAATTAATTATTTTTAGTTAATTTTTATTTTCTCTTGGATTTTATAAAATCAAGCCTTTCTCTCCGTCTTATTTTTCCTTTTTATTTTTCTTTTCGGGGGAGAGAGTCGGATAATACCCTCCATCAATAATAAAAATGACGAAATTTTTGCGCAAAATTGTTATCACATCTGCACACACTAACATACACTAACATAATAATAGATAATACAGAACAAAGTGTCTAAATAACAAGTCAAAGGCAAAGTTCTATAAAAAGTCAAAATAAAATACATATACAGAAGTAAACTACGGCGCCGGAGGACGTAGGCCCATCATGCCATAAAACTGCGCCGTCCGAGGGGTCACCTCTCCACCAGCTCCGGCCTCAGCACCAACTCCAGTCTCCGTAGGAGGAGGGAAACTCAAAACAGGACCGCTCCAGCCAAGGTCAACCTGAGGCTGAGACCGCGGAGGCTGCTGCGATGACGAGCCAACCTCGTACATCCCACCACCTCTGAAAGCCGAGGTAGCCTCTCCCACCGGTGCAGTAGGAGCACCCTCAGAAGAAGACCCTGAGCCCTCAGCAACGTCGGCTCGAGCAGCCTCGGAACGCCCACCTCTACCTCCTGACGAAGTGCGACGACGTCTCGAGCTAGACCTCGCCAGATCTCTCCGCCCCTCAGGCCTCGTACGGGTGTGAGAAGCAATCGGCTGACCCTGCAAAAAGAATTAAATCAGAAACAAGGTGAAAACTGAAGAATAGTGCAGAAACAATAAGTAACGAAAAGTTACCTCTCGGACAGCGTCGTCTCGACGACAAGTAGCCGCGTTCCTCATCCGGACGAGTTGGCTCCGGAAGGCATCTATACATCGTGCCATAGCCGAAACCACCTCGCGTGAGGACTGTCAAGAAAAGTTAAGTCAGTAAAAATGCATGATAACTGAATACAAGATTCTGAATTAGAGCTAGACTTACCCTGGTGTGGTGACGAGGAATCGACCGCTCCACGAAGCGCTCGCCCTCAGGAGCCGGAGAAATCATCTCCTCAATCGGCCCGTACATCCCCTAGTAGTGGATGGACATACGGGGTGGCACAAACTCAGTGGGACCATCCTGATAAAACAGAAAAGAAATCAGCAAGGTATTACTTGGGGGCTACTTAGTGAAAAACAAAAAGTTAAGAATCTTACCCTCACATCCTCGGCCGGCACGGGGGCTGGAGCTAACAAAGGAAGTAGCTCCTCAGCATAACTCCGCCCAAGGATCACATGGGACCGCCAAAGAGAACCAGGCTCCTCAGCCATGCTCGACAACTCTCTCTCGTCGAACATGTGGCGTGGTGGAGGAGCAGGAACGACAAAGGCATCGGAGGAGTGATGTCTAGCAACTCTCTCTCCTAAGTACGCAACTACTCCGTAGGTCCCCAGAAAGTAACGACGCTCAGCAGAGTATTGTACCGCTAGTCCAGGGACTGTCCAACCGCCCCATGGCCGGTATACTACCTCAGGTCCCTATAAAAATACCAAACGGGTAAGAACATGTCTAAAACACGCAAAAGAGCAAGATAAACACCAAAAATCGTACCGAGATGATCCGACTCAGGACACGTGCAGTAGACAGGTCCACATGGTGGCCGCCCCAAGAGGCGCTCACCGGATACCCTCTCAGCGATGGTCTCGCCGGCGCAATGGAAGGAAAGTATTCATAAAACCAGATCTACAAAAAAGCTAAAGTATGAGTGAATGCTAACTAAACATATAGGGCTAAACTTTATAGGGAATAACGTTTACCTCTACGACTTTCCAGAAAGCAGACAAAGCAACATTCGTCCTAAAAGACCGGTGGCGACACGAGTCCCTCAGGGCGCGAACGAAGTCAGTATAGGCCAAGCTGGCCCAGTCATAAGTCCCGATCCGCCGGAGATCGCGAACAGCAGGGAGGTAGTAAAGCAACGCCCTACTACCCCTATCAGGGGAGAATTTCCCTGACAACAACATCAGCACAAAGATGCGCACCCGCTGCTCTCGGGTGGTCGCATCGTCATCAAGAGCCGCTGCCAACGTCGAGCGGCGAATCCCTCTAGCACTAAACTGAGTCGTCTCGACCTCAGCTCGGGCCCGAACAGCAATCGGCCCCAACAGTTCCTCGACCTCTGGAGAAAACACGTCGATACCGCCGTCAAATGGCAGCGGCACAGAAGAGAACTCCAATCCTGTGAAGAGACTGAAGTCTGTAGGAGTGACCATCATCTCACCCCCATGGAAAATGAAAGGTGTTGGTGGTGTCCCAAAAGAACTCCACCAGAGCGCGTACTACGTGGTGACCCCCGCTGGAGGCAACCATAGCCTCGGAGGTCTCAAACAGGGCAACCAATCCGCAAGACTCCCATAGGAGTCTCGTCTCTCGATCTCTGGCGATATGCATCCTATACAAATCGCCTAGGCCATCGCAGCCAGAGCCGTGATGTCGTGTCCTCCCAAGCTCGGTTCCCCGTCTCACCCTCTCAGAAATGTGGTGGACAGGGGCAAAGAACAAGGTCTGCTCATCCCACTCTGGGAACTGACCAAGCGAAGTGGACGGTGTGGTGTCGTCCTCCACGGGCTCATGCTCCCGTCTAGTGTTTCGGGACCGTGAACCTGAGCCTCGTTGTCTAGCCATGGTACATTGTGCAGAATCATCATAAATTAAGTTCTATAGTATCTAAAGGTTTGCCTAGCCACATGATACTATGTTCGCAAAAACAAAGTACGTAGTACTAAAACAGAGCACAAATTCGAATTGAGCAAGATAGCATTTTTTTTCAAGCAATCAAACAATTTCTTGCAACACTATAGTGATTATTGTGACAAATTGAACAAGAATTGCTAGCAAAAACAACAAGAACGGGTCACATTGTTTTTCACGACCTTAGGAGGTCCAACAATGGCGGATTGCTCATTTCTTCACCAAATTGAGTCAAACAAGTCTCAAATTACTCCCAAGGCAATATACAAACATAAACAAGCAATTTCATGGCATAAAACTTGATAAGCAAAGCAAATTGAGCATCATAAGTTTCGAATTTTCATGAAATTCGTGAATGAACATGCCAAAAATTCATAAAAACCGACGTGAGTTGGAGGAAAACTTACATAGATCGGGAATATGGATGAAAAGAGCTTTGATTTGCAACAAATTTGAGCGAATTCGGTTGAGAAACGAATGAGCAACGATCAATTGAAGTTTCGACTTCTTTCGAGCAGCGTTCGCAGCAAACCAGAGCACGAAATGAACTGAAAACAGGAATTTAAAGTGATTCCCGTGCTGGCGCCAGTCCCTAGGCATTGGCGTCACATTCTGTGCTTGGCGCCAGACGCCAATTTCAGCGCATGGCGCTAATGCCATAAGTCTGGCGCTGATTGATTTTCAGCGACGCCAAAGCAGCCAGCCACCTTTTGGGGTTTTGCTAGTCTTCTGCAATATATTTTGGGTTCCTTGGTATGCCAGTTAGCCCCTCTAAGCAATTTGACATGATTAGGTAATCGGCTTGATTACATGAAGTGATCGACCTGATGAAAAGATCGTCTCACTAAGCTTAAAGCGCCTAAGCATTGGCTCATTAGCAAAAAGCACCGACATACAGGTTCATTAGCAAAAGGCACCGACATACAGGTTCGTTAGCAAAAGGCACCGACATATAGGTTCAAGAGCAAAGAGCGCCGACATACAGGCATAGCAAAAGGCAAGTTCAGGCGAACTTTTAGAGATCGACGGGCGTGGATCTTCGGTATTTTCCTTTGGGAGATTATCGCATCAAATGAGGATAACTTCAAGAGAAGATGTCTTCGACATCATTCCCTAGCTTGCGGAAAGTTGTCATAAACAACTGAAGGTAATTTCGGGCGAAATTGTCTTCGATCATAGTTCCTGAGGCATGGAAGATGATCATAATGCGGATGAGAATTATTTCAAGAGAAATAATTTTCGATGATATTCCCTTGGACGTGGAATATTATCACAGCGGAGAAGGTAGTTTCAGGCGAAGCAATCTTCTATTTTGGAAGCAGTTACAAGGCGTAGCGGTTTTCAAGCGGGATGGCATTCTCTAGCTTGCAGGAGGTCATCAAAACAACAACAGCAGCAACAATTGGTTACTTTTAGAGACGTGTGCTCGACGGTGCAAGATACGTGTTTCTTAACTCTTTTATCTGTTTAACTAATGCTAGTTTGCAGGTATCGGCGTTATAAGATTGATTTAGGATCGCAGAACGTTCTGAATCATTCTCCGTCCCTATCGATACTTTGACTTTCGTTTTCGAAACTTGCGTTTCTCCAAACTCAGTCAAAGTGGGGGCTTCTGTAGACACCCATTTGTGTCTCCCCAAAACCAAACCCAGTGATGAGTGCCTTTCACGTCGAATCATAATCGAATGAAAAGAAAGTGTGGAAAGATCTAGTGTTGCGGAAAGTTTTATTTCTTTTCTTTTCTTTTCTCTTCTCTCTGTTTTTGAAAACTTTATTTTAAGAAAAAAGTCAATCCAGTTTGGTTGGTCCATGATATGGGTCCAATAGTGGTGTAGTTGTATGGGGCTTGCAAAGACCTTTCCAACGATATATTATAAGCCCAATTCCGATGAATATTGAGGAATTTATGGCCAATTTACTAGACTGGGCCCGGTTTGAGCTTTAAGTACGGCCCAATGATCTAGGGGAGGGCCTAATATGATTTATCATTCCTAATGTAATTAGGAATGTTTTTGGTCTTCTAGAACATTCTAGAAGGTCTCATCATTCCTAATTAAATTAGGATTCTTCAGAGTTTTTAATCAGATCAAATAGCATTTTCGACTGAAATTATATTATTTTATCTTCCAGTACAATAAAATTATCAGATTTTCGAAAACGCGTTAAAATCCGGTTTGGCGTCCAACCCCAGGCCTTACCCTGGAATCAGGATTGGCGCCAGACGCCAACCATTGGCGCCTGGCGCTAGCCACTGGTCCTGGCGCCAATGAGCCAGGGCTGGCGCCAAGTTGGTTTTTCGTTCTTCAGACTCTGTTTTGATAAATTATCTTTTTTGGATGTTTTTCTCTATAAATGTCGTATCAAAAACTTCGTTTTCATTCACGGATTATCAATATTCATTCACCAAGAATCTTCAATTCTCTTCTTAAAATCATTCATTCTTTCTTTTTTTAAAACTTTGTTTTCTCGAATACAAAATTCCGCATTCGCAAGATCTTGATACACCTAGCCATATTCGAAGTTGTCTTCGCCCTAGACGTGAAAGGTTTAATTTCTGAGGGTTTGGTCCCAAATATCTCTTTCAATTATTTAATTTAATTGTTTGTTTATTATTTTCCTTGAAGTTACTAACGTGTGTATTTTGTTATTAGAAAGAGGTACGAGGCATCCAAGTAAGTGCTTTAATGGTTTAATTGATTTTATGATGTAGATATCATGCTTAGATTGTTATTTATGATTCCTAGTATCATGTCTAGAGTGTTTTTAATATTAAATATGATTGTTATGATGCTTCCTACGTTCTTTCTAATATTAATTCATGTTAGTATCATGTTAGGGCTAAAGCTTTGATTTTTATTGCTTAGTGACATACTAGGGTTTGTTATTAATCTTGTTAGTATCATGCCTAGGATCTTGCTATGTTTATTAAGCAACATAATAAATAATCATAACAATAACAATAACAATAACAATAACAATAACAATAACAATAACAATAACAATAACAATAACAATAACAATAACAATAATAATAACAATAATAATAACAATAATAATAATAATAATAATAATAATAATAATAATAATAATAATAAAAATAATAATAATAATAATAATAAATTATAACAATAATAATCATAATCATGTTCATGTTAATAATAAAGCATAATAAAAATAGCAAGATCCTAGGCATGATACTAACAAGATTAATAACAAACCCTACCATTTCACTAAGCAATAAAAATCATATCTTTAACCCTAACATGATACTAACAATAATAAATATTAGGAAAACAATAAAAGGCATCGCAACAATCATATTTAATATTAAAAATACCCTAGACATGATACTAGAAATATCATAATAACAATATAAACATGATTTCTACATCATAAAATCAATAGATCAATTAAAACACTTACTTTGATGCCTCGTACCTCTTTCTAATAACAAAATACACATGTTAGTAACTTCAAGGAAAAATAATAATCAAAGCAATTAAATTAAATAATTGAAAGAGAGATTTGGGACCAAACCCTCAGAAATTAAAACCTTTCACGTCTAGGGCGAAGGCGACTTCGAATATGGCTAGGTGTTTCTAAGTCTTGTGAATGCGGAATTTTGTATGAAAAAAAAGCAAAGCTTAGAGGAAAGATGAAATAGATGAACGATCAAGAGATTTAAAGAATGTTAATGCATGAATGATTTAACTTGCGAATGAAAACTGATTGTTGATGAATGTAGATGATCGAAAACGGAGTTTTTAATACCATATTTATAGAGAAAATCAGCCAAAAAAGATAATTTAACAAAACAGAGTCTGACGCTCAGGAAACAGAGCTGGCGCCAACCCTTGCTAGCTGGCGCCAGGCACCAATGGCTAGTGCCTGGCGCCAAGCCTGGTTCCTGGCGCCAAAGCCTGGGGTTGGACGCCAAGCTTGATTTCAACGCGTTTTCAAAAATCTGATAAATTTACCGTACTGGAGGATAAAATAATATAATTTCTTCGAAAATGCTATTTGGTTTTGATTAAAACTCTGAAAAGTCAACAAAGTCAACTTATCAATGCTAATTAAATTAGGAATGAAAAGAACCTTCTAGAAGAATCTAGAAGACTAAAACCATTCCTAATTGCATTAGGAATGATAAATCATATTAGGCCCTCCCCTAGATCATTGGGCCGCACATAAAGCTCAAACCGGGCCCAGTTTAGTAAATTGGCCATAACTTCCTCAATATTCATCGGAATTGGGCTTATAATATATCGTTGGAAAGGTCTTTGCAAGCCCTATCCAACTACACCACTATTGGACCCATATCATGGACCAACCAAAATGGATTGGCTGTTTTCTTAAGATAAAGTTTTCAAAAACAGAGAGAAGAGAAAAGAAAAAAAAAATTTCCGCAACACTAGACCTTTCCACACTTTCGTTTCATTCGATTATGATTCGACGTGAAAAGTACTCATCACTGGGTTTGGTTTTGGGGAGACACAAATGGGTGTCTACACCCTCCCCATGCTGACAAAAGAGCAAAACGAGCATTAAGGCTTTTGGCTTCCCAATATGTATTCATAGACAACGAGCTACATAAAAGGGTACCTAAGGGTCGAGCTCTCTTATGTGTAGGAAAGAAGGATGCACAAAGAGCAATGAGGATAGTTCACGAAGGAATCTGTGGCACTCATGTAAACGGCAAAATGTTAGTCCAAAAAATAATGCGAGAAGGATATTATTGGACTACAATGAATAGGGATTGCCATCAATATGTAAAAAGATGCCCTAAGTGCCAAATCTATGCCAATTTACAACATTATCCTCCATCTTTGCTCTACACCTACACATCGCCATGGCCATTCTCTACATGGGGAATTGACATCATCGGCAAAATCACTCCCCCAGGTACAGGAGGCCACGAATATATCTTAGTAGCGATTGATTACTTCACAAAGTGGGTCGAAGCACAATCATACGCTAAACTCACTGCAAAACATGTAGCACTCTTTATCGAGAGAAATATTATTTGTCGATACGGAGTCCCACATGAAATGATAAGTGACAATGGAACTCACTTTCAAGCCGAATGTGAAGAATTGTTACATAAATATGGTATCCAACATCATCATTCGTCCCCTTATAGACCTCAAGCAAACGGAGCAGTTGAGGCAGCTAATAAGAATTTAAAGACTATCATCGAGAAAATGACGGAAAATTATAAGGATTGACCTGACAAACTTCACTTCGCATTGTGGGGTTACCGCACGTCAATTCGCACATCAACAGGAAATACGCCATTTTCCTTGGTATATGGAATGGATGTCGTACAACCTGTCGAACTAGAAATTCCATCTCTACGCATTGCGTTAGAGAGTAAACTCGATGAAGTTGAATGGACTAGGGCAAGATATGAAGAATTAATTCTACTCGATGAGAAACGACTAGAAGCTTTACATCACACTCAGTGTTATCAAACTCGTAGGGCTAGGCATTTTAATAAGAAGGTCAAGACAAGAAATATCAAAGTAGGAGACTAGGTGTTAAAAGCACTAAGGAAAAATGTTTTAGATCTAAGGGGAAAATTTAGACCTAATTGGTCTGGACCCTACATTGTCAAAACAATCCTGTCAGGGGGTGCAGCAAAACTAATTGATATGGATGGCAATGAGTTCTCGAACATGACAAATCTTGACCAACTTAAGAAATACTACCCATAATTACTTGAGTAGGATACTCAAGAGAGCTACGTTTGGCCTGATTCCTTAAGAAAGGATACGTAGGCAACCCTTTACGGGTGCGACCACTTTATTTTCCGACGTCCCAGGATTAATTAAAAATTCGACAACAGATCGGCGAAATATCGACGTCACAGAGATAAATCCGGCGCCAGCCAACGACCATCAGCGCCAGCCGACGGCACTGGCACCTGGCGCCAGACTGCTGTGGCAGGCGCCAGTCATAAATAAACGGCGCCAACTCACAGACAAATTCTGGGCAAATTTCGGTGTTTTTCGGAAAATTTTCGACTTCTGTACTCGAAGAATTTCTGGAAAATTAATTTTTTCAGTTTTCATTGCTTTAATAAAAAAATTTAAAGTACATAATTTAATTAAAAGCTGAAATTTCATTGATAAAATAAAATTACATTATTGATGGAATTTTAATAAAGCTGAAATAAATTAACTTTAAATAAAAAATATAAACTAAGTCTAATAATTTGAAATTAAGCAATACTCCTAATCTTTCTTCTCTTTCCTAGCCCTTTTCCAATTTTTGTCTGCTTCCTCCTCCTCATCCATAACCTTAGCTAGTAAGCATCCTTTAGAGGACCTACATTCAATCTTAGAGTAGATGGTCTCCCCTTCATCTAGGACTTCATGCTTTTTTTCTACCCAAGCTTTTTTCTCTGTGGTGTCGGCTTTCCTTTTTCCCTTATCTTTGGTAGTACTTTTCTTCCTAGGCATAGCAGGTGTTTTGAATTCAACTCTTTAACCTAAGCGTTCCTTAGCAGGAATCACCTTGTCACCTAGACGACTCTTCACATCAGTTTTACCCTGATCTTTCTTCGAATCCTTCGAAGGTTTCTTCAGCAACCACTTCTTCACATCATTGGGCAAGGAAGGAGGAACCTTTTGGGTAATTACTTCCCATAAAGGTCTAGCACTCCAATAAGCATCAAATCTGTCTACTTCCTGGGAAATAGGATACTCATAGGGAGGACGAAGATCCCCAGAAGGAATAATCCGAAGCAAGTCGTATTGTCTTTTTACCCTGCAGGGATAATAATAAGTCATACGAGACAAACTTGGAAGACAGCAGAAAGGTTGCTTGTTGACACCAACCATCCTTTCAATTTTCCACCATGGGACGACCCACTTGATAGCAAAATTGCGAGATTCGAAGACCCTTCTCCACTCGTGGCGCCCAATTTTTGAGAAGCACTTCTGCCTCCTCACGAAGCAATTTGGAGTGTACTTCTCGATGTTGTGCGGAGGGCTAATTAATCCTAGCCTTTCCATTAGCCACATCTGTAAAAAAAATTGCAATGCAAATAAATTATTATTACAATACAAAAATATATTTTTTTTATTTCTGTAATTAAAAATATTATTTTTCTACCTGTAATAAAATTGGAAAACCGCGAAAAGGTGCTTTTGGGTTCCTTTTCAATTCATCAAGACTAATCATAGTCTCTCCAACTATCAATGGCATTGGATTTCTCTCTGATTCAATTTGTTCTAGTACGGTGGTTATAATTGATTGGCCTTCATTATTTTTACCACTACTAAGAAAAAATTGATTAAGCATGCAAAATAAGAAAGCCCTTCTTCTATAAATATGAAATGATTCCGAAAGAGGTTTATCAAAATAATGGCGTGCAAATTCTTTCAAATTAACTATGTTGTCATCTACTATTTTTGATAAATCCCTTTCTTTTAAATTGCAGAAGCGCTCAAAATCCTTGTAATAATATGCATCTATCTACTCTAGGGATTACTATGAGGTCTATTGCAGAGAAACCTAAAATAACACCAAATTCTTCTGGCAAAGGGCTAATCTCATCATACCCTATTCTAAAGCAATGAGTATCAACATTCCAATATTCTAGAGCGCTATGAATGAAATCTAAGTCAAGATCTACCCCTTTGATACCATAAATTCCCCCCAAGTGAAACAAATCTAATTCTTTTATGTCTTTAGCATTAAGAGATCGACACCATTCATGGGTGTATTGGGTGAAAGTTTTGGTGACCAGAGACATGATATTATTTTTCTAAGGCCAAGCATTATTTTATTCGCTGAAATTATGAAAAGAATCGGCTGGGCAGGGGGCTATTTATGCACGATTTACGAGCAGTTTTAATCGGGATAAAATACGGAGACAGCGCTAATTGGCGTCACATGCCGCGATTGGCGCCAGACGCCAAGGCTTGGCGCCACACGCCAAGTGTAGCTCCTGGCGCTACACCCAATTGCGTGGCGCCAGCTGGCGCCAATCTGCCACGTCATCCGCGCTTTCTAAAATCGCGTTTTTACCTTAATCCGAGTCTGCTAATGACTTTACGACTTTTTTATCTTTTTTCTAAAACATCTTTTTCTTTTTTTAATTAATATAACTATTATATTAATTATATTATTCCTTTTTTGGATTTTATTTAGGTTAATTTCTAAATTTTTATAAACCCAACATTTTATTTGCCTTTTCCTTTTTTCATTTTTTCTTTTGGGGGAGAGAGTCGGATACCCTCCATCAATAATAAAAATGACATAATTTTTGCGCAAAATTGTTTATCACACTTTTCTTGCACACACAAACACGCACATAAAAATAATAATAGAAAACACAAACATGCACTCATAATGGTATGTATATACAAAATATGTCTAAAAAATGAGTTTAATTAAGAGGCAAAGTTCTATACAAAGTCAAATAAATAAAAAGCACAGGTACAAACCACCTCGCGCGAGAACTGTCAAAGAAATAAGTCAGTAAACATGCATAATATATGTGGGCAAAGTTGTAGATAAATAAGCTTACTCGAGTCTGGTGACGAGGAATCATCTCCTCAGTCGACCCGTATGCACGAACTCAGCAGCATCGTCCTGATAAAGCAAAATCAAGTCTGTGAAGCATTACTTGGGGGCTACTTAACGAGAGATAAGAGCTGAAAAATTGTACCGCCACATCCTCAACCGGTACAGAAACTGGAGCCAACAACGGCAGTGGCTCTTCTGCATAGCATCGGCCAAGGATCATGCAAGATCGCCAAGGGAAACCAGCTCCCTCTGACATGCTCAACAACCTCGCGGCACCAGGACACTCAGCCACTCGGTGAGATTGTTCTACCTTTTGCAATATATTTTGGGTTCCTTGGTACACCAGTTAGCCCCTGTAAGTAATTTGACATGATTTTTAGTAATCGGCTTGATTGCACCAAGTGATCGACATGATGAAAGATCGTCTCACTTAGCTTAAAGCGCCTAAGCATTGGCTCATTGACAACTAAAGGTAATTTCAAGCGAAGTTGTCTTCGACCGTGTTCCCTTAGATGTGGAAGATGGTCATAATGCGGAAGGAGGTTGTTTCAAGAGAGATAATCTTCGATAGTATTCCCTTGGACGTGGAATATTATCAATGCGGATGGGGATTGCTTCAAGAGAAGCAATCTTCGATGGTATTCCCTTGGATGTGGAGTATTATCATAGCGGAAGAGGATTGTTTCAAGAGAAGCAATCTTCGATATTATTCCCTTGGACGTGGAATATTATCATAGCGGAGGAGGATCGTTTCAGGCGAAGCAGTCTTCTAATTCCAATCTTTTTCAAAAATCCGGTGGATTTTCTATTTGAGGGCCCCACTTAACGACTATATTAACCTTTTTGACTGATTTCCCCCCGATTTTTCTATTTAAACCAACTTGCAACTTCAATTCCCATTCCATTTGTTCTTAAATTAGGGTCCTTGCCAACTATAATTGGGGTAAATGGGTAGATTTGAGAATTAGGGTTCTTGGGACAATTCAATTAGGCATTTTCAACAATTAGGGTTCTTATTGCTAATGAATTGAGCTTTTCTATGAAATTCAATCCACTAAAAACTTCCAAATCAAATGCAATCCAAAAAATTACCCGAAAAAACTAATATTTTCTACAAAAATTAAAAATTAGGGCTTAAAGAATACCAAATTAGAAGAAGAAATGGCGGTGGAAGAGAAGAGGCCACGAGAAGGAAGGCCGGAGAAGAATCTGGTAGCGGTAGCGGTGGTGGTCGGAATGGAATCGGTCGGCGGTGGAAAGGCGGGAGAAGAACCCTCCTCCATTGTTGGCGAACCTTCTAAAATCAAAAACTTGGATTTGCAGGAGAAGAACCCTCCTTCATTGTTGGTAGAGTTTAATAATGAAATATTAATAGGGTTAGGTCGACAGAAAAGAAGAAAAAACAAGGATGGAAGGTAGTTTTGTGGGGCCCACAAATGGAAAACCCCCTGTAGACACCCAAATGTGTCTCCCTAAAACCGAACCCAGTGATGAATACCTTTCACGTCATTTAATTATCGAACAAAGTGAAAGTTTGAAAAGTCTAGTGATGTTGTTGTTTTTATTAAAATATCTCTCTTTCTGTTTTTGAAAATATTTATTTCTATACTCTATTTATGAAAATAGCCATTCCAATTCAATTTGCTCCATGATAAAGGTCCAATAATAGTGTAGTTGGATTGGCTCGAAAAGAGATTTCCAACGATATATTATAAGCCCAATTCCGATGAATAATGAGGAAGTTACGGCCTAAACTAAATTTAGCCCGAAATAAATTTTATATGTGGCCCAATGATCTAGAGGATGTCCTATTAATTATTAATCCTAAAGTTATTAGGATTGATTTTAATCTTCTTGAATAATCTAGACGGTTCTTTAAAATTCTAATGAGATTGGGATTGATAATTATATTTTAAAGAGTTTTATTTTGAATAAAATAAGTGTTTTATCACAAACCTGATTTTAATTTGATAAACGCGGAATTAGCTGCTTAATCATATTAAGAAGAGGATTTTGTGTGCAAAGCGCGTTTTATTTCTGACTTAGCGCAAGACGAGAAGTCTATCGCCTGGTACTAACCCCTATCGTTGGCGACTGGAGGTATTTTATTCCGAATGGGACTTGATTCGTTTCTGGACTATTTTTTTCTATAAATAGAAGTCGTATCTCCTCGTTTTTATTCATTCACAACTCTCTCTATTCTTTCTCGCTCTCACTAAAGCTAGAAGCTTACTCTCTCTCTATTCTTTTTCTAAATCTTCTCTTATACAAAATTCCACATACATTCGTTCTAGACACACCTAGCCAAGTTCAAAGTTGCCTTTGTCCGGCCCTAGACGTGAAAGGTTTATAATTTCTGAGGGTTTGGTCCCAAATCCCTATTTCAATTATTTAATTTAATTGTTTATTATTTTCCTTGAAGTTACTAACGTGTGTATTTTGTTATTAGAAAGAGATACAAGGCATCCAAGCAAGTAATTGCTCTGATTATCATTTTGATATAGAGATCATGCTTTAATTATTTTGATTCCTAGTATCATGTTAGGATATCTTTATAATTTCTAGTATCATGTTTAGGGTAATAACTAAAATTTCTAATATCATGTATGGTGATTCTTATTTCTTTCTTATATCACGTTAGGGCTAAATCTTTAATGTTTAGTGACATACTATGATTTGTTATTAATCTTGTTAGTATCATGCCCAAGATCTTGCTATTATTAAGCATTATTGAGATTGAATATTATGATGATTATTATTATTATGTTGCTTGATATATTGTCATTGTTATTGCTTGATCACACCTTTTATACATGTTTAAAGGGAATTTGTACTTGTAATCACGCTTAATAAGATAATTAATAATCTTGTTTAGGCTAATATGATTAAAATTCAAGTGATCGCCAATACTAGATTTGTTTGTGCATTAATATTCAACCAACATAGATTAAATAGGTTTAGGGTTAACCTATTGATTGTATGAATACGAGAAGAATAAAGTAGAGGCCTATTTTTAGGGCAGATTCAATCTCTTTTAGGTTGGATTTTTACCTTCATCCCCGAATATCTAGTCATGGTTCTAGACCTCTTAGCGATCTCATGGATCGTGAAGGGTGTAACCTTCACCCTGTGAACGGTTTACAAGTTCTTAAAACTTGCTGGTGACTCTTTTACTCTAGCTTCCTTCCCTTTGGATACCACCATGCTTAAATGTATGATCACAGTGGGGCTCAAGTGTGGGATGCTTGAAATATTCCCTACACCCCAGCAATTTTGAAAAATGTGGAAAACTGAATGCTTTTTAAATTAAGGGATGGTAAAATAAAATAAAAAAATTAACAGGTGGTAATTTCAAGACAGGTCTACTATTTGGACGGTAATTTACAAATTTTCCTTAATAAAATTATTAAATATACTCATTTTAAAAGCTATTCAAATATATATATATATATATATATATATATATATATATATATATATATATATATATATATTTAAAGAAAAAAAATTATGTGCGGCCCGCTGCCCGGCACGACACGCCAGACACGTGGGCCGTGACGTGGGATGGAATGTGCCAAATGGTGGCCCGGCACGGCACGCCAAGTTATAGGTATGGCACAGCCTGACACGAGCCACCACCAAGCACGGCCTGCGGTGGCCAGGCACGACACGCTGCCCACCTCTAGTATCAAGTATTAATTACAATTGCTTGAGAGTAAAAATTGAGTTTTAAAAAATATAAATCCCTAAAAAAAACTATGGATTTATTTATAACTTTTTTTAACATGGTGAAAAAAGTAAAGAAAATCTATATGCAATTTTTTTTTGGGGGAACTACCTTGCAGCCAAAAATAGGTTAAATTAGATGTTAGCCTGTGTGATGCACATTTCTAGTCAATCATTTTATTTAATGTTAAATTTTGTATAATTATGATGATCATTCATTAGATATATGGATAAGATTTCTTATATCATAAGATAATTTTTTAATTTTAACACTAAAGTTATCTTTAGTTGTTTTATTTATTGGGAAATTCCCATTGATACACCCGTGGTTTTGACTTTTCCCATTGATGCACTACAAAATTTTTGCCTTTCCATCGGTACACCCATGATTTAGATTTTTCCCAACCGTGACTAACACCGTTAAAAAGTATTTCATTAAGTTAAAATAATTAAGGAAAATACTATAATACCCCTTTGAAATATCTCATGTCTCGATTTGCGTGTCGAAAATTGTTAGGTTAAATTTTTGGGAGTCCTAGTCGTTAAGGATCCAAATTAACCTCGAAATTAGCAAAAAAAATAACCACAAATGTCTCATATGCGTGTAAAAAAAGTCTCGATTTGAGTGTCATTACTTTTTTGTGATAATAATTGTTCGATTAAAGTTTTAGGAGTCATTTTGACCCTTTATGGATCTAAATCGAACTCGAAATTGTCAAAAAATCAACAAAAATATCTCATTTTGCACGTCATGATATTTCTTTTTTGTTTTGTCATGACACACAAAACGAGACATTTTCGTTAATTTTTTTTACAATTTCGAGTTCGATTTAGATCCTTAAGGGATCAAAATGATCCCTAAAACATTAACCGAACAATTACTATCACAAAAAAGTAATGGCACTCAAACCGAGACATTTTTGACACGCACATGAGACATTTGCGCTATTTATTTTGCTAATTTCGAGGTTTAGATCTTTAAAGACTAACATAACTTCCAAAACTTTAATCGAACAATTTTCGGCACGCAAATCGAGACATTAGATATTTAAAAGGGGTATTATAGTTTTTTCCTTAATTATTTTAACTTAATGAAATACTTTTTAACGGTGTTAGTCACGGTTGGGAAAAAGACTAAACCTTAGGTGTACCGATGGGAAGGCAAAATTTTTGGAGTGTATCAAGGGAAAAGTCAAAACCACGGGTGTACCAATAGGAATTTCCCTTATTTATTTATGTGACACTTGAATTTAAAATCTCAAACCTTATTCATTAATTTTGCTTATGTGACAATTTAAATTTTTAATTCAAAAAAATCTCATTTTTTATTGATTAAAATAAGTCTTTTGTCTATGCATTTTTTTTAATATAGTCGTTTTGTCACTAGTACAAAAGTAACCTTAAGTAACACCCAAAAAGTGCTACATAAAGTGGTAAAAGTGTTATTATAGACATTAGGTAACACTTTATTGGGTGATACTTCCGGCCATGTTACCTAATGTCTTATGTAACACTTTTGGTAACGTATGGTAATACTTTCAAAAGTGTTACTATAAACTCTCTTAAGTAACACTTTTTATATTATTAGTATCATCTTTAAATTATTACTTTCTATGTCTTATGTAACACTTACTTATCTTTAGTAACACTTTCCAATCATATAGTATCACTTTATCCAACGTTATGTATCACTTTTTCGATCTAATGTAACACTTTGTTGATTATTAGGTAACATTTTTCAATTATCCCTTGACACATAGTAGCACTTTATTCGATATTATGTATCACTTTTGCAAACTAATGTAACACCTTGTTAATTAGTAGGTAACATTTTATTATTATTATTTTTTTGACAAGAATTATTTTTATTTTTATTATTTTAATTTTTTTTGAAACAATTTATTATTATTATTATTATTATTATTATTATTATTATTATTATTATTATTATTATTATTATTATTATTATTCTGAATAATAATTAATTTTTTTTCAATTATTATTATTATTATTATTTGAAATTTGCAACTTTTTAATATTTTTAATAAATAATAATAATAACAATAATAATAATAATAATAATAATAATTAATAGCATATGTCAGAAAAAAAAAATTTAAAATAATCAACATGTACAACAAACACGAATGTGAAATTAATTAACATATACGATAAACAATAATTTGAATTGATATACTTTCATATTTTTTTCAATAAAAATCCATAAACAATCTAATAATCCAAAAAAAATAAACATCAACTTCAGACACTAGACCACTAAAATCCAAAACAGAAAAAAGAATTATAACAAGCTGCCGCAGTTGACAACATACAACAGCTACGAGCCTATCAGTAACAATAGATAGTCGCAACAGCAGACAACAGTAGCAACAGTTACAACAGCATATAGAAACAACAGTTAGGGGTAACAGCACCACCAGTCAGCGATAATAATAATAGTAGGTAGCATGTTACCTCCTTGCTGAGGAGTTCATCATGTTGTAGGATTTATCAACTTGATACCAATCATACTAATCAATTGATTCAAAATTTCTTAATAAAATGAAAAGAAGAGAAGATTTCATCCACCAATGCACACATAACCAAAAGAAAATCAACACTCCACTAAGCTGAAAACCAACTTAACAACCAATTTCAACAAGAAAATGATGCACCAACTACTAACATTCTTACCTGCTCTAGTGGCGACACTAAAGCCCTAATAACACCACGTTATCCATCTAGAGGGTAATGAGTAGCAGCAACTCAGCAAGAATCATTATCAAACAACACCACGTTGTTCATTTCATCCTCCCACTTTCCCTTACTTCACTTCTGCAATGCCCACAAATAAATAAATAAATAATTATTCTATTTATCTCACATTAAACAAATTAAACAAGGAAACCCATTGTTGTTTTACTGCCAATAGTCCCTTCCCTCTTACTTGCCATAGAGTCCTTACTGAAATCCCTCTCCTTTTCACACTTATGTTCTTATAGCATTCAATCTCCCTAAAACAAGAATCAAATTTTTTTTTTTAATAGTATAAAAAAATAAATGTTACTATACTAAATGACTAAATGGCAAGCAATAGAGAACTAAAAAATTTATTAGTTGACAACTCGATATATGCCCAAATGTTAAAGGAGATCATAACCTATATCTCAAACATTAAAACTCATGAATATAATGCAAATGAGAACTAAGAGTAGACTTTTAATATACTTTCAACAAGTCACACTGTCACATGCATTTAGGAAGGTCTCATGGCATCATAAGAGCCATGACTAATGTCGAAAATAGCCATGGCATCCGGCCCGTACGTAATATCAAGTTGTCAGCCTACAAATAACAAAATATGTGATCCTTATTATCTGTTGTAATAATAGGACGATATCCACATCCAATCCTAACTAAAGACATAGATCTACTAAACTGTACATACCCACATCAGATCACACAACCAATTTTACTTCCAATTATGTTTTCCAACAAGGACACATTCAATAGATAATATAATTAACAACTTAATCCAAAAGACGAAGTCAATAGATTCTTAAAATGATTATCAGGCATACATGTAGCATGAGTAGGTATAGCAATTTATCATAAAAACATGTTGCCTATGAAGTGTCTACAGATACCAGTCATAGGACTGGGCATCATCAGCTCAAGAACACATGTATACATCTCCAATTAATATGTATATATGAAGTAACTAAGTTTTGGCTAATGCAAAGATCTCCTGTGATGCAATGACTAAGGATAAGACTTAAAGTAGTCAACTTTATCCATGTATCTTGCTCATATTTAATTTTACACATCTTTCATTTAAACAATGGAATTTCCTAAAACAAACAAATCTCTAATTAGGGTCTGCTTTGCATGGGTGCCGCACCAATTATTGGGCACTCAGCACTTATCAATGTCAACTTACAACAATCCCAAAAGAGTAACAAAACGAAGTCAGAATGATTGATTAGGAAAAGTGGAAATGTGATTTTCTTTTCTACATCCTCTTATTTGATTCGAAACAATGATAAATAAAAGTGCTAGACATATGAAAATGAAAGATACCTTATAGTATATCAAAGGGGCATACTTGTAAAATTAAGTGCTACAAAATGAAGTAGAAATTCCAAATAATTATAAGATTTGTAACTAAAGATGAAAGAATAGAAACTAAATTGACGCAAGAATTTAACGGAGTAGAATGACGAAATCGAAATTGACGAAATAAATTTATAATAATGAGAAATAAACAAAACCCAAAACATTTAGCAAACCGTATTGGTTATAGAAAAATAGAGAAAATTAGGCAAATTCAAAAGGGGATATTCCGCTTACTAAATTAATAATGAGAAAACTCATACCTGGGTATGAGAAATTCAGCAAATTGTATGGATTGACAAGATCGTAAAATTTACAAATACAATTGAAGAATGAAACAAATTAAAGGGCAAATTCAGCAAAAGGGCAATAGATCCAATATTTAGGGTTCTTCAAGCAAAAAATCGAGATTAATATATAACAGATCACAAATGGAAGTTGAAAAGAATTAACACTAGATTATGAAAAATTGACAATAATGTCTTACCTATGCTTCAATGGAGGAGAGAAAGCCCATGTTGCGAGAAGAGCAATGGCGCCAGACCCTAGACTGGCGGCTGGAAGATGATGAGGGAGGAAGATGAAGGGGCAGTGGTATGGCGGCCGAAACAACAATAGCGGAAAAGGGTGTTTTATTCCTATTGCGGTTAATCGTGATTTGTGAAGATCAAAGTTGAGTGCTATAAATGGTTTTTTTAATTGATTATATATTTTCAATTGATTATATATATGTACTTTTTGTTTGAAAAAAAAATTAATATAGGAATTTTTTTTTTTGAACGAATTTAATAAATGTTCTTAGCAACTAGCCCTATTACTATAAAAAAAATTATTAATAAAATATACGAAGGGTTACTATAGGCCTGTTCACATTTACTTAATTTTATTTCAGTTTAGTTAAGCTCTAATCAGTTCAGTTCACTTCAGTTCACATCCAATCAGTTTAGTTCAGCTCCTAATTTCCTTCTGTCATAAAATATTCATTTAAGTTAAGTTAAGTTCAGTTAAGTTTAGCTCCAATCAGTTCAGTTCAGTTTAGCTCCAATCAGTTCAGTTCAATTCAGCTCAGTTCAGTAAATATGAACAGGCCCTAAGTACTCGTAAATTTTATAGGTTATAGATATAATATTATAATAAGACATTTTTAGGGTCCAGTAAGGGTTCAAAAAGCTCTATGAGATCCGCCAATGGTATAAATTTTCATAAACAATCTTACGGTAAAATTAACTTTAAAAGTATCGCTTTAATATTATAATAGTGTTACGATCAATTATTTTCAAAAATTAGTGTATAGGCAAGTGTTACCTAAAAAAAAAGTGTTACACTAAAATGCTACACAATACAATAAAGTGCTACTCAATATTAAAGTGTTACAATAAAGTGATACTTAATATCAAAGTGTTACAAACAAATGTTACAAAATGTCAAAGTGTTACAAACAAATGTTACAAAATGTCAAAGTGTTACAATAGTGTTACTTATAGATTAGTTAAGTTTCTAACCTTCAAAGTGATACCATATGATGTTACTTTAGGTCATTTTTGTACAAGGGTGTTTTAAAAGTTAGTCTCATTTATAATCTTTTTAACTATTAAAAATTATGGGAATTAGTCATATGAGATTTAGTTTTATTCGTCTCAATAAGTGCATTATTAAAATCAATCTTTTATAATATTTGCTAAGGAGAGATTAAAGATATTTACTATAAAAAATTATTAGTACTTAGTTTTTTTTTTAAGAGAGAAGATAATTATTAGTTTATTAAAATAAATTAAATTTAATTTAATTTATTCACTATTCACTATTTTTACCTATATGTCGAAATTCTTATATCTTATTCCTCACTTTTGCCACTACGTGAAAAAATGAAATTGGCACCGGTTCAAACCCGGCTTAAGGCACCGGTTTGAACCAGTGCCAATGTGGGGGGTGCCAATAAGAGGTTTAAAAAGGCACCGGTTCAAACCGGTGGCAAACGTTGGAATTGGCACCGGTTAACCGGTGCCAAAAAATCTCAAAAAAAATTAATTCAATGACTTTGGCACCGGTTAACCGGTGCCAAAAGTGCCAACAAAATTAAATTTTTTTTTTGTCTTTTTTGCTTAAAAGTTAAATAAACTAAATTAAATAAGAACAGAAAATATAAATCAAACATCACAATCAATATAAACGATTCTGTTTAATATATATATATAATCAATAAAATTTTACAGCATAGATCAATAAAAAAAATTACAACATATAAATAAAAAAATTACAACATATAAATAAAAAAAACTACAATATAAATCAAAAAAAAAATTACAACATCACAATCTAAAAATCCCCATATTCTTGATTCTTAGATTATGTATACCTGCGCCAATTAAAACATCAAAAATAAATTGATTAAAATGAATAAGCTGCGAAAAAAATTAAAAAAAACCCCAGAAAATAAAAAAAAAACGAATTAAAATTGATTAAAAGGAAAAAAATCCATTAAAATAAAAACAAAATCGAAAAAACCCAGAAATAAAAAAAAAAATCAAAACAAAATCGAAAAAATTGAAAACCAAGAAATCGAAAAAATAAAAACAAAATCCCAGAAAAAAAATGAAAAAAACCCAGAAATCATAAAAATAAAAACAAAATCGAACAATTAAAAAACCCAGAAATCAATTAAAATAAAAACAAAAACAAAAAAAATTGAAATCGAAAAAACCCAGAAAAAATCGAAAATCAAAATCGAAAAACAAAAATCAAAAATCAAAATAAGACAACAAAAGTAAAAATCGAAACACAAAAATCAAAATCGAAAAAAAAAACAAAAATCAAAATAAGACAACAAAAGTAAAAATCGAAACACAAAAATCAAAATCGAAAAAAAAAAACAAAAATCAAAATCGAAAAACAAAAATCAAAAATCAAAATCAGACAACAAAAGTAAAAATCGAAACACAAAAATCAAAATCGAAAAAAAGAAAAACAAAAATCAAAATCGAAAAACAAAAATAAAAAATTGAAAAACCCAGAAATTGAAAAAATAAAAACAAAAACGAACAAATAAAAAACCCATAAATCAATTAAAATAAAACAAAAACGAAAAAAAATTGAAATCGAAAAAACCCAGAAAAAATCGAAAATCAAAATCGAAAAACAAAATTTAAAAATCAAAATCAGAAAATAAAAACCCAGAAAAAATCGAAAATCAAAATCGAAAAACAAAAATCAAAATCAGACAACAAAAATCAAAATCAAAAGTCAAAAATCAAAATCAGAAAAACAAAAATAAAAACTAAAAAAAAAATCTAAATCGAAAAACACAAACCCAGAAATTGAAATCAAACTCGAAAAAAAAACCCATATGTTGCATGTTGGTGGTCTTCAAATGAAAGAAAGAAAGGGGAAGGAGATAGAAAGAGAAATAGTAGGGAGAAGGAGATCGTGAAAGAGGAGGAGAGGAGAGAGAAAGAGGAGAAGAGGAGAGAGAGCGGTTGGTATGTAAAATTAGGGTTGGGGGTGATTATAAAGGGGCGGTTTTTTTTATTAAATAAAGGCACCGGTTCAAACCGGTGGGCTTTAATTTTTGCCACCGGTTTGAAATGAACCGGTGCCATATGTCTTGGTTCATTAGACCGGCATGTTTTAAGGCTATCTTTGGCACCGGTTTGGACTGAACCGGTGCCAATTAGGGGGTGCCTTTTTGTATTTTTCTACTAGTGTGCTTAGGTGTGCGAGTAAATTTTTTAATTCTAAAATAAAATTTTTAATTCTCTTCTTGTGCGTTGTTTTCTGTTCTCCAATAGTTGTGTTGTTGTTGCTAATTTTTCAGGTACAATGGTGAAGAATTATTGCGGTTGTGACTTTACATAGTGAAAGATTAAGTGAGTTCAAAGCCCTAATAGTTACACTTCTTGCAGTAACAATTTGATAAATTATTAACACTTACCTTATTTTACTGTAGCAACATTAATGGCTTGCACCAAAGGACTAAGAGAGAGAAACCCAAATGGATGTGATTACAGAGCAAAGTAATCATGGAGAAATGAGAGAGCAGAGCATTCATGGAGGAAGGAGAGAGGGGGCATTCACTTTTGAGGGGAAATAAGAGGCAAAAAAAACTAGGGAGTGCAAATATAAAAAGATTTGGGTGTAAGTAGGGAAAATGAGGGGTCAACACCTGAAGATTCAAGTCACTGCCGGAAAAGAGGGGAGAGGTTTCATTTAAAAAAAAAGTGATCGTGGTGGTTTCTAAACAAAGATCCTTTAAAAAGGTTTTTTCTTGCAAAATGTGGCATTTAAAAGGTTTTTTTTTGACAAATTTTCCAATAAATTATTAATTTAATTTTTCATTGGATAAAAAAAAATACCTTTTCTTATGTGGCGTGCCGAATACTCCCAAAAAATGCCTACTTTTATATATATATATATATATATATATGTATATATATATATATGTATATATATACATATGTATATATACATATGTATATATACATATATATATATATACATATATATATATATGTATATATACATATATATATATACATATATATATATACATATATATATATACATACATATATATACATATATATATATACATACATATATATACATATATATATATACATACATATATATACATATATATATATATATATATATATATATATATATATATATATATATATATATATATATATATATATATATATATATATATATATATATATATATATTAGATTTTACAAAAATTATTTTAGAATACAAGAGATTGGTTTAATTAAATTTACAAAAAAAAAAAAAGTTTTTCTAAGATTATAAAGAAAGCAATAACGTCACACTTGGTTTTTAAGGAGTAATCATGTCATACATCATCACTAATATATAAAGCCGGTCTCGCAGCCATGCCACGAGAAAGCGACACTTGGTATTTCAATTTTTTGCCAAGTGTTGCATCACGCAAGCGACAAATAGGTATTATTGTGACACATGTGATATTAAGTAAGTAATTTTTGGATAGATTTTTTAAGATGAAAATGTTGTATAGAGTTTTATTATGACTACACTTTTAATATTCCACATATATATATATATATATAATTAATCATAAAATTTAATAAATATCTTATAACTCGGGTTTATTTCGATCATAAATTTCATTTTAAAAAGTTCTTTAAAATAAGATCAATTTATAATATATTTAATTTAGTTAACTAAATAATAGAGAATCGTTAAAAACTAGTTTTAATCAGTAAAAATTTTGGTTTGGTAAAAATACTTTCAATGTAGTAAAAATAATTTAAGTTCAATAATATTATATTCAACTCAATAATAATATAGATATCTATTTACAAACAAAACTACAAAAAGTACATTGTTTTATAAACAAGCGATATGATGTCGTATGTTTAAATATCTTGTATTATCTAAAGGGATTACATGACCGTATTAATAGACATTCAAGCCAACAAATTTATCATAATTAAAAAATTTATGAACAATCTGGGCATTGATCGGACACAAAACTAGTACATAATAAAATTAGGGATGAAATCTTTTCACTTGAATTTTTTTTAACTTAACTTATTATATATGTTATAACATTTTTTTTTTTTATTGAGAACTTACATCTGATATAATTTGATTAACCATTGTATTTTTTTTTTATAAAAAAAGCACCCTCAATTTAAAGAAAATTTTTAAATTACCACTGTAGGCGTCGCTCGAAGTGCGTCTACGTTAAAACATGTGTGAATATGCTTGACACTCATAGGAAGTGGGAATTGACATAATATGATTAGGGACAAGGAAAGTAGGGAGCCGCCAACAAGTTTTTAAGGAACTTGTAAACCGTTCACGGATCATAAAAAGGCAACCACAATAAGGGACAACGATATGCAACAACGATTAACCCGTGAAGGTTACACCACATTCATAATTCATGAGATTACTAACTCCATATGGTTCGGAACCACGAAAGGAGGATCGGGGATGATGGTACGAAGTGAGTCATGGAGTCACATTCGCCCGTATTGGCCTCTACTCGATTCTTATAGCGAAAAATGATTCATGCGATCTCAAAGGCATACAAACAGAGATTCAATTTGCTACAAACTATTATTAAGCTAAATTGGTTGAATATTAATGCAACATATAATTCTAAAATATCGTGATCACTTGAATTAATAACAAGATTAAAGGAACCTAAATCGGTTGTCCAAATTATCTTATTAGGCGTTATTTTCAATTACATATTCCCTTTAACATGCAATATGGCGATCAAAAATAAAAATAGAATAAACATTAATATTGGAAGCAATTCAACAATAATTCCAACAATATAAAATCGTTAGAAAAATAATAGAAATAAAAGGAACATAATTCTTACTTTGATTCTGTTTGCTTTCAAATATAAAATAATAAACGAGTTAGTAACTTCAAGGAAATAATAATAAAACAATAATTAAATTAAATAGAGTTGATTTGGGGCCAAACCCTTAAATAGTTCTACCTTTCATGCCTTGGCTTAAGGACAGAACCACGAGTAAAGTATGGACTCCTTGGAGTGCTTGGAGAAGGAATTTTGAAAGAAGAAGGGTAGGCTAGTGTTTAGGCAAATAGAGGAAAGAAAAATAGAGAATTAATTCATGCCCCGTACACTAGAAATGAGGGGGTATTTATAGAAAAAATGTGTTGAGGGAACACACGGAACCCTAAAAAGATAAAAACCCTAAAAAATTACACTGCGACAAGGCAATGTGCACCGTGACACGGGAAATCCCACCGTCAGACGGGGAACATTCCCGTGACACGGTGGACTGCTGTGTGACGGGGGAAATATTTAGTGAACAGAAAACAAAACGCGTTAAGGGTTTACGCGGAAAGGACACGGAAACCCCCGTGTCACAGCAGGTGCCTCGTGTCACGGAGAATCCCACCGTCAGACGGGGTAGTTTCCCGTGACACGGTGGACAAATGCCGTGACGCGAGAGTCTGTAGTCCTTTTTCCGTCTAAATTTATTTTTAACCTTAATTTCGTTCATCATTTTAAGTGCCGATTGATAATTTCGGGCCATTTCTGATTTATTATTATTATTTGGGCTAAAATAAATAACAAATAAAAGGTTTGGGCCAAAATAAATAATAAAACAATAAAATAAAAAAAAAGGTTTGGGCTGAAATTAAAAAAAAAATCTATGCTTTGACTAAACATCAAGACTGATCCCTGGACTATTCAAAAATTGAATTTAAATACGATTTTTTAAGCACTCTCAGGATTAAATACTGAACTCGACCAATAGTGGCGGTGAAAGGTTGTTCATTATCGGGTTTGGTTTCGGGGAGACATTTTTAGGTGTCTACAACCACCCAAAAATGTATCCGTTTTCAAAATAACCACCCGTTTAATTTTTTATTTTATTTTACCACCCCTTAAATTAAAAAAATACCCGGATTACCACCCATTTTAAAATTCCGATGGATTTTTTCTTATGTAGGCCCCACCTAACGACTCTTAGTGGTGATAGGAAGAAGATGATCAGTGGTAGTGCCACTTCAGGCAACAAGCTCTTGTTTTTTTATTTTTATTATTTTTTTATTTTTTATTTTATTTTAGGTTATCTTGTACTCAATAAACTGGTTTAAGGGGGAGGTGGAACAAAGACATGACTGATTGTAATGCTTAGACAGAGCCGTTACTAGTTGTTGGGTAGGTCCTTATAACATATATCCACTAAAATTTTAAAATGGGTGATAATCTGAGTAGTTTTTTAATTTAAGGGGTGATAAAATAAAATAAAAAATTAAACAGGTGATTATTTTGAAAATGAATATATTTTTCGGTGAAAATTTAAAAATTTTCCTTAATTTAATCAGATTTTTTGTTTTTTAAACAATTTTTAATAATAATTTTGTTTAAATATACAAGCCAAATCCGAACCGAATTATCCTATTTCCCTTTTAAACACTTTTAAAAAGAAAGTATGGATCCCTCTATTATATCTTCACATTTTCACACTAGCATATTTCACTATTTTTAGCATTTTAGGTGATTTAGCACACGGACTTTAAATTTGGAAAAGCTTCTAATTTCCTTAAATAAACAATCTATACTTAGTATTTAAAAACTCAAACCATGATACACACATGTCCCCATCCTATGCTCTCTTTTACAATCCAATGTGCCAAGTGTTCACTATTCCAATCCAATGTGCCACGTGTTCACTATTCCAATTCAATGTGCCAAGTAATCACTATTCCAATCAAATTGCCACGTGTGCAATTGTCCTATCTATCTATCTATCTATCTATCTATTAATAATAGTAAACTTATAATAATACTACATAATAATATTATTTAAAACTTATAATAATATTACAGAATAATATTACTCCGTATTAAGAGATATCATTATTTGGATAATCGCAAGAAATTGTATACATCCCAAAACCTTACGGGTCTGAGCTTGAGTCTATATCATTATGTATGCAAGCAATATTTTAAAGCATAAAAATTTCATAAATAATATTACAAACAAATTTGATTAAAGATAATTAAGCAAAGTAAACAAATTAATCAAAAATACACATTGCCGCACTTTTACCTTCATTCCACCTGTACAATTTAGACTACGCAATCTTCCTTGTTTTTTTTTTTTTTTTTTTTTTTTTTTTTTTTGACACATAATCATCTTCTCTCTTGATTACCTTTTATTACACATTTATTATTTGTAATATGTAGTATATGCAAACCGAAAACGAACCCAGCAAATTCCATGGCCGCTCCATCTTCATCGGCAAATTAACCCACAATAATCCCACACACTCTTCCTCTTCATCTCCCCTCTTCAATTCCCACAAATTTAATTTCTTAAATCATGTTTTCGGTTACAAATTCTTCTCATAATAATGATGATAACGATTTTTGGGTATTTATTCACTCATCTCTCAATGCAATATTAACTCTGTATAACATAGTACCTCCAGTATCAAATTTATATGCAGATTCGCCTTCACATTTGGTGAGTGACTATCATGTTGTGCTTTTTTTTTTTTTTTTTTTTTTTTTTTTTTAATTATTCTTATTTTGTAGGATTTATATTGTAACCCCCAATTAACAAGATTTGGAAATGGTTGTTTGATTTTGTAGAGAGCTTGATGCAAATTGAAGGTTGTTGCAAGATGTAAAGCTCTTTGGCTAATTTAATCTGATATTTGTTATAAGCTTCAACATTTTTGGGGAATTGAAATTGTGTTGTTGCATTAGCTTATCTGAATTTGGATTGTTTTTTCTTTGTTTAGTGGGTTTGTTTTCTCTGTGATGGTTGTTTACTTTATGGCATAGTCACGTGTTGCTTTACATTTGAAGTCTCATATGGTGGCTTTTTATCTGCACTCCCGTTGTTTTATAAATTCCCAGTTCTGTTTTCTTATCATCTCTTGCATTTTGTTTAAGATAAATTATAATTAATTATTAATTAATTTCTGGACCTGTCCATAATGGCATCATTGGATAGCTAGATCCAAGGATAGCTCCTATGAAAATTAGTCTTGAAATATTAGTGGAAACTATTACCACTTTGATGAAGTGGATGTTGTTGAGCATTCAAATAGACTTAATACCATGGAGATACCTTACTAATCTGTATGATTCGGAAAATATGTTGTCATATGAAACTTATTACACTTTTTATCATGCTATTTTTATTACACTTGAACTATTTTTATCATGCTTGCTTCTATGATTGAAGTTCAGAGAAAAGTGTATTTTTGCCATTGAAGGAAGCTTTTGGATAATTAACAAGTTACTTCATCAGGAGAAGAGACAATTTAGTTAAGAGAGATGTTTGTCAAAGCACTTGCATTGCATTTGTTCTCTCCTTGGTTTCTATTATGTTGAACTTAGGGCTTGTGGTCAAGAGTTGAAGCTTTGTATGACTAGAGTTGATCAAGATTTCTATGAAAAATTATGGTTGATTGATTAATAGCTGCAAGGGAGCATTTAAAATAAATGTTGGAATTATATCTCTTTGAATTACTAGCCTTGTGGTAAAAACCAACCAGGAAGCCTTTGTATCTAAATTGAGCTTAAGCAAGAAGAAGTGAAGCCCGATATCGTAACAAAGGCAACAACAAGCAAAAAACATAAACCAAAAAGGTAAACAACCATCGTCAAGTTAAAGTTTATTAAAAATAAAAAACCCCCTTACTCATATTTATATTATTTCATAGGAATGACGACACATTCCCAGAAATAGAAGAAATTCAAGACAAAAGTACCACATAACGCAAAATCCACGACATGAAAAATGGAGTCCAAAAAGAACACACAAATGTGGATGCTACACGACGAAGAATGAAATCTCATACCCCATCTATCCTATGTAAACATAGTTACTCTAGACATATATTAAATAATATTTTGCAAATCTATCTTCCAAAAGACCATGCATACTCTCTTTTAGAAATACATTTCAGTCTCATATTTGATATAAAATGCAAATATAAAAAGTCATAGTGACACATAAGATAACACACAAATAAAAAATGACGTCTACATAATAATCAAATCAAACGTGCAAAAAAAAAAAAAAAAAAAAAACCAACTAATAACAAGCCCGTACATTGTACGGGCCAAAAGACTAGTTAAAATTCAAAAAGCTTCTAATTTTCTAAAACAAAGTCAAAGCAAAGAAAAAGGAAAAAAAATAACGTTCCCTTAATTTCCTCACTTTTACTTCACGCGTAGAGTAGAAGTATCATGAGTCAGTCTTCTTCCTTTTCTCTCACGCGTCTTCATAACACGATTTTTCCTTCCCAATTTCACACCTTTCCCCCAATTTCTTCTCAATCTCCTCAATTTTTCAATCCCAATTCACTCTTACAATCCTAAATTTCAATTATAAAATCATCTAATTTGTAAATCTTTATGGGTTTTAACCAAACCCCATCAAAATTTTAGGAACCCCGATTTTCGATTCATTCTCACAATTCAAACTTTCTATCAATCAAAACCATAATTTCTGCGATTTTTTCTGGGTTTTCGCCAAATTTCATCAAAATCTGAGATACCCAGAATGTTGAGAAGTTGTATGAAGCCATTGGAGAGGTGTTTAGGAAGGAGAAGCGATGGATTATTGTGGCATATGGATCTGAAACCTCATGCTTATGGAGATTATTCAATAGCTGTAGTTCAAGCTAATTCATCTCTTGAAGATCAAAGTCAGGTTTATAGTTCTCCTTCTGCTACTTATGTGGGTGTTTATGATGGTCATGGTGGTCCTGAAGCTTCTCGTTTTGTCAATTCCCATCTTTTTTCTTTCCTCCATAGTAAGTTTTATGATTTGATTATAACATCCTTTTGTTAGTTTTCTTGATTTTTGTTTGATTTTGATTTTAATTGTGTTTTATGATTGATTTGTGATATTGGGTTTTGTATAGATTAAACCAATTTGGTCTGAGTCTAGGTTGGTTCTTGTTTAGATATTGAATTTTGGTTCATCTTGTTAATTGGATTTTGTTGGTTATTGACTTAGGCAGATGAAAAGTTATGGGGTTTTGTAATTTTGGTGAATTATTTAATTTGGTGGTTCATATGCTGTGTTTCTGTTTCATATTCTTGTAATTGTGTTGGATTCTTTGGTCTCTCTTAATAATAGGTTTTACGAGCTGACAAGTTTATGTGATTATCTCAGAATTTTCTTCCGAGCATGGAGGGTTATCAGTTGAAGTGATTAAGAAGGCTTTTAGTGCAACAGAGGATGAATTCTTGCGTTTAGTAAAGCGCAATTTATCAGTGCAGCCAAATATTGCTTCTGTGGGATCATGTTGCCTACTGGGTGCAGTAGTCAATAATGAATTGTTTGTTGCCAATCTTGGTGACTCGAGAGCAGTGCTGGGTCGAAAAGTGTCTGTTAGGAAAAGGGAAGTGGTTGTGGCTGAGAGGTTATCAACTGATCATAATGTGTCAGAAGTGGAGGTTAGAAGGGAGGTTGAGGCACTTCATCCTGATGACTCTCATATCGTTGTATACAGTCGTGGAGTTTGGAGGATCAAGGGGATTATACAAGTAATCATCTATTCATTGCTTTCTAATCTTATGGCCGTTTGGGTGTTTTGTGCATTTTTTAGATGTGAGTGGACTACATGCTATTTAGTCTGCTTTTACTTATTTATGCTACCTTTGTCCTTAATTTAGTTCAAAATAATCCTTTCTTGAGGTTCTCTTGAAGACATATGGAAGCATACATCTCACCTCCCAAGACTTGGCTTCTGCAGGAGCCTCTAAGGGTGGTGGTTGTGTGGTTTTCTTTCAAACAGAACAGTGAGGATTGATGGGTGCATGTGATATTGAGCCTTTCAACAATTGTCTTCATTTCTCCTGGTATGCTGTATATTACAGGTTTGCAATAGGGTGTTGTGTGCCTTTGTTTGATGTGGACGGCTATTTGGAAGCTGCATTACGCCTTATGCAGGAGAATAGTTTATTAATTGCTACTTGCAAAGTATATGCTTGTTTGTGTGTTTCATTTTCTTTTGCAACCGTAATAGCATGCCTTAAATGGTTAACACTCATTTGTGTGTATGAATTTGTTTTGCAACCTTAATAGTGTATTTTTAAAATCATTTTATCTTAAATGTTCACATTTTATGATAATGGTGGTTGTTCTGACCTCAGTATCCTTTCTGCTTGAAGGCTTTTATGTTTGAGAATTTGCTTTGTTTTAAAAAAACTTGCCTAAGATAGTTTCAAAATAGAATGTATGCTTTGCAACTTGAACCAAAAATGCTTGAAAAGTGAATTTGCTAAATGAATGCGTGTTTTTCTACCGTTGTATATTAGAACATTTGTGTGACTGTGTAAGTTGTCCTTTTTCTTTATGCGACTAATAAAATACAGTTTATGCATCCAATGGAAAATTGGCCTTGCAAGTTGCAAATTTCCTCTCTTTTGCATCAGAGATATTTACTAAAGAGTACAGTAGTGTATACCGTGTATTATTATTTTGGTAGGTGCTTTGCCAATGCTATTACCTCTTTTAGATACAGAGTATTTAACTATGTCCTTTTGATAAGGCTGTTTTTCAAATCTTTATGTGCAAAGCATAAATATTTATGGAGATGAGAACAATAAACGAAAAGCAGTAGTTGTTCAGCAACAATTAAGAACTATAAGTAGTCTTCATATATTCCTTGCTGTTTGTTATGCTTACTTTAAGTTTCTATCTGAGAAAAGGCATCTGATGAAGATGCTGTTATGATCAACTTATCTTTTTCAGGTATCAAGATCCATTGGAGATGTGTACCTTAAAAAACCAGATTTCAGTAGAGACCCTATATATCAGCAGTTTGTCTACCCCATTTCCTTAAAACGTCCAGCAATGACAGCTGAACCATCGGTAATTCAAAGAAAGCTTGAGCCAGAAGACTTGTTTCTAATCTTTGCATCAGATGGTCTTTGGGAACAATTGTCTGATCAAACTGTGGTGGAAATGGTTTCCAAGAATTCTAGAACGGTGAGTTTAAATAGTTTCTTTTTTTAGTTGCTTTATAAACCATGTTCTCAAGTCTTACTGTTGTATAAACCATAGAGTAGCGATCATCCTTATTCCGAGGTTATTTTTTTGGAGGGGGGTTGTAGAGAAATGAAACTACTGTAAAAATAGTAGCCCTCTTGGTAAGACTGGCCTTGATGATCTAGGGGTTACATTTACATGATATCAGATGACTTTACCGAGTGATTTTTACACACTAACGTATCATTAGAAGAGTCTGGGATAAGTTCTATAATTAAAAATAAAAATAAATAAAAATAAAAACAATGTAGTAAATCAACCGTTGTACTGCTTTCTTGCTTATATTTAAATATATGAGATAAGGAAAGTAGAATGTTATACCAGCATAATGGTAACTCCTTGTATGTTACAATAATGAAATGAGACATCATTTTTGTTGTGGAGAAACTGTAATTTGTTTGTGTTAAACTTCAGTAAAATTTCTGCAGACAATTGAACCTAATGTTGGTTGTTTATGTTGTAGGGAATTGCCAAAAGACTAGTGACAGCTGCCCTACAAGAAGCTGCAAGGAAGAGAGAGCTTAGATATAGCGATATTAAAAATATTGAGAAAGGCATAAGGCGTCATTTCCATGATGATATATCCGTAGTAGTAATGTATCTCGATCATAACAAGCATAATGGCGACGTTGTTAGACTCAAGCAGTCTGCTGTTAGCTGCACCAATGCCCCTGCTGACATATATTCCTTCAATGCAGAGTCAACATAAAAGGGTGTGCAGGTATGACATTTTGAGAGTAGTAGTCATAAAGGCCAATTTTATGCCAAAGATTGGCTGGCTGGCTAGCTGGGTCTGGTAGAAAGTTGTTGATGATTGATATATTAAGATACCTAGCAAGGATGTTTTGGTAAGTGGAAGGAAATATAAAACAGACACAATAATGTTGTAGATATTTAGGTTACAGAGATCTGATCAGTAATATTGTTTTCTTTTTCTTTGGGCATTATTATGATGAACTCCTCCTATACGAAAGTATACATCTAGTTGATTTACTCTTTAACATTTAACTCTTAACGGAAAACTACTGTCTTTTCTCTGTCTCTCTTACCCTTGATTTGGAATGTTACCAAAATAGCCATCGAACAATGCAAAAACTTTTGCATGCCCCCGGTTTACAATAATTTTATTGTACATCGACATTTTGTGCATGTGAACAGTAATATTTTCATTAAAGTGACCCTTTTTTGTTATATAAGTGACCCTTTTTTAACAAAAGTAACTCATATTTTAAGAAAAGTGACATTTTTTTTACAAAAGTGACCCTTTTTTTCACAAAAGTGACCCCTTTTTTTCACAAAAGTGACTCATATTTTCATAAAAATAACTTTTTTTTTCACAAAATTGACCCTTTTTTGTTATAAAAGGGACCCTTTTTTAACAAAAGTAACTCATATTTTTAGAAAAGTGACTTTTTTTTTTACAAAAGTGACCCTTTTTTTCACAAAAGTAACCCCTTTTTTTCACAAAAGTAACCCCTTTTTTTCACAAACTTAACCCCTTTTTTTCACAAAAGTGACTCATATTTTCACAAAAGTAACTTTTTTTTTTCACAAAAGTGACCAATATCTTCACATAAAATTTCCATAAATCTCATTAGTTTTTTGTTTTTTTTCAAAAATAACCTAAATTCTCACAAAAGTGACCCAACCTACACTGAGATCAACATCATCTAACTATAACTCCAAATTTTTACTCTTCTTCTTCACCATTGCAGAAATTAGTAGTAAATAAGCACTACAAAAGAGTAGAAGAACAAAATTAAAAAAACCTAAAAATCGAATCAAATCCACTAAAAACTAATAAAAATGCACAAAAAATTAAGTAACAAACCTGAAATTAGCAAGAAACAAGTTCGCAAGTGAAAAAGAAGTTAGAAAATCAGATCAAAGCACTAAAAATTGAAGCAAAACAGATCAAATCACAAAATATTGAAGAAAATCAAGTCAAAATGGAAGAGTGAGAAAATTGAGGAAGAGAGAGAAAGTAAATTATGAGGAAGAGAGAGAAAAAAGAAGAAGAGAGAAGAAATGAAATGTGTGACGTATGAATGAAATTGGTAACAAAGTTCTTTTCTATTTGTTGCCGCCATCCGCCGTTCACAATTTAATGTAAACCGGATTTTTTAAAACATTTGTGCGAACAATGAATATCAAGTGCTAACTTGTTTGACGCTGAATCCTATTCATAACAAAAGCTAACTTAAGTCCAATTAATTTCTTCAAGTCTTTTCTTAATTTCCCTAATCACTGGATGGCAATATCATGACTTACTCTTAACCCTTCTAATGATTATGATGAAAGTATTGTGAAATTTGCCTGATATGCTGATAAAGCTAGGTTCTTCAAGGATGACAGCGATCATTTGCTGAAGAAGGATGCGTATGATGTTGCTGGAGGTTAATATGAAAAGGGTTTAGTAATTAACGAGAAAATCCAAGTTAATATCTGATAGAAACAAGGAGTGTTTAAATCAGGATACGTCCGTCTTTTCACTTCTAAAAGTAAGGGCAATTTGGGCAACAAATATTAGATGGATTTTCTCTGTTACACCGACGTTAAGAGGACAAAGTTAACTATGGTTAACTCCTCTCACCTGCCCAATTTATTTCTTGCAACGTGTTCCAATTCATGGTTTCTTCTTCAAACTTAAAAGCAAGCTCATGAGAGTAAATTAAATTTCCCCAGCAACATCAATTTGGATTCCCAATACCCCTAATTTAGTTATTCAAGAGCTTTATTGAAAAATAGAATTCTGTTGGGCCTGGAAATGAAGAAGCTCACAAGCTCCATCAATGGTGAATACCAATAGGAGGGGGGAAATCAAACCAGCAAACGAAAACACCTTCCCTTTAGGGTTAATCATTCCCTTAATTTCTATATTTTTACTTAGGGTTTTCGTTAGATTCGGCGGCAAAGCCGCCAAAAATGGTGTTAAGGTTTGGTATCCGCCATTAATGGAGCTCGAAGAAGAAGATGAAGGTGTTTGGGATAGTCAAATTAAATCGCATCAAGCAGTAACAGAGTAGCTTCAATGGAGAAGCGAAGAACAGCTTCCATGGATAAACAAGAAATTCAATGAAGAAACTGAACAGGAGCTTTAATGGAAGAGCTAGGATGATGCATCTACCCTTTAGGGTTAACAATGTCCCTTATTTCTCCATTATTTATTAGGGTTTTCTTTTAATTTGGCGGCGGAGCCGCCGCAAATACAGTGGTGAAATTGGTGGTTCAAGAGAGGAAAATTTTACAGCTTTAAGAGCACTTGCAATAGAGAAAATTTTCTCCTCTAGAATTTTTTTTCCCCCAAAAAAAGTATCCCACCAACAAAATTTCTCAAAAAAAATCTAGAAAAAATGAGATTTTTTTCTTTTGGAGAAAATTTTCTCAACTTGATTGTTGCTGACTTTTGGTGGGGTATGGCGCAGGTTTTTGTGTTTTTTTCTTTTTTTTTTTTTATTAATTTTGTGTGGGGCCCACCATAAAGTTAACATTAATTAATATTTCAACGGTAAAAATACAATGTTGTGGTGAGTTTAATTGTCAGCCATTGATCTTCTTACACGTGTCATTTTTTGGAAGAGCTTTGTTCTAACAGTAAATATATTACCGTTTTAGTGTAAAACGGCTATTTTGTATACAGTAAATTATTTTTTAAAAAAAACTAAAATTACCAACGGAAAAAAAACTTGATCTATAAATAGACATCCATTTTTCAATATTTTGATACTATGAAAATATCGTTTTTTTACTCTTTAAATTTCATAATTGTATCATTCAAGTGTGTAATTTTTTTTCCCCTAAATTTTTTTGATATTTTGTTCCCTTTTTTAAAAGTAAAAATGGATCCTAGTAATCCCAATCGTTCACAAAATCTGAACGACTTTGATCCTTCATCACTTATGAATCATCCACAATTTTCTCAGTTTTTTCAAATGTTTGGAGGTAATTTTCCAAATTTTCCTAATTTTCCACCACAACAACCACCTCCAGAAGAAACAACTCCACCAACTCACCAAAATTACAACCAGTCTCCACAAATCTATCAAGGAAGTAATAGTCAATTCATTAGTGATGAAGAAGAAATCGTTCCAGAGACACCACAGTATCCGCCAGAGCGAAATAAGCCAATTCCAGTTGCAACAAACACCCGTGACTGGTCTGTTAAAGAGGAAGAAGCTCTAATTGAGGCTTACTTCAACAATTGCACAGACGCAATTATTGGCAAAGATAGAAAATTTGCTGACCTTTGGAGAGATATACATCGAGAATATGATGCGGCTCATCTATCTCGACCACATGAAATTCCAGAGCGGAACAAGAACATGTTGGAGACTCATTGGAGGAGGATGGCTGCTGACCTACTCATTTGGGCAAGTGTTATGGAAGAAGCTGGTAAAATAACGGGAAGTGGGTACAATGATAGTGATGTGGTAAAAAATGCCCATGAATTGTTTCGAAGGTCCTGTCAAAATCCGCCAAGGAATTTTAAATTTCAATTTGCGTGGGGAAAGGTGAATGAATATCCAAAGTGGAGAAAGTTCATGAGGTGGGGTCTGAATAAGGAAGAAAGAAAGAAAGTTGATGCTGAACACAAAGCGGAAAAAGAACTTGAAGAGAGCAGCGATAGTGGTAAAAGAACTAGAGACGATGCTACTAGTTGCTTTGTATCTGGAGGTATGAGTCGCCCTGAAGGTGTTAAGAAAGCCAAGGCCAAAAGAAAAGGCAAAGGGTTAGCATCAGAAGATTTGACTGTTGTTGGTGAACAGATGAAAGTTTACAATGATAAACGTGATGTTGAGGTAAGCCTTAAACAAAAGAAACTTGATTTTGATATACAAAAGGAAATGAGGAAGCAAAGACAACTAGAGTTGGAGGAGAAAAATCTCCAAATGCAACAAGAGAAGATGGAGGCAGATAAACTGAATCGAAAATTCGATACATTGCAAGTCTTGTTGTCTAAGACATCGCTTAATGAAATGGAAGAGAAGTTTAAGCAGAAATTACTCCAGGAACTGTACGGGTAAAAATGACCACTTAGTATTTTGGCTTGGCATTGTATTGTCTTGTTTCTGACATTAATTATGTAGTTTTAATTATGACATTGTGTAGTCTTATCCATTGCATTGTGTAGTCTTGTTTCTGACATTATGTAGTCTTATCTAGCTATGTCATTGTTGTTTTGGGGGTTTTTGTCCCTCGGGAGAGTTACAACACGAAGACTGATCCGGGATGAGCTGTACCTGCAAAACAAACGGAGACACCTGACGGGTGGTGCTCCGCCTCCAACGATCAAGTTAGTAACTTGAAAAGGAATAAAGAGTACGGAAATTTAGGTGGGTATCTGCTCGGATTCCAAGCTCAGGTGTTTCTCTGATGTAAGAGAATGCAGGTGTATTAAATGATCCAACGTCCCCCTGAAATGAGGGACATCTCCCTATTTATAGGGTCATTGGGAATTGCCCCTGATTAGTTCACTAAACCCTAATCATTTGGTGGGCTGCGCCGTTTTCCGGCGTTCTCGGGATTTGGGCCTGAAGGCCGCCTTTTCCCCTTTATTTCTGGAATGACACGTGTCAAGCAGGGATTGGTCCATTTTGGACCAATCTGAGGCTGACACGTGTCACCCTCTGATTGGGCCACGTGGCAGGGTAAAAATACCCTAAACATTTGCCCCTCACAGATGTGACGTGGCATGCCACGTGGCATCTGTGACACATGTCACGCTTCGATAGGTGGTAATTTTACCGTTACAGAGTAACCGTTCACCTTCTAGGTAAATTACGGAAATGTCCCTGTATTTACCCTCTACATATAGCTGTTTTACCCTCATTATTTTGTACATTTTACCAAAATTTTCTAGAGAGAAAAAACTTTGAGAGCAGAAGTCATCCGTTTGAGTCAGGCGCAAGCAAGAAACTTTGTTCTTCCGCAACCCAGCCGGACCCGCCTTCCTTTAGATACCAAATCCAAAGGTACCGTCTCTGTCTCTCTCAGCTCTTTTCTTTTTTCACCGCTTGTACATATTTCTTGCGATAAATGGATGCATCACCAACACACACGGCACAGCCTAGGTTAGAGTCCAGCCGGTCACCAGGGACGGATGAGTCTAGGACTGGGAGTGCCGGCTCGGGGTGTTGGGACCACCCTTTGCCATGGATTCCGACCAGTTATGTGTCTGTGCAGGACACCATGGCTCGGACAATGCAGACGGCCAATGATCCAAATTACAGAAGCGAAGGCTCAGGCAGCCGAACGCCTGAGGGAGAAACGTCTGGTCAGGGAGACCAGACGGCTCTGGAGAGATCCCCTCCGCGCGCCCCTTCAACCCCTGCTGACTCTTTCTTGGACGAGTGTGATCAAGGCGGCGATGATGCCGCCTCTGCCCCCATGGACCAAAGTGAGAGGGAGTCGGAGAGTGACAGCTCCGCCTCTACCTCCGAGAGCAGCGATGACTTGCCCCCTCTTCCGGATAGCGAGGAGGAAGAAAGGAAAAAATGGAGTGAGAAGGACGATCCCTTCAGCATCCACGTCTCCTCCAAAGACCGGATCCAAATGGGGGAAAACTTAGAGAGCTTTAAGAAAATGCACCCGCTTGGAGACGGGTATAAGATCCGGGTGCCGCCTGAGCTGGGCACCATCGCTTGGGGGGATGATTAAGAGAACGCCAACAACTATTTTGGCTGTTATGAGGCGGCGTTCAAAGCCGGCCTTCGCTTCCCCCTTCACCAGGCGGTGAAGGCAATTTTGAGAGGCTACGGCTTGGGGCTCTGGCAACTTACCCCCAACTCCTGGACCAACATTCTGGGGTATGTTGCCGCTTGCGAATTCCAAGGGCTCAACCCCGGCTGGGAGGCTTTTGCAAGCATGCATTACCTCAGCAGGAGCCTAGGCGGCTGGAGAGTGTGGTATACTCTAACCACGCAGCCGCAATATATGATGACCTTGGACAAGGTCTCCAAGTTTGATGGCTGGAAGCACAGGTTCTACCTGATGTCAGCCCCAACCAGACGGGAGAATTATGAATTCCGTCTGTACAATAAGAAGCCTGACTTGTTGGGCAGGAAGTGCGCTCTTCCCCGGATCCCAGAGGAAGACTTTGACAAAATAATTGAGGCAGACTTTTTCGGCCTCACAGACGCAACTCTGTCAACCGGGGAAACAATAAAAGTTCCTAAGAACTGGATTCCCAAGAGCGCCTGGTTCAGGGATGAATGCTTCTTAGCCGCCTGCGGGCTAGGGCACATGTTTAATAAACGTATGCACCTGAGTTCATACCGTTTGTAGTATTTTTCTATCGGTATTTATTTATGATTTTGACCAATCTCTTTCTTTTTGCAGAAGAAGCATTGAACATGCTGCAGACGGAGAAAACTCCCAAGCGGTCTTCTGCGGCCATCCGCAAAGAACTTGCGGAGAAAGCTGCGGCCGAGGTCAGGGCCAAGGTATTGAGCGCCTGTCCCTTTCTTAAGTTTATTTTATAGACTGTCTTGCCCGGATACTAACCTTTACTTGTTTATTTTCACAGGGGGGAGAAGTTGGGAAATCGTTTGAGAAGAATCTCAAACGGGCTAGAGAGGAGGCCCCAGCCGTTCTCAATAAAATAAAAAAGTCCGCCTCTGCGTCAACTCCTGGCTCCTCAGCCGGGGCTAGGACGATGCGGATAGCGGGGCGACTCGAGAAGGTAGGCGGCAGCGTGTGCCTTGATCTTGGCAACCCCTCAGCAGCCGCGGGGTTCACCACGCCCGCAAGCGTCTCCCGCTTGGTCGGCTCTGAAGGTAAGAACCCTTTTGAATCCCCGCTTGAGCTGGGGTGGCCTTTACGGGTGAAATCCCACTCCCAACAGACGTCATCCTCAGACGGTCGGCAACAAATAGGTGCTGCCTTAGTTTCGCACTCATCACCTATTGATTGTGGTGCAGATCAAACTCAATCTCCCCGCTGGCTAGACGTCCAGAAGCATGCCAAGGCCATGCTGGAGGCCGTCCGGAAGAGGGATAAGGACGAAATCCCTGGGATAGAGACGTTCAACCTTGAACGCATTCTATCCCTTCTGGCTGAGGTAGGAAACTTGTCAATTCAATGTTATTATTTCCAAGTGTTTTACCCCGCCTGTAATTCTTATACCGCCTGCTTTTTGCAGGCCATGCTGCGGGTGGACGGGCTCAAACGTCCTTATTCCCGCAAACGGGAAGAGGTAAAAAGGGCCAAGAAGTCTGCCATAGACGCTGATAATATTGCTTTGCATTCAACTATCGTAAATGAACTTGAAACTAAAGCAATAATTATGACACAGGCGTCCAAAGTCCAAAAGCTTGAGCTAGATCTGAAGGCGGCCGACCAGCGGGCTGCTGATGCTGAGACGGCCAAGAAGGGGGCGGAGGAGGCCCAGAAAAAGGCAGACGAGAGCGCCAAGCAGGCTGATGAGGCGCTCAAGAAGGCCCAGGCGGACCTTGGCAAACTTAAGTCCAAGGTTGAGAGGCTAGAGAAGGACGCTGCGCAGGCTCAGAAGAACTTTGCAGCAACCCTGGAGGCGGAGCAAAATCGCCTGGTTGCTGAGAGTGACGCTGACAACGACGCCCGTATGAAGATTGCCTGGGCTGCCTTGTACCCAGACACAGATTACCGCGTCTGGGCACTGGCGCACAGCTACGCCGAGTACGTGGTGTACTTGCGGGAGCAAGGCGAGCCAGAGCCTGCCTCCTTTGAAGCTTGGCTCAGCAACAATGAGCCGTCCGCGCCTGAGCTTCCTGGTCCTGGCGAAGCGCAGGAAATTCCCTCAGACAATGAGAAGGGAGAGGACCCGGAGGCTCCGTCTGCAGCCCAGAAGTGACCCTTCAGCGGCAGTATGCCAATCTTTGCTTTTTTAATTTTTATTCAGCGGCTATATGCCAAAACTTGCTTTTTCCGGCCTGCGTGCCGAGTATTTGTGTTTTTACCGGCTATGGAGCCGGGTTAATTAACAATTTCTTTCTCCCGGACGGGGTCCGGTTAACATTCGATCCATTACAACCGTTTGGTTGGATGGACTTTTATGAATTGCACCGACTAAGTCGGTTTTTATCATTTAGCATTTGAATTTTTTCGCCTAACTTATCAAAAGCATGCGGCGATTTCTTGCCTAACTAATCAGTAGTCCGGCTGTCTTTGCCCCTGGACGGCTGTGTGATTGGTTTCAATTGGAGCTGGTTGATTGACTTGGAAACGTCTGATGCTGCAAATAGCATGATATGTTTGTAAGTCAATCAATCACAGTAGTGATTGCCCCAAACCAAGTGCACAGCTGTACACCAACAGGCGTTTCAGTCACTACCCAGACGGCTTATGCCCGTCTTGGTAGAGACTTCATAGCCATTGAACTCTTGCCCCAATTGGGGTGAGGTGCAATTTTTAAATAAATGACCTAAGTGAGAACTTCAGCCGGTTACCGACTGATGCCTATGGGCATCCGGTATTTAGGAAATTCGTTCTTCATAGGTTATTTTAGTCAGACGGCTATGAGTTGACCAATTTGGTCGTTTAATTTTTGCCGTCTGCATGGATACGTAGAACCGACAGATAATCTGTTCTCTGCGACGATTGCACCCGGAGGGGTGTCGCCGGACGCCTTTGTCCATGTTGGGACAGGCGATTTTATAAAAATAGCAACCATCCGGCCATTTTAGCCTCTGGTCCTTTTTGAGACCGGTTGTGTAGCCACTAAACGTTTTTGTGCTTAGTTTCTTAATCAGTGTTGAATTTACACTAAGTATCGAACTTAGTTTTTTAAGCATACGAGTCTATCTGGGTAATATCCAGACGGACAGACAAATATTTGATCATACTAAGTATCAAACCTAGTTAGATAAATGGAGAATCCGTCTGAGTATTACCCAGGCGGATAGTATCATACTAAGTATCAAACTTAGTTAGATAAATGGAGAATCCGTCTGAGTATTACCCAGGCGGATAGTCAAGCAATTGAATAAACTAAATCAAACTTAAATAAACAAGAGATCCGAGTATTACCCAGGCGGACTAACAAATGAAATCTTCACTAAGTATCGAACTTAGTTAGGTGAGGAATCCGCCTGGATATTACCCGGATGGATAATCAAACGATAATTTTGCAAACAAAGTCTGAATCTTCATTAACTGACACTGTTTACAAAAAGTTTACATTCTCAGAAGTAGTACTTTTTTAGATTGTCTACATTCCAAGTTCTAGGCAGGCGCCTGCCGTTTGGAGTTTCCAGGCGGTAGGTGCCGTCCCTTACTTCTTCATAGATCCGGTAGGGGCCTTCCCAATTTGGGGTTAGCTTTCCCAACTCATTGGCCCTACCGGTTGCCTCCATTTTTCGTAACACTAAGTCGTCAACTTTCAAGGGACGCTTGTGTACTTTTTTGTTGTAGGCTCTCGTCATTCTCAGACGGTAAATCTCATGACGCAAGGCGGCATTGCCCCTGCGTTCTGGGAGTGAATCCAATGCCAGGCGCATTGCTTCCCAGTTTGCCTCCTCATCATATAGCATGACTCTGAGAGTCGGCTCGTAATGTCCGATGGGCAAGACGGCTTCAGCACCGTAAACCATGAGAAATGGGGTTTCACCGGTTGCCCCTTTCGTTGTTGTCCGGATGGCCCACAGGACATGAATTAATTCTTCTGCCCATAAGCCACCAGCTCTTTCTATTTTCTTTTTAATGCCGTCTGAGATGAGTTTGTTGAAAGCTTCAACTTGGCCGTTTGCTTGGGGCCGGCCAACAGATGCGAAATAGCTTGAGATCCCCTGATCTCCCAACCAAGTTTTTAGCTGAGTCGTCTCAAACTGAGGACCATTATCAAAAACCATAGACATGGGTACCCCGTACCGGGTGATAATGTTCTTCCAGATGAAGGAAATTACGTCTGAGGTCTTGATGTTTTTAACCGCCTCAGCCTCAACCCACTTGGTGAAGTAATCCACAGCCACTAAGATATAGCGCTTTCCGCCTGGAGCAGGCGTGTAAGGACCTAGAATGTCCATGCCCCATTTTGCAAACGGGATTGGGCTGTGGATGGCCGTCAGATCAGTAGCCGGACGGTGAATGAGTTTGCCAAATTTTTGGCACTTGTCACATTTCTTCACCAACTCCTTGGCGTCCGCCTCAAGAGTGGGCCAAAAGTAATGTCGTCTGGCTCTGACGGCTAGGGACCTGCCGCCTATGTGAGAGGCGCAGAATCCCGAGTGCAAGTCTTCGAGAACTTCTTTCCCCTTTTCTGGGGTGACACACTTCAATAAAGGCTTCAGAAACCCCGCCTTGAAGAGTTCTCCATTTTTTAACTCGAATCTTGCAGCTTGCTTTTTCAGGACGACTGCTTCCTGTGGCGAATCAGGAAGTGTGCCGTCTGAGAGATAGGCCCGGATGCCATCCATCCAGGTAGAGCTTCGGTCCAGAGTTCCAACGGGATCCTCATAGATGCTTCTTTTTTCAAGAACTTCCCAGAAGACTGACCGAGGCGTATCATGGCAGGCGGAAGATGCCAGCTTTGACAATGCATCCGCCTGATTGTTTTTCGACCTAGGCACCTGATTCAGCCGGAATTCCTCAAGTGCCTTGGTCTCTTCTTTGACTGCCTGAAGATATTTAATCATAGCCGGATGAGTAGCCTCGTAGCTTCCCTCATACTGGCTAACAACCAATTGAGAATCAGAGTAGGCGTCAATTTTCATGGCCCCTGCCGCCTTACACATGCGAATGCCGGCTAGCAGGGCTTCATATTCCGCCTCATTGTTAGAGGCCTGAAATTTGAAGCGTAGTGCATACTCAAATCTGTCTCCTTCAGGAGACTCATAAATTACACCCGCACCACAGCCGTTCTTTGTAGAGCTCCCGTCTACGTACACTTTCCAAACCTGATCAAGATTATCCGGAGCCACCGGACGAGTCATTTCCACAATGAAGTCGGCAAACGCCTGACCTTTCACTGCCTTTCTTGGTTCGTAAGCGATTTCAAGGCTCTGCATTTCAATAGCCCATTTCAACATTCTCCCGGATGAGTCCAAGGTAGACATTGGCCGCTTGAGTGGCTGGTCCGTGTAAATCACCACCGGATGTGCCAAAAAGTAAGGCTTCAATTTTTTGAATGCCATATACAAAGCGAGGCCAAATTTTTCAACCATGGGGTACCGGAGTTCAGCATTTTTAAGAACATGGCTAATGAAGTAAACCGGGAGCTGCGCGCCGTCTCGCTCAGCAAGGAGAACGGCACTGAGGGCATGGTCTGAGACGGCTAAATACATGTACAACGTCTCCCTAGGCAAAGGACTGACCAACCTAGGCAGAGAATGTAAATGCTCTTTCAACCTCTGGAACGCCGCCTCAGCATCATCCCCCCATTCAAACCTGGTCTTCGTCCTGATTGCTTGGAAGAAGTAGAGGCATTTGTCGCCTGACCGGCTGAGGAATCTTCCCAAGGCAGCCAGGCAACCGGTGAGTCTCTAGACTTCCTTGACAGAATGGGGTGACTGCATGTCAATCACCGCCTGTATCTTCTCAGGGTTAGCCTCTATCCCCCTTTGATCAATCAGGAACCCGAGAAACTTCCCAAACTCAACACCAAAGACGCATTTCTTAGGATTTAACATGACCTTATGCCGCCTGAGTGTGGTGAAGGTTTCTCGGAGATCAGCAAGGTGATCCGCCTGCTGCTTAGATTTGACTATCATGTCATCAATGTATGCCTCCACATTCCTCCCAATCTGATTAACAAAGACCGTATTAATCATTCGTTGGAAAGTGGCAGGCGCATTTTTCAAGCCAAACGGCATCACAATATAACAGAATAACCCCTGATCAGTGACAAAGGCCGTCTTCTCTTGATCTTTTTTCCACAGGGGTATCTGATGGAAGCCGGAATAGGCATCCATAAAGCTCATCAAGGCGTGGCCGGCTGTAGAGTCGACCAAGCTGTCGATTTTTGGAAGCGGATAACTGTCCTTTGGACACGCCTTGTTGAGGTCTGTGTAATCAACACACATGCGCCAGGTCCCATTCGGCTTCTTAACAAGGACCACATTGGCCACCCAGTCGGGAAAACTACAAGGCCGAATGAACCTGGCATCTAGCAGCTTTTTGACCTCGGCAGCTGCCGCCTGACTTCTTTTCTCACCGTGGTTTCTTTTCTTTTGCCGGATGGGCTTCTTTTTGGGATCCACGGCAAGTTTGTGGACAGCGAGATCCGGGCTGACGCCTGGCATCTCTTCCACTTCAAAGGCGAAGATGCCTTTGAATTCCTTCAGCAGAAGGTGTAGGCTTGCACCCAAGGTAGCATGCGCAACCGTCCCAACCTTAACAGTACGTTCTGGGCGGCTGTCATCCAGAACGAGATCAATGCATTCGTCAGCCGGTTGGGGACGAAGCTCATCTGACCGCTCACCGGTCAGTGATTGCTATTTTTTCTCCTTCTTCACCTCCACCAACATAGGTGCCTTTCTTTTCTTACCGGCTGCTGGTGGGGCGGGAGCTGGGTCGGCATCCTTGACATTGTCAAGGTCTATTGGTTCTTGACCGCCTGGGGCCATGGTATCTCGAACGGCTGAGAGATAGCACTCTCGGGCCGTCTTCTGATCCCCATTCAAGGAACCAACAGAGCCGTCATCCCTCTCATACTTGATGAGCATGAGAGACGGGATGATTACTGCCTTGGCTACGTTAAGGGTTGGCCTGCCAAGGATGATGTTGTAGGCGGTCAACTCCTCAACGACCAAGAATCTGGCGACAATGTGTCGTCCCTGGCCTTTCTCCCCTAGCCGGATGGGTAAGTCAATTCTTCCGGCTGGGTAGACCATCCCACCCCCAAAACCAACCAAGGGGTGGGTGACCGGATGCATGCTGCTGACATTGTATTTCAGCTTTTGCAGGCACCGGAGGCTGATGATGTCTGATGAGCTGCCGGTGTCTATAAGGATCCGTCCAACCAGCTGGTTGGCAACCTTACATTCAATGACCACCGGGTCATCATGCGGGCGGCGGACGCTGCCCCTGTCCTTCTCAGTGATCAGGACGTCTGGGAAGGAGGAGCTGGCTTCCGCCTGCTCATCATCATCTTTGTCCATCTTTCGAAGATGGCTCTTGGTGCCCCGGATGGTAGGGCCACCACATGAGAACCCGCCCGCTATAGTGTAGACCGGCTCCTTGTCGGTATCCGAACTACTAGCAGGCTGGGGGGTAGTCTTGGAGGACTGACCCTTGTTTTTCTTTTTTGCCCCGGCTGGGGACTTAGAAATGTAGGACTTCAACAGCCCTTTGTCAGCCAGACGGTCCAACGCACGCTGAAGACTGCAGCAGTCGTTGGTGTCATGGCCAACTTCCTCATGGAACTGACAGAATTTATTCTTGTTCCGTGACTGGACAGAACTCTTCATAGGATTCGGCTTCTCAATGGACAGCCGGTCCTTTACCTCCATGAGGATGGAGTTGGAGTATTTGTTAAACTCGTACTTGGGGACGTACGGTTTAAACTCTTTCTTTTTCTTTTGGGACGGCTGGTCAGAGTCACTAACCGCCCAGACTTCTTTTCTCTTCTTGCTCTCTTCTTTCTTTTTTGCCGGCTGAGCAAGCCGGCTGTCTTTCTGTCTGTCAGACTTCTTAGAGTCCGACTGACTGCCAGGCAAGCAGAGGTCGGTAGCTTGAATGTAGCTTTTCGCCTCCCTCAGGGCCGCCTGTAGGGTGAAAGCCCCTTTTCTGACGAGGTCGAACTTAAAGGTCGACCCGTCTCTCAGACCCTTAAAAAAGTCTGTAAAAGCTACCTCGTCCGACAGTCCTTGAATCTGAATTCTTATCAGATTGAACCGCCTGACATATGAGCGCAGCCCTTCTCTCTCTCCCTGCTTAACAGTGCTCAGATCAAGGCTTGTTTTCTTAGCAGGGATGTTCATTGAGAAGTTAGAGGCAAACAGGAAGGCAAGCTTCCTGAAGCTGTCTATGGACCCGGCTGGCAGATTACCAAACCATTGTTGGGCAATGCCCTTCAATGTAGCCGGGAAGCATCGACACAAAGCGACATCATCCAACCCCTGCAGATACATGAGGTTGGTGTAAGCCATGAGGTGATCTTCCGGGTTGGAGGTACCGTCATAGGTACCAACCAACACATTTTTAACCTTGGCCGGCTGAGCCGCCTCGGTTATCTCTCGAGTGAACGCAGAAGGTTGTTCACCCAGGCGCAGCAAACGAAGCTGCCAGTCCAAAGGCTGGACATTTGGATATGCCGCCTGACCCCCAAAAAGGGCCGGCTGCATGAAGTGAGGAGGATATTGCCCGTAAGCCGGAGAAGGCATATACGGGACAGCTCCAATCATATGAGGGCCAGAATGGACGGTATCACCGCCTGTCTGACTCTCATGCAAGGAGAGTGCACTCCCTGCAGAAACGTTGTTGAAACTGTCTGGAAAGTTCGACGTTGAAGCCGACTCAGACAGCGATTGATTTCTCTTCCGGTTAATAATTTCCCGGGCATCAGAAGTTGGTCTTTTACTTCTCACCGGCTGTTGGGGCCGGCGAGTGTTATTGGTGTTCCCCCCAGGAAGGAGAATTTTTGACCAATCGATGGTCCCGGCTGCCTTCTCCTTTGGGTGAGGAGTGGGCTGCCGGTTTCTGACTGACTTCCCCTTTTCTGGAGGAGTCTTCTTCACCGACTGACCTTTACTTGGGCCAGCCTGGTTTTTGGTGATCAGCTTTGTAATTTCACCCTTGAAACTCGTCATGAACCTCATGAGTTCGTCTCGGGTGACAGGGGCCGATCCAGCTGCCGTTTGGGTTGCCCCTTCCGGCTGCCCAGTAGGTCTGCTCGGACCCGCCTGGGAGGCGCCCCGCTCCAAAGTCTCTTTGGGCCGGATGCGCTTGACTCTGAGAGAGCCGTCCTCGGCTGTAGAGGTTTCGACCTGAGGATCCTCATCCTCCTCGTGGTCTGTAAAAACTTCTGGGTCTTCACCCAGACGGTTAGGGGGTGGTACAGACTCTTGAACCATCTTCGAGGTACTCTCCCCACAGACGGCGCCAAATGTTTTGGGGGTTTTTGTCCCTCGGGAGAGTTACAACACGAAGACTGATCCGGGATGAGCTGTACCTGCAAAACAAACGGAGACACCTGACGGGTGGTGCTCCGCCTCCAACGATCAAGTTAGTAACTTGAAAAGGAATAAAGAGTACGGAAATTTAGGTGGGTATCTGCTCGGATTCCAAGCTCAGGTGTTTCTCTGATGTAAGAGAATGCAGGTGTATTAAATGATCCAACGTCCCTCTGAAATGAGGGACATCTCCCTATTTATAGGGTCATTGGGAATTGCCCCTGATTAGTTCACTAAACCCTAATCATTTGGTGGGCTGCGCCGTTTTCCGGCGTTCTCGGGATTTGGGCCTGAAGGCCGCCTTTTCCCCTTTATTTCTGGAATGACACGTGTCAAGCAGGGATTGGTCCATTTTGGACCAATCTGAGGCTGACACGTGTCACCCTCTGATTGGGCCACGTGGCAGGGTAAAAATACCCTAAACAATTGTGTAGTCTTATTTATGTCATTGTGTAGTCTTATTTATGTCATTGTGTAATCTTTATGGTACTCTGTCATTGTGTAGTAATCTTATTTATGTCATTGTGTAGTCTTATTTTTGTCATTCTATATGAACAAATGTGCCTCATTCATTCTAATATAAAGACTATGTGAATGGTTTGCAATACACATTCAAAACATCATCCACATAAATTTACTAAAATTAACACAAATGTTGTTTCAAAAAAGCTCTTCAAGCTCAAGTTCTTCATCTGATAGTAATGAAGAATTTCACCAAGTTATTGACGACCTTGTCAATAATCACTTACCATCTATATTGTACCCAACACCTCCACCTCGAGATCAACGTAATAATACAAATGCTCATACTCGGATTCAAATGGATAGAAATCATGAGCAAGGGCACAACCAATTGTTCAACGACTACTTTGCGGATCATCCTGTATATAATGAAAGTCAGTTTCGCCGGAGGTTTCGGATGAAACGACCTCTGTTTTGTAAGATTGTGAATAAGATTGTGGAAAATGATGTGTTTTTCCACCAAAGGCGAAATGCATCTGGGAAGTTGGGGTTGTCTGGACTACAAAAATGCACGGCAGCGATGAGAATGTTAGCGTATGGGGTGGCTCCTGACGCAGTTGACGAGTATCTACGTATGGGTCAAACAACTGCACGGAAATGTCTTAAAAACTTTTGTGAAGGGGTCATCAAGGTATTTGAAGCTGAATATTTACGCAGCCCGACGGACGAAGACCTACGAAAGATCCTGTATAGAAATGACCAACGGGGTTTTCCAGGGATGATTGGCAGTATTGATTGTATGCATTGGGAGTGGAAGAATTGCCCTAATGCATGGAAAGGTCAATATTGCGGACGAAATAAGAATGCAACCCTCATTTTAGAAGCAGTTGCAGATGAAGATCTATGGATATGGCATTCTTTTTTTGGTATTCCAGGTTCTTGTAATGACCTTAATGTACTTTACCGTTCACCAGTTTTTACTGATGTGTTGCAAGGTCGAGCACCTCCAGTGAAGTTTAATGTCAATGGCCATGAATATAATATGGCTTACTACCTAGCTGATGGTATTTATCCGAGTTGGGCTACTTTTGTGCAAGGATTTACCAATCCTCAAACTCATAAGCATAAGCTTTTTGCTGAACGACAAGCTGCTGCACGTAAAGATGTCGAACGTGCATTTGGTGTCCTACAAGCGAGGTTTGCAATTGTACGACAACCAGCTCTTGCTTACGATGAAGATGTGCTAGCTGACATTATGAAGGCTTGTATCATAATTCATAACATGATAGTAGAGGATGAACGAGATACTTATAAAAATGCTGAAGTAACAAGAAGATATTACGAAACAGATCGCCCAATGTCACGTCTAGGAGGTGAAGCTAGTACAAGTGGTACTCCAAATAATGATGAGACATTTCAGTTTCAAACAGGACGTCCTATCGACATTAATAAATATTTGGAGATAAGGGATGCTATGCGCAATAGACGAACTCATCAATCCTTGAAAGATGACTTGATAGAGCACATTTGGGAAAAGTTTGGTGACAATAACCCTTTAAATCTAATGACGCTTTAATCATCATGTATCGTAATCATATTTTACTTTTTATTAATGTAATGCATTTCTAGTTTTATTACTTATGTCTTCCACTAATCATTATTATTTAATTAGTTCGTAATTAATTAAAGTCACAATTTAATTATCATCAAGTATATGAATAATAATTATTATAATAATTGAAAATAAGTAAGAGAGAGAATATAGTGGGGTATAGTGAAAAGTAAGAAAGAGAGTGGTGAGGGAATTTTTTGGTTTGTTGTTGGTGGGATGGAAAAAATTCTTTCTTTAAAAATCTGATGTGGAGGAGAGGGAAAGTTAGAGAGAGAGAGTGGTGAGGGAATTTTTTTTTTATCTCTGCTGATAGTGCTCTAATGGAGTTGGGTTGTTGATGGACATTTGAGGAAGGAGTCACGGGAGGAAGAAGGAGATGATGGGAAAAAGTAAAAAAATAATAATAAATATTTTCATGAACTGTGTAAGTTGTCCATTTGTCAATTTTTTTTACTTTTACGGTAGTAATTGCTTAACTCACCCTCAGTTACCATGGGTTAAGGTTGGTTAAAGAACATGGAAGGAGAAGTAACAGAGTCATGTGCACTTTTTAGCTCCAAATTGATGGATGTCAGAACTTTAGTAGGCAAATCAATACTTTATTACTCTAGCACGAAAATCAAGACATTTTATTTACCATTCTGCCATGTTATAAACAAGAGTTGTTTATAACAGATATTAACCTGGGCATGCTCGTAATTAACATTGGTTTGATTTTTGTTTTTTGTTTTTTGTTTTGTATTTTGATGCAACATTTCTTTGAGTTTAACTTTCAAGGTAACAGGTGACAGAGAAATTGCTGTGTGAAGCAGTAACCATTTGAGTTAGAGCTAAATTGTTGTGTGAAGTAGTAACCATTGATTTTGTGCCTTCAAGGTTCAAGTGTATTAACAAGTAATAAACTTCTCTACGATTTGACTACTATGTCAAAGCTCTCTATCGAAAGGCTTTAGCATTTATAGGTTTGAATTGAATATTTACGGTTTTAAGGATGTCGAATTTAGTCATGTTACTCATGTAGATACATTTGGATTTCTGCTTTGGTTGGTTTTTGAATGGGAATTGGAAAAGATGATGAGGTGAGATGGATATGATAGATTTAAAATTTTGGCCAAAGGTGTATGAATTAATGCACTAAATGAACTTGGTTTTGCCCTGCAAAGAATCTGGTGCCTCATTGGGCTAATCCGGAGTTGCAGTCTTTTCTCGGCCTTGATGTTTGACAGCGAGCACTAGAAAAACAAAAACAAGAAAACTAAACAAACTAAAAGGACCATAACAAAAGCTCGCGATGTCTCGCCTGACCCAGGTAACCAATGTGCCGGACTAACCCAAGAACGAGGAACTTTCATGATTTTGAATGGGGGATAGAAGATATTTTGTTTTCTGACTGGGATTCATAGAAATTGTTTGGAATCTGAAAAACATATGTTCTAATCAGAACTGATTACTACTCAAGAGCTTTTGGTTTCAAATTCTATACATGTTTTGATATTCGTCGTTATATGTTCATATCCCCATTTTTGTCATAAAAATAATGCAATAACTTGGGGTAATGAGGAAGGGCTGGGTCCCCGGCGGTATGGGGAAGGGGGTGGGTCATTGGTCGTCGGCATCGGTGGGGTAAAGGGGTTGCTGATGGAGGGGTGGCCTGGGTTTTTTCGTTTTAATTATTTCTAAAACAATTTTATTATTTTATGATTTTCATAAATACACAATACTAATTTTTAAAACATCTATCTATATATATACTAAAATAACAACTGTTGATATCATCATTGTCCACGTGTTACTTTTTTTTTTCCCTCCAAAATGCAAGGATGATGTCATATATATTTTTTTTTCCTTTTTAAGCTACCCTATTAAACATAGCTTTGAAAATATATTCCAGTTGAATTTTTAAATTTTAAATTTGGGTTTTTCTACATATATTATGCATTTATGCTATTTAGTTATTTATGAGTTGTTAACAATAGTTAATAATATAATTAAATTGAAATTTCTTAATTAAATATGAAAGTTATGCACTTTTGGGAACTGTATATTCATATTTTATTAGAAATTAGTTAGGAAAAATGAAGAAGTTATTTTCTTTCCCTACGTGTTAAAAGTCTATAATTCAATTCTTATTTTAAAACTGTGCATCGCACAGAGTTAATCTAGTTTTTAGAAATTTAAAGACCATGAGCTTGCCACATAGGATATGAAAAAAGCACAGTGATGTCAAACGAACCTCAAAACCATTAGCTTGCCACAATTAATCGTTTAAATGATTTTTGAAAAATAAAATAAATAGGGACCATAAGGTGTTGAATTATATGGTTGTGCAAGACAAAATAAAAATCCTTTTTTTGGGTCTATTTGACAAAATTGTAACCTATACTTATATTTCGAAGACAAACATACAAAAGAAAATGAACTGCCAAAAGTTTTAGGAATATTATTTAAGCCAAGGCTTATAATAAGCTTCTTCGAGTCTTCGACTTACAACTATAAATGCCATAGCATGGTTTAGCAATCATACTCCATACTGGCTAAAATGTCAAGGGATACACAGGTTCCAAGCTTGGGTAATGAATCCCCCAATTTTGGTCGATTCCAGCTGCCCTCTTATCCTCGTTAAACATAGAGAATATAAAGATATCCAAAAGATTTTTTGGCTTTCTTGGTGTTCCTGTTCGCTTCATTTTATCAATGAGTTTCTGATTATAAGTTTGTGCATTTTGCTTACTAGTATAAGGATCATTCCCAGCAGTAGGCCACCCTGTCTCAGACACAACCAGAGTCACACTATCCCCACTGATGTTCCCTAATGCAACATAAAACGCGTCTACCATAGCCTCAAACAAACTATAGTACTTGTATGTCCCATCGATTATAGGTTGTTGTGCATTGAAAAGTGCATAATCTAACGGTATCTCCTTAGGCCTTAAAGCTAAGGCTAAATAAGGAAACACATTGATAAACAGCGGGTTTTTTGTACCTGCTAACCATGCTACAATTCCTTGCATAGATTTATTTGTTTCTGCGCTGAAGCTTGCGGAAGAAGGAGGTGAGGACACACCCAAGACATTGACATTTACCACCGTCGAGACTTTGATATTAGATAACCTGGCCGAGTTAAGGCCACTCAATATATTGTTCATGGCTTGAGGGATGAGGTCAGCAGAAGGACCGGGCACCATCTCGTTGCCTACAATGATCCATTCGATATCTACTTCATTAGCATAAGGGACAACATTGGAGTTAACCCATTCCATGGCGAAATCTACACCCATAGCAATGCTTGTTACTATGTCATTGTTCATGCCGAGTGCAACTTTGATGTTCGACCTTCTTAGGCTATCGAGTGCATTTGAATGTGGCTCATACAATCTTAAGAGATGGATGTTTTTAAACTGGCAGAACTTAATCACCAAGTCTGCTGGAGGAAGATTGTTGCTTAACATCCCATAGTTGACTCCAACAATAGCACCTGATTGCATAGGAAAGTTAGTTTCCAAAGAGTATGATGCTATATGCACCTGTAATGAATAATGGAAATGTATATGTGAAATTTGAGCTTATACTTAGGGTAAGAGTGTGTTATTTAGAAAAAAAAAAACTATTTAGAAAAATGAGTTTGGAAAGTGCGAAGATTTTCAGCCCAACATTAGCACAATTGTACCAATTGGATGTTGGTGTAGTGGTTATTGAAACTACACTTGGTAGTAAGGACTTGTGTTCGAACCCCGCCGCAACAACAATTGGGAGGAGAATATAATCTAACCACCCATAATTGATCCCTGAATCAGAATTAGTTCAAAGGGTGAAATGGGTAGAACACCAAAAAAAAAAAAAAAGTTGCATGATCTAAATTAGTTCTAAAATCATAAAGGAGGGGGGTAGGACATAAGTAAGTGATTTTTTGGTAAACTTTTATTGAAATAACAATACTTTAAAGGAAAATTTGTTTAAATCAATGTTACAAACCACCTTAAAAAAAAATACAAATATTTATCACAAATCAACTTACACCTTTTTTTTTGTTTGTTAAAACACACATGATATAAAAAAAAATTTGTCAACAACCACCTTACCCGTTGACCACCTCACCACCAAGCACCCACACCAGGTTCACCACCCTACCCTAGTGACGGAGCCACGTTAGAACATGGGGGACAACTCCCCCCCCCCCCCCCCCCCATTTTCAAATTATTTATTTATTTATTTTTATTTTATTTTATTTTTAATTTAAGAATAAACAGCTTAACACTATAAATAAAAAATGTCACAATTATGTTCACGGTCTAGTGGTTGCCTTGTGAATATGCCTTATTCTTGGTCTTAGGTTCGAAACCTAACCTTACATTTTTATAGCTTTTTTTTTTGTGCTTTTTGGATTACTCTAGTGTTCAACAACTTTTTATTTTATTTTATTTTTTTCCCCTATTTCTTGTTTTAGGATTTTTTCCCCATTTCTTGTTGTTGGATTTCCTTTTATATTATATAATTTTTATCTACTTAACCGTTGCTATATAGTGATTATTAATGGGTTATTATACAATTCTTAACGAATACATACATCTCTCTATATTTTTTTATTTAATATTTTCCTTAACTAAGTCTGCTTAAATTCCATTTTTTACATTTCTAATAGATTATGATTAATTAATTGTTCGTAACTAAATCTTAAATATTATTTATATATAGTACATTTGTAATAATATGATTGATTTAAGAAAGTTGCGTTTATTTTTAACTATTTAATTAACTTTTTTTTTTGAAACAAACTATTTAATTAACTTAATGATAAGGTAATTGCATTCATTCGTATTTATTAATTATTGAATTACATATACATAACTTGGAATTGGGTTTACAAACATACATTTATTCATTTATTGTCTAATTTTCTTAATATACAATGAAATTTGTTTTACTCCTCTTTTACCGAAATAACTGTCAATGTGATTTCAGATAAATATTAATCAATTTATGTTTTCAATTTTTTTGTTGAAACATCAAACCTCCGAAATTTGTCCCCGCGAAGAAGAAATCCTGGCTCCGCCACTGACCCTACCACATGCCTAACCATCCTCTCAACCCAAAACCACCTCTCACTAGTTCAAAACCCCAACCTAACCACTGAAAGCCACCCACCCAACCAAAAATCGTCCCTTTCTACCCTAAATCCACACCCTAATCACTCGAAAACCTTCCATCCCATCCCAAACCACCCTTCTCCGGCCTTTGTCCACAAGGTGGGTGGAGCAATTTTTAACTAGTTATGGTGGAAAATTTAGTTTGTGAGAGGTAGTGTCGAGGTGACAACAGTGGTTTTCATGAAATTAGGGTGGGGTTTTGGTCGGCAAGGGTGGTTTCGGGTTGGGTGGGCGGTTTTTCGAAAGGTTAATTAGTGTGCGATTGTTTTGGGCTAGTGAGGGGTGGTTTCGAGGTGGTTAGGGCAACAAAGGTAGGTGGAGTGAGTGGTGGTAAGGTGGTCAACACCAAAATGGTGGTCAAACAATTAAATTATGGGTAAATGTAGTATAAATGTCCACTCACTATTTTTAAGATAAAGTTTAAAAAAAGAACTAATATTAATAAGGGAAAATTAGCAAACAAATATTTTTGATGGTATAATTGCCTGAACATTTTTTATACTTCGTAAGAGTTATCTCAAACTTTTTGAAAAGGTAGGAAAAAAAACAATATAGTATTAGCAATCAAAATATATGACAACTTTTATTAGATACACAAATCAATTAATTTGATTATACATAGTACTTAATTTTAATATCATATTATTTTTCATCAAATTAATTGATGAATTGATTGTTATTTCTCAAAAACATAAGTGATGAAAGTGTTTAACCGACTTACTTGTGAATTGCAAATGCAAAATGATGATCACTATAGATGAAATCGTTGGGACAAAGTTCAAATTCCTTGAGAAGACCTTCATTTCACCTTAGAAATAAAAATTTGAGTTGTGAGATTTTATATAGTTATACTTCTGTGTGTACACACACAACATGTGGGGTAGCAAGAGTTTATTGACTCATTACTTTTGTAGTTATACCTCATAAATTGGGATGATTTCTTTCCAAAAATTATGCGATTTATTTCCTTGTATAGGGAATAATTAAATTGGACAATTAATGTGTTATGTGTGCTCCTTCAAATAAAGGAGGAACTTCATATGAAGAAGGAGAGTTTGGAGTTAGGGAAGGTGAACAAATACAATTGTTGTATGTTTGGCCCATACATAACACCAATTTAAAAAGGCCAACTAACCATTAGCTGAAAAAATGAGAAGGAAAAGTGAGTCGAAAAAAAAAATGATTTTGGCACCGTGTATAAGAAATAGGCAGAATTTTTGCGGATGAATTCCATTAACGCCAATAATCTATCTATGACGTATCTAAGAAAAGTATGTTACACTACTAAAAAAATACGTTACGTTACTAAAAAAATACAAATTTGTTACTAGAGATAACATTTTCCTAATCATCGTCATGTTTTTTTTATTAGAATTGAATAATACATCATTCGACAATATTTTACAAACTACAAATCAAAAGATTATTAGAAAAACAATGAAATTATTTTTAATGCCTTTTATATAGACATCCATATGGATATACTTTTGAAAATGTTGTGAAATTGGATAATTTTAATCTTACTATATATAGTTTGTGATATTATTAATAAGTGCTAGTATTTATTCATTATTTTTACTACTCCCTCCGTTTCATAATGTTAGTCCCATATAGAATCAATCACATAAAATAAGAAAACAAATATATTTGGAATCTAACATTAAAGTACAACAAATTTCATAATTAGTTTACCTTATTTAACTTTTTTGATTTTTCATTAGGAAAACACAAGTCATAATTGCATAATTTAAGGTAAAAATTTCCTTACTTAGAGTCATGTCATCAATCCACAATCAATTAATTCAAAAAAAAAAAAAAAAAAATCAAGTCATAAATGATATATATTCAATATGGGTAGATCTTTTTGAAACTACCAAAATAGTATATGGGACTAACATTATGAAACGAAGGGAGTAATAAAAATTCAAAGATACCTAAAATTACAAATTATAATCTCATATCATATCACTAATATATAAAGTCGGTCTCGCAATCAGGTCACGAGACAGCGACACTTGGTATTCTAGTTTTTCGCCAAGTGTCACGCCATGTAGGCCAAAATAGGTATTATTGTGACTCATCATATCACTAAGTAAGTGATAGTTGGATAGATTTTTAAGATAAAATTGTTGCATAAAGTTTTATTATCGATAAATTAATATTTTATATATACAAAGTTAATCATAACTTTTAATAAACATCCTATAACTTTGTTATATTTCCATCATCAAATTCATTATAAAAAGTTTTTAAAAATAAGATCCATTTATAATATAGGAAAAACTGAAAAAAATAATCTCACCTTTTGCCCATCTGCTCAAAATAATCCCACATTTTCGAATTCCAGTATTAATCCCACCTTGTAACCCCATCTTCCCAAAATAAAATTTTTACCGGTTTATGAAATTAGTAACTTGTTTTAGAAGGTGACTTGACACTTGTCACCTTCTAATTGGTCCTAATTTTAAAATATTAAAAAAAAAACAAATAAAAAAAATTCTCCCAGCCCCCACCACCCCTTTCATTGCCATCACCACCATCACAACCTCCTGCCACCACCCCTTTATCACCACCGGTCCACCACTATCACAACCCTGCCGCCGCCCCTTTCCACCACCATCACCATTACCATTACCATCACCATCACAACCCGAAACCCCCACCTAACCTTGAACCCGAAGCCACACTTGAACTGGAAAGAAATGGATCGGAAGTCGGTCGACGTTTTAGGCTACCAACCCAACCCACGAAAATCACCTCCACCCCTGATTTAAGCTAATTTGTGGGTTGAGTTGCAAATTCTGGCGCTACTTTTGTTCAAATTGGAGGCTGTCGGGATTGATGTTTGGTTGATTGGTGGCGCGACGCCGCTGGTGGGCTATCGGTTTTGGTGATTGTTAGCGTAGTTGGTTTTGGTGCGCAGTCAATTTTAGTGATTGGTGGCGCGACGCCGTTGGTGCATTGCCGCTGGTTGACGTAGAGGCATAAGGTTTGTGGGTTGTTTGCGAGCTGGTGGGTGGCAGGGTTTGACTGCACCGGCGGCTGGCTACTTGACCAACGGGGATGGAGGAGGGTGTTTAGTTGTTGTGAGGTGAGGGATGGTGGCTGCACGGTTGTGGGTTGCAAGGTAGGAACCGAGATTGATTTTTTTATTGGTGCAGTGAAGTTGTTTGGGTGGTGGTGGTGTGGGTGGAGGTCAGGTGGTGGTGTGGAGGTAGTTATGGTGGTTGACATGGATGCAGTTGTGGAAGATTGGAAGGGGTGAGGTGAGAGAAGAGGGATTAGAGGAAATTTTTTTTTTAATAAAAAAATCTAACTTGTTTTACAGGTTGAAGGTAAAAAGGTCCATTTGGGGAAGATGGGGTTATAAGGTGGGATTATTTCTGGAATTCGAAAAGGTGGGATTATTTTGAGCAGATGGGCGAAAGGTGGGATTATTCTTTTCAATTTTTTCTATAATATATTTAATCACAAACTTTCATACGTAGTTGGTCAACCCGTGTCACCAACTATTACAAAAGTCATTTCATTAGTGCTATAAAGGTTATTAGTCAGTGTTATAGTGGTCACTCAATCAGTGTTATAGATAGGGGTTACTTAGTCGATGCTAGAGGTTACTCAGTTAATATAACAAGGGTTACTCGGTCAGTTTTATAGGTATTATTTTGTTTGGCCAGATGGTGTGGCTAGCCGCATACAAAATACGTTGTTATTATCAGTAAAAATAATTTTGTTTTATAGGTATTATCAGTAAAAATAATTTTAGTTTGATGAAAATACTTTCAGTTTAGTGAAAATCAGTTAAGCTCAATAATGATGTTATGATGATGATTGTTGTGTCAATAATTATGCATTGCTTGATTATTCATGATATTATTGTTATTGCTTGATCACGCCTTAATTTCTACAGGTTTAAAGGGAATTTGTACTTGGAATCACGCTTAATAAGATAACTAATAATTTGATTTAGGCAAATATGTAGGAGTTTATAGGTACGAATGCGGAAAACATGAATCATATTCATATAGCACCTAAAACAAGATCATGCATAACACATAAAGAATTAGAATTAATACCTTTAAAGCGTGATTTCACGTGTGATCGAACAAGAACAAGGGAGATAAAGAACCTCGAACGTGATTCCTTTACTTAGTCCACAAGCATGGATTAAGACTTCCACTAATGCTAGTTAGTTGCAATTGGACCCTTCAATTGACCTTCTAAGGAGATGAACAAGCAACAAACCAATCAAAAACCACCACGAAACACCACACGCACCACTAGGGGTGGCCGGCCGTGAGTCAAAAGGGAGGAGGAGAGAGAGTCGTGGGTTAGAGAGAGAGAGTGTGAAGGTTTTGGGATTTCTGGTTGCTTGATGCACAATCAACTGTTAATTGTGTTGTCATACAACCCTAGGTATGGATCTTATTTATAGATCTCCTCTCTAAATAAGAGTCCATGACAAATCCAAAACTTAACTCTAATCTAACTATGCTAGCCCAATCCAATTCATGATTAGTTACTTGTTCATGAGGCCCATAAATGGGCCTCTAACTTGCTTAACCCAATACCTTTGTGTGTGACCTCATAGGATTCATTCTAGTGGCCTTTGGACTATTTGACTAGCCCAAAGATAATTGATCATAGTCTAGCAACAGATAATGACGACCCAAAACAACGAACTTATTATCTCCATAATAGTGATCCTTGATATATCTAGTAATTGCACTTATCGAAGATAAAACTCCTTCAAAATATGATTTTAATTCAAGTGATCACCAATAATAGATCTGTTTGTGCATTAATAATCAACCAACGTAGATTAAATATGCTTAGGATTAATTTATTGATTGTTTGTTAATCGGAAAGCGCACATGAATATTATAAGAATAAAGTAGAGGCCTATTTAGGGCAGGTTCAATCTCTTTTAGGTTGGATTTGTACCATCATCCCCGAATATCGAGTCATGGTTCAGGAGCATTATGGAGTTAGCAATCTCTGTGATCGTGAATAGGGTGTAAGCTTCAAACCCGTGAACGATTTACAAGTTCCTAGCAGTGGCGAAGCCAGAAATTTCTATCCCGGGGGACAAATGATGTCATATAGTTTGACAAAAATGTCGTGGAAAAAAATATCAATACTTGAATACATAATTAGTTAAATAATTCTGTAAAAAAAAATTAGTTAAATAATTAAAGTTTTACAAAATCCAAAATACTTACTAAAGAATATTACATCATATACTAATTATTCCTCTTCCGATGGTACATTATTAGTATTTGAATAATGTTAATAGGATCTTTCTAACGAACGCCCCTGGGGCGCTGGATAAGCATTTAAATTCTTACCTAAAATAGTATTAATTTGGGGAAGCATGACAAAATCATGTGTCGATCGGTGTAATTAATGTTCATTTTAATTTAATCTTTCTATTTTTAACTAGCTTATCCAACGTCCCCGGGGCGTTCGTTAGCATTTTTCCATGTAAATATTTACTTATGAGATTGAATTTTTGACGAATTTGAACATCGGATAATATAGTAATTAAATGCATTTATTGTTATCCCTTATTACAACTATACTTATTGTTAAAAATAATGAAAGGCAAATTGTCTTAGACATATACAAAAAATTAAAGAAAGCAAAAAGGTAAAATTGAAAAAGTGATGAACAAAAGATTATAGAAAAAAAAAACCCTAAAATGCTTTTAAGTGTTTAACTAAAAAATCAGGTATGAGTTTACGTATGATAATGGAAGGGAGGGTGTGGCTAACACACAATGCCGCCTCGATCGAGCATTAGCTTTCTCGGGGTATGAGTTTACGTATGATAATGGAAGGGAGGGTGTGGCTAACACACAATGTCGCCTCGATCGAGCATTAGCTTTGGACAGTTGGATGGTTTTATTTCCAAGCTCACATTTGGTGCATCTTGATCGTGATTGGTCCGACCACGCCCCGATTAAGTTGTTGTTAGAGGTTAAAAATGTCGAGAAGCTTGGGGAGAAGCCGTTTCGATTTGAGCAATTCTGGCAGTCACATGATGGGTGTGAAGGTGTGGTTGAGAATGCGTGGTTGGGGGGATTTTCTTTGGAGGATAAACTTGCTATGTGTGCGGCTGATCTTAAGAGTTGGAGTGAGAGTGCGTTTGGGGCTGTATTCTGTGAGCTGAGAAAGAAGAGGAAAAAACTGAAAAAACTTAATAGGGGTGGGCTCACGACAGCTCAGTTGGAGAAGCGGAAGGTGTTGGTTCGTGACATTGCGGGGCTAGTACAACATGGAGAAACCTTTTGGAAGCAACGCTCTCGGGTGTTGTGGCTTGCGGAGGGTGATAAGAACACAAAGTTCTTTCATCAGCGTGCTTCCAGTAGAAGGAGGAAGAATACCATTCGGAGTTTGATGGATGATGATGGTGTTGTCCACTCGGGTAATGAGCAGGTGGGGAAAGTTGCGGTTTCTTACTTTTGGAAATTGTTTACTTCTTCTAATCCACCGTTGATTGAGCAAGCGTTGCATAATTTCCAAGCTCGGGTGACGGATGACATGAACTCAATATTGAGAGCTTATTATACTAGTGATGAGGTGAAGGTTGCTTTAAGTCAAATGCACCCGATTAAGGCTCCTGGCCCTGATGGTATGTGTCCTCTATTTTTTCAGTCTTATTGGCATATTGTTGGCCTATCTGTGTCGAATTGTGTGCTGTCTATTCTGCGTGGTGCTCCCATCCCTGAATCTGTTAATAGGACATATATTGCACTTATTCCGAAAAAAGACAATGTAGATCGTATGATGGATTTGACCAATTTCTCTTTGTAATGTGGTCTATAAACTGGTGTCAAAAGTCCTTGCTAATCGTCTAAAAGTTTTTCTGGATAAAATCATTGCGGTGAACCAGAGTGCTTTTACTCCGGGACGGCTAATTTCTGATAATATTTTGGTGGCTTTTGAATTATTCCATTATATGAAAAATTTTCCGAATAAGGGCGGTTGCATGGCTATGAAGTTTGATATGTCAAAGGCGTATGATAGAATAGAGTGGGATTTTTTGGAGGTCGTGTTGGATAAATTTGGGTTTGATCAAGGTTGGTATGGGAGGGTAATGGAATGTGTAAGGTCGGTGACTTTTTCGGTTCTTGTTAATGGTCGACCGACAGATGAGTTTTCTCCGGGTAGAGGCATCCGGCAAGGGGACCCTATTTCCCCTTACTTGTTTATTTTGTGTGCGGAATTTTTCTCTCATTTGCTAAGGGGTGCAGAGGAACGTGGTAGTCTCCATGGGATTCGTATTGCTCCTACGGCTCCTTCTATTAGTCACTTGTTATTTGCGGATGATTGTATTATTTTTTCGAAAGCTGTAATCGGTGATGCGAAGGTTATCCAAGAGGTGCTTAATACATATGAGTTGTCGTCGGGGCAAAAGATAAATTTTGATAAGACAACTATCTCTTTTAGTAAGGGGGTCTTGGATAATAAACAGAGTGAGTTGGCTAATTTGCTTGGAGTTCGAGTAGTTGATATTCATGATCGATACTTGGGACTTCCTACTATTGTTGGGAGGTCGAAGAAAGTGATTACGAAAGGGGTGAAGGAGAAACTTTGGAAGAAGCTGCAAGGGTGGAAAGGGATGGTGCTTTCTAAGGCGGGTAGGGAGGTTATGATATAGGCAGTGGCCCAATCTCTCCCTACCTACGCGATGAGTGTGTTTAAGTTTCCATCGTCTTTTTGTGATGAGTTAAGGTCTCTTGTTGCTCAGTTTTGGTGGGGTCAGAAGCAAGGTGAGAGAAAAATCCATTGGGTGGCGTGGAAGAAGCTTTGTAGATCGAAGAAAGAGGGTGGGTTGGGGTTTCGAGACTTCAAATTATTTAATTGGGCTCTTTTGGGCAAACAAGCTTGGAGGTTGATTACGAAGCCAAGAAGTTTAGTGGAACAGGTGCTTAAGAGTAAGTATTTTCCGAATAGTAGCTTTATGGAAGCGCAAATGGGGGTCAACCCGAGTTATACTTGGCGTGGGATTGTTGAGGCGAGGTGGGTGGTTCGTAGGGGAATGCGGTGGAGAGTTGGTAATGGTGAATCCATTAAAGTGTGGTCTGATCCTTGGCTTTCGAATACTCAATCACATAAGGTAATTTCGCCCAGAGGTTATGCAAGTGAGGACTTGCGGGTTTGCGATTTTATTGATTCATCTACTTGTTGCTGGGATGTCAATAAGCTTGCTCAATTTTTCCTTCCCTTTGAATGTGAGAGGATTCTTAGTATCCCCTTGAGTAGTAGGCTTCCTGCTGATAGGCTATGTTGGGATTTAGAGAAGAGAGGTGATTATTCGGTGAAGACAGCCCACCATGCGATTTTTGAGGATAATTGGAGTCATGAACAAGAAGCCCCTTCTGATGCTCAGAGAATCTGGAATAAAATATGGCACTTGAATGTTCTCCCCCGTATTAAAATTTTTGCGTGGCGAGCCTGTCAAAATGCCCTTCCAACACGAAGAAATATTAATCATAGAGTGCGTGATTATGACCCGGATTGCAGTGTTTGTCATCGTGATTTCGAGACGACCCTTCACGCTCTCATGGATTGCAGATTAGCTCGCAAGGTATGGTCCAATAGCCCTTTCCCCTTTATGGCAGAATCTAGGACTGGTCATATTCTTGATTGGTGGGAGAGTTGCTTTGTGGAGCTTGATGAAACTGATGTTGCGGGTGTGGTGACCTTGTGTTAGGCTATCTGGGGTGCTCGCAACTCCCTTGTGATGGAAGGTGAGAACCCGGATTCTGCAAATATTGTGAGATACACAATTAAGACGTGGAATGAGGCTTGTGGGGAGTCCGAGAAGGCAAAGGTTGGGGGTACGAGCAGCAGTCTACCCACGGTGTGGACCCCTCATGCCAGGGATTTCTTGAAGGTCAATGTTAATGCGGGGTCAGTGCGTGATTTGGGGTCGGGTCTGGGTGCAGTTATTAGGGACAACGATGGTCAGGTGTGCGCTTGTGCTACCTGGCAGGGCCGTGAATGTTGGGAGGTGGTAATTGTTGAAGCAAAAGCGATGGTATTCGGTCTTAATCTTGCTAGTGAGGTGGGTGCTCGAAGGTTGGTGGTGGAAAGTGACTGCTTGACAGTCATTCAATCCTTGCGTGAAGCTGCTAAAGGAACTAGTGCCTTTCATATGCTACTAGATGATATTTTAGAACTTAGCTCTACTTTTGATATTGTGATTTGGTCTTTCGTTAAGCGAGAGGGGAACAAAATAGCACACAATTTGGCTCATTTTCAACCATTTGTGGTTGGCCAAAGAGTGTGGAAGGATGTCATGCCCGATCGTACTGTTGAACTTGCTTCTGTTACTACTATTAATTAAGTAGCCCTCTGTGGGTTTGTTTCAAAAAAAAAAAAAAAAATCAGGTAAAATAATCTTTCAAAAAGAAAGGAAAAAAAAAGTAAAGAGTTGTATGTAGGTATTGATCACGCGTTGAGCAACTCACGCTACTAGAGTTATACCACTTCACCATCTAACTTCTTGTATTTATTATTGTGCATGAATTAATATTTAACTATTTTTTTTAAAAGTGGGGGACAATTATCCCCTCTTGTCCCGGGCTGGCTTCGCCCCTGGTTCCTAACACTTGTTGGCGACTCTTTTGATCTAGCGCATCTAGTGCTGTCAAATTTCAAACCGAAACCGTTTAACTGCCCGAAACCGACCGACCCAAATGAGAACCGAACCGATTAAAAACCGATTTTTTTGAAACCGAAAACCGACCCGAACCGTATTTTAGTAAACCCGAAACCGAATCGACCCGAATAATGTTAAACCGTATAAGAACCGAACCCGTTAACAAACCGAACCGAATATAAACCGATCTGAAAGAAAACCGAACCGAAAAAGAATCGAACCGTATCTAACCCGAAACCGGTTCCAACCCGAAACCGTTTAAACTGGCAAAAAAACCGCTTACACCGAACCGTTAGCAAACTGCTACCCGTTTGCACCGAACCATTTAAAAATCGAACTGATTGTAAACCGAACTGGTTATAAACCGAACCATTTATGAACCAAACCGCTTCTAAATCGAACCGTTTACAAACTTTTTTATATAATTAAATGGATTTTTTTTTTGACGGGGATATTATTAAATGGATTAAATATTAGAAATCTTAGAATTTTTTTTTTTAAATAGCAAAGCAAATCATTCATTAAGGTCTTAATAAGGATAATCAGTGTTCACAAACAGGAGCAAAACAAGCAGGCTCAGGCCCTGCCTCAAACTATTAGCAACACTACTGTCTCTAGTCATGTATACATTTGAGGTGATGAAACCAAATGAACAAAAAGCTTGTAATATTAAGTACCAAGGCTTGGCTGAAGGCGTAATAAATAAAATTAATTCACAGAGACTATTAAGCATATGATTACATTGATTCTGTGAGTAATAATGAAATAAAGATAGGAGTGTGCTAGTGACATGAATATACTATTAAGCTATGTTTTAATTCAGATTCAACTATAATTTAGTAAACTTGAAATGGAACCGATATGAATAACGTTAAAGTGGTTAAACAATCGAAGAACCGAACCAGTTATAAACTGAACCGAAAAAGAACCGAACCAGTTAAAAACTGAACCGAAAAAGAACCGAACCAGTTATAAACTGAACCAAAAAAGAACCGAACTGTTTCTAACCCGAAACTGTTTCCAACCCGAAACTGTTTGAACCGGGATAAAAACCGTTTACACCGCACCGTTAACAAACCGCAACCCGTCTGCATCGAACCGTTTACTACCTGGACTGTTTACAACCCGAACCGAATTAAAACCGCTTAAGAATAAACCGAAACCGAATCGAACCGATAACTATTTAAACCGAACCAAAACCGACCCGTGAGACAATTAAACCGATTCCAAACCGACCCGATTAAATACCGAACCGATTTCAAACCGAACCGAAACCGAACTGTCAAACCGTTTTGACAGTGCTAAGCGCATCTTTCTATTTGGACGCCACCATGTTTAAATGCATGACCACGGTGGGGCTCAAAGTTGATGTTTTGAATATACCCTAAAATTTTTTGATTATTGTGCATGAAATAATATTTAACTAATTTTTTTAAAAATGGGGGACAGCTATCCCCTCTTGTCCCGGGCTGGCTTCGCCCCTAGTTCCTAACACTTGTTGGCGACTCTTTTGATCTATCACATCTTTCCATTTGGACGCCACCATGTTTAAATGCATGACCACGGTGGGGCTTAAAGTTGATGTTTGGAATATTCCCTAAAAAATTTTGGCGACTCCACTAAGAACGATTTCTATTAGTTCCTAAAAGTTATTTTGGCAATTGATTCAGAATGAGTAGATGAGACTTGAAACGTACTAACTATTCATGTGTGTAATTTTTAGGGATGCCAATTGGGTTTTCGGTTCAGTTTTGGGTTTGGTTTATCGGTTTTTGGTCTGTAACGGGCCGGTTTTTAATGGGTTGGAATTATTAACGGGTCATTTCGGGTCGATTTTAAATAATTTAATGTCGTTTTGGTTTGCTTTATTTTTATTATAGTTTCTTTTCAGGTCGGATTCTAATCGGGTCAGGTTATAATTGGTTCGGATCATAATCGGTTCGCTAAATTCGCTCGGTTTAAAAACGGGGTTTGTCAGTTTAAAGCGGGTTTTGTGTCAACACATATCGAGTCCTAATCGGTTCGAATTGTAATCGGTTCGAGTTGAACTCAGTCGGTTTGACAACTGGTTTTGCCAGTTTTAAACGGGTTTCGTTAACATATATCGTCTAGTATATCCTCAATATTCTTTAATTAGTTATTCCAGTAGATCATACTGAATATTAATTAGGGCTTGTTCTCATACGTTTATTTTCAGTTCAGGTCAGGTCAGTTCAGTTCAGTTAAGTTTAGTTCAGTTTAGTTTAGCTCCTAATTTTTTTCTCTTATAAAATATTCATTTCAGTTCAGTTCAGCTCAGTTCAGTCCAGTTCAGTTCAACTGCCTATGAGAACAGACCCTTAGTTGTTTAACTTTATGTCCCTTTTTTGTATAATGATTTTAAGGACCAAATAATAATAACAAATCTAATGTTAGCTTTTGATTTAGATTTTTAATACAATATAGTGTTCCATAAGCCATTACTCGTTAGAGGAAAATAATATTTTAGCATAAGAGTTTCAATGACATCAAAATTCCAAACCTTTTCAATATAAATACTTTGTAATTCAAATTAAACCCTTTTGTTTATTATTGATAAAATATACCGAAAAAAAAAACTCTACGGTCATAACTGGTTACGGACTTACGGATTATAAATGGTTTGGTTATAACCGGGTACGGGTTTTAAACGGTTTGGTCATAACTTATTATGGGTTATAAATGGTTCAATCCTAACCAGTTACAAGTTGTAAACGATTTGGGTTTGTCGGGTTTTTTTCGGGTTTAAACGGTTTTGGTTTACAATGGGTCGGGTTGCTATCGGGTTCGGAAGTAATCAGTTCGAGTTGTTCTCGGTTTTGGGTTGTATCAGTTCGTCTTGATAACAAGTACGGTTTATTAACGGTTCTCAAACATTCGGATCCGTTCAATTTCAGGTTTTAAAAATTCGGGTCGGGTCGATTTACGATTTTAAAATAACAGGTCTTAGCGGTTCAATTACCTTTCGGAACAATTCATAACGGTTCGGATTCACCAGTTCGGGTTGGTTTTTGACAACTCTAGTAATTTTAATTAACATTGTGGAATAAGCATAAAAGGTCCGCATTAGAAAGACCATCTGTAATGCGTCAAAAACATAGGATTTTTACATGTAGGAAAATTGGGAATTATCTTTCACAACTAGAATCGAAAAAAATATAACGAAAATCGGAAAATCCCGAGAGCATAGAAATCTGCGAGGAGTGTAGGAATTGTCAAGAAGAAACAGTGTCCATCGATGCACGATGGACCCTATTTTCTTGCGCCGAGTTCTTCCAAAACCGAGCCAGAAATCTTCCTTCTTGTTTTAATCGATTCTAATACTGTTTAGCCTATTCTACTTCCTGATTGAGTTTTTCCTTCTTTTATGAAACCTATATGTGCTCTACATATGGTTTTAGCCCTTGGGAATTCACACTCCATCTACTCAATCGAACGCTATGTGCAACGACGAGTACATTCAAAATTTTGAATTCACCAAATCATGGAAGCAAGTCTAACTTGCGGGGTCCCATCCATACGCGTCAACCCTTCCAAAAGTAAGCCTTTCACGCGATGCATCCGGACTCATAACCATAGACCCTCTTTGACTACCATAATCTTTGAACTTTCGAGAACTAGAGCCATGGTTAGGTTACAAGCTCATTGCATCATGTTGTGACTACTCTACTACTTGTGCATTCCTTATTTGTGCATACCTTACCTGTGATTAAACTAACCGTTTGTGTTGACTTGTGTTTGTAAATAAAGTTTTAACAAACTAACCAATGACTAAAGGACTTTGCTTAATTGATTAATTTATTCATTAAATTCAAATTTTAGCAAGACTATAAGCTTACCTATTTGTAAGAATAACGAAAACAAGTTACGTTCCAGTCTCGGTGCGGAGGTTTGACTTGTGACGCAAAGCATCAGCATCCATCGCCAAGCGATATTTATATCGCGCAGCGATGGAGCTGACGCGCTGCGATAGTTATATTGCTATGCGATGGTTCGATCTTTTCTTTCTGTCTTCAAGTCGAGTCTAATTCACATGATTAGTTAATTTTCATCAAACAGTCTTAGCTTAGTCTTTGTCTGAGTCTAATTACATGTCTAGTCACATGGTTATTACACGAATCTTGAACATATCACTTTCACTCACAAGTCTTAGCATACACTTTGTACGTACTTTTTTTGTTTTTACACCATGGCCATGTTTTAGGTCCATATATGCATGAGTCGCCTTTCCGTCATTTGAGTTCAGGGTTTATTCAATTTCTGAATTCTTCTAATTTTTCCATCTACATCACTTTACCATACATTAGATATCTCACACTTTCCTTCTTTCACATTTTCCAAATTCATACACCACCTTCATATTACATGCTTTCTCCATGAATAACATTTTCCTCATACACCATGATCTTTTCCCATCTATGCATGTTAAATCGAGTTTGACTCAAATAATTAACAATGAGTATCCATGACTTCCTTGTCCACATCACTTGGTTAAGGAGAGAATGGCGGTTAATCAAGGATAACACCCTTGTTCAAGTACTACTCTTCGATAAACCGATTCGACAAAGAAAAATGGCCAGTCAAGAAGATATTTTCTCGGGTGATACCAGGGAAAACTCGTCAAGTCTAAAAGAAGACGTTCGCAAACTGCGAGATGTCGTACCCATGCTTATGAGTGTGGTAGAAGTCCTAGTGAATCGGATGTCATACCCCATTAGTCCAATCCAAGATCTAGTACCTGAGAAACAACTTTCCAATTAGGATCCAAACTCCTATTGCAAATATCATAAAGGCCATGGTCACACCACCGAAAAGTGCTTCACCCTGAAAGATCGCATTCAAGACCTCATTGGTTCAAATTGCCTTCATGTTCCTCCGAGCAACAAGAAGGCTAAGAATAATGGCGATAATGGCAAAAGCAGGAAAAACAACAATCCTTCTTCTGCTTCTTCCCATCAAAATGACAGTTACATTGATGAAATCTAGGCTCTTAACAAAGATGTTTTACAGACAAAAGAACCAGAAAGAAAGTTCACTCCAATTAGAATAAGCTACAATATCGTCTTTGATCGTCTTCATGCCAAATGACTCATCACTCCCATTGAATCAATGCAAGATCCTCGTCCTGAAAGGAGAACACCCTAATGGAACCCTGAATCCTATTGCAAGTACTATTGAGGCAACGGTGAAACTACAAATGAATGTCATAAGTTTCAAAATCTTATCCAAGATCTCATCGATGCAAAAGATTATGTTCCCTCCAGCTGGCAAGAATACCAAGTGGTGATAAGCACAAAGCATGAGGCGCGCTTTAATCACGAAGATTTCATGATTTCTTTTCTTATTTTTAATTTCCCTTTCCCCAATAAGTCTAGCATAGGCACCCTTCATCATTACTTAGATTTATTTCATGAGTTTGATTTATTTTCCCTTTTCATTTTAATAAAATGAGCATTAATTTCCTTGCATATGATCACTGCATTGCATTAAAAAAATAATAAAATAAAATAAAATTTATGCCGAACTAAGCACAAGGTATATTAATGATTTGCGGCACCCCTTGTAACCACATCATATCACCTTCACCCTTTGGATTACATAATCCTTTCTTTATAACTATTTTGAGCCTCATTTAACGATAGACCTTTTACTTTTTCAACCCACATCTACTCGACCTTTGGATGGGATGGCGTGCAACTTATGTGATTTCCCTATATAAAAGCTTGTGTGGTTTTTACCAAAGAAAATTTTGGAAGTTAAAAAAAAGAATTAAAAGTGTGCAAAAGGGCACGTGTTCTAATGTCTTTGATATAAACATGTCTTTGTTATGAACACGTCTCAGATTGAGTCTCTCATCGAGTGCACGACACCGTACCTAGGAAACATGAGTGCCAAGTGAGTGATAGACCGCATGATCGGGATTGCCCACACTTATCCAAATAAAAAAAAATGCATAAGAAAACAAAGAGAGTATAATAAAAAGAAAATAGAGTTCAAAAGTGAGAAAATCTCAAGCATACAAATACCAAGATTCAAAAGCAAGGTTGCACATATTTGGGGCTTATTTTAGGTCTTGATCCTTTATCCTTTCTTCTTCAACCTTTATCCCAACCCCGTTACTACCCTTGAAAGACCTCTTTTAGGTATACATACACTTGTGCGAGGTTCAGTTATAGTTAGCATTCGACCTGATTCCTAGCGGATACGTAGGCAACCCCACACTGGGGTGCGGCCATAGTAATCATACATTCACATTCATATTTACATTTATACATGATCATATCAAGGGATCTCCAAATGCTCATCCCTATCAATTAAGAGCTTGACTTGGGGGCTTGATCCCTACTTCATTAGCCTACCCTCCCTAAGAGTCATCATCATTTGACTCTTCTAAAATGTTTTTACACACCCTTAGCCTTTGCATCCTAACCGTAGTGTCACTTTCAAGCACATCACAAATACATTGCCGAATAATCCTTCCCTTAGGAAATCTTTCTCAGAAAATCTTGATACAACTTTGAAACATGCATTGTCATCTTATAATCATTCATCACTTATTATCATAATCATCATTGCACCACAAAGTACAAAGTACTTAGCCCTCTGCGCCTAAGTTACTCAAATACTCTCATCATCGAGTCATCACCTGAGATAGCCTAAGACGCTACAATCCTTGCACCATGAGATGTAATATTAAGGCATACAGTTGAATAAGCTCATTCAACGTGCACCATCGCTTGATTCATTATTTTTCTTTTCCTTTTGAGGAAGATCAAAACTTCACTTTTCACCAACATTTCACCTTCATTCTTTTCACGTCTATCTTTTTTGAGAGAAAGTCGGTACCCTCCACAAAATTGATAGAAATTTTTTCTTTTTTAAGTATGCACATTAAGTCATTTCATACCATATTGAGTTGAGTCTGCACATACTTGTCACAACATAGTGAGCCAAGTTGATTTAAACACATTGAGTCACACAATGAGTTAAGTAACACCAAGCCTTGGGTCAACTTCAAGATAACTGTAAACATGAGCAAAATCTTATAGTTCAAAACATAGATGCAGGTACACTAAGTCCTTAGCAGGCGAGCAACTTTTACAAAAGATTAGAGGCAATTTAATTGAGTGTAAATGAACAAAAATACACAAGCAACATCAGCAAAACTAAACGAGCAAAGAAATTTTTATAAACTCTGACTTTGATTCAAGCGCAGCGCAATACACCTTCATGTGGTGCGATACACTTTGATGCAGCGTGATAGAACTGTCGCTACGCAATGGCTCTGATTTCGCTTGCGTCAGCTTTTGAGGGTCCCACAACTTGGCTGGTTGGTCCATGAATAATCCATTCGAGCCTTTTGATGAGCATTTGATCCTTTTTAGCCTCATAATGAGTAATTAATAGATATTTGATTTGATTAGTAATTGGCCAGATTATAGTTTTGATTGATGATTAGCCTAATGACAGTCACAATTTGATTACACATTAAGTAAACACCTCTGAAATCACACCTTTGATTAGTGATCATTCCAGTTACAATTTGATTGATGATCATCTTGATGACAATTACATTATTGATTGAGTACATTTGAGTACTGATTAAGAACATTTTAGTAGTGATTGATTATGATCACAAAGAATCCCTAGGATTGGACTATTTCTATGAAAATCAATCTAAAGCTTGTAGAATCTTAAGATATGATTCTTGCAATATATTTTCCAAAGATGGAAAGGACAATTACTTCTCTGAGTAAAGACAAGAAAATTTGAAAACTCAAGATGAAGAAGTCTTCGACAGTGTGCTCTAAGATTAAAAGGTCTGTCACTTTGATTTGAGAAGGACGGTTCGAGATGAAGTGCTCTACAATAGCTTTTTCCATTCTTGGGGAGATAATAACTTTGATTTGAGAAGGGCTGTTCGAGATGAAGTGATATTTGGTAGCTTTTTCTATGATTAGGGAGGTTATCACTTTGATTTGAGAAGGGCAGTTCGAGATGAAGTGGTCTTCGACGACGTTCGCTATGATTGTGGGGGTTGTCATTTTGATTTGAGGAGGGAGGTTCGTGATGAAGCGGTCTTCGATGACGTTTGCTATGATTGTGGGGGTTGTCACTTTGATTTAAGAGGAGCGGTTTGTGATAAAGCGATCTTCGAAGACGTTTGCTATGATTGTGGAGGTTGTCACTTTGATTTGAGAGAATCGGTTCATGATGAAGCGGTCTTCGAGGGCTTTCCCTAGGGTGTGGAGGTTGTCAGCATTAGTTGGTCACGTCAAAGCAATGACGAGATTTTGAAGATGATGACACACTACGGTCGTCAACGATGTCTCGAAGCATGAAGGAGATTCTCAACAGTGGTGAAGCACTTCCGTGGCAAAGCACGACCACAACAACAATAATGAAGCGGCGAAGAACTATCGTAGCAAGACATTACCACAAAACTAAAGATGGTGAAGCAAGGTCACGTTCGACAATGTTCCCTAGGATGCGGAAGATTGTCACTACAAATGAAGATAATGAAGCACTGTTACCTCGGCGGCGTTCACGAAGCATATTTGAGGTTGTCAAACAAAGAAAAAGATGCTACCTAGAGGCGTGTACTTGATGGTGCAAGATACACATTTCTAACTCCTTTATTTGTATAACTAACGCTAGTTTGCAGGTATCGGTGTTAAAAGAATGATTAAGGATTTCAAATCATTCTCCGTCCCTATCGACTACTTTAATTTTTGTTTTCGAAACTTATGTTTCTCCAAACTTAGTCAAAGTGGGGGCTTTTGTAGACACCTTATTGTGTCTCCCCAAAAATCAAACCCACTGATGAGTATCTTTCACGTCATTGATTATCGAGTAAGGTGAAATTTTGAAGGGTCTCAAAAATTACCCCTTTTCTAAAAAAATGTTTTAATTCTGAATAATTCATTTCGTATTTCCAAAATCATTTATTTTGTGTCCTTTTTATAAATTTTCCAATCTAGTTTATTTTTATCCATAATCTAGGTCCAAAAATTGTGTAGTTGGATGAGGATTGAAAAGAGCTTTCCAAAAATATATTATAATTCCAAATTTGAGTTATAACGAGGAAGCTATGACCAAAATACTAAATTGGACCCAAACTGAGCCTTACCAACAGACCCAATGATCATGTGGAGGGTCCATTAACCTTAATCCCATTACTAAACCAATTTGGATTTATTATGAGTTTCTAAAAGTCTCTAGAAGGTTCTAATCTATCCTTTACGAAAGATAAAGATCAAGAGTTTGAAATTAAATAAAACTTCTCTTTTTGAAAATCCTAATTCTATTCGAACTGAAAGAAGTTCATATATGATTTAATGCCTCATAATTTTCATCCAAAGGATAGACCTTGAAATTATCTTTCCAATGATGTATCATAATCCCAATTCTAAGCTATAACAAAAAAGATATGAATGAAATACCAAATTCTATCCAAAACTGACACCCTTTCACTATTTTTTCCATATATTTTATTCTACAAAAGATATTATTTTGATTCTAAATGTGTTGAAAATTAGACTTCAAGAGATTTCCAACGACATATTATTTATCTTATTTCGGTTTCTCGATCAAAAGATATGATAAAAACAAAAACCGTAAAAAAATGTTTTAAATCGCGCCTCGATAATTCCATAAGGCCGCGATGGAGCCATCGCGCCACAATATTCATATCACCCCGCGATATTCCTATCGCCTCGCGATGAAAGGAGTTTTATTATGATTCGATTTATGACTCTTTTTTGATCTTTTTGGTCGTTTTTTTCCACTATAAATAGCGGATAACTTCTTCCGTTTTCATTCACCAATAATCATCATCTCTTCTCTCTCTGAGCTAAAGCTTATTATTTTCTTTCCCTCTTGATTTTCTAAATCTTTGCCTAAACACATCAGAAACACACACCATACGTCCCTTGGGAGACTCTAATACACCTAGCCAAGCTCGAAGTTGCCTTAGGCCTCGACTTAAAAGGTTTATAGTTCTGAGGGTTTCGTCCCAAATCCATATATCAATTATTGTTTAATTTAATATTTTATTGAATTTTACTAACGTGTGTTTTCTTTTAATAGAAAGAGGTACAAGGATTTAAAGTGAGTAATTCAATTGCTCTATTCCTAAAGAAATCATGCTTAGAATACTATTTTAATTCTTAGTATCATGTTTTAGGTGCTAATTAATGTTTCTAATATCATGTTTCTAGTATCATGTTTAGGATAAAGCTTTGATTTTTATTGCTTATTAGTGACATTCTAGGATTTGTTATTAATCATGTTAGTATCATGCCTAGGATCTTGATAATATTATGCTTTGAGGATATTATGATGATGATTGTTGTGTCAATAATTATATATTGCTTAATTATTCATGATATTATAATTATTGCTTGATCACGCCTTTTTTGCAGGTTTAAAGGGAATTTGTACTTGAAATAAATCTTAATAAGATAATTAATAATTTGATTTAGGCCAATATGAGTTTAATATAAGTAATCGCCAATAATAGATTTTTTTGTGCATTAATAATCAACCAACGTAGATTAAATATGCTTAGGATTAATTTATTGATTGTATGTTGATCGGAAAGCGCACAAGAATATTATAAGAATAAAGTAAAGACCTATTTAGAGCGGGTTCAATCTCTTTTAGGTTGGATTTGTACCATCATCCTCGAATATCCAGTCATGATTCAGGACCTCTTGGAGTTAGCGATCTCTGTGATTGTGAATGAGGTGTAACCTTTACGCCCGTGGACGATTTACAAGTTCCCAGAACTTATTGGCGACTCTTTTGCTTTAACATCTTTCCCTTTAAACGCCACCATGCTTAAATGCATGATCACAGTGGGGCTTAAAGTTGATGTTTGAAATATTCCCCATAGGTAGCTTAGTTGGAGTATTAAAAATTATAAAAGAAAGACAATGGGGTTAATAATTTATTAAAAAATTAATAAATGTAAGAGGAAAAAAATAATAAAATAAAATAGAAGCGGATTTGGATCGGATAAGGACCATGAAAGAAGACAGATTTAATATTAAAATGTACCTTTTTTCTAAAAAAAGAAAGTGTAACACTTATTATAACACATAGGGAGTATCCAATGTTTTGTATATCATCCTTCAAAGATGTTTAATAACTACTTATAACGTGAATTATTCGAAACCCTAAATTCAACCATGTTCTCCGTTTTTCGATGCCCACGACCTATTTCTGACACCTCCCTTTCTCTGCTTCCCCCGACCACAATTAACTTAGTCCTAAAACTGCAAACGTTGGGAGCTTGGGAAAGATTTCGAAGAAGGGGAAGAGAGAGGTTGGTTTCTGGGTTGGGAAGGGAGAAGGGGTCGGATTCAGTGCTATGGGAAGGAATGGGGCACCAGTTTGGGCTGTTTCGGAAGGGAGGAGGTCCATTTAGGGGTTAGATGGTTTGGTGGTGAAAATTGGTGGGTTTTTTGTTGGCATGAATTGGTGGGTTGTTTGGTAGTGACTTCTAGTGTGGTGGTTTGAGGGCAATTTCTGGTGTGATGGGTGGTTTGGTAGCAGAAATCGGTGTTAGAGAGATGGAGGGTGGTTCGGGGGTAGGCTAGGGTGAAGGGCCCCTAATGGTGGCTAGTGGCTTATGGTTTGGATGTTTTTAATTTTTTTTCCTTTTTTGTTTTTATTTTTTATTTTTAAAGCAATTGCGTGTTGACACGTGCTAGGTAACCTAGAATGAAGTTCATTAATCATCATTCATCTATACACACAACACTACATATAATTGAAAAAAAAAAGATGAAGGGTGTATGAATATATATACCACTTGAGGTCTGATTTTGACCATCAACCACAATGCCTTAACAATGGTAATCAGAGTTATCCCTATAAAAGCTATATATTAATTAATACATGATTTACCGACTTCTCGACTTCTATATATCTGCAGATATTGTGCTTCTTCCATGAGTTCCATCCCCTTCGGCAAGTCAAAAGTCTCATTTATATATAAGGTAATTGCAATGATCAAACAGACACTACTACATCAGCTACAAGAGGCATGATGAAGCATTGCAACATACAAGGCACTTTCGGATGTCAAAGTGCACCTTTAGATGTCAATTAGGTGGGAATCTGCTTATAGCTTTATGAGAAAATTACACATACTTTTATTCTTAGCTACATCCGTTAAAAGTTGTTCGAATAGTCTAATGATATTATGTACTTACATATTGGTATATTAATAAATACTACTGGTATTATACGATGTAATACTTAAAAATACTTTTACTGACCATTGAATTATTTATATTTGTTTTAAAACAATATGCTCTTAGAATCTATATACACCAACACTAAGGTAAAGTTTTTGTTTTTGAGTGAATTTGTCTCTTAAACCTTTTTTAATTTTTAGAATTATTAATTTGCCTACAAATTATTTTACTATTATTATGATTGACTATTTCTATACAATTCTATATGAAGATGCCTAGGTTTAATTTATCTCTATAATCAACAAAAAATTATTTGTCACATGACATTTTTGTAAATAGATCAACAATTTTCTCATTGAAAGAGGATGATGACTGGATAAAGTTGTTGATTTATTTACCTAAATGCCATGCGATAAATTTATTTCAAAGATAAACTTGTAAACAGTTAAAAAAAAATGGGATGTACAATAAATATTGGGAAATTTTGTAAATTTAAAAAAGCACCCTTAAATATACCACTTTTCTAATATACCATCCTTTTTTCTTTTTTTTTTTTAACTAATTTATAAAATATCACCTCCAAAATGCAAAACCAGTAGGTATTACCACCCCCTCCATTATTCCGGCTTGTTTTTTTACTAGAGGATCCACGTGTCACCACCTAATTAGGTAAATTAAAAAAATTTATTAAAAAAATCCCCAACAAGCCCACGATAGTCACCCCCTTTCCTTTGCTTCTTCAATCACGCTGCCACCATCGCCTCCACACCTTCCAGCCCCTCCAACCACCTAACCTAGCTACATGTGGCCTTGCGCTGTCAGACGACCACCCTAAAACCTCCCTCTCTTTTCTTCCCCTTTCTTTCTTTCACTCGTGTTCCTTTCTTTATCTTCGCGTCCCCCAAACCACCGATAACGCCACCCAATTTAGCCCTTTGCAAGACTACGACATCAATCAATTCCAGCAACCTCAATTCAACATTCAAACAACCAAAACCAGCCACGAATTAGTAGATCGACACCTAACACCTAACATGCAACAACAACATCAATTTCCTTTTTTGGAAAGAGGAGGTTGACGTAGGGAAAAGAATTGAAGGTGATTGTTAACTAATCCTCCCTTAAGTCAAACAAATTTATAATCACTTAACAAAATTAATTATAAGTATAGAGGTAAGTCAAGGGTTGAAACAATAGGAACGATTATGCTTAAGTGCTTTCAATCAATGCCTAATCTAGGTCCAAGTCGAAGGGTGAAGGAAACTATTCAACTGCTAAAACAAAGAATCAAACAAATGAAATACTAGTAAATGTGGATCAACAAGTAATCATGACAATTGCAACAACTTGGGAAGGTCAAGCCAATCTATGGCTGTGAAGCCTAATTATCAGAGCTATCAATCAGATTTAAGAGCTATCTCCTAATTATTAAGCTAGGTTTTCTCTATGAATAACAAACAAGGATAATCACAATTCAAATCAATGAACAATAGCAAATCCTAAATCAAGTGGTCATGTCATTAGGATCAACAATGCAACATATCATAGTTCTCAAGGCCTAATCAAACTAAGCACATAACTTACATTAATCATTTTAATCTCAATTATTAATCAACATAATTCCCAAATTAATCACAATAAATCAATCATAAAAGTAAACCCTAACAAACAAAACTATTCACCAACAATCATCATCCAAATCAAACATGAAATCAAAAATCAACCAAAAATGAAGAACAAACTAATCTAATCAAGAACCCAATAACAAAACAAAATCAACATGAAATTAAAGGATACAATAAAGAGGAGAGACTGTGAGTGAGAAATGTCATTTAATTATTATGGAGATTTTCAATACAATTGTCACATTGAATCTTCAAAATTCAAAATCTCTCTTTGATTTTCTTTACTTTCTCTCTCTAAAACTACTCATAAATCTAAATCTAGATCTAGAGAGAGAAGCTCTCAACTAAGCTAAGGAAATGAGATTTAAATTCTATTCTAAATTGTCTAATCTCTCAAAATAGTAAAGACATGGCCAATTTATAAAAGAATAAAAATTAGACCAAAGCACCTGTGGATTGGCACGAACACACCACAGGTGTGACCATCATGGTCACCCTAATGTGCTCAAACGCCCTTCATATACACACACACACACACACACACACATACATACACACACAGACACGACCCTTTCCTTGGTCCTTGCGCACACAAGCATGCTCCTCACCGACGCTTTCATATGATGCTCACGAGGGGGGCAGCCTTCAAATCTTCATTTTTACGTGTTCATAACCAATATATGCAATTAGAGCGTAAGGCCTTGAATAGGAGTTTTCTCCTTAACTTGATCCTTAGGCATCCAAATGGCATGAGATCTTGTCCCAATCGTCCAAATGACTTTGATAATCTTCTAAAATAAACCTCATGCCCAAAACAAGACCTACAATAAGAGAAATTAAAGCGAGTAAAGAGGAAAAGACGAAAATACCCTTAAAACTTAAGAAATAGTATAATAAAAGAAATGAAGAAACTTAAACACAAATGAGTGAATCTAAAGCCTTATTTAAAGAGAAAAGCCATAAAATAGAAGGAAAACAACCTAAAATACTACCATATAAGTGCCATAGATGACACTCATTAAAGGTGGGGAGGGGGGCTAGGTAGGGTTTCGTGGGCATAGGTGGGGGCTGAAAGGAATTGAATGGTGTCCATCGAACAAGTATATTATTCCGATAGAGGATTCGGAATTGTTAAGAAACTAATTATTCAGTGAGGCCAAGTGATCGGAATGGCTAGTTGGAGGCCGCTTCCTATCAGTTTCATTAATATTAATGTATAATTAATATTATATCTTAATTTTAACTGAATCCTTCTGGTCACACCCAATTGAGTAACCAAACCGAAACGATAAATTAATCCAAAGGATTAAATGAGTCATTAGACTATTACGAACATAGACGTTGGAAATCGAGCTTAGAGCGTCAAAACCGAGCGCCATAAATCGAGTCGAATTTAAGAATCGACGACACGAGAAATCAAACAAACAACAAGTTAAAAATATATCCCAAGCCTCGGAATGCACCGAGACATCCGAGGGCTAAGGCAATATAGCCAGCCGTAGCCAATTCCACGAGGTAAGGCTGGGCCGCAAGCACGACTACAAGCTCAGCATGCCTAGCACGGCCGAGCATGCCTTGTGTGCATCGCAAAAGTCGTAAGCACCAGCCACGCCATCGCAAGGTTAGCAGCACATAAGTGCGTGCTTGGCCTCGCACATGGTCGTAGCGCTATGCGAACATACCAACAAAGCCCAATAGCTCGTGTGCCGGGCACATGCTGCTAGCATCGAGCTTGGTGCTTAGTAGCAGTAGCAACAAGCAGCCCGCATAAACGCGTAGCTTGCTATTACGGGCTGGTGTGTGGTCTGTGCGCATGGGCTAGCTAGCAGGCCTAGCCAAGGGGCTAGGCCACCAGCTAGGCAGCCTTGGTGCCCAAGGCTGGCAGCAGCAGCTGGCGCGCGGGCATTGGCCTAATCAAAGGGGGAGGAGGTTGACAGGATAAAGTGTATCTCCTAATCAAAAGAATTACCTAAGTCCTCTAACTAAAGCAGATAGGGAAGTAGGGTCGAATCCATAGGGAAACAAGTCTTTCTATTCTTAATTAAATAATATAATCTAAACTATCAAGTAACTAAATTGTTGTTTAGGGACATAAACTAAGGAGAATAATTAAACTAAAGAGATTAAGAATAATAGGAATAACTATAAATCAAAGCCGAGGGTATAGGTTCACCAGTAAATCATATTCCATGGTAAAGTAAAACAATCAATTATTAATGCATCAATTAATCATATCATAAAGAGCTTTCGCTTCGTATTAAAATCACGAAATTAATCTATGGTATTAAATCGCAGCTCTTGAATATTGACTTAACCATTTATAAATTAACCTGCCTATTAAAACTAAGCCTAAACATCAATTCTCATCTCTCGAATCTCGAATCAATATTACATAACTCATACTATTAAACCACGCCTAATCTTATTGCACAACATTAAATCAATCTATAGAAAATTAATCAAGCATTGACAATCAACAATAATAAATTACCCCTTTATATTATTTTTAGATCCCCACAAACCCTAAATAAAACTACTCACACATATTTAAAACTAAGCTAAGCAAGACATAATTAATCAAAGCAAATAAATTACTAAAAATAAAAGGGGAAGAAATCGTTACAAAAGTAAACGGAAATAATGAATTGCAAAAACCAAAAGTGTAGAGAGAACAAGAGTAATGATCCAAAGCTTAAAACTAAAATCTGAGAAATTAACTAATGAAAAGACGTAATCGTCTCTAGCTTAACAAAACGTACTTATACTTCAGCTCCAAAAATCCTAATAAAAAACAAACTAAAAAACGTCAAAACACCCTTAGAAACACGCCCCCGGTCGGGCAACAAACTAAAAAACGTCAAAACACCCTAAGAAACCGCACCTTCGGGCAAGGACTTCTCTTCCCTCTACCTCGCCTAGCCGGGCACGCCTTAGGGCGAGCACCACCCACTACAACAAATTGACATTTGTGCCACGAGTAAAATCGTGGCACAAGTTCAAAATTTCCGTGGCTATGTAATTTAGCCACGGAAATTTCTAAATTTACTCCCGTGGCACAAGAGGCCGTGGCTGGGAATTTGCCACGGGAAAATGGATGTTGTGGCATGTTTTATTTTTTATGCCATGGGTATTCATGTGGCAAACAAACTATCCAGCCACTAATATTAATGTAGCTAACAAATGAATTGCCACTAACATAAATGTGGCTAATATGCTTGTTTGCCACAAATATTACTGTGGCTAATAAGCTTGTTTGTCACAAATACTACCATGACCAATAAACCCTATTACCACAAATATTATTGTGGCTAATAAGCTTTATTACCGTGGCAAGTAAATCTATTGCTACAATAGTAACGTGGAATTAAATTTTTGGACACTAATGCTACAGCTGCTACCAAAGGCAGTTGCATAAGCTTGGCTATGGCATTTTAAGATACACGTGGCTAATTAATGACATTTTTTGCTCAAATATTTCACATTAGTCAATGTTAAAATAAATATATAACACAAAATAAAATTTCTAATTGATGTTTGATATCTATACATACAAACATACATGAAATGGGTATGCCTCAATGTCTCATTGTTACCCCACCCCACCCAAAAAAAAAAAAAACTCTTTAAATCTTGTGCTCTGCCGTCTCTTTTTACCTGCAATAAATTAAGAAAAAAAAATTAACAAATTTTATACAGTTATAGAATGCTCAAGGCTATTACAAATTATTAAAGCTCTATGCACACGGTGGAAACAAAAAGCATTAAATCCCCAAAAGAGGAACTATACAGAGTTAAAATAAAAACAACAGCTAGCATGGAAGATATGTGAACTGATAGTATGAACTAATTCTGGCAAAAATGGTAATAAAACATAGTATGGTGCAGTACTATTAATATTAAATCTTTAATACTTAGAAATAATGTCCAACATATATTAGAGCATTCAAATAATTAAAATATGAAAATCAGGCCTCCATAATGCCATAAGCAGAGATTAGAGCAACATAAACTGGTCTGATCCAAATAAAGGAGACTAGCAAAGGAAAAAACGGAAACAACAGCATATAAGCAGAGACACAATCTAACTAACAACTCATTAGAAATTACAGCAACATAAAATTTGCTAAATATGCTTAAAAATGATCCAAACTTCAAATGCAGATCAGTATGGAGACAAGTTAAGTAAAACTCAGTGTATACGTCTGTTCTCTACAGCATTCCACGTTTTACTTAATAGCAATTCGAGGGCAGTACTTATCACAACTCATTAGAAGTTATAAGTATTACTTTATCACCTCTTTAACCCAACCTTCAAATAACAACTAAACAACCAATTATAGGCAGTTAGGCACTTACACATTTTTTAACCCCTATATTCTTCTTTTCTACTTAGCTGCATATGTACACATTCTAATAGACGAGACCAACAGTTTCAAAAATATCTCTGTTTTAAAGTGCCTATAATAACTAGGGCCCCTGAAAGGCAAAGTGCAAATTTTTAGCATAGTACCTAGCACTAAACTCTAAAACCAAAATTCTAATTTGTGGCAGCTGATGGAATTTATGGCTTTATATATTTCATTCAGAAAACATCGTTATCTAACTGATGACTGTTATATAATAATAATATATATAACACGTAGTCAAACTTTGAAGTTAAGAAAACATCGACATCTAACTGATAACTGCCATATAATATATAAATCAGTTGCACAAGAAACCTGAATGTCACTGCATAATGCACTAGGCATACGAAACATTATTTATCCATGGTTTTATGGAAATTTTCTGAAGCATTTCAGAGACAAAATAAATAAATAAATAAAAAGAAACTAAAAAAAAAAAAAAAAAAAAAAAAAAAAAAAAAAAAAAAACCTCACAATAAGAAAACTTGCCTAGTCAATGGTTGTGCATACAAAGCTTGGACATTTGAACTATGAATGTCATTTCTAAAGCATAAAGAACTCATTCAAAGTGTGTATTAAGTTAGTTTCCAGTTCTTAACATAATGTGAAAATCTCAAAGATAGATATCCATGGATTTATTACCCTATATTTTTTAATTTTGTTTTATTAAAATGCAAGTGAAAGCTAGTAGTATGCTTAGTTTCCTGTAGGATAGGATATTCACTTTCCCTGCACTGCCCCCTGCCCCTGCCCCTCTCCCTACACCTTCCCCCTCATCTTCTCATAACTAAGCTATAAAAGAACCAATCTAAGCTCTTTGGCCTGGTGTTTTTTTTTTTTTTTTTTTTTTTTTTTTTTTTTTTTTTTTTTTGTAAACTTTACAGTGGAGTTTATTTTGTCAGGGACCAAAATATCATTCTACATCAAAATCTAACTTCTAAATCATAGAAAATATGACTTCACTCATGAGCTATTTTTTAAAGAAACTTAGCAAAAATATCATTGCCTAACTTGTTCATCACAGATTAATTTAACAGCCTACTTTAACTAGATTAAAAATTTTATTTCTGTCACTAAGGCAAATGGTCAGTATGCTTGGGCCAGATCATGCAGTCTCTTACAATCTAGAGGCGATGGATAAATTCAATCTTACTACATTGTTCATACGAGTACACAGTCCTCAACATATTGAAGACTATAGGAACTTGTGATTATAAGTAACTAGGTTAAAATCCCGTGCAATGCATAGTTGTTAGATATTTTTGACAATAATATTACAAAATATAAAATATATAAAAAGATATTCAGAAATATTTCATGTAAAGTAGTTTGCAAAAAAAAAAAAAAAATAATAAAATAAATAAATAAATAAATATTTGCTTTTAAGTTTTCACAAGGTAATGAGTAATGACAAAGGTAAGAGAAAAGTGAAAAAGGCGGGAAAAATTTTCACAAGGTAATGAGTAATGACAAGGTGTCATGGAAGGATTTGCTGTTAGTATAGGTTAATAAATGTCTGAACACTAAAGTAATATTCTATTACTCTTTGTAAATTCAGAGAATATGATTTTTGAAATTTTGCCCAAACAATGTCATAAGAAGTTTAACGCTCACCAAACATGAAAGTAGTATTCTAGGACAAATACATAAGGGCTTGTTTGGCATCATTTTTGGTTTTTAGTTTTCTGTTTTTTTGAAAACCAAAAACCAAAAGCAGGAAACAAGAAAAAGGTGTTTCCACTTTTCTGTTGTCAATTTTTAAAATAATCATGTTTTTAATAAGTTTAAATAATTTTTGATTCATTTTGGGACATATATCACATACTTTTAAAAAACAAAAAACCAAAAAACAGAAAACCGCAGCAATGCCAAACGAAGTAATGGGGAAATCAAAATGTAAAAAATTAGACTACGCAAGAGCTTCTTCAAGATCCAAAATGTGTCATACTATTCCCTCTGTAAATTCATATTCATCTTCCTTTTCCTATAGACCAATTGGATAATTACCAAATCATGAGTGCTGCTGAGCAGGAAAACCAAAAAAGGGGGTGGGGGCAAGATAAAAGAATGCCAATTAAGCATAGAAAAAAGGTCTATATTTTGTATTGCTAATCCCTCTAAAGATTAACATGTATGTAGACTATTACAGACATACTTACATTTTAGAGGGCATCTCCTTCTCCTTTCGCATGAATATAGATGATATGAAGTAATTATATGTACTACATATATATGAGAAACAAGAGATACTCAGGGGTAGCTTATATCATTATCATATATTTCCTCCATTGTCAGATAGAATGAAACAAAAACGTCTGCCTTAGTCTAGAGTGAGATAAACACAATCTGTACTAGCTAGAGATAAATCACAAATCTGAAACTAAGCTGGGCCCATTTGAGTTCGATAACCTAGCCAAAGCTGTATAACAATATCTTTAAACATATTTAGAAAGCTGTCTAGAGAGTAAGAGATTATGTGTATAAAAGTACAAGCATATAATCAAAGGGTTGCTGGCAAGCATCTTCACATATTAACAGTAATGTATAAATGCATATATTACAGACAAATCAAAGATTTAGCTAAAAGTTAGACATGAATATACTTAATGGATTAAAAAGTAAATGATCCCAAAGGAATAAAATTAAGTATCTCATAGATCATGATAGATTATCTGATGGAAAATTATGCAACATTGGCTTCTCAAGGTATTTGCAACTTTGAATGCTTATATTTCCCACCAGACTCTGACATGTGGATTAAATAATTTTCTACTCTAAATCACAGAAAAATCAACCATCAGTGTCCATCACCAATCGATAAGTGAGGAGAGAGATGCAATGGAGAACCGGTTTGAATACTCTGAGAAAGAAGGGAAAGGAGAGACTTGGAAATCTAATATCTCATCCCTATAATGTCACATGTACATTTAATTTTTTTTCTCTACTGTCACATGTCACTTCATTTAATCTTTTTTTTTTTAATCCCTTTTCTCATATGAAAAAAAAAAAAAAACTTTAATTCAATACATGTATAAACTATTGAATGTTATTTGGTTCACTTTCCTCCAGTTTAGTTTCTACTACAATTGCATTCAACTTTTTCCTCTTCTTCTCCTCTATAACCTATTCATTAGCCAATATAAATATATTAAAAATTAATTATTTATATAGTATAATTATAAAGAAACCGTGCATTGCACGGGCTAGTAGGCTAGTTATTTTTTAAAAAAATATTACCAACGGGAAATTTACATATAACAAGTAAATTATTATGGTTTCAAAAAAAAATTATGTATATACTATATATATCATATATGTTTCGTTCAAAAAATATATATATATCATATATGTAGTGCTGTCAAATTTCAAACCGAACCGTTTAACTGCCCGAAACCAACCGACCCAAATGAGAACTGAACCGATTAAAAACCGATTTTTTTGAAACCGAAAACCGACCCGAACCGTATTTTAGTAAACCCGAAACCGAATCAACCCGAATAATGTTAAACTGTATAAGAACTGAACCCGTTAACAAACCGAACCAAATATAAGCCGAACTAAAAGAAAACCGAACCGAAAAAGAACCGAACCGTATCTAACCCGAAACCGGTTCCAACCCGAAACCGTTTAAACTGGCAAAAAAACCGCTTACACCGAACCGTTAGCAAACTGCTACCCGTTTGCACCGAACCATTTAAAAACCGAACTGATTGTAAACCGAACTGGTTATAAACCGAACCGTTTATGAACCAAACCGCTTCTAAATCGAACCGTTTACAAACTTTTTTATATAATTAAATGGATTTTTTTTTTGACGGGAATATAATTAAATGGATTAAATATTAGAAATCTTAGAATATTTTTTTAAAAATAGCAAGGCAAATCATTCATTAAGGATAATCAGTGTTCACAAACAAGAGCAAAACAAGCGGGCTCAGGCCCTGCCTCAAACTATTAGCAACACTACTGCCTCTAGTCATGTATACATTTGAGGTGATGAAACCAAATGAACAAAAAACTTGTAATATTAAGTACCAAGGCTTGGCTGAAGGCGTAATAAATAAAATTAATTCACAGAGACTATTAAGCATATGATTACATTGATTTTGAACAGTGTCTTGAGAATCTATAGTTTGCTCATCATAATTTCCAAACCCTTGCTCCATTACTAAAAAAAACAGAAACAAAACAACACATTTCATCATAAGTGGATGTAGTTGAGCAAACCATATTCCATTATATGTCAACTCATCAGCAAAGAACATGGTATATATTAAAACTGACCAGAATTCTTATTATTTTAGCGCTATTGATAGTTTGATACCATACCACATTTGAAAGAAAATCAATACTAGGCCACATATTGATACATATAGATGGCCATTTTATCTGACAGGGATAATACAAAGTGTCAATTTAATTAATTTTCACCTTAATATTTCACAGCAGCAACTAATAGAAATGTACTGAACAAAACAATGTGTTAATTTTAATGTATGAATAAACCAAAGTTCAGGCAATTATGTGCTTAATAAACTTTTAAAAATCGTCGGCAAAACAGAGCATTTAGTCACCTAGAGACAATGAAGCCAACCACCTTGTATAAAACTTGCTATAGCAGCTGGAGCACAAAAACTCAGAATACTGCATGTAATAAGTTATATATCCTTAATTCCTTATAACCAAAACCCCATTCTTCAACACTTTCAGTCAATTTATTCATTTATATATATAAAATCAACAACTTGGCCATCTTTTATATACTGTTACTATCATCCATTCATCCCCAAATTTATATTTTCAATTGCCATGCATTACAAGAAATACATATACAAAATATAAATAATAATAAAAAAAAAAAACCAATTCATACCAACAAAAAATATCAATTAAAATCGAGAAAGAGAGAGTGGTTACCTGAATTTGGAGATTTAGGGCAGCAAACACCGATGAGAGAGAGGCAGAATCAGGACAGCTTCAAGGTCCGTCGTATGAGGGAGACGGAGAGGCGCTGAGCCCGTGAGAATGAGAGGCGCCATGAGCCCGTGAGTGTAAAGTGAGAGTGAGAGTGAAAGGGTTTCATGTAAATCTAACCATTGATTTTTTAATATATGGTTCAGAATGGTGATCTGTGTGTGTTGTGGGAAAAAGAATCTAACCATTGATTTTTTTAATCTATTGTTGAGAGTGGTGATCCGTGTGTGTTGTGGGAGAAAGAATCTAACCATTGATTTTTTAATCTATGGTTGAGAGTGGTGATCCGTGTGTGTTTGTGTGTTGTACATTCATCTACAAAAATATTATTCCCTCAATTCTTTAGTATTTTTTTGCCCCATTTGATCGGGATCAGTGCCCAAGACACGTATTAAAACATCTACTAGTATATCTTTATTTTCATACACGTAAAAATTATAAAAACGTTATATTAATAAAATGTATAAATAGATAAATTTAAAATGATCACTAATGAGTCTATAACTTTGTACTAATACATACGAATAACGATGATACGAATATTTAACTATGAGATGGTTAGATGCCATGTGTTAATAATGTGTACATATGATCGATTGAACTAATCAATATTACCTTGTTAATTAGTCATTAGTGTTTTCTTTCATTATACAAATCAAAGCACTTTGTAATATCTTCATAATTTCATGAAAATATATAATGATAAACGAGTCATAATTATCAGTCTTGTTGACTAATCAAGTATCGAATTACCAAATTGCAAATTTCCATTTCACAAGAACTCATCAAATCATGATTATGATACTATGCGTAGTATATAAATGATTAAATAAGAAGCATATAATAACCTAATTGTAAAACAATAATACATTAATACACTAACTCTTATAATCTACTTCGTAATAAACTAGTGAGATCAGTATGACTAAACTTGAAACAGAACATAATATGTATTTATAAAATCAATGAGAATTTGTTTATAATATGATGCCTAAATAAGTAAATATGAAATGATTCGCGACTTTATATAAAACTTGTGAACGCAAAAGGTTAGCAAGTACTATCAAATTTCAAACCAAAACCATTTAACTGCCCGAATTCAAACAACTCAATAAACAATTTATTTTTTGAAACCGAAAACCGACCCGAACCGTAATTTAGTAAACTTGAAATGGAACCAATATGAATAATGTTAAAGTGGTTAAACCATCGAAGAACCGAACTAGTTATAAACTGAACCGAAAAAGAACCGAACCAGTTAAAAACTGAACCGAAAAGGAACCGAACCAGTTATAAACTGAACCAAAAAAAGAACCGAACTGTTTCTAACCCGAAACCGTTCCCAATCCGAAACTATTTGAACCAGGATAAAAACCGTTTACACCGCACCGTTAACAAACTGCAACCCGTCTGCACCGAACCGTTTACTACCCGGACTGTTTACAACCCGAACCGAATTAAAACCGCTTAAGAATAAACCGAAATCGAATCGACCAATAACTATTTAAACCGAACCAAAACCGACCCGTGAGACAATTAAACCGATTCCAAACCGACCCGATTAAATACCGAACCGATTTCAAACCGAACCGAAACCGAACTGTCAAACCGTTTTGACAGTGCTACATATATGTCATTAAAAATTTTCTACAATAGTGATATTTGATACGAAGTATATGCTTGTTAACATTGTGTTGAATAAAAAAACCTCTATAGAAAATTTAAGTGTGTATTAGGAATGAATTTCATACTAATTCAAAAAAAAAAAAAAAAGGGATTTTATATGTTAATTGGACCTCTAATATGTATTTTGTTTAATAGTTTAAACTACATCAATTAGTTTGTATAGTACTTAAGATATGTTCAAGTCTAGAAGAAAAGAAAAACAAAGTAACGTAGCTAATTCGTGGTATAAGCTAATTTAATTGTCATGTAATATCTATATTCTTAGTAAAGGTTATTGTGTATTATGACTTCTTCTTTTACACATGACATGAGTAGATCTAGCAACGATTGGCATAAGTGTATGCTTATCACAAGAAGATTAAATGGCATTAGTGTAAAGTTTGCTACAGGCTAAGAGCAACTCGTGACACAAACGTAAAGTTTGCCACGGGAAAAGAGTTACTCGTGGCATAAATATGATATTAGCCACGGGACAATGAATACCCGTGGCTGTAGGCGTCGCTCGAAGTGCTCCTACGTTAAAGCATGTGTGAATATGCTTGGCACTTGTTTTGTGTGTTTTTGTCCCTCGGGAGAGTTACAACACGAAGTATGATCCGGCCGAGCTGTACCTGCAAAATAACGGAGACTCCGGGTGATTGGAGCTCCGCCTCCGACGGTCAAGTTAGTAACTTGAAAAGGAATAAAGAGGACGGAAATTTAGGTGGGTATCTGCTCGGATTCCAAGCTCAGGTGTTTCTCTGATGTGAGAGAATGCAAGTGTAATAAATGGTAAAACGTGCCCTCGAAAAGAGGGATATCTCCCTATTTATAGGGTCTTTGGGAATTGTGCCCCTGATTAGGTCACTGAACCCTAATCACTGGTGGGCTGCGCCGTTTTGCGGCATTCTCGGGATTTGGGCCTGAAGGCCGGCTTTTCCCTTGATTTCTGAAATGACACGTGTCAAGCAGGGATTAGTTCATTTTAAACCAATCGGAGGCTGACACGTGTCAGCTTCTGGTTGGGCCACGCGGCAGGGTAAAATTACCCTAAACATTTGCCCCTCACAGATGTGACGTGGCACGCCACGTGGCATCTGTGACACATGTCACGCTTCGGTTGGCGGTAATTTTACCGTTACAGAGTAACCGTTCACCTTCCGGGTAAATTACGGAAATGCCCCCATATTTACCCTCTATATATAGCCGTTTTACCCTCATAATTTTGTACGTTTACAAAAATTTTCTAGAGAGAAAAACTTTGAGAGAGCAGAAGTCATCCGTTTGAGTCAGGCGCGAGCAAGAAACTTTGTTCTTCCGCAACCCAGTCGGTCCCGCCTTCCTTCAGATATCAAATCCAAAGGTACCGTCTCTGTCTCTCTCAGCTCTTTTCTTTTTTCACCGCTTGTACATATTTCTTGTAATAAATGGATGCATCACCAACACACACGGCACAGCCTAGGTTAGAGTCCAGCCGGTCACCAGGGACGGCTGAGTCTAGGACTGGGAGTGCCGGCTCGGGGTGTTGGGACCACCCTTTGCCATGGATTCCGACCAGTTATGTGTCTGTGCAGGACACCATGGCTCGGACAATGCAGACGGCCACTGATCCAAATTACAGAAGCGAAGGCTCAGGCGGCCAAACGCCTGAGGGAGAAACGTCTGGTCTGGGAGACCAGACGGCTCTGGAGAGATCCCCTCCGTGCGCCCCTTCAACCCCTGCTGACTCTTTCTTGGAAGAGTGTGACCAAGGCGGCGACGAGGCCGACTCTGCCCCCATGGACCAAAGTGAGGGGGAGACGGAGAGTGATAGCTCCGCCTCTACCTCTGAGAGCAGCGATGACTTGCCCCCTCTTTCGGATAGCGAGGAGGAAGAAAGGAAAAAGTGGAGTGAGAAGGACGATCCCTTCAGCATCCACGTCTCCTCCAAAGACCGGATCCAAATGGGGGAGAACTTAGAGAACTTTAAGAAAATGCACCCGCTTGGAGACGGGTATAAGATCCGGGTGCCGCCTGAGCTGGGCACCATCGCTTGGGAGGATGATCAAGAGAACGCCAACAACTATTTTGGCTGTTATGAGGCGACGTTCAAAGCCGGCCTTCGCTTCCCCCTTCACCAGGCGGTGAAGGCAATTTTGAGAGGCTACGACCTTAGGCTCTGACAACTTACCCCCAACTCCTGGATCAACATTTTGGGGTATGTTGCCGCCTGCGAGTTCCAAGGGTTTAACCCCGGGTGGGAGGCTTTTGCAAGCATGCACTACCTCAGTAGGAGCCCAGGCGGCTGGAGGGCGTGGTACACTCTAACCACGCAGCCGCAATATATGATGACCTTGGACAAGGTCTCCAAATTCGATGGATGGAAACACAGGTTCTACCTGATGTCAGCCCCAACCAGACGGGAAAACTATGAATTCCGTCTATACAATAAGAAGCCTGACTTGTTGGGCAGGAAGTGCGCTCTTCCCCGGATCCCAGAGGAAGACTTTGACAAAATAATTGAGGCAGACTTTTTCGGCCTCATAGACGCAACTCTGTCAACTGGGGAAACAATAAAAGTCCCTAAGAATTGGATTCCCAAGAGCGCCTGGTTCAGGGATGAATGTTTCTTAGCCTCCTGCGGGCTAGGGCACATGTTTAATAAACGTATGCACCTGAGTTCATACCGTCTGTAGTATTTTTCTATCGCTATTGATTTATGATGTTGACCAATTTCTTTCTTTTTGCAGAAGAAGCATTGAACATGCTGCAGACGGAGAAAACTCCCAAGCGGTCTTCTGCGGCCATCCGCAAAGAGCTTGCGGAGAAAGCTGCGGCCGAGCTCAGGGCCAAGGTATTGAGCGCCTGACCCTTTCTTAAGTTTATTCTATAAACTGTCTTGCCTGGATACTAACCTTGACTTGTTTATTTTCACAGGGGGGAGAAGTTGGGAAATCGTTTGAGAAGAACCTCAAATGGGCTAGAGAGGAGGCCCCAGCCGTTCTTAACAAGATAAAAAAGTCCGCCTCTGCGTCAACTCCTGGCGCCTCAGCCGGGGCTAAGACGATGCGGATAGCGGGGCGACTCGAGAAGGTAGGCGGCAGCCTGTGCCTTGATCTTGTCAACCCCTCAGCAGCCGCGGGGTTCACCACGCCTGCAAGCGTTTCCCGCTTGGCCGGCTCTGAAGGTAAGAACCCTTTTGAATCCCCGCTTGAGCTGGGGTGGCCTTTACGGGTGAAATACCACTCCCAACAGACGTCATCCTCAGACGGTCGACAACAAGTAGGTGCTGCCTTAGTTTCGCACTCATCACGTATTGATTGTGGTGCAGATCAATCTCCCCGCTGGCCAGACGTCCAGAAGCACGCCAAGGCCATGCTGGACGCCGTCCGGAAGAGGGATAAGGACAATATCCCTGGGATAGAGACGTTCAATCTTGAACGCATTCTATCCCTTCTGGCTGAGGTAAGAAACTTGTCAATTCCATGTTATTTTTTCCAAGTAATTACCTCGCCTGTAATTCTTATACCACCTGCTTTTTTGCAGGCCATGCTGCGGGTGGACGGGCTCAAAAGTCCTTATTCCCGCAAACGGAAGAGGTAAAAAGGGCCAAGAAGTCTGCCATAGACGCTGATAATATTGCTTTCCACTCAACTATCGTAAATGAACTTGAAACTAAAGCAATAATTATGACACAGGCGTCTAAAATCCAGCAGTTGGAGCTAGATCTGAAGGCGGCCGACCAGCGGGTAACGGATGCTGAGACGGCCAAGAAGGGGGCAGAGGAGGCTCAGAAGAAAGCAGACGAGAGCGCCAAACAGGCTGAAGAGGCGCTCAAGAAGGCCCAGGCGGACCTTGGCAAACTGAAATCCAGGGTTGAGAGGCTGGAGAAGGATGCTGCTCAAGCTCAGAAGAACTTTGCAGCAACCTTGGAGGCGGAGCAAAACCGCCTTGTTGCTGAAAGTGATGCTGACAACGACGCCCGTATGAAGATTGCTTGGGCTGCCTTGTATCCAGACGCTGATTATAGCATCTGGACAATGGCACACAGCTATGCCGAGTACGTGGTGTACTTGAGAGAGCAAGGTGAGCCAGAGCCTGCCTCCTTTGAAGCCTGGCTCAGCAACAATGAGCCGTCCGCGCCTGAGCTTCCTGGTCCCGGCGAAGCGCACCAAATTCTCTCAAATGATGAGGAGAAGGGGGAGAACCAGGAGGCTCCGTCTACAGGCCATAAGTGACTTTTCAGCGGCAGTATGCCAATTTTTGCTTTTTATTTTCTTTTATTCAGCGGCTGTATGCCAAGACTTACCTTTTCCGGCCTGCGTGCCGAGTATCTTTGTATTTACCGGCTAAGGAGCCGGGTAAATTAACAATTACTTTCACCCGGACGGGGTCCGGTTAACATTTGATCCACTACAACCGTTTGGTTGGGTGGACTTTTATGAAATGCACCGACTGAGTCGGTTTTAATCATTTTTCATTTAATTTTTAATTTTTTTATTTTTGCCTAACTTATGAAAAGCATGCGGCGATTTTTTGCCTAACTAGTCAATAGTCTGGCTGTCCTTGCCCCTGGACGGCTGTGTGATTGGTTTCAATTGGAGCTGGTTGATTGACTTGAAAACGTCTGATGCTGCAAAGAGCATGATATGTTTGTAAGTCAATCAATCACAGTAGTGATTGCCCCAAACCAAGTGCACAGCCGTACACCAACAGGCGTTTCGGTCACTATCCAGACGGCTTATGCCCGTCTTGGTAGAGATTTCATAGCCATTGAACTCTTGCCCCAATTGGGGTGAGGTGCAATTTTAAAATAAATAACCTAAGTGAGAACTTCAGCCAGTGACCGACTGATGCCTATGGGCATCTGGTATTTAGGAACTTATTCGTTCTCCGCAGGTTATTTTGGTCAGACGGCTATGAGTTGACCAATTTGGTCGTTCAATTTTTGCCGTCTACATGGATACGTAGAACCGACAGATAATCTGTTCTCTGCGACGATTGCACCCGGAGGGGTGTCGCCGGACGCCTTTGTCCATGTTGGGACAGGCGATTTTTATAAAAATAGCAACCATCCGGCCATTTTAGCCTCTGGTCTTGTTTGAGACCGGTTGTGTAGCCACTAAACGTTTTTGTGCTTAGTTTCTTAATCAGTGTTGAATTTACACTAAGTATTGAACTTAGTTTTTTAAGCAAACGAGTCTGTCTGGGTGTTACCCAGATGGACAGGCAAATATTTGATCATGCTAAGTATCAAACTTAGTTAGATAAATGGAGAATCCGTCTGAGTATTACCCAGGCGGATAGTCAAGCAGTTGAATAAACAAAGTATCCGACTTAAATAAACAAGGGATCCGAATGTCCGAGTATTACCCAGGCGGATAAACAAATGTAACCTTTACCAAGTATCGAACTTAGTTAGGTAGATGGGGAATCCGCCTAGATATTACCCGGATGGATAATGAAACGATAACTCAAATTTGCAAACAAAGACTTAATCTTCAATAATTGACTCATTGTTTACAAAAAGTTACAATCTCAGAAGTAGTACTTTTTTAGATTGTCTACATTCCAAGTTCTAGGCAGGCGCCTGCCATCTGGAGTTTCCAGGCGGTAGGTGCCGTCCTTAACTTCTTCATAGATCCGGTAGGGGCCTTCCCAATTTGGGGTTAGCTTTCCCAGCTCATTGGCCCTACCGGTTGCCTCCATTTTTCGTAACACTAAGTCGTCAACTTTCAAAGGACTCTTGTGTACTTTTTTGTTGTAGCCTCTCGTCATTCTCAGACGGTAAATCTCATGACGCAAGGCGGCATTGCCCCTGCGTTCTGGGAGTGAATCCAATGCCAGGCGCATTGCTTCCCAGTTTGCCTCTTCATCATACAGCATGACTCTGAGAGTCGGCTCGTAACGTTCGATGGGCAAGACGGCTTCAACACCGTAAACCATGAGAAATGGGGTTTCACCGGTTGCCCCTTTCGCTGTTGTCCAGATGGCCCACAGGACATGGATTAATTCTTCTGCCCATAAGCCACCGGCCCTTTCTATTTTCTTTTTAATGCCGTCTGAGATGAATTTGTTGAAAGCTTCAACTTGGCCGTTTGCTTGGGGCCGGCCAACAGATGCAAAATAGCTTGAGATCCCCTGATCTCCCAACCAAGTTTTTAGCTGAGGCGTCTCAAACCGAGGACCATTATCAAACACCATAGACATGGGTACCCCGTACCGGGTGATAACATTCTTCCAGATGAAGGAAATTACGTCTGAGGTCTTGATGTTTTTAACCGCCTCAGCCTCCACCCACTTGGTGAAGTAATCCACAGCCACAAAGATGTAGCGCTTTCCGCCTGGAGCAGGCGTGTAAGGACCTAGAATGTCCATACCCCATTTTGCAAACGGGATTGGGCTGTGGATGGCCGTCAGATCAGTAGCCGGACGGTGAATGAGTTTTCCAAATTTTTGGCACTTGTCACATTTCTTCACCAACTCCTTGGCGTCTGCCTCAAGAGTGGGCCAAAAGTAATGTCGTCTGGCTCTGACGGCTAGGGACCTGCCGCCTATGTGAGAGGCGCAGAATCCCGAGTGCAAGTCTTCGAGAACTTCTTTCCCCTTTTCTGGGGTGACACACTTCAACAAAGGCTTCAGAAACCCCGCCTTGAAGAGTTCTCCATTTTTCAACTCGAATCTTACAGCTCGCTTTTTCAGGACGGCTGCTTCCTGTGGCGAATCAGGAAGTGTGCCGTCTGAGAGATAGGCCCGGATGCCATCCATCCAGGTAGAGCTTCGGTCTAGAATTCCAACGGGATCCTCATAGATGCTTCTCTTTTCAAGAACTTCCCAGAAGACTGACCGAGGCGTATCATGGCAGGCGGAAGATGCCAGCTTTGACAATGCATCCGCCTGGTTGTTTTCCGACCTAGGCACCTGATTCAGCCGGAATTCCTCAAGTGCCTTGGTCTCTTCTTTGACTACCTGAAGATATTTAATCATAGCCGGATGGGTAGCCTCATAACTTCCCTCATACTGGCTAACAACCAATTGAGAATCAGAGTAGGCGTCAATTTTCATGGCCCCTGCCGCCTTATACATGCGTATGCCGGCTAGCATGGCTATATATTCTGCCTCATTGTTAGAGGCCTGAAACTTGAAGCGTAGTGCATATTCAAATCTGTCTCCTTCAGGAGACTCATAAATTACACCTGCACCACAGCCGTTCTTTGTAGAGCTCCCGTCTACGTACACTTTCCATACCTGATCAAGATTATCTGGAGCCACCGGACGAGTCATTTCAACAATGAAGTCGGCAAACGCCTGACCTTTCACTGCCTTTCTTAGTTCGTAAATGATTTCAAGGCTCTGCATTTCAATAGCCCATTTCAACATTCTCCCGGATGAGTCCAAGGTAGACATTGGCCGCTTGAGTGGCTGGTCCGTGTAGATCACCACCGGATGTGCCAAAAAGTAAGGCTTCAATTTTTTGAATGCCATATACAAAGCAAGGCCAAATTTTTCAAGCATGGGGTACCGGAGTTCAGCATTTTTAAGAACATGGCTAATGAAGTAAACCGGGAGCTGCACGCCGTCTCGCTCAGCAAGGAGAACGACACTGAGGGCATGGTCTGAGACGGCTAAGTACATGTACAACGTCTCCCTAGGTAAAGGACTGACCAACCTAGGCAGAGAGTGCAAATGCTCTTTCAACCTCTGGAACGCCGCCTCAGCATTATCCCCCTACTCAAATCTGGTCTTCTTCCTGATTGCTTGGAAGAAGTAGAGGCATTTGTCGCCTGACCGGCTGAGGAATCTTCCCAAGGCGGCCAGGCAACCGGTGAGTCTCTAGACTTCCTTGACAGAACGGGGTGACTTCATGTCAATCACCGCCTGTATCTTCTCAGGGTTAGCCTCTATCCCCCTTTGATCAATCAGGAATCCGAGAAACTTCCCAGACTCAACACCAAAGACGCATTTCTTAGGATTTAACATAACCTTATGCCGCCTGAGGGTGGTGAATGTTTCTCGGAGATCAGCAAGGTGATCCGTCTGCAGCTTGGATTTGACTATCATGTCATCAATGTACGCCTCCACATTCCTCCCAATCTGATTAATGAAGACCGTATTAATCACCCGTTGGAAAGTGGCAGGCGCATTTTTCAAGCCAAACGGCATCACAGTATAACAAAATAGCCCCTGATCAGGGACGAAGGCCGTCTTCTCTTGATCTTTTTTCCACAGGGGTATCTGATGGAAGCCGGAGTAGGCATCCATAAAGCTCATCAAGGCGTGGCCGGCTGTAGAGTCGACCAGACTGTCGATCTTTGGAAGCGGATAACTGTCCTTTGGACACGCCTTGTTAAGGTCTGTGTAATCAAAACACATGCGCCAGGTCCCATTCGGTTTCTTAACAAGGACCACATTGGCCACCCAGTCGGGAAAATTACAAGGCCGAATGAACCTAGCGTCTAGCAGCTTTTTGACTTCGGCAGCTGCCGCCTGACTTCTTTCCTCGCCGTGATTTCTTTTCTTTTGCCGGATGGGCTTCTTTTTGGGATCCACGACGAGTTTGTGGACAGCGAGATCCGGGCTGACGCCTGGCATCTCTTCCACTTCAAAGGCAAAGATGTCTTTGAATTCCTTCAGCAGAAGGTGCAAGTTTGCACCCAAAGTAGCATGAGCAATCGTCCCAACCTTAACAGTACGTTCTGGACGGCTGTCATCCAGAACGAGATCAATGCTTTCGCCAGCCGATTGGGGACGGAGCTCATCTGACCGCTCACCGGTCAGTGATTGCTATTTTTTCTCTTTCTTCACCTCCACCAGCAGAGGTGCCTTTCTTTTCTTCCCGGCTGCTGGTGGGACGGGAGCCGGATCGACATCCTTGACATTGTCAAGGTCTATTGGTTCCTGACCGTCTGGGGCCACAGTATCTCGGACGGCTGAGAGATAGCACTCCCGGGCCGTCTTCTGATCCCCATTTAAGGAACCGACAGAGCCATCATCCCTCTCATACTTGATGAGCATGAGAGACGGGATGATTACTGCCTTGGTTACGTTAAGGGTTGGCCTGCCAAGGATGATGTTGTAGGCGGTCAACTCCTCAACGACCAAGAATCTGACGACAATGTGTCGTCCCTGGCCTTTCTCCCCCAGTCGGATGGGTAAGTCAATTCTCTCGGCTGGGTAGACCATCCCACCCCCAAAACCAACCAAGGGGTGGGTGACCGGATGCATGCTGCTGACATTGTATTTCAGCTTTTGCAGGCACCGGAGGCTGATGATGTCTAATGAGCTGCCGGTGTCAATAAGGATTCGTCCAATCAGCTGGTTGGCAACCTTACATTCAATGACCACCGGGTCATCATGCGGGCGGCGGACGCTGCCCCTATCCTTCTCAGTGATCAAGACGTTTGGGAAGGAGGAGCTGGCTTCCGCCTGCTCATCATCATCTTTGTCCATCTTTCGAAGATGGCTCTTGGTGCCCCGGATGGTAGGGCCACCACAGGAGAACCCGCCTGCTATTGTGTAGACCGGCTCCTTATCGGTATCCGAACTACTAGCAGGCTGGGGGGTAGTCTTGGAGGACTGACCCTTGTTTTTCTTTTTCGCCCCGGCTGGGGACTTAGAAATGTAGGACTTCAGCAACCCTTTGTCAACCAGACGGTCCAACGCCCGCTGAAGACTAAAGCAGTCGTTGGTGTCATGGCCAACTTCCTCATGGAACTGACAGAATTTATTCTTGTTCCGCGACTGGACAGAACTCTTCATAGGATTCGGCTTCTCAATGGACAGTCGGTCCTTTACCTTCATGAGGATGGAGTTACAGTCTTTGTTAAACTCGTACTTGGGGACGTACGGTTTAAACTCTTTCTTTTTCTTCTAGGACGGCTGGTCAGAGTCAGTAACCGCCCAGACTTCTTTTCTTTTCTTGCTCTCTTCTTTGTTTTTGGCCGGTTGAGCTGACCGGCTGTCTTTCTGCTTGTCGGACTTTTTGGAGTCCGACTGGCTACCAGGCGAGCAGAGGTCGGTAGCTTGGATGTAGCTCTCCGCCTCCCTCAAGGCCGCCTGTAAGGTGAAAGCTCCTTTTCTGACGAGGTCGAACTTAAAGGTCGACTCGTCTCTCAGACCCTTAAAAAAGTCTGTAAAAGCTACTTCGTCAGACAGTCCCTGAATCTGAATTCTTATCAGATTGAACCGCCTGACATATGAGCGTAGCCCTTCTCTCTCTCCCTGCTTAACAGTGCTCAAATCAAGGCTTGTTTTCTTAGCAGGGATGTTCATTGAGAAGTTGGAAGCAAACAGGAAGGCGAGCTTCCTGAAGCTATCGATGGACCCGGCTGGCAGATTGCCAAACCATTGTTGGGCAATGCCCTTCAATGTAGCCGGGAAACACCGACACCACGTGGCATCATCCAACCCCTGCAGATACATGAGGTTGGTGTATGCCATGAGGTGGTCTTCCGGGTTGGAGGTACCGTCGTAGGTACCAACCAACACATTCTTAACCTTGGCCGGCTGAGCCGCCTCGGTTATCTCCCGAGTGAACGCTGAATGTTTTTCACCCAGGCGCAGCAGGCGAAGCTGCCAGTCCAATGGTTGGACGTTTGGGTATGCCGCCTGACCCCCAAAGAAGGCCGGCTGCATGAAGTGAGGAGGATACTGCCCGTAGGCCTGAGTAGGCACATACGGGACAACTCCGATCATATGAGGGCCAGTATGGACGATATTACCGCCCGTCTGACTCTCATGCAAGGAAGGTGCACTTCCTGCAGAAATGTTGTTGAAGCTGTCTGGGAAATTCGACGTTGAAGCCGACTCAGACAGCAATTGATTTCTCTTCCGGTTGATAATTTCCCGGGCATCAGAAGTTGGTTTTTTACTTCTCACCGGCTGTTAGGGCCGGCGAGTGTTATTGGTGTTCCTCCCAGGAAGGAGAATCTTCGACCAATCAATGGTCCCGGCTGCCTTCTCCTTTGGATGAGGAGTGGGCTGTCGGTTTCTGACTGACTTCCCCTTCTCTGGAGGAGTCTTCTTAGCCGACTGACCTTTATTTGGGCCAGCCCGGCTTTTTGTGATCAGCTCTGTAATTTCACCCTTGAAACTAGTCATGAACCTCATGAGTTCGTCTCGGGTGATAGGGGCTGATCCAGCTGCCGTTTGGGTTGCCCCTTCCGACTGCCCAGTGGATCTGCTCGGACCCGCCTGGGAGGCGCCCCGCTCCAGAGTCTCTCTGGGCCGGATGCACTTGACTCTGAGAGAGCCATCCTCGGCTGTAGAGGTGTCGACCTGAGGATCCTCATCCTCCTCATGGTCTGTAAAAACTTCTAGGTCTTCACCCAGACGGTTAGGTGGCACAAACTCTTGAACCATCTTCGAGGTACTCTCCCCACAGACGGCGCCAAATGTTTTGGGTGTTTTTGTCCCTCGGGAGAGTTACAACACGAAGTATGATCCGGCCGAGCTGTACCTGCAAAATCACGGAGACTCCGGGTGATTGGAGCTCCGCCTCCGACGGTCAAGTTAGTAACTTGAAAAGGAATAAAGAGGACGGAAATTTAGGTAGGTATCTGCTCGGATTCCAAGCTCAGGTGTTTCTCTGATGTGAGAGAATGCAAGTGTAATAAATGGTAAAATGTGCCCTCGAAAAGAGGGATATCTCCCTATTTATAGGGTCTTTGGGAATTGTGCCCCTGATTAGGTCACTGAACCCTAATCATTGGTGGGCTGCGCCGTTTTGCGGCATTCTCGGGATTTGGGCCTGAAGGCCGGCTTTTCCCTTGATTTCTGAAATGACACGTGTCAAGCAGGGATTAGTTCATTTAAAACCAATCGGAGGCTGACACGTGTCAGCTTCTGGTTGGGCCACGCGGCAGGGTAAAATTTTGCTAAACAACACTCATAGGAAGTGGGAATGGACATAATACGATTAGGGACAAGGAAAGTAGGGAGCCGCCAACAAGTTTTTAAGGAACTTGTAAACCGTTCACGGATCATTTAAGGCAACCACGAATAAAGGGACAACGATAGGCAACAACAATTGACCCGTGAAGGTTACACCCCATTCATAATCCATGAGATTACTAACTCCATATGCTTCGGAACCACGAAAGGAGGATCGGGGATGATGGTACGAAGTGAGTCATGGAGTCACATTCGCCCGTATTGGCCTCTACTCGATTCTTATTGTGAAAAGTGATTTCTGCGATCTCAAAGACATGCAAACAAAATATTCAATTTGCTCCAAACTATTATTAAGCTAAATTGGTTTAATATTAATGCAACATATAATTCTAAAATATTAGTGATCACTTGAATTAATAACAAGATTAAAAAGGAATCTAAACCGGTCGTCCAAATTATCTTATTAGGCGTGATTTTCAATTACATATTCCCTTTAACATGCAAAATGGTGATCATAACACTAATATAATTAACATTAATATTGGAAGCAATTTAACAATAATAACGTTAGTCAAATCAAATATAAATAAACCTAATCATGATACTAGCAATAAGAAAATAAAATAAGAGTAATTAAATTAATTAATTACTTACATTCTACGCGTTCCTTTAAATTGCTACATCATGAATAAATTGTTAGTAACTTCAATAAAAAAATATAAAGCAAATTGAAACAATTAAATTAAATAAAAAGTAGAGTTGATTTGGTCCAAACCCTCTGTTAACTATACCTTTCACGCCTTGGTTTAAGTATAGAACTTTGGGTTAAGTATGAACTCCTTGGAGTGCTTAAGGGAAGAATGGTGTAATTAGAAATATAGATTTAAGGCTTAGAATATGAGAGAGAGAAAGAAGAGAATGATTTTTGGTGTAAAAGAGAGGAAGAGAGTATGATTTGATGATCAAGATTGTTGATGATTGAAAAAGGGGAGATATGACCTCTATTTATAAGGAAAAAAGAGGGGTCGAATCAAGAAAAGATAAGAATTCGAATCGGATAAAACTCTTGCGATAGACAGCAGTTTTTGCGGTTTTTGTTTTTATCATATCTTTTGATCCACAAATCGGAATAAGATAAATAAGATATAGTTGGAAATATCTTGAAGTCTACTTTCTAACACAATTAGAATCAGATTAAAATATTTTGTATAACAAAAGATATATCCGAAATAGTGAGACGGTGTCAGTTTTGGATAAAGTTTGACATTTTATTCATATCTTTTCCGTTATAGCTCGGAATTGATATTATAATATATCATTGGAAATATAATTTCAAGGGATATCCAACCATATAAAATTTGGATCAAAACTATGAGGCAAGAAAATAATATCTGTCTTTCTTTCAACATCTTTCAATTCGGATAAAAATAGGATTTTCAAAAAGAAAGGTTTTATTCAATTTCAAACTCTTTAATCTTATCTTTTCAAAAAGGATAATTAGGATCTTTTAGAAACTTTTAGAAGTTTCTAATTAATCCTAATTAGTTTAGGAATTGGATTAAATAATTTGGACCCTTCACATGATCATTGGGTCGTAGGTAAGGTGGGCTTAGGTTCGGTTTGGGCTCAGTTTAATATTTTGGCCATAACTTATTCGTTATAACTCGGATTTGGGCTTATAATATATCGTTGGAAAGCTATTTTAAAGCCCCATCCAAATATTTAATCATTGGACCCATATTATTGACCAAAATAAACTGGATCAAACGTTTTTATAAAAAGGACACGAAATGAATGATTTTAAAGGACACGAAATGAATTATTTTGGGTTTAAAGGCACGAAAAGAGGAAAATAAGTTATGGTTTGGGGAAATGGGCTAGGAATTGGGTTGGTTTATGAAATGGAAATATGGATTTAAGCACTCCAAAAATTAAATACTCAACCCGACCAATAATGGCAGTAAAAGGTTGTTCATCATCGGGTTTGGTTTTGGGGAGACATTTTTAGGTGTCTACAGAAGCCCCCACTTTGACTGAGTTTGTAGAAACATAAGTTTCAAAAACGATATTCAAAGTAGTCGATAGGGACGGAGAATGATTTAAGACGTTCTGCGATCCTAAATCACTCTGTATACGCCGATACCTGCAGAAAATGTTAATTCCACAGATAAAAGGGTAAAGGGATAGAACGCTTATCTGACACCAGTTTATCGGTGACAAATGAGCTTGGTAGCTTCCTGTGCTTGAAGAAATCCACCGGATGACGTTCGTTGAAACGCTTTCCATGCCTGAGGAAAGCCGACTAATGAATTTGGTAGCTTTCTAAGCCTGAAGAAACCTACCGAAAGATACTTTCCATGCCTGAGGAAAGCCGACTGATGAATTTGGTGTCATTCTATGCTTGAAGAATTCCACCGATAATGCCTTCCATGCTTGAGGAAAGCCGACTACTTGGTAGTTTTCTATACTTGAAGAAAAATCCACCGATAACGCTTTCCATGCTTGAGGAAAGCCGACTTGGCGGTTTTCTATACTTGAAGAAAAATCCACCGATAACGCTTTCCATGCTTGAGGAAAGCCGACTTGGCGGTTTTCTATGCTTGAAGAAATCCACCGGATAATACTTTCCATGCTTGAGGAAAGTCGACAGATGATGAGATTGCAAATCTCTGTGTATCGAGAACCTTGCGTCATGAAATGATGGTGGTTCGATTGTCCCCGAACGTGGCCTGTAGATGGTCCGCTTGTCCCCGGACGTAGGCTGTATTTGGTTCGCTTGTCCCCGGACGTGGGCTGTGAATGGTTCGCTTGTCCCCGAACGTGGGCTATAGATGGTCCGCTTGTCCCCGGACGTGGGCTGTAGATGGTCCGCTTATCCCCGGACGTGGGCTGTAGATGGTCCGCTTGTCCCCGGACGTGGGTTGTAGTTGGTTTGCTTGTCCCCGGACGTGGGCTGTAGATGAGACCTGTAAAAATAAATTTGCCAATGGACTTGTATATATTGTGATTGACTTGACCACTGACTTGACCAAGTTTGACTTGATGTGACGTAAAATGTGTATGACTTGTGAGTGTGTGTGTGTATATGTGTGTGTGCAGACACAAGCAAATGAAGATGCAAAAGCAAAAATTTTCCGTCAATTTTTGTCATGAGTGGAGGGTACTGACTTTCTCCCGAAAAAGAAAGATGTGAAAACTGAACTTTTATTTTCGAACTTCCCTCGATGAGAAAATTTTGAAAAAGTTTTTTTTTTAAACTTCCCCAAAAGAAAAGACGCGAAAAAAGGAAAGAAGTTTTGAACTTCCTCGTTGAGCAAGACAAAATGAATCGCATGGATAGAATTGCTTTTCTTGAAGTAATGTATGCATGATGCATGTTCTTAGGCTAGGAGGCTAAGGACAATTACATCATGTGACACGATAGATGAATGAACTTAGGTCATGGAGCTAAGAATCATTTATGGTGTAAAGAAACGATCTTGAACGTCACTTAGGTCTGGAAGCTAAGCACGTATATAGATGAAGTGATTATTGCATAATGAACGTTGCTTAGGTCAAGGAGCTAAGAACGATATGCTTTGTATGATTAAAAATCATTGATATATAAATGTTTCTCAGAGCATTATGCGATGCATGAAACAATGAATATTGCCCTGGCCAGGAAGCTAAGCAAGTATACAATGTTTCTTCTAATGAATGTTGTCTTTAAATATGATGAAACATGCACAGTGTTGAAACAAGATTTCATGATAAGGGCTCTTAAAGGGAAGGATGATTGATATGGATATGGATGTGTGAGTGAAGTGTGTGAATGTGATACTAAGGCTGGCTGCAAAGGCTATGGCGATGGAAAGAGATGTGAGAAGAGTCAAAGATGATGACTCTTTAGGCTGGGTAGGCTAAATGATGTGGGTTCAAGCCCCAAAGTCTAGCCCTAAATGGGTAGGGGTAAGCATTGGATATTCTTTGACTCGATCATGCATATGAATGTGAATGTGGATATGAATGTGAATGTGGTCGCACCTCGATGTGAGGTTGCCTACGTATCCGTTAGGAATCAGGCCAACGTAGCTCTAACCGAACTTTGCACAAGTGTATGTACACCTCAAAGAGGTCTTTCAAGGGTTGTAACATGGTTAAGTTGATGGTTTAAAGAAGAAAAAGGTACAAGTCTCAAGACCCGAGAGAATTCCCAAGATGTGTAATTGTGAATTTGAAAATTTTGAATTTTGCAAGTTTATTTTTATTATTTATTTTTTTTTTTAATTTTTTTTTTGGAATCAATGTGGGCAATCTCAGATCATGCGATCCATCACTCACTTAGCATTCATGTTTCTCAGACACGGTACCAAGCACTCGATGAGAGACGCAATTTGAGACGTGTTCATATCAAAGACATTGGAACACTTGCCCTTAGACATTGTTTTATTGTTGCTTTGCTACTTTTTTTTTACTTGCTTTTTGAATGTTATACAATTACACGCCTTCCCATTAAGTGAATGTGGGTTGAATAAAAAAGGTCAACCGTTAGACGAGGCTCAAAGTGGTTGATGAAGAAATGGATATGTGATTGAATGGTTTACAGGGAATGACAGGGTTGCAAAGGTGCCTCAAGTCATTGGTGTACCTTGTGTTTAGTTCAGTAATTGATTTTTTTTTTCTTTTTTTTTTTAGCGAATGACATGATCAAATGCAAAGGAAAAGAAATACTCATTGATGGAACTTGGCATATAGACATAAGGATAAGGAGAACCTATGCTAGACTTATTAGGTGAAAAGGGTTGAAACGAAAGAAGAAGAAAAAAAAGCATGAAATCTTATATGGGAACTTGTCTTGTTCTTCGTCTTCATGGTTTCTTATGAATTACTTCTTGCCGCCTGGTACTCGGATTGGAAAGGAAGAGTGTATGAAAGAATTTTGAAAACTGATGGGAAAAACTCCTCTCATTCCTATTACGACGGAAAACGACACATGCATGGTCCTAATATACGATCATAAACAATATAGTGCATTACTCGAAGACAAAGTGTGTGAAACGACTCAACATGTGTGATTAGGTGAGTTTATTAAGACTCGTGGTATGATCGCATGGCTAGACATGAGGACGTTGTGAAAAACAGAGGACCCAATGACCAAATAGCATGGAAGACTAAAAGACAAACTTACTTGATTAATTTTGTCCAATTTTAATATTTATGCTATTTACTAGGTGAAAACGGTCCATTGGCAATCATTAGTCATAAATAAGATCAACCACAATCAAAGACAAAGAACACATGTTAAGGTTAGCACTAGGAAGAGGACTAGAATTCTAGAAGAGTTAGGACTCAAGGGTATTAAAAAATAAATAAATAAAATAAAAATCTATAATCTTATTTTATATGAGTTGACACGGATTAAAGGATTTGGCTAATACTAGCTTGACACGAAAAGATATAAAAAAAATTTTTAAAAAATAAAACAAAAGAAAGTTGACGCTAAAAAGAAATCTAAACTGGACAAGTTGTAGTATATCGGTTATAAATTTTGATCTGTGACTCTGATTTGGACGAAACCAACTCTAAATCAAAGATAAAACTCAGGGCTACAGATAAATAGGTGGCACGACACGTAGTTCTTTCTAGAACTCCAGCTATGACCAAAACAAGTTGACTCTTGTGCAGTATACGGGAATAAAAATCCGGGTGACTCAAAAATAAAAAAAAATAAAAAAATCTATGGCTCGACTCTAATAAAATAAAAAGGGGTTGATAAGAGAAAAAAATAATTAAAAAAATTTCAATAAAAAAATCACATATAAGCACATCGTCAAGCATGATGCAATGAAGTTCGCAACCTAAAGTCAAGATCTATGTTCTACTATGGTCAAGCTTTTGGGTGTCAAATGGTACCATGGTTAAGAGTTTGGACGCGTTAGCAAGGCAGCCTCCCTTGAGGGTGTATGCCAACGGGCGGCTCCGCAATTTCGTGATGAAATCGAACTCGACTCCATGGTTTGGGTGGATTTAAAAACTCGGATGAACCCTTATTGCCATGAGCGTTTTTGGGTTGATAGAGCATAAATCCCCCGGGCTAGCCACATACGTAGAACACGTACTATTGTGGCAAAATAGGTAACGTAAAAAAAATCATATGCATATTTGACAATGCCAATTAAATCGCAGGAATACAATTCAAGAATCTTTCAAGTCTCATCCACTCATCTTAATTAAATATCGATCACTCAAATCGATAAATATCCAAGAATCCTCCCCAGTGGAGTCGCCAAAATGTAGGCGTCACTCGAAGTGCTCCTACGTTAAACCATGTGTGAATATGCTTGGCACTCATAGGAAGTGGGAATTGACATACTACGATTAGGGACAAGGAAAGTAGGGAGCCGCCAACAAGTTTTTAAGGAACTTGTAAACCGTTCACGGATCATTTAAGGCAACCACGAATAAAGGGACAACGATAGGCAACAACGATTGACCCGTGAAGGTTACACCCCATTCATAATCCATAAGATTACTAACTCCATATGGTTCGGAACCACGAAAGGAGGATCGGGGATGATGGTACGAAGTGAGTCATGGAGTCACATTCGCCCGTATTGGCCTCTACTCGATTCTTATAGTGAAAAGTGATTCCTGCGATCTCAAAGGCATGCAAACAAAATATTCAATTTGCTCCAAACTATTATTAAGCTAAATTGGTTTAATATTAATGCAACATATAATTCTAAAATATTAGTGATCACTTGAATTAATAACAAGATTAAAAAGGAACCTAAACCGGTCATCCAAATTATCTTATTAGGCGTGATTTTTAATTACATATTCCCTTTAACATGCAAAATGGTGATCATAACACTAATAGAATTAACATTAATATTGGAAGCAATTTAACAATAATAACGTTAGTCAAATCAAATATAAATAAACCTAATCATGATACTAGCAATAAGAAAATAAAATAAGAGTAATTAAATTAATTAATTACTCACATTCTGCGCGTTCCTTTAAATTGCTACATCATGAATAAATTGTTAGTAAATTCAATAAAAAAATATAAAGCAAATTGAAACAATTAAATTAAATAAAAAGTAGAGTTGATTTGGTCCAAACCCTCAGTTAACTATACCTTTCACGCCTTGGTTTAAGTATAAAACTTTGGGTTAAGTATGAACTCCTTGGAGTGCTTAAGGGAAGAATGGTGTAATTAGAAATATAGATTTAAGGCTTAGAATATGAGAGAGAAAGAAGAGAATGAATTTTGGTGTAAAAGAGAGGAAGAGAGAATGATTTGATGATCAAGATTGTTGATGATTGAAAAAGGGGAGATATGACCTCTATTTATAAGGAAAAAAGAGGGGTCGAATCAAGAAAAGATAAGAATTCGAATCGGATAAAACTCTTGCGATAGACAGCAGTTTTTGCGGTTTTTGTTTTTATCATATCTTTTGATCCAAAAATCGGAATAAGATAAATAAGATATAGTTGGAAATATCTTGAAGTCTACTTTCTAACCCAATTAGAATCAGATTAAAATATTTTGTATAACAAAAGATATAGCCGAAATAGTGAGACAGTTTTAGTTTTGGATAGAGTTTGACATTTTATTCATATCTTTTTCGTTATAGCTCGGAATTGATATTATAATATATCATTGGAAAGATAATTTCAAGGGATATCCAACCATATAAAATTTGGATAAAAACTATGAGTCAATAAAATAATATCTGTCTATCTTTCAACATCTTTCAATTCGGATAAAAATAGGATTTTCAAAAAGAAAGGTTTTATTCAATTTCAAACTCTTTAATCTTATATTTTCAAAAAGGATAATTAGGATCTTTTAGAAACTTTTATAAGTTTCTAATTAGTCCTAATTTGTTTAGGAATTGGATTAAATAATTTGGACCCTCCACATGATCATTGGGTCGTAGGTAAGGTGGGCTTAGGTTCGGTTTGGGCTCAGTTTAATATTTTGGCCATAACTTATTCGTTATAACTCGGATTTGGGCTTATAATATATCGTTGGAAAGCTCTTTTAAAGCCCCATCCAACTATTTAATCATTGGACCCATATTATGGACCAACAAAACTGGATCAAACGTTTTTATAAAAAGGACACGAAATGAATGACTTTAAAGGACACGAAATGAATTATTTTGGGTTTAAAGGCACGAAAAGAGGAAAATAAGTTATGGTTTGGGGAAATGGGCTAGGAATTGGTTTGGTTTATGAAATGGAAATATGGATTTAAGCACTCCAAAAATTAAATACTCAACCCGACCAATAATGGCAGTAAAAGGTTGTTCATCATCGGGTTTGGTTTTGGGGAGACATTTTTAGGTGTCTACAGTGGCATAAATTTTTCTTCCTATTTAGGTTTTGTGTCATAGTTCATTTTTCCCGTGGCTAGATTAAATTATGCCACGAATTTTGAATTCTCGTGGCATAATTCGTGGCACAAGTGATGATTTGTTGTAGTGACCCTATCAGCCGAAGGCTAGCTCTTAGGCAAGGGAGTTGGCTTGGGCTATTTTCTCTTGGCTCAAATCCGGGTTCCCTCCTAAGGTTTTTATAGCTTGGTCCATTGCCTCGAACTCTTCTTTGCCGAGCCCTTAGTCATCAGTCTTGGGATACGAAATATGGTCATATATCTCCAATGCTCGTAGTGGCTCCAATAAATCCGGGAAAATGCTCCAAATTTGTAATTTCCTATAAAACAATATCAAATCTACAAAAACACTATAAAACGCATATTATTAATAAAAGTGACTCCGAAGAGCCAAAAATACTCCTAAATATGACCAAGGGATGGGGGTAAATCACTATATAAAATGAACATATCAGGGGTGGCTGCCGATCAACGCTGGGGTAAAGGGTTTTTTTATTCTTAAAAAAAATTGATTTGGTTTTAATTAATTTTTAACTTTGTTAATTTTGGCCAATTAAGTGGTGGTGCATGGACCCTTTGTCGGAAAACAAGCCGAAATAAAGGAAGGGGCGGTGATACCCACTAATTTTACATTTATAGTTGGTATTTTAAATTTATAATTTCAATAAAAAAAATATGGTTAATTAGAAAAGTGGTGTATTTGATGTAGATTTTATACAAAATTTCGTAAATATTGTACATTTGTTATAAAGTTATTCTAAAATGATTGAAAGTAATATTAAACTTAATAAAAGTTACCATAGTATATAAAAAATACGGTACTCTAATACAAAGAGAAGTTTATATGCTTTATTGCTAAAGTTACGTTCTTTAAATGATTAAAAATTAAATATTTATTAATTAAAAGTAATTATATTACCCTTATAAAATTTATCTTGTTGCCTTTTTTATATTAAAATCATATAAAAGGCTAAAAGTTACCCCAATTTATCTAGAAGTAACCCTGATAATATTCGATGTTTACTACGAAGTAGTATTAATGTAATTATGACCAATTGAGTGTTAAAAGTATTAAATACTTCTTTAATTATGCATGGGGGTTGGGTCATAATAATTTTAATAAAGCCAAACACTGTTTTTTCAATGAAGTTAAGCATTGGCATAATAACTTAATTTTGATCTAAAGAATAAAAACGCATTATTGCTAGAATTGAGGGAATAATTCATATATTATTAGGTTTAGGGTATTCTAGATTCCTTATTAATTTCAAAAAGGACTTGCTAAACCAACTTACTAATATTCTAAAAATAGTTAGAATCAATTGGGCTCAAAAGGCAGGAGTGGATTTGTAGACACCTAATTGTGTCTCCCCAAAAACCAAACACAGTGATGAATATATTTCACGTCATTGATTATCGAACGAGGTAAAAGTGTGAATAGTTTGTGATGCGGTTCTTTTAATAAAAATATCCTTCTTTCTATTTTAAAAATGAACTCTATTTATAAAAATGTCCAGTCCAGTATAGTTTGGTCAATTATAAGGCTCTAATAATGGTGTAGTTGGATGGGGTTTGAAAAGACATTTCCAACGATATATTATAAGCCCAATTCCGATAAATAATGAAGAAGTTATGTGAAAATTTTACACTACACCCCGGTGTAGCTTCTGCTACCTACACCCCCTCCCCAAATGACGTCATTTTGTTCTTTTTTGTGTTTACTTTCTTTTTTTCTTTTTTGTTATATACTATTGCAGGTTAATTCAATGCTTTGAGTTTTGATTCCATGTAAAAATTATTGTACTCGAATAAAATAAAGTGTGAAGAGATTTCCATGGTATCAATTATAATAAAGCAATTGATGATCCTTTGATTCAAAAAACTAGAAAAGCAATAAATGATCCTAACTCACAAGCAATCAACTCAATAAGAAAATTGCAAGCCTATTCGAAGCAATTACAAATAGATTGCAATTGTTATGGCAGCGGTGGTAGCGAGATGATGGTGTTATGTGGCAGCGATGATAGCGGCAGCAGCGAGACAACAGTGGTTGTGGGGCAATGAGGCAACAATGGTTATTGTGGCTTAATTAGTTGAGTGGGTTAAAGGGGGAAAGTGCAAAGGATTAAGAAACAAGGAAAATATAAAGAAACTCAAATCACCATTGATAAAAGCTTGCTTCTGATTTTAATGAGAAGTGTATAATTTTTAAATTTTTTTATAAACAGTATATACTCGTATAATTTTATAGTTGAACATATAATATTTTAAAAATGAACATATTTATTTAATAAATGTAAATGAACATACAATTATTTATAATTGAACATATAATAATTCCAAAATGAACATATTTATTTAATGGTTGTAAATGAACATACAATTATTTATAATTGAACATATAATATTTCAAAAAAGAACATTTTTATTTAATATTTGTGATTGAACATATAATATTTCAAAACTGAACATATTTATTTAATAGTTGTAAATGAACATATAATTATTTATAATTGAACATTTAATTAATTAAGGAGCATTATCATAGATGAAAAATGTATAAAATCTATTATTTTTGTACTTGTTATTGAAAATTTTTGAAGGTAGTTCACACTCCTTATTGTAATTGTAAGTAAGAATCATTTCCATGAAAATTACAACATAGCACACACTCTTATTGAAATTCCTTATTAAATTTGTAAAATTAACTATTTCATGATAAAATTGGGTGCTTTAATTAGTAAAATAAAAATATGTTTTGCATGACAACTACAACATAGCACACACTCTTATTGAAATTCCTTATTAAATTTGTAAAATTAACTATTTCATGATATAATTGGGTGTTTTAATTAGTAAAATAAAAATATGTTTATCATATATCAAAATTCTAATAAATGTATCTTAATATGCATTTGATCATATAATATTATGTGATTAAACATTTACCAATTAAAAATGAACATCTATCAAAAGAATTTTCCACTTAAAAATATAAAAAGAATGAACATTAATATGTGAATGATCATGTGCTAATATATATAAATGATCATTAATTATATTAATAATCTATTAACATGTGAATGACATCGTAATAATATATAAATGAGCGTTTACCAAATTGAAAATGAACATTCATAAAAAATAGAACTTTCCACTACGAACTAAATTTACAAATCTATGCCCATACGAAATAGATTACATCATCTAGAAATTTGGACAATTATACTCTTTTTTTTTTTAACTTTTTGAGTCCAGCAATTTTATAAACTAATAACACACCACAAATTTACTTTTTTTTCCCCATTTTTTTTTTACAAAAATAAGTAAATTTATATCATCATACTTACGTTGATACATTTTCAAGCTGGATGTTTCTTTTATTTTCATGAAAACACAATTGCAACAAAACTCAGTAAAAACAACTAGGACATTATACTTGTGTTTTCATTTCAAAAATCAACAAAAACACTTACAATTTCGATTTTCGACATTTCTTTGGTATTTTTTCCAGCGATTGTGTAAATTTGTCTCATATATTAGACATTGTGCTTGACTATTATAGAGAATTATACTTTTAACTGAAATTTATTTGCAAATATTGAAGATTTTGATAAGAGAGAAAATGGAGAAATAAAATGAAAAGAATGAAGAGAGTGAATTTGAATGGTAGTTCAATTTTTTTTTTCATAATGTAGTGTGTGGGGTATAGATGGTTACTATAAAGTGAGGATTTTGTGGGAGGAAGGGTAAAACGGTACCGTTTTGCATGGGGATGTAGGTAGTAGACCCTACACTAGGGTCTAGTGTTAACTAATTAGAAGTTATGGCCAAAATACTAAACTAGGCCCAAATAGAATTTTACCTACGACCTAATGATCATGTGGAGGGTCCAAATGTTTAATCATATTCCTAAAGTAATTAGGATTAATTAGAAGCTTATATAAGTTTCTAAAAGATCTTAATTATCCTTTTTAAATAGATAAGATCAAAGAGTTTGAAATTGGATAAAACTTTCTTTTCTTAAGTCCTAATTCTATTCGAAATGAAAGACGTTCAAAGATGATCAGATATTATTTTGTTGACTCATAATATTTATCCAAATCTTAGGTGGTTGAATAGATCTTGAAATTATCTTTCCTATGATATATTATAATATTAATTCCAAGCTGTAACGAAAAAAATATGAAAGAAATACCAAACTCTATCCAAAACTAACCACGTCCCACTATTTCGGCCATATCTTTTATTCTACAAAAGATTTTAATATGATTATAATTGGGTTGGAAAATATACTTAAATATCTTTCCAATGAAATATTATATGCCATATTTGGACTTTTGGATCAAACGTTATAATAAAAACAAAATCTGCAAAACTTCTGAACATCGAGTTTTATTAAGATTCGAAATTCGGATTCTTTTCTATTTCTTCTACCCTCTTTTTTCTCTATAAATAGGATCGTATTTCCTTGTTTTTAATCACCAACAATCATCAAGCTTGATCACCAATCATCTCTCTTCTCTCTCTAAGTTAAAGCTTATTCTCTATCTATTCTTTTTCTAAGCCTAGCCCTTTTCAAAAAATATCATACCTCATTTTCACAAGTTCTAGACACACCAAACCAAGTTTGAAGTTGCCTTCGCCCTAGAAGTGAAAGGTTGATAATTTCTGAGGGTTGGTCCCAAATCTTATTTCTATTCTTTTATTAGATTAACTGTTTAATATTTTCATTGAAGTTACTAACGCGTGTATTTTGTTATTAGAAAGAGATACGAGGCAACAAAGTAAGTAGTTTTATTGCTCTATATCTTTAGTAAGCATGCTTAGATTATTTCAATTCCTAGTATCATGTTAGGATGTCTTTATGATTCCTAGTATCATGTTTAGGGTAATAACTAATATTTCTAATACTTCCTCCGTTTCATAATGTTAGCCCCATATACTATTTTGGGCGTTTCAAAATGATGTACCCATATTGAATCTATTCCTTTTTTAATTTAATTTTATTTTCCTAATTTGGTCTTATAATTTCTAATCCCATTAGTGGATTGATGACATGACAATAATTAAATATTCTGATTGGTCATCAATTCCATTAAACAAGCATTGTAATTGATGCTTTCCAAATAAAAAAATCACAACATTTAATAAGATAAAACTAATTAAGCAATTTTTGTACTAAAATGTAAGATTCCAAATATTATTCATTCTCTTATTTTTTTTTTATTATTTTTTTTTTATTTTTTTTTGTGATTGATTCTATATGAGACTAATAAAGTGAAACGGAGGGATCGGAGTATCATGTATGTTTCTAGTATCATGCTTAGGTTGCTTCCTATTTCTTCTATCATGTTAGGGATAAAGATTTGATTTTTAATGTTTAGTGACATGATAGGGTTTGTTATTAATCATGTTAGTATCATGCCTAATATCTTGCTAATATTATTATGCTTTATTGAGATTATTGATGATGATGATTGTTATTATTATGTTGCTTGATATTATTATTCTTATTGCTTGATCACGCCCTCTCTTACAGGTTTAAAGAGAATTTATACTTGTAATCACGCTTAGTAAGATAATTAATAATCTTGTTTAGACTAATATGATTATAATTCAAGTGATTGTCAATAATAGGTTTGTTGTGCATTAATATTCAACCAATCTAGATTAAACAGGTTTATGGTTAACCTAATGATTGCATGTTAGTCAGAAAGCGCACATGAATATGAGAAGAATAAAGTAAAGGCTTATTTTTAGGCAGGTTCAATTCTTTTAGGTTGGATTTGTACCTTCATCCCTGAATATCTAGTTATGGTTTAGGACCACGATGGAGTTACCAATCTCATGGATCGTGAATGGGTGTAACCTTCACCCTGTATACGGTTTACAAGTTCTTAAAACTTGTTGGCGACTCTTTTACTCTAGCTTCCTTCCTTTTGGACGCCACCATACTTAAGTGTATGATCACAATGGGGCTCAACTGTGGGTGCTTGAAATATTCTCTACAGTTTTTGGCGACTCCACTGGGGAGGATTTCTATTTTAATTCCTAAAATTTATTTTGGCAATGATTTAGAATGGGGGGATGAGACTCAAAAAGTTCTAAGTATTCATTTGCGTAATTTTGATTGACATTATTAACATATGTATAAAAAGGTCTGCATTGGATAGACCATCTGTAATGCGTAAAAAACATAGGATTTTTAAATATAGGAAATTTAGGAAATATCTTTCACATCTAGAATCGTAAAAACTCTTTGAAAAACTTGAAAATTCTAATAACAAAAAGCTACTGAGGCACGTAGGAACCGGCGCCAAGAAAAATAGTGTCAGCGCAATGCGATGGCTCTGTTGTCGTGCGACAACAATGTTGTTTGGCGACATGCCCTATTGTCTCGCGCCCTTCCAATACCGTGTCAGAAATCTACCTTCTTGTTTTGCCCAGTTCTAGTACTGTTCGCTTGATTCTACTTACTTATTGAGTTTTTCTCACTTTTCTGAACCCATATGTGTTCTACATATGGCCATAACCCTCTGGGAATTCACGCTCCATCTATCCAATCGAACGCTCATGACAACGACGGGTACATCCGAGTTTGTGAATTCACCAAACCGTGAAGGAAGTTGAACTTGCGGGGTCCCATCCACACGCGCCAACCCTTCCAAAGGTAAGGCTTTCACGCAGTGCATCCGGACTTATAACCATGGACCCTCTTTTGACTAACCCTTATCCTTGAACTTTAGAGAACTAGAGCCATGGTTAGGTTGCAAACTCATTGCATCATATTGTGACTATTTAACTACTTTTGCATTATTTGCTTGTGCATACTTACATATGATTAAACTAACCGTATGGTTTGACTTGTAATTATGAATATGCTTAAATAAACTAATCAGGACTATAGAACTTTGCTTAATTAATTGATTAATTAATTTGAACTCATAATTATGTCTAAAATCGAGTCATAATTCCTTTTCAACCTGGATTTTTATTCCCGTATACTTCACAAGTTTCGACTTGTTTTGGTCATAGCCGGAGTTCTAAAAAGAATTACGAGTCGTACAACCTATAGATCTGTAGCCCCAAGTTGTATCTTTCATTTGGCGTTGATTTCGTTCAATTCGGAGTCGTAGATCAAAAGTTATGACTAAAATACTACAGCATGTCCAGTTTAATGCATATACGTGAAGTCTTAACTTAGTCTTTGTTTGAGTCTAGTGACATGGTCATGACGATCTTGAATACATCACTTAAACTCACAAGTATTCACACACTTTGTACACCATGACCATGTCTTAGTGTAGACACCCATTTGTGTCTCCCCAAAATCAAACCCAATGATGAATACCTTTCACGTCATTTGATTATCGAATAAAGAAAAAGTGTGAAAAGTCTAGTGATGAGGATGTTTTTATTAAAATATCTCTTCTTTCTGTTTTTGAAAATATTTATTTTCTTACCCTATTTATGAAAAACGTGTATTCCAGTTTATTTTGGTCCATGATAAGGGTCCAATAAAAGTGTAGTTAAATAGGGCTCAAAAAGAGCTTTCCAACGATATATTATAAGCCCAATTTCGATGAATAATGAGGAAGTTATGGCCAAAATACTAAACTAGACCCGGTTTTGTTCTTACATACGACCCAATGATCGAGAGGAGGGCCTATTATTAATTATCATTCCTAAAGCTATTAGGATTTATTATAGTCTTCTAGAATATTCTAGAAGATTCTCTTAAATCCTAATGGAGTTAGGATTGATAATTATGTTTCAAAGAGTTTGAAATTGAATAAAACTACTCCTTTTAAGAATCCTTGTTTTGTACGAAGTGGAATATATTCAAATATTATTTTTGTGCCTCATAATCTTTATCCAAATTTTATATGGTTGGATAGATCTTGAAATAAATTTTTAATGATATATTATAATATTAATTTTGAGCTATAACGAAAAAGATATGAATAGAATATGAAACTCTATCCAAAATTGACAACCTTCCACTATTTTGGCCATATCTTATTATCTACAACAGATTTTAATCTGATTCTAATTGGATTGGAAAGTATACTTCAAGGTCTTTCCAACGACATATTATATGACTTATTTTGACTTCTTGATTAAAAGATATGATAAAAACAAAATCCGCAAAAAACTGTCTTGCAGCGTCGGACGACAGGCCTGTCACCTGGCGACATGTCATGTTGTCGGCGACAGCGTCGTGTTTTATTCCTCTTCAAACTCTGATTCTTTTTTATCATATCCGGCTGATTTTCTTTATAAATAGCCTCCTAAAACCTCCGTTTTTAATCATCAATTCTCATCAAGAAAATCTTGATTACTCTTTCTCTCTCTTTTTCTAAACTAGCCTTTTCTCATATAAAATTCCGCATTCGCAAGATCTAGACACACCTAGCCAAGTTTGAAGTTGCCTTCGCCCTAGACGTGAAAGGTTTTAATTTTTGAGGGTTTGGTCCCAAGTCTTTATTTCCATTATTTAATTTAATTGTTTGTTTTATATTTTCCTTGAAGTTACTAACGTGTGTATTTTGTTATTAGAAAGAGATACGAGGCATCCAAGTAAGTGCTTTAATTGTTTGCTCGATATTATGATTAAGAAATCATGTCTAGGTTGTTATTATGATTCCTAGTATCATGTTAGGATGTTTGATGTTTTGAATTACAACAATGATTCCTAGTATCATGTTTAGGGAAAAGTTTATAATATCAAATATGCTTATTATGATTCCTGCGATGCTTCCTAGTTTCTTTGTTAATACTCATGTTAGTATCATGTTAGGGCTAAAGCTTTGATATTTATTGTTTAGTGACATGTTAGGGTTTGTTATTAATCTTGTTAGTATCATGTCCAGGGTCTTGCTATTATTATGCTTTAGCGTTGATATGATTATTATTATTATAATTATTGTTATGATTAATATTATGTTGCTTGATTTATATATTTATTTTTATTGCTTGATCACGCCTTTTATGCATGTTTAAAGGAAATTGGTACTTGTAATCACACTTAATAAGATAATTAATAATCTTGTTTAGGGTCAATATGATTATAATTCAAGTGATCACCAATAATAGTTTTTATTGTGCATTAATATTCAACTAACATAGATAAACAAGTTTAGGGTAAACCTATTGATTGCATGTTAGTCAGAAAGCGCACATGAATACGAGAAGAATAAAGTGTAGGCCTATTATTAGGAAAGGTTCAATCTCTTTTAGGTTGGATTTGTACCTTCATCCCCAAACTTCTAGTCTTGGTTCCAGGCCTATTGGTGTTAACGATCTCCTGGATCGTCAAGGGGTGTAACCTTCACCTTGTGAATGGTTTACAAGTTTCTAAAACTTGTTGGCGACTCTTTTGCTCTAACTTCCTTCCCTTTGGATGCCACCATGCTTAAGTGTATGATTACAATGGGGTTCAAGTTTGGGGTAATGCTTGAAATATTCCCTATAGTTTTTGGGGACTCCTTTGGGGAGGATTTCTATTTTGATTCCTAAATTTTATTTTGGCAATGATTTAGAATGAGTGGACGAGACTCGAAAAGTTCTAAGTATTTCATGTGCGTAATTTTGATTAACATTATTGTCATATGCATAAAAAAAGATCTCATTGGAAAGACCATCCGTAATGAGTTAAAAACATAGGATTTTTAGACGTAGGGAATTTGAGGAATATCTTTCACAACTAGGATCGAAATAATGCTGTGAAAAACTGGAAAATTTTATCGAACACAGAAAGCTTCTGAGGCATGTAGGAACTGGCGTCTAGAAAACATAGCCTATGGCCGATAATATGGCTTTATCGCAAGGCGACAGGGCTATATTGCGGCGACGGTCTCTGTTGGCTTGCGCTGCGTTCTTCTAATACCGAGCTAGAAATATGAGTTCTAATTTTGACTAGTTCTAGCACTGTTGGCTCGATTCTACTTCCGGATTGAGTTTTTCTCTTATTCTGAAACCCATATGTGTTCTACATATGGACATAACCCTCTGGGAATTCATGCTCCATTTACCTGATTGAACGCTCTGTGCAACAAAGGGTACATCCGAGAATGTTGAATTCACCAAACCATGGAAGTGAGTTTTTTACTCGCGGGGTCCCATCCACTCGCGCCAACCCTTCCAAAGGTAAGGCTTCCATGCGGTGCATCCGGACTCATAACCATGGACCCTATTTGACTAACGTATATCCCAAACTTCAGAGAACTAGAGCCATGGTTAGGTTGCAAACTCATTGAATCATATTGTGCCTACTTGACTAATTGTGCATTATTTGTTGTGCATACTCTATGTGTTTTTCCTAACCGTTTGGTTTGACTTGTGTTTGTAAGTAAGTCTTAATAAACTAACCAATGACTAATGGGCTTTGATTAATTAATTGATTAATTAATTTGAGATAAAAAAAATATACCTTAAACACTAGTGGAAAAAAGTCTATTTGTAACGGCTTAATCGTAACGGGCATGTTGTTTCCCGTTACAATAACATCATTCGTAATGGGTGAAATTAAGGTCCGTTACAAAAAAATTTCAATCCGCGTAAAAAATGAGTATTTGTAACGGGCGGTAAGGTGTTCGTTACAAATAAATACTTATTAGTAATGGGCACCTTTCTGTCCGTTACGAATAAATTTTTATTTTTAACGGGCAATTACTGACAATTACAAATACTAAGTCAACCCGGTTTTTATTCCCATATACTGCACAAGAGTCAACTTGTTTTGGTCATAGCCGGAGTTCTAGAAAGAACTACGAGTAGTACCACCTATGGATTTGTAGCCCCAATTTTTATCTTTAATTTGGCGTTGGTTTTATCCCAATCAGAGTCACAGATCAAAAGTTATGACTAAAATACCACAGGCCTGTCCAGTTTAATGCATATACATGAAGTCTTAACTTAGTCTTTGCTTGAGTCTAGTCACATAATCTAGCCACATGGTCATGACACAAGTCTTAACATGTCACCTAAAATCACTAGTCTTAGCACACACTTTGTGTATAGTCACCATGACCATGTCTTAGGTTCATGCATGAGTCGATTTTTTCCGTCATTTGAGTTGAGGGTACATTCTATTCCTAATTTTTTCATGTCTCCCCATCTACATCAACTTTCCTTTCTCTACATGATTTCCCCATATCACAATATTCATTCTTCCAACCTCCTTCCATCGATTGCATGTTGAATAGAATTTAAGTCGAACAATTAATAATGAATATCCCTAATTTCCTTTTCCACAGTACTTGGTCAGGGAGAGAAGGGCGATTAATCAAGGATAACACCTTTATTCAAGTTCAACTTTTTGATAAACCAGTCAGTCGAAAAAGAAAAGCTAAGAAGATAATGGCAAGTCAAGAAGAAGTCAATGAACTTAAGAAGCAAATGGCAGACGTGACTAAGGTGTTGAAGGCTTTAACCCTCCAAATCAATGACCCTGTGAAGCAACAACAAAGGAGCTCATGCAAGAAAGCTTGAGCAAAATATCCAATGACTATAGATTCCAGGGCATTAGCTCACAAGGGGTCTCGGTGGACAAGGAGCTTCTTCCGCAGAAGTTCAATGCCAACGACATCCCAAAGTTCAAGGCAATTGATAACCCTTATTTTCATTTAAGATCCTTTGAGACCATAATGAACATTAAGGGGATTGATAGGAAAGTATTTCATTCCTTGTTTTCTTTATCTCTTGAAACCGTTTATCAACAATGGTTCTTTTCCCTTGACAAAGAGAAAACCTCTTCTTGGGATTCCATAACAAACGCATTCGTAGATAGATATAAGTGCAACATCCAAGACGAAACAGACCACAGACAACTTGAGATGTTAAAACAAAAAGGAAATGAAGGGTTCACTTCTTTATTCAACAAATGGAGGGAAACTTCTGCTAATATGGTTAAGGTGCCTACCGAAAAAGAGTCTGTAAGGATATTCATCAAGAACCTTCAAGAAAAATATGCAAAGCACTTAAAATACCAACACAACTTGAATACTTTCAAGGTTGTGTATAATATAGGCATTGACATTGCAGATGACCTTCTGAAAGATAATAGTGCAAGAGGAAAGAAGAATGACCATCCTTCTTCTTCCTCTCCCATTAACAAAGTACATGCTACGAACACCTCTAAATCACAAATCCAAAGGTCGAAAAGAGTTTTCACTCCACTTGGCATGAGTTATGAAACATCTTTCGAAAAGCTACACCACAAAGGACTAGTCATGCCCATAGGACCTATTAAGGACCTAGTTCCAGAAGCCAGGCCACCTAAGTAGGATCCTAATAAACACTGCAAATATCACCAAGGAAAGGGTCACGATACCGAGGAGTGTTGGAAACTCAAAGAAGCTATTCAAGATCTGATCGATGATAATTAAAATTCCGAGATTCTAGCCATCGCAGAAGATCAAACATCCTTCGATCCTTCACTCCTTATCACACCTGTAGGTGAGCCCATGATCGAGACTGCTTATATAACCTCTCTTGATGAAGTGGCCATGATTGAGGAGGATGAAAGTATTTTCTTAGATAATACCAGGGAAAACTTGTCTAGTCTAAAAGAGGACGTTCGAAAACTGCAAGATGTCATTGCCATGCTCTTGAATATGGTAGAAGGACTAACAAATCGGGTGATGGTTATCGAACTAAATTCTCACCAAGGATTTAATGAAAAACTCAATGCTCCTAAGCTACGGGAAAAACGGACCATTGAAGAATACACACCAATAGGAATGACTTACAATGAAGCTTTTTACTGTCTTCACGATCAAGGTCTCATTCACCCCATTGGTCCCAATCAAGACCCTCCACCTGAAAAACGGTATCCCAATTGGGACCCAAAATCTTATTTCCGATACCATAGAGGTCGTGGTCACACCACCGAAGTATGTCTCACCCTCAAAGATCGTGTTCAAGACCTCATTGATTCAAATCACCTTCATGTTCCTCCGCGAGACAAAAAGGCCAAGGCTAGTAACAATAGCAACAGTGGCTGGAAAGGAAAGAAGAACGACAATCCTTCTTCTTCTGAAAACGCCCACTCTAGTAACAATGTTAGTACCTTTGATCACAATGAAGTCTTAGCCATGGATAATCAAAGATCTAAAAATAAATCCAAAAGAGAATTCACACCCATTGGAATGGCCTATGATGTTGCTTTCGATCGCCTCTATGATCAAGGATTAATCAAACCTATTGGCCCTACTGAGGATCCAACGCCAGAAAAGCGATCTTCAAGATGGAATCCCAATTCCTATTGCAAGTACCATCAAGGAAATGTTCATAGCACCGATGAATTCTACATGTTTCAAAATCTCATTCAAGATCTCAAAGAAGCAAACAAGATCCCATTGCCTTTAGCTAGCGAGAAGACTGGGTGATGATGAAGCAAACAACACAAGACAAGAGGCGAGCATCAACGATAAGATTTCATGACCTCTTTTTCTATTTCTTTTTTATCTTTCCTTTCCACAATAAGTCTAGCATAGGCACCTTCTATTTTTTTCTTAGATTTACTTTGTAGATTTTTTCTTTTTCCCTTTTAGTAAAATGAGCATTTACTTTCTTGCATATGATCATTTCATTACATCGTTAAAAAAGAAATATCCATGTCAAACTAAGCACAAGGTATACCAATGATTTGAGGCACCCCTTGTAGCCACATCATATCACCTTTCACCCTTCAAATATGCAATCCTTTTTTGGTAAACCACTTTGAGCCTCGTCTAACGATAGACCCTTCATTTTTCAATCCATATCTACCTAACTTTGGGATGGGATGGTGTGCAACTTATGCAATTTTCAATTTCATAAAAAGCTTGAGTGACTTCAAAAGATTAAAATAACAAAAAATAAGCCAAAAAAATAAAAGTGTACAAAAGGGAAAATATTCCAATGTCTTTGATATGAAAATATCTTTTATAAGAACACGTCTCGGATTGCGTTTCTTATCGAGTGCTCGGTACCGTGCCTGAGAAACATGAATGACAAGTGAGTGATGGATCGCATGATCAGGATTGCCCACACTTATAAAAATAAAATAAATAAAGCAAAAAAAAGAGCTAAAAAAAGAGTGAGAAACCTCAAGCATGAAAAAACAAATATTCAAAAGCAAAGTTGCACACCTTGGGGCTTATATAGGGTCTTGAGCCTTTTCTCCCTTTCTTCTTCAACCTTTAGCCTAACCACGTTACAACCCTTAAAAATACCTTATTAAGGTATACACACACTTGTGCGAGGCTTGGCTAGAGCTACGTTCGACCTGATTCCTAACGGATACGTAGGGAACCTCACATCGAGGTGTGGCCGTAATAAAAATGCATTCATATTTACGTTCATAATTGATCATATTTACGAATTTCCAAGGCTTATCACTATCCATTTAGAGCTAGACTTGGGGCTTGATCCCTACATCATTAGCTTACCTAGCCTAAGAGTCATCATCATTTGACTCTTCTTGAAATAATATCTTTTTCCACACACTTAGCCCTTGCGGCCTAACTTTAGTATCATCATCACACACATCACAGATACATGACCAAATATACTTCCCTTAGGAACCCTTTGTCAAGAAATCTTAACACAACGCTGAAGCATGCCTTCTCATATCAACATCAATCATCATTGCATCACAAAGTATGAAGTACTTAGCCTCCGCGCCTAAGTTACCTAAATACTTTCATTATCGAGTAAACTAGGATAGTCTAATATGTTACAATCCTTGTACTATGAGAGACAACGTTAACGGATTAGGCTCATTCAACATGCACCTTCAAAAAATTTGCTTCTTTCTTTTTTCGGGAGAAAGTTGGTACCCTCCACAAAAATGACGGAAATTTTTTGCTTTTTTGCATTTTTGAGTCGCACTATCACAGTACAATGCACACACGAGTCATGAGTCACCCGTGTCAATTCACCTTAGGTCAACCTCAAGTCAGTCAGTCACGTTGAGTCAACCTCAAGTCAGTCAATCACCTTAAGTCAACCCTAAGAAAAAACATCAAGCCTTAGGTCAACCCCAAGAAAAGCACTAGCAAAGTATTTTGGCAATCTTTTGATTTTTACAGGATACAACTATTAAGCAAAGCTCTTGTTCGCAGCCAACCGAACGATCGTAGCAAACATTCAAGTATCAAAGCTCTATTGTTCAGAGACGCGTGGACAATACTTTCAAGCTCCTTTGTCCAGAGACGCGTGGACATATAAAAAAAACCTCTTTTGCTCAGAGACGCGTGGGCATATCATTTAAAAGCTCTTTGTTTAGAGACGCGTGGACATATCATCAAAGCTCTTTTGCTCAGAGACGCGTGGGCATATCATTCAAAAGCTCTTTGTTTAGAGACGCGTTGACATATCATCAAAGCTCTTTTGCTCAGAGACGCGTGGGCATATAATTCAGAAGCTGTTGGTTCAGAGAAGCGTGGACATATTAAAAAGAAGCTCTTTGTTCAGAGACGCGTAAACATATCCAAAAAAAGCTCCATTGTTCAGAGACGAGTGAACATCAAAACAGCAAGATGGCGTTCCCTAGCTTGTGGAAAGTTGTCACAACAGCAAACACAACAAATCGGTTACTATAGAGACGTGTGTTTGACGGTGCAAGATACGCGTTTCTTAACTCTCTTATCTATTTAACTAACGCTATTTTACAGGTATCGGTTGTAGACACCCATTTGTGTCTCCCCAAAACCAAACCCAGTGATGAGTACCTTTCACGTCGAATCATAATCGAATGAAACGAAAGTGTGGAAAGTCTAGTGTTGCGGATAGTTTTAATTTCTTTTCTCTTCTTATTTTAAGAAAACATCCAATCCAGTTTGGTTGGTCCATGATATGGGTTCAATAGTGGTGTGGTTGGATGGGGCTTGCAAAGACCTTTCCAACGATATATTATAAGCCCAATTCCGATGAATATTGAGGAAGTTATGGCCAATTTACTAAACTGGGCCCGGTTTGAGCTTTATGTACGGCCCAATGATCTAGGGGAGGGCCTAATATGATTTATCATTCTTAATGCAATTAGGAATGGTTTTAGTCTTCTAGAATCTTCTAGAAGGTTCTTTTCATTCCTAATTCAATTAACATTGATAAGTTGACTTTGTTGACTTTTCAGAGTTATAATCAAGATCAAATAGCATTTTCGAAGAAATTATATTATTTTATCTTCCAGTACGGTAAATCTATCGGATTTTCGAAAACGCGTTGAAATCCGGTTTGGCGTCCAACCCCAGGCCTTGTCGCCTGGAACCAGGCTTGGCGTCAGGCGCTAGCCACTGGTGCCTGGCGCCAGTTAGCCAGGATTGGCGCCAATCCTGTTTTGCGATTATCAGACTCTGTTTTGTTAAATTATCTTTTTTGGCTGATTTTCTCTATAAATATCGTATCAAAAACTCCATTTTCATTCACCAATTCACCAATTCTTAAGTATTCTTTTCTTTAGCATTCTTTCAATTCTTTCTTGCTTTTTCATACAAAATTCCGTATTCACAAGATCTAGAAACACCTAGCCATATTCGAAGTTGCCTTCGCCCTAGACGTGAAAGGTTTAATTTCTGAGGGTTTGGTCCCAAAAATCTCTATTTCAATTATTTAATTTAATTGTTTTGATTATTATTTTCCTTGAAGTTACTAACGTGTGTATTTTGTAATTAGAAAGAGGTACGAGGCATCAAAGTAAGTACTTTAATTGATTTATTGATGTTATAATATAGAAATCATGTTTATATTGTTATTATGATTCTTAATATCATGTTTAGGGAAAAGGTTATAATGTTAAATATGTTTAATATGATTGCTATGATGCCTATTATTCTCTTCCTAATATTTATGATGTTAGTATCATGTTAGGGCTAAAGATTTGATTTTTATTGCTTAGTGACATGCTAGGGTTTGTTATTAATCTTGTTAGTATCATGCCTAGGATCTTGCTATTTTTATTATGCTTTAACAAGATTATGAATATTATTATTATTATTATTATTATTATTATTATTATTATTATTATTTTGATGATGATTATTTTATCTATGATGATTATTTTTATTTATAATTATTATTCATGATGTTGATTATTTATTATGTTGCTTGGTACATTATTTATTGTTATTGCTTGATCACACCTTTTATGCATGCTTAAAGGGAATTGGTACTTGCAATCACGCTTAATAAGATAATTAATAATCTTGTTAGGTTAATATGATTATAATTCAAGTGATCGCCAATAATAGATTTATTTGTGCATTAATGTTCAACCAACATAGATTAAACAGGTTAGGGTTAATCTATTGATTGCATGTTAGTCAGAAAGCGCACATGAATACGATCAGAATAAAGTAGAGGCCTATTATTAGGGCAGGTTCAATCTCTTTTAGGTTGGATTTGTACCTTCATCCCCGGACCCTTATTTGGTTCATGACCTTATGGAGTTGACGATCTCTTGGATCGTTAAGGGGTGTAACCTTCATCCTATGAACGGTTTACAAGTTCCTTAAAAACTTGTTGGCGACTCTTTTGCTCTATCTTCTTCCCTTTTGGACGCCACCGTACTTTAGTGTATGATCACAGTGGGGTTCGAGCTTGTGGGATTTTTAAAGGCTTGAAATTATTCCCTACAGTTTTTGGCGACTCCACTGGGGAGGATTTCTATTTTAATTCCTGAATTTGTTTCGACAATGATTTAGAATGAGCGGATAAGACTCGAAAAGTTCTAAGTATTTCATGTGCGTAATTTTGATTAACATTATTGTCATATGCATAAAAAGGTTCTCATTGGAAAGACCATCCGTAATGAGTCAAAAACATAGGATTTTACACGTAGGAAATTTGAGAAATGTCTTTCACAACTAGGACTGAAATAACACCGCGCGAAACTGGAAGATTTTATCGAGCACAGAAAGCTGCTAAGGCATGTGGGAAGTAGCGTCAGGGGCTAGAGCTTGGCGCCAAACTTTTAGCCGTAGCGCCAGACGCCAGTATTGGCGCCAGGCGTTACAGTTAAAAGTTGGCGCCAGTATCTGTTTGCTGGCGCCAATTTCCCCCAATACCGAGCCAGAAATATGCGTTCTAATTTCGACCGGTTTTTCGTATTATTTGCTCGATCCTACTTCCTGATTGAATTTTTTCTCACTTTTCTGAAACCCATATGTGTTCTACATATGGACATAACCCTCTGGGAATTCATGCTCCATCTACCCGATTGAACGCTCCTGGCAACAAAGGGTACATCCGAGATGTTGAATTCACCAAACCATGGAAGCGAGTTTTTTCTAAAACTCGCGGTGTCCCATCCACTCGCGCCAACCCTTCACGGTTAGGCTTCCGCGCGGTGCATCCGGACAATTAACCATGGACCCTCTATTGACTAAACCATATCCCGAACTTTAGAGAACTAGAGCCATGGTTAGGTTGCGAACTCATTGCATCATATTGTGCCTACTTGACTAATTGTGCATTATTTGTTGTGCATATATATGCTATGTTTCTCTTAACCGTTTGTTGATTTGTGTTGAGACTAAAATTAATGACTTAAAGAACTTTGCCTATTTAATTAATTAATTAATCAATTTGAGTCAATAAAGTCTTTTTTTTAATTGGAATTGACCTAGTACGACTTTAGGCATACCCCAGTTGACTAACAATACCGAAAACAGTCCCAGACCGAAGCTCCAATATTGGCGCCAAAGTCTGAGCTGTAGCGCCACATTATAGTGCGTAGCGCCAGGCATTAACTAAATTGTCTGGCGCCAACCACCATAGTGCGACGCCAGTCCTGTCGCTTGGCCGACAGTTCGGATTATTTATCGAGTCATCACCTAATGTCTAATTAATCAGTTTTCTGTTTAATTCGGTTAATTTTGCTGACAATAATGCTTAATTGAATCAATGTTCGAGTTTAGGCACTAAGTCCCATGGTCTTACACAAGAGTCCAAGCATGTCACTTACACTCAATGCACACACCAATACACAGGTTTTGACCATGATTAAGAGAGTCTTGTGTGCGCTTATTTCGTCATTTTTTTTAAGGGGGGTAAGTCGGATATTAATCCTCCAATAAATAATAATACTTAGTTCCCTAAAAATATGTACATTACTGTTGCCAAAAATATGCATACTTTATTATTTAAAAAAAAAACCATAAAGTCAAGTTGATTCGAGTCAAGTAATTAAAACGCAAATTGGCTTAATTTACAGCGCGTGGTCAAGAAAAGAAGGACGATTAATCAAAGATAACCTCTTCGTACAAGTCCAACTTTTCGACAAACCTATAGCCCGCAAAAGGAAAGCAAGAGTTACAATGGCAACTCAAGAAGAAATCAATGATCTCAAGAACCAACTGGCTACTGTAACTGAGACACTGAAGCTTCTCGCACTTAAGATCGATGATCCCGTGAAACAACAACAAATGGACCTCATGCAAGAGAGCCTAAGCAAGTTGTCCAGTGACTACAAGTTTCAAGAACTCACATCCCAAGGGGTCTCGGTGGATAAAGATCTTCTTCCGCAGAAGTTCAGCGCTAACGACATCCCAAAATTTAGGGCAATTGACAACCCTTACTTCCATTTAAGAGCATTTGAAACAATAATGAGTATCAAGGGTATCGATAAGAAAGTCTTCCCTTCTCTGTTCTCACTATCTCTCGAGACCGTTTGCCAACAATGGTTCTTTTCTCTCGAAAAAGAAAAGACCTCTACCTGGGAATCCATAGCAAACGCTTTCGTTGATAGGTACAAATGCAACATTCAAGTCGAAATTGACCATAGAGAACTTGAAATCCTCAAACAGAAAGAGAATGAAGGCTTCACTTCTTTCTTTAACAAGTGGAGAGAAACATCAGCTAAAATGATCGAGGTACCAAGTGAAAAAGAGTTCGTGAGACTGTTCATTAAAAATCTTCAAGAAAAATATTCCAAACATCTTAAATATCAAAATAACCTTCATACCTTAAGGCTGTTTATGATATTGGGATCAATATTGAAGATGACTTGGTTAAATCTAAAGGTGCCAACAATAGCTCCAACAGTGGCTGGAAAGTAAAGAAGAATGACAATCCTTCTTCTTCCAAAACCGCCCACTCAAATAATGTTAGCACCTTTAATCTAGGAGAAGTCCTCGCCATGAACAATTAAGGCCAAAAGAAACCATTTAGGAGGAACTTTACTCCTATTAGCATGAGTTATGACACCGCGTTTGATCGATTAAATGCAAAAGGTCTTATAACTCCCATTGGACCATTTGGGGATCCACCAGTTGAGAAGAGGTCGGCTAACTAGAACCCCAACGCACATTGCAAATATCACCAAGGTAGGGGCCATTCTACTGAAAGCTGTTGGAAGCTTAAGGAAGCTATCCAAGACCTAATTGACAGTAACAAACTGCCGTTGCCCCCTGCCAGTAGAAAGCCAAGTATTGACAATGCACCTCTAGCTCATACTTTGGCTATCTCTGATGAAGAAAGCGAAGTTGACCCCTCATCTCTCATTAAGCCTGTCAAAGCAACCAATGTCGAAGAAGGAGAAGAAGAGATCTTTTTCGATGCCAGAGATAACCTTCCAGAACCAGCAAACAAGGAAGACATACAATTGCTCACGCTGTCTATGAGGGAGGCATCACAACTATTACGTGAAGCTCTCAAAGTTATGAACGAACTTCACAAGAAATATGATGAACTTCCATGTCCAAAGGAAGAACCTAAAAGAGAATTCACACTAGTGAAAATGACTTATGAGGCAAAGTATTTTCCGTTACAGGTCACCGAAAAACCCAAGAAGAGCAATAGAGTTTACACTCCAATTGGGATCCCATATACACAAATGTTCGAAATGCTCTCCGAGAGTGGCAAGGTCAAACCTCTCGAACCGAGACCATTTGAATCATTAAAAAGGACGGATAGATATTACTGTCAGTACCATCAGTCAGGGGGGCACACCATAGAAAACTGCTTCAAATTCAAGGATTTGGTGCAGAAAATGATTGATGAAAAGGAATTAATCCAAGTTCAACAAGAAGAGGACATAACTGTTAATGGAGTATGGGACAGTGATGAAGAAGATGTCTACCTAAAGGACATAGTGGAACCTTCACCTTCTGTATCATACACCACAGACGACATTTGGGCTGAAGAAGATTCATCAATAGACGTCCTCACAAGATCCGGGAGAATGCAATCTCCCGTTTCAACACAACCTATGCCTACTGTACAACAAGTTCCCATACCTATCATCGAAGACAACGACATCGTTAAACAGTTTAAGAAGACAAAAGTTGAGATGAATGTATGGAAGCTCCTAGCAACATCTCGAGAACATAGGTTGGCTGTAATGAATGCCTTGGATAAAACCGGGATAGATTCTGACACCACTCCTGAGGGACTAGCTAACTTCCTCACAAGTGACCTCCCTAGTCCGATTAATCTAATCACCTTCTATGATAAAGATTTACCCCCAGAAGGTGACAAACACTACAAGGCGTTAAACCTCACGGTAGTCTGCAAAAGAATGAATGTTCCCATGACTCTTGTAGACAACGGATCAGCTATCAATGTCTGTCCACTTAGGACTGCGAGAATGCTCGGCATAAGGGATGAGGATTTAACTCCGTCCACACAAGGAATAAGATCTTACGTAAATACTCGTCGTCAAGCTCTTGGCAAAATAACCCTAAATGTGACGGCAGGAGCAATAGAAAATGCTACTACTTTTCAAGTGGTAGACATCAAAGCCTCATTCAATCTGTTGTTAGGACGCCCTTGGCTCCATGATCTAAAGGCCGTCCCTTCATCTCTCCACCAACAAGTGAAAGCCATAGTTGGAGGAATTCCAATCACTATTGACGCTTCGCCGATGAGAATCAAATCAATAGAAAATCCAATCATTAACGTGGAGCACGACGAAGATGACGAAGACTTATGGGGCTTTAACGAAGAAGTCTCCTTAATCCAAGAGGATGAAAGGACATCTCTTTGCCATGACCCCCATTCCAACATGATTATCAACACCATGCTGAAGAAACAAGGACACTTCCCTGGGATGACCTTAGGAAAGAAGAAGGGGATAGCAAAATCGGTGGAGTCACCTGGCCTCCCTAAATTAGATACTTTCGGACTTGGTTTCGAACCGACTCGGAAAGATCTCAAGCGAGCCTAGGACAAGTTGAAAGCACGTAGGGACGCTCGCATGCAAAAGAAAGCAATTCCAATGGATCAGTACCCTCTTACGCTTAATGGTCAGTTTATAAAAGAAGGAGAGGACTATCCATGCCATGAATTTCCCGAGCCATTTGTTGTAAATGGCATACGACAACCAGGATTCGAGATTTTCTTGGATTGCTACTTCACTGACGAAATCCTAACTCCCGTCCGTAAGGAGAAAGCACCCCCATTCTTTGACTTTAACGTCATGGGATTACTGTTTGGGCGAGAAAAGAATGAGCCAGCTTATGAGGAAGATAACTCCTCACTCATTCAAACGGTCCTACAAAGCGAAAACTTCGACCCCTCGAAGCTAATTACTCCAGCCGAAGGATCATTGCAAGGGTGGCGCAAGACTATCAAGGTGACTACTCCGAGTGGAAGGAAGATATCAATCACGACAGGGCAAGGGCCGATGTTCGAAGAGTCGTCGGAGTCAGAGTCCGAGTCAGAGTCTTTCCCTTTAGAATCTTCTAAGTCTTTAGCAATAATGCCTCCCCTTCCTATTTCTTCTCCTAGGATAGTTAGTGATCCAGTCCCTGAGGACATATCACTCTTTGATGTAATGATCTCAGAGTATAATAATACTTCTCATTCTTCTTACTTCTCGTGTTCTTCCCTAACCTAAGATGACAAGAATTGCTTAGCTAACGATGAAAAAGATAAAGAAATTGTTAAAGCAATGGAAACACTTGAAAAGAAAACACCAGTTATTGAAGAGACTGAAAAAGTCGACATCTCGAATGATTCAACTCATAAGAGAGAAGTTAAAATCGGACTAACGTTGAATAAACAAGAAAAAACCGATTTAATTAACTTACTTAAAGAATTTATCGATGTATTTGTTTGGTCATATGAAGATATGCCAGGCATTAACAGAGAAATAGCTCAACACACTATACCATTAATCCCAGGAATGAAACCTGTAAAACAAAAGTTGCGTCGAATGAAACCCGACGTAGCACTTAAAATAAAAGAAGAAGTTCAAAAACAAATAACTGCAGGTTTCATCAAGGTATCCAAATACCCTGAATGGGTCGCCAACGTCGTCCCAGTTCCAAAGAAAGACGGAAGGGTAAGGATGTATGTCGACTATCGAGATCTAAATAAGGCAAGTCCAAAGGACGACTTCCCTTTGCCACACATCGATATTCTGGTAGACAACACGGCAAATCACGCGCTTCTCTCATTCATGGACGGATACGCAGGGTACAATCAGATTCTCATGGCGGAAGAAGACATGGAGAAAACGACCTTTATCACACCGTGGGGCACTTACTGTTACACGGTAATGCCATTTGGGTTGAAAAACGTAGGTGCTACTTACCAACGTGCAGCAACTGCCTTACTCCATGACATGATGCACAAAGAAGTTGAAGTATATGTCGACGACATGATTGTGAAATCAAAGGACCGTCCAGGCCATCAAGTAGCCTTAAGGAAATTTTTCGAAAGACTAAGAAAATACAATATGAGGTTGAATCCATCAAAATGTGCTTTTGGAGTCACCTCAGGCAAGCTCTTGGGATACGTCATAAGCTCTAGAGGAATAGAGATAGATCCAACCAAGATTAAAGCAATCACGTCGATGCCACCGCCCAAGACCGAGAAACAGATTCGAGGATTCATTGGCCGGTTACAATACATAAGTAGGTTCATATCCAAACTAACGACGATATGTGAACCAATTTTCAAAAAACTCAAGAAGAATGTACCAGTAATATGGGATGACGAATGTCAAAAAGCCTTTGACCGGATCAAAGCCTATCTCGCAAATCCTCCCGTATTAGCGCCAGCACTTCCCGGAATACCTCTTAGGTTATATCTGACGGTTACCAAAGAGACAATGGGAGCCATGCTAGCACAAGAGGTAGAAAACAAAGAGAATGCAATCTATTACTTAAGTAAGAAGATGCTCGAATACAAAACACGCTATACACCGCTCGAGAAATTGTACCTCGCTTTGGTGTGGGCCACAACTAAGTTGAGACATTACATGTTGGTACATACCGTTTTCGTAGTATCCCGATTGGATCCACTCAAATACTTGTTCGAGAAATCAACACTCAATGGACGTATTTCAAGATGGATAGTCAACTTAGCCCAGTTTGATGTGCGGTTTATGCCACAAAAAGCTATTAAAGGATCTGTGGTGTCAGACTTTCTGGCAGACTTTCCAATAGAAGACTCGACACCAATACAGGACAATGAATTTCCAGGTGAAGATTTGATGGTCACTGAAGATGATACTTGGACCTTGTATTTCGACGGAGCCTCAAACCAAAAGGGATGTGGCGTCGGAGTGCTACTAGTATCACCTAAAGTAGAACACGTCCCAATCTCAATAAAGCTTGATTTCGACGTTACCAACAACGCTGCTGAATATGAAGCATGCATGGTAGGCCTCGAAACAGCCCTGGCATTGGGAGTAAAGAAGTTAAGGATATTTGGAGACTCTTATTTGATTATCAATCAGATATCTAAAAGGTGGAAAGTAAGGAGCGAAAGCCTAGCCCCTTACCAAACTTATCTGGAAACTCTTACCGATCAGTTAGAGAAGGTAGAATACACATATCTACCTAGAGAAGAAAACCAATTTGCTGATGCCTTGGCAAGATTAGCCTCAATGGTTAGGATTCCCACGGAAATCGAGCAAATGCCTCTAACTATCGAAAAAAGGCACAAACCAGCATATATACAGGCCATAGAAGATGATGACTCAGTCCAAGACGAAGAAGAAGAACAGGAAGAAGAACCATGGTACACAGACATACTCAATTATGTCACCAATGGAGAATACCCTCCTCATGCTGACAAAAGAACAAAGAGAGCATTGAGACTTTTGGCTTCTCAATATGTACTCATAGACAACGAGCTACATAAAAGGGTACCTAAAGGTCGAGCTCTCCTATGCGTAGGAAAGGTGGATGCACAAAGAATAATGAGAATGGTTCACGAAGGAATCTGTGGAACTCATGTAAATGGCAAAATGTTAGTCCAGAAAATAATGCGAGAAGGGTATTATTGGACTACAATGAATAGGGACTGCCATCAATACGTGAAAAGATTCCCTAAATGTCAAATTTATGCCAATTTACAACATGTTCCTCCATCTTTGCTCTACACCTACACATCACCATGACCATTCTCTACATGGGGAATTGACATAATTGGCAAAATTACTCCCCCAGGGACAGGAGGCCACGAATTTATTCTAGTAGCAATTGATTATTTTACAAAGTGGGTCGAAGCGCAATCATACGCTAAACTTACTGCAAAACATGTAGCACTCTTTATCAAGAGAAATATCATTTGTCGATATAGAGTCCCACATGAAATGATAAGTGACAATGGAACTCACTTTCAAGCCGAATGTGAAGAATTGCTACATAAATATGGTATCCAACATCATCATTCGTCCCCTTATAGACCTCAAGCAAACGGAGCAGTTGAGGCAGCTAATAAGAATTTAAAGACTATCATCGAGAAAATGACAGAAAATTATAAGGATTGGCCTGACAAGCTCCACTTCGCACTGTGGGGTTATCGCACGTCAATCCGTACATCAACGGGAAATACACCATTTTCTTTGGTATACGGAATGGATGCCGTACAACCCGTCGAACTAGAAATACCGTCTCTACGCATTGCACTAGAGAGTAAACTTGATGAAGTTGAATGGACTAGGACAAGATATGAAGAATTGATCCTACTCGACGAAAAACGATTAGAAGCTCTACATCACACTCAGTGCTATCAAATTGTATGGCTAGACATTTTAATAAGAAGGTCAAGACAAGAAATATCAAAGTAGGAGATTTGGTATTAAAAGCACTAAGGAAAAATGTTTTAGAACCAAAGGGAAAGTTTAGACCTAATTGGTCTGCCCCCTACATTGTTAAAACAATCCTGTCAGGTGGTGCAGCAAAACTAACTGATATGGATGGCAATGAATTCTCAAACATGACCAATCTTGACCAACTTAAAAAATACTACCCATAATTACTTGAGTAGGATACTCAAGAGAGCTACGTTCGGCCTGATTCCTTAGGAAAGGATACGTAGGCAACCCTTTACAGGTGCGGCCACTTTATTTTTTGACATCTCCGCGTTCCAGAATCAACTAAAAAGACAACAAAAGTCGGCAAATTATTGGCGTCGCAGAACAGAGTCTGGCGCCAGCCATAAGCAATTAGCGCCAGCCGATGGTATTGGCGCCAGGCGCCAGACCTCAATAGCCGGCGCCAAACTGCAATTACTGGCGCCAATTCAGCAATAAAATCTGGGCGAATTTCGGTGTTTTTTCGGAAAATTTTCGACTTCCGTACTCGAAGAATTTCTGGAAAATTAATTTTTTTTCGATTTTCATTGCTTTAATAAAATAAATTTAAAGTAACAATTTAATTGAAAGATGAAATTTCATTAATAAAATAAAATTACATTGTTAATGGAATTTAAATAAGGCTTAAATAAATTAACTTTAAATTAAAATTTAACAATCTAATAAATCTAAAGCTAAGCAATGTTTTTAATCTTTCTTTTCCTTTTTAGCTCTTTTCCAATTCTTTTCTGTTTCCTCCTCTTCATCCATTACTTTAGCTAGTAGGCATCCTTTAGAGGACCTACATTCAATTTTGGAATAGATTGTCTCCCCTTCAGCTAGCACCCCATGCTTCTTTTCCACCCAAGCCTTTTTGTCCGTGGTATTAGCTTTCCTTTTCCCTTTGTCTCTAGTAGTATTCTTCTTCCTAGGCATTGTAGGTGTTTTGAATTCAATTCTTGCACCTAAGCGTTCTTTGGCCGGTGTCACCCTGTCACCTAGACGATTCTTCACATCGGTTCTACCCTGATTAATTGAAGATTTCTTCAGCAACCACTTCTTTACATCATTAGGTAAAGAAGGGGGAACCTTTTGGGTAATCACTTCCCATAAAGGTCTAGCGCTCCAGGAAGTGTCGAATCTATCTACTTCTTGAGATACGGGATACTCATAGGGAGGACGAAGATCCCCGGAAGGAATATTTTGAAGCAAGCCGTATTATCTCTTTACCCTGCAAGGGTAATAATATGTTACACGACACAAGCTTGGGAGACGGCAGAAAGGTTGCTTGTTAACACCAACCATCCTTTCTATTTTCCACCATGGGATGACCCACTTGATAGCAAAATCACGTGATTCAAAGACTCTTCTCCACCCATGGCGCCCAATTTTGGGGATGCGCTTCTTCCTTCTCACGAAGCAATTGGGAGTATATTTTTCAATGTCGTCTGGAGGGCTAATTAATCCTAGCCTCTCCATTAGCCACATCTGTAAAAAAATTTGCAATGCAAATAAATTATTATTACAATACAAAAATATATTTTTTGATTTCTGTAATTAAAAATATTATTTTTCTACCTGTAATAAAATTGGAGAGCCGCGAAGAGACGCTTTTGGGTCCCTTTTCAATTCATCTAGACTAATCATAGTCTCTCCAACTATCAATGGCATTGGATTTCTCCCTGATTCAATTTGTTCTAGTACAGTGGTTATAATTGATTGACCCTCGTTATTTTTACCACTACTAAGAAAAAATTGATTAAGCATGCAAAATAAGAATGCCCTTCTTCTATATATATGAAAGGATTCAGAAAGAGGTTTATCAAAATAATAGCGTGCGAATTCTTTCAAATTAACTATATTGCCATCTACTATTTTTGATAAATCCCTATCCTTTAAATTAAAGAAGCGTTCGAAATCCTTATAGTAATATGCATCTACTCTAGGGATTACTACCAAGTCTATTGCAGGGAAACCTAAGATAGCACCAAATTCCTCTGGCAAAGGGCTAATTTCATCATACCCTATTCTAAAACAATGTGTATCGATATTCCAAAATTCTAAAGCGGTATGTATGAAGTCTATGTCTAAATCTACCCCTTTGATGCCATAAATTCCCCCCAAGTGAAATAAATCTAATTCTTATCTTTCTCTAGCATTAAGAGATCGACACCATTCATGAGTATATTGGGTGAAGGTTTTAGTGGCTAAAGACATGATTATTATTTTCTAAAGAAGAGAATTGTTTTATTCGCTGGAATTATGAGAAGAATCGGCTGGGCAGGGGGCTATTTATACACAAATTGCGAAGAATTTTAATCTGAATGAAATACGGAGTTAGCGTCAATTGGCGTCAAAACCCCGACATTGGCGCCACTCTCCAGTGCTTAGCGCCACACGCTAAGTGTAGCGCCTGGCGCCACGCGCCATAGTGTGGCGCCAGCTGGCGCCAAGTCATCAAGGCAGTCGCGCGTGCTCAGTTTGCGTTTTTGATATTAAACTTGAGTCGGTTAATGACTTTATGGCCCCGTTTAATTTTTCTAAATATCTTTTTTATCTTTTTTTAATTAATTAAATATCGTAATTATTTTTTAATTTATTTTTTTTTTCCTTTTTTGGATTTTATATTAATTTTCAAAAAACGGCTTTTTTCCGTTTTCTTTTCCTGTTTATTTTTTCTTTTTGGGGGAGAGAGTCGGATAATATCCTCCATCAATAATAAAAATGACGGAATTTTTGCGCAAAATTCTTATCAGACTTCTTTTGCACACACTAACATACACTTACATAATAATAAACAATCAAATGAATTTACGATAACATAAAAATACAAATGCGTCTAAATAATGAGTCAAAGGCAAAGTTCTATAAAAAAGTCAAAATAAAATACATATGCAGAAACAGACTACGGCGCCGGAGGACGTAGACCTATCATGCCGTAAAACTGCGCCGTACGAGGAGTCACCTCTCCACCAGCTCTAGCCTCAGCACCAGCTCCAGTCTTTGTAGGAGGAGGAAGACTCAAGATAGGACCGCTCCAGCCAAGATCAACCTGAGGCTGAGACCGCGGAGGCTGCTGCGATGACGAGCCAACCTCGTACATCCCACCACCTCTTAAAGCTGAGGTAGCCTCTCCTACTGGTACAGCAGGAGCACCCTCAGAAGAAGATCCTGAGCCCTCAGCAACGTCGGCTCGAGCAGCCTCGGAGCGACCACCTCTACCTCCTGACGAAGTACGACGACGTCTCGAGCTAGACCTCGCCGGATCTCTCCGCCCCTCAGGTCTCGTACGGGTGTGAGAAGCGATGGGCTGACCCAAAAAAAAAGAATTAAATCAGAAACAAGGTAAAACTGAAGCCATAATGCAGAAATAATAAGTGAAGAAAGGTTACCTCTCGGACAACGTCGTCCCGACGACAAGTAGCCGCGTTTCTCATCCGGACGAGTTGGCTCAGGAAGGCATCTATGCATCGTGCCATAGCCAAAACCACATCGCGTGAGAACTGTCAGAAAAATAAGTTAGTGAAAATACATGATAACTGAATACAAAATTCTGAATTAAAATTAGGCTTACACTGGTCTGGTGGCGAGGAATCGACCGCTCCACAAAGCGCTCGCCCTCGAGAGCCGGAGAAACCATCTCCTCGATCGGCCCGTATATCCCCTGGTAGTGAATGGACATACGAGGCGGCACAAACTCAGCGGGACCATCCTGATAAAACAGAAAGAAAACAGTAAGGTATTACTTGGGGGCTACTTAGCGAAAAATAAAAAGCTAAGGATCTTACCCTCACATCCTCAGCCGGTACAGGGGCTGGAGCTTATAAAGGTAGTAGCTCCTCAGTGTAACACCGCCCAAGGATCACATGGGACCGCCAAAGGGAACCAGATCCCTCTGCCATGCTCGACAACTATCTCTCGTCGAATATATGACGTGGCGGAGTAGCAAGAACGACGAAAACATCGGAAGAGTGTTGTCTAGCAACTCTCTCTCCTAAATACACAACCGCTCCGTAGGTCCCCAGAAAATAGCGACGCTCAGCAGAGTACTGTGCGGATAATCCAGGGACTGTCCAACCACCCCACGGTCGGTATACTACCTCAGGTCCCTATAAAAAGCACTAATCATGCAAGAATATGTCTAAAATACCACAGAAGAGCAAGATAAACGCTAAGAGTCGTACCGAGATGATCTGGCTCCGGACACGTGCAGTAGACATGTCCACATGGTGGCCACCCCAAGAGGCGCTCACCGGATATCCCCTCGGCGATGGTCTCGCCGGCGCAACGGAAGGAAAATACTCGTAGAACCAGATCTACAAAAAGTTAAAAGCGTGAGTAAATGCTAACTAATATATAGGGCTAAACTTTATAGGGAATAATGTTTACCTCTACGACCTTCCAGAAAGCAGACAAAGCGACGTTCGTCCTAAAGGACCGGTGATGACACGAGTCCCTCAGCGCACGAACGAAATCAGCGTAAGCCAAGCTGGCCCAAGCATAAGTCCCGATCCGCCGAAGATCACGGACAGCGGGGAGGTAGTAAAGCAATGCCCTACTACCCTTGTCAGGGGAGAATGTCCCTGACAATAACATCAGCACAAAGATGCGCACCCGCTGCTCTCGGGTGGTCGCATCATCATCAAGAGCCGCTGCTAGCGTCGAGCGGCGAATCCCTTGATGTGTCCGTTTTATATGGTATTTTACCCCCGTCCCTTGGTTATAATTAGTAGTGTTTTTGGCTCTTTAGAGCCACTTTTATTACTAATTGGTGTTTTCCAGTGTTTTCGTAGATTTGGTTGACTTTTGCAGGGATTTATGCTTTTGGAGTATTTTCCCGAGTTATTTTGGAGCAATCACGAGCATTGGAGAAGCACGACCAGAGTTTATAGCCCAGGGCCGGTTAGAGACATCGAACCGGTGATTAAGGGCTCGGTATAGGTGATACTGGGGCATTTGGACCGAGTATTCAAGACCCAAAGAGGAAACCCAGATTGGCCCGAAGAATTGGAGCCCAATCAAAGTCCAAATAGTGGCCCAAATGATCCGCCCGGCCAAAAAGGCTGGCGCCCGGAGGTGCGCCCGGCCGGGCCGGAGAAGCGCCCGGTGACGCGCCCGGCCGGGCGCGAGATTGTTATTAGAGATAAAAAGGCGCGCCCGATCGAGCGGTGCCTTGCCCGATCGGGCGCGTGTATTTTTAGGGGACGATTAGCGTCATTTTAATTTGTTTTAGTTTAGGATTTTTGTACGGAGTATAAATACTCCTCCGTAATACGTTTTTAGATCGTCTCTTCTCTTGGACCACTTCTTCTTCTCTCAATCTCCTCTCTCTTAGACTTTCTCTCTCTACTTAGACTTCTCTCTCTAAACTCTCTCTCTAAACTTTTGTTCTTAATTCTTTCATTAATTCCAGATTTATTTCAGTAACGATTTCTCTTCCCTTAATCTTAGTTATTTATTTATTTCCTTTGATCATGATTTATTTATTTTCTTTGTTTAGTTTATATTTAATTATGTGTGAGTAGTCTAATTTCTAGGGTTCATGGGGATCTAATAAATAATATGAAGGGGTAAATTATTGTTGTTAATTATCAATGCTAGATTAATTTCCTATTGATTGATTTAATGCTCTGTGACTAGATTAGGCCTATCTTTTATGCATGAGTTTGACAATATTGATTCAAAAATCGAGAGATGAGAATTGATGTTTAGGTCTAGTTTCAATAGGCAAGTTAATTTATAAATGGTTAAGTCAAGATTCGAGAGATGAGATTTAATACCGGTAAATTAATTGTGTGATTGTAATAAGTAGCGAGAGCCCTTTACAATCTGGTTAATTGATGCATTGATGATTGACTATTATTGATTATTGGTATTGCATGATAATTTCTTATTGGATTGTTTTAATGTTTTACAATTGCGGCTTGTAAAAGTATAGCAATATTAAATTGATGAATCGAGCAGATGTTAATTTGATATTAAAGGCTATTTTCAATGAGGACTTAGATCTAGTAAATTGCGAGAGCCTGTTAGATCTATGTTGATTAATAAATTGCGAGAGCCTGTTAATCATGTTATTTATGCAATGTCAATGATTGATTACTATGTTTTACCCTGGAGTATTATTTATTGGTGAACCTATACCCTAGATCCCTTTACATATTGTTTTCTCCCTACTCTTATTCTTTGTAGTTTAGTCTCATACTTAATTATAAATATTGGTTACTTAAATAATTTAGATTATAATAATTAATTGGAAGTAAAAAGACTTGTTTCCCTGTGGAGATCGACCCTACTTCCCTATCTACCTTAGTTAGTGATTTAGGTATTTATTTTTGATTAGGCGATACGACTTTACCCTGTCATCCCTCTAGCACTGAACTGAGTCGTCTCGACCTCAGCTCGGGCCCGAATAGCAATCGGCCCCAACAACTCCTCGACCTCTGAAGAAAAGACGTCGATCCCACCGTCAAACGGCAGCGGCACAGAAGTGAACTCCAGTCCTGTGATGAGACTGAAGTCTGTAGGGGTGACCATCATCTCGCCCCAGGGAAAATGGAAGGTGTTGGTGGTGTCCCAGAAGAACTCCACCAAAGCACGCACTACGTGGTGACCCCCGCTGGAGGCGACCATAGCCTCGGAGGTCTCGAACAGAGTAACTAGCCCGCAGGACTCCCATAGGAGTCTCGTCTCACGGTCTCTGACGATGTGCATCCTGTACAAATCACCTAGACTGTCACAGCCAGAGCCGTGATGTCGTGTCCTCCCGGGCTCGGTTCCCCGTCTCACCCTCTCAGAAATGTGGTGGACAGGGGCAAAGAACAAAGTCTGCTCATCCCACTCCGGGAGCCGACCAAGCGAAGTGGACGGCGTGGCGTCGTCCTCCACGGGCTCATGCTCCCGTCTAGTGTTTCAGGACCGTGAACCTGAGCCTCGTTGTCTAGCCATGCTACATTGTGCAGAATCATCATAAATTAAGGTTCTATAGTATCTAAGGTTCGCCTAGCCGCATGATACTATGTTCGCAAAATACAGAGTATATAGTACTAAAACAGAGCACAAATTCAAATTGAGCATGACAATATTTTTTCAAGCAATAAAACAATTTCTTGCAACACTACGGTGATTATTGTGACAAATTGAACAAGAATTGCTAGCAAAAACGTTAAGAACAAACCACATTGTTCTTCACGACCTTAAGAGGTCCAACAATGGCAGATTGCTCATTTCTTCACCAAATTGAGTCAAACAAGTCTCAAATTAATCCCAAGGCAATATATAAGCATAAACAAGCAATTTCATGGCATAAAACTTGACAAACAAAGCAAATTGAGCATCATAGAATTCGAATTTCCATAAAATTCGTGAATAAACATGCCAAGAATTCATAAAAACCGGTGTAAGTTTGAGGAAAACTTACAAAGATCAGGAAAATAGATGAAAAGAGCTTTGATTTGCAAAAAATTTGAGCGAATTCGGTTGAGAAACGAGTGAGCAATGAGCAATTGAAGCTTTCGGTTTCATCGAGCAGCTTTCGCGACGAACACAGCTAAGAAATGAACCGAAAACGGGAATTTAAAGAGAATCCCATGCTGGCGCCAGTCCCTAGGCATTAGCGTCACCATCTGGGCTTGGCACTAATGCTATTAGGCTAGCGCTGATGACTTTTCAGCGACGCCAAAGCAGTCGGCCACTTGTTAGGGTTGTGCTAGCCTTCTGCAATATATTTTGGGTTCCTTGGTACGCCAGTTAGCCCCTCCAAGCAATTTCACATAATTAAGTAATCGGCTTGATTACGTAAAGTGATCGACCTGATAAAAGATCGTCTCACTTAGCTTAAAGGCACCGACATATAGGTTCAAGGGCAAAAGGCACCGACATATAGGTTCAAGAGCAAAAGGCACCGACATATAGGTTCAAGAGCAAAGGGCACCGACATACTGGTTCAAAGCAAAAGAGCGCCGACGTACGGGCATAGCAAAGGCAAAGTTCAGGCGAACTTTTAAAGATCGATAGGCGTGGATCTTCGGTAATTTCCTTTGGAAAATTATCGCATCAAATGAGGATGACTTCTAATGAAGGTATCTTCGACATCATTCCCTAGCTTGCGGAGAGTTGTCACAAACAACTGAAGGTAATTTCGGGCGAAGTTGTCTTCGATCATATTCCCTTAGGCATGGAAGATGATAACAATGCGGATGAGAATTATTTCAAGAGAAGTAATTTTCGATAGTGTTCCCTTGGACATGGAATATTATCAATGCAGATGGGGATTGTTTCAAGAGAAATAATCTTCGATGATGTTCCCTTGGACGTGGAATGTTATCATAGCGGGGAGGATAGTTTCAGGCGAAGCAATCTTCTAAATTGGAAGCAGTTACGGGCGTAGCGGTTTTCAAGCGGGATGGCATTCTCTAGCTTGTAGGAGGTCATCAAAACAATTGGTTACTTTCAGAGACGTGTGCTCGACGGTGCAAGATACGCGTTTCTTAACTCTTTTATCTGTTTGACTAACGCTAGTTTGCAGGTATCGGCGTTATAAGATTGATTTAGGATCGCAGAACGTTCTGAATCATTCTTCGTCCCTATCGATACTTTGACTTTCGTTTTCGAAACTTGCGTTTCTCCAAACTCAGTCAAAGTGGGGGCTTCTGTAGACACCCATTTGTGTCTCCCCAAAACCAAACCCAGTGATGAGTACCTTTCATGTCGAATCATAATCGAATGAAACGAAAGTGTGGAAAGTCTAGTGTTGCGGATAGTTTTAATTTCTTTTCTCTTCTTATTTTAAGAAAACATCCAATCCAGTTTGGTTGGTCCATGATATGGGTCCAATAGTGGTGTGGTTGGATGGGGCTTGCAAAGACCTTTCCAACGATATATTATAAGCCCAATTCCGATGAATATTGAGGAAGTTATGGCCAATTTACTAAACTAGGCCCGGTTTGAGCTTTATGTACGGCCCAATGATCTAGGGGAGGGCCTAATATGATTTATCATTCCTAATGCAATTAGGAATGGTTTTAGTCTTCTAGAATCTTCTAGAAGGTTCTTTTCATTCCTAATTCAATTAGCATTGATAAGTTGACTTTGTTGACTTTTCAGAGTTTTAATCAAGATCAAATATCATTTTCAAAGAAATTATATTATTTTATCTTCCAGTACGGTAAATCTATCGGATTTTCGAAAACGCGTTAAAATCCGGTTTGGCGTCCAACCCCAGGCCTTGGCGCCTGGAACCAGGCTTGGCGCCTGGCGCTAGCCACTGGTGCCTAGCGCCAGTTAGCCAGGGTTGGCGCCAATCCTGTTTTGCGATTATCAGACTCTGTTTTGTTTAATTATCTTTTTTGGTTGATTTTCTCTATAAATATCGTATCAAAAACTCCGTTTTCATTCACCAATTCACCAATTCTCTTATTCTTAAGTATTCTTTTCTTTAGCATTCTTTCAATTCTTTCTTGCTTTTTCATACAAAATTCCGTATTCACAAGATCTAGAAACACCTAGCCATATTCGAAGTTGCCTTCGCCCTAGACGTGAAAGGTTTAATTTCTGAGGGTTTGGTCCCAAAAATCTCTATTTCAATTATTTAATTTAATTGTTTTGATTATTATTTTCCTTGAAGTTACTAACGTGTGTATTTTGTAATTAGAAAGAGGTACGAGGCATCAAAGTAAGTACTTTAATTGATTTTTTGATGTTATAATATAGAAATCATGTTTATATTGTTATTATGATTCCTAATATCATGTTTAGGGAAAAGGTTATAATGTTAAATATGTTTAATATGATTGCTATGATGCCTTTTATTCTCTTCCTAATATTTATGATGTTAGTATCATGTTAGGGCTAAAGATTTGATTTTTATTGCTTAGTGACACGCTAGGGTTTGTTATTAATCTTGTTAGTATCATGCCTAGGATCTTGCTATTTTTATTATGCTTTAACATGATTATGAATATTATTATTATTATTATTTTGATGATGATTATTTTATCTATGATGATTATTTTTATTTATAATTATTATTCATGATGTTGATTATTTATTATGTTGCTTGGTACATTATTTATTGTTATTGCTTGATCACACTTTTTATGCATGCTTAAAGGGAATTGGTACTTGCAATCACGCTTAATAAGATAATTAATAATCTTGTTAGGTTAATATGATTATAATTCAAGTGATCGCCAATAATAGATTTATTTGTGCATTAATGTTCAACCAACATAGATTAAACAGGTTTAGGGTTAATCTATTGATTGCATGTTAGTCAGAAAGCGCACATGAATACGATCAGAATAAAGTAGAGGCCTATTATTAGGGCAGGTTCAATCTCTTTTTGGTTAGATTTGTACCTTCATCACCGGACCCTTATTTGGTTCATGACCTTATGGAGTTGACGATCTCTTGGATCGTTAAGGGGTGTAACCTTCATCCTATGAACGGTTTACAAGTTCCTTAAAAACTTGTTGGCGACTCTTTTGCTCTATCTTCTTCCCTTTTGGACGCCACCGTATTTTAGTGTATGATCACAGTGGGGTTCGAGCTAGTGGGATTTTTAAAGGCTTGAAATTATTCCCTACATCGGCGTTACAAGAATGATTTAGGATCGCAGAACGTTTTGAATCATTCTCCGTCCCTATCGATACTTTGACTTTTGTTTTCGATACTTGCTTTTCTCCAAACTCAATCAAAGTGGGGGCTTCTGTAGACACCCATTTGTGTCTCCCCAAAACCAAACCCAATGATGAATACCTTTCACGTCATTTGATTATCGAATAAAGAAAAAGTATGAAAAGTCTAGTGATGAGGATGTTTTTATTAAAATGACTCTTCTTTCTGTTTTTGAAAATATTTCTTTTCTTACCCTATTTATAAAAAACGTGCATTATAGTTTATTTTGGTCCATGATAAGGGTCAAGTAATAAAGTAGTGGGATATGGCTCAAAAAGAGCTTTCCAACGATATATTATAAGCCCAATTCCGATGAATAATGAGGAAGTTATGGCCAAAATACTAAACTGGGCCCGGTTTGGTTCTTACATACGGCCCAATGATTTAGAAGAGGGCCTATTATTAATTATAATTCCTAAAGCTATTAGGATTGATTATAGTCTTCTAGAATATTCTAGAAAGTTCTCTTAAATCCTAATGGTGTTAGGATTGATAATTATGTTTCAAAGAGTTTGAAATTGAATAAAACTACTCCTTTTAAGAATCCTTGTTTTGTACGAAGTGGAATATATTCAAATATTATTTTTGTGCCTCATAATATTTATCCAAATTTTATATGGTTGGATAGATCTTGAAATTATCTTTCCAATGATATATTATAATATTAATTTCGAGCTATAACGAAAAAGATATGAATGGAATATGAAACTCTATTCAAAACTGACACCCTTCCACTATTTAGGCCATATCTTTTATCCAAAAAAGATTTTAATCTTATTCCAATTGGGTTAGAAAGTAGACTTCAAGAGCTTTCCAACGACATATTATATGACTTATTTGGGCTTCTAGATCAAAAGATATGATAAAAACAAAATTTGCAAAAAACTGTCTTGTAGCACCGGACGACAGGCCTGTCGCCTGGCAAAAGCTGGCGACAGGTCATATTGTTGGCAACAGCGTCGTGTTTTATTCCTCTTCAAACTCTGATTCTTTTTTATCATATCCGGCTAATTTTATTTATAAATAGCCTCCTAAAATCTCCGTTTTTAATCACCAATTCTCATCAAGAAATTCTTAATTACTCTCTCTCTCTCTTTTTCTAAACTAACATTTTCTCATATAAAATTCCGCATTCACAAGATCTAGACACACCTAGCCAAGTTCGAAGTTGCCTTCGCCTTAGACGTTAAAGGTTTTAATTTCTGAGGGTTTGGTCCCAAATCTCTATTTCCATTATTTAATTTAATTGTTTGTTTTATATTTTCCTTGAAGTTACTAACGTATGTATTTTGTTATTAGAAAGAGATACGAGGCATCCAAGTAAGTGCTTTAATTGTTTGCATTGATATTATGAGATAGAAATCATGTCTAAGTTGTTATTATGATTCCTAGTATCATGTTAGGATGTTTGATGTTTTGAATTACAACAATGATTCCTAGTATCATGTTTAGGGAAAAGGTTATAATATCAAATATGCTTATTATTATTCCTGCGATGCTTCCTATTCTTTTTCTTAATACTAATGTTAGTATCATGTTAGGGCTAAAGCTTTGATTTTTATTTTTTAGTGACATGCTAGGGTTTGTTATTAATCTTGTTAGTATCATGCCTAGGGTCTTGCTATTATTATACTTTAGCGTTGATATGATTATTATTATAATTATTTTTATGATTAATATTATGTTGCTTGATTTATATATTTATTGTTATTGCTTGATCATGCCTTTTATGCATTTTTAAAGGGAATTGGTACTGGTAATCACGCTTAATAAGATAATTAATAATCTTGTTTAGGGTCAATATGATTATAACTCAAGTGAACACCAATAATAGTTTTGTTTGTGCATTAATATTCAACCAACATAGATAAACAGGTTTAGGGTAAACCTATTGATTGCATGTTAGTCAGAAAGTGCATATGAATACGAGAAGAATAAAGTAGAGGTCAATTATTAGAGCAGGTTCAATCTCTTTTAGGTTGGATTTGTACCTTCATCGCTGAACTTCTAGTTTTGGTTCCAGACCTATTGGAGTTAACGATCTCCTGGATCGTTAAGGGGTGTAACCTTCACCCTGTGAATGGTTTACAAGTTCCTAAAACTTGTTGGCGACTCTTTTGCTCTAGCTTCCTTCCCTTTGGATGCCACCATGCTTAAGTGTATGATCACAGTGGGGTTCAAGTTTGGGGTAATACTTGAAATATTCCCTACACTTAGGTTCATGCATGAGTCGATATTTCCGCCATTTGAATTGGGGGTCCCCTTTATTCATAAGTTCCTTCACATCTCTCTACCTACATCATTTTTCTACTCTCCACATGCTTGCTCCATACATATCATTCACCTCATTATTCCATACTCTACAGCACTTGGTCCATGACTTCCCTTTCTACAGCACTTGGTCAAGAAAGGAAGGGCGACTAATTAAGGATAACACCCGGTTCAAGTCTTACTTTTTGATAAACCGTTTCGTCAAAAGAGAAAAGCTAAGAAGATAATGGCAACTCAAGAAGAATTCAATGAACTTAGACAAAACTTGGCCAATTTAACTGAAATGATAAAGACTATATATGGCTCTTCAAATTAATGACCCTGCGAAACAACAAGGGATGGAGCGAATGGAGGAAAGCTTGAGCAAACTCTCCAATGAGCACAAGTTTCAGAGGATTAGCTCATAAGGGGTCTCGGTGGACAAGGAAATTCTTCTGCAGAATTTCAATGCCAATGAAATCCCTAGGTTCAAACCAACTGACAATCCTTATTTCCACTTAAGGGCTTTTGAAACCATAATGAACATTAAGGGGATTGATAGGAAAGTTTTTCATTCTTTGTCTTTACTATCTCTTGAAACCGTTTGTCAACGATAGTTCTTTTCTCTTGATAAAGATAAGATATCTACTTAAGATGGAATAGTATACGCTTTCATTGATATATACAAATGTAACATTCAAGTAGAAACTGACCGTAGAGAACTTGAGATGTTAAAGCAAAAAGAGAATGAGGGTTTTACTTCTTTCTTTAATAAGTGAAGGGAAACTTCTGCTAAAATGGTTGAGGTGCCTAGTGAGAAAGAATTTGTAAGGATATTCATCAAGAACCTCGAAGAAAAGTATTTAAATCATTTGAAATATCCACACAATTTGAATACTTTCAAGGCCGTCTATGACATGGGTATTGAAATCGAAGATGACCTTGCAAAGCAAAAAGCTACTAATAACCGTAACAACAGTGGTTGAAAAGGAAAGAAGAACAACAATCCTTCTTCCGAAAACACCCACTCTAGTAACAATTCTAGTACCTTTGACCTCAATAAAGTCTTAGCCGTGGGTAATCAAGGACCAAAAAAGCAACTAAGGAAAGAGTTCACTCCTATTGGGATGAGCTATGATACTGCCTTTGTTCGAATTCATGCCAAGGGACTCATTACTCCCATTGGACCTATTCAAGATCCCGCACCTAAAAAGAGGTTGCATGGTTGGAACCCAAATGTACATTGCAAATACCATTAAGGTAAAGGGCATACTATCGAGAGTTGTTGGAAGCTAAAGGAAGTCATCCAATATTGATCGATAATAACAAGCTTCCTATACCTCCAGATGGCAAGAAGACCGAGTGATGATAAAGCACAAGACACAAGGCGAGCTTCAACGACGAGATTTTGTGACCTCCTTTTTCTATTTTTTTCCTCCTTTCCCCAATAATTCTAGCATAGGCACCTCTTATTTCCCTTAGATTTTATTTTGTAGGTTTTTTTTTCTTTTTCCTTTTAATAAAACAAGCATTTCTTTTTCTTTGCATATGATCATTGCATTACATTAGAAAAAGTAAAAAAAAAAAATTGTCGAGCTAAGCACAAGGTATACTAATGATTTGAGGCACCTCTTGTAGCCATATCATATCCTCTTCACTTTCCAAATATAAATCCTTTCTTGATAAAACACTTTGAGCTTCGTCTAACGATAAACCTATCTTTTTTCAACCCACATCTACCTAACTTTGGGATGGGATGGGATTGGGATGGTGTGCAACTTATGAAACTTCAAAAGCTTGAGTGATTTTACAAAAATTTCAAAAAGAAAAATATAATATAAGTGTGCAAAAGGGCAAGTGTTCCAATGTCTTTGACATAAACATGTCTTTGACATGAACACGTCTCAGATTGCGTCTCTTATTGAGTGCTCTGTACCGTGCCTGAGAAACATGAATGCCAAGTGAGTGATAGACCGCATGATTGGGATTGCCCACACTTACAAAAAAAAATGATGAAGCAAAAAAGAGAGAGCAAAAAAAAAAAAAAAAAAAAAAAAAAAAAAAAAAAGTTCAAAGTGAGAAACCTAAAGCATAGAAATATAAAGATTTCAAAAGCAAGGTTGCAAACCTTGGGAGCTTATCTGAGATCTTGAGCCTTTATCCCCTTCTTATTCAACCTTTAGCCTAACCACATTACAACCCATCAAAGACCTCTTTGAGGTATACGCACACGCGTGCGAGGATCGGATAGAGCTACGTTCGGCCTGATCCCTAATGAATATGTAGGCAACCTCACATTGAGGTACGACCGTAATAAAAATGCATTCATATCAAGGGATTTCCAATGTCCATCCCTATCCAGTTAGAGCTAGACTTGGGGGCTTGATCCCTACATCATTAGCCTACCCAGCCTAAGAGTCACCATCATTTGACTCTTTTTCAAAATACTTTTCCACACACTCTTGCGGCCTAACTTTAGTGTCACTTTCGCACACATCAAACATACATGACTAAATAATCCTCCCATAGGAACCCTTTGTCATGAAATTTTAAGACAACGTTGAAGCATGCATGCCTTGTCATCATCATAAACATCATTGCATCACAAAGTATGAAGTACTTAGCCTCCGCGCCTAAGTTACCTAAATACTTTCATCATCGAGTCAACAATTGAGATAGCCTAGGATGAATTAATCCTTGCACCATGAGATACAACATCAAACGCATACACTTGATTAAGCTCATTCAACATACACCACAAACACTCAAACAAACTCGCTTCGATTATTTTTTGTGTCTTACTGTTTCAGGAGAAAGTCAGTACCCTCCACAAAAATGACGAATTTTTTTTGAAATTTTTGCATTTTTGCTTTTCTACATTTTGAGTCAAACACATATCAATACATTGCACACACGAGTCAAGCACATAAAATCATTTCATGTCACATCACATCGAGTTGAGTCTACACACACATTGATTCAACCTTAAATCAGTCAATCACCTTGAGTCAACCTCAAGTCAAAGCAATCGCAAAGTCAAGCACATCAAACCTTAGGTTAACCCTAAGAAAAACACCGGCAAAGTCTTTTGGAAATCTTTTGATTTTACAGGATACAACCATTCAGTAAAGCTCCTGTTCGCGGCCAACTGAACGATCTCAACAAACATTCAGGCATTCAAAGCTCTTTTGTTCAGTGATGCGTGGACATTCTTTTCAACCTCTTTTGCTCAGAGACGCGTGGGCAGCCTATCAAAGCTCTTTTGTTCAGAGACGCATGGATATTCCTTTCAAAGCTCTTTTACGTAGAGACCCGTGAGCATCCTATCAAATCTTTTTTGCTCAGAGACGCGTGGACATTCCTTTCAAGATCTTTTGTTCAGAGACGCGTGGACATTCCTTTCAAGCTCTTTTGCTCAGAGACGTGTGGGTATCCTATCAAAGCTCTTTTGTTCAGTGACGTATGGACATTCCTTTCAAGCTCTTTTGCTAAGAGACGCATGGGCATCCTATTAAGCTCTTTGTTGAGAGACGCGTGGACATTCCAAAAAGAAGATCTTTTGTTCTGAGACGAGTGAACATCAACAATAACAAGATGGGGTTCCCTAGCTTGTGGAGGTCGTCATAACAAAAATACAGCAACAAAATTGGTTACTCTAGAGATGTGTACTCGACGTTGCAAGATACGCGTTTCTTTACTCTTCTATCTGTTTAACTAATGATAGTTTTCAGGTATCAGCGTAACAAGAATGGTTCGTGTAGGCGTCGCTCGAAGTGCGCCTACGTTAAAAGCATGTGGTGAATATGCTTGGCACTCATAGGAAGTGGGGATTGACATAATACGATTAGGGACAAGGAAAGTAGGGAGCCGCCAACAAGTTTTTAAGGAACTTGTAAACCGTTCACGGATCATAAAAGGCAACCACGATAAAGGGACAACGAAGGCAACAACGATTGACCCGTGAAGGTTACACCCCATTCATAATCCATGAGATTACTAACTTTATATGTTCGGAACCACGAAAGGAGGATCGGGGATGATGGTACGAAGTGAGTCATGAAGTCACATTCGCCCGTATTGGCCTCTACTCGATTCTTATAATGAAAAGTGATTCCTGCGATCTCAAAGGCATACAAACAAAATATTCAATTTGCTCCGAACTATTATTAGGCTAAATTGGTTAAATATTAATGCAACACATAATTCTAAAATATTAGTGATCACTTGATTAACCAACAAGATTAAAAAGGAACTTAAACCGGTTGTCCAAATCATCTTATTAGGCGTGATTTTCAATTACATATTCCCTTTAAACATGCAATATAGTGATCATAAAAATAAGCATTAATATTGGAAGCAATTTAGCAATAATTCCAACAATATAAAATTGTTAGAAAATAATAGAAATAAGAGGAACATAATTCTTACTTTGATTCTGTTTTTTTGCAACTACAAAATAATAAACGAGTTAGTAACTTCAAGGAAATAATAATAAAACAATAATTAAATTAAACTAAATAAAGTAGAGTTGATTTGGGGCCAAACCCTCAAACAGTTCTACCTTTCACGCCTTGGCTTAAGGACAGAACCACGAGTAAAGTATGGACTCCTTGGAGTACTTGAAGAAGGAATTTTGAAAGAATAAAGGGTAGGCTAATGTTTAGGCTAAAGCATAGAAAAAGGAAAAAACTAGAGAATTAATTAATGCCCCGTACATCAGAAATGAGGGGGTATTTATAGAGAAAATATGCTGAGGGAACACACGGAACCCTAAAATGATAAAAACCCTAAAAAAGTATCCCGCGACACGACAAACTGTACCGCGACACGGGAAGTCCCACCGTCAGACGGGAAACATTCCCGTGACACGGTGCAATTTTAGAGTGACACGGGAAATTTTTAGTAAACGGGGAAGAAAACGCGTTAAGGGTTTACGCGGAAAGGACACGGAAATTCCCGTGTCACGGCAAGTTTCCCGTGTCACGGAAAATCACACCGTCAGACGGGAATGATTCCCGTGACACGGTGGATTCCTGCCATGGCGCGGGAATTTTTTGCCCGCTTTTCCGTCTAAATACAATTTTAACCCTAATTTCGTTCAGCATTTTAAGTGCCGATTGATAATTCGGGCCTTTTTCTGATTTATTATTATTTGGGCTAAAATAAGAAAATAATTAAATAAAATAAATAAAGGGTTTGGGCCAAAATAAATAATTAAACAATAAAATAAAAAAGGTTTGGGCTAAAATTAAATAATAAGTTTAGGCTGAAATTAAAACTATGCTTTTACCAAACATCAAGACTAATCCTTGGACTGTTCAAAAATACGAATTTAATCAAATACGATTTTTTAAGCACTCTCGGGATTAAATACTGAACCCGACCAATAGTGGCGGTGAAAGGTTGTTCATCATAGGGTTTGGTTTTGGGGAGACAATTTTAGGTGTCTACAGTTCGATATCACATAACGTTCTGAATCATTCTTCGTCCCTATCGCTACTTTGACTTTTGTTTTCGAAACATGCGTTTCTACAAACTCAGTCAAATTGGGGGCTTCTGTAGATACCTTATTATGTCTCCTTAAAAACCAAACCCAGTGATGAATATCTTTCACGTCATTGATTATTGAATGAGGTAAAAGTGTGAAAAGTCTTGTGATGCAGTTGTTTTAATAAAAATATCCTTCTTTCTGTTTTCAAAATGAACTCTATTTATAAAATGTCCAGTCCAGTTTAGTTTGGTCCATGATAAGGGTCCAATAATGGTGTAGTTAAATGGGATTTGAAAATACCTTTCAAACAATATATTATAAGCCCAATTCCGATGAATAATGAGGAAGTTATAGCTAAAATACTAAACGAGGCCCACACCAGATTTTACCTACGACCCAATGATCATGTGGAGGGTCCAAAGGTTTAAACCCATTACTAAACTAATTAGGATTAATTAGAAGTTTTTATAATTTTCTAAAAGATCTTAATTATCCTTTTTAAGAAGATAAGATCAAAGAGTTTAAAATTGGATAAAACTTTCCTTTTTTAAGTCCTAATTCTATTCGAAATGAAAGACGTTCAAAGATGATCATATATTATTTTCGTGCCTCAAAATATTTATACAAATCTTAAATGGTTGAATAGATCTTGAAATTATCTTTCCAATGATATATTATAATATTAATTCCGAGCTATGATGAAAAAATATGAAAGAAATATGAAACTCTATCCAAAATTGACACCGTCCCACTATTTCGGCCATATCTTTCATTCTATAAATGATTTTATTATGATTTTAATTGGGTTGGAACTTGGAAAGTATAATTCAAGATCTTTCCAACGACATATTATATGTCTTATTTGGACTTATGGATCAAAAGTTATGATAAAAACAAAAACCGATGACTGTCGAGTTTTGTTACAATTCGAATTCAGATTGTTTTCTATTTCTTAGACCCTCTTTTTTTTCTATAAATACGGTTGTATTTCCCTGTTTTTAATCACCAACAATCAACAAGCTTGATCACCAATCATCTCTCTTCTCTCTCTATTCTTTTTCTAAGCCTAGCCCTTTTCAAAATACATCATACCTCATTCACAAGTTCTAGACACACCTAGCCAAGTTCGAAGTTGTCTTCGCCATAGACGTGAAAGGTTGATAATTTCTGAGGGTTTGGTCCCAAATATTATTTCAATTCTTTGGTTAGATTTACTGTTTAATATTTTCATTGAAGTTACTAACGCGTGTACTTTGTTATTAGAAAGAGATACGAGGCAACAAAACAAGTAGTTTTGTTGCTCTATATCTGTAGAAAGCATGCTTAGATTATTTTAGTTCCTAGTATCATGTTATGATGTATTTATGATTACTAGTATCATGTTTAGGGTAATAACTAATATTTCTAATATCATGTATTTTTCTAGTATCATGCTTAGGTTTCTTCCTAATTCTTCTATCATGTTAGGGATAAAGATTTGATTTTTAATGTTTAGTGACATGCTAGGGTTTGTTATTAATTATGTTAGTATCATGACTAGGATCTTGCTAATATTATTATGCTTTATTAAGATTATTGATGATGATGATGATTGTTATTATTATGTTGCTTGATATTATTATTGTTATTGCTTGATCACGCCCTCTCTTACAGGTTTAAAGGGAATTTGTACTTGTAATCACGCTTAGTAAGATAATTAATAATCTTGTTTAGGCTAATATGATTATGATTCAAGTGATCTCCAATAATAGGTTTTTTGTGCATTAATATTCAACCAATATAGATTAAACAGGTTTAGGGTTAACCTAATGATTGTATGTTTTTCAGAAAGCGCACATGAATATGAGAAGAATAAAGTAGAGACCTATTTTTAGGCAGGTTCAATCTGTTTTAGGTTGGATTTGTACTTTCATCCCTGAACATCCAGTCATGGTTCAGGACCACTATAGAGTTACCGATCTCATGGATCGTGAAGGGGTGTAACCTTCACCCTGTGAACGGTTTATAATTCCTAAAACTTGTTGGCGACTCTTTTACTCTAGTTTCCTTCCTTTTGGACGGCACCATACTTAAGTGTATGATCACAGTGGGGCTCAAGTGTGGATGCTTGAAATATTCCTTACAAGATTGGAGAAAATATGGAAATTAGTACACAAAATATTTTCATATTTTAGCCAAAGTTAAAAATAGTAGAGGAAAATTTCTTTGTTTTAAGTGTGAGGACGATGCTTGGATACATGATCGGCCTACCCTTAACAATATTTATGTTAAATATTTTAAGGTTATTTTCTCCGTTAAACATTCTGCTCAACCGAGATTAGTGAATTTTTGTCTAAATTATATCATTAATGATATCGAATTGAATTTGACATTTTATGTATCCCAATGGATGTATATGTTGGAAATAAAATGTAAATTGAACTCTAAGGCTCCGATGAAAAGTTTCGGCCCGGACGGGATTCAACCCATTTTTTTCCAAACATATTGGGACATTATTAAGATTTTAATCACTAATTTGATTTATTCCCATTTCATGAGTGCTAAAATCCCTCATTATATTAACAAGTCTTACATTTCTTTAATCCCGAAAATTCCCCATCCTACCTCTATGAATGAGTTTCGACCCATAGTGCTTTGTAATACTATTTATAAGCTTATTACCAAAATTATTTCTAACCGAATTAAACCTACTTTGGATAAGCTTATTAGCCTCGTGCAATAATCTAGTTTCATTGAAGGAAGAACGATTTATGAAAACATTGCTTTTAAAATTGATATTTCGAAGGCTTATGATAGTAATGAGTGGGGTTTTAATTGTGAAACTATCTTAGAGCATCACCACTCGTGGTATAATTTTTTTACCGTGGTGTAAATACTCATCCAAAATGTGATAATTTTTACTACAATGGTGGTGTAAAATTATACCATGAAATGGTATATACCGCCACTTGGTACAAAATTTGCATTGAAACGTGTGTAGTGGGACACATTGGCTGCTACAATTTATATTTTTTTTTACATACATCATATCTGAAATGATGCGTTTTGGTGGTATAAATGCTAGAATGATGTGTTTTGCTAGTATAAATGCTTAAAGTAGACAGTCACGTGAGAATGCATGCAAGTTGAGTGGTTAAACAAATGAGCTAGTAACATAGTGCCTAGTGTCAGGAGGAGATTTGTTGCTGTTAAATTAGTAACGTTAAAATTTCAACAGTTATTTTACAAAATTTGACAAAATAAATAAATAAATAAAATTTACCAACGTTAATAATTTTTCAATCTCTTTAAAATGATACCCATATTGATATACTTTCACATATTTTAATTATGTATTTTGCTTGATGTAATGTTGTTTAATTTCTAGTCATCAACGTGTTGTTGAATGTTAAGCTTGTAATCATGTACCATTAATTATCTATTGCAATCCGTTAAAAATGATATTAAAAATGATAATTTTATATCAATGAATAAAAACAACTTTAATCCTTTTAAAAATGTAATAAATTTTTTGTTGGTAATTATGATTAGTTTGACCTTTTTTTTTAATAATTTTTGTAAATATCTTAATTGTAATTAGATTGATTAAATAAGTTGTTTAATAATTCTATAGAAGTAAGATGTAATATATATAGGAGAGAGAAAGTGTTGTGGGGTATAGTAAAAAGTATGAGAGAAGGGGGAGTGGTATACTTTTTTCTATACCATGAGTGGAATACTTTTTGGAGAAAGTATATTGTTTTATGGTATAGATGATGTGGAGGAGTGAGAAAGTGGTAGAGAGAGATGGATGGTATAAATTTTTATATCATGAGTGAAGATGGTCTTAGGATTTAATTTCCCCGAGGACCTTGTCAAACTCATCTTGAATTATTGCATTACGTCTCCTACCATTTTCATCTTATGGAATGGTGAAATAACGAAAAGTTTTGCTCCTTCAAGAGGAATTAGACAAGATGATCCTTTATCCTCATATATATTTGTTCTTTGTCTTGAAAGACTTTTTTTATTGATGAGAAAAAAGTAGGGCAAAGCCTTTGGAAGCCAATTAAAATTGATGATGAGGTTAATGTTTCACATTTATTTTATGTGGATGTTGTTTTCCTTTTTCGGAAAAATCACAATTGAAAATGTTATCGCATTAGAGTTTCTCTCTCGGAATTTGGTACCAACTCCGGCCTCTTTATCCAGTATAACCAAATCTAAGCTTATCTTTCCTCCTAAAATGAGTCTCACTCTCAAGCTTGCAATTCTCAACACTTCTAAAAGGGAGCCCCCTCGTTTGGCAAGTATCTTGGTGTCAACATTATTATCCCCAATAGACAAAAAGAAGCCGATTACAATGACTTTCTTGTTAAAAATAAGGATAAAATTAAGGGATGGCAGGCTAAACTTCTTAATATGACGAGGAATACTTTGATAAAATCCGGGTTAAATTCCTATCCTCTTCATGCCATGCAAACTTCTCTAATCCCTTGATGACAATGGGGCGGGTCGGATGCGGACGATGGTACCTCCATACCCATACCCACCTAAAAATCTTATACCCATCCCCGCCCCACCTCCCGTGGTGGCTACAATATCCATATCCATACCCGCCCCAAGTACAAGATAGGATCCATCCCCGCCCCACCACCCACTTGGATAACAGCAGTTACCCCAAACCATTCCAAACCCACTGTCATGATGTTGTATTGTATCACATTAATGACAATTATATCAAATTTGGTTAAAAAATTTGAGACTCTTACTGTTTGAGCAGATTGGGCCGAAAGGGGTATCAAGTTTAATTTCATAAATTCTAAACTTTTCTAAAGGAAATATGGGACGGGTATAGGGTGGGTACGGGGCGGGGCGGGTATGGAGCGAGTTTGCTCTAAAATCCATACTCGCCCGATCACCCATACCTAAGCAAACGTGAGCTGCTAACAATAACTCCAACAGTGGCTGGAAAGGCAAGAAAAACGACGATCCTTCTTCTTCCAAAACCACCCACTCAAACAATGTTAGCACCTTTAACTTAAGTGAAGTCCTTGCTATGAATAATCAAGGACAAAAGAAACCATTTAGGAGGAACTTTACTCCTATTGGTATGAGTTATGACACCACATTTGACCGATTAAATGCAAAAGGTCTTATAACTCCTATTGGACCATTTGGGGACCCACCAGTCGAGAAGAGGATAGCTAATTGGAACCTTAATTCACATTGCAAGTATCACCAAGGTAGGGGCCATCTTACCGAGAATTGTTGGAAGCTTAAGGAAGCTATCCAAGATTTAATCGACAACAACAAACTGCCATTGCCCCCTGCCAGTAAGAAGCTGAGCATTTATAGTGCGCCTCTCGCTCACTCCTTAGCCATCTCTGATGAGGAAAATGAGGTTGATCCCCCGTCTCTCATCAAACCTATCGAAGAAATGCATGTTATTGAAGAAGAGGAGGAGATCTTTTTCGATGCCATGGATGATTTTCCAGAATTAGCAAGTAAAGAGGATATACGGTTTCTTACATTATCCATGTTGGAAGGATCGAACTTGCTACGTGAAGCTCTCAAAGTTACGAAGAAACTTCAAAAAAAGTGTGACGAGGTTCCACCCACGAAAAATAAACCCAGGAGAGAGTTCACACCCATGGGAATGACCTATGATGCTACTTTTGATCATCTCTATGATCAAGGATTAATCAAACCTATTGGCCCTACCGATGATCCAACACTAGAAAAACGATCTTCAAGATGGGATCCCAATTCCTATTGCAAGTACCATCGAGGGAACGGTCATACCACAAATGAATGTTACAGGTTTCGAAACCTCATTCAAGATCTCATGGAAGAAAACAAGATCACATTGCCTCTAGCTAGCGAGAAAACAAAGAAACACTTTTCTCTGCAAGTAATTGATAAACCCAGGAAGAGTAATAGACTCTATACTCCAATTGGGATTCCAAATGCTCAAATGTTCAAAATGCTCTTCGAGAGTGGCGGGGTCAAACCTCTCGAACCGAGACCATTTGAATCATTGAAAAGAACAGATAGGTTTTATCGGAAATATCATCAATCAGGGGGTCACACTATTGAAAACTGTTTTAAATTTAAGGATTTAATTTAGAAGATGATTGATGATAAAAGGGTAGTCCAAATTCCACAAGAGGAAGACATAAGTATTAATGGAGTTTGGGACAGCGACGAAGAAGAAGTTTACTTAAAAGACATGGTAGGACCTCCACCTTCGGTGTCATATGCCATGGATGACTTCTGGGTTGAAGAAGATTCATCAATAGACGTCCTCACAAGATCCGGGAGAATGCAACCTCCTATATCAACACAACCTAAGCCAACCACGCAGCAAGTTTCCATACCTATCATAGAAGACAATGACATTGTCAAACAGTTCAAGAAAACCAAGGTTGAAATGAATGTATGGAAGCTTCTGGAAACATCTCGAGAGCATAGGTTGGCAGTAATGAATGCCTTGGATAAGATAGGGATAGATTCTGACACCACTCATGAGGGGTTAGCTAACTTCCTTTCGAGTGATCTCCCTAGTCCTATCAACTTGATCACCTTTTCCGACAAGGACTTACCTCTAGAAGGTGACAAGCATTATAAAGCATTAAACCTTACAGTGGTTTGCAAGAGAATGAATGTCCCTATGACTCTTGTAGACAATGGATCAGCCATTAATGTCTGTCCACTCAGAACTGCGAGGATGCTAGGCATAAGAGATGAAGACCTAACCCCGTCAACGTAAGGAATAAGAGCTTACGACAACACTTGTCGTCAAGCTCTTGGTAAGATTACTATGAATATAACTGTGGGAGCAATAGAACAAACTACTACATTCCAAGTAGTAGATATTAAGGCTTTGTTCAATCTATTGTTGGGATGCCCTTGGCTTCATGACCTAAAGGTCGTCCCTTCATCTCTCCACCAACAGGTAAAGGCCATAGTTGGAGGAATTCCCATTACAATCGATGCTTCACCCATGAGGATTAAAGCTATAGAGAATCCAATAATTAATGTGGAGCACGATGAAGATGATGAAGATTTGTGGGGCTTTAATGAAGAGATCTCCTTAATCGAGGAGGATGAAAGAACCCCTCTCTGCCATGACCCCCACTCCAATATGATAGTGAACTCTATTTTGAAGAAGCAAGGACATTTTCATGGGATGACCCTAGGAAAGAAAAAAGGAATAGCAAAACCGTTGGAATCATCTGGCCTCCCTAAATTAGACACTTTCGGACTTGGTTTCGAACCGACTCGGGAAGATCTCAAGCGATCCCAGGAAAAGTCAAAGGTACGTAAGGACGCTCGCATCCAAAAGAAAGCAATCCCAATGGATCAGTATTCTCTTACCCTCAATGGACAATTCATAAAAGAAGGAGAGGACTATCCATGCTACGAATTTCCCGAACCGTTTGTCGTAAATGGCACAAGGCAACCGGGATTCGAGATTTTCCTAGATTGCTACTTCATAGACGAAATCCCAACTCCTGTCCACAAGGAGAAAGCACCCCCATGCTTTGAATTTAATGTCATGGGATTACTATTTGGGCGAGAAAGAGATGAGCCAACATACAAAGAGGATAACTCCTTGCTCATCCAAACAGTCCTACAAAGAAAAATCTTTGACCCCTCAAAGCTCATCACTCCAGCGGAAGGATCACTACAAGGGTGGCGCAAGACCGTCAAGGTGAGTACTCCAAGCGGCAGGAAAATCTCCATCACAACGGGGCAAGGACTGATGTTTGAAGAGTCGTCTGAGGTCAAAGTCAGAGTCTCTCCCTATAGAGTTATCTAAGTCCTTAGTTGTAGCGCCCCCTCCTTCTATCTCTTCCCCTAGTATAGTTAGCAATCAAGTCCTTGAGGACATATCCCTCTTTGATGTAATGATTTCTGAATTTAATAATATGTCTTCTTCTCCTCCTTGTGTTCTTCTTTAACCCAAGACAACGCGCATTGCTTAACTAACAATGAAAATGACAAAGAACTTATTAAAGCAATGGAAACACTTGAAAAGAAAACACCGATAATTGAGGAAATTGAGATGGTTGATATCTCAAGTGATTCAACCAATAAAAGAGAAGTTAAAATCGGATTAACACTTAATGAACAAGAAAGAACCGATTTAATTAACTTGCAAAAAGAATTCATCTATGTATTCACTTGGTCATATGAAGATATTCCAAGCATTAATAGAGAAATATCTCAACACACCATACCGCTAATCCCAGGAATGAAACCTGTAAAACAAAAGTTATGTCGAATGAAACCTGACGTAGCTCTTAAAATAAAAGAAGAAGTTCAAAAAGAAATAACTCCAGGTTTTATCAAGGTATCCAAATACCCTGAATGGGTCGCCAACGTCGTCCTAGTTCCAAAGAAGGATGGAAGGGTAAGAATGTGTGCTATCGAGATCTAAATAAGGCAAGTCTAAAGGACGACTTACCTTTACTACACATCGATATTCTGGTAGATAACACAGCGAATCATGCACTTCTCTCGTTCATGGATGGATACGCGGGGTATAATCAGATTCTCATGGCAGAAGAAGACATGGACAAAACAACCTTCATAACACCATGGGGTACTTACTGCTACACGGTAATGCCATTCGAGTTGAAAAACGCGGGTGCTACTTACCTACGAGAAGTGACTGTCTTGTTGCATGACATGATGAATAAAGAAGTTGAAGTATATGTGGACGATATGATTGTGAAATCAAAAGATCGCCCAGGCCATCAAATAGCCTTGAGAAAATTCTTCGAAAGGCTAAGAAAATACAACATGAGGTTGAATCCATCCAAGTGTGCTTTTGGAGTCACCTCAGGCAAGCTTTTGGGTTATGTCATAAGCTCTAGAGGAATAGAGATAGACCCAACCAAGATCAAGGCAAGCATGTCAATGCCACCGCTCAAAACCGAGAAGCAAATTCGAGGATTTATTGGCCGGTTGCAATACATAAGCAGGTTCATATCAAATTGACAACAATATGTGAACCAATCTTCAAAAGCTAAAAAAGAATGTACCAGTAATATGAGATGACGAGTGTCAAAAATCCTTTGAAAATATCAAAGCCTATCTCGCAAATACTCCCGTTTTAGCACCAGCACTTTCGGGAATACCTCTTAGGTTGTACTTAACAGTCACCAAAGAGACAATGGGAGCCATGTTAGCGCAAGAAGTATAAGGCAAAGAAAACGCGATCTACTATCTAAGCAAAAGATGCTTTAGTATGAAATACGCTATACACTGCTTGAGAAATTGTGCCTCGCATTGGTGTGTGCCACAACCAAGTTAAGACATTACATGCTCGTGCATACAGTCTTTGTAGTTTCCCGATTAGATCCACTCAAGTATTTATTCGAGAAATCTACACTCAATGGTCGCATATCAAGATCGATAGTCAACTTAGCCCAATTTGACGTAAGATTCATGCCCCAAAAAGTTATCAAAGGATATGTGGTTTCGGATTTTCTAGCAGAATTTCCAATAGAAGATTCGACGACAATACACGATAATGAATTTCCAGACGAAGACTTGATGGTCACCGAAGACGATACTTGGACTTTATACTTCGACGGAGCCTCAAACCAAAAGGGATGTAGCGTTGGAGTATTACTAGTATCACCTAAAGAAGAGCATATTCCAATCTCCATAAAGCTTGATTTCGACGTTACCAACAACGCTGCTGAATACGAAGCATGCGTGGTAGGCCTTGAAACAGCTTTGGCATTGGAAGTGAAAAAATTACGGATATTCGGAGGCTCTTCATTGATTATCAATCAAATATCTAAAAGATGGAAAGTAAGGAGCGAAAGCCTAGCCCCTTACCAAACTTATCTGGAAACTCTCACTAATAAGTTAGAGAAGGTGGAATACACATATCTACCTAGAGAAGAAAATCAATTTGCTGATGCCTTGGCAAGACAAGCCTCAATTGTTAGGATTCCTATGGAAATCGAGCAAATGCCTCTAACTATAGAAAAGGCATAATCCGGCTTACATTCAAGCTATAGAAGATGATGAAGTGATCCAAGACGAAGAAGAAGAGGAAGAAGAACCGTGGTATATGGATATACTCAACTATGTCACCAAAGGAGAATACCCTCCCCATGCTGACAAAAGAGCAAAACGAGCATTAAGGCTCTTGGATTCCCGATACGTACTCATAGATAACGAGTTACACAAAAGGGTACCTAAGGGTCGAGCTCTCTTATGTGTAGGAAAAAAGGATGCTCAAAGAGCAATGAGGATAGTTCACGAAGGAATTTGTGGAACCCACGTAAATGGCAAAATGCTAGTCCAAAAGATAATGCGAGAAGGATACTATTGGACTACCATGAATAGGGATTGTCATCCATACATAAAAAGATGCCCTAAGTGCCAAATCTACGCTAATTTACAACATGTTCCTCCATCTCTACTCTATACCTACACTTCGCCATGGCCATTCTCTGCATGGGGAATTGACATCATTGGCAAAATCACTCCCCCAGGAACAGGAGGTCATGAATATATCTTAGTGGCAATTGATTACTTCACAAAGTGGGTCAAAGCACAATCATACGCTAAACTCAATGCAAAACATGTAGCACTCTTTATCGAAAGAAATATTATTTGTCGATATGGAGTCCCACATGAAATGATAAGTGACAATGGAACCCACTTTCAAGCTGAGTGTGAAGAATTGCTACAAAAATATGGCATTCAACATCATCATTCTTCTCCTTATAGACCTCAGGAAAATGGAGCAGTCGAAGCAGCTAATAAAAATTTAAAGACTATCATCAAGAAAATGACGGAAAATTACCAGGATTGGTCTGACAAACTCCACTTCGCATTGTGGGGTTATCGCACGTCAATTCGCACATCAACAGGAAATACGCCATTTTCCTTGGTTTATGGAATGGATGTCGTACAACCTGTAGAGCTAGAGATACCATCTCTACGCATTGCATTAGAAAGCAAACTCGATGAAGTTGAATGGACTAGCGCAAGATATAAGGAGCTAATTCTACTTGATGAAGAGAGACTAGAAGCTCTACATCATACTCAAAGCTATCAAACTCGTATGGCTAGGCATTTTAATAAGAAGGTCAAGACAAGAAGCATCAAAATAGGAGATTTGGTGTTAAAAGCATTAAGGAAAAATGTTTTAGATCTAAGGGGAAAATTTAGGCCTAATTGGTCTGGACCCTACATTGTCAAAACAGTCCAGTCAGGAGGTGCAACAAAATTAACTGATATGGATGGCAATGAGTTCTCAAACATGACAAATCTTGACCAACTTAAAAATTACTACCCATAATAACTTGAGTAGGACAATCAAGAGAGCTACGTTTGGCCTGATTCCTTGAGAAAGGATACATAGGCAACCCTTTACGTGTGCGGCCACTTTTTTTTTTCAAACCTCGCATCTCAGACTTAATAAAAAATTTGACAGAAAATCGACGGAATATCAGCGTCACAGAAAAAATCCTGGCGCCAGACGATGAACCTTAGCGCCAGACGACAACCCCTGTCGCCTAACGCCAGACTGCCGCAGCTGGCGCCAGTCGTAAAATCGCGACGCCAATTTTCTGGAAAGTACTAGGGAATATTTCGGTGTTTTTCGAAAAATTTTCGACTTCCGTACTCGAAAAAATTTCTGGAAAAATTAAGTTTTCAGTTTTCATTGCTTTAATAAATTAAATTTAAAGGAGATAATTTAATTAAAAAGCTGCAATTTCATTAATAAACTAAACTAACAATTACATTATTGATGGAATTTAAATAAAGTTTAGATAAATTAACTTTGAATTTAAAACTAAGTCTAATAATTGAAAGTTAAGCAATGCTTTAATCTTTTTTCTCTTTCTTTGCCCTCTTCCAATTTTTATCCGCGTCCTCTTCTTCATCCATAACTTTAGCTAGTAGGCATCCTTTAGAGGACCTACATTCAATTTTGGAGTAAATAGTTTCTCCCTTAGCTAGGACCCCATGTTTCTTCTCTTCCCAAGCCTTCTTCACTGTAGTGTCAGCTTTTCTTTTTCCCTTATCCTTCGTAGAGCTTTTCTTCTTATGCATTGTAGGAGTTTTGAACTCAACTCTTTCACCCAAGCGTTCCTTAACAGGAATCACTTTGTCACCTAGACGACTCTTTACATTAGTTTTACTCTGATTTTTCTTCATGTCCTTTGAAGGTTTCCTCATAAGCCACTTCTTCACATCATTGGGCAAGGAAGGAGGAACCTTTTGGGTGATTACTTCCCATAAAGGTCTAGCGCTCCAATAAGCATCAAATTTGTCTACTTCCTGAGAGATAGGAAATTCAAAGGGACGACGAAGATCCCCGGAAGGAATTGTTTGAAGTAGGCCGTACTGTCTTTTTACCCTGCAAGGATAATAAAAAGTCATTCTGGATAAGCTTGGAAGATGGCAGAAAGGTTGCTTGTTGACACCAACCATCTTTTCTATTTTCCACCAAGGAATGACCCACTTGTTGGAAAAATTGCAAGACCCGAAGACCTTCTACCATTCATGGCGCCCCATCTTAGAGAAGAGTTTCTTCCTTCTCACAAAGCAGTTTGGAGTGTACATTTTAATGTTGTCTAGAGGACTAATTAATTCTAGTCTTTCCATTAGCCACATCTGTAAAATAATTCAATGCAAATAAATTATTATTACTATACAAAAATATGTTTTTGATTTATGTAATTAAAAATATTATTTTTCTACCTGTACTAAAATTGGAGAGCCCTGAAAAGGTGCTTTTAGATTCTTCTTTAATTCATCAAAACTAAGCATAGTCTCTCCAACAATTAATGGCATTGGATTTCTTCCAGATTCAATCTGCTCCAAAACAGTCGATATGATTGCTTGACCCTCATTAGTTCTACCACTAGTGAGAAGATATTGATTAAGCATGCAAAAAAGAAAAGCCCTTCTTCTATAAACATGAAAAGACTCAGAATAAGGTCTATCAAAATAATGGCGAGCAAATTCTTTCAAATTAACTATGCTACCATCTACTATATTCGTTAGATCTTTGTCTTTAGATTAAAGAAGCGCTCAAAATCCTTATAATAATATTCATTTATTCTAGGGATTACTACAAGATCTAATGCAGGGAAGCCTAAGATAGAACCAAATTCTTTCGGCAAAGGGCTAACTTCTTCATACCCTAATCTAAAACAATGAGTGTCCACATCCCAATATTCTAAGGCGGTATGAATAAAGTCTACATCAAGATCTACCCCCTTGACACCATAAATACCCCCCATATGAAAAACATCTAACTCTTTTCTCTCCTTGGCAGTTAGAGACCAACACCATTCATGAGTGAAGTTGGTAAAACTTTTAGACACTAGAGACATGATTATTATTTTTTCAAAAGCTAAGGATATATTTAATCTGCTGAAATTATGAAGAAATTCGGCTGGCTAACGTATATTATCATATGCGCTTTTCAAAACCGCGTTTTTTGGCATGATTCGAGTCTGACCAATGAATTTACGGTCTATTAATATTTTTATATCCTTTTTCTAATTATATTCTTTCCTTATTCTTAATTAATATATCAATCATATTAATTATATTATTTTTTCGATTCTATCTAGACTTAACTTTTAAGTTTTTATAAGTCCAATATTTTTTTCATTTTTTTCATTTTTTCTTTTGGGGGAGAAAGTCGGATACCCTCCATCAATAATAAAAATGACAGAATTTTTGCGCAAAATTAATTATCACAATTCTTTGCACACACAAACATCCACATAAAAATTAAAAAATGATAAATAATAAAAAGTTAATATTGAATAAACTCATAATAGTATATATATGCAAATATGTCTAAATAATGAGTCTAAATAAAGGCAAAGTTCTATACAAAGTCAAAATAAAAAATAAAAAAATAATAATAAAAAAAAAGCACAGGAATAAACTATGGCGCCGGGGGACGTACACCCATCATCTCATAAAACTGCGTTGTACTAGGAGTAACCTCTCCACCAGCTCCAGCTCCAGCTCCGGTCTCCTCGGGAGGTGGAAAACTCAGCTCAGGACCCGTCCACCCAAGATCAACCTGAGGCTGAGGCTGCGGAGGCTGCTGCGATGACAAGCCGACTTCGTACATCCCACCACCTCTAAGAGCCGAGGTTGCCTCTCCCTGGTCTACCTGCGCAGCATGCGCGCCCTCCGATGAAGAGCTTAAGCCCTCCACCGCCTCAGTGCAGGAAGCCTGAGAACGACCACCCCGACCGCCAGAACCCGTGCGGCGATGTCTCGAGCTAGACCTCGTCGGCTCCCTCCGCACCTCAGGTCTCGTACGGGTACGAGAAGGAATGGGCAGACCCTGCAAAAGAAATTAAATCAGAAACAAGCAAAATAGAAGCAGTAATGCAAAAATAAGATGGGAAACTACCTCTTGAATGGCGTCGTCGCGACGACATGTAGCCACGTTCCTCATCCAAACAAGATGGCTCCGGAAGGCATCTATACACCGTGCCATCACCGTGACCACCTCGCGCGAGAACTATCAAGGAAATGAAGTCAGTAATGATGCATAACATATAGACAAAAGTTACAAATAAATAAAGCCTACCCGAGTCTGGTGACGAGGGATCGACCGCTACACGAAGCGCTCACCCTCAGGAGTTGGAGGAATCATCTCCTCAATCGGCCGGTAAGTCCCCTAATAATGGATGGACATACGAGGTGGCACAAACTCAGTAGGTCTAGCTAGGGCTGGCAAACAAGTCAGGTCGGGTCGGGTTCAGGTCGACCTGTTTACATAAACGGGTCAGGACCCCCCAACCTGAACCCGACCTGTTTACTTAAACAGGTAAAAAAAAACCAACCTGAACCCGACCTGATTATAAACGGGTCGACCTAAACCCAAACTGCCTTAACTTGATTTTTTTTTAATTAAAAAAAATAAAATAAAAACCTGTAATTTACTAATTTCTTTATACTGTAATTTTTTTTAACCTGTAATTTGAATAATTTCTTTAACCTGTAAGATTCAAGTATTCAAGACTTCAAGTTCAACACATAATTCAAGCAAACATAACTTAACAACATAATTCAAGAAAATCCTGCTGCATTAGTGCATTGTCCATACTTCATACACTCACAACAGCAACTAAAACTTGAAAAGTAGGCCAGCCAACAAGTCCAAAATATTTCCAAGAGTTACATGTCCAAAATACTTCCAAGTAGGCAAATAAAAGTTCCAAGAGGTTTTCTTCTTTGATTCCGTTTGATGAGAATCAGAAACTTCATCATCTAAATCAAAATCCGGAAGATCAATGGGTTCATCAGGATTAGGGCTATCAGCCATATGTGAATAAATTAAAAAAAGAATTACACTCAGGGCATAAAAGATAAAACATGAAAAACAGAAGTATAAACTCATGAGTCATGACATAAAGAATCAAACAAATGAAAAACAAAGGTATAAACTACAAACAGACTTGGAATCGCAAAAACAGGGCAAAAAATCGCATAAACAAATCAAATCAAAGAAATTGCATAGTAAGAAAATAACAAACGAACAACATTAAATGATTAAATAGCATAAACAAATCATACATAAACCATAATAGCAAAAAATCGCATAAAAAAATCAAAGAAATCTGAAATTGCATAACCAAATCAAAGAAATTGCATAAACAAATGACTCATGAGCAAACAAACTCCTAAAAAATCGAATAATAGGATTAAAGCAACAAAAGAGAATGATATTACGATTATTACCTTCAGAGTGTTCGAGATGAAGCTTCAATCTTCAAGCAGTTTTATTTTGAATGTCGAAAGATTGATAATAAGAGAGTTAGAGAGAGAAAAGAAAGGAGAGAAGAGAGAGAAACTGAGAAGAGAGGGAGTTTGAGTGAAAGCGACGTGAGAAAGAGGGAGAGTGTTTTAGCCGTTTAGGACTTTAGGTCTTTAGGGAATTAGGGTTAGATAGTTTGGGCTTGGCCCATATTTTTAAATTAGGGTTTTAAGTTAAGCGGGTTGGGTTCGGGTTGACCTGACCTGAAACCGACCCAATTAAATAAACGGGTTTATGCGGGTTGGTTTCGGGTTGGGATTTTCAACCTGAACCCGACCCATTTAACTTCAGGTCGGGTTCGGGTTGACCCAATTACATAAACGGGTTGAAAATCTCTATCAAAACCCATTTATTTCGGGTTGTCGGGTCGGGTCAGCTTTTGCCAGCCCTAGGTCTAGCCTGACAAAGGCAAATCAAAGTCAGTAAAACCTTACTTGGGGGCTACTAAACGAAAGGTAAAAGCTGAAAATCATACCGCCACCTCCTCAGTCGGTACAGGGACTGGAGCTAACAACGACAGTAACTCCTCCTCATAGCACCGCCCAGGGATCGTATAAGATCGCTAAGGGGTACCATCTCTCTCTGACATGCTCACCAACCTCGCGGCGTTGAACATGTGACGCGGTGGAGGAGCAGGAACGACAAAAGTGTCCGAGTAATGCTGAATAGCAACCCTCTCTCCAAGGTATGCAATCGCTCCATATGTCCCCAAGAAGTAGCGACGCTCAGCAGTATACTGCGCGGCTAAACCAGGGACAACCAAGCCAACCCACGGCCGGTACAGCACGTCAGGCTCCTACAAAGAATGTCAATCAGATAAGAATCCATCGAAGGTAATGCAAAGTGTTCAAATATATAAAATAACCATACCGAGATGATCCAATCTCGGACATAAGCAGTAGACATCCCAGCATGGTGGCTTTCCCAGGAGGCAGTCACTGGAAACCTGCGCGGCGATGGCCTCGCCGGCGGAACCGAGGGAAAGTACTCGTAGAATGTAGGCAATAATTTTCAAGTGTTAAACCCCTAGCTTGAACCCCACTGTGATCATACACTAAAGTACGGTGGCGTCCAAAGGGAAAGAAGATATAGCAAAAGAGTCGCCAACAAGTTTTTTTAGGAACTTGTAAACCGTTCACGAGGTGAAGGTTACACCCCTTAACGATCCAAGAGATCGTCAACTCCATAAGGTCTAGAACCAAATAAGGGTTCGGGGATGAAGGTACAAATCCAACCTAAAAGAGATTGAACCTGCCCTAATAATAGGCCTCTACTTTATTCTGATCGTATTCATGTGCGCTTTCTGACTAACATGCAATCAATAGGATTAACCCTAAACCTGTTTATCTATGTTGGTCGAATATTAATGCACAAACAAATATATTATTGGCGATCACTTGAATTATAATCACATTAACCCTAAGCAAGATTATTAATTATCTTATTAAGCGTGATTACAAGTACCAATTTCCTTTAAACATGCATTAAAAGGTGTGATCAAGCAATAAAAAATAAATATCAAGCAACATAACAATAAATCATTATAATAATAATAATTATACTCATAAAAATAATAATAATCATCATTATAAAATTATAATCATAATCAAAACAATAATAATCATAAATAAAATAATCATCATCAAAATAATAATAATAATAATAATAATAATAATAATAATAATAATAATAATAATAATAATAATAATAATAATAATAATAATAATAATAATAATAACAATAATAATAATAATAATAATAATAATAATATTCATAATCATCATTATAACAATTATAAATTATAATCATATTCATGTTAATATTAAAGCATAATAATAATAGCAAGATCCTAGGCATGATACTAACAAGATTAATAGCAAACCCTAGCATGTCACTAAGCAATAAAAAACAAATCTTTAACCCTAACACGATACTAACAATCACAAATATTAGGAAGAACATATTAAGCATCATAACAATCATATTTAATATTAAAATTACCCTAGACATGATACTAGGAATATCATAACAACAATATAAACATGATGTCTACATCATAATATCAATTAAAACCATTAAAGCACTTACTTTGATACCTCGTACCTCTTTCTAATTACAAAATACACACGTTAGTAACTTCAAGGAAAATAATAAACAAACAATTAAATTAAATAATTGAAAGAGAGATTTGGGACCAAACCCTCAGAAATTAAACCTTTCACGTCAAGGGCGAAGGCAACTTCAAATATGGCTAGGTGTTTCTAGATCTTGCGAATGCGGAATTTTGTATGTAAAAGCAAGTTTTGAGAAAGAAAGAGAGAGAGATGAAATAATCAAGAGAGAATTAGGGAATTAATGATTACGAATGAAAACTAATTGTTAATCAAAATTGGTGAGAATTGGTGAATGAAAACGGAGTTTTTAGTACGTTATTTATAGAGAAATCAGCCAAAAAGATAAAATATCAAAACAGAGCACTTGGCGCACGCAAAACGAGGTTGGCGCACGCAAAACAGAGCTGGCGCCAGCACCAGCTAATTGGCGCCAGGCGCCAATGCCTGGAGTCAGGCGCCAGGCCTATTTTTGACGCGTTTTCGAATATCAAATAACTTTGCCGTACTGGAGGATAAAATCGTATCTTTTCCTCGAAAATGCTTTTTGATTTTAATTAAAACTCTGAAAAGTCAACAAAAGTCAATTTATCAATGCTAATTGAATTAGGAATGAAAAGAACCTTCTAGAAGAATCTAGAAGACTAAAACCATTCCTAATAGCATTAGGAATGATAAATCATATTAGGCCCTCCCCAAGATCATTGGGCCGCATATAAAGCTCAAACCGGGCCCAGTTTAGTAAATTGGCCATAACTTCCTCAATATTCATCGGAATTGGGCTTATAATATATCGTTGGAAAGCTCTTGGCAAGCCCCATCCAACTACACTACTATTGGACCCATATAATGGACCAACAAAACTGGATTGGCTGTTTTCTTAAAATAAGTTTTCAAAAACAAAGAGAAGAGAAAAGAAATTAAAACTATCCGCAACACTAAACTTTCCACACTTTCACTTCATTCGATTATGATTCGATGTGAAAGGTACTCATCACTGGGTTTGGTTTTGGGGAGACTCGTTTGGGTGTCTATAGAAGCCCCCACTTTGACTGAGTTTGGAGAAACGCGAGTTTCGAAAACAAAAGTCAAAGTATCGATAGGGACGGAGAATGATTCAGAACGTCCTGCGATCTTAAATCACTCTTGCAACGTCGATACCTGCAAACTAGCGTTAGTTAAACAGATAAAAGAGTTAAGAAACGCGTATCTTGTATCGTCGATCACACGTCTCTGAAAGTAACCGATTGTTTTGATGACCTCCTGCAAGCTAGAGAATTCCATCCCGCTTGAAAATCGCTATGCCTGTAACTTCTTCTGTTAGGGTGTTTTTGTCCCTCGGGAGAGTTACAACACGAAGTATGATTCGGCCGAGATGTACCTGCAAAATAACGGAGACTCCGGGTGATTGGATCTCCGCCTCCGATGGTCAAGTTAGTAACTTAAAAAGGAATAAAGAGGACGGAAATTTAGGTGGGTATCTGCTCGGATTCCAAGCTCAGGTGTTTCTCTGATGTGAGAGAATGCAAGTGTAATAAATGGTAAAACGTGCCCTCAAAAAGAGGGACATCTCCCTATTTATAGGGTCTTTGGGAATTGTGCCCCTGATTAGGTCACTAAACCTTAATCATTGGTGGGCTGCGCCGTTTTGCATCTTTCTCGGGATTTGGGCCTGAAGGCCGCCTTTTCCCCTTAATTTCTGGAGTGACACGTGTCAAGCAGGGATTGGTCCACTTTGGGCCATCCTGAGGCTGACACGTGTCATCCTCTAATTGGACCACGTGGCGGGGTAAAATTACCCTAAACATTTGCCCCTCATAGATGTGACGTGGCACATCACGTGGCATCTGTGACACGTTTCACGCTCCGGTTGGCGGTAATTTTACCATTAAAGAGTGACCGTTCACCTTCCGAGTAAATTACGGAAATGCCCCCGTATTTACCCTCTATATATAGCCGTTTTACCCTCATAATTTTGTACGTTTACAAAAATTTTCTAGAGAGAAAACTTTGAGAGAGTAGAAGTCATCCGTTTGAGTCTGGCGCAAGTAAGAAAGTTTGTTCTCCATCAACCCAGCCGGACCTGCCTGTCTTCAGATATCACATCAAAGGTACCGTCTCTGTCTCTCTCACCTCTTTTTCTTTTTTCACCGCTTGTACATATTTCTTGCAATAAATGGATGCATCACCAACACACACGGCACAGCCTAGGTTAGAGTCCAGCCGATCACAAGGGACGGCTGAGTCTAGGACTGGGAGTGCCGTCTCGGGGTGTTGGGACCACCCTTTGCCTTGGATTTCGACCAGTTATGTGTTTGTGCAGGACACCATGGCTCGGACAATGCAGACGGCAACTAATCCAAATTACAAAAGCAAAGGCTCAGGCGGCCAAACGCCTGAAGGAGAAACGTCTGGTCAGGGAGACCATACGGCTCTAGAGAGATCCCCTCCGCACGCCCCCTCAACTCCCGCTGATTCCTTCTTAGAAGAATGTGACCAAGGCGGCGATGAGGCCATCTCTGCCCCCTTAACTCAAAATGAGGAGGAGACGGAGAGCGACAGCTCCGCCTCTACCTCTGAGAGCAGTGACGATTTACCCCCGCTTCAGGATAGCGAGGAGGAAGAAAGGAAAAAATGGAACGAGAAGGACGATCCCTTCAACATCCACGTCTCCTCCAAGGACCGGATCCAAATGGAGGAAAACTTAAAGAATTTTACTCAAATGCACTCGCTAGGAGACGGGTATAGGATCCGGGTGCCGCCTGAGAATGGCATCGTCGCCTGGGAGGACGATCAAGAGAACGCCAACAGCTATTTCGGCTGTTATGAGGCGGCGTTCAAGGCTGGTCTTCGCTTCCCCCTTCACCAGGCGGTGAAGGCAATTTTGAGAGGCTACGGCCTCGGAGTTTAGAAACTTACCCCCAACTCTTGGACAAACATTCTGGGGTATGTTGCCGCCTGCGAGTTCCAGGGGCTTAACCCTGGCTGGGAGGCTTTTGCTAGTATGCATTATCTTAATAGAAGCCTAGGCGGCTGGAGGGCGTGGTATACTCTAACCATGCATCCCCAATACATGATGACCTTGGACAAGGTCTCAAAATTCGACGGCTGGAAACACAGGTTCTACCTTATGTCATCTCCAACCAGACGAGAGAATTATGAGTTTCGTCTGTACAATAAGAAGCCCGACTTGATGGGCCGGAAGTGTGCTCTTCCCCGGATCCCAGAGGAAGATTTTGACAAGATCATTTAGGCAGACTTTTTCGGCCTCACAGACGCGACTTTGTCAACCGGGGAAACAAAAAAAGTCCCCAAGAATTGGATCCCCAAGAGCGCCTGGTTCAAGGACGAGTGCTTCCTAGCCGGCTGCGGGCTAGGGCACATGTTTACCAAACGTATGCGCCTGAGTTTATATCCGTCTGTGGTATCTTTCTATCGGAATTGATTTATAATATTGACCAATTTCTCTTTTTGCAGAAGAAGCATTAAAAATGTTGCAGACGGAGAAGACTCCCAAGCGGTCCTCTATAGTCATCCGCAAGGAGCTTGCGGAGAAAGCTGCGGCTGAGGTCAAAGCCAAGGTAATAAACGCCTGACCCTTTCGTAAATTGATCTTAACAATTATTTTTCCCGGATGCTAACTTAAACTTGGTTATTTTTGCAGGGAGGAGAGGTTGGAAAGACGTTTGAGAAACAACTCAAACGGGCTAGGGAGGAGACTCCCTCCGTTCTCAACAAAATAAAAAAATCCACCTTTGCGTCAACTCCTGGCGCCTCAGCCGGGCATCAGCAGATGCGGATAGCGGGGCGAAACGAGAAGATAGGCGGCAGCGTGTGCCTTGATCTCGTCAACCCCTTATCAGCAGCCGCAGGGTTCACCTCGCCTGCAAGCGGTTCCCGCTTGGCCGGCTCTGAAGGTAAGAACCCTTTTGAATCCCCGCTTGAGCTGGGGTGGCCTTTGCGGGTGAAATCCCACTCTCAACAGACGTCATCTTCAGACGGTCGCAACAAATAGGTGCTGCCTTATTTTCGCACTCGTCACGTATTGATTGTGGTGCAGATCAATCTCCCCGCTGGACAGACGTCCAGAAGCATGCCAAGGCCATGCTGGAAGCCGTCCGGAAGAGGGATAAAGACAGTATCCCTGGGATAGAGACGTTCAATCTGGAACGCATTCTATCCCTTCTGGCTGAGGTAAGAAACTTGTAAATTCAATTTATTTTTTCCAAGTGTTTTATCCCGCCTACAATACTCACACCGCTTGCTTTTTTGCAGGCTATGCTGCGGGTGGACGGGCTCAAACGTCCTTATTCCCGCAAACGGGAAGAGGTAAAAAGGGCCAAGAAGTCCGCCACAGACGCTGACAATATTGCTTTACACTCGACTATCGTAAATAAACTTGAAACTAAAGCAATCATTATGACACAGGCGTCTAGAATCCAGCAGCTGGAGGCGGATCTGGAGACGGCCAAACAGCGGGCGGGTGATGCTGAGACGGCCCAGAAGAAGGCAGAGGAAGCCAGGAAGAAGGCGGATGAGAGCGCCAAAAAGGCTAATAAGGCGCTTAAGAAGGCCCAGACGGACCTTGGCAGCCTTTAGGGTGTTTCTGAAGAGAACACCAACCTGAAGACCAAGGTTGAGAAGCTAGAGAAGGAGGCTGCTCAAGCTCAGAAGAACTTTGCAGCAACCCTTGAGGCAGAGCAAAACCGTCTAGTTGCTGAAAGTGATGCTGACAATGATGCCTGAATGAAGATCGCCTGGGATGCCTTGTACCCAGACGCGGATTACAGCATCTGGGCACTGGCTCATAGGTATGCTGAGGACGTGGTGTACCTGAGTGAGAAGGGTGATCCAGAGCCTGAGTCCTTCGACGCCTGGGTTAACGCCAACAATGTGCCCCTCGTGCCTCAACTACCTGGTCCGGGTGAAGCACAAGAGATCCCCTCAGACGGTGAGGAAGAGGACCAGGAGGAGCCGCCTGCAGGCCAGAAGTGACTTTTCAGCGGCAGTATGCCAATCTCTGTTTTTTTTTGTTTTTTCTTTTATTCAGCGGCAGTATGCCAAAACTTGTTTTTTCGGCCTGTGTGCCGAGTATCTTTGTATTTACTGGCTAAGGAGCCGGGTTAATTAACAATTTCTCCTTTCTCCCAGACAGGGTCCGGTTAACATTTAATCCACTACAACCGTTTGGTTGGGTGGAATTTTAATGAATGGACCGACTGAGTCGGTTTTGATCATCTTGCGTTTGCGTTTGAATTTTAATTTTGCGAGTTTTTTAATTTTTCATTTTTTCCTAACTTATCAAAAGCATGCGGCGATTTGTTGCCTAACTTATCAAAAGCCTGGCTGTCCTTGCCCCTGGACGGCTGTGTGATTGGTTTCAAGTGGAGTTGGTTGATTGACTTGGTAACGTCTGATGCTGCAAAGAGCATGATGCGTTTGTAAGTCAATCAATCACAGTAGTGATTGCCCCAAACCAAGTGCACAACCGTACATCAACAGGCGTTCCAGTCACTACTCAGACGGCGTTTGTCCGTCTTGGTAGAGATTTCATAGCCATTGAACAACTCTTTTGCCCCAATTGGGATAGAGAGTGCAATTTTGGAATAAATAACCTGAGTGAGAACTTCAGCCGGTGACCGACTGATGCCCCAGGGCATCCGGTATCCGGTAACTTGATCGTTCTTCACAAATCATTCTGGTCAGACGGCTATGAGTTGACCGATTCGGTCATTCAATTTTTGTCGTCTGCATAGGTACGTAGAATCGACAAATAGTCTGTTCTCTGCGACGATTGCACCCGGAGGGGTGTCGCCGGACGCCTTTGTCCATGTTGGGACAGGCGATTTTATAAAATGAGCAACCATCTGGCCATTTTAGCCTTTGGTCTTGTTTCGGACCGGTTGTATAGCCACTAAGCGTTTTTGTGCTTAGCTTTAAATCAGTTAATTTACACTAAGTGTCGAACTTAGTTGGTTAAACCAAAAAACCTGTCTGGGTATTACCCAGACGGACGGGTAATTATTAAATCATACCAAGTATCAAACTTAAGTAAATAAACAAAGAATCCATCTGAGTATTACCCAGGCGGTCAAGCAAACCAACTAAGTATCAAACTTAGTTTGGTAAGTGAAGAATTCGTCTGAGTATTACCCAGGCGAATAATAAAAAAGCAACAAAACAATTTTGCAAACAAAGTCTGAATCTTTATTAATTGACTGACTGTTTACAAAAAACTTACGTTCTCAGAAGTAGTACTTTTTCAAATTGTCTACATTCCAAGTTCTAGGCAAGCGCCTGCCGTCCGGAGTTTCCACGCGGTAGGTGCCGTCTCTCACTTCCTCATAGATCCGGTAGGGGCCTTCCCAATTTGGGGTTAGCTTTCCCAGCTCATTTTCCCTACCGGTTGCCTCCATTTTTCGTAACACTAAGTAGTCAACTTTCAAAGGACGCTTGTGTACTTTTTTGTTGTAGGCTCTAGTCATTCTCAGACGGTAAATCTCATGACGCAAGGCGGCATTGCCCCTGCGTTCTGGGAGTGAATCCAATGCCAGGCGCATTGCTTCCCAATTTGCCTCTTCATCATATAGCATGACTCTAAGAGTCGGCTCGTAATGTTTGATGGGCAAGACGGCTTCAGCACCGTAAACCATGAGAAATGGGGTTTCACCGGTTGCCCCTTTTGCTGTTGTCCGGATGGCCCATAGGACATGGATTAACTCTTCTGCCCATAAGCCACCGGCTCTTTCTATTTTCTTCTTAATGCCGTCTGAGATGAGTTTGTTGAAGGCTTCAACTTGGCCGTTTGCTTGGGGCCGGCCAACAGATGCAAAATAGCTTGAGATCCCCTGATCTCCCAACCAAGTATTTAGCTAAGGCGTCTCAAACTGAGGACCATTATCAAACACCATAGACATAGGTACCCCATACCGGGTGATATTGTTATTCCAAATGAAGGAAATTACGTCTGAGGTCTTGATGTTTTTAACCGCCTCAGCCTCCACCCACTTGGTGAAATAATCCACAGCCACCAAGATGTAGCGCTTTCCGCCTGGAGCAGGCGTGTAAGGACCTAGAATGTCCATGCCCCATTTTGCAAACGGGATTGGGCTGTGGATGGCCGTCAGATCAGTAGCCGGACGGTGAATGATTTTGCCAAATTTTTGGCACTTGTCACATTTCTTTACCAACTCCTTGGCGTCTGCCTCAAGAGTAGGCCAAAAATAATGTCGTCTGGCCCTGACGGCTAGAAACCTGCCGCCTATGTGGGAGGCGCAGAATCCCGAATGCAGGTCTTCGAGAACTTCCTTCCCCTTTTCAGAGTGACACACTTCAACAGAGGTTTAAGAAACCCCGCCTTGAAGAGTTCTCCATTTTTAAACTCGAAGCTTGCAGCTCGCTTCTTCAGGACGGCTGCCTCCTGTGACGAATCAGGAAGTGTGGCGTCTGAAAGATAGGCCTGGATTCCATCCATCCAGGTAGATCTTCGGTCCAGAACTCCAATGGGATCTTCATAAATGCTTCTCTTTTCAAGAACTTCCCAAAAGACAGACCAAGGCGTATCATGACAGGCGAAAGACGCCAATTTTGACAATGCATCCGCCTGGTTGTTTTCCGACCTAGGCACTTGATTCAGCCGGAATTCCCTCATACTGGCTAACAACCAATTGGGAATCAGAGTAGGCGTCAATTTTCATGGCCCCTGCCGCCTTACACATGCGAATGCCGGCTAGCAGGGCTTCATATTCCGCCTTATTGTTTGAGGCCTGAAACTTGAGCGTAGTGCATACTCAAATCTGTCCCCTTCAGGAGACTCGTAGATTACTCCTGCACCACAGCCGTTCTTAGTAGAGCTCTCGTCTACATACACTTTCCAAACCTGATCAAGATTATCCGGAGCCACCGGACGGGTCATTTCAACAATGAAGTCGGCAAACGCCTGACCTTTCACTGCCTTTCTTGGTTCGTAAGTGATTTCAAGACTTTGCATTTCAATAGCCCATTTCAACATTCTCCCGGATGAGTCTAAGGTAGACATTGGCCGCTTGAGTGGCTGGTCGGTGTAAATCACCACCGGATGTGCCAAAAAGTAAGGCTTCAGTTTTTTGAATGCCATATACAAAGCAAGGCCAAATTTTTCAACCATGGGGTACCGGAGTTCAGCATTTTTAAGAACATGGCTAATGAAGTAAACCGGGAGCTGCACGGCGTCTCGCTCAGCAAGGAGAACGGCACTGAGGGCATGATCTGAGACGGCTAAATACATGTACAACGTCTCCCTAAGTAAAGGACTGACCAACCTAGGTAGAGAATGTAAATTCCCTTTCAACCTCTGGAATGTCGTCTCAGCATCATCCCCCCATTCAAATCTGGTCTTCTTCCTGATTGCTTGGAAGAAGTAGAGGCACTTGTCGCCTGACCGGCTGTGGAACCTCCCCAAGGCGGCCAGACAGCCGGTCAGTCTCTACACTTCCTTGACAGAATGGGGTGACTTCATGTCTATCACCGCCTGTATCTTTTCAGGGTTAGCCTCTATCCCCCTTTGATCAATCAGGAATCCGAGAAACTTCCCAGACTCAACACCAAAGACGCATTTCTTAGAATTTAACATGACCTTATGCCGCCTGAGGGTGGTGAATGTTTCTCGGAGATCAGCAAGGTGATCCGTCTGTAGCTTGGATTTGACTATCATGTCATCAATGTACGCCTCCACATTCCTCCCAATCTGATTAATGAAGACCGTATTAATCATCCGTTGGAAAGTGGCAGGCGCATTTTTCAAGCCAAACGGCATCACAGTATAACGGAATAACCCCTGATCAGTGACGAAGGCCGTCTTCTCTTGATCTTTCTTCCACATGGGTATCTAATGGAAGCCGGAGTAGGCATCCATGAAACTCATCAAGGCGTGACCGGCTGTAGAATCGACCAGACTGTCGATCTTTGGAAGCGGGTAACTGTCCTTTGGACACGCCTTGTTGAGGTCTGTGTAATCAACACACATGCGCCAGGTCCCATTCGGTTTCTTAACAAGGACCACATTGGCCACCCAGTCGGGAAAGTTGCAGGGTCGAATGAACCTGGCGTCTAGCAGCTTTTTGGCTTCGGCAGCTGCCGCCTGACTTCTTTCCTCACCGTGGTTTATTTTCTTTTGCCGGATGGGCTTCTTTTTGGGGTCCACGGCGAGTTTGTGGACAGCGAGATCCGGGCTAACGCCTGGCATCTCTTCCACTTCAAAGGCAAAAATGTCTTTGAATTCCTTCAGCAGAAGGTGCAAGCTTGCACCCAAGGTAGCATGAGCAACCGTCCCCACCTTTACAGTACGTTCTGGATGGCTGTCATCCAGAACGAGATCAATGTTTTCACCAGCCGGTTGGGGGCGGAGCTCATCTGACCGTTCACCGGTCAGTGATTGCTATTTTTTCTCTTTCTTCACCTCCATGTATGGCCTACTGCTCCTTTTAGGGGTGTCAATCACTTGGAGGGAGAAGGGTTTCTTCTCCCTTGGTGGAGGCCTATTTTTGAGTAGTTCGTTGCGTTCTTTTAGGACTTGCGTGGCTAGGTGTATTAACCTGTTTGCTTCTAACATAACCTACATAAGCATGTACACTTCCTGTTTAGTTGCAGGTTCTTACCCATAAGGGAAAGAGTTATTAGCATCTTCGAAGATTTCCTCTTCTTCAATGGCCTCAACAGGTTTAATAAGACTTGATAGGTCAACATGATTTCCTCATCGGAAATAGCCAAAGAATCTGATAGTGGTGCGGTGTTGATGCTTGGCTTCTTGCTTGCAGGGGGCAATGGAAGTTTGTTGTTATCAATTAAATCCTGGATAGCTTCCTTTAGCTTCTAACAATTTTTCGTGGGATGGCCCCTACCTTGATGATACTTACAGTGTGCGTTTGGGTTCCAGCTAGCCATTCTCCTTTCGACAGGTGGGTCCCCAAACGGTCCAATAGGAGTTATAAGACCTTTTGCGTGTAGGCGATCGAACGCGATGTCATAACTCATGCCGATAGGAGTATAGTTCTTCCTAAACGGTTTCTTTTGTCCTTGATTATTCATAGCAAGGACTTCATTCAAATTAAAGGTGCCGACATTATTTGAGTGGGCGGTTTTGGAAGAAGAAAGATTGTCGTTCTTCTTGCCTTTCCAGCCACTGTTGGAGTTATTGTTGTTAGCAGCTTTCTATTTAGCTAGGTCGTCTTCAATATTGATACCAATGTCATAGACGGCCTTGAAAGTGTGCAAATTGTTTTGGTACTTGAGATGCTTTGAGTATTTTTCTTGGAGGTTCTTAATGAACATCCTTACATATTCTTTTCACTAGGAACCTCAACCATTTTTGCGGAAGTTTCCCTCCATTTGTTAAAGATGGAAGTAAAGCCTTCATTTTCTTTTTGTTTCAGTATTTCAAGTTCCCTATGATCGGTTTCAACTTGAACATCGCACTTGTATTATCAATGAAAGCACTTACAATAGACTCCCAACTAGAGATTTTCTCTTTGTCAAGAGAAAAGTACCATTGTTGACACACAGTTTCTAAAGATAAAGAAAGCACATAATGAAAAGCTTTCTTATCTATTCCCTTAATGTTCATTACAGTTTCAAATGCTCTTAAATGAAAATAAGGGTTATCTATTTGGCTTGAATTTCGGGATGTCGTTGGCATTGAACTTCTGCGGAAGAAAGTCATAGTCCACCGAGACCCCTTGCGAACTAATCCCCTGGAATCTATAGTCATTAGACAGTTTGCCCAAAATTTCCTGAATGAGCTCCATTTGATGTTGTCTTGCAGGGTCATTGATTTGAAGTGTTAGGCCCTTCAACATCTTAGCCAGGTTAGCCACATGTCCCTTAACCTCATTGAGTTCTTCTTGACTTGCCATTATCTTCTTAGCTTTCCTTTTCCTACCAATTGGCTTATCAAAAAGTAAGACTTGAATGAAAGTGTTGTCCTTGATTAGACGCCCTTCCTTTCTTGACCACGCGTTGTAAATTAAACCATATTCGTTTTAATGCCTCGATTCAAATTGATTTTGATTTTATGGTTTAAAAAGCAAAAAAGAAAATCAAAAAATAGGGTGCATATTTTTAGGAATGTGTTGAAACAAGTGGTTAATTGGAGGATTAATATCCGACTTACCCCCCTAAAAAAAATGACGGAAAACATGCATTCAAGACTCTCTAGACATGGTCATGGTGTGACAAACATGTTAAGTGTGTGCTTTATAAGTGTGTGTAAGTGACATGCTTCGACTCTTATGTGTGACCATAGGACTAAGTGCCTAGACTCAATTAAATACTTAAACATGGTTTAAACCATTAATAAACTGGTGAAACTAATTAGTAGACTGTTTAGTTAGACTTGTTGTGATGACTCGAGTAAGAAACTGGACTGTCGCCAGAACAACAGAATTGTCGCCACTGTTTAAAGCCTGTCGCCAAACGACAGAGTTGTCCCCAGGCGATAGACAATAAATAGAGGCGCCATAGCCCGGATTTTTGCGCCATTGCTGGAACATTAATCTGGATTGTTTCTAGTAATTTTACTCTAAAGGGACATGCCTAAAGTCGTACTAAGTAAGATTGATTAATTTACTAGCCTTTAATTAGTCAAATCAATTAATTAATTAATTAGACAAAGTCCTTTTTAGTCATTAATCGGTTTATTTAGACTTAAACACAAGTCAAACAAACCGTTAGCACATATAGAGTATGCACAAGCAAAGATGCACAAGTAGTTCCTATATTCACAATATGATGCAATGAGTTAGCAACCTAACCATGGCTCTAGTTCTGTAAAGTTCAAGGATAAGGGTAAGTCAAAAAGGGTCCATGGTTATGAGTTCAGATGCATCGCGCGGAAGCCTTACCTTTGGAAGGGTTGGCGCGTATGGATGGGACCCCATAAGTTAAAAACTTGCTTCCACGGTTTGGTGGATTCACAATCTCGGATGTACCCGACGTTGCCAAGAGCGTTCGTGTTAGTTGAGACGATTAATACAAGAGGGGGGGGTGAATTGTATTGAGTTCCTAATGACTACATTTTGCGGATTAATAAACAATGCATATAGTAACTTGCAAGCACACACAGATTGTACGAGGAAACCTTCCAGGGCCCAACTGGAAGTAAAACCTCGACCCTGCCTTATGGATTTCAAACACACAAACTCCACTATAATAGGGCAAACACCAAGTTACAACCTATTAGACACGGACCTTTAGTTTCACAAGTTCAATTCCTCACTAGAATTGCTACTTGATAGGACCCAATCCTACCCAACCTAAGCACCACACTTAGATTCACTCGTACTGCAAAAGTACTACACGTACTGCCAAAGTACAAACTCTCAGCCTCACCAAGAAGCTTACAAAACTGTGTATGAAATAAACAATAAACTCACCCAAATAACCCAACCCAATACAAGTGTACGACACCTAGTATGTTAAGCAACCAATGCACGAAATCCGAAACTAATATGACAAGTTAGAAGCTTGGTAAACTTACTCAATTACGCACAGTGATTTCTTCACGCATCAACTCAGAAAAACCTAAAACCATTTTACTCTCTAATATTTATACAATTCACACTCGTATAGAAAGTAGGTTTTCTAAAAGATAAATAAGTTGACTTAACTTATCTTTAAAACACGTTTTTATGTAAATCACATGAATAAAATATTTTCCGAAAAATAAAGATAAAAAGATATTTTGTTAAAAAGAATTATCTTTTTAACAAGCCGATTTAAAGGAAATAAAGCTTTTTAGAAAATCTTTTCCCAAAATCTATCTTTAATTATTTTCCGTTTTATTTTATTTACCAAGCCAACTTGTCACGCTTCTAATAAATTTTGTGCAATAACCTACTTACCATATTAACAAAATAATCTAGAAAGATAAAATCTTAACAAAATTAATAGCTGCGCCGCGCTTTTGTTCAGGTAGATTACTTGGGCTCCAAGCTTGTTAAGTTCCACCAAAGAACCTCAGCTTGCTGTGTTCAAGTTCCCGTTAGGGAACTCAGTTCTTGTTAGAGAATCTTCTTCTAATTTGTTTAACTACTTTGATAAAGATCTCTTCATGTCTTCTTAGTTCCTGCTACTTCTTCCATCACCATGATCAACTTCACCTAAACTAATCAAACACTTGAAAACCTTTATTAGTCGAGTATGCTTTATTTTAAGTTCCTCATCATCAAAACTTTTATGCTTCAACAATTTCCCCCTTTTTGATGATGACAAACTTAAGCAAACTCTAGAAACAAGTTAAACAAAATAGAAGGTCGTATTTTTGTATTTTTTGGTTTATTGACTGAAAGTAAATAAAAAACAGTAACAAAATAAACAAAAATAAACAAAGTAAACTAAACAGAAATAAACTAAACTACTATAGCATCATATCAGAGAAATTTCTGATACTTTCTCAACTAGAACCCAAACAACTTCAGCATCCAAGTTTTCTTTTTCTTTTCCCCCTTTTGGCATTATCAAAAAGTCTTGTTTTTTCAAGTTTATTAAGCATCTAACCACAGCCCCACAAGCAATTCATCGAGTGTGGGAAACTGAAGGCAGCGCTGCTAACTTCCCTTAAGTTAGTTCCACTTTCCTGCATAAGCATTCATAATATACACAAACACACATGTATAGGAAGTTCCAAAAGCATTCTATTAAAATACCAAAAGATTTACATCTTGCTGAACAAATTTGTACAAACTAAAATAAATTTGTTCAAAAACATAAAATAGAAATTGAAATGTTCCAGACTGAAATAAGAAAAGGCTAAGAAAAGGCTAAATCAGGCTAGGCTAGGATTGAAGGTTAATCAGGTCTGAAGGAGCTCTAAGATTCTCTGGTTGTCCTCCTTGGTTTGTTGTGCAGAAGCTTCCAGTTTGTCTTCTATATGTTTAACAGCCATCTGGAACTCCAGCTTCTGAGACCTGAGACTACTCTCAAGTTTATGCACAGTTTGCTCCAACTTTTGCACCCTTCATGTTACAGTTTCGATCTGCTTCTCAGCAACTTCAACCCTATCAACCAGCTCTGCAACTTGCCCAGATAGAATCTTGTCTTCCTCAACATCAAATTCCAGAGGTTATTCCATACTTGTCTTAGGAGCAGAACTAGTAGATAGTCTCCTGCTCTTCCTCACAGGCGGCTCTGGAACTTCTTTCCCTTATCTTTTTCCTCCTGCACTCTTTTTCTCTTCAACTCTTCTAACTTTTCCATTCATAACTTCTAGATTGATGCCCTGCAGTGTGTCACCATCTATCACATTCTCAGGTTTCTCTTCCAAACCCTAATAAACTCCCTTTAATTTCACACCTAGTGATTCAAAGACAGTAGACAGGACAGCTCCATAGCCCACTTTGTTCTTCCCTAGAACACAGTGTGCTAGGTGTTGATACATTAGTGATGGAAAGTTCACTTTAATTTTCTGAGAAAGGCAAAAGATAATAGCCATATCCATCAAACAAGCTTCACTCTTCTTTTGTGTCCTAGGCAGAATTGTTTTTCGAACCAAGTTGAAAAGCAACTTGTTTAAGGGACTCAGATCATTGTGGCTCATGACATTCTTCCCCCTTTTTCCTCCTAGGGTTTCAACAATATCACCTCCTAAATAATTCCCTACTTTCACTGTTCCCTTTCCTTTCAAATACATTCCGTACCCATCAGTTGGTACTTTCAAAATTTTAACTAATTTAGCAACATCAAATGCAATTTTCTTTTTGTTAACCAAACCAGAGATTTTTCCTTGTTTTACTTGAAACTTAGAACAAAACTCAGCCATTGCAGCAAGATACATGACATTGTTTGAAGCAGTTGTTTTCCCACCCTTGAAATTTAATCAAATTAAGAAATTCTAAAAACCTAGTCTTCTTGCACCAATCTAAATCGAAGCTATGTCCAAAAACATACCTCTTAGCATCAGTACTAAGTTCCGATTGCTCACCATCATCTTCCTCTTCAACATTTTCTCTATTTTTTGATACATTTTGTTCCTCTTCACCCTCTTCTTCTTCTTCATCTTTTTCATCATCTGAATTTTCTCCTCTAGCAAAAGCATCCACCTCTGCCATCTTCTCTTCGAATGTATTTTCTCTCAATCTCTTTTCCTTCCATTCTTTAAGTCTTTCTAAAACAGAGGCATCCTTCTTGCTTTCTGCTTCATTATCGAGTTTACGGTTTGCCATTAATGATTTAGGTTCAGACAACGAGGGTTTAGGATTTTCAGATTCTTTGATGGTTAAAGGAGAGGCTTTGTAGTTCACCATGGCTAGGGAAGAGGTTGCTTCTTGAATAGCTCTTTCTGAATTCTGGGAATTCTACGAGGAAACGATTTCTGCAATGATAACCATGGTTTTTGAAGGTGGCTTTGAGCTTTGATGAGTTTTACTGAAGGTGGGTTAAATTGATTTGACAGTGAGGTGAAAGTAGTGGGTGAAAGATGCTTTTATAATTTATAAAGCGGTGTGATGGAGTTAATGGGTCACTATTCAGTCATTTAATTGAACACATTCAATTAATTTTTCAAAATCAATTTGGCAGGATGAATTTACCAAAATTCTTTTCTTTCCAAATTCATTTAATTTTTCAAAAAGAACTTTTTGAAAATAAAACACGCAATAGGAACAAGCTTTCTACACACATGCAATGTACATTACTACAAGCAAATTTAATTAAGCGTTTTAATGAGCTAACCTCCAGTGATCAACAACGGTGACACTTCAGCTATGTTTAGCACACTAAGATTGTGCTAAATGCTCTTTTTGCTCTATTTAAATTATTTTCGATTTTGCCATATCTTGGAACTTCAGAAGCAATCAATTCAGCTTGATCATCCCAAGTTCCAGTCTAAATTTCTCAAATCTTTCTCTGTTCAAGGGTTTGGTCAAAATATCTGCAAGTTGATATTCCGTATTACAAAATTCCAATTTAATATTCCCTTGCTCCACATTATCTTTTAGAAAGTGATGCCTAATGTGGATGTGTTTTACCTTAGAGTGCTAAACTGGATCCTTAGAAATACATATAGCACTTGTGTTATCAAAGTAAATAGGTACACATTAAAAAATAAGACCAAAATCTCTAACCTGTTGCTTTATCCAGAGTACTTGTGAACAACATGCTGCTGCTGCCACATACTCAGCTTCAGCTGTAGATAATGCAACTGTGTTTTGCTTCTTGGAACCCCAAAAAACTAAACAAGGTCCTAAATTTCTATTAACCAAATCACCTGCATAGTCAGCATCAGTAAAGCTAATTAAATCAAAAGAATCACTTCTAGGATAGAAGAGACACAAGTCATCAGTTCCTTTCAAGTATCTAAGGATACTCTTTACTGCTTTCAGGTGAGACTCCTTTGGATTTGCTTGGAACCTGGCACACAAACCTACACTGAAAGATATGTCAGGTCTACTAGTTGTTAAGTAAAGTGGAGAGCCTATCATACCTCGATACATAGGTTGATCAACACAAGTTCCAGATGGATCTACATCCAATCTAGTTGCTAAACCCATTGGAGTATCATTGGTCTTAGCATTTTCAAGCTTATATTTCTTGATGAGTTCCTTGATATACTTTTGTTGATGGATCATGATTCTTTCTTCAGTTTGCTTGATTTGCAACCCGAGGAAGAAATTTAATTCTCTCATCATACTCATTTCAAACTCTCCACTCATAAGGTCGGCAAAATACTTGCACAAAGATTCGTTAGTTGCACCAAATAAAATATCATCTACATAAAATCTGTACAACTAGGATATCAGTTCCATTTGACTTCAAAAACAAAGTTTTATCAATTTTGCCTCGTTTAAAATCATTTTGCAAAAGGAACTTTGATAACCTTTTATACCATGCTCTAAGAGCTTGCTTCAACCCATAAAGAGCTTTGTCAAGCTTATAAACATGGTTTGGGAACTCCCGACTTTCAAATCCAGGAGGTTGTTCCACATAGACTTCTTTATTTAGAAATCCATTTTAAAATGCACATTTAACATCCATCTGGAACAAAGTGAATCCCATATAAGCAGCAAAAGCAATAAGTAAATGAATAGCCTCTAACCTGGCTACTGGAGCAAATGTTTCTTTATAGTCTATTCCTTCTTGTTGTGGAAACCTTGTACAACAAGTCTTGCTTTATTTCTGACAATAATACCATGCTCATCCAGCTTGTTCCTAAACACCCACTTTAAACCTATTGTCTTCTTATTCTTGGGTCTAGGTTCCTGATGCCAAACTTTATTTCTTTCAAACTCATTTAGTTCAGCTTGCTTAGCATTAATCCAGTCTGCGTCAGTTAAAGCTTCAACATAATTCTAAGGTTCCAATGAAGAGAGGAATGCATAGAATGCACAGAAGTTTTTAAGTTGAGATCTGGTTTGAGTTCCTTTTGAGATATCACTCATTATTGCATCCATAGGATGAGACTTCTGATATTTCTAACGCTTAGGTGTAAAGTCCTTGACTGGATACAATCTTCCCTGATCATTGTTGACTGGTTCTTCTGTAGGAACTCGTTCTTGAGTCTCAGCTAAAACTTCAGCAGGATCCCCCTCATTCTGATCTAGATTCTTTTCTTGAGGGGGAGTTCCAGGTGCATTATCCATTTCTTGACCTTCATTTGCTTTAGGATTCAATTGCTCAGCAATTTCAACTTGCTGCTTCTGCAATGATGTTGATTCTTCATCTGGATCTGCCTTGCGTACAAGTCCAATTTCAAAATCCTCATTACAATCCTGTACATCATTCAATTGTTCAGTTTCATCAAATATAATATGTATAGATTCCTCAACACACATTGTCCTTTTATTATATACTCTGTATGCTTTACTATTAGAGGCATATCCTAAGAATACAGCCTCATCACTACGTTCATCAAACTTTCCTAAATTCCTTTTACCATTGTTATGAACAAAACATTTACAACCAAAAGATCTAAAGTAAGAAATATTAGGCTTTCTCCCTTTGATCAACTCATAAGGAGTTTTGTTGGATACCAAGTGTTGTTCCCCCTCACTGGAACCTGCATGAGAAATCAAACGTTAGTTTCAGAAGCTAGGTTTCGTTGGGTTCCTGTGTAACAGCAGCAAGTTCATCATTCTTCTTGATCCAAATCTGTTCTACATGTTTTTCATTTTTCTGTGTACTCTTTTCTTTCTTAGGACACTTAACCTGTTTGTGTCCTGTATTCCCACAGAAATAACAAACAATACTACTAGGCAGGTCAACATACTTCTTTTCCTTTTGGAACTTCTTTTTGAAACCCAAACCTTCTGTTCTCTTAGTTTGTGCTTTAGTGATCCAATTTGGAACTCTGTAGTCTATTAGATATTTACCTTTCCTGGCTTTCTCAAGTTCCCCCTCAAGTCTTGCCCTATCCGTTTTCATATCTTCCAAATAAGATTTTAGTTTTTCAAAATTCGGATAATGAGCAATTTGAGGAACTTCAGAATCAGGAGTTTCAAGACAGAGTTTCATCAAGGATAGTTCCACATTTAACATTATGTTATCATGTTTCAACCTGTCTATAGTTTCTTTCAAATAATTATTATCATCAAACAGACTAATGAATCTATATTGAATATCATATTTCATATTATCGACCCACTCACTGTTTTCTTTAAAAGTTACCAAAGCTTCATCACTTTGCTGTTTAGCTCTGTGCAATTCTTTCAATTCTTCTTGAATTTCTAAAACAGCAAATAATAAGTTTTCTTTAGAGAAATGTCTAAGTTCTTTTTGAGAAAACCATACCTCAGATTCTAACTCCTTCAGTTTTGCCTTTTCATCAGTCTTTGCCATCAAGCATAGATGTGCAGTTTCTTCTGACGGTTGATCTTCCTCTTCTTCTGAATCTGAATCTCCCCAAGCAGCTAACATGGCTTTCTTCACATTGTCCTTGGTGAAGTAAGGCTTATAGACTCTTGACTCTTTGGATTGCTCCTTGCCCTTAGTCTTTCCTTTCTCACCATCTGGTTGAGGACAATCTTAGATGAAGTGATCTTTAGACCCACATTTGAAACAAGTTGTGTTTCTGGAACTTGCATACTTCTTTTTCCTATCAAACTTCTTGTAGTTCATCATCCTTTTGAACTTTCTAACTAGCATTGCCATTCTTCCTCATTAGCTTCCGATTCCTCTAACTCTTGAGCCTTAAGAGCCAGACTCTTGTTCTTGGAACTTTCAGAATTGGAACTCAGGTGAAGTTCATGAGTCATCAATGATCCAGCTAGTTGTTCCATGTTAAACTTCGTGAAGTCCTTGGCTTCTTGCATGGCAGTTACCTTGGATCTTTAACGTTCATCTTGTGGTAGGCTCCTTAAGATCTTCCTAGCCTGTTCATCAATAGGAATGTGTCTACCAAGGGAGTTCAATTCATTAATAATATCATTGAACCTAGTAAACATTTCCTCTATAGATTCCTTTGATTGTATTTCAAACCTTTCATATCTAGACATCAATAAATCAATTTTAGAAAGTTTTACCTCATTGGTACCTTCATGAGTTACTTCTAGTAGATCCCAAATCTGTTTTGCAGACTTGCATCCCATGATACGATTATGTTCATGAGGTCCAAGTCCACAGTGCAAATACTTTATAGCTAAAGCATTTTATTCAAGTTTCTGATAATCTTCCTTATCATAATCAGAAATAAGTTTAGGAACTACCTCGTTCTTGTCATTGGTTGCAGTTATTTCAAAATTACCAGTTTCAATAACACGCCAAACCTGGTAATTTTCAGCCTTGATAAAGATCTCCATCCTGTTCTTTCAGTAGGTGTAAAACTTACCATTGAACATGGGTGGACGTTTGGTGGAATACCCTTCTTCTAGCTTCTCCTTGTAATTCATCTCTCCAGGAACTTACTCAGCAAAGTTATCTGCTTACACGTGAGAACCTTGCTCTGATACCAATTGTTAGTTGAGACGATTAATACAAGAGGGGGGGTGAATTGTATTGAGTTCCTAATGACTACTTTTTGCGGATTAATAAACAATGCATATAGGAACTTGCAAGCACACACAGATTTTACGAGGAAACCTTCTAGGGCGCAACTGGAAGTAAAACCTCGACCCTACCTTAGGGATTTCAAACACACAAACTTTACTATAATAGGGCAAACACCAAGTTACAACCTATTAGACACGGACCTTTAGTTTCACAAGTTCCTCACTGGAATTGCTACTTGATAGAACCCTATCCTACCCAACCTAAGCACCACACTTAGATTCACTCGTACTACCAAAGAACTACACGTAATGCCAAAGTACAAACTCTCAGCCTCACCAAGAAGCTTACAAAACTGTTTATGAAATAAACAATAAACTCACCCAAATAACTTAACCCAATACAAACATACGACACCTAGTATGTTAGGCAAGCAATGCACGAAATCCGAAACTAATATGACAAGTTAGAAGCTTGGTAAACTTACTCAATTACGCACAATGATTTCTTCACGCATAAACTCACAAAAATCTAAAACCATTTTGCTCTCTACTATTTATACAAGTCACACTCGTATAGAAAGTAGGTTTTCTAAAAGATAAATAAGTTAACTTAACTTATCTTTAAAACACGGTTTTATGTAAATCACATGAATAAAATCTTTTCCTGAAAATAAAGATAAAAAGATATTTTGTTAAAAATATTTATCTTTTTAACAAACCGATTTAAAGGAAATAAAGTTTTAAAAATCTTTTCCTAAAATCTGTCTTTTATTACTTTCCGTATTATTTTATTTACCAAACTAACTTGTCACGCTTCTAATAAATTTCGTGCAATAACCTACTTAACATATTAACAAATAATCTAGAAAGATAAAAACCTTAACTAAATTAATAGCTGCGCCGCGCTTTTGTTCAGGTAGATTACTTAGGCTCCAAGCTTGTTAAGTTCCACCAAAGAACCTCAGCTTGCTATCTTCAAGTTCCTGTTAGGGAACTCAGTTCTTGTTAGAGAACTAGTTCTTGTTAGAGAACTCTTCTTCTAATTTGTTTAACTTCTTTGATAAAGATCTCTTCATGTCTTCTTAGTTCCAGCTACTTCTTCCATCACCATGATCAACTTCACCTAAACTAATCAAACACTTGAAAACCTTTATTAGTCGAGTTTGCTTTAGTTTAAGTTCCTCATCATCAAAACCTTTATGCTTCAACACAGTTCGAGATCAAGCCCCAGTTCATCACAATGATAGAAAGGAAGTAATTTAGTAGAGCTAAGGTTAAAGACCCAAACCTTCACATTGCCGACTACTGTCAATATTGCAATACTATAAGGCAAACTGGGGTTACACAAAACCAAATAAGGGAGATTTTTTTTCCTTTCTCTTTATGTGGAAAAGAAAAATTATGGTTTAATGGTTTAAATAGAACTGCACTTGGCATTACTAACTAGGAGACTCTTGTGTTAAATTTTTATAATAAATATTACCCTGCAGAGAGAACAACCTTATTGAGAAGTGCAATTCAAAAGTTTTCCCAAGAGACGGATAAAACGTTATATGAGGCTTAGGAAAGGTTTAAAGATCTGCGGAGAGAGTGCCCCCATCACAATTTAGCATAATGGCAGTGGATACAAGCTTTTTACAATGGGATTGGATATTCCTCTAGAACAATTATGGATTCTGCAGCTAGTGGGAGGTTTATGAACCTTAATGATGATGATACAGGATAGGTTATTGAAGATATGGCAATCTACAATTCCCAATATGGGAATCCTAGAGGTTTTGCAAATAAAGGAAAACACCACGTTGATTCAGTATCCATTTTGCAAGCCCAATTGACCTCTATTTGTTAGAAATTAGACTATCTCAAAATTGTTAATTCTAATGTAGCTAATGTTTATTTCTGAAATTAATAATAATGCTAACGATGCTTTTTGTGAAAATTAAGGAATTGTAGGTCATTGGGAACAAGAGTGCAATAGTTCCATGGAGCAGGTTAACGCTTTTCAATCCATCAAGTAGAATAACCCATAGTCCAATACCTATAATCCTAGTGTACAGGATAGCTCCCGCTGAACTATCGCCCAGCCCCCAGGGTGCGCACTCACTGCCGAGAGAATAGCCAGGAGGGGCTTGTTAGCCCAGTGGAGTCAGCCCGCAGGGCTGGCCAGGCTGAATCCTCCACGTAGGAGACAGTACGCCTATAAATAGAGGGTAAAGTACAACGGAATAGAGGTTAAACACTCAAGTTATTATACTTTCTATATCTCTCTAAGTACACTTTCTCTCTCTAAACACTCTCTAACTTAAGCTTCGGATGGGGGTTCCTCGAGCCACCCCCGAGGGCAGTTTACGTGTGCTGCCTTGTGTAGGTTGTTGGCGGGACCCAGCTCACTCAGCATAACCCTTGGATCCATACCTAGAACAATTGGCACTAAAAGGAGGGGAAGGATCATCTAACCTGAGGTTCACCAACCAAGCTAGGGACGAGTTAACTAACCACCATGGCCGGAGAAGAAATTGTACCGACGCCCATGTCCAAAGCTAATGAGACCAACCAAACACCATAAAAAACACCCTTAATTAGTGACCCTCGATCCAAAAGGATCCACCGGAAATCCCAAATCAACCATCTCACAGAAATCCAACCCCATCGGATCGACATTGGCTGCGGCTAAAGCGGCGTCGAAACCAGTCGACCCGATAGGATCCAATTCCATTTTCAAATACGGAATGCCTTTAACAGGCGCGGACAATGAGCTCAATATTTCAGCACCTGTAACCCAGAAACCGCAGCCCGTAAATATGCCATCCATCCTGCAAAACCTCTCTAAGTGCAGTAAGGAGCAGCTGGCATCAATGACGGCGGTCCTTACCAATATGGGTAAGGGGGCGAATCCGTCAGCGACAACGGCAACTGCGGAGCCCGCAGCAAAGAAGCTGGCGTCCTCAGCCTCACCCCTGAGCAAAAAGAGCTCACTCAACTGAGGAAGAAGGTATTAGTTGGAAGCTCGTAATCTGAATCGAGAATGGAGCGTGGAGGAAATAACTCCGGCTCGAGTCAGCCTCAGAGCGAGGACCCAGCCTGGAGAGAGACAAACGAGCGCGAATCCAGGATGTTCCAGATGATTCCCCAGTTTGCCGGGAGATTCTGGAAGAACCAATAGAGAAGGTAAAGATGCCGAGCTGCAGGTACAACGGAACCACAACACCCAAAAGCCACATATCAGCTTATGAGATCCACATGGTACTTTATACTATGACAGACTCAGTCTGGTGTAAGGCGTTCTCGCCGACCCTAGAGGGGCTGGCAGCGGAGTGGTATAGAGCCATTCCCAAATGTTTCGTATACTCGTATAACCAGCTGAAGAGAATGTTCATGGAGCATTTAATAACCCTAGTAGATCGAACTAAAATGACAACCGAGCTGATGTCATTAGTTCAAGGGAAAGACAAGCCCCTGAGGGAGTTTATCACCAGATTTACCAAAGAGGCAACAACCATCCCAAATATGAGTCAAGTGGTAGCACTACTAGCAATGCAGAGTGGCTTACTACCAGGCTCACCATTAAGAGCGTATATGGGGCGTAAGAGCCTCAAAACACTTGCTGAAGCGCTAGGTAAAGCGCACGAGTTCATCAAAGAAGACGAGACTGATAGAGCAATGCTGAGTAGGAAGGCACATGGTGACTCAGTTAAGCGGGCAGAGGTCACCCGGGCTGAGAACACACCCAGAGCTGTCCAGTCGAGCAGGGCTGAGAAAAGTCGCAGAGAAGCGGACAGAGCAGTGGGGGTGAGAAGGTCGGATCCAAAGAGAGGGCCAAGGCCTAGGAGGTTCGACCAATATACCCCACAAACCCACTCAAGGTCCCATATATTCAGCGTGAATAAAGCTGATGATAAGTGGTAGAGACCCCCAAGGATGGTTAATAGGAACCGTGATACCAGCAAGTGGTGTGACTTCCATAGAGACCATAGCGACACCACTGAGGAATGCACACACTTGAAGGATAACATCGAAGATTTAGTCAGGAGAGGGTACCTGAATCAGTTTAAGTAGCGCGATGACCCTTCCAAAAGGAGGGACGAGGATAGAACAGGCCGCACTGACCGCAGAGGAGGTCATAGGGTTCCCGCTGGAGACAGAGACAGAGATGGCAAGCCAGAAGGCAGGGTATATGTGATCAGTGGGGTTTAGTGCATCGAGGAACAGTTAACAGAGCACGGGCTGACCTGCGGGCGATGATACATCAGATAAACGACAATGAGAAGCGTTTGACGAGCCACATTTGACAAGTATGACCAGAAGGGCATAATTTACCCTCATGATGATCCACAGGTAGTGACAATGAGAATTGCAAACTGGGAGGTAGATAGGATATTGATAGATGGAGGCAGCTAAGCCAACATCATATACATCAGCGCGTTCGACGAGTTGAAGTTGGACAAGAAGGATCTGAAGAGGGTGAGTTACGAAGTCACCGGGTTTAATGGATCAGGGCTAACCCCGGAAGGCATAATCGAGCTCTCAGTCCGGGTGGGTGAGAGATCAAGAAGGCGTGATGTTCGAGCAGAATTCCTTGTGATAAACTCTCCTTCACCCTACAATGTGATCATGGGAAGACCACTCATCCACAAGATAGGCGGAGTGGTATCCACCTATCACCTTGCCATGGCCTACACAACTAAAGAGGGACGGTCAGCAAAGCTCAGGGGAAGCCAGAAGACAGCTCAACAATGTTACATAACTACCCTAAAGCAGCCCGCAAAAACCAGACACTAGCCTAGCTTAGAGAGAAGGCCCACTGAGCAGGCTGAGAGGAAGTCAAGGAAAAGGAAGCGTGAAGAATATCACAGGGAAAAGGATAAACAAAAGTTAGCAATGGAAAACTTCGAGCCTGCAAAAGAGGAGATGGCTAGACCACTTCCCAGTGGGGAGCATGTCACAGTCGAGCTCACAGAAGGTGACCCCTCGAGAACGGTGAAAATTGGGAAAGACATTGATCCTGGAGTAGGGGTACACCTCATAGAGCTACTGAGGAAGAACAAGGATATTTTCGCATTTTCCGCAGATGAGATGCCTGGAATTGACCCCGCAGTCATGGTACACAGGCTGAATGTGAAGGAGGATATTCAGCCAGTTGTTACCTAGAGATATAATAAAAAAAAATTCGCAAAAAATTATGGCTCACAAATAAAATAAAATAAAATAAAATAAAATAAAAAAACAAATGTTGCCTGCACTGATTTTAAAAAAAAAATAAAAAAAAAGAAAAAAAAAAGAAATTGTCGAACTTACTAGATGGCACGCGCAACTATCAAGGCGCGCTGCACCCTAGCGCAACACTGTGTCTTGCGCGCGCTAACTGTTCAACGTTGACTTTGACTCGTTACGAGCAATATCATACAGAGAAATTGATATTACCGCTTCAAGGTTAATCGTTAAGTAGGTGCTTAAAATATCTTTTTGGCTAACAAAGTTGTCTAACTTTTACTTTGATCGTCTTGTTTTTTTTTCTTTTTTTCAAAAAATCCAAAAACATGTTTTTTTTATCGTTCCTTTTTCGCCTTCGCAAAAAAAAAAAAAAAAAAAAAAAAAAAAAAAAAAATGCATGTGGCAAATGCTACTCTTGAAGTTGTACTTTCCACCTTAGCGAAAGACGGAAAATTGCGCGCGATACTATTTTTGATTATGATGATTCGTTTTCGTACTTTATAATTGAACTAATGACATTACATCTTATGAGGTTCGTCATCAGAAGTTCGCTTCCCTTAATAGGACGTCATCAATATGTATTCTTAAACGTGCCTATTTTCGTGTTCATCATTTTTAGTTTTATTTGGTCAACCTTGATTTAAGAGTATAATTTATTTACGTCTTCTATGGTTTAAAAAGAAAATCCCAATAACTTTACTTGGGATGATCGCCTCACACAAAAAAAAAAAAAAAAAAAAGAGAAATAGAAGAAAGAAAAAAAAGAGAGAGAGAGAGAGAGAAAAAAAAAAATTTTGAATGATAAAACGGAGAAAATGATTCAATTATTTCTTGGATTTTACACTCGGAGGCCAACATTCTTTTTAAGCAAATAGTAATATATTATCCTTTAAAGATGAGCAATATGAGAATCATTATTAAAAAAACAATATTGATCTCTATTGAAATCCAAGTGATCAACAAATACTATAGTATATTTGATCATTTTAAGGAGTGTGTTCGGGTCGATTAATATTCCTAAAAATTTGATGAGCATTTTAAACCCAACTTTATCTTCTTTCTCTTCTACCTTTTTCGAAAACAATTCATTTAAAGTAAAATCCTTAGATGATTACCTTGTTGAAGTAAACACAAATCATGACATTTCATTAATGATTGTTCATGAATTTTTTGACATTTCTATCAACAAACTTACTTAAAGTGAATTCATATTACAAGGATTAAAAAAAAAAAAAAAGAGAGAGAAATAAAACAATCATTTTGACTTTGGTTCATTGTTTAAATGCTTGGCAGAAAAGGTTTAAGTGAACGCGCTCAATTTCTCGTGACACACATTACTAGGCCATATCCCACATTCGCATACTAGTCCAATCATGGGTAACAAAGCAGTATTGGAGAAACATAGACAGGAACTCCAAAACCTAAAGGCCCTATGAGAAAAAGAAGCCTCATTACAGACTCATCAAAAACAGAAAAAGCTCATAAAAAAGGAGAAAAAGAAAAGAAAAAACATTTTGCAAGAAAAAGCAAGAGTCGAAAGACTAGAGGCCTTGGAAAAACTTGTCCTTCGAGCTAGCTCAAGGACTAAGTACTTCAATTTTGAGCTTGCACCATAACCTAGTGGCAAGACTCTTCCAAAAAATTTCTTGACTACGGATTTACCAACCTTTAAGGTTACAGACAATCCTAGTTCTCACTTAATGAGCTTTATTGGAATCATGGCATTGAAAGGGGTTGAGCAAAGTCTATATACATGTACTTTTCCTCTTTCATTGGACCCAACTGCTAGATCATGGTTTTATAACCTCGATGCAAAACAAACTTCCACTTGGAGTGACGTTGTAAAAGCATTGTTTAACCCAATATGGAGATAACATCGAGCTCACAACTACCTTGCGCGATCTTGAATTGCTTAAGCAAGGAAGAGAAAATGGCTTCATTGACCTCTTTTCCAGGTGGCGATCAAAGGTTGCTCTTCTTTCACAAAGACCTCCGGATCATGAACTTGTCCCAAAGTTCATAGACAATATGTCTCCACCATACAACTGCCATTTACAATACCTTGGTTTAGACACATTTCAGAAGGTCTATATCGTGGGAACAATAATTGAAAGGGACTTTGTAAATGAAACCATGAATCATATAGATGGACTAGATTTTTAGAGAGGATTTCACCTATGTTGGAAATGAAAAATGCTCGAAGACGCAATCTCAAGAAGTTGTCAACAATTCAAGATGTAGCACCCTAGGTCTTTTTTTGTTTCTTTCCTTTGTTTTTTTTATGATAGACTATAAGATCCATGCTTTCAAATTTACTTATTTTGTACTCTCATTAATAAATGAATAAAAAATATATTTTCAAGTACGTCTATCTTGTTCTCTTTTCAATATCTTTATTGTTATTGTCTCACATTAAATACAAACGTATACATACAAACAAGCAATATCAAAAAGGCATACATACTCAACACTTTAAGAAACTTGATGAGCTTTGGCTTACTAGATTTATCGAATGAAAAGAGGCCCATCTTTGGCCCACAAAGAAAGGATATGATGATTTTACCAACACAGGAGGCAACTTGAAACTCCATGAAGATAATCCCATGTTCTTGACCTTAGAGAGAATCCATCTTTTGGCAGCCCTTTTGAGCCTCGTCTATTGAGCCTTAGTTATTCAACCTACATTATTCCAAACCTTGGGATGGGAACGGTGCAAAGAGATAATGAAAAATTAGGGGAACGAAACATAAGAGGGGGACACAAAGTTAGTCTAAACCCAAAAGGAATGATCCAATGCAAAAGAATAAAAAATCATTGTAAACCCAAAATAAAATTTGTAAAAAAAAAGAGAGAAAGAAAAAAAAGAGAGAGATGACAAGGAAAAGGCACCTAATGTAGGAAGTTGCCATACAAAACAGAAAGGTTTTAATTTGATAAGCAACAAAAGTAAGGGATAATGGGAGTATACTTGAGCCTGTCCATTCTTCATAACCCATAGCATAGCCACGTTACAACCTTGGAAAGGCCCTCCTTGAGGTAGACCATAACCATCTACCAAAATCATCATTCCATGAAAACATGGCCAATCTTAGGCCTTTGCACATATGGACCTACTATTGAGTAGTCATGCCCATATATAAAATCCATGAAGTGTTGAGTTATTATTACAAAATCATATAAAAAAAATCAAATGATTTGGATGATTTGATAGCCATTGGCTTGATGACAACATTTTAGTAAAGCAATCGAATCAAACTAAATTCGATGTTTTTCATATTTTTTGCCAAGAAAAATGAGATGACTAATCACTTTAAAAAAACACACTCATCTTATTTTCTTTTAATAATAGAGATATTTATTACCAAGGTAATTCAAGTTCTATATACATTGCCTAGAAAGAAAAAGAGTTAATACAATAAATTGATTTGATATATTGACAGCCTTGCCGTCAACTTTAGATGTCTTTTACAACTCTTGAGCATTGGTCTTCTCACGTATCATGAGCAACTAACATGTCCGCCCGCGTGGGATATCTACATCTTCTCTAAGCAAGAAACATTGATTGAACATGATCGCTACATAAAAAAAATGATCGTTATCGCTATCACACGTATACCTCACTGCTAAGTCATCACGATGATTCAAATATTAAGTCAATAATCCTTGCTTTTTAAAAACATGTCTAATTCTCTTTCTTTATTCTTCTATGGGAAAGTTGGATTCCCTTCCCTTTTTATACAAATCCGTCTTTTTTGTTCATTTCTTTTTGGGGGGGGTAAGTCGGGATGATTCCTCCCATTTGGCAACTAAAATACTCGAAAATAGTATAATTTTGTCGCTCTTTGGCTCGAACTGGGGGCTAAAAAAGCCTGGACATCCCCACTTCTCTCTATTTACAGATTTGAGCACACTATTTATACTGCGAAATCAATGTCATGCAAAACTTATTACGAACCATCTTAATAATTTTAAATGACAAAGGGAAGAATACCACTTCCTATTATTTGACCAAGATAATTTATTATGTTACTTGATCAAACAATTCATGATAAACATATGCAATATTCAACAAATTATAAATACAAGTCGTGGGGCTTCAAATAAACATGAAAAATATCCCCTAGCATGTGTATACATGAATTACGAAAGCCACCTAAGGTTACACTTTGGGGCTACAAAAATATAGGTCTCACCTCAACTTTCGTTTGAAATAAGACCATATTTTGGAAAGTGATTAGAACGATTTTTTATTCTAACATTCCACCAAACCTAGGTTTGATAAAATTCATTTTCAAACTACGGTGCTTATTTAATTGAAAGTATTTCACTTTCAATTAGCAAAATATGACAATGACGACAAACACTAAACAAAAACATAAACAAAATTAGATATACGAAAGTGTGCAAATTCCAACTTACCTTCATCAATCTTTGACAAAAAAGTCACACTCAATTACGAGCTAGACTTTTCTCTCTATTTTGGGTCCAGTTTTGAAAATAATATTATTATGTATTTTGCCTACTAGAATAAGTTGCTTTTCAAAACAAACTTTCATTTAAATTATTGGACCCTTTTCAAATTTTGAATTATAGTTCGAAACAACATGTTTCTAATAAAAATAGTTGTACAGGATAGCTCCCGCTGAACTATCGCCCAGCCCCCAGGGAGCGCACTCACTACTGAGAGAACAGCTAGGAGGGACTCATCAGCCCGGTGGAGTCAGCCCGTAGGGCTGACCAGGCTAAACTCTCTACGAAGGAGATAGTACACCTATAAATAGAGGGTAAAGTACAACATAAAGGGGGTTAGTCACTCAAGTTATTATACTTTCCATATCTCTCTAAGTACACTTTCTCTCTCTAAAACACTCTCTAACTTAGGCATCGGAGGGGGGTTCCTCGAACCACACCCGAGGGCAGTTACGTGTGATACCGTGTGCAGGTTATCGACGGGACCCAGCTAACCCAGCAGAACCCTTGGATCCATACCTGGAATAATTAGCGCTAGAAGGAGAGGAAGGATTATCTAACCTGAGGTTCACCAGCTGAGTTAAGGACTACTTGACAAACCACCATGGCCAGATAGGAAGCTGTGCAAACACCCATACCCAAAGCCAATGAGACTAACCAAACACCACAAAAAACACCATCGGTAACCATCGATCCAAAAGGATCCGCCGAAAAACCCAAATCCTCCATCTCACAAAAATCCAATCCCACCGGATCGACATCTGCTGCAACAAAAGCAACAGCAAAACCAGTTGATCCGATAGGATCTAGTTCCATTTTCAAACATGGATTGCCGTTAACAGGGGCGAACAATGAACCCATCGTTTCAACACCAGCAACCCAGAAACCGCAGCCCGTAAACATGCCAGCCATCCTGCAGAATCTCTCTAAGTGCAGCAAGGAACAGTTGGCAGCGATGACAGCAGTCCTTACTAACTTTGGCAAGGGGACAAGCTCGTCACCAGTAGCAGCAGCTACAGAACCAGCGGTGAAAAAGGCAGCAGCCACAACCCTCACTCCGGAGCAGAAGGAGCACGTTCAATTGAGGAAGAAGGTGTTGGAACTGGAGGCTAGGAACCTGTAATCTTCCATATTTTTCAATTTAATTATAATGTATTAGTTTATTATTTATACAAATATTTCTATATTTTATTTTATAAGTATGAATTATTTTGAGGTAAAGTAATAAGATTTTAATAATTTTCAAACTAAAACTATTAAGTCTTTGGTTGTAATCAAAACTCTCTTTTAAGTTTAGTGGCCTAACACACTAACTTACTCAAGCCCAAACAACAATCCTAATTCTACTTGGATTAGGAAGTTAAGCCCATACCTCTACAAAAAAATAAAAGCCCTCAAACTTCTCTTTCTCCTCTTCTACGTGAAAAAGAACAAAAATTAAAACTTAGTATCATGTATAGGGATGACTGGGTTAAATTGTTTGGTTATAGATTGTGAATTTCATTTGATGTGAACTATTCCTTATTGCAAGTATTGTTTATGCTCTAACTATGCAAGGTGCGCTTAGAGGCAAAGGTATGTGATTGGTGAAATGATTTATTTATTACTCATTCATGATTAATGAAATAGGATGAGTAAAGGAAGAATTCAAGTCTTATAAGACAAGGTTAAGTTTTGGGGTGCCTTATGCACTCAAGGTGTTTATACACCGAGGTAGTAAAGAAATAAATAATAAATGTTGTTTGTCACTAATAAATCAAGAATTGAAATCGGAAACTTGCCTTGCTTGATTGAATTGTGTTTGGAATGTTTGTATTGATATGCATATGAGTCATCACCAAGTCTAAACCTGTAAATCACGTAAAGTGCAAGATGGATAAGCAATAAAACTCTGGATTGGTGCACATCTGGAGTAATGACAATTAGGGGTTGGGGTACATGGGGTATTCGCCGTATACTTTTCTCGAGGCCGTCTGATCTACGAGTCTCTTATTTCAAATATTTTTCTTGAAACTAGGAGTTAGGTGAGATCTCATACTAACTACGGTCACGGAGTCACGCCCGTGGTCGTTGGATGTTGTTTATTGATGTTTCTGAAAGGTAGCATGGGGTTTTTCTTTTATTGATGTTCCAAATGGAGCATGGGTTGGACAACCTTGTCTATTGCTAAATTTAATAAATAAATTGAAATGAGTTAGCTACTATTTACTAGTGAAGTCTTAATAAATTGGATGGTTGAGTCATGTGTTGAGTCTATTATTTAATGATGCTTATGTTTCATCATTAGTCGCATGTTTGGTATTTCTTAATTTATTTCGCAGCTTGTATGTACTCAGATTTGCTGATTGCGTGCTATTGTGTGTGTCTTTCTTTGGTCATGATCTTCGCCTTTCAATTACCCTGTGACGATCCAATTCTTACACTTGTAATATTGGGGAGCAGAATAACCACAGGTTCTTACACATGCAGCATTCATCAGGGTTGTGGGATTTTGAGTAAAGAGTTGGTTGACTGCAGTTTATTTCTTTCGCAAGTTGAATTTATTCTAACTCGATTTTATTTGACACTATTTCTTTTGGTTTGAAATTATTTGAACACTAGATTTAATTACTTACTACTTTTGTTGGGTTTGAATAAGGGCCTTAATGGTTCCAACTTGTAACACTTATTTTGATTTAATCCTTTGGTTTTGATGTTTATTTATAACTGTTTTAATTTTCCGCTGCTTATTTATGAGATAGCCTTAACGTTTGAGCACGTGGCGGTACCACGCCAGTAATTCTCTTGAAAATTTTCAGGTTATGTACAAGTTCTCACTGGTTTTTAAGAGAGAATTATTGGGGTGTTACAAAGTGGTATCTGGGAGCTTAGGTTAGATTTAATTACCACTAAAGCCAATTAGCTTACTTTGTCTTAGGCGCCTAACTAACAGTTGAGGATTTAAGTTCAAAGGCTAAAATGATTTTTCGAAACTTAGTATGTTTGAAACGTCTTATCTAAAATGATTTTAAAGTTTATTTTGTCTACTTGGTGAGCTTTGGGTAGACTTAAGAAGGGAATGCATGCATATTTCATATATATCTTTTCATTTAATTATCACATGAAGTGTTTTACTTAATGTTCTAATTGATTTGTTTTGTGATGTGCTTGTGTTATGCTTTTTGAATGTTCGTTGCGTTGGGTTGACGTAGAAAAAAGATGAGTGACTCAGTAAGCCCGTCTGAAAGCATGATTAATGGTACTAGGAACAACCCCATTGTTGTGTCTAAGGATGAGAATGATGCTCTAAGTGAAGATACTCTAGAGAGGTTTGAAAGGACTATCACGCCAACTAATCCTGATGAGGAAGATTACCAGTACATACATGAGTTTAAGACTGCAAAGAATAAAAAGCATAAGATTAAAACCTACCAAACAATGTTCCATGAGTATTCTCTTATTGAATTTCCAGATGAGAAAAATCTTGAATGGCTACAACCACCACCTGAAGATCCAAATGCTGGGAAGAGAGCTACTAGGAATCTAAATCTGCTTTACAAGGCAATAATTATTGAAGACTCAAATGATGAAAATGATCCCGATTTTGATGTTAATAATTATAATGAGAAGAAAGATAAGAACAGCAATGTGATACCTTGAGATTTATTTATTTTTTGTTAGGGTGGAGTTAGCATGAATAAGGAATTTGCCATTGATGATGGTTATTAGAACCTCGTTATAGTATGATTTAGATGATTAATTTTAATTAGTAGCCAGTGCTACAGAGTTATTATTTGGGATTGATACCTTTATTCAAGTTATAATAAGAAGTTGATATTTTATTTTAAGAGCCTTATTTTACTTTTGTTTGTGAGTAAAAACAAGTCTAATTTTTGTGATCATACAATTTTAGGAAAAATTTCTTTGTTTATGATTAAACTTAGTAAGAGTGGCGCGGGATGGGGGAATTATTTTCTTAAATTCATTTAATCCTGCGTATGAATTGTGTTTATAATGTGTGGTTTTGCTTGGAACAAGGGGGTGCAATCTCAAAGTACCCTTTTGAACCAATTTATGTGACAAAATATAATATTGTGATTCAATGAATATGTGTGAATAATATTTGGGTTTCATTTAAAATGGAGTGCACATTTATTCTATTTCAGGCGTAGTGCGTGCTAGAATGGCTGGGAACGCTGCCTTAGCTGATGCTATTCGTTTGTTGGTTGAAAATCTAAACCAAAATTAGGGAGACCAAGTCGACCCACAATCAGAGATGTTTAAGAAGCTGGCCCGGGTTAGGCCACCAGTTTTTAAGGGAGGTGCTGACCCTACTTTCCTAGAAAACTAGATTAGGGAGTTTGACAAGCTGTTTGTGGCACTCAACTGTCCTGAGGGTATGAAAGTGGACCAGGCCACTATGTACCTTAAGGACGAAGCTGATATCTGGTGGAGAGATAACTCTGAGGTGGTGAGAGCCAGACCTAACTTTGGGTGGGAAGTGTTCAAAACCGCATTGAGAGAAAAATTTTACCCTCCTTTCCTAAAGAAATAAAAGGCTCAGGAGTTCATAAACCTGGAAATGGGGCAGATGACAATTTTTGAGTATTACAATAAATTTATGACCCTTGCTAGGTTTGCTGCTGAGGTAGTACCCACTGAAGAACTGAAGGCTCAGAGGTTTGAGCAGGGGTTAACTGACCAATTACAAAAAGATTTAGCTGGAAAAGTATTTAAAACCCTTGATAAGGTAAATGAGAGAGTTGATCACATGTACCACCTTAATTCAAAGAGTGTGGGTGAGAGTGCTAAGGCCGGAGAAAAAAGGAAGGACTTAGGGAAACCCGAACACCAAAGTAGCTTTGAGAGGCATAGGAATGGGAACTCATTTGATAGAGGTAACCAAAATGTTAGCAACTCTTCTAATGCTAACAATGGAGAGAGAACCTACCATTGTAAGAGGTGTAAGAGAAACCACCCTGGGAGAGACTGTGATGGAAATTTGGTGACTTGCCGGTTCTGTAACAAGAAGGGGCACAAGGAATATGAGTGTTACACCAAGCAGAAACAACATGGAAATGGTGGGAATGGTGGGAACACCCAACAGAGGCCTAACAACTTCGACAACCAGGGGAACCGGGGAAATGGTCAGAATGGGAAGTTTGGAAATGGTAGTGATAAGGATGAGAGTAGGTCGTTGGGACTACTAACCCTAATCAAATTAGAAATTTATAATCCTAAACTACCCTAATACAAGTATAGGGGTAAGTAAAGGGTCGAACCCAAAAGGACTAAGTGTATCAATCTATGCTAATTAGACTACTAGGAAAGCTTGTGAGATAGAGAGAGGTTAAACTAAACACAACTAAGAACAAACAACTAAAACTAGGGAAAGTGGAATCCAATTACATCAATGCATTCAACAACATCATACAATTAGATGAAGATGACCTTGATTAGGAACAATGAACACATTTAACTCACTCTCGCACAATAAGCATGTTAATTATCCTACTAGACTAATTCACTCTCGTGCAACTAGCCTAGCAAAGGTATGGGAGAATTTAGGGCTCTCAACCAACTCACTCTCGCGCTATTGATTGAAAACACAATTAAGAACATAATATCAATTAGCTAGAAAGATTCTAACCCATAAAAGCATCATCCATACACAATAATCAAGAAACAATTTCATACTAATCACAATCAATCATTCAATTTATTAACATAACCTTCATCCATTTCCCTAGAACAAAATCTAAGCTAACATAATGAAAAAAACATGAAAAACAAGGTAAAGCAAGAATAAAAGTAAGAATCAAACAACTAAACTAATTAATCTACTCAAATCAACAAATAAATAAGCAAAAACAATAATAAATGAAAGCAATAAAGGTGAGAGAAAGTTAGGAAGACTCATTGAATAAATGAGAAGAAAAATCCACAAAAATGCTTCTTCAAAATCCCAAAACTCCATGAAAAATCCAAGCTTTCTCTCTCTAAACTACTCCTAAACTCGAGAGAGAGGATCCTAATCTAACCCTAAGAGAGAGAAAAATAAAATAGCTAAACTACTCTAATCTAGGGTAAATTAAAATGTTAAGTGTTCTTTTTAAAATTAACCCCAAAGGGGTATTCATAATACAAGCTAAAATAATATAAAAGAAAATAAAAAGAAAATAAAACTAAACTAAAACAATTAAAATAACTAAACTAAAAACCAAAAATCAAAAAAAACAAAACTAAAAATAAATTAAAATAAAAGGAAAATAAAAAGGAAAATGAAAAACCCAAAACCCACTAATTTCCCCCTAAAACCACGAAACAATCAGACCCCTTAAACTCCTTTCACTTTCGAATTCCCCTGCTCCAATTCAAGCACCCATTCACGCATCATCCCAAACAACCATCATCACCGTTCATCAGCATCATCGTCATCTAGCATCCAAAATCGTGGCCATCCAATTCTCATTAAAAATCACGTGAAAAGCTCGTGATTGATCCACAATTTCGCGCCCGCAAAGACATCGCGCAGAGGTCGCACAATAGCTACTGCCTCGACTCTGATTTTGGACTCCAAGTGCGTGCGCCTTCTGACAGGGCTACGCGGCCGCGAAGGTCTGGGTAGCTGCAATTGGCGAATTCGGGGGTTCGATTGAAGCGGCTTCTCTGATTGGTGGTTGGTGTTTGCGTGGGTTTGGTTGGAGGTGGTGAATGAAGATGAATTTGAGGTGAGTCCGAGGTGAGGTGGTGCGTGGTTGCTGATGGTGATGTTGGGTGGTGTCGGTGCGATTGGAGGTGGTTTGGTGGTGGCTGGTGCTGCTGATAATCGTGAGAGAAGGAGAGGGAAAGCAGGGGAGCACTATTGTGGTTTGCGGGGTTTAATTGGTGAGTGGTATGCTGCTGTTGCTGTTGGTGGTGAGGGAGTTGCGTGGGTGGTGTTTTCGTGGGTTTGGTTGGAGTTGCGGGTGTGTTGCGGCTGGTGGAGTTGTTTTGTTGGAGTTTGGCAGGTTGTGTGAGGGAGGGGAAGTGAGGTGCTGGTGTTGTTGGTGGTTGTGATGGCTGGTGTGGCAGTTGGTGGAGTGCGTGGTGGTTGATTGGAGAGCTGGGAGCAGGGCAGTGTGGTGTAGGATAGGGAAATGGAGTGGTGTAGGTTAGAGTGAGCAGCTAGGTGGGCAGCAGCTAGGGGGTGATGTTTGGCTTGAACGCGAGACTCCATTTATGACTCAAAACTTGAGACACGTATATTGAACCTCGAACCTTGGACCTTCGAGCACAATCCTACACAAACCAAGAAAACCGAGAGAAATAGGGACAAAAACTAAAATAAAATTAAATAAAATAAAACAAGATAAACAAAGTAAACTAAAATGCTAAAACTAAAGAAATAATAAAATAAAATAAAATAAAATAAAACAAACTAAAAACTAAAAGAAAATAAATAAAACGAGAGAAGCGGGAAATTATTAACTAAAACTACAAAAATAAACTAAAAACTAATAAAAAAGCAAAAATACTAAAAATAAAGATAAAAAACGAGAATAATAAAATAATAGAAATAAAGGATAAAAGGGTGAAATTATTGGAAAATAAGCCGGAATACGACTCAATAAACACCCTAAAAGTGACATAAAAGTCACTTATCAAACACCCCCAAGCTAACCTTTTGCTCATCCTCGAGCAAATTAACATATAACACGGGAAAAGGAGAATGATTTATTCAAGCAAAGCTAGAACACTAAAGGAGACAAGAATGTACACTAACTCACTTTCGTAGGAATCACGGTCAATTTTAGCAACTAAAGACAAGCCCTTTAAACCCCTAGATCGCCCTAGAGGACGAGTGTGCTCTCGTGAGGGTGTCCTAAGAGTTTTATCCACAACTCTAGACAAAAACCAAGGCAAGGCAATAAAAAGAAAAGAAAAAGAAACATAAAAAGAGAAAGAAAACACAAATTCATATTTGGACAAGAGATAGGAACAAGCACCAATGAATGCAAACCTTTCTAAAAAGACAAATGTATGCACGTTCCAAGATGTCAATGGTTGATTGAAACATAACATATTCTAAGCATAGAGAACTAATGAGGACTCAATCCACCCTAGCCCCAACCTATCGGGCCGCGTTCTCGCCACTAGCTTCAAATCAACCCTTAAGCTAGCTTCTCATGATTTCTCGAAGGAACCGGAAAAAGATAAAGAAATGAAAAACTTTGAGAAGGTAATCCCGACATCTCAACTATGCATACTCTCTCCATAGGAGTCCATCTCCCTCCACCGTTCTTTGACCTAACCCCACTAAAGTCTAAGGGTCTTTTATTGGGTTGAAACGTAAGGCTAAGGGTTAAGGCGGGGTAAAAATTTTAAAATTTTGGTGATATTTCCTAAGTGAAGCAAAAGAGTGGCCTACTCTCAAAAACAAACTCGAGAAGTCACAAAATATCAAAGAAAAATACCAATAATGCCATCTCCCCCAAGCTTACTCGACACTAACACATAATATATACAAAAAAAGAAGGAACGCTCCCCCCAAGCTTGAACGAAGCATTGTCCTCAATGCTTAAACTAGGGTAGAAAACGAAACCAAACTAAAATATATTTGTGTTTTTTTTTTTTATTCAATTCAATTTTATTTTATTTTTTTTTTTTGGTGTCCTTGCCTTTTTTTTTAACCATGGACGGCTTTTTCTTGAAGCTTCATTTGATTTTCTTGAATTGCATCTTTCTTTTCAAACTTTTCTTGCATATTCTTTTCAAGCTCAACTTTCAATACCGTACTTAAACCAATTCTCAAAATTTTCTTGCTCATGATCAACACTCTCAAAACTCAAACCTCACATGCCAATGCTTCACTAACTAAGAGGGTTGGTAAACATAGGCCGTTAGGTTTGTAACGCGGTTTAAACAAGAGCGGGAAACATTAGGCTCAAATTGGTTAATAAGTAGGTTGATGCAAAATAGAAAACCAAATTTGTAACAAAACAAAAAGAAGATAAAGAAAAATGAGAAAAGGTGTCCTTTTCCTCCCCTAGAGTGGCTCGGTCACGATCTTGGGAGCTAGAGGTCAAAACAAGGATTAAGACATGCATAGTCAAGGATCCTAAATTGCCGCTCAACAAGGTGATGAAGGCTAGAAAAAATGAAGCTCACAAGGGATTATAACTGTAGACACCCATTTGTGTCTCCCTAAAACCAAACCCGGTGATGAGTACCTTTCACGTCGAATCATAATCGAATGAAATGAAAGTGTGAAAAGTCTAGTGTTGCGGTTAGTTTTTGTTAAAATTCTTTCTTTCTGTTTTCGAAAACCCACTCTATTTTAAGAAAACGTCCATTCCAGTTTAGTTTGGTCCATGATAAGGGTCCAATAATGGTGTAGTTGGATGGGGCTTGAAAAGACCTTTCCAACGATATATTATAAGCCCAATTCCGATGAATAATGAGGAAGTTATGGCCAAAATACTAAACTAGGCCCAAACCGGATTTTACCTACGACCCAATGATCATGAAGAGGGTCCAAAGGTTTAATCCTATTCCTAAACTAATTAGGATAGATTAGAATCTTCTATAAGTTTCTTAAATATCTAAATTCTCCTTTTTTGAAAAGATAAGATTAAGGAATTTGATTTAAATATAAACTTTCCTTTTTTTATAAAACTTTCCTTTTTTAAAGTCCTAATTCTATTCGAATTTAAACATGTTCAAAGACAGTCAGATATTATTTTTGTGCCTCATATTTTTTATCCAACTTTTATATGGTTGGATAGATCTTTAAATTATCTTTCCAATGATATATTATAATATTAAATCCGAGCTATAACGAAAAAGATATGAATGAGACATGAAACTTTATCCGAAACTGATACCGTCCTACTATTTCGGCTATATCTTTTTATCTACAAAATATTTTAATCTTATTTTAATTGGGTTGGAAAGTAGACTTCAAGATATTTCCAACGACATATTATATGCCTTATTTGGACTTCTGGATCAAAAGATATGATAAAAACAAAATCCGCAAAAACTGCTGTCTACGAGTTTAATTTCGATTCGAATTTGGATTCTTTTCTTAATTCTTCGACCCTCTTTTTTCCTATAAATAGAGGTCATATCTCCCCTTTTTCAATCACCAACTCTCATCAAGATTTTCTTGATTATTCTTTCTCTCTCTTTTCTAAATTAGCCTTTTCTCAAATAAATAATTCCGCATTCACAAGATCTAGAAACACCGAACATATTCGAAGTTGCTTTCGCCTTAGACGTGAAAGGTTTTAATTTCTGAGGGTTTGGTCCCAAATCTCTATTTCAATTATTTAATTTAATTGTTTTGATTATTATTTTTCTTGAAGTTACTAACGTGTGTATTTTAATATTAGAAAGAGGTACGAGGCACCCAAGTAAGTACTTTAATTGATTTTATTGATATTATGATGTAGAAATCATGTTTATATCGTTATTATGATATTTCTATTATCATGTCTAGGGTAACTTTAATATTAAATATGATTCCTGCGATGCTTCCTATTTTCTTCCTAATATTTATTCATGTTAGTATCATGTTAAGGTTAAAGATTTGATTTTTATTGCTTAGTGACATGCTAGGGTTTGTTATTAATCTTGTTATTATCATGCCTAGGATCTTGCTATTATTATTATTCTTTAATATTATTATGAACATGATTAAAATTTTAATTGTTGTAATTTATGATGATTGTGAATATTATTATGATTATAATTTATTTTTATGATGATGATTTATTATTATGTTGCTTGATTATTTTATATTCTTTATTGCTTGATCACCTTTTATTGCATGTTAAAGGGAATTTGTACTTGCAATCGCGCTGAATAAGATAATTAATAATCTTTTTAGGGTTAATTGTGATTATAATTTCAAGTGATCGCCAATAATAGTTTATGTGTGCATTAATATTCAACCAACATAGATTAAACAGGTTTAGGGTAATCCTATTGATTGCATGTTAGTTAGAAAGCGCACATGAATACGAGCAGAATAAAGTAGAGGCCATTTTTAGGGCAGGTTTAATCCCTTTTAGGTTGGATTTGTACCATCATCCCTGAACCCTTATTTGGTTCATGACCTTATGGAGTTGACGATCTCTTGGATCGTTAAGGGGTGTAACCTTCACCTCGTGAACGGTTTACAAGTTCCTTAAAAACTTGTTGGCGACTCTTTTGCTTTATCTTCTTCCCTTTTGGACGCCACCGTACTTTAGTGTATGATCACAATGGGGTTCAAGCTAGTGGGATTTTAAAGGCTTGAAACTATTCCCTACAGTTTTTGGCGACTCCACTGGGGAGGATTTCTACTTTAATTCCTGAATTTGTTTCGGCAATGATTTAGAATGAGTGGATGAGACTCGAAAAGTTCTAAGTATTTCATGTGCGTAATTTTGATTAACATTGTGGCATATGCATAAAAAGGTTCTCATTGGAAAGACCATCCGTAATGAGTCAAAAACATAGGATTTTACACGTAGGAAATTTGAGAAATGTCTTTCAGAACTAGGACTGAAATAACACCGCGCGAAACTGGATGATTTTATTGAGCACAGAAAGCTGCTGAGGCATGTGGGAAGTAGCGTCAGGGGCCAGAGCTTGGCGCCATACTTTTAGCCGTAGCGCTAGACTCCAGTATTGGCACCAGGCGCTACAGTTAAAAGTTGGCGCCAGTCTTTGTTTGCTGGCGCCAATTTCCCCCAATACCGAGCCAGAAATATGCGTTCTAATTTCGACCGGTTTTTCGTATTGTTTGCTCGATCCTACTTCCCGATTGAATTTTTTCTCATTTTTCTGAAACCCATATGTGTTCTACATATGGACATAACCCTCTGGGAATTCATGCTCTATCTACCCGATTGAACGCTCCTGGCAACAAAGGGTACATCTGAGAGGTTGAATTCACCAAACCATGGAAGCGAGTTTTTTCTAAAAAACTCGCGGTGTTCTATCCACACGCGTTAACCCTTCACGGTTAGGCTTCTACGCGGTGCATCTGGACAATTAACCATGGACCCTGTTTGACTAAACCATATCCCGAATTTTAGAGAACTAGAGCCAAGGTTAGGTTGCAAACTCATTGCATCATATTGTGCCTACTTGACTAATTGTGCATTATTTGTTGTGCATACTCTATGTGATTTTTCCTAACCGTTTGTTTGACTTGTGTTAAGACTAAATAAAATGATTAATGACTAAAAGACTTTGTTTAATTAATTAAATAATTAATTTGAGCTAATAAATAAACATAAAATCGAGTCATAGTTCCTTTAAGTCAACCCGGATTTTTATTCCCGTATACTGCACAAACGTCAACTTGTTTTGGTCATATCTGGAGTTCTAGAAAGAACTACGAGTCGTACAAACTATGGATCTGTAGCCCCGAGTTTTATCTTTAATTTGGCGTTGGTTTCATCCCAATCAGAGTCGCATATCAAAAGTTATGACTAAAATACCACAGTCTGTCCAGTTTAATACATATACGTGAAGTCTTAACTTAGTTCTTTGCTTGAGTCTAGTCACATAGTCTAGCCACATGGTCATGACACGAGTCTTAAAGTACCATCTACACTTACTAGTCTTAGCACACACTTTGAGCACATGTCACCATGGCCATGTCTTAGGTTCATGCATGAGTCAGTTTTTTTCCTTCATTTGAGTTGAGGGGGTACATTCTATTCTTAATTCTTCACATCCCTCCACCTAAATCTTCTTCACATTCTTCCATCTTTCTTCACCTTCTTCATCCATGTGTGTTGAATCGAGTTTGAGTCATGTGATTGACAAACAAAAAATGAGGGTAATGATGAAACAACACAAGAGAAGAGGCGAGCTTCAACGAAAAGATTTCATGACCTCTTTTTCTATTTCATTTTCTTTTTTTTCCTTTCCCCAATAAGTCTAGCATAGGCACCTTTTCTTTTCCTTTAGATTATGTTTGTAATTTTTCTTTTCTTTTCCCTTTTTAATAAAATGAGCATTTATTTCCTTGCATATGATCATTTCATTAAAAAAAAAATAAAAAAAAAAAAAAAATCCATGTCGAATTAAGCACAAGGTATACCAATGATTTGAGGCACCTCTTGTAGCCACATCATATCTCCTTTCGCCCTTCAATTATACGATCCTTTCTTCATAAACCCTTTGAGCCTCGTCTAACGATAGACCTTTCTTTTTTCAACCTACATCTATCTAACCTTGGGATGGGATAGTGTGCAACTTATGCAATTTTCAATTTCATAAAAATCTTGAGTAATTCAAAAATAGCAAAAATAAGCAAAAGCAAAAATAAATAAAAGTGTACAAAAGGGCAAGTGTTCCAATGTCTATGATGTGAAAATATCTTTGATAAGAACACGTCTTAGATTGCGTCTCTTATCGAGTGCTCGGTACTGTGCTTGAGAAACATGAATGCCAAGTGAGTGATAGACCGCATGATCGGGATTGCCCACACTTATTAAAATAAAATAAATGCTAAAGCAAAAGATAAAAGAGGGCTTAAAAAGAGTAGAAACTCAAGCATAAAAATATAAAGATTCAAAAGCGAGGTTGCACACCTTGGGGGCTTATCTAGGGTCTTGAGCCTTTATCCCCTTCTTCTTTAAACCTTTAGCCTAACCACGTTACAACCCTTAAAAAGACCTTTTTGAGGTATACACACTTGTGCGAGGTTCGGCTAGAGCTACGTTTGGCCTGATTCCTAACGGATACGTAGGCAACCCCACATCGAGGTGCGGCCGTAATAAACATGCATTCATATTCACATTCACACACTTGCACCATGATCATATCAAGGAATCTCCAATGCTCATCCCTTTTCACTTAAAGCTAGACTTGGGGGCTTGATCCCTACATCATTAGCTTACCTAGCCTAAGAGTCACCATTATTTGGCTCTTCTAGCAATAATATTTTCCCACACACTTAGCTCTTGCAGCCTAACTTTAGTGTCACTTTCACACACTGCACACATACATGACCAAATATATTTCCCTTAGGAACCCTTTGTCATGAAATCTTAACGCTGAAGCATGCCTCGTCATAAAAAAATCACTCATCAATCATAATCATCATTGCATCGAAGTATGAAGTGCTCAGCCTCCGTGCCTAAGTTACCCAAATACTTTCATCATTGAGTCAACCATTGAGATAGCCTAGGCTGAATTAATCCTTGAACCTTGAGAGATAGTATCAAACAACATTTGACTAAGCTCATTCAACATGCATCTTCAAACTTTCGATTCCTTTTTGCGTCTTTCTTTTTCGGGAGAAAGTCGGTACCCTCCACAAAAATGACGGAAAATTTTTGTTTTTTTGCATTTTTCGAGTCGCACGATCACATTACAATGCACACACGAGTCATGTACACATTGAGTCATGTCGTGCCATATCACTTTGATTTGAGTCTAACACATGTGTCATTACATTTCGAGTCGAGTCAACCTCGAGTCAGTCAAACATATCGAGTCAAGTTTATACCTTGAGTCGTGTCAAGTCGATGAGTCAAGCAACATTAAACCTTAGGTCAACCCTAATATAATTAATGATTGGCAAAGTTCTATAGTCAAAAATAAATACAGGTGCAACAGAATAGGGAAGACCCTACTCCAATTCTTGGCGCCAGAGATATCTCAGCAACGACAGAGCTCAAAGCCTCCCAGAAAGGTGATTTCGACCTCATGCAGCAATTTCGGGTTCCTTGGTACGCCAGTTAGCCCCTATAAGCAATTTGACATGATTAGTAGTCGGCTCGATTACAATCGTAGTAAGTGATTGACCTGACAAAAGATCGTCTCACTTAGCTTAAGCGCCTAAAACACTGGCTCATTACAATCGGTTCAAAAGCAAGCACTCAAACGACAATATTTCCAAATATGGATTGTCGCGCATTCTTATTAAACGACAAAGTTTTCCAAAAATTGGATTGTCATCCCCAACTGACAATATTTCCAAAAATGGATTGTCGTGCATCTTCTTCAACGACAATTTTTCCAAGATTGGATTGTCATCTCTGGCAAAGTTTCCAAGCGTGGATTGTCGTGCTCCTTCTTTGTTTGACAAGTTTTTCCAAGTTCGGTTTGTCATACATTCATACATCGCTGGCAAGTTTTCCGAGATTGGATTGTCATACACCCAGTTTCCTATGGCAAAATTTCCCAAAGGATTGTCGTAGGTCTCTACTCATCATAAATTTCGGCAAAAGTTCCTCAACGTGGATTGTCATTCATTTCAGCAAGTGGCAAATTTTCCCGAAGTGGATTGTCGGTCGACTCTTTTTTGCAAATGTTCCAAGACGCGGATTGTCAATAGTGGCAATATTTTCCCAAAAGGATTGTCGCATAGCGTTGGCAAATTTCCAAGGTGGATTGCTTTCAAGAGTTATATTCCAAGATGTGGATTGTCGATCGTAGCAAAGTTCTTATGAAAGATTGTTACGAAGCATTGGCAACTATTTCCAAAAATTGGATTTTGGCAAATTTTCCGAGTTACAGATTGTCACTTCATCGTGGCAACATTTCCAAGGATGGATTGTTACGAAGCATTGACAACTTTCCCTAAATCGGATTGTCATACATCATACAAGAGTTGTGTTGGCAACTATTCCCAAAGAAAAGAGGATTGTCATCATAGCAAAAGCACCGACATACTGGTTCACAAGCAGCAAAGCACCGACGTACTTGCATAGCAAATATTAAAAAGCAGTGATCTTTTCGAAGAATATCACAGCGGGAAAAAGGAGCTCTTTGTTCAGAATGTCAAAGCAGCAAGGTGACATTCCTTAGATTGTGGAGAGTTGTCACAAACAACTAAAGGTAATTTTGGGCGAAGTTGTCTTCGATCATATTCCCTAGGATGTGGAATATTATCAATGCGGATGGAGATTGTTTCAAAAGAAATAATCTTCGATGGTATTCCCTTGGACGTGGAATATTATCAATGCGGATTAGGATTGTTTCAAGAGAAGCAATCTTTGATAGTATTCCCTTGGACGTGGAATATTATCAATGCGGATGAGGATGGGGCTTGAAAAGACCTTTCCAACGATATATTATAAGCCCAATTCCGATGAATAATGAGGAAGTTATGGCCAAAATACTAAACTAGGCCCAAACCGGATTTTACCTACGACCCAATGATCATGAAGAGGGTCCAAAGGTTTAATTCTATTCCTAAACTAATTAGGATTGATTAGAATCTTCTATAAGTTTCTTAAATATCTTAATTATCCTTTTTTGAAAAGATAAGATTAAGGAATTTGATTTAAATATAAACTTTCCTTTTTTATAAAACTTTCCTTTTTTAAAGTCCTTATTCTATTCGAATTTAAACATGTTCAAAGACAGTCAGATATTATTTTTGTGCCTCATATTATTTATCCAAGTTTTATATGGTTGGATAGATCATTAAATTATCTTTCCAATGATATATTATAATATTAAATCCGAGCTATAACGAAAAAGATATGAATGAGACATGAAACTTTATCCAAAACTGATACCGTCCTACTATTTCGGCTATATCTTTTTATATACAGAATATTTTAATCTGATTTTAATTGGGTTAGAAATTAGACTTCAAGATCTTTCCAACGACATATTATATGCTTTATTTGGACTTCTGGATCAAAAGATATGATAAAAACAAAATCCGCAAAAACTGCTGTCTACGAGTTTAATTTCGATTCGAATTTGGATTCTTTTCTTAATTCTTCGACCCTCTTTTTTCCTATAAATAGAGGTCATATCTCCCCTTTTTCAATCACCAACTCTCATCAAGATTTTCTTGATTATTCTTTCTCTCTCTTTTCTAAATTAGCCTTTTCTCAAATAAATAATTTCGCATTCACAAGATCTAGAAACACCGAACATATTCGAAGTTGCTTTCGCCTTATACGTGAAAGGTTTTAATTTCTGAGGGTTTGGTCCCAAATATCTATTTCAATTATTTAATTTAATTGTTTTGATTATTATTTTCCTTGAAGTTACTAACGTGTGTATTTTGTTATTAGAAAGAGGTACGAGGCACCCAAGTAAGTACTTTAATTGATTTTATTGATATTATGATGTAGAAATCATGTTTATATCGTTATACTACAAAAAGCGCGTTTTCTGGACGCTATTTAGGCCTTTTTTCGACGCTAAAAAGCGTCGAAAAATTATTTCTCGACGCTGCAAAAAAGCGTCGAAAATCCTTGAGTCGAAAATTGGTCAAGGACACTAAAAAGCGTCGAGATTCTCGACGCCTTTTAGTGTCCAAACTAATATACGAAGCGTCGAAAATTACGTATTTCGCGCAATATCCCAAATAATCAAATGTAGCGACGCTTTTTGTTGTCCACATAATCAAATGTAGCGACGCTTTTTGTTGTCTTGCGTTTATTTGTGTCAGCCTATGGTATGGCGGGAAACTCTTTCAAATTTGAAAATGTGCAAAAGTGTAGACATTAAAAAGCGTCTAGAAATTTTTTTTAAGTTTTTTTTTTCTTTTATTAAATTATTATCATCATACATATACATTATAGTTATTTAAATTTATCATAAATTAAATTAATTAATAACATAAAAATAATAATAAACAAATATTCTATATAACTAGATTAAAAGAAAATAATTAATATTAACAATAATAAGAGTACGTAGTACTTAATTACCAAATTTATAAAAGAAAACATCAACACAATTATTTAAAAAAAAAAAAAAGTCGCATATTATAGTAGCTTGTCCCTAAATAATTACATCACCAATATAAGACTAAAAACCAAATTAGATAGACGATGGCCTTATAGACGATATAGTCGCTTGTTCATGCTCAAGTGTCATGGCCTATTCTCTTGTTGCACCTACATTGCCTTTTCCAATCTTAAAAAAAAAAAAATACAAAGTATAAATTAGTACATTACACAATATAGTACATTACGTAAATAAAACAGAGCTACTATATACAAATCTAGATTACACAAGAGCCAAGTTACAGAAAAAAAAAAAAAAAAATGACTTGTTAGAATTCAATTGACTCATATAATTTCAATTCATGATGTGTTGGATGATCTACAGCTTAAAGCCTTAAGTGGGTTCTCATACTTTCTATAAGAATAACTTCAGTAAAAATTTTAGAAGAAGTTGGAGATGTTACAATCCAAATGTTTGTTTCAGTGACAAAATTCAAGAAAATCAATTTGGGTGGTTAAATAAAAATCAACAACAGAACATACTAGTAAACAACCCTAGTGCAAATATCAGTAATCTACTTCCAAAAGAAAAATGCAGTCTTGTAAACAAAGAAAAGCATCCCAACCAAAATCAAACACCAAAAAATGTACACAGTTCTAATAATTTACAAAATGCATGATTACAAAATCTGAGAAAAACCCAGTTCATAATTCCTTAAAATTCACAATTCAAACCTATAACAGCATTAAAGGTCAATCAAATTAGGAGGGTTTTCTTCCAAAAAATACTACCCAGAAAATAAATTTCAATAAAATGATGGTATAACTATTTGATAGACAGAAATTTAACTAAGGAAATTACTGTTGATCTTGGGAATAAGGTTTTAATTTTTTGTTTGTTGATCTTGCCCACATGTTAGAGAAAGTTGACTTAAAACAATTACAAGGTAAATATAACAAGCTACTGGAGGTGAAGCACCAAACTCTTGAATAAGATGCAAATTTCAAGTGGGTATATAATTAAGAGATATTTTCCTGATACTCTTGAAGTCTGAAAGTGCAAGACATCTATGATCAACTCGAGGTGGACTCTTAAAATCGTCATCAAAATTTATGAGGGTGAAAAATTAGGATGGTTTCCACTTCTAATGACATAATCAACTATACCTTAAAAGGCTACTAATTAGTACTTAGTACTTACTAGGGTAGCAACATACAAAATCCAGAAATTCAAACACACACACACACAAGCTAAGCTTTGAAATATAATCACACACACACAAGTTCTAATGGTCAGAGCTGCAATTCAGAACTGATGAATTCCAGAACTGAATTCTGAAGATCAGCTCAACATTCAGTTCAGCTCTGAATTCTGAAGATCAGCTCTACATTCAGATCAGCTCTGCATTCAGTTTTGAGTTCAGTTTTTGAATTCAGAACTGAATTCTGAAGATCATCTCTACATTCAGTTCTGAGTTCAGTTCTTGAATTCAGCTCTGGATTCATTTATAAAAGCAGCAGTGAGGGAGCTTTACAGCAAGTAGCAGGGGAGCAGGGCAGACATGCAGTATAAAAGCAGCAGGGGAGCAGGACAAGCAGTAGCAGGGGAGCAGAGCACACACACACACACACACACACACACACATCACAAGCAAGCATTCACACAAGCTCTTACTTTCACACACATAAAGAGAAATGTGACTTTGTTACCTGATGTTTTGCCTTTCCTAAGAATTCAGATGCTTTGTCTAGAAGACCCGGAGATGCATTCCCTTGACGATTTGCACCTACAATCTGAGAAAATTGTCCAACAAGCGCTTTAAGAAGAAGATTGTTGTATCCGACCTCATCTTTCAGCTTTTCATTTTCTTGAGATAGTGTAATATATAGGAAAATGCTATAAATAGTTGAAACACATTATCAATTCCAATAACATAAAGACTAACAGTCTAATAGTGAACCAATGTCTTTATGAAACACTAATACATGGCACCCACATGTCCGTTAACTAACCCATATTACCAAGGTCCTAAACGAAAGAAAAAGTTTCACATAAATTCAGATACATTATTCTATAAGCATATAGAATGCATAACATACTTGATACAAACACGGGACAACACATGTTATTCCTACAATGCAGCTCTTTCCCAGAGAACTAAGTACAATTGCATGACTGATTACAAAGAGGCAGGCAGACAGGTAAAAAAATGTGCAAAATGGTTGTATAGGTATGGGAAGAGATCATACAGTCAAGAAACCACTAAATCCATACTGCAAAATTGGAACAGAATTCACACCCAGTTCCAAGTCACTAAGATAAGGACCATCAACATCCATGATGGATTTGACATCAGGAAACCCAGAGAAAGCCCATGTGTGGTTAAGGAAAATACTATAGTCATATAACTTAGGACCTGTGAAATATTTCAAAATGATTATATCATTTCAAAATTGTCAGATTACTTTGATGTCCATGTATCTCAATAACTCTTTAATATTCTATAGTTGATAATTACAGCAACTTCCTGATAAGTCTATTTTAATCTTTCATTATTGATTCAACAGATTTCATTATACAAAAATTGAATCATTAATCAACTAACACTCCCATTATGAAACACCCTTCCCCCTTTAAATCACTGAATAATTATCCATAACAACATATTTCAACATAAAAGTTTTGTAGGGGGTTTTAGAACTTCCATTTCTAGTAAATACATAAAACTGACATGTAATCTGTAAAGTGGTAAAAAAAACTTACATGTATCCTGTAGCGTGGTACATCCAATGACTACACCTTAAGCTTCTAAAGGTATTTCTCTAGACGATGAATGTTTAGCCACATATCCGTGTCAAGAACATGGCTAATAGTGTGAGTGGCCACCTGAGCTAGATATACAATTTACATAAGAGAAAAAGATCAAAGAATGTTGACTTTTACCTAAACAATTTTAATACATAAGCAATCTAATGACAGTTCAGATCATCAAATTTTGTTTCAGAGCATGGTATAAGCCTCACCTGTTTGCAAATCTCACAAATCCGCATCCTTTCCCCTACTGGAATTTTAACAGAAACTATCTCCCCATATTGGGAGAAAGGTTGCCTAAGATCCTCGTCTATGACACTAGGATCAAGCCCTCCAACAAAAATCTACAGTAATAAAAAGATAGATTCATAATTGAAAGACAAAACAAAACAAATTCATCTCCTAACTGTAATAAATTACTCTAGAAAGTCTATTACAGTTGTGTTTGACGAATCTCCTTCAGATTGAGAACCTTGTCCAGCATTGTTACTTGATCCGTATCCACCTAGCAGCAAAAAGATTATTTGAAAAAAAAAAAAAAACATATGAGTTCATTAATGTCAAGCATCTATAACTTTTAAGGAAATAGATTATTTAGAAAAGCCAGGTCTTAATTCATCCCCCCTCCTGATTCTTTGATAAAATTTTCTTCATCTTAAGTCATAACCAATCATGGTCAACAAATCATGATATCCAATATATATACACTTGAGAATGACAGCGTTGCTACACACATATCATAGACACATACACAACATCAACGGACTGAAAAAATGAAGCCTTATTTAATTATGGTGTGTATGTCTACAAAGATAATCTCTCTGAGCTTATTAATTGGTTTTTAGTATGTAGTTGCAAATTGGTCTTTCACGAGAACATTTCTACCGAAAAAATTAAACTTACAAACTAGTGGCAAATAACTGAAGCCACTTATTCAATTATTATGCAAAAAAGGCATGTTTTATGAACTAGGCACCACAACAACAAAGGTAACTGCTATATGAACCGTTGAGTCATTAAAAACAAAAGAAATATTTGAACATAATTAATGCAAATCAATATAATTAAAATTATGAAGCTGAGTATTTAGAATCTAACTCTATATCTGAAATAATTATGCAATTAAAAAAACAAACTAACATCAAGAACTCTTCTTACCCAGAAAAATGAATTCATCTCAGCTAATAGCCTAATAAGTTGAGAAATCATCAATAATAAATCACATCAAAGCAACAAAAAAAAAATAAAAAATTCATATCAATTTTATAAACTGCAAATCGCAAAGAGACATACATTCAGCAATATTCGCCCTTGTTGTTAGAGACTCGGCGATTCCACTGCCCACCATTTTCATGGAATATAATGAGAAGGTGATCTTCGGTTTAAAAAACTCCTTCTTTTTCTTCTATTTGAGGTCTAAATTCTAATAACAGGATACTACTGCATTTCCTTTAACAACCTGTCGATGGATAGCACCAGTAAAATCACATACCACATCTATGAGATTTCAGTTTACAAAGGACACTTATTTGTCTGTTTAGGGCATAACTTGCAACCAAAGCTTCCCAAAAGCATAGCTTTGAAAAGATGATAAGTGAATAACAGGATTATAATAAAAGATAATACTGTGAATAGTATTACAAGACTATCTTAGATGATAAGTCTCTAGTTGAAGAGCTAATAATATAAGCATATGAAATTACATTGAATAAAAGAAACAGTTATATTTTAACACTTAGAAGCTGGTTAATCTTTTGCGCACATATGTCATTGCCATTGTAAGCAGTAATGATTTTAAGCAAAATATTGTAACGCATAATTTGTAGTTAGCTTCAATACAGATAATAATGTGTAACATCTAAAGAATTTGAACAAGGCAAGTGTCTGTTTCTTTCTCTTTTCCCTGCTGGACAATTACTTAGAAGCATGCATCTCACCTTTTTCACAATATCCTCCAAAGCAGAATATTGAACTGCATCTCTGCCTTTCTCAAAGAGTTGATCAATGGACTTATTCAGCGTGGCATTTTTCCTTACCCGTAGTTTGATCCAACAATCACTCTTTGCAAAATGTCCAAATAAGCCAAAAGCCAGCACATATTTGTACAAATAAGCCAAAAGCCAGCACTTTAAATATAATCCATCTTATCTACGAAAAAAATATACATTGGTTTAACTTCTTATAGAAATATTATTTCAGGAGGTACAAACCTTAGTGGACACTAACCAGTTTGTAGAGAGTGCCGAAACAATAGCAAACTTAACTAGCAAAATAAGATATATATATATATATAGCAGCAACAAGCATATGAAACAAGGATAATATAAAATGTACCAAAACATGCACTTACAAACTAAAGCCTGAACCAAGCATGCATTAAATTGGCTCGAACAGTTAGAAGCTTCTAAACCAGGTTAATCTATTCAATAATCAGCACTACAAATAGCCAACTGAATTAGATAGGCCTTGTATCCTTGACATCAGGCAGCTAGGAACATTTCTGCAACAATCAAATGTTATTTTCTACCCTTTTCACTCTTAATATCTTTTTGCCCTACCTAGGAATACCAAAATGCTACGAATTAGCTTAGATAAGTAACCAAACATAGAGATTTAAGAACATAAACTAGAGATTGAGGAAGAAGAAAAATCAGAGATATATATGTATTAATGTTAAGCAATTAGAACCTTAATTTGAAACACCCACACAGTATTATTCAAAGAATTGCAATTAGACCCAAAATTGGTAAAAATACATGAAAAACGATCTAAGTCGGACAAAAATCAACAACCAAAAATGTATTCAAAATTCCCTTGCACCCAACACGACACACAAAAAACCCTAGATTTCAATACGATGGCTTACTACTACTACACATTTACACAATAACTACAAATTCAATGTTTTTTCACAACAACTGCATATATCTAATTAAATCCGAACGATGTTTTAGCACAAAAGCATCGAAATTGATGAGGAAAAGAATGAGATTACCTTAAATCGAAGAACTTAACAAGGAGAAGAAGGAAATTATATCACGGCTTCCAGCCAAATTTGCTAAATTTCAAGCGATTTTGAAATATGATGAACTTAGATTAAGAGCAAATTCAAAAGATGACAAACTAAGATCTAAGACCTAGACAGAGGAGAGAGAGAGAGAAAGGAGAGAGAGAAGAGAGAGGGTTTCTATAAGGCAGTTTCACTTTTTAAAGTTTTTTTCCTTGTACACTGTTTTTGGGTTGCCTTGACTCACGTGCAACTCATACAAATTTTTTGACGCTTTTTGTCGTCAAGAAACTAATTCGACACATAAAAGCGTCGAAAAATTGCGGAAATTTATTTTAGCACAGACGCCCCATACACAGCGTCGAGCCAATAGCGTCCAAAAACTAAGGGATTTGTAGTAGTGTTATTATGATATTCCTATTATCATGTCTAGGGTAACTTTAATATTAAATATGATTCCTGCGATGCTTCCTATTTTCTTCCTAATATTTATTCATGTTAGTATCATGTTAGGGTTAAAGATTTGATTTTTATTGCTTAGTGACATGATAGGGTTTGTTATTAATCTTGTTAGTATCATGCCTAGGATCTTGCTATTATTATTATGCTTTAATATTAACATGAACATGATTAAAATTTTAATTGTTGTAATTTATTATGATTGTGAATATTATTATGATTATAATTTATTTTTTTGATGATGATTTATTATTATGTTGCTTGATTATTTTATATTCTTTATTGCTTGATCACCTTTTATTGCATGTTAAAGGGAATTTGTACTTGCAATCGCGCTTAATAAGATAATTAATAATCTTTTTAGGGTAAATTGTGATTATAATTTCAAGTGATCGCCAATAATAGTTTATGTGTGCATTAATATTCAACCAACATAGATTAAACAGGTTTAGGGTAATTCTATTGATTGCATGTTAGTCAGAAAGCGCACATGAATACGAGCAGAATAAAGTAGAGGCATATTATTAGGGCAGGTTCAATCTCTTTTAGGTTGGATTTGTACCATCATCCCCAAACCCTTATTTGGTTCATGACCTTATGGAGTTGACGATCTCTTGGATCGTTAAGGGGTGTAACCTTCACCTCGTGAACGGTTTACAAGTTCCTTAAAAACTTGTTGGCGACTCTTTTTGCTCTATCTTCTTCCCTTTTGGACGCCACCGTACTTTTGTGTATGATCACAGTGGGTTTCAAGCTAGTGGGATTTTAAAGGCTTGAAACTATTCCCTACAATAACCAAGCAAATACCAACCAAGGGTTTCAAATCCACTATAGAGAGCAACTCTATCTTACCACATTCCCGTGAACTAAGGCTTCATGGACCCCTAAAAGTTCTTAAACCGGCTACCTTAGCATATAATATCCTAGAGTCAACCAATGACACTCTCAAATCGTGCATACATTCACCACTTAGGAAGAAAAACATTCAAGAATACAAGTCCAAAACAAAATGTCCAAAATAAGAACAAACAAAACACAACTTGCCAAAATTACCTTGAAAATAAACCAAAATCTTTTTGGATTTTTCAAAATATAAGAAAAGACATGGAAATGCATATACTCAAGTGCATGGCATAAATGAATCAACATCCCACCAAAGCATGATAGAATACCCTCCCCCAAGCTTGAATGAGACAATATACTCAAACATAAACCAAAAAATCCATGGGAGGGGAAAAGAAAGAAATCAATCCAACAAACCAACACACGTCCAACGAGTCACCAACCATTAGAGAAAGAGCTAAGAAAGATATTACCGGATATTGGTGGGTGTAAATACCCGCAAATGACCCAATTTAACCTTTCAAAGCCGATTTCCTCTTGAATTGAATCTTGATTTCCATATGCTAGGCAAAAATAGGCATCAAACTTCCTTGATTCTTGATCCGAACCAATGCATAAGAGTATATCAAGTAATGTACCTAGCAAGGGACACACAAACATTTCCATGAGAGAAAATCTAATCTAAAAAGAAAAGAAAATGAAAGCAATGAAAACCTCGGGTTACTTCCCGAGAAAGGCTTGTTTAACGTCCAAGAGAGACCGCTCTAATAAATAATATTGCAACGAACGCAAGAGCTTATCAAATGCACTACTACACATTTCATAAGATAAATAGTAGGCAAATGACGGAAGGAGAACGTGCAACAAGATTATTGCACGTAATTGAGGAGGAAGATGCCAAAAGAAAGAAGAAAAATCAAAAGAAAAATCAAGAAAATAAGAAGAGAAAGAAGAATAAAAATAAGGCAAACTCTCCTCAAAATATATTTGGGTGGCACAATCACCCATTTCCTCAACAATGGGAGGATGAGAAGGAAGAGTCTCATCAAAGAAGAGAGGGTCCTCAATAGGCTCTTTGACAAAAGAGGGAAGGAACATAGGATAGTAGGGGATGTGGTCAAATTTCCTCGAAAAAGGGACATGAGGAAGGGGAGGAGAAACAATGGTCTCACAAAGCCTCACATCACCAATGAGGGCATGAAAATCAATCATATAATCCTCAAAAGAACACTCATGACTCACATTTCCCTCAAACAAAAACTCTCCAATAGAAACAACCTCATCCTCCTCTCTATCACAACGATGCACAACCACTCCCTCAAGATCCTCAAAGCCTAGAGTCTCTAACCCATGCATGAAAGGATAAAGGTTTCTCTCAAACTCATCCCTTTCCCATGAAGCATTGCCAATGAACTCTCTCAAAAGGCTATAATGCTTTGTTACTCCTTCAACGAATATACTAGAAATAGCCTCAAAAGAGTCCAAAGACTCATGGATAGAAGGGTAACAAACATGCAAAGTAGACTCATCAAGATGGGGAAGTGGGTTGGAATCCTCAAAATCGACATTTTCTTCATTCTCAACTCTTCCACCATCAATCAAGGGACTCTCAATCTCTCTTGATTGCTCAAACTCATCATCATCATCCTCATGAACTCCCTCATTCAAAATGGAAGATGGCTCACTAACATCCTCACCAAGGGAAGCTCTCAAAGGGGGTAAATAAGGGGAAGGATGGCACTCAAGCTCAAAAGGGGAATGAAAAGGATTAAAATCCTCACAAATCCTCTCATCACAAGAAAATCTCCCCTCACCTTCACACCCTTGGCCCACATCATCCTCAAAAACACTCTCACACTCCAAATGAGGTGCCTCACATCCATTTACATCAACCATAACACTCATCACTTGTGCAAGCCTCACTTCTCTCAATTTTTGTTCCTCTTGAAGCTCTTGGAGTTGTTGGGTGAGATATTGCATTTGAGAAAGAATTTGGGCATCAATGTTATCGGGTTGAGGTTCATGATCAAAATAAAATTGCATATTATCAAAATTAGCACAAACCTCATCATAATGAGCATAAGAGGGAAAGGGATCAACATGCATATTTGGATCATCACAAGGCACATTAGAAGTATCAAGAGAATTCATGCAAAAATTAGAAGAATCTTGACATTGAGAATCAAAACAAGAAACATGACTTTCTCTATCATAAGAATCTCTAGCAAGCCAAGTGAAGAAATTCCACATCATGCATAGACAAATGACGGAATCTACCATTATACATGTCCTCAACCATTCCCCTAGTATACTCATTCATGCCCCAATAAGCTATACCACAAGCATCACTAAGAGAACACCCATGGTAACTAAGGAAACCATCCAGTCTTTCAAAGTAAGCATAAAAGGTTTCATCATCAAATTGAGGAAAAGATAAGTATGCCATTTTTATACAAAAAAAAAAAAAAAGCAAACAAAAGTCAAATAATATACAAAAACCTAGATAATCTAATCAACACAAACTAATGAACGCCTTAGTCCCTGGCAACGGCGCCAAAATTTGATAAGGATGAGAGTAGGTCGTTGGGACTACTAACCTTAATCAAATTAGAAATTTATAATCCTAAACTACCCTAATACAAGTATAGGGGTAAGTAAAGGGTCAAACCCAAAAGGACTAAGTGTATCAATCTATGCTAATTAGACTACTAGGAAAGCTTGTGAGATAGAGAGAGGTTAAACTAAACACAACTAAGAACAAACAACTAAAACTAGGGAAAGTGGAATCCAATTACATTAATGCATTCAACAACATCATACAATTAGATGAAGATGACCTTGATTAGGAACAATCAACACATTTAACTCACTCTCGCACAATTAAGCATGTTAATTATCCTACTAGACTAATTCACTCTCGTGCAACTAGCCTAGCAAAGGTATGGGAGAATTTAGGGCTCTCAACCAACTCACTCTCGTGCAATTGATTGAAAACACAATTAAGAACATAGAACAAATTAGCTAGAAAGATTCTAATCCATAAAAGCATCATCCATACACAATAATCAAGAAACAATGTCATACTAATCACAATAAATCATTCAATTTATTAACATAACCTTCATCCATTTCCCTAGAACAAAATCTAAGCTAACAAAATGAACAAAAACATGAAAAACAAGGCAAAGCAAGAATAAAAGTAAGAATCAAACAACTAAACTAATTAATCTACTCAAATCAACATATAAATAAGCAAAAACAATAATAAATGAAAGCAATAAAGGTGAGAGAAAGTTAGGAAGACTCATTGAATAAATGAGAAGAAAAATCCACAAAAATGCTTCTTCAAAATCCCAAAACTCCATGAAAAATCCAAGCTTTCTCTCTCTAAACTACCTAAACTCGAGAGAGAGGATCCTAATCTAACCCTAAGAGAGAGAAAAATAAAATAGCTAAACTACTCTAATCTAGGGTAAATTAAAATGTTAAGTGTTCTTTTTGAAAATAACCCCAAAGGGGTATTTATAATACAAGCTAAAATAATATAAAAGAAATTAAAAAGAAAATAAAACTAAACTAAAACAATTAAAATAACTAAAATAAAAACCAAAAAAAACAAAACTAAAAATAAAATAAAATAAAAGGAAAATGAAAAACCCAAAACCCACTAATTTCCCCCTAAAACCACGAAACAATCAGACCCCCTAAACTCCTTTCACTTTCGAATTTCCCTGCTCCAATTCAAGCACCCATTCACGCATCATCCCAAACAACCATCATCACCGTTCATCAGCATCATCGTCATCTAGCATCCAAAATCGTGGCCATCCAATTCTCATTAAAAATCACGTGAATAGCTCGTGATTGACCCACAATTGCGCGCCCGCAAAGACATTGCGCAGAGGTCGCACAATAGCTACTGCCTCAACTCTGATTTTGGACTTCAATTGTGTGCGCCTTCTGACAGGGCTGCGCGGCCGCAAAGGTTTGGGTAGCTGCAATTGGCGTATTCGGGGGTTCGATTGAAGCGGCTTCTCTGATTGGTGGTTGGTGTTTGCGTGGGTTTGGTTGGAGGTGGTGAATGAAGATGAATTTGAGGTGAGTCCGAGGTGAGGTGGTGCGTGGTTGCTGCTGGTGATGTTGGGTGGTGTCGATGCGATTGGAGGTGGTTTGGTGGTGGCTGGTGCAGCTGATAATCGTGAGAGAAGGAGAGGGAAAGCAGGGGAGCACTGTTGTGGTTTGCGGGGTTTAATTGGTGAGTGGTATGCTGCTGTTGCTGTTGGTGTTGGTGGTGAGGGAGTTGCGTGGGTAGTGTTTTCGTGGGTTTGGTTGGAGTTGCGGGTGTGTTGCGGCTGGTGGAGTTGTGTTGTTGGGGTTTGGCAGGTTATGTGAGGGCAGGGGAAGTGAGGTGCTGGTGTTGTTGGTGGTTGTGATGGCTGGTGTGGCAGTTGGTGGAGTGCGTGGTGGTTGATTGGAGAGCTGGGAGCAGGGTAGTGTGGTGTGGTGTAGGATAGAGAATTTGAGTGGTGTAGGTTAGAGTGAGCTGCTAGGTGGGCAGCAGCTAGGGGGTGATGTTTGGCTTGAACGCGAGACTCCATTTATGACTCAAAACTTGAGACACGTATATTGAACCTCGAACCTTGAACCTCCGAGCACAATCCTACATAAACCAAGAAAACCGAGAGAAATAGGGACAAAAACTAAAATAAAATTAAATAAAATAAAACAATATAAATAAAGTAACCTAAAATGCTAAAACTAAAGAAATAATAAAATAAAATGAAATAAAATAAAATAAAATAAAACAAACTAAAAACTAAAAGAAAATAAATAAAACGAGAGAAGCGGGAAATTATTAACTAAAACTACAAAAATAAACTAAAAACTAATAAAAAAGCAAAAATACTCAAAATAAAGATAAAAGACGAGAATAATAAAATAATAGAAATAAAGGGTAAAAGGGTGAAATTATTGGAAAATAAGCCGGAATACGACTCAATAAACACCCTAAAAGTGACATAAAAGTCACTTATCAGGTAGCAACAATAATAACAGATCTGGCAACTGCAACAACAACTCAGGCAACAACAACAATGGTTACCAGGCAAGAAACAGCACTCCCGGGCGCTTGTCTGTGATGAGCAAGGGAGAAGCTGAGAGGTCCTCAGATGTAGTTACTAGTACTTTTTCTATTCATTTTGTCTCTGTCAACACTTTGTTTTACTCTGGAGTAGCTTACTCTTTCATTTCTACTTCTGTTGTACGCAAGTTAAACTTAACTGAATCGAGTCATGTTGATGTGTCAGTTAGTCTGCCTACGGGCAAACTTGTTCATTGTAATAGAATATTCAAAGGCTTGCGTTTGAAAATTGGAGAAGCTATCTTTTCCTCGAATGTTATTGAGTTTAATCTAGGGGATTTAGATGTAATTGTGGGGATGGATTGGCTGAGTTCATACAAGGCCAAGATAGACTGTGAGATGCAGAGGGTGCAACTGAGTGATCCTTTGGGTAAGACAGTGTCCTATAGACGTTTAGGGAAGCCTAAGGGCTTTGGGATTATTTCTGCCTTGAAGGTCAAGAAGCTAGTGAATAAGGGGTGTCCATTGTACTTTTGCTGTGTCCAAGATTTGAGAATGAGTGAGAGTAGGCGGATGGAGGATGTACCCATTGTGAATGAGTTTTAAGATGTCTTTCCAGAAGAGATTTCGGGAATTCCACCTAAGAGGGAAGTTGAGTTTACCATTGACTTAGTCCCAGGAGCTGCACCTATCTCAAAAGCACCTTATAGAATGGCACCAGCTGAGATGAGTGAGCTAAAGGCTCAATTACAGGAGTTGTTAGACAAGGGGTTCATTAGGCCCAGTGCATCACCTTGGGGAGCACCTGTTTTATTTGTGAAAAAGAAGGATGGAAGTTTGAGAATATGTATTGATTATAGAGAGTTGAATAATGTGAATGTGAAGAATAAGTACCCTTTACCTAGGATAGATGACTTGTTTGACCAGCTAAAGGGGGCAAGTGTATTTTCGAACATTGATTTGAGGTCGGGGTACCATCAGTTGAAGGTTGCAGATAAAGACATTCCAAAAACAGCCTTTAGAACTCAGTATGGGCATTACGAGTTTACTGTCATGCCTTTTGGGTTAACCAATGCACCAACCATATTTGTGGATTTGATGAACCGAGTGTTTTATGAGTATTTGGATAAGTTTGTAGTTGTGTTCATTGATGACATTTTGGTGTATTCGAGTAATGAGGAAGAATATGCTGAGCACTTGAGAACTACCCTTGAAACTCTTAGAAAGAATAAGTTGTGTGCTAAGTTTTCTAAGTGCGAGTTCTGGTTGGAGAAAGTTGCATTTTTGGGGCATTACATTTCGAAAGAGGGTGTGATTTTGTGGATCCTACGAAGATCAAGGCAGTTAGTGAGTGGCCCACACCTAAGAATGTGACTCATGTTCGTAGTTTCTTGGGATTAGCTGGGTATTATAGAAGGTTTGTTAAGGATTTTTCGAGGATAGCCAGACCCATGACTACCCTTATGAAGAAGCAGAGCAAGTTTGAGTGGAACGAGAGTTGTGAATTAGCTTTTCAAACCCTCAAAGAGCGATTGACCACTACACCAGTGCTGGTATATATTACCTGATGGGAGAGAAGGATTTGAATTGTATAGTGATGCCTCGAAGCATGGTCTGGGATGTGTCCTACAACAGAATGGAAAGGTGATCGCGTATGCATCGAGACAACTGAAGAAACATGAGGTCAACTACCCTATTCATGACTTGGAGCTTGTAGCTGTTGTGTTCGCTTTGAAGATTTGGAGGCACTATCTGTTTCTTGTAAGATCTTCACGGACCATAAGAGGCTAAAGTACATCTTCACCCAAGATCACTTGAATATGCGGCAACGTAGATGGCTAGAGTAGCTCACAGACTACCATGTCCACATCCAGTATCACGAGGGAAAGGCGAATGTAGTTGCTGATGCCCTTAGTAGGAGGTCGAGTCATAATGTCAATGCTTTGATTGTGGCCAATGAGTTGTGTGAAGATATGAGGAGATTGAACCTTGAGGTTATCAACCAAGGAGAGTTAGAGGGATTACTGAGTGCTTTAACCATCCAACCTTCCATATTTGAGGAGATTAAAGAAAAGCAACCGGAGGATGAGTCATTTCAGAAGATTAGGGATCGTGTGACTAGTGGTGTGGAGACTGAATTCAAGATTCATGAGGATAGGAGCTTGAGATCTAAGGAGAGATGGTGTATACCACAGAATTGTGAGGATATTAAAAGGAAAATCATGGAGGAGTGCCATAATACACCATATTCAGTTCACCCTGGGGGAGACAAGTTGTATAAGGACTTGAAGGTGTTTTATTGGTGGCCGAATATGAAGAGAGAGGTAGCCGAGTTTGTATCCAAGTGTCTGACGAGCCAGAAGGTGAAGATAGATTACAAGAGACCCATGGGAAAGGTGAAACCATTGGAAATACCATAATGGAAGGGGGATTCCATATCCATGGACTTTGTGACAAGCCTACCAAAGACTCGTACTTGGAATTCACGATTTGGGTGATTGTGGACAGACTTACTAAGTCAGCGATGTTCATTCCTATCAAAGAGACCTGGAAAAAGAAGCAGCTAGCAAGTGTCTATGTGAAGAATGTAGTTCGGTTGCATGGGGTTCCCAAGGACATAGTGTCAGATAGAGACTCGAGGTTTCTATCAAAGTTTTGGCAAAAAGTGCAAGAGAACCTTAGGACAGCATTGAAGATGAGTACTGCCTTTCATCCTGCAATAGATGGTCAGACTGAGAGAACAAACCAAACCATGGAGGATATTCTACGAGCTTGTGCTTTAGACTTTCAAGGGAATTGGGAGGATCACTTACCTTTGATCGAATTCTCCTACAATAACAGTTACCATACAAGCATCAAGATGGCACCATTTGAAGCATTGTATGGAAGGAAGTGCAAAAGCCCAGTTTGCTGGAATGATTACAGTGAACGGGTTACTTTGGGTACAGAGTTCATTGAAGATATGGTGATCAAGGTGAGAATGATTCAGTCGTGTCTAAAGGCAGCACAAGATAGAAAGAAGAGTTATGCTGACATGAAGAGAAGGGATGATGAGTTTAGTGTTGGGGACAAGGTTTTTCTAAAAGTTTCTCCAACAAAAGGTGTGATGCGATTCGGAAAGAAAGGGAAGCTTAGTGCAAAATATGTGGGTCCGTATGAAATCCTCCAACGTGTGGGAAAAGTGGCTTATAAATTGGCTTTGCCAATGGAGTTTGAGAAAATGCATGATGTGTTCCACATTTCCCAATTAAAGAAGTATGTGCCTAGTGAAACCCATGTTTTGCAGCCAGAGACTATTCAACTAGATGAGTCTCTAACTTACGAAGAAAGACCAGTCAAGATACTTGATCACAAAGTGCGTAGTACTAGAAACAAAGATGTGAAGATAGTGAAGGTCCTTTGGTCTAACTAGGAATACGAAGAAGCTACTTGGGAGGCCGAGCAAGAGATGAGAAACAAGTATCCCAAGTTATTTGACGAGGTGAGTTACGAGGGCGTAACTCTTTTCTTTTGAGGGGGGTAAACTGCGATAATTTCGCGCTTTTACCTAAACTATACCATTTATTGCTTGATTTTGCATGTTTTTGATTATTATTATGCATTATTATTGCGTTTACATACAATGAAAGTATGTAAACTTTGGCCAAATATGAGTTCATTCAGTACAAAGTTCAGTTTGTTGAGTATACATGTTGAGGATCAAGCAATTTACAGCAGTACAAAACACAAAAATTTTGAATGATTTTGAAAAAATTATGGTTTTGGGTTAAGTTTCGAGGGCGAAACTTCTTTTAAGAGGGGTAGATTGTAATCCCCCATATTTTTCAATTTAAATATAATGTGTTAGTTTATTATTTATACAAATATTTCTATTTTTGATTTTATAAGTATGAATTATTTTGAGGTAAAGTAATAAGATTTTAATTATTTTCAAACTAAAACTATTAATTTTTTGTTTGTAATCAAAACTCTCTTTTAAGTTTAGTGGCCTAACACACTAAATTACTCAAGGCCAAACAACAATCCTAATTCTACTTGGATTAGGAAGTTAAGCCAATACTTCTACAAAAAAATAAAAGCCCTCAAACTTCTCTTTCTCCTCTTCTACGTGAAAAAGAACAAAAAAAAAAAAACGAAAACCCTTACTGCTTTCCTCCTCTTCACGTTATTCACAAACAAAAAGAAAAAAAAAAAAACCAAAGCTTGAGCCGCTGCTGCCGACGCCCTGCTGCCCAGCCGCCCGAAACCACCGCCGCTGCCCAGCCGCGCCGTCGACCTCCGGCCACCACACGCAGCCTATAGTAGTCGCCCTTCTTCTTTCCCCTTTTCTTTACTTTTTTTTTTATCTTATGAAATTGATTTAAAGCTACAATTTTTATGTGATTTCAATTTTAAATTATTGTTATTATGGTTTGATAGTATGTTTAGATTATATAAGATTATAATTTATGGGTTTTAGCATGTTTAAATTATTATATAAAATTTCAGATTATATCTGTTATATATTTTAGGGTTTAAACCTTAATTTTTCATGTATTAGGGCTTGACAACGTACTAATCAAGTTACCTAATTATTCTATGTTTAAATTACATCAAAGTATGATTATTTTGGTTATATATTAATTTTCATATTTTATATATTGTGAAATTTGAGTTTTATGTTGTTTGTTGAAGGGTTTTAAGGTTTTAATGTGCTATATACTATTCTAACTATTGAATTATGATTGTAGCTCTTCAAAAGTTTGAAATTTATAATTTAAATTATTTTTCAGATTATATATAATCTGATTTTTGTTAGATTTGAGCCAAAAATAAAGTTTTAGAATGCTTCAATATGATATAAACAACTATTTAGGCAATATGCTAAGTATAGTTTATTTAAATTGCAAAAACTATTATTTAAACAAATTTTCAGAATGTATTAGTAAGTTAAACTTGCTGTAATTTTATATTATATGCTATATTTTCATGAATTGAACACTTAAACTTGTAGTTGGGATGTAGTACTATTAATTTTGACTTATGGGAACAATTTAAAGGCTTTATTTTGATGGTTTGAGAAGTTTTTAAAGTAGTTTAGTATTGCTGTCAATTTAATTTCTTGAGTATTGATTTATTTCTCATTGTTTGCTTTAGGAGAGGACTTTGTAGAAGGCGATTTTTAGTTTCTAAAGTGGCCAACCGAATTGTTTACACAAGGTACGTACAAGTTACGAAACCTTGCTTTCAGCTGCATGTTTAAGGACGGTTGAGAACTTAGTATCATGTATAGGGATGACTGGGTTAAATTGTTTGGTTATAGATTGTGAATTTCATTTGATGTGCACTATTCCTTATTGCAAGTATTTTTTATGCTCTAACTATGCAAGGTGCGGTTAGAGGCAAAGGTATGTGATTGGTGAAATGATTTATTTATAACTCATTCATGGTTAATGAAATATGATGAGTAAAGGAAGAATTCAAGTCTTATAAGACAAGGTTAAGTTTTGGGGTGCCTTATGCACTCAAGGTGTTTATACACCGAGGTAGTAAAGGAATAAATAATAAATTTTGTTTGTCACTAATAAATTAAGAATTGAAATCGGAAACTTGCCTTGCTTGATTGAATTGTGTTTGGAATGTTTGTATTGCTATGCATATGAGTCATCACCAAGTCTAAATCTGTAAATCATGTAAAGTGCAAGATGGATGAGCAATAAAACTCTGGATTGGTGCACATCTGGAGTAATGACAATCAGGGGTTGGGGTACAAGGGGTATTAGCCGTGTACTTTTCTCGAGGCCGTCTTATCTACGAGTCTCTTATTTCAAATATTTTTCTTAAAACTAGGAGTTAGGTGAGATCTCATACTAATTACGGTCACGGAGTCGCGTCCGTGGTCGTTGGATGTTTATTGATGTTTCTGAAAGGAGGCATGGGGTTTTTCTTTTATTGATGTTCCAAATGGAGCATGGGTTGGACAACCTTGTCTATTGCTAAATCCAATGAATAAATTGAAATGAGTTAGCTACTATTAACTAGTGAAGTCTTAATAAATTGGATGGTTGAGTCATGTGTGGAGTCTATTATTTAATGATGCTTATGTTTGATCATTAGTAGCATGTTAGGTATTTCTTAACTTATTTCGCAGCTTGTATGTACTCAGCTTTGCTGATTGCGTGCTTTTGTGTGTGTCTTTCTTTGGTCATGGCCTTCGCCTTTCAATGACCCTGTGACGATCCAATTTTTACACTTGTAATATTGGGGAGCAGAATAACCACAGGTTCTTACACATGCAGCATCAATCAGGGTTGTGGGATTTTGAGAAGAGAGTTGGTTGACTGCAATTTATTTCTTTTGCAAGTTGAATTTATTCTAACTCGATTTTATTCGACACTATTTCTTTTGGTTTGAATTTATTTGAACACTGGTTTTAATTACTTACTAGTTTTGTTGGGTTTGAATAAGGGCCTTAATGGTTCCAACTTGTAACACTTATTTTGATTTAATCCTTTGGTTTTGAAGTTTATTTATAACTGTTTTAATTTTTCGCTGCTAATTTCTGAGATAGCCTTAACGTTTGAACACGTGGCGGTAGCACGCTAGTAATTCTCTTGAAATTGTTCAGGTTATGTACAGGTTCTCAAAGGTTTTTAAGAGAGAATTATTGGGGTGTTACAGAACCTGAATCAAGAATGGAGTGTGGAAGAAGTAGCCCAAGCTGAACGCAGCCCGGAGAAGCGAGTTCCCCGCAGCAGGTAACCAGCCTCTGAGCGGGGACTAAGCCTGGATAAGGTGAAGCGAGCGCGAATCCAGGTTATTCAAGATGATTCCCTATTTTGCCAGGAGATTCTAGAGGAACCGATGGAGAAGATAAAAATGCCAAGCTGCAAGTATAACGGAACTACAACACCTAAGAATCATATCTCGGCTTTCTAGAACCCCATGGTGCTCTACACCATGACAGATTCAGTCTGGTGCAAGACATTCCCACCAACCCTGGAGGGGCTGGCAGCGGAGTGGTATGGAGCCGTTCCAAAAGGTTTGATATACTCGTATAATCAGCTGAAAAGGATGTTTATGGAGCATTTCGTCACCTTGGTAGACCGAACTAAGATGACAACTAAGCTAATGTCACCAGTTCAAGGGAAGGATGAATCCCTAAGGGAGTTCATCACCACATTTAACAAGGAAGCAACAACCATCCCTAATATGAGCCAAGAGTTAGCATTACTGGCAATGTAGAGCGGTTTACTGCCAGGCTCACCTTTCAAAGCGTATATGGGGCGTAAGAGCCTCAAAACGCTGGCTGAAGCGCTAGGTAAAGCGTATTAGTTCATCAAAGCAGACGAAACTGACAGAGCAATGTTGAGTAAGAAGGCACCGGGCGACTCAGTTAAGCGGGCAAAGGTCACCCGGGCAGAGAACACAGCCAGGGCTGACCAGCCGAGCAGGGCTGAGCAAAGCCGTAGAGAAGCGGATAGAGCTGTAGAGGTGAGAAGATCAGATCCAAAGAGAGGGGGAAGGTCTGGAAGGTTCGACCAATATACCCCACTGACCCACTCAAGGTCTCACATCTTCAGCGTGAATAAAGCTGACGATAAGTGGCAGAGACCCTCAAGGATGGTTAATAGGAATCGTGGTACGAGCAAGGGGTGCGACTTCCATAGGGACCACGGCCATACCACCGATGTTAGCACGCATCTAAAGGATAACATAGAGGATCTAGTCTGGAGAGGGTACCTGAATCAATTTAAGCAGCACGCTGACCCTCCCAGAAGAAGGGACGAGGATAGAACAGGTCGTCACCGTAGAGGATGTCATAAGGGTCCCGCTGAGGACAGGGACAAAGATAGTAAGCCAGAGGGCAGAGTATATGTGACCAGCGGAGGACCGGTACATGGAGGAACTGTGAACAAAGCGCGGGCCGACCCGCGGGCAATGATACATTAGATAAATTACAATGAGAAACGCAGATGGCCACCCCTTCCCCCGCAACCGCGAGCTACATTTGACGAGTACGACCAGAAGGGCATAATTTACCCTCATGATGATCCTCTGGTAGTCACAATGAGAATTGCAAACTGGGAGGTGGACAGGGTACTGATAGATGGAGGCAGCTCAGCCAACATCATATACATCAGCGAGTTCAACGAGTTGAAGTTGGACAAGAAAGATTTAAAAAGGGTGAGCTATGAAGTCACCGGGTTTAATGGATCAGGGATTGACCCCGGAGGGTATAATTGAGCTCTCGGTCCGAGTGGGAGAAAGGTCAAAATGACGTGATGTTCGAGCAGAGTTCCTCGTGATAAACTCTCCTTCACCCTATAATGTGATCATGGGAAGGCCGCTCATCCACAAGATAGGCAGAGTGGTATCCACCTACCACCTTGCCATGGCCTACATGACTAATGAGGGACGGTCAGCAAAGCTCAGGGGAAGCCAGAAGACAGCTCAACAATGTTACATAACTGCCCTAAAGCAGCCTGCAAGAACTAGACAACAGCCAACCTCAGAACAAAGGTCCACTGAGCAGGTTGAGAGGAAGTCAAGAAAAAGGAAGCGCGAAGAATATCACAGGGAGAAGGAAAAACAGAAGTTAGCAATGGAAATTTTTAAGCCTGCAAAAGAAGAGATGGATAGACCACTCCCCAGCGGGGAGCATGTCACAGTTGAGCTCACAGAAGGTGATCCTTCGAGAACGGTAAAAATTGGAAAAGACATCGATCCCGGAGTAGGGGTACACCTCATAAAGTTAGTGAGGAAGAACAAGGATGTTTTCGCATTTTCCGCAGATGAAATGCCTAGAATTGATCCTGCAGTCATGGTACACAAGCTGAATGTGAAGGAGGATATTAAGCCAGTCAGGCAGAAGAAACGAAGCTTCTCCACAGAGAAAAATCAGGCAATCCAGGAGGAAGTGGAGAAACTCTTGGAGGTAGGATTCATTGAGCCTTGCAATTAACAAGAGTGGCTAGCTAATGTGGTCATGGTGAAAAAGGCAAATGGCCAGTGGAGAATGTGTGATGATTTCACAGATCTCGACAAGGCATGCCTAAAAGACTACTACCCGCTGCCACAGATTGATCAGTTGGTAGACTCAACCAGCGGGCACGCCCTGCTAAGCTTCATGGATGCCTTCTCATGTTATCATCAGATTAGCCTACATAAACAAGACCGGTAGAAAACCGCATTCATCACCGAAGGGGAATTGAACAATTACATAGCTATGCCCTTCGGGCTGAAGAATAATGGGACAACTTTTTAGAAGACAATGGATAGAGTGTTCCTACACCAGAAGGGTAGAAATGTCGAGGTATACGTTGACAACTCAATTGTTAAGAGCGTAACGCAGGCAGGGCATATCATGGATTTGGAGGAAACATTTGCCACCCTGAACAAGTACAAAATCAAACTCTACCCGAAGAAATATGTCTTCAGATTGAGCTCGGGAAAATTCTTAGGTTTCCTGATCAGCGAGAGAGGAATAGACGCAAATCTGAAAAAGGTCGAAGCAGTCCTAAGCCTGCCCGAGCCCAAGTGCATTAAAGACATCATGCGGTTGACAGGCAGAATGGCCACGTTGACCAGGTTCATCTGCAAGTCAATAGACAAAGCTTTATCGTTCTACCAACTACTAAAAGGGAACAAAGAATTTAAGTGGGGAGCCGCAGAAAATGAAGCTTTTGAGGGAATTAAGGAGCATCTGACTAAGCTCCCAACAACAATCAGCCCGGAGCTGAGGGAAAAATTGCAGTTGTATATTTTTGCATCAATTCAGACAATCGCAGCCGTTCCCCTGGTAGAAAGACAAAAACAGCAAAGGCCAATATACTTTGTGAGCCACGTACTGACTGAGGCGGAACAAAGGTACCCATTGGTAGAGAAACTGGCCTTCGCAGTGGTAACAATAGCAAGGAAGTTGAAACCATATTTTGACGCGCACAAAATACAAATCCTCAAAAATCATCCGCTGGAAAAAGCATTGCAAAAGATGGATGCATCAGGCAGACTCTTGAAATGGGCCATAGTTTGAGGTCAAACCTAGGGTAGCTATTAAGGCACAAGCCTTAGCAGATTTCATCCTGGAATCCTCTTATAAGGAGAAAGAAGATGACATTGGGATCTAGAAGGTAGAAGTAAATGGAACCTCAGCCCAAACAGGGACCGGAGCAGGGATAATAATGACTGGCTACCTGCATCCGCTCCGCCACTACCGCCTTTCGCCGCCGCCTTCTGATGTCGGTAACCTCTGCTATGTCGTTGTGGTGGTTGTGTGAAGGGTTGTGGTTGAGCTGTTTGGTGAAAGAGGAAAAAAAGGAGAGAAAAAATGGGTCAGAGGTTAGTAAGGGCAATAATGCCCCTTTGCTTGAAATGACGGTGGTTTTGATAAATTGGGATGGCGGTATTTAACACCCTTTGGGGGTGTTTGGTAAATGGGAATTGAGGGTGGGAATGGGAATTTTAATCCCAACTCAAAAAATCTCTTGTTTGTTAGATGGGATTGGGAATAAAGAAGAGAATGAGACAGAGATTAAATGGGGTGAATTCCCACCATTTTATTACATTGGGAAGGAATAAGTGGAAAATGACATTTTTGGCATTAATAAAATGAATGATGGAGAAAGGTTAGTAACATTAGTTTTTGTTATGAAATATTTGTGGATGTATATATATTCTTGTACTCTCCAGAACATTCTAGATTTAGGGTTTATTATTCTAAAAACAAACCCTAGCATTGTATTTGTATATATATCCCCTACTCTATGGAATACACACATAGATTAATTCTCTCTTAATCTCTCATTTTTCCCCTTATTTCATAACAAGTTATTAGCACCAAAGCTCTAATCCATTAACTAAGATTAGATAACATTTTAATTATATTAGGAATCAAAAAAAAAATTTGCGCGGAACCTCTAAGATGTTTTGGATATACAAGACGAACCTCGAAACCTTATTATCCGCTTTGGGTTAGATTAGTTGTACACCGAGATGAAAAGCGTTAATCGATTCATATAATTAAGCGAGCAAGTTTATGCATCAATTAATATTGGAAGTGACGTTTTCATGTGCTTTGGAATCACTTTTGTATTATAATATTTTTAAAGGTTCGTGATAATTTGGTATTATGATTTGCTTAAAGGTTCTGACTTCTTACTTGTTGTCTCTTTAGCTCTTGCAATTTTATTTTATTTTTGTGTATTTTTTTGCTTAATTTCTTTTGGCATATTGCTACAATTTTAGTATTTAACTCATGTCATGATCAAGTGATGGGCATGATTGTTTAAATATAATAGTGGGTGTCATTGTATACTCGTAGATTGAGTACTACTCTTTCACATTTATGATGGGTTAATTGAGGTTATTTGGTTCCATGAGTTCGGATCTGAGACTATGACATTGTTAACTTTAATCTTATGATGGTTTAATTGGAATTCTGTTTGCAGTATGTTGTTGTTGTTTTGTCTCCTACTCTCATTTAATCATGGACCTAATTTTCCGTTTCTTTCGGATTGATTGGTATAATATCTATGGAAGTTATAATCATTTACTGGATGATGATAATCTTTTTTTTTTTTTGACACAAGCCAGAAGCACAAATTTCATTAAGGCATCAAGTTTGCAATATCGTTACAAATGGCCCCTTGTAATTCAAGAGGGTACTCATCAAGCCAAACTCTAAACTCATTAAAATTTCAACTTAACTTAACTAAAAAATGTGCTACTTCATTCTCGGTTCTTTTGATGAAAGAAAAAGACACCATACGGCAATCTTTTGAGAGTTTCAAGATGTCATTAACCAATTTGCCAAACTCGTATGGGGGAGTTATGCCCTTCTTCATGTGATGGAAAAGCTTTATACCATCTGTTTCTAGCACAAACACTAGGCGAAAATATCATTTGGCCACCGGTTCAAAACCCCCCTATGCCACCGGTTTTGAACCGGTGGTCATTTGGGGGGTGACAATAAACTGAAGCAAAGCCACCGGTTCAAAACCGGTGGCAAAATCAAGTATTGCCACCGGTTAACCGGTGGAAATAAGCCTTCCTGCATTTTTTTTTTTTTTTGTATTACCAACTAATAATGCCCTAAAAAAACAAAAAAAAAAGATTTTTTTTTTGGCATTTTTGTTGCTTAAAATGTAGCAGAAACATATTTATATGCATAATATACATAAAACACATATATATTCATCAATATCTAAGTAATTGTACACTTTTTAAGAGTGAAAAACTAAATTTAATAACTACAAATAAATTACTCGTACAACAATTCCAATTTAAAAGAACTAAATTAATCAAATTACACAAAACTAAAATCGATTAAAAATAAAAAAATATTACAATATAAATAAAAAAGAATTAATTTTAAAAAAAATATTCCTTCATCTTGATTCTTCGATTCGATTTAAGATCTAAATCAATAATATTCCTGCATCAATCAAAACAAAAAAAAATCGATTAAATTAAGCTTCAAGAAGGAGACGAAGGTGAAGAGACATGCAACATTAACACCCACAAAAATGCAAAAACCCAGAAAAAAAAAACCCACAAAAATAAAAACAAAAACAACTGAAAAACCCAGAAAATCAATAACTAGTAATTAAACAAAAACCCAGAAGAAAACCCAGAAAAAAAAATTAAACAAAAATAAAAACAAAATCCCAAAAATAAGTTAAAAAACCAAGGAAAAAAAAACTAAGAAATTGATTCACGAACTCAAAAAACAAAAAAAAAAACCTTGAATTAAAATTGATTAAAATCGATTAAAAATCAAATTAAAATCGATTAAGAAACTCAAAAAATTCCAACAAAATCCGATTAATTAAACCAAGAAAAATCAATCAATTAAACCAAGAAAAATCAATCGATTAAACCCAGAAAAATCAATCAATTAAACCCAACAAAATCCGATTAATTAACCAAGAAAAATCGATTAATTAACCACAAACCTCGTGCATGTCTTCGTGGTGTTATTGTTGCGGTGGTGGTGTTGGTGATGGTGGAAATAAAAGAGAAGGAGACGAGGAGATCGAAGGAGAAGGAGACGAGGAAATCGAAGGAGATGTTTCAAAAAAAAAAAGGAAATCGAAGGAGAAGAGGGAGAATGAGATGAAGGAGAAGAGCAAGAGAATGAGATGAGAAAGAGAAGGAGGAGATCTAGGGGAGAACTGTTCGTGGAGAACAGTGAAGACGAAAGAGAAAGAGGAAAGGGGAGAGTAGGAGAGAGAAAGAGGAGAGGGGAGAGCAGGAGAGACGAGAGAGAATGAAAGAGCGGCTGATGAGAGAAATTAGGTAGGGTTTGGGGTTTATAAGGGGGGCGTTTTTTTTTTAATTAATTATTTCCACGGGTTAAAAACCGGTGGCATTTACCATTTATGCCACCGGTTTGGTTTGAACCGGTGGCAATGTGAATTAGCCTACCCCGCCCATTTTTTAAGCGGTGCCTTTTTGTATTTTTCTACTAGTGAAAGTCTCTAAATCCTGCTTCAATTTCCACCTTGAAGCTCTAGCTCATAGCATACGTTTCCCCAACATCAACCTCGAAATTACCTTGAGCAGACTCGTAGCAAGCAAACACAACATCACCCACACTGTCGAGCAAAATACCCCCACTCCCTAGCTTCTGCTAATCGAAAAAAGCCGCATCAAACTTGAGTTTGTACACACCAAACTCAGGCGCCTTCCAAACAACTTCCATCAGTAAGACATGCTGTTTCACCACATCTTTCTCCATCTCATCAACATACACTCCCACCTAGCTAGCAGCTTTATGGATGACTTCCATCTCCGGCTTCTTCTTGCCTCCACAAACCAACCATTTTGCCTAAGCCATACACCCTACGCCACACCAGAACATATCCCACCACCTACTCTCACTTACATTAATCTTCACAGCAAAACATTACTCACTAAACCCCTCAGCCCCTCCTAGCTCCACCTCCAATCTTAAAGCTGAATATCTCCAAATCGCACCTACAATAGGACATAACAACAGCATATGCAAAACCAATTCATTCTCTTTACCACTTATTAGACACAGCTAGTCCACATTTACTCCTCTTGCAGCAAGATTACTTTTGGATTTATTTTTAAGTATGATATTTAATTTACAATACTTTATTGGATCAACTAATAATTATAAATCTAGTTTTAGTTTTGATATAAGTATTACTGGTCTATCGGATGATGGGTGTTTTAATATATAGATTACATGTAAGTTGTATATACTTATGTTAATTAGTTTTAAGTTATATATCTCTATTATACTTGTAGACACCCAGATCTGTTTCCCCATAACCAAACCAAGTGATGAATATTTTTCACGTCATTTGATTATCGAACGAAGTGAACGTAACGTGTGAAAAGTCTAGTGACGTGGTAGTTTTTATTAAAATTCTTTCTTTCTGTTTTCGAAAATCTACTCTATTTATGAAAATAGCCAGTCCTATTTAGTTTGGTACATGATAAGGGTCCAATAATGGTGTAGTTGTATTGGACTTGAAAAGAGCTTCCCACCGATATATTATAAGCCCAATTTCGATGAATAATGAGGAAGTTATGGCAAAAATACTAAATTGGGCCGATATGGTTTTTATATGCGGCCCAATGATCTAGAGGAGGACCTATTATTAATTATCATTTCTAAAGCAAATATGATTGATTATAGTCTTCTTGAATAATTTAGAAGGTTCTCTTAAATCCTAATGGAATTAGGATTGATAATTATGTTTTAAAGAGTTTTACTTGGAATATAATAAGGGTTTTATGAAAATATGATAATTTGACAAACAAGAAATTTAAGACTTAATCATATTAAGGAGTGGATTCTGTGTGCAAACAAGTTTGATTTCTTAATCAGCGCCTGACGCTAAGGTTTGTCGCCTGACACTGATGTTCAGCGCCTGGCGCTAATCCTGTCGTATGACGCTAACCCCTGTCGTCTGGCGACAGGAGGTCTTTTATTCCGAATGGAACTCGATTTCTTTTCTATCGGTTTTCGGACTATTTTTCTATAAATAGGATCCTTGGACCTCCGTTTGTAATCATCCACAACCATCACAATTCTCTCTCTTCTATCTCTTTAAGCTATATAGCTTTCTTTCACCCTCTTGCTTTCTAAACTAGCTTTTTCACAAACACCATATCACACTCATTAGTTTTAGACACACCTAGCCAAGCTCAAAGTTGCCTTCGCCCTAGACGTGAAAGGTTGATAATTTCTGAGGGTTTGGACCCAAATCCAATCTAAACTTTTTAACTATTTATTTCAATTATTTGATTTAATTCTTTAATTTAATTATTATATTGAACTTTACTAACGCGTGTATTTTGTTATTAGAAAGAGATGTGAGGCATCAAAGTATGTAGTCTTATTGCCTTATTATTGTAGAAAGCATGTTTATTATTTACTAATTCCTAGTATCATGTTAGGATGTTATTATTGCTTTCTAGTATCATGTTTAGGATGCTTCTTACTTTTTATGATATCATGTTAGGGCTAAAGCTTTGATTTTTATTGTTTAGTGACATGCTAAGATCTGTTATTAATAATGTTAGTATCATGCCTAGAATCTTAGTATTATGATTATGATGATATTATCGTGATGATGTTTATTATTGTCATGTTGCTTGATATGTATTATTGTTATTGCTTGATCACGCCTTTTATGCAGGTTTAAAAAGAATTTGTACTTGAAATCACGCCTAATAAGATAATTAATAATTTGGTTTAGGCTAATATGATTTTGATTCAAGTGATCGCCAATAATAGTTTTTTTATGCATTAATAATATTCAACCAACATATATTATACAAGTTTAAGGCTAATTTAATGGTTGCATGTTATTTAGAAAGCGCACATGAATATGAGAAGAATAAAGTAGAGGCCTATTTACAGGGCGGGTTCAATCTATTTTAGGTTGGATTCGTACCTTCATCCTCGAATATCAAGTCATGGTTCCAGACCTACGGAGTTATTAATCTCTAGGATCGTGAAGGGGTGTAACCTTCACCCTGTGAACAGTTTACAAGTTCCGAAAACTTTTTGGCAACTCTTTTGCACTAATTTCCTTCCCTTTGCACGCCACCATACTTAAGTGTATGATCACAGTGGGGTTCAAGTTTAGGATGCTTGAAATATTCCCTACAGTTTTTGGCGACTCCACTGAGGAGGATTTCTATTTTAATTCCTGAAACTTATTTTGGCAATGATTTAGAGTGAGCGGATGACACTTGAAAAGTTATAAGTATTTCATGTGCGTAAAAACGTCCGCATTGGAAATACCATCCATAATGTGTCAAAAACATAGGATTTTTACACGTAGGAATTTTAGGGAATATCTTTCACAACTAGAATCGAAATAATACTGTGAAAACTGGAAAATTCTAAGAACACGGAAAGCTGTTGAGGCATGTAGGAACTAGCGCCTAAAAAACAGAGCCCGTTGCCAATGCGATAGCTCTGTCGCCTGGCGACGGCAACGTCGTCTCGCGACAGGGTCATCTTCTGGCGATAGTGTCTGTTGTCTCGCGCCAAGTTCTTCCAATACTGAGCAAGAAATCTGCCTTCTTGTTTCGACCAGTTCTAGTACAGTTTGCTCGGTTCTACTTCCTGATTGATTTTTTCCTTCTTTTCTAAACCTATATGTGTTCTACATATGGTTATAACTCTCTGGGGATTCACGCTCGATCTACCCAATCAAACGCTCCTGGAAACAACTAACCGTTTTTTACTTGTTTTTGAGTCTAAATAAACTAATTAATGACTAAAGGACTTTGCTTAATTAATTAATTAATTAATATGAGTAATCGAAGTCTAAATAGATTGATTAAACCCGACGTAGTATGACTTTAGGCTTGTCCCTTTAAAGTAAAATACTGGAAACAGTCCCAGACCGATGTTCTAGCAATGGCACAAAGGTTTGGACTGTGGCGCCTGGCGACAACCCTGTTGTCAGGCGATGGGCTTCAGTGTGCGGCGACAGTTATGTGGCTCTGGCAACAATCCAGTTTCTTGCTTGAGTCTTTACGACAAGTCTAATTTAATAGTTTATTAATCAGTGTAACCAGTTTATTAATGGCAGTAGCCATATTTAGTCCTTAATTGAGTCTAAGCACTTAATCTCATGGTCTTACATAAGAGTCAAAGCATGTCACTTGCACTCACTAATAAAGAACACACTTAATATGCATGTTACACCTTGACCATGTCTAGAGAGTCTTGTGTGCGCGTGTTTTCCGTCATTTTTTTAGGGGGGTAAGTCAGATATTAATCCTCCAATCAAACCATACTTGTTTGAACCCACATACTTGATTCCAAAAAATGTGTACCCTATTTTTGCTTTTTTGCTTTTTAAAACCAATAAAATCAAAGTTAATTTGAGTGAAGTCGTTAAAACAAGTAAAATGGTTTCATTTACAGCGCTTGGTCAAGAAAGGAAGGGAGATTAATCAAGGACAACACCTATGTTCAAGTACTACTTTTTGGTAAACCAGTTAGTTGGAAAAGAAAAGATAAGAAAATAATGGCAAGTCAAGAAGAAGTCAACAAACTTAGGAAAGACGTGGCTAGCATGACTAAGATGATGAAGGCTTTGACCCTTCAAATTAATGACCTTGTGAAGCAACAACAAATGGAGCTCATGTAAGAAAGCTTGAGCAAACTCTCTAATGATTATAGGTTCCAGGGTATTAGCTCACAAGGGGTCTCGGTGGACAAGGAGTCTTTTGCAGAAGTTCAATGATAACGACATCCTTAGGTTGAAGGCAACATACAATCCATCTTTCCACTAAAGAGCTTTTGAGACTATAATGAACATTAAGGGGATTGATAGGAAAGTCTTTCATTCATTGTTTTCATTATTTCTTGAAACCGTTTGTCAACAATGGTTCTTTTTTCCCTCGATAAAGAGAAAACCTCTACTTGGGATTCTATTTTAAACGCTTTCATTGATAGATACAAATGTAATATTCAAGTTGAAACTGATCATAGAGAGCTTGAAATACTTAAGTAAAAAGAGAATGAAGGTTTTACTTCTTTCTTTAATAAGTGGAGGGAAACTTCTGCTAAAATGAATGAGGTACCCACTGAAAAAGAGTCTGTGAAGATGTTAATTAAGAATCTCCAAGAAAAGTACTCTAAGCATCTCAAGTACCAAAGTAACTTGAACACTTTCAAGGCCGTTTACGACATTGGAATCAATATTGAGGACGACCTTAAACAAAAAGCTTCTAACAATAATTCCAACAGTTGCTGGAAAGGAAAGAAGAGCGACAGTCCTTCTTCTTCCAAAACCACCCACTTAAACAAAGTTAGCACCTTTAATCTAAATGAAGTCCTCGCTATGAACAATCAAGGACAAAAGAAACCATTTAGGAACAACTTTACTCCTATTGGTATGAGTTATGACACCGCATTTCATCGTCTTTATGCAAAAGGTCTTATAACTCCTATTGGACCATTTGGAGATCCACCAGTCGAAAGGATAATGGCTAGTTGGTACCCCAATGCACATTGCAAATACCATCAAGGCAGGGGCCATCCTACTGAGAATTGCTGGAAGCTAAAAGAAGCTACCCATGACTTAATTGATAGCAATAAACTCCCATTGCCTCCTGCAAGGAAAAAGCCAAGTATCAATAATAATTCACCACTTTCTTACTCTTTGGCTATTTCTGATGAGGAAGACCATGTTGACCCATCATCTCTTATTAAACCAATTGAAGAAACTCATGCTATTGAAGAAGAGAAGGAAACCTTCTTGATGCCATGAGTGATTGGGCTCCAAGTTAACAACTTGCCACTAAAGAAGAAGTTTTGATCCTCATAAATATAATGATGAAAACAATAGACATGTGTAGTGAAGTTCTTGAACGCCCAAGGTTAGAATAAAGCAAGCATGTCAATAAAGAGGTGACATCCATAGAGACTACTGAGAGGAAGCCATTTTCTCTCCAAGTAGTCGATACACCTAAAAGGAGCAACAAGTCCTATATTCCAATTGGGACTTCCTATGCTAACATGTTTAAAATGCTCTCCCAGAGTGGTAATATCAAACCTCTCGAACTGAGACCATTTGAAGGATTTAATTCAAAAATTGATTGATAATAAGAAGTTGGTCAAAATTCCACAAGAGAAAGACGCTAGCATCAATGGAGTTTGGGAGAGTGATGATGAGGACGTCTACCTCCAAGATGTGGAAGAAACTCCACTCTCCACAATTTATCTAGTAGACGATATTTGGGAAGAAGAAGATTCACCCATAGATGTTCTCATGAGATCTGGGAGTATGCAACCTCCCATCACTGCACAACCTATTCCTACTACTCAACAAGTTCCCATACCCATCATAGAAGACAACGATGTTGTCAAACAACTAAAAAAGACTAAGATTGAGATGAATGTATGGAAGCTTCAAGCTACATCCCACGAGCATAGAGTTGTAGTAATGAATGCTCTAGCTAAAGTAAGAATAGATTCTGAAACCATTCCTGGGGGATTTTCTAACTTTGTCACGAGTGATCTTCCTAGTCTCATGAACTTGATCACCATTAAGGACAAGGATCTACCTCCAGAAGGTCACAAGCACAAACTAGCCTTAAATCTCACAGTAATCTACTAGAGAATGAATGTCCTAATGACTCTTGTAGATAATGGATCGGAAATTAATGTTTGTCCACTTCGAACTCCGAGAATATTAGGAATAAGGGATGAAGACTTGTCTCCATCTACACAAGAGATAAGGGCTTATGACAATACTCGTCGTCAAGCTCTCGAATCAATCACTATGAATGTAATAGCAGGAGCCATAGAACATGCTACTACTTTTCAAGTGGTAGCTATTAAAGCATCTTTCAATTATTGTTGGGACACCCTTGGCTTCATGACCTTAAGGCCGTCCCTTCATCCCTTCATCAACAAGTGAAGACTATATTTGGAGGAATCCCTATTACGATTGATGCTTCTCCAATGATAATCAAGGCCATCGAAAATCCAATCATAAACGTGGAGCACGATGAGAATGATGAAGATTTTTGGGGCTTTAATGAAGAGGTCTCCTTAATCGAGGAAGATGAAAGGACCCCTCTTTGCTATGACCTCCACTCTAACTTGACAGTAAACGCTATTCTCAGAAAACAGGCACACTTTCCTCGAATGACTCTTGGAAAGAAGAAAGAGATAGCTAAACGAATGGGATTACCCGGCCTCCCTAGATTAGATAATTTTGGACTTGGTTTTGAACCGACTCTAGAAGATCTTAAGCGAGCCCGGGAAAAGGCAAATGCACGCAGAAATGCTCGCACCCAAAAGAAAGCAATCCCAATGGATTATTACCATCTTACTCTAACAGACAATTCATAAGAGAAGGAGAGCATTATTTATGCCATGAATTTCCTGAACCCTTTGTCGTTAATGGGATTAGACAACCGAGGTTCAAAATCTTTCAGGATTGTAACCTTTTGAATGATATCCCAACTCCTATTCATAAGGAGAAAGCACCCCCATGATTTGACTTTAATGTCATGAGACTCCTCTTTGGGCATGAGAAGATTGAGCCAAAATATGTTGAGGATAACTCCTCGCTCATTCAAACGGTTCTACAAAGTGTGAGCTTTGATCCTTCAAAGCTTATCACTCCAGCAGAGGGTTTAGTGCAAGGATGGCGCAAGACCGTGAGGGTAACTACTCCAAGTGGAAGAAAGATCTCCATTACAACAGGACAAGGACCAATGTTCGAAGAGTCATCTGAGTCAGAGATTGAGTCAAAGTCTTCCCCTATCGAGTCCTCTAACTCTGTAGCTATAGCACCTCCCCCAATTTCTTCTATTTCAGCACCTACATACTCCTATAATAATTATTAGTCAAGTCCCAACAAACTTATCTTTATTTAATATGTCTTCTTCCTCTTACTTCTCGTTTTATTCTTTAACTCAAGATGACGAGCATTTCTTAACTAACAATGAAAATGGCAAAGAAATAATCAAAGCAATGGAAACACTTGAGAACAATACACCGGTAATTGAAGACACTGAATTGGTTGATATCTCAAAAGATCTAACCATTAAAAGAGAGGTTAAAATCGGACTAACGCTTAATAAAGATGAAAGAACCGAATTAATTAATCTACTAAAAGATATGCTTGGTCATATGAAGATATGCCAGGAATAAATAGAGAAGTAGCTCAACACACTATACCACTAATTCCAGGAATGAAACATGTAAAACAGAAGTTGTGTCGAATGAAACCCGACGTAACTCTTAAAATAAAAGAAGAAGTTCAAAAACAAATAATTGCAGGTTTTATGAGGATATCCAAATACCCCGAATGGGTCGCATATGTGGTCCCAGTTCCAAAGAAGGATGGAAGGGCAAGAATGTGTGTCGAATGTAGAGATATAAATAAGGCAAGTCTAAAGGACGACTTCCCTTTGTCACACATCGACATTCTAGTAGATAATACAGCGAATCACGCGCTTCTCTCATTTATGGATGGATACGCAGGTTACAACCAGATTCTCATGGCAAATGAAGACATGGAGAAGACAACATTCATAACACCTTGGGGTTTTTACTATTACACGGTAATGCCATTCTGGTTGAAAAACGCGGGTGCCAATTACTAACGACAGTAGCGACTGCCCTACTCCATGACATGATGCTGTTGGGGTTTAGTGAGTCCAACTCACCGCGGAAATGAACCCGAGCCAAGGATCCACTCGCAATTAATAAAATCACAAGAGCATAACAAATAAACATAAAGGGCATAATAGGAATATACCTTTGAAGCGTGCTTCGCCCTAACGGATGGGCTCTTACTTGAAAATTTTAGCTCCGAAAGTACGAGAGCCTCCAACGGAAATCGACCCGCAAAAGCAAACTCCGACTTTTAGGTCCGTTACCTCGGGGTTAGCGAGATCCGACCAAAACCCGAGTATTATATGAGTTTAAGAGTTTTTTCTAACTCAATGCTCTACTGAACTCCTACTCAAGCACTCTTTCCAAGAACCCAAGGTGGGTATTTATAGAAAAGAGTGAGAGTGGAAATATCTATCCCATCAATGTGGGATCATGAAATTCCACAATTTATTTTAAAGTTAAAATAAAATAAATAAGCACACTAATATTAAATCTACAAGTGTCACTAATACATGTAAAGGGAAGTGAGAACCACTTGGAGAGTAGGGGACCATACTTGCTCCCCACTCCATACTCTCCTTCTGCCACATGTCCCTCACCCCCACATGCTTCCCGTTTGTTTTGGCCCCTAGCTACCCGAGCCTAAGCCCAGCTGTAGCTTAGCCCCGCACTTGGAGTTGCGGGCTGCTGCTGTGGCTAGCAAACCACACACTCCAAGTGCGGGCTGCTACTAGCATGCCACGCACACTATGTGCGGGCTGCTAGCAACTACTGCCTAGGGGTGCTTGCGACTGCTAGATGCTGCTAGCCATGGTGCGCTAGCACGCATCAGCCAGCCAGCCATGGCTCGGCATAGTGCGCATGCTAGGTAACTATGCTAGCATATTATATCCCTATCATTCAGATGCTCGGGGCATTCCGATGCTAGGGGTATTATGGGAAAATTGTCGATTTAATATTATTTGCGCGTCTCGTCATTTACTATTTTTGACTCGACTTTCGACGCTCGGTTTCGACGCTCTAAGCTCGAATTTCCGACATTGTAAGGAGGGTGTTCCCATCATAAGAGGTCCTCTCCTTAAATGGCCATGGCCCTTTAAGAGCTTAGGACTTTACACTTGTTAGGGTGTATTAGGATTTGAATTCCTGACTGTTTGGGAGACCTTGAATTATTATTCATCTTGTCATCACGCCTTTTTATAAGAAACAAGTAGGGAGTCGCCAATGAGTTTTAGGAAAACCCATAAACCTCGTTTATGCCTTTCTCCCAAGTAGAGTTCAAGGGATATTTATTATGAATCATAAGTTTACCCATGCCCAAATTGGTCTACATAAACCTGAAATGAGTTCGGGAGCGAGGGTACTAAAATAACGTTCCCTTTAGGGGGGAATCGCTATCCTAGCCCTAGTGCGGCCTCTACTAGCTCTTCCTTTTTCACAATTTCATTACCAAACAATATATGCAACGTGATACCTAAAACTAAGTTAGTTGATTTTATTTACATGCATTAATCATGTAGGAATTACATGGCAAAAGTCGTTATTCTTATTTAATCAATATTCATGAAATGATCAAGAAATAAACAATATTCGCCTTGTCTTAAGTGATAAAACAATAATTAATTACTCAAATTCTAGTCTTGATTAACGAAAGAGTACTATGTGAATTAATTAATTAAAAGTTTGTTTAAAGTGATCAAACAACACTAATTAATCAATTAAAGTTATTTTAACAATAAAAGAAAAGTGATTTATCTAAGTGCTGAGGAAACTAATCGTTCTTCTTTTATGTTAAATCTCCGTTTAATGCATTTATGGACTTTCTTTCTTCTTCGTACCTTCAAGAGCTTCAATGGATGGATTAGGGTTTAAGAGTAGTTGGGAAGAAAGAGGGAAAAGTAGTATGATAGTAAGAGGGTTTGAGAGAGATTAGGGATTTCAGAATTTTGGGTTTAGAATTATGATTTTTCTGTGTGTTTAGTGCTGAATGAAGACCCCTTTTTATAGGCGTATGAATCTAGGTTTGCCTTATACGAAAACGCGTTTGTAAAACTTCCATAACAATTTATTGCAAAGTCGGATTTAGGCGTGTGAGATATCATTGGAAAGCTCTAAATGTCTACTTTTCAATACCGTTAGAATTAGGTTAAAATATGTTATTAATCAAAATTTATGGCCGTTTGAGTGTAAGGGTGTCGGTTTTGGGCCCGGTTTAGTGTTTTGATCATAAATTCATAACTTCTTCATTTTGGCTCGAAATTGGGATTATAATATACCGTTGGAAAGCTCTTTGAAAGGGTTATCCATCTGTATAGGCCTTGCACGGGAATTAAAATGTTTTTTTTATCTGTTTGACTCGGTTTTCAACAATGTTGTTTCCATTGGATCCAATCATTGCATTTAACGCATTTGGGTCCGTTATTAATCAAGTTTAAACATGTATGAACACGTTTTACGCCTAATTAGTAATCGGACAAGGATCTAAGATAACTTGGTCTCAAATATGGGTTTTAACTTACTTCATAGTGCTTTTCGTAGTCCATAAACACTTCAACTTTGATCTAGCATGAAGAACGGGTTTTTGTAACATTATCGCACTTCCTTTTCGGGACAAGAGGCCAAAAGTAGGTGTATACAGTTAGCCCCCACTTTGATCGAGTCTAGAATAGACGATGATCAAAGTAATCAAGGAAATAAATCCGAGACTCAATCTGCAAAGTTCTCTAAGGATAGAGAATCTTTCAGTAATGTTTAAGGATGTCGAAACGATCCTTGATTCGCTAAGTGTTTGAAACAAGTAGCTATTAAGGCCACAAAAAGTTTTTCCTAGTCTTAACGCGCTAAAGAATCTAGGTTGATCCTTTGCAATTGTAGAATGCTTTTACAAGTAAAGGTAATCTAGGTGATGTCGTGTCATGAGAAGAGATCGGTTTTAAAAAAAACAATAAAAGGGGATGATTTCCTCTCAATCATGTCATCGTTGGTCTAAAGTCCCTCGATATGTCACTGAAACTTTAGCCTAACTTTAACAAAGTAAAAAAGATGAAAAGGGGTTTTCGGTATTTGAGCCGAAAAGGTCCGGTATTCGAGTCGGGTCGGGTATTTGAGCCGGATGTCCACAAGATAGATATACATGTCTTAGGATTGGAGGCATATACCCAAATCTAGTAAAAGGGAAGAAAGTCAGCAACTCTTTCAGCAGTTTTGTCCACAAGATGAGTACACGTGTCTCAGGATTGGGGGCTGGTGACTACATAGGCGTGACATCGTCTCGTCGCTTCTTTATACAAGGGATGATTCGACACCCTAACTGTCTGGTAAGTTAGTAAGCTCACTAACTACCGTATTTGCCTCCATTCAAGAAGTGCATGTTCCTGATGGTTCGGCGTGCCTGTCGACTCGTTAGCTAACGCCTACAGTAATTCTCTACCTTTTAATTACGAGAGGTAGATCTCGCAAAGCTTGGGCTGAAGTGAAATTTTACGCAACACCTACGCCGTACAATTTTGCACCGTACGATAGACCATTGTCATTTTTACGCTGCATGAAAACGCCTTCCTTTTTGCTTCGGACATGATAAAAGAAGAAAACCCGGACATTTGTAACGTCAGTACAGTAAAATGACAAACCTGTCTATGGGTGCTTTTACGTAAAGCACCACCACGGAACGTCTTAAGGCACTCTTACGAAAAACGTTCAAAACGTATGCTTGGGGAAGGCACAAAGCACGGTGTGCATGCATTATGATGCAAAAAATTATCAAAGAAGAAAATAAACTACATAATGCAAAGAAATTTAAAAGATTTTGATAATTTGCGCGTTATTATGTCTAACAACGAGCAAAAACCGTTGAAAAAATTATAAAACGAATCAAAATCTGGATACCGGTCATTTTAGTGACCGGTATCCGCGCGCAACTAAGTAAGTCACGCTGGCCAAGCACGCACATCATTCTGAGTTGCGCTGGTCTGTCAAGCGCAACTGATTCAGTTGCACGCGACACTCAGTTCAGCAAAATGAAAATCGCAAACGCGATTTTTCATTTCGCCTTCTCTCTCCTTCCTTCATCTATTTTTGCTTCTTTCTCTCTCTAAAGAGCTCGGATTTTCTTTTTTTTTTCGAAGCTAAAGGAAGTAGATCTCGTCCCTTATTCATTTTTTCCATAATCCAATGTAAGTTTTTTGCTAAAATTCGTTCTCTTTTGGCTGAATTTTGGGTGATTTTCGAACCATTATATTAAACCCCAAATTTCGAATTTGGTGGTTTTTTATACGGCTTGTTTCCATGAATTTGTTTGTTTGTCGTTGTGACATGTTTAAGCAATATACTGCAACAAATTTCATGTAAAGTGACAAAGTATTGATCTTGTATGAGCATGTCAAGCATATATATGTTTTTTTTTTGTTCTAATTCTTACTTTATGCTTGAACTTTATTGCTCGCATAGACTATACTTGTTAATTTTAATGTAAATTGAAGTGTTTAGAACAACAATTATGCATTAAAATTATCAATGAAATTTTGAACTTTTATAATAACATGAATTTGTTCTTGCGACTCATGTTTATTTTTTCATGCGTAAGTTTCAAAATTAGTTTTATCAATGATAAAAGTAACCGACGGTTATTATTATTCACTTATAAAACTGTGATCTCAAGATTTGCACAAAACTAGTTAGTTTAGGGAATTCTTGAAGACATTATCGAACTAGAGTAGTTTGGCTATACTTCGGGCTTTTGAGCCCCCATTTTATGTTATCGAATATTGTAGCCCCCAATGTTGGGTGACTTCGATGAATTGTTTGTTTTTAATAATTAAACCCTTTCATGTTGCTTGAAATGGGTCTAGAAATCCTGTGTTTCAACTAGGATCTTGGAAACGATTTAAACTAGTGTGTTTAAATCGTTTTTTGACCATTCATAGTTTGAACAAATAAATTTTCTAAGTCTAGTAATATTGGTCATTCATTAGAACAAGTAAGATGAAAAATGAAATGTTGTTCAAATTTTTTCGTCTATTCTTGCTACTTTTGAATTCTTTCTTTTGAGTTCAAATTTTGTAACTGTTTTGAAGCTCGAGAAAGTAGATGTCATCCTCCTTGTGAAATTCCAATGTGTGCAACAATGGAGAATAATTTAAAATGAAGACTTCTTAATTTAGAACTTAGGAGTCTTTTGTTTACATTCAAAATCATGAAATTGTTTGTCTTATGTTAATGACGTGTCTTGATACAATTTTCATGATGAATGATTAAGTACTAAACTTTCATATGAGCAAGTATGATTTTGTTTCTTTTGCTCTATACTAGTCATACTCTCTAATCTTTAGAGTAAATTAAAGTATTGAAACAACAATTATGCACTAAGATTAGTTTTTGAAGTTGAACTTGAAAATGGCTCGAGTATGTAACCTGGTTAATGGCCAAGTTCAGTTGCAAACTTAGTTTTCAAAGGAACAACATGATTATTATATCATTGTGATACATTTGAAAATTGTAAGGCTCGAGATCTATGTAAAGCATTTGTAGTTTAGGCGATTCTCGAAAGTAGCTCGAATGGCGTGAATGTCTCATTTTTTGTTGATATTGGAGCCCCCATGTTTCTTGTTATGCGCATTCTTGCTATTTCACATGTCTTGGAGCCCCCACATTGGGGTAGTTCCAATGACTTGCTATTGTTTAGGCCATCCATACAATCATGATATTAGGATGCACCTATGTATATATCCTATTTTTGTTTTTGAGATATATAGGACAATGACATGGCTTTTGCATTTTAGTTAAAGTCATGTTCAAGAAAGCAAGTTAGTTCTTTGCTTGTTTACAAACCAAAAACAATTGTGTTCAAGGTTTAGTGATCTTAGCTAATGTCTAAACGTTTGTAAAGATCATTGCGGTGATTTTATTCTCAAAGTTCATTTAGAACATCAAATATTTTCTTTGTTGTTATCAATCTTTGATTTTGGTCTTGTAGGCCCTTAGCCAATATTCGCAGGAGAACTAAGAAAGAACAAGTTCGAGTCAAGAAGAAGTCGAATCGTAATTCATTCCTTTTGGAAATATTTATGTATATACATGTATTATCCAAACGGTTATTGAGAATCTGAAAATTTATTTATTTGAGAAAACAAGAATTCAGAAAGGAAATATTGAATACTATTTTAATTATAAACATGTTGTTTCGAATTAGAATTCAAAATTTGAAAAGGGTCCAATAATTTAAATGAAAGTTTATTTTGAAAAGCAACTTTTCCTAGTAGGCAAAAATCATAATCATATTATTTTCAAAACTGACCCAAAATGGAAAGAAAAGTCTAGCTCGTAATTGAGTGTGACTTTTTTGTCCAAGATTGATGAAGGTAAGTTGCAATTCACAACTTATTTCAACAAAGATATGAAAATGTGAGCAAACTTTTATATCTATTTTTGTCATCTTTCCCTTTTTAGTGTTTGTCATCATTGTAATACTTTAATAATTGAAAGTGAAGTTCTTCCAATTAAAAAGTGCCGTAGTTTGAAAATGAATATTTACCAAACTTAGGTTTGATGGAGTGTTAGAATAATTTATGAAATCATTCGAATCACTTTCCAAAATATGGTCTCATTTCAAAATGAAAGTTGAGGTTAGGCCTATAATTTTAATTTGAAGCCCCCAAGCGCAGACTTTTAGGTGGCTTTTGGAATTCATGTATACATATGCTAGGGGTGTTTCTCATGTTTATTTGAAGCCCCAAGGTTTATATTTTTTTAATTTGTGGAATATTGCATATGTTTATCATGAATTGTTTGATCAAGTAACATAATTAATTATCTTGGTCAAATAATAGGAAGTGGTATTCTTCCCTTTGTCATTTTAAAGTTATTAAGATGGTTCATAATAAGCTTTGCATGACATTGATTTCGTAGCATAAATAGCGTGTTCAAATCTGTAAATAGAATGAAGTGGGGATGTCCAGGCTTTTTAGCCTCCAGTTTAATGCAAAGAGAGAAAAAAAATGTACTACTTTTTTTAGTATTGTAGTTGCCAAATGGGAGGGATCATCCCGACTTACCCCCTAAAAAAGAAATTAACAAAAAAGACGGATTTGTATAAAAAGGAAGAGGAATCCAACTTTCCCATAGAAGAATAAAAAAAGAGAATTAGACATGTTTTCGAAAAGCAAGGATTATTGACTTAATATTTGAATCATCGTGATGACTTGGCAGTGAGATATACGTTAATACTTGTGGTAGCGATGACGATCATTTTTTCATGTAGAGATCATGTTCAATCAATGTTCCTTGCTTAGAGAAGATGGATATATCCTACGCAGGCGGACATATAAGTGAGAAGACCAATTCTCAAGGGTTGTAAAAGACATCTAGAGTTGACGTCGAGGCTGTCGATATATCAAATCAATTTATTGTATTAACTCTCTTTCTTTCTAGGCAATGTATATAGAACTTGAATTACCTTGGTAATAAATAGCCCAATTATTAAAAGAAAATAAGGTGATTGTGTTTTTTTAGAGTGATAGTCATCTCATTTTTCTTTTGCAAAAATATGGAAAACATCGAATTTAATTTGATTCGATTGCTTTACTAAAATGGTGTCATCAAGCCAATGGCTATCAAATCATCCAAATCAATTGATTTTTTTTTTAATATGATTTTGTAATCATAACTCAACACTTCATGCATATATGGGCATGACTACTCAATAGTAGGTCCATATGTGCAAAAGGCCTAAGGTTGGCCATATTTTCGTGGAATGATGATTTTGGTACATGGTTATGGTCTATCTCAAGGACGGCCTTTCCAAGGTTTTATCGTGGCTAAGCCTTGGGTTATGAAGAATGGACAGGCTCAAGTATAATCCCAAAATCCCTTACTTTTGGTGCTTCTCATATTAAAAACTTTTCTGCTTTATGTGGCAACTTCCTACATTAGGTTCCTTTTCCTTGTCGTCTCTCTCTCTCTATCTTTTTTTCTCTCCCTTTTTTTTGACGAGTTTTTTTTCGGGTTTAGAACGATTGTTTTCTTTCTTTAGCATTGGATCCTTCCTTTTGGGCTTAGACTAACTTTGTGTCCCCCTCTTATGTTTCGTTCCCCCAATTTTCCATTTATATCTCTTTACACCATTCCCATCCCAAGGTATGGAATAATGTAGGTTGAATAACTAAGGCTTAACTGACGAGGCTCAAAAGGGCTGCCAAAAAGATGGATTTTTTCTAAGATTAAGAACATGGGATTATCTTTGTGGAGTTTCAAGTTGCCTCCTGTGTTGGTGAAATCATCATATCCTTTCTTTGTGGGTTAAAGATGGGCCTATTTTCATTCAATAAATCTAGTGACCCTGAACTCATCAAGATTCTTAAAGTGTTGAGTTTGTATGCCTTTTGATATTGCCTGTTTGTATGTATACGTTTTATTGAATGTGAGCCAATAACAAAAAGAAATTGAAAACAGATTAAGATAGACGTACTTGAAAATATATATTTTTTTATTCATTAATTAATGAGAGTATAAAATAAATAGATTCGACAGCATGAATCTCTTAGTCTATTATATAAATAAAGGAAAGAAACAAAACAAGACCTAAGGTGCTACATCTTGAATTGTAGACAACATCTTGAGATTGCGTCTTCGAGCTTTGTCCATTTCCGACGTAGGTGAAATCCTCTCTAAAAATCTAGTCCATCTATATGATTCATGGTTATCATTTATCAAGTCCCTTTCAATTATTGATCCCACAATATGGACCTTTTAAAATGTGTGTCTAACCAGATATTGTAAATGGCACTTGTATGGTACGGTGGAGACATATTGTCTATGAACTTTGGGACAAGTTCATGATCCGGAGGTCTTTATGAAAAAAGATCAACCTTTGATCGCCACCTGGAAAAGAGGCCAATGAAGCCTTCTTCTCCCCCTTGCCTAAGAAATTCAAGATCGCGCAAGGTATTTGTGAGCTCGATGTTATCTCCAAGTGGAAGTTTGTTTTGTATCGAGGATATAAAACCATGATCTAGCAGTTGGGTCCAATGAAAGAGGAAAAGTACATGTATATAGACTTTGCTTAACCCCTTTCAATGCTATGATTCCAATGCAATAAAGCTCATTAAGTGAGAACTAGGATTGTCCATAATCTTAAAGGTTGGTAAATCCGTAGCAAGAACGTTTTTGGAAGAGTCTTGCCAGTAGGTTGCGGTGCAAGCTCATAATTGAAGTACTTAGTCCCTGAGCTAGCTCGAAAGATAAGTTTCTCCAAGGCCTCTAGTCTTTCGGCTCTTGCTTTTTCTTTTTTTGTTTTTGCAGAATGTTTTCTTTTTCTTTTTATGCTTTTATTTTAACATTTTCTGCTTTTTTATGAGCCTTTAATTGGGCTTCTTCTTCTCGTAGGGCCTTTAGGTTTTGGAGTTCCTGTCTAAGTTTCTCCAATGATGCTTTGTCACCCATGATTGGACTAGTACGCGAATGTGGAATATGTCCTAGTAATATGTTTCACGAGAAATTGAGCGCGTTCACTTAAACCTTTTCTGCCAAGCATTCAAACAATAAACCAAAGTCAAAATGATTGTTTCACTTCACTTTTTAATCCTTGTAATACGAATTCACTTTAAGCAAGTTTGTTGATGAAGAATGTCAAAAAATTCACCAACAATCATTAATGGAATGTCATGATTTGTGTTGACTTCGACAAGGTAATCATCTAAGGATTTTACTTTAAATGAATTGTTTTCGAAAAAGGTAGAAGAGAAAAAGAAGAAAGTTGGATTGAAAATGCGCATCAAATTTTTAGGAATATTAATCATCCCGAACACACTCCTTAAAATAATCAAATATACTTTAGTATTTTTTTATCATTTAAATTACAATAGAGATCAATATCGTTTTTTTTTTGTTTTATTAATTATGATTTTCATATTGCTTATCTTTAAAGGATATTATATTACTATTTGCTTAAAAACAATGATGGCCTCCGAATGTAAAATCCAAGAAATAATCAAATCATTTTCTCAATTTTTTCATTCATTATTTTCTCTTTTTTATTTTTCTTTTTTTTAGAGTAATATTTTTATTTTGTATCATACTCTCTCGTTTTTTTTTAAGAACAATATTTCTTTTTTTCGTTCTATTTCTCTCTTCTTGTGTGAGGCAATCATCCCAAGTAAAGTTCTCGGGATTTTCTTTTTAAACCATAGAAGAGGTAAATAAATTATACTCTTAAATCAAGGTTTACCAATTACAACTAAATGATGATGAACACGAAAATAGACACGTTTAAGAATAAACATATTGATGACGTCCTATTAAGGGATGCGAACTTCTAATGACGAACCTCATACGAAGTAATGTCATTAGTTCGATTATAAAGTTCGTAAACGAATCATCATAATCAAAAATAGTATCGCGCGCAATTTTCCGTCTTGCGCTAAGGTGGAAAGTACAACTTCTAGAGTAGCGTCTGCCACATGCGGTTTTTTTTTTTTTTTTTTTTTTTTTTTTTTTTTTTTTTTTTTTTGCGTAAACGCAAGGAGAACGATAAAAAAAACATGTTTTTGGATTTTTTGAAAAAACAAAAAACACGATCAAAGTAAAAGTAAGACAATGTTGTTAGCCAAAGAGATATTTTTACACCTACTTAACGATTGACCTTGAAGCGGTAGTATCGTTTTCTCCGTATGATATTGCTCGTAGCGAGTCAAAGTCAATGTGAACACTTGGCGCGCGCAAGACACAGTGTTGCGCGGAGGTGCCGCGCGCAACTTTTGAACTTGCGTGCGTGGATGGCGCGCGCAACTTTAACAGTTGCGCGTGCCACCTGGTAGGTTCGACATTTTTTTTTTTTTTTTTTTTTGTTGAACCACAATTATTTGCGAATTTTTTTTATTAATTATATCTCTAGGTAACAAGTTGGAATTAGTTATATTAGACACGAAGCACATATTCATGTAGTCAGATAAGCACATAAAAGGAACCGTTAAAGCATACAATGTCATTCTAAGGTCAAGGCTTGGGTGTTTGAAGAAACGATGCACAAATCAATCACTCAACGAGTTGACTCATGACATCGCTCTCCCAACATTTTGTTGGTGATATGGGTGGGATAATTGTTATTGATTTCGGGATAGAAGCCTAGTGTTGGCAGCCCCTGATCAACGAGCCAATCCCCAATGGTTAAAGTGTGCTATGATTATGCATTATGCAATGTTGCTTGTTTCGTTTTAACTTTTGTGAAAAAGGAATATATTCTGCGTTCAAGTATCGCTCTCTAACTAGAAATTATCCAAGTTAATTCCCGCTACAACCCATAGGCAACCTCGTGTTGGAAACCTTGGATCATAACTACGAACTAATCATGTAACCTCTAAGTCCCTAGTGGAGTCGCCCCACTGTAAGGAGGGTGTTCCCATCGTAAGGGGTCCTCTCCTTAAATGCCCATGGCTCTTTAGAAGCCTAGGACTTTACACTTGTTAGGGTGTATTAGGATTTGAATTCCTGACTGTTTGGGAGACCTTGAATTAGAATTGATCTTGTCATCACGCTTTTTTATAAGAAACAAGTAGGGAGTCTCCAATGAGTTTTAGGAAAACCTATAAACCACGTTCATGCCTTTCTCCCGAGTTCAAGGGATATTTAGGATGAATCATAAGTTTACCCATGCCCAAATTGGTCTACATAAACCAGAAATGAGTTCGGGAGCGAGGGTACTAAAATAACGTTCCCTTTAGGGGGGGAATCGCTATCCTAGCCCTAGTGCGGCCTCTACTAGCTCTTCCTTTTTCACAATATCATTACCAAACAATATATGCAACGTGATACCTAAAACTAAGTTAGTTGATTTTATTTACATGAATTAATCATGTAGGAATTACATTGCAAAAGTCGTTATTCTTATTTAATCAATATTCGTTAAAAGATCAAGAAATAAACAATATTCACCTTATCTTAAGTGATAAAACAACAATTAATTATTCAAATTCTAGTCTTGATTAAAGAAAGAATACTATGTGAATTAATTAATTAAAAGTTTGTTTAAAGTGATCAAACAAAACTAATTAATCAATTAAAGTTATTTAAACAATAAAAGAAAAGTGATTTATCTAAGTGCTCAGGAAACTAATCGTTCTTCTTTTATGTTAAATCTCCGTTTAATGCATTTATGGACTTTCTTTCTTCTTCGTACCTTCAAGAGCTTCAATGGATGGATTAGGGTTTAAGAGTAGTTGGGAAAAAAGAGGGAAAAGTAGTATGATAGCAAGAGGGTTTGAGAGAGATTAGGGATTTCAGAATTTAGGGTTTAAAATTCTGATTTTTCTGAATGTTTAGTACTGAATGAAGACCTCTTTTTATAGGCGTAGGAATCTAGTTTTAGGGTTTTTAGAGTCGCGGCATCAGGTGGCGCGCTCAACTCTCCGAGTCGCGTTGGGGTGCCGCGCGCCAATCGCGCGCAATTGATTGAATTGCGCTGGTTTGCGGTTTGCCTTATACGAAAACGCGTTTTTAAAACTTGTATAAATTTTGATTGCGAAGTCGGATTTTGGCGTGTGAGATATCCTTGGAAAGATCTGAATGTCTACTTTCCAATGCCGTTAGAGTTAGGTTAAACGCTGTTATGTATTAAAGGTTATGGCCGTTGGAGTGCAAGGGTGTCGGTTTTGGGCCCGGTTGAGTGTTTTGATCATAACTTCTTCGTTTTGGATCAAAATTGGGCTTATAATATATTGTTGGAAAGCTCTTTGAAAGGGATATCCATATGTATAGGCCTTGCATGGGAATTTGATGTTTTGTTTATCTGTTTGGCTCGGTTTTCAACAATGTAGGTTCCATTGGATCTAATTATTGCATTTAACGCATTTGGGTCCGTTATTAACAATTTTAAACATGTATGAACATGTTTTAGGCCAAGTTAGTAATCGAAAAAAGGCCCTAAGATAACATGGTCTCAAATATGGGTTTTAACTTACTTCATAGTGCTTTTCGTAGTCATAAACACTTCAACTTTGATCTAGCATGAAGAACGGGTTTTTGTAACATCATCGCACATCCTTTTCGGGACAAGAGGCCAAAAGTAGGTGTCTACAGACGTCTAAATATTTAATACTTGGGCGGAGAATTAATTTCATCCGAATTAATTCGTCGAGTCGGTTCGTTAATTTGCTTGGGTGTGACCCGAAGGGTTCAGTCAAGATTAAGCTGTAATATTAATTATGCATTAATATCACTAATCAGAAGCGGCCTCCACCCAGGCATTCCGATCACATGACCTTACGGAATATATTAGCTTTTGAATAATTCTAAACCCACTATCGGAATAATAAACTTGTCCGAATGACACCATTCCTTTCAATCTCCCACTTGTCCTTTCGGACAAGTGAGCATTCAGTGTATTGCCCCTTTCCTTTGTCTCTTCATGTCTTTTTGGAACTACAGGGTAAGATTATTCGTCATCCCTTTTACGTCCAGAAGTGTTTCTTGAAATCAGAGTTTGACTGTCAATAAGTAGATGATTTCTAAAATCCATCTGAGCACGGCCATGCATTTTCACAGTCTCGCTCTTCGAGAGGCCTTGTTAACAACAAGACATGTTCCCTATTGTTAGTAGGGGGACATTCCCAGTCTTGTAATGTAGAGGACCTAGCCGCCTTATAGCCGTCGTTATAGTCCCCAATTACGGCAGATGTTTGACCGATACCATAAATAGACTGATACTCTAACAAGAGACCTCCCATTACTCATGGTCGAGGAAAAGAGTTCCGATAGTAACAATGAGAAAAATACTTATGACAATTTAAATCTCTTAAGTATTCTCATAGGTCGATCTAGTATGGTTCTAAACTAATACCTGTGCAAATGATTTATGTCCTCACAACATAAGAAACACTGCTATAAATCATACTACACACTAATCTCTATTGGTCATTAATCGTCCACCATATAAATGACCTTGATTAGGGATAATTTTCGATTAAAATATTCAATGTTCACTTAATAGGTGTTTCTTTATCCAAGACATTGTCTTGATACCCTATTTTGAATATTCTTTAAAATCGAATGGACTCATTATTTAATTCTAAACCACAATTAAATAGTTATGTGGAATATTTAGAAATATTTTATTCCACTATGAAACTTCACAATATTTAATCTAATGATAAATGGCTTTCCCAAATGTTTTAAGAGTAATACTCTTCATAAAACATTCATAGAAATCACACCCATATTTGATATGCTTGATTTCTTTCATGCAATTGTGAATGTTGTCGTTCACTTATTGCATAGGTTTAGTTATAATTACTTTGCAAATCTTAGCATCAACATTATCTACTATTTCCATAATAAGATGATAAAATTTTGAGAGTGTTAATGGATTACATGCGATTTAGGATTTATTGTCCAAGCAATGGTTCCCACTTATTTACATGATTTGTGACCTTCAGCTTGACAACCTACAATCATCAACGTTTAACAACGAACTTTCATTTAACATCTTTCTTATTATTGACTTTAAGGCAACAATATTCTCAACATATATTTTAGTAGACTCCCAGATGATGCCTTGCTTGGGTTTCACTCCAAACGGCTCACAATGATTTGGAATACCCTAATCACTTGTGATCATGGAAATTTACCTTAAATTTTCGCACATTATACATGGATGCATATTCATGCATGTTACCATTCTCAAGCCACGACGCTTCTTAGCTCGTGCTTACAAATGGCTTCCTTGTTAAGGATTTCATCCTTGTTAAGGTTTGTGCTTGCATCATCAATGCTCAAATTATATTTGTTTCCATGCGTCAAGAACTCATCCAATCACTTATCCAAGTGCTTTGGATGTTCTTTGCTATAATCTAATACTTAGATTCAAGTTGATTGGTACTATATACGTACTCTACATGCTCTAAGCAAGTAAGTCGTGTGACGATTCCATATCATAGCTTTACATTATGGATTTAATGTAGAATGATTCTAAATCTTTATCCCATCAATTTGACACATTAGCTCATTCAGTTTCACTAAGTCTTTGCTAAATTGTTCGCTATGTGATATGGTTGAAAGTCTCTTACTAGAGCTTTCTTGTTTGACTTAGTATTTAGCCTAGCTTATACTTAGTTCAAACACTTACTTAGTTTTATACATATGGGTTGAAAGCCTTTCAAAGTACTTCATATTTAATATAATAAATTCCTTCACTCGTTTAAACATTTAATTAAGTCTATACCATAGAACTTAATTCCCAATATGTACTAAGTATCGCCTTTAACTTGGTCCATTGTAGAAAATACTTTCAAATCTAATCATTTAGCATATGATAGTTGTTTCATAATAGAGTTCGAAAACTTCTCGTTGGACCTTTACTTTTGCTCCCACTAAACTTCTTATTCATCAGAATTTCTATGTTTCTCCATAAGCCAATCCTCTTATTAACTTTATGAGAAAACACGTTCTAATTCCTATATGCAATGCTTCCTTTAATCACATGACGGATTCCTTGAACTTGCTTTCAAATCTAGCATTATTTAGATTTTCAAAACCCTTAGACTATCCTATAGTCACTTCCAAAATCCCATTTTGGGATGGCGGTTTTGGTATCTATTTTTCCATATGTCATATGTGCAATTTTGCTAGATCAATCACGAAAAGACTTAAGCATTCCGATTGGTGAATGGGTTTGTGTTAAAATCAACTCTGTGAATTTAATTATATCCTTTTCAACCAATCTAGCTATGTATGCATATACATTTCCACATTTGTTAGTTTTCTCCTTGAAAACTTATTTGCAATCAATGGGTCTTTCACAATTCATGCAAATTAATCAAGTTTCAAACATGATTTTCAAACATGGGTCTGTTTCGGATTTTCATGGCCTCTAACCATTATTCGGTATTTGGATTTGTCGTAGCTATCTTACATTGTTCCTTTACTATCTAATAGTGTGCTTGTAAGTCTTAGGTTTATTTCTAACTTAATAGAAATTTATAGGATTTAATCCAAGCCTTTGATGAATTCTATACCTATACGGGGCAATTGCATCAACCACTGAGTTTCAAGGCGCTTCCAAAGCCCTTTTATTATGTTGATCTTACTCCAACATTTTTGATGTTTTATGAGTCATGAATTCTCTTTTAAGGCACTTGTAAAGTCCTTTTGAGTATTCTTGATCAAGCATTCTCACGAAGTCCTTTTAATGTCTTCTGAGGTTCTCAGTCCTAGTTTGTTGCTAAGCTCGATGGTCATCGAGGTCATTTTCCTCCCACTTATCGTTTTGGAAATGTATTACTTTCCAGAAAGACACCACTTAGAGCAACAAACATTATCAATTTGGTTGTAGAGGTAATGCCCGTAGTCTCATATGAATGCTTACAAAGAGACATGTATATTGTCTTTGGGTAAAAGTTCGTTGTGAAACAAACAGTTAGCTCCCACTTGAGCTATCTTAGCCTTTGATGAGCCACTAAGCTCCCACTGATCCATCTAGCTTCACTTAGCCAGTGAACTTCCATTGAATCACTTAGCTCCCACTAAGCCAGTGAGCTCCCACTTAGACTAAGAGCCTTAGACAAACACTTGAAAAGATGTTTAGAAGTTATTTCTATCCATAACTATGACGTCCTTTCTTAGCTTTGACATTTTGTTTAGTGTAACATTAGTCACTTATGCAAATATTTAAGAACTTTATAGGAAGGGATGTGAAGCATCATCGTTCGAGTCATTTTCAAATGCAATCGAGGTCTTCGTGAGGACACACTATGTGCTTTTGTGGAGTTGTTTATGAAATTCCTATTCATAACTTAGACATGGTCACTCTTGGCTTAAGCAAACATCGCTCGATCTAATCTAGACGTTTTGATATCTTGCCAAGTCGATTCTATACTTCACTTAACTCTTGAGCTACTCAGGTCAAGTTTGTTCACATTTGATGAATATAGCCATATCCTTTCAAATTCTTTGTGAAACGTTGAAGTAATTGAATTCTCATTAGCTTTCGGAGTCAATTGTCTATACCAAGAACAATAGCTCTCTACTTTGTCGGTTTCAACAAGTAAGACTTGCTTGTCTTAGAACGATTCCGAATCGAACAACTATCAAGAGCCTATCTAATAGAGCCTTGAGTACGTTCTAGTCGATGTTATATTGCTAAAGATGTTCGGAACGCAAATCAAACCCGTGACTTGAACTTAGTGAGTTTATCATGTTAGGGAAATGTTTGTTTATAATCAAGCATTCTTGACTCAATGCTTAGATAACCATGCCATTCAAATAAATCTTGCAATTATTACTCATTACTTTGAATGTGAGTCTTTCCGTGTGTGAACGGATCATTTGCTGATTATGGAACATAATAGTAACCATTTATTCGTTTCAGCCTTTAGTTCAAAAGGTCTTTAAACAAAGCATACGACCTTACAACTGATGTAGCTCTTCTTGCTTCATTCTAAGCTTGTAAGTCAATAACTTAGCTTAACTTCAATAGTTTGAGGTCACTTTCAAAGTGGAACACTCATGCAGTATCCGATACTTGTGAAGATAACCAAATGCTATGTTAACTACAATAACATGAACTCATGGGTTGAAATGGAATCCAATTCCTTTTCTTCGTTCCTTCTTTCCTATATTTCTTATCATACAATATCACATAATCTTACTTTAAGAATCATTTCTTTAAGTTCCTTTGACTTTTATACTTTGTTAGGCATAATCAAGCACCAAGTGCGCTATAAACAAAGTTCCATCTTTTTCATTAATTCATGCTCGAATTACTACATCAATGAGTCCTACTCATTTATGTGTGAGGCGAAAAGATACGTTGGTTGTCAAATATTGACAATTGAGTTTACAACTCAATACTTCATATTTTATTAAAACTACCTAGTATTTTGAATACATGATATCCAACCGTCCTTTCGGATAATTTTAAAAGTCATTTATGAGAATAGTATTTTAGAAATGCGTTTCCTTTCTTTGAGAACTATTCTCAAGGATTTCCTTTACCAATACAATATTATTTGATTTAGAGTACTATAAATATAAGTGCAAAGTATAACCATTTATCAATAACATAATAAGTTTAAAATTTAAGAGCATTCATGCAAACTTCAATCTTATTAAACGTCTTATTTACGCATAAAATTGTCCCTATTTGGCAAAAATAAGGCGATTCCAAGATCCAAGGGAACAACAAGTGGTCACGCCATGCTTTGGCTTTCCCTTACACTTGTTATCCCAAGGTAAGCATTGCCTTACTAATGGCTGCGAGCCATTCTTGGTTAGATAATCGTCGCATCCAATGCATCTTGACGATGTATCTCTTTTGCCACGGTATGTGAGGAATCCTCACTCTTACCAATGAGTTCAACCAAAACAAACATACACACCCGGTGCGCCTTACGTTCCTTGGAGTAGCGATGGCACCTCGCTTTGGCGTAGCCCACCATCACCCTCTTCCGGTTAGTAAGTGTTGTTTTGGAAAGGCAAGTTTTACTCAATATTATTAGGGACCTAGGATTTCTATGTTGGTTGATTTAAGTGAACTTAACTAATCATCGCAGCATAAAGAAAACAAAAACATGCATCTAACATATCTTTCATATTTAAGCACAAGCATAAATATAAAAGCATAAGTATAAGATGCATATTGGAAACTAGCATGACCCCTTGAATTCTTCAAGTCTTCAAAAGGTCTTAATTTGTAACTTCAAGGCTTCGTCTTCCAAGAAAATCAGTCTTCAAGACTTAACCAAACTATGCAACTACTAGTATCTACGATTAGGACTAATCTAAATATTAAGGTACAAAAATACTCAACGGTGCGTAGACCGTATTTAGATTTACAAAAATACATCACGGCATAGGAATGGAAGATTACAGCAACCTAGTCCACCTACACCTCCACCACAAGCACAACCAATAGTTGATCCCATCGACCCGGTAAGCAACGATGTGATCAAGCAACTGCAAAAAACCCAGGTGGAGATGAATGTTTGGAAGCTGTTGGCTACGTCTCATGAGCATCAGAAGGCTGTGATGAATGCTCTTGTGAAGATAGGAGTTGATAGTGATATGACTTCTCAAGGACTAGTCAACTTTCTCACTACTGAATTGCCAAGTACCAGCAATCTGATTTCTTTCTCTGACAAAGATCTGCCCCCAAAAGGGGACCAACATAACAAAGCTCTACACCTTACTGTGGTGTGTAAGCAGAGAATGTTCCCATGAGCCTAGTTGATAATGGCTCAGCAATCAATGTATGCCCGTTGCGCACTGTAAAGAAGTTGGGCATAAATGATGAAGAATTGATTCCTTCTACTCAGGGGATCCGAGCTTATGATAATACTCGCCGTCAAGCCATGGGTACTATCATGTTAAACATGACTACGGGAGCCATTGAACGTAGCACTTAGTTTCAGGTGGTAGATATTAAGGCTTCTTTCAATCTGCTGTTAGGTCGTCCTTGGCTTCATGAGCTAAAGGCGATCCCATCGTCATTACACCAAAAAGTGAAAGCCATAGTTGGAGGGGTTCCAATTACCATTGATGCCTCCCCTATGCGTATTCAAGTTATCGATACTCCCATCGTCCACGTCTAACATGATGAAAAAGATGAAGATCTCTAGGGGTTTTCATTGGATGATGTTCTCATAATCGAAGAAGAGGAGAAGTGTCACCTCAACTTTGATCCTTATTCAAATACCAATGTTAATGCCATTATGAAGAGGCAAGGGCATTTCCCTGGAATGACCCTCGGACTTAAAAAGAAAATGGCTGAACTTTAGGGCCATCATGGTGCACTTAAGAAGGATACCTTTGGCTTGGGATTCAAGCCAACAAAAGAAGATGTGAAACAAGCTCTCATGAAAATGAAGGCTCGCAATAATGCTCGAATCATGAAGACGGAAATGGCCATGGACCCGTATCCATTCACTCTCAATGGCCAGTATATCAAAGAAGGGGAAAGCTTCCCATGCTATGAATTCCCTGAGCCTTTAGTTCACGATGGGAAGCGTGAGCCAGGTTTCGAGATGTTCCTTGATTGTGACTTCGTTGATGAAGGTGATGAACTCTTCACAACTGAGAAACCAGCTAGTCCAAGCTCTAACGATATGAACATTAATCTTCTATTTGGACTAGAAAAGAATGAACCCAAACCTGTCTGCAATGATGATTCTGAGCTCATTCAAGCTGTCATATCAAGCAAGGATTTTGACCCCTCTGAGTTAATTGTCGAGGCTGACAATGCTTCAAAGGGATGGTGCAAGACGGTGAAGATCACTACGCCAATTGGAGAGAAGTTGGAAGTAACCGCTGGCGAAGGTCCTATGTTTGAAGAATCTGAGTCGTTTGGGTCCGAGTCCGAGTCTGATTCTAAGTCTGTAGAGGAACCTTTAGGATCTAAGGCCAACCCTCTTTCTGCTATAGAGTCTAATGCTTAGTTTCTTGTTGAGTCTCCTCTTTCTATCCCAAATAATTTCGGCGAGGTCGCAGCTGACCTTGCCCTCCTTGATGTAATGACCAATGAATTTAATGAAATGAGTACCTTTGCTTACGATGCGTGTCATTCCCCCAACCTTGATCAATATTGCTTTGCTAATGATAAAAATGACAAAGAAATAATAAAAGCAATGGAAGAACATGATAATAAAACTGCAATCATTGAAGATACATAAACAATCAATATTTGTAATGATACGACTATTAAAGAAGTAAAAATTGGATTAACTCTATGTCAAGAAGAGCGCAAAGACCTAATAATAAACTTGCTTAGTGAATTTGTTGATGTATTTTCTTGGTCTTACCAAGACATGCCAGGTATTGACAGGGATATATCTCAGCACACGATACCACTCATTCCAAGTATGAAGCCCGTCATGCAAAAGTTGCGTCGTATGAAGCCGGATGTGGCTCTCAAGATCAAAGAAGAAATCAGAAAGCGGCTGGCTGCAGGTTTCATCAAAGTATCTAAGTATCCAGAGTGGATAGCTAATGTGGTTCCAGTACCAAAGAAGGATGGAAGGGTCAGAATGTTTGTTGATTATAGGGACCTCAACAAGGCAAGCCCAAAAGACGGGTTCCCTCTACCTCACATTGACCTTCTGGTCGATAACACAGCAAACCATGCACTCCTCTCCTTCATGGACGGTTACGCTGGATATAACCAAGTACTTATGGCCGAGGAAGACATGGAGAAAACCACATTCATCACGCAATGGGGTACATATTGCTATACGGTAATGCCATTCAGGTTAAAAAACGCGGGTGCCACCTACCAAAGAGCAGCCACATCATTGTTACATGATATGATGCACAAAGAGGTGGAGGTCTATGTTGATGATATGATTGTCAAATCAAAAGATTGCCCAGGCCACATCATTGCACTTCGCAAATTCTTTGAAAGCCTCCGCAAATACAATATGAGATAAAATCCAGCAAAGTGTGCATTTGGAGTTACATTAGGCAAACTACTTGGCTATGTGATCAGTTCCCAAGGGATTGAAATAGATCCCACAAAAGTCAAAGCAATCATGGCCATGCCACCACCCAAGACTGAGAAAGAAATTCGAGGTTTCATCGGAAGATTGTAATATATAAGTAGGTTCATATCAAAACTCACGGCGATATGTGAACCTATATTCAAGAATCTCAAGAAGAACGTTCCAGTCACGTGGGATGACGATTGACAAAAAGCTTTCGACAAGATCAAAGAATACCTGTCAAACCCACCTGTGCTAGCACCAGCAATGCCTGACTTTCCTCTTTGACTCTACCTTACAGTCACAAGAGAAACAATGGGGGTAATGCTAGCACAAGAGATCAAAAGTAAAGAAAATGCAATCTACTATTAGAGCAAAAAGCTTCAAGGATATGAGACGCGATACACACCACTTGAGAAGTTGTGTCTCGCACTTGTGTGGGCCGCACAGAAATTAAGACATTACATGCTCACTCATACAATGCACGTCGTGTCCAAGATGGATCCTCTGGAGTACTTTTTCGAAAAAGCAAAACTCAATGGTAGGTTATCAAGATGGACAGTCAACCTTGCTCAGTTTGATTTGAAATTCGTACCACAAAAGGCCATCAAAGGTTCTGTGGTTTCTGACTTCTTAGCGGACTTTCCACTAGAAGAAGTTGAGAAAGAAGAAGATGAGTATGATTTCCCCGACGAAGATCTACTTATGACTGAAGACGATAGATGGACGCTCTAATTCGATGGAGCTTCAAACCAAAGGGGTTTTGGTGTAGGGGTCTTGCTCGTATCACCCAATGAAGAGCACATCCCAATTTCCATGAAACTCGACTTTGATGTCACCAACAATGCTGCAGAATATGAAGCATGCATTTTGGGACTAGAAACAGCTGTGGCCTTGGGGATTAAGAAACTCTGAATTTATGGTGATTCGTCACTAATCATCAATCAGATCTCCAAGAGATGGAAGGTGAGAAGTGAAAGTCTCGCTACGTATCAAGCTCATCTGGAAACTCTCACGGAGCAACTAGATGAATTGGAATATACGTACTTGCCTAGAGAAGAAAATCAATTTGCTGACGCACTGGCAAAGTTAGTATCAATGGTGCGCATTCCAAAAGACACAATCAGGATGCCGCTAACTATAGAGCGAAGATATGAGCCATCTTATGTTCATGCACTTGATGACGAACAAGAATCACAAGAAGAAGATGAAGAGCCATAGTGTACAGATATCCTTAACTACGTGACCAAGGGAGAATACCCTCCTAACACTGATAAAAGGGCACGCAGTGCTTTGAGGCTCCTGGCCTCACAGTATGTGCTCATCAGGGGAGAACTCCACAAGAGGACGACACTAGGGAGAAATCTCTTATGCATAGCTAAGAAAGAAGCACACAAAACCATGGACAACCTTCATGCCGGCATATATGGAACACATATGAATGCTAAGATGTTAGTCCAAAAGATTCAACGAAAAGGTTATTATTAGACTACTATGGAAAGAGATTGTCACGAATACGTTAAGAAATGTATGAAGTGTCAAGTCTACGCAAATTTACAGCACGTTCCACCTTCGCTTCTCTACACAAATACTTCTCCATGGCCTTTCTCTACTTGGGGTATCGATATCATTGAAAAGATAACGCCGCCAGGACAAGGAAGGCATGAATTCATCTTCGTAGCAATCGACTACTTCACCAAATGGGTCGAAGTTGCCTCATATGCTAAGCTCACGGCGAAACATGTTGCTCAATTCATTGAGAAAAATATCATATGCCGCTATGGGGTACCTCATGAAATGATCAGTGATAATGGAACGCATTTCAAACCCGAGTGCGCATAACTATTAAAGGAATATTATATCAAGCTTCACAGCTCATCACCCTAAAGACCACAAACAAATGGTGCAGTCGAATCGGCCAACAAAAATGTAAACACTATCATTGAAAAGATGACGGAAAATTACAAGGATTGGCCAAGCAAGCTACATTTCGCCCTTTAGAGTTATCGAACTTATGTTCGTACATCAACGGGGGCTACCCCCTTCTCTTTGGTCTATGGAGTTGAAGCCGTACAACCAATAGAGCTCGAAATCCCTTCTCTACGAATTGCGTTGGAAAGCCAACTAGATGAAGTCGACTGGATTAGAGCAAGATATGATGAACTAGTCTTACTTTATGAAAAACGCTTGCCAGCTTTGCATCATGTCCAACCTACCAACAGCGTATGGCACGACATTTTAATAAAAAAGTCAAGACTAGGAATATCAAGAAAGGCGATTGGGTGCTTAAGGCACTTCGCAAAAACGTGTTAGATCCAAGAGGAAATTTAGACCAAACTGGTCAGGACCATATATTGTCAAGTCCACTTTGTATGGCGGAGCGGCACAATTGGTAGACATGGATGGCAACGGTTTCCACAATTTAACCAATTTGGATCAACTCAAGAAATTTTATGCCTAGTTGCATGGGTTCATGACCCGATAGAGCTACGTTTGGCCTGATTCCTTTTTAAGGATACGTAGGCAACCCCTCCAGGAGGCCCGGCCACTTTAAAAATTAAAACCACTTCTTCATTGACTAAATATAGCACACGAGGTAGAAAAAAGCAACAAAATTCCAAAGTAGCATCCACCGCGCCACGACATATGCTGCCGCGCCACAGGAGAATCTACCGCGCAACGGAAAAATCCAGCGTGCCATGGCAGCCACCACCGTGTCGCGGCAGACCTGTTCTTCAATTTAGAATGCTGCGCAACACCATATACCCCCGCAACACACCATCTGCCACCGCGACACACTATTTTCCACCGTGACACGGTGGATTTCCAGTTGTAAATTGCAGCAGACATGCCCCGCGTCGCGGCAGAGTTCTCTGTGGCACAAAATTTAGAATTTTGCAAATCGTGAAATTTTTATTGTTTTTCGAATATTTCTTCAACGATTATTATTATTCTTCCATTGCGTCCGACTTCTTGACTCGGATAATAAAATAAAATATTAAAAAATAATAAAGTCATTGTAAGTTTTAATTAAGGCAAAAATAAATATGATATTATTATTGAAATAAATGTGACTACAATTATTGGCATCATACGCCTTATTTAAAAATTAAAACTTAAAATCATAAATGCAAAGCAATATTGGTCTAATCCTTCTTCACTTTCGACACTTCATCCTTGTTTTCCACTTGGTCGGCCTTCACCATTAGTGTGTCTTTTGTAGCCCGAACCGTCACACCTCTAGTCGAACTTTCACCCCTTTCACCCCTTTTGTAGTTCTTAGGTTGCTTCTCCCTATAAACCATCTTTTCTTTACCCTTTCCTTTTACATAATTCTTCTTATGTATACCCTTTCTTCACCCCTTTCAATTCCTTGTGTTCTCGGACCAAGACGATCTTTAGGGGGCGCCTTCTTACTTCCAAGTCGTTCCTTCACATGAAACTTACGTGATCCAAATCGCTCCCTCCTACTCCGAGGATTCAACCATGTCTTGTATGCACTAGATAAGGGGGCAGGAGCTTGACCACTTGCAGAAACGGTCCACATAGGCCTTGCGATCCAATAAGCCTCATACTTGTGAACATTACTTTCATGCAATGATACTTCACGAGGACTATCATTATAGCGTGGAACTACTTGTTCAAGTCCGTATTGTCGCATCACTCGGGAAGGGCAATAAAAAGTTAACTTTGATATACTAGGAACACGAAAATATGGTGTATCATTCGTCCCAACCATCCTAGTAAGTCTCCACCTACAGCCCACGTCCGAGGACAAGCGGACCAACTACAGCCCACGTTCGGGGACAAGCGGACCAACTACAACCCACGTTCGAGGACAAGCGAACCAACTACAGCCCACGTTCGGGGACAATCGAACCACCATCATTTTATGGTGCAAGATTCTCGATACACAGAGTTTTGCAATCTCATCTTTTCTCAAGCATGGAAAGTATCTCATCCGGTGGATTTTATCAAGCATAGAAAGCCGCCAAATTCATATGTCGTCTTTCCTCAAGCATGGAAAGTATCATTCGGTAGATTTTTCAAGCATAGAAAGCTACCAAACACATCTGTCGACTTTCCTCAAGCATGGAAAGTATCTCAACGTCACGTCATCCGGTGGATTCCTTCAAGCATAGGAAGCCACCAAACTCGTTTGTCACCGATACACTGGTGTCAGATATGCATTCTATCCCTTTACTCTTTTATCTGTGGAACTAACATTCTTCTGTAGGTATCGGCGTATACAGAGTGATTTAGGATCGCAGAACGTCTTAAATCATTCTCCGTCCCTATTGACTATTTTGACTATCGTTTTTAAAACTGTCGTTTCTACAAATTCAGTCAAAGTTGGGGCTTCTGTAGACACCTAAAAATGTCTCCCCAAAACCAAACCCGATGATGAACAACCTTTCACCGCCATTAGTTGGTCGGGTTGACTATTTAATCCAGGGAGTGCTTAAAATTCATGTTCAATTGAATTCTGTTCATAAAATAACCCACGGATCAGTCTTGATGTTTAGTTAAAGCATAGTTTCTTTTCATTTCGGCCCAAACCTTTTTATTTTATTTATTTCATTTATTATTTTAGCCCAATTAATAATAATAAATTAGAAATGGCCCGAAATTATCAATCGACACTTAAAAATGCTGAACGAAATTAGGGTTAGAAATGCATTTAGACGGAAAAGTGGACTACAGGATCCCGCGTCACGGGAGCTGTTCACCGTGTCACGGGAATGTGCCCTGTCTGACGGTGGGTTTCCCCGTGACACGGGGCAATTCTGTGTCCTTTCCGCGTAAACCCTTCACGCGTTTTCTTCCCGTACCCTAAATAGTTCCCGCGTCACGCATCTGTCCACCGTGTCACAGTATCTTGTCCCGTCTAACGATGGGATTCCCCGTGACACGGTGCCCTCTACCGTTTTGCGGTGCATATTTTTAGGGTTCCGTGTGTTCCCTCAGCACATTTTTTCTATAAATACCCCCTCATTTCTGATGTACGGGGCATCAATTAACTCTCTCATTCTCTCTTCTATGCTCTAGCCTAAACACTAGCCTACCCTTTTTCTCTCAAAATACCTTCCCTAAGCACTCCCAGGAGTCCGTACTTTACCCGAGGTTCTATCCTTATACCACGGCGTGAAAGGTAGAACTGTTTGAGGGTTTGGCCCCAAATCAATTCTATTTAATTTAATTTAATTTCATTTTAATTATTATTTTATTAATTTTCCTTGAAGTTACTAACGCGTTTGTTGTTTTTATAATTGCAAGCAAATAAAATCAAAGTAAGAATCATGCTCCTTTTATTTCTATTATTTTTCTAATGATTTTATATTGTTGGATTTATTGTTACATCCCTTCCAACATTAATGTTTATTCTATTGTTATTATGATCACCATATTGCAAGTTTAAAGGGAATATGTAATTGAAAATCACGTCTAATAAGATAATTTGGACGACCGGTTTAGGTTCCTTCAATCTTGTTATTTAATCATGTAATCACTAATATTTTAGAATTATATGTGCATTAATATTTAACCAATTTAGCATAATAATAGTTTGGAGCGAATTGAATATTTTGTTTGTATGCCTTTGAAATCGCAGGAATGCTTTTCTTAATAAGAATCGAGTAGAGGCCAATACGGGCTAATGTGACTCCATGACTCACTTTGTACCATCATCCCTGATCCTCCTTTCGTGGTTCCTAACCATATGGAGTTAGTAATCTCATGGATTATGAATGGGGTGTAACCTTCACGGGTCAATCGTTGTTGCCTTTCGTTGTCCCTTAATCGTGGTTGCCTTAATTGTTTTGTGAACGGTTTACAAGTTCCTTAAAAACTTGTTTGCGGCTCCCTACCTTGCTTTATCCCTAATCGTTGTCCCTAATCGTAATGTCAATTCCCACTTCCTATAAGTGCCAAGATATTCACAACATGCTTAACGTAGGCGCACTTCAAACGACGCCTACAGTTAGTGGTGTCCAAGAAGAACTCCACTAACGCTTGAATCAGGTAACGACTCGACTTTAAAGAATGAAGCGCCAATGTAGCAAAGAAAAGAGGAATTAAGCCACATGACTTCCAAAACGTGGATAGCTCCATGTTGTTGCAATAGTAGAGCTCGTACACTTGCCCGATGTCGCTGCCCGAGCAATGGCAACGAACTATATTCATCTGCAATGTCGCGTTGTACGCGCTCTAAAATGTGAAAGATGGGCGTGAAGTACAAAGTACGCCCATCCCACTCAGGGAACTCACAAAAGCTGGTGGAACTACCCTTGCCTGTGTCGATAGGCTCGTCCTCTCGGTGAGCCCCAACGACAGCGTGAGCCGGAACCTTGACGTCGATCCATACTAATTACATTCAACAAATAAGAATAGTAAATTAAATGTTATGTAGTATCTAAAGTTCACCTAGCCACATGATACTATGTTCATCAAAAATAGAGTACGTAGTACTAAAATAGAGCATGTTTTTTATTCAAGCAATAACAACATTTTCAAGCAATCAAACAATTTCTTACAACATTATTGCCAATATTGTGACAAATTAAGCACAAAGAACAAGCAAAAACATGTAGAACGAGCCACATTGTCCTTACAAACCCAAGATGTTCAACAATAGAAAAACGTTCATTTCTCCACCAAATAGAGCCAAACAAGTCCCAAAACACTCCCAAAGCAGTATACAAGCATAAACAAGCAATTTCATGACAAGAAATTTGACAAAGAAAGCAAATTAAGCAAAATAATATTCGGATTTTTCAAAAATACGTGAAAAAACATGCACGAAATTCTTCAAAAACAAGGTGAGTTTAAGCGATACTTACATAGATCGGCAAACTAGAGATGTAGAGCGTCAATTTACAACAAAATTGAGCGAATTTTGTTGAGAAACGAACGAGAACGAGCAAGATGAAGTTTCGGTAAAATTTGAAGCGAAGAACGAACAGCAGCAGCACAAATGAGAAATTAGATTATCCAGAAATCGCAATTATATCGCAACGCGATAAAATTATCGCGCCGCAATGAAGTTGTCACAATGCGATAGATCAAGCGCGTCGCGACATCATGTGGCAGCGCGCCTTGGCTTTTCCTCCTTCAACAATGCAATACCTGGGCCCCATAAATAGCTTATGTGGACCTTCTACAACATTTAGTTTCCTTGGTACGCCATTTAGCCACTACAAGCAACTGACATGATTAGTACTCAGCTCGATTACAAATCGCAACAAGATCGCAATAAGTGATCAGCCTAACGACTATCATCTCACTTGACTTATTACAAGCACTGAGGTATTGGTTCGTAAGCAAGCACAAGCGCCAAAGTACCGGCTCGTTAAATCTACAAAAGTGCCGAGGTATTGGCACAACGAAATTACACCAAAGCAATTAGCACATCACGCATTAAACAAAATGAAGCATTAGCAAAACTGAGGATCACAAGGCATCGAGGTCTTCGACGACTTTCACTAGGGTGTGAAAGTTGCCAATCAAATGATTAAGTCAAGGCACATACGAGATTTTGGAGATAGCTACAAGTAGCGGTCTTCGACGATATCCCGAAGTACATAGGAGATTGTCTATAGCGCCGAAGCAATGCAGTGGCAAAGCACGGCCACAACAACAACAAATGAAGCGGCGAGGCACTGCCTTGGCGTAGCATGACCACAACAGCTGAAGATGGCGAAGCACGGTCACCTTCGATGATGTTCCTTAGGCACTGTGGAGGATTGTCACAACAATGAAGATAGCGAGGCACTGTTACCTTCAGATGGCATTCACGAGGCACTGTGGAGGTTGTCACAACAAAGTGCAGCAATAAAATCGGTAACTCTAGTGACGTGTACTCGACGGTGCAAGATACGCGTTTGTTAACTCTTTTATCGGTTTAACTGACACTAGTTTGCTGGTATTGGCATTACAAGAAAGATTTAGGATCATGGAACGTTCCGAATCATTCTCCGTCCCTATCGCTACTTTAACTTTTGTTTTCGAAACTTACGTTTCTCCAAACTCAGTCAAAGTGGGGGCTTCTGTAGACACCATTGTGTCTCCCCAAAAACCAAACCCAGTGATTAATATCTTCCGTCATTTTAGGGAATATTTCAAGCATCCCAAACTTGAACCCCACTGTGATCATGCACTTGAGCATGGTGGCGTCCAAAGGGAACGAAACGAGAGTAAAAGAGTCGCCAACAAGTTTTAGGAACTTGTAAACCGTTCATAGGGGGAAGGTTACACCCCTTCACGATCCTAGAGATCGCTAACTCCATAGTGGTAAAGAACCATGAATGGATATTCAGGGATGAAGGTATGAATCGAAACTAAAAGAGATTGAATCCGCCCTATAAAATAGGCCTCTACTTTATTCTTCTCATATTCATTTTGACTTATATGCATTCATTAGGTTAGCCCTAAACCTGTTTAATCTATATTGGCTGAATATTAATGCACAAATAAATCTATTATTAGCGATCACATGAATTAAAATCATATTAACCTAAACCAAATTATTAATTATCTTATTAAGCGTGATTTCAAGTATAAATTCCCTGTAAACCTACATAAAAGGTGTGATCAAGCAATAACAATAATATACACATCAAGCAATAACAATAACTGGCGTACCAAGTTGAATATATATTGTTGTTATTGCTTGATCACGCCTTTTCTTCAGGTTTAAAGGGAATTTGTACTTGAAATCACGCCTAAGAAGATAATTAATAAATTGGTTTAGGCTAATATGATTTAAATTCAAGTGATCGCCAATAATAAATTTGTTTGTGCATTAATATTCAACCAACATTGATTAAACAGGTTTAGGGTTAACCTAATGATTGCATGTTAGTCAGAAAGCGCACATGAATACAAGAATAAAGTAGAGGCCTATTTTATAGGGCGGGTTCTTTCTATTTTAGATAGGATTCATACCCTCATCCCCGAAGACCATTCATGGTTCCAGACCTATTGGCATTGACGATCTCATGGATCGTTAAGGGGTGTAACCTTTAGCCTGTGAACGGTTTACAAGTTCCTAAAACTTGTTGGCGACTCTTTTGCTCTTGTTTCTTTCCCTTTGGACGCCACCATGCATAAGTGTATGATCACAGTGGGGTTCAAGTTTGGGATAATGCTTGAAATATTCCCTACTGTTACACCTTGACCATGTCTAGAGAGTCTTGTGTGCGCGTGTTTTCCGTCATTTTTTTACGTGGGTAAGTCGGAAGATAATCCTCCAATTAAACCATACTTGTTTGAACCCATTTTCAAAAATATGTAACCTATTTTTGTTTTTTTCTTTTTTAAAACCAATAAATTAAAGACAAAGTCAATTTGAGTCAAGTCATTAAAACAAATAAATGGTTTAATTTACAGCTCTTAGTCAAGAAAGAAAGTAACGCGGGTCGAAGCTAGGTCGTTGAGGCTAACCCCTACCCATGGTCAAAACAAAATTTGTAAACACTCAACACACCCCTACACAAGTATAACGGTAAGTCGAGGGTCGAACCCAAAGGAATGGTGGGCTATTGTCTATTGTCTATGGTCAAGCTATTCCGAAGTCTAGAGATAGGGTGTGAATTCTATGCTAAAACAAGACGACAAATAAACGAGAAGAAATCTAATGTAATAAGCACTAGCACTAGGATCCACATGTAGTCATAATGGAATCAACTAATTGGGAGGTCAAATTGGCTAAGTCAAGCAATGTGAGGGAAGATCAATCATGCAACCAATAGAGCATATTAAGCTATTCTCCTAGAGGTCTAACTAGCGTCAACTACGATAAAATCTAGCTAGGAAACATCACAAGACACCTTAATCGTGTAAATGCAAGCCACAAATCAATGGTCTGTATCAATGTGAAGTTACAATGCAATCTAGTGCATCAATAAAAGTTGGCCATTCTTTAAACAATTACACACATGCACATGATCATCAACCAAATTTAATCACATCATCAACTCCATCAATTTTCCCTAATTAGCATTAATCCATTACTCATACATGCTTCACCATTACCCTAGCAAGTGATGTACTCACTAGAAATTGAAATTAAGATCAAAACATCGATAATCAACAAATTCATCATAATCAAATCAAACAAGCTAAAATCAAACAAAAATCAATCAAACTTCAATCAAACTTGAACAATCAATAAAGCAAATGAAATCAAACTAAAGATCAAACTATATATTGAATTAAAGAAAAAAAATCCTTAAAAACTTGATAAAAAAATCAAAGGAAAATGTAGAAATCTTCAATCATCAACATTACACCATAAACTTCTCTCTCTAAAAACCTAGAGTTTCTCTCTTTAAAAAGATAATCTAAAAATAATGTGTAATGATAATCCTCTCTAAAAATAGAAGGAAAGACTATATACAGGAAAGATACAAAAAAAGAGTTAGTTAGATCGTCTCAAAAGAAACCCCGGAAGGTGCGGTCGCATCAAGGAAGAGGCGCGGCCGCGGGAAAAAGGGTATGGAGCAGAGACCTAGGGGGGCACGCTCGCGCCACCTAGGTGCGCGACCGCACCCCTTGCGTGCGCGCCCGCACTTGGCAGCAGGGCACCCCCTCTCTTCTTCGTCCTAGCTCATCCTCGTGCGCTCGTCTTGGTAATGATGGTGAACACTAAGGTAGGCAGTCTTGAAATGGATATTTTGGTGGGTTCATGCCAAAGATGATGCCCCCACCGCATGCGTGCACCGATCTCTTGACTTTCTCCTTGCATTCCTTCAAACTTTAAGCTCCAAAAGACGAACATGAGGCATCCGAATTGATGAGAAATAGGAGAGGAGGGCTCGGGATTCCTTGGGAACACGATCATAACCTGAAAACAAACGAAAACAACAAATAAAAGGGAAAAAGAACTAATAAACAAAGAAATGCACAAAATAAGAAAACTAACTAAGGAAAGCACAAACTAAAGAAATGAAGAACAAAACTAAGGAAAACTAAAGAAAAGAGCTATAAAATAGCATGAAAATCATCCTAAAAGAAGCCAAATGAGTGCCATAAATGACACTCATCAAATTCCCCCAAAGCTAAACTTTTGCTCGTCCTTGAGCAAAACAAAGCAAGAAAGAATAAGGATGAAAGACTTATTCAAAAAGAAAAAGAAAGACTCAAGATGAGAATATACACTAAGACTCACTGTCGTAGGAATCACAGTTGCTTTTAGCTACAATAAGCCCTTTAAACCCCAAGGTCTCGTAAAGGTGTCCTAAGAGTTTCCCACAACTCTCCCCCAACATCAAAGAGGCAAAACCATAAAAAGAAAAGAAAAGGGAAAAGGAAAACAAAACCTTTGCGAAATGGACTTACAAAGAGACTACAATGCAAATGAATGAAAATCTTTCTAAAGTAATCAAGGTATGCACTGTTCAAGATATCCAAGGTTGATTGAAACATAGGGCATGCTAGGCATAGGAACTAGACATCAAAATCCACGTTCATCCCAAACGATCTTACCGCGTTCTCCCCACTAGTCTCAAATCTCCCCTTAGTGAGCATCCCAATGATTCTTCGAAGGAACCGGAAAAAAGAGATTTATTTAGGCTACTCGACAATCTTGACTATGCATCCCCTTTCATTAGGCAATGACCCATGATTCCCTCCCCCGAATAGTGACTCAACTTTCTAGGTCGAAAGGTCTTTCCCCAAGGTTGTAACGTAAGGCATAAAGGGTGAAGGTAGGCTAAAATTTAAAATTTGGCGGTTTTCCTAAAAAGTGAAGCAATAGGGTGATCAATCCTTAACATCACGATCAAGAAATCACCAAACAAAAACAACACCCCAAGCTTATTCAAAGCTATACTCACAAGAAATATGTACATAAAGCGTAAACGCTTCTTCTCCAAGCTTAAATGAAGCATTGTCCTCAATGCTTAGAAGGAGAAAAGAATACATCAAAATATTTATGAAATTTTCACTTTTTCAATTTTTTTATTTGTTTTTTTTTTTTTTTATGCTTTGCTTTGTCCTTGCCTTTTTCTAACTTCGGACGGCTTTTTCAATATTGCACTTATTTGTCCATGCCTTTTATAATGTAGGACGTCTCTTTATCTATACTCATTTGCCATTATTCACAAAGAAGACATAACACAATCTTGCTTTCATAAGAACCAAACATTCCAATATCTCCACCACAAACTCCATCAAATATGATTAATTGCTTCACAAAAACAAGAAAAGAAAGAAAATGAAACAGAAGGCCAAAGATCTAAAGATGTGGCTTGAAAAGAAGGAAATAGGCTCAAATGGTTGCAAGAAGGCAAATGTAAACCCAAAAACAAGGATGAAACAAACTATCCTAAAAATGAAAAATACCATCCCGAAAAAGGTGCCTTTGTCCTCCCTAGATAGCTCGGTCTCGGGTTTAAGAATCATAAATCAAGCTTTATAGATTAGGTTTGCAATAGTCAAGGATCCACGCCGCTCATATAAAATAGGTTGAAGTCTTGAAAAACAATGAACCTCACATGGATGTAGCAAAAACTCACTAGTGGTGCCAAATCGACTATAGGGAGCAACTACCAAGCATGCCACAAACAAGTAGAATCCGGCTTCATGATCCTCCTAGTTCAAACCAACTACCCTAGCATACACGTATCTAAGAGTCAACCAAACATAGTCTTAAACCGTGCATACCTTTACCACCTAGGAAGAAATTCATGCAAATGACAAAGTCCAATGTACAAAGTCCAACTCATAAGGAAAACAAAAATGGTGAAAAATAAGCCTCAAAATCAAACCACAAACTAAAACAAGAACAAAGGAAAAATAAAAGAAAAGAAAAGAAAAGGAAAGGAAAGTCATAGATAAGGGAAGAATAGAAGAAATGGAGAAAAGAACTAGAAAGCAAGTTAAACACATATATCCTAATCGACATACAAGTGATTGAATGACAACATTTTCAACGATCCCAAACACATTACGTGTTAACAAGCAATCATCCTCGAACCATTCAACTTCCCCTAAACTAAACCTAATCTATGCATCCAAAGAAAATAAAGAGAAAAATTAGAAAGGTCTCACCGGGCTATCCATGCTTAGCATAATAAAGAAAGGCGATAGAAAGAACCATCTTCGTTGCACTCCAAAATCGTAAGCATTATCAAAAAGCCATATGAGAATAAGAAAAGCAAAAGGAGCTATAAACATAGAAAAAAGTTAGTAACTTCTAGGTTAACAAAGACTCTAAACAACTAAGCAAAACTAAAACTAAACTAACAAAGAGTAAAAAGGAAAATAAAGAAAAATTAAGTAAGCAACTAAACAACTAACTAACTAAAGAAACTATACTACAAGATTTGGATTCATGGGATTTGGATCAAAGGGTTTTGGATATAAGGGATTTGGATTCAGGGGAGCGAGGAGCAAACAACATCATCATAAAGAAAGCATCACAACAACAATAGCAAATCAAGCTCACGGGGCTAGCAACAAGCATCAAAAGGACTAGAGACCAAGAAAGAAAACTATCAAGCAAGAGGCAATAAAAATACAAGGCATGCAACAACAACAAATATTGGCAACCGAGACATAAAATAAGTTCCCCAAAGCTAAAAATGAAAACATCTAAACATCCCAACAATACAAAGCAAGCACATAAAACATAAGGGATGGAGGTAAAAAGCACAAAAAGCGAGGGAACTAACAATCACCACCACCACTACCACTTGGCCTGGCCTCGTTGGAATCATTGTTGCCCATGTAGTCATCGAAGGTTGGGGGTGAGTATGGAGCCCAACCTCTGGTGAACCCCTCGGGCCAACCATAATGCCCCTTGAAGTATCTTGTTGCCAAGGGGTAAGAGGCGTGAATTCCTCGAACAAAGCGAGCTCAAGAGGATGGTTAGGGTGCACATAGGGGTAATTAGGATCACCCCTATAGTCACACCCTCCGGGAGCACAGTAATAATAGTTACCATGCTCGTCCGGGTAGGAACGAGGCTCGGTACCGGGCTCTAGAGGCCCTTGACAATAAGGATGCCCTTGCGAAGGTATAATACCTTGTTGGGGCGGAAAGTAAGGATAGTTAACCGGGGGAACGATGTTCCCGCGGTTAATCTCCGCATCATACAATTGTTGTTGTTGAATGAACATACCTTGTTGCATTTTGGAGATACCTCTCATTTGGGTGTAGAGGGATTCAAAATCTTGGTCATACATTCCCTCGAAGCGGATTTACATACCGCTCATTTGGTTGCTAAGGGCCTCCAAGTCGGAGCTAGCAAATTGAGGTTGTTGCCCTTGCCCTTGTTGTTGTTGTTGTTGTGGAACTTGTTGTTGTTGTCGACGTTGTTGATGTTGTTGTTGATGTTGTTGATGCTTTTCTTCTTCTTCTTCTTCTTCTTCTTCTTCTTCTTCTTCTTCTTTTTCTTCTTCCTCCTCATCGGAGTCAAAGTAGGGTCGCCGGTAGCTCTTGGGGACATGCCACACATTTGCGGTGTCCAACCGGTGAAGAGATGTCAAGGAAGGGTTGGGAAGGTAGCACCAATGCTTGTTATCCCGAAGCCACTCATAATGCCCCTCTTCATAATGTTTGGAGATGAATTGAATGTGCCCCAATTGTTTCATATCGAGGTAGATCGAGGTGGCATCTTCAACCGGCTTGCAATAAGGCAAATAGTGATCAAGTTGGAGGTTTGTCAAGAGCCGAGTGACCATTCCCCCACAAGGTATCTCACTGGTGCTCCGGTCTTGCAAGGCGACACAATAGGTAGCAAAGACGTACCTTAAGTTCAACCGGCCACGATATTCTCCTCTAGTGGCCAAACAAAGAATCTTGAGCTCTGATTTTCTCATTTTTCCCAACTCTTGCTAGGGGAAGACCGAGTACCCCAAAAGACTGTGCACCACTCGAAGAGAAGGTTGGTACACACTACTTATCTTGGCTTCTTTGGTGACAAACTCACCACCATCGGAGATATCATCCTACCAAGAGTCTTGATCATACTCCGCAAAAATGTAACGCTCTAGATCCATGATGTCACCATGAGGATCGAAATCTAGAGCGGCATTGAATTGCTCTAAGGAGTAGTCGAAGAATTCGTTGAAGATTTGGAATCGAACTCTATATTTACCCTCTACGGGAGCAAGCTCAACCGTAGCAAGGAATTCCAAAGTAGGCTCAATATAGGTGCGGTAGCTGTTGGCGATGAAAGAACCCATCCGAAGGTTGATCAACAATTCCCTCACATCTTCATCTATACCCAAGTTGGACATGTCATGTTGAAAGTAGTGTCTCGTGGGTTTGAGGGAGCGTTGGTCTTTGAGTTTTTGGTATCGGTTCTTTTGTTTTTGGTCATGCATTTTTCTTTTGGGAATTGGAGTGGGTTGTCGTTTTTAGGAGGAGGAAGTGCTAGGGGTAGGCTCTTCAATGGAGATGTTGGTTTTTCGTTTCTTGGTAAGCTTTTTTAGTATGTTTGACATGTTGAATTCCAAGCTTAAAGTCACCAAAAACCAATCACAAATTTTCCAACACCAATCCACAAAATCCACCAACCAAGAATTTCAACTTCCACCAATCACAAACTCAATCCAAATTGCCACACAACCACCAAACAATCAATAATTCCTTCTCACACAACCAAAATCATAAGAACACCAACCAATTCCACAAATACACCTTACTACCCAAACTACCAAAATTAAAATTCCAAATTATTGAACCAAATTCCTCACAATAGCTACAAAATCAACAAACAACACAATGTAAGGTGAAATCAAGCAACAAACAACTCAAATAATCATCCAAAAACCAAAATCAATCATCAAAATCAACAAAACCCATACTACTACTATTCATGCTCATGAAAAATTCAATACATGCAAATATATGATATAATTAAGCAAATTAAAGCTAGAGAAGATGACTATACCATATATGGAGCAAGACTGAACCACTTTTAGCCACCAATTTCCACCAAATCAAAAAGCCCCAAATTTTACCCAAGCATGGAGGAGAGAGATTGAGGGTTTAATTTGGTGAAATAAGTATGTTTTTGATGATTTGGATGAAAATGTAGATGATTTTGATGAATTTGGAGTGAAGATTTGTGTAGAAAGTGATGAAATTGGATGAGAATGAGGGGAGGTATGGTGCGGCTAAGAGGGTATGAGGATGATGAAGCTCGAAGGGGGAAGGAGGAAAGAAGGAGAAATGAGGGAAAAAAGGAGAAAAAGAAAAATAAAGGGGGTTGGCCGGCTGGTGCGCGGCCGCACCCCTTGCGTGCGCGCCCGCACCTGGCCTAGGCCTACCCGATTTCTTTTTTTTATTATTATTTTTGGTGCGTTCATTGGTGGGTTTATCGATCAAGATCATCAATTGGGCTGTTGAACCCACTGAAAGTGGCAGATTCAAATCAAGATTTTAGTGGGTTCAAAATCCCAAAATAATGGTAGCACCACATGATCCCACCAAAAACAAACTTCCTTCAATTTTAAAGCACAAAATCCCTAACTTACCTCACTAAAATTCTTACTCTTTTACCACAAATCTCGATGAAATCGAGTATAATCACATCAAAAACCGCAAATCACCTTCTCATTCTTCATGCTCACTTGATGAAATCCAATCCCAAAAATGCAACCTACAAATCCAATCAAGTAGAAAAGTGAAAGAAAATAAAAGAGACTAAAAGAAGGAAAAATAAGAAAAATTCAAAAACAAAAAGAAAAGTTAGAAATCTCCGGGTTGCCTCCCGAGAAGGGCTTGCTTATGGTCCTAAGCTTGACCCTTCCTCCAAATCACGGAGGGTTCAAGAACACCACCTTCTTCAAGGTAGCAGAAAGAGCAAAATCCTCTTCAACTTCTAGCAACCTCTTGTTGTTGCTTGGTGAAACTTCCTTCAAAGACTTCTCAATTACAAATTTTTCTTTTCTTAACTTCTTTCTCTTTCTCAACTTCTAAGAGTCACGAGCTTTCTTCTTTTCCTTGTTGCTCAAAGTAGATGGTTCCTCAACATCCATAATCATGGAAACATCCCCTTCATTTTGAGGATAGATCTCAAACCAATGGGGAATCTCAACTTCCTCCTCGTCTACAAGCTTGGAAATCATCATTTTCTCTTCATTAACCTTCTTGCTATCAAAACTTGAAAGAACATCATCATAATTCTCAAGAACATCGTTAGTTGAAGAATCAATCATGCACACATTATCAATAGAACGAGGGGAATTATCACACATAATTTCTTGCACAAGAGATAAATGCATTGGTTTCAACTTAAAACTTTCCTCTTTCTTACCAACTCTCAAGGTAATACGGCCTCCTTTCACATCTATCAAAGCTTCCGAAGTGGCTAAGAAAGGTCTTCCTAGAATGATAGGGATATGGTCATCTTCCTCAATTTCAAGCACAATGAAATCAATGGGAATAGTGAACTCTCCTATCTTAAGAGGAACATCCTCAACTCTTCCCTTAGGAAACTTAATAGATCGATCATCCAATTGAAGGGTTATATTGGATGGAAGAAGCACACCTAGCTTGAGTTTCTTGAAAACCGAATAAGGCATGATACTTACACTAGCACCAAGATCGCAAAGGGCATTTTCAAACATTATTTCCTTGATCTTACATGGAATAGAGAAATTCCCCGGATCCTCCATCTTTTAGGGCAACTCCTTATGAATGAGGGCACTAAAGCACTTTCCAACTTCAACCGAGTCAACCTCATTGCACTCTCTCTTCTCATCCAAAATCTCCTTGAGGAACTTAGAGTACCTAGGCATTTGGGTGATTGCATAGGTGAAGGGAATAGATAAGTGGACTTCCTTGAGCATATCAAGAAACTTACCAAATTACTCATCCATTTTGTGCCTCAAGAACTTTTCTGGATATGGTAGATCGGGTATTCTCACTTCCTCACGCTCTTTTTCAACATCCTTCTTTTTCTCTTGCACCTCCTCATAACTAACACTCTTAGACAAACCCTTCTCATCTTCCTCTCTCAAAACACTCCTCACCTCATCCTCCTCAATGGACCTGGAAACTCCCTTATCAAGAACTCTCCCACTCCTAGTGGTGACGGAATACACGGGTTTCTTAGGTTCCACTCGTTGAGAAGGCAAAGAGGATGGAATAGCACAATCCTTAAGAGTATTGGAAAGTTGGGTTATTTGTGTCTCAAGCATTTTGTTATGAGTCATCATCTCATTAAATTTCTTGTCACTCACCGCCATATAGGTGTTAATGATCTTGGTTTGGTTATCAATCAATTCTTCCAAATTTGTCTTAAATGATGATGGTTGGGAATAAGAATTTTCACCATTAGCTTGGGGCTTTGGAGCAAAATCGGGAGGGGGTCCCCTTTGGTTGTTTTTTTGAAAACTTCCCCGACTTTGGTTGTTGTTCCAATTCCCTCGACCGTGACTATTGCCACCATTATGGTAATGGTTACCAAAGCCTTGAGATTGACCTTGGTTTCCATACCCATGGCTTGGGTTTTGATTACTATAACCTTGGTTGTTATAGTTGCCTCGGAAACCTTGGTTTCCTAGGTTCCTATAGCCTCCATAGTTATAGTTATCGAAACCACCTTGAGGGTGAGAATTCCTATTGCCAAAATTCTTAGGTCCTTCAAACCTTTGACCACCATTGGCATTAGACACAAAGTTCACATGTTCACATTCATTATTTTCAACATCATCACATCCATCAACAAAAGCTTGTGAACACATGGAAGAATCATGATCATAAGATCCACAAGAATCACAAAATAGACATCCACTTTGAATATTATTGGAAGTAGAAGGAGAAGAGTTAGAAAATGTAGCTCTCCCTTTGGATTGGGAGGGAAGACTCAAAGAATTCGTAGAAACACTCTCAAGGTTCGCTTTGATCGATGTCATCTCCTTCCCTAGATTTGAAATTTGGGATGACAAGTTGTTAATCGCGTTGAGATGATCCACGGAATAAACCGTTGAGCCACTCTTGCTCATAGAGTCTCTCTCTCCTTCTCCTTCTTGCCAATCTCTATAGTATCTCACCACATCCTTAATTTTGTCAACTACCTCTTCTTTTGTCCTATTCATTATAGGACCACCGGGTCCTCCATCTAGGCATGATTTTCCTTGGGCACTCAAACCTCCATAGAAAATTTGTATCACTTGATAGGTAGGAATCCCATGATGTGGACAATCTCTTTGGTACTCCTTGTACCTCTCCCATGCTTCATAGAGATTCTTATTAGGCCTTTGTTTGAATCCTTGGATCAATGCCCTAGCCTCCGCCGTCTTCTTTTGAGGGTAAAAGCGAGACAAGAAAGCTCTTGTGACATCATCCCACGTCCTAAGTGAGTTCGGCTTAACCTCCTTATCTAACCACTCTAAGGCACGACCAATAAGAGAAAAGATAAACAACTTTAGCCGAATGAACTCTTGAGAAATGTCGTTCACCTTAATGGTATTACAATACTTCTCAAATTCCTTTAGGTGATTCAACGGGCTCTCACTCTTGGCTCCACTAAATTTCATCCGTTCTATCAAGGTAATTATGGCCGGTCTTATTTCAAAATCGTTCGCCGGTGTTGTAGGTGGAGCAATGCCGCTCTCAAACCTATAAGCAGCGAGAATTACCAACTCCTTCAAGGCTACTCTTGGATTCTTTCCCATGCCTTGCTCTTGCTTTTCTTCCTCAAACTCTTCTTCACTTGAGGAACTTAGACACAAAGATCGGTCGGCTATCCTTCTTCGTGAAAGAGTTCTTTCAATTTCCGAATCCAAAGGAACTAAGGGCCTATCTCGATTTCTACTATGCATGAAAAAACTCAAAAGAAATTGTTAGAAACGCGGCTACAAGGGTAGCCTAAAAGAAAGAAATAAAATCTTTTTGTGTTTTTAAAATAGATGGAATAGACTCAACAACAATACACAATCACAACACCATTCCCCGGCAACGGCGCCATTTTTTACGCGGGTCGAAGCTAGGTCGTTGAGGTTAACCCCTACCCATGGTCAAAACAAAATTTATAAGCACTCAACACACCCCTACACAAGTATAACGGTAAGTCGAGGGTCGAACCCAAAGGAATGGTGGGCTATTGTCTATTGTCTATGGTCAAGCTATTCCGAAGTCTAGAGATAGGGTGTGAATTCTATGGTAAAACAAGACGACAAATAAACGAGAAGAAATCAAATGTAATAAGCAATAGGGCTAGGATCCACATGTAGTCATAATGGAATCAACTAATTGGGAGGTCAAATTGGCTAAGTCAAGCAATGTGAGGGAAGATCAATCATGCAACCAATAGAGCATATCAAGCTATTCTCCTAGAGGTCTAACTAGCATCAACTACGATAAACTCTAGCTAGGAAACATCACAAGACACCTCAATTGTGTAAATGCAAGCAACAAATCAATGGTCCGTATCAATGTGAACTTACAATGAAATCTAGTGCAACAATCAAAGTTGGCCAACTTTAATCAATCACACACATGCTGTGCCCTCTCTTCTTCGTCCTAGCTCATCCTCGTGCGCTCGTCTTGGTGATGATGATGAACACTAAGGTAGGCAGTCTTGAAATGGATATTTTGGTGGGTTCATGCCAAAGATGATGCCCCCACCGCATGCGTGCACCGATCTCTTGACTTGCTACTTGCATTCCTTCAAACTTTAAGATCCAAAAGACGAACATGACGCATCCAAATTGATGAGAAATATGAGAGGAAGGCTAGGGAATCCTTGGGAACACGATCATAACCTAAAAACAAACGAAACCAAGCAAATAAAAAGGAAAAAGAACAAATAAACAAAGAAATGCACAAAACAAGAAAACTAACTAAGGAAAGCACAAACTAAAGAAATAAAGAACAAAACTAAAGAAAAATAAAGAAAAGAGCTATAAAATAGCATGAAAATCATCCTAAAAGAAGCCAAATGTGTGCCATAAATGACACTCATTAGGAAGGGCGATTAATCAAGGACAACACCTTCGCTCAAGTACTACTTTTTTATAGCCCGATCCGTCAAAGAAGAAAAGCTAAGAAGATAATGGCAAGTCAAGAAGAAGTTAACGAACTTAGGCAAGACTTGGATAACATGACTGAAATGATGAAGGCTATGACACTTCAAATCAATGACCCTGTGAAGTAACAACATATGTAGAGAATACAAGAAAGCTTGAGAAAACTTTCCAGTGACTATAAGTTCCAGGGCATTAGCTCACAAGAGGTCTCGGTGGACAAGGAGATTCTTCTACAGAAGTTGAATGACAATGACATCCCTAGGTTTAAGGCAACTGACAATCCTTATTTCCACTTAAGGGCTTTTGAAACCATAATGAATATTAAGGGGGTTGATAGGAAAGTCTTTCTTTCATTGTTTTCTTTATCTCTTGAAACCGTTTGTCAACAATGGTTCTTTTACCTTGATAAGGAAAAGACTACAATTTGGGATTCCATTGTAAACGCTTTCATTGATAAATACAAATGTAATATTCACGTTGAAACTGATCATAGAGAGCTTGAAATATTGAAACAAAAAGAGAATGAAGGTTTTACTTCTTTCTTTAATAAATGGAGAGAAACTTCCGCTAAGATGATTGAGGTGCCTACTGAAAAAGAATCTGTGAGGATGTTTATTAAGAATCTCCAAGAAAAATATTCTAAGCATCTCAAATACCAAAGCAACTTGATTACTTTCAAGGCCGTCTATGACATTGAAATCGAAATTGAAGACGACCTTGCAAAATAAAAAGCTGCTAACAATAATTCCAACAGTGGATGGAAATGAAAGAAGAGCGACAATCCTTCTTCTTCCAAAACCACCCACTCAAACAATGTTAGCACCTTTAATCTGAATGAAGTCCTCGCCATGTATAATCAAGGACAAAATAAACCATTTAAGAGGAACTTTACTCCTATTCGTATGAGTTATGACACCGCATTTGATCGCCTTGATGCAAAAGGTCTTATAACTCTTATTGGACCATTTGGAGGTCCACCAGTCAAAAGGAGAACGGTTAGTTAGAATCCCAATGCACATTTCAAATACCATCAAGGCAGGAGCCATCCTACTGGAAATTGCTGGAAGCTAAAAGAAGTTATCCAAGACTTAATTAATAGCAATAAACTCCCATTGCCTCCTGCAAGCAAAAAAGCTAAGTATTAATAATGCACCACTTTCTCACTCCTTGGCTATCTCTGATGAGGAAAACCATATTGACCCATCATCTCTCATCAAACCAATTGAAGAAACGCATGCTATTGAAGAAGAGAAGGAAACCTTTTTTGATGCCGTGAGTGATTTTCCACAAGGATAAGAACCTGCAACACTTATACAATAAATGAGGGAAGGAATAGACTTGTGTCGCGAGGCTCTCGAATTTGTAAGAAAACAACGAGAAAAGATGTCCCAAAGAAAACCAATCATCAAAGAAGCAACACCTATAGAGACTACCAAGAGGAAGCCCTTTTCTCTCCAAGTAGTAGAAACACCCAAGAGGAGCAACAAACCGTACACTCCAATTGAGGTTTCTTATGCAAAATTGTTCAAAATGCTCGTCGAGAGTGGGAATATAATACCTCTCGAGCCAAGACCATTTGAATCACTGAAAAGGACAAATAAATATTATTGTCAATACCATCAATCCGGAGGACATACCATAGAACATTGCTTTAAATTCAGAGATTTAGTCCAAGGATTAATTTATAGTATAAAGTTAGTCCCAATTCGGTTTGACGAAGAGCTACCTTCGGAATTAGTCAAGGGAGTCTGGGAAAGTGATGATGAGGACGTCTACCTCAAAGATGTGGAAGAAACTCCACTCTCCACAATATACTAGTAGACGATATATGGGATGAAGAGGATTTGCCAATAGATGTTCTCACAAGATCTGGGAGAATGCAACCTCCCATCACTACATAACCTATTCCTACTACTCAACAAGTTCCCTTACCTATTGTATAGGATAGCTCCTACTAAACTATCACCCAGCTCCCTGGGTGCGCACTCATCGCTGAGAAAAAGACTAAGAGGGGCTCACCAGCCCAATGTAGAGCTCACCAAGCAGAACTCTCCACAAAGGAGATCGTACACCTATAAATAGAGGACAAAGTACAACGAAAAGGAGGTTAGACACACAAGTTATTACACTTTCTATATCTCTCTAAGTACACTTTCTCTCTCTAAACACACACTAACTTAGGCATTAGAGGGGGGGTTCCTCGAGCCACCCCCGAGGGGAGTTCACGTGTTTTTCCTTATGTAGGTTATCAACGGGACCTAGTTCACCCCAGCAGAACCCTTGGATCCATACCTGAGACAATTGGCGCTAGAAGGAGGGGTAGGATCATCTAACCTGAGGTTCACAAACTGAGCAAAGGACTATTTGACAAACCATCATGGCTGGGGAGGAAGCTGCACAAACACCCGTATCTAAGGCCAATGACGCCAACCAAACACCACAAAAAGCACCATCAGTAACCCTCGATCCAAAAGGATCCATCGAGAAACCCAAATCCACCATCTCACAAAAATCCAATCCCACTTGATTGACGTATGCTGCAATTAAAGCAGCGGCGAAACGAGTCGATCCGATAGGATCCAGTTCCTTTTTTAAGTTCAGAATGCCATTGACAGGCGCGAGCACTGAACCCATCATTTCAACACCAATAACCCATAAACTACAGCCCGTCAACATCCCAGCCATTCTGCAGAACCTCTCTAAGTGTAGTAAAGAGTAGTTGGCAGTGATGACAGCAGTCCTTACTAACTGTGGTAAAGGAATGAGCTCGTCACCAGTAGTAATAGCTATAGAGCCAGCGGTGAAGAAGGCAACGCCCACAACCCTCACCCAGAGCAGAAGGAGCTCGTCCAGATGAGGAAGAAGGTGCTGGAACTAGAGGCTCAGAATCTGAACCGAGAGTGAAGCATGGAGGAGATAGCCTAGGCTAAGGGCAGTTAGGAGAAACGAGTCGCTCGCAGCAGGTCGCCAACCTCTAAGCGATGACCGAGTTTGGACAGGGAGAAGCGAGCGCGGATCCAGGTCATTCAAAATGATTACCCATTTTGTAGGGAGATTCTGGAAGAGCCGATGGAGAAGATAAAGATGCCCAGCTGCAAGTATAATGGAACTACAATACCAAAGAATCACGTTTCAGCTTATGAGAACCACATGGTGCTATACACTATGAAAGACTTAGTCTGATGTAAAGCATTCCCACCAACCTTGGAGGGGTTAGCAGCCGAGTGGTACAGAGCCATTCCAAAAGGGTCCGTGTACTCGTATAACCAGCTGAAGAGGATGTTTATGGAGCCCTTCATCACCTTGGTGGATCGAACCAAAATGACCACCGAGTTGATGTCGTTTGTTCAAGGGAAAGACGAACCCCTGAGGGAGTTCATCACCAGGTTTAACAAGTGTAGGCGTCGTTTGAAGTGCGCCTACGTTAAAGCATGTTGTGAATATGCTTGGCACTCTTAGAAAGTGGGAATTGACATAATACGATTAGGGACAAGGAAAGCAGGGAGCCGCCAACAAGTTTTTAAGGAACTTGTAAACCGTTAACGGATCATAAAAGGCAACCAGGATAAAGGGACAACGTTAGGCAACAACGATTGACCCGTGAAGGTTACACCCCATTCATAATCCATGAGATTACTAACTCCATATGGTTCAGAACCACAAAAGGAGGATCGGGGATGATGGTACGAAGTGAGTCATGGAGTCACATTCGCCCGTATTGGCCTCTACTCGATTCTTATAGTGAAAAGTATTTCCTGTGATCTCAAAGGCATGCAAACAAAGATTCAATTTGCTCCAATCTATTATTAAGCTAAATTGGTTGAATATTAATGCAACACATAATTAAAAAAATATTGTGATCACTTGAATTAATAACAAGATTAAAAAGGAACCTAAACCGGTCGTCCAAATTATCTTATTAGGCGTGATTTTCAATTACATATTCCCTTTAAAGATGCAATATGGTGATCATAAATAATAAGAGAGTAAACATTAATACTGGAAGCAATTCAACAATAAACTGTTAGTAAAATCAAATATAAAATCAACCTAATCATGATACTAGCAATATTAAAATAAAATAAGAGTAATTAAATTATTTAATTACTCACATTCTGCGCGTTCCTTTAAATTGCTACATCATGAATAAACTGTTAGTAACTTCAATAAAAAATATAAAGCAAATGAAAATTAAATTAAAATAAATAAAAGAAGAGTTAATTTGGTCCAAACCCTCAGTTAATTATAACTTTCACGCCTTGGTTTAAGTATAGAATTTCGGGTATTGTATGGACTCCTTGGAGTGCTTAAAGGAAGGAATAGTGAAAGAACGGGGAGGCTAGTGTTTAGGCTAAAGAGGAAGAAAAGAATTATTTTATGATAAAGCTTGTCGATGATTGAAAAAGGGGAGATATGACCTCTATTTATAGGGAATAAAGAGGGTCGAAGAATAAAGAAAAGATCGAGTTCGAATCGGAATAAAACTCTTGCGATTGACGGCAGTTTTTGCGGTTTTTGTTTTTATCCTATCTTTTGATCCAAAAATCGGAATAAGATAAATAAGATTACGTTGGAAAGCTCTTGAAGTATACTTTCTAACCCAATTTGATTCAGATTAAAATATTTTGTAGAATAAAATATATGGCCGAAATAGTGGGACAGTGTCAGTTTTGGATAGAGTTTCGTATTTCATTCATATCTTTTTCGTTATAGCTCGGAATCAATATTATAATATATCATTGGAAAGATAATTTCAAGGGATATCCAACCATATATGATATAGATAAAAACTATGAAGCACGAAAATAATATCTGACCATCTTTGAACGTCTTTCAATTCGAAAAGAATTAGGACTTTCAAAAAGAGGAGTTTTATACAATTTCAAATGCTTTCATCTTATCTTTTCAAAACAAATAATTAAGATATTTTAGAAACTTATAGAAGCTTCTAATTAATCCTAATTGGATTAGGAGTGGGATTTAAGCTTTTTGACCCTCCAAATGATCATTGGGTCGTAGGTAAGGTGGGCTTAGGTTCGATTTGGATTCATTTAAGTATTTTGGCCATAAGTTATTCGTTATAACTCGGATTTGGGTTTATAATATATCGTTGGAAAGCTCTTTTCAAGCCCTATCCAACTATTCAATAGTTAGACCCTGAATACGGACCAAAATAAACTGATATAAACGTATTATTAAAATAGACACGAAATGAATTATTTTAGGTTTTAAGGCACGAAAAAAGGAAAATAAGTTATGTTTGGGAAAACGGGTGTAGGGAATATTTCAAGCATTATAACCCCAAGCAAGAACCCCACTGTGATCATACACTTAAAGTATGGTGGCGTCCAAAGGGAAAGAAAAGAGAGCAAAAGAGACGCCAACAAGTTTTAGGAACTTGTAAACCAATCACGAGGTGAAGGTTACACCCCTTTAACGATCCAGGAGATCGTCAAATCCATAAGGTCTTGAACCAAATAGGGTTCGGGGATGAGGGTACGAATCCAATCTACAAAAGAATGGACCCGCCCTATGAAATAGGCCTCTACTTTATTCTGCTCGTATTCATGTGCGCTTTCTAACTAACATGCAAACATTAGGTTTAGCCCTAAACCTATTTATCTATGTTGGTTAAATATTAATGCACAAATAAATTTATTATTGGCGATCACTTGAATTAAAATCATATTAGCCTAAACCAAATTATCAATTATCTTATTAAGCGTGATTTCAAGTAAAAATTCCTTTTAAACATGCATAAAAGGCGTGATCAAGAAATAACAATAATATAAATATCAAGCAACATAATAATAATCAATAATCATAAATAATCATAATATAATCATAATCATGTTAAGGCATAATAAAGCTTAATAATAATAGCAAGATCCTAGGCATGATACTAACAAGATTAATAACAAATCCTAGCATGTCACTAAGCATTAAAGATCAAAGCTTTAAACCTAACATGGTACTAACATGCTATCATAATATTACAAAAGAGTAAAAGGCACCCTAAACATGATACTGGAAAGCATTAAATAACATCCTAACATGATACTAGGAATTAAACAAATCTAAACATGCTTTCTACATTGAAATAAAACTAAACCGCAACACTTGACTTTCCACACTTTCACCTCATTCGATTATGGTTCGACGCGACAGGTATTTATCACTGGGTTCGGTTTTGGGGAGACACAAATGGGTGTCTACAGAAGCCCCCACTTTGACTGAGTTTGGAGAAACTTAGGTTTCGAAAACAAAAGTCAAAGTAGCGTTAGGGACGGAGAATGATTCAAAACGTTCTGCGATCCTAAATCATTCTTTTAACGCCGATACCTGCAAACTAGCGTTAGTTAAACAGATAAAGAGAGTTAAGAAACGCGTATGTTGCACCGTCGAGCACACGTCTCTGGAGTAACCGCTTTGTTGTTGCATTTTGTTGTTTGTGACAACCTCCACAGTATCTCGTGAACGCCAACATTGAAGGCCAGGTAACATTACGTCGCCATCTTCAATATTTTTGGTGACAATCCTCCATAGTATCTCGAGCACATCGTCGAAAATAACCGTACGTCGTCATTCTCAAGGTTGTGGCAGTACGTCGCCACGGCAGTATGTCGTCATTGTAGACAATTTTCTTTCTACGTTGGGATATCGTCGAAGGTCACTTGACGTATTAATCTTTAATATTGCTCTTGATGCTTTGGGTGATGACAATCCTCTTTTCTTCAGGAACAGTTGTCAACACATCTTTTGTATGAAAATTCGATTTAAGGAAAGTGGTCCATGCTTCGTAACAATCCATCCTTGGAAATGTTGCCACGATGAAGCGACAATCAGTATCTCAAAAGTTTGCCAAAATCCAATTTTTGGGAAAAGTTGCCAATGTTTCGTAACAATATGTCATAAGAACCTTGCTACGATCGACAATCCATATCTTGGAACATAATTCTCGAAAGCAATCCACCTTGGAAACTTGCCAATGCTATGCGACAATCCTCTTAGGAAAATATTGCCACTATTGACAATCCGCGTCTTAGAACATTTGCAAAGAAGAGCCGATCGACAATCCACTTCGGGAAAATTTGCCACCTATTGAAATGAATGACAATCCACGTTGAGGAACCTTTGCCGAAATTTATGATGAAGAGAGGCCTACGAAAATCTTTTGGGAAATCTTGCCATAGGGAACTAGATATATGACAATCCGATCTCGGAAAAATTGCCAAGGTTTTGATGAATATATGACAATCCGAACTTGGAAAAATTTGCCAAACAGGGAAGGAGCACGACAATCCATACTTAGAAACTTTCCCAGAGGTGACAATCCTATCTTGGAACATTTGTCGTATAAGGATATACGCGACAATCCACTTTTGGAAATTTTGTCAGTTGGGGATGACAATCCAATCTTGGAACATTTGTCGTATAAGTGATGCGCTTTCTTTGAACCGATGCTTTGGTGCTTGTGATGAGCCAATAATTAGGCGCTTTAAGCTAAGTGAGACGATCTTTTATCAGGTCGATCACTTATTGCGATTGTAATCGAGCCGACTACTTATCATGTCAATTTGCTTATAGGGGCTAACTGGCGTACCAAGGAACCCGAAATTGTTGTATAAGGTCCGCATAATTATTATATGGAGCCCTGTATTCTTTCGCCGCACCAGCGCTAGCCGAAACTACTTGTCGCCGCGTTTTGTGCTTGTCGCCAAGCGACAGATTTTGTCGTCTCGCGCTAGAGTTCTTGCTTGCTGGAATGCACCTACCTTTATATTTTGGAATATAGGACTTTGCTTATTATTATTATTTTTTAGTTATCTTAGGGTTGACCTAAGGCTTAGTGTTACTTGACTCATTGCATTGCTATGACTTGACTCAAAGCGTTTGACACATATGTTAGACTCCACTCGATGTGATATGATACGACACGACTTGATGTACATGACTCGTGTGTGATGTGCAAAAAAAGCAAAAAATTTCCGTCATTTTTGTGGAGGGTACCGACTTTCTCCCGAAAAAGAAAGACGCGAAAAAGAATCAAAGTGAGTGATGGTGCATGTTGAATGGGCTTAGGCAAATATATGCGTTCGATACTGTCCCTCAAGGTGCAAGGAGTAATTTATCCTAAACTATCTTAATTGACTCGATTATGAAAGTATTTAGGTAACTTAGGCACGGAGGCTAAGCACTTCATACTTCCTGATACAATGATGATTATGAGTGATGAGTGATGTTGATATGACAAAGCATGCTTCAACGTTGTGTTAAGATTTCATGACAAAGGGTACCTAAGGGAAGGATTATGTGGTCATGTATCTGTGTAGTGTGTGAAAGTGACACTAAAGTTAGGCTGGAAAGGCTAACGGTGTGGAAAAATATTATTTCATAAGAGTCAAATATGATGACTCTTAGGCTAGGTAGGCTAATGATGTAAGGATCAAGCCCCCAAATCTAGCTCTAAGTGAATAAGGATGAGCATTGGAGATCCCTTGATATGATCATGGTGTAAGTGTGAATATGAATGCATTTTTATTACGACCGCACCCCATTGTGAGGTTGCCTACGTATCCGTTAGGAATCAGGCCAAACGTAGCTCTAGCCGAACCTCGCACAAGTGTGTATACCTCAAAAAGGTCTTTTTAAGGGTTGTAACGTGGTTAGGCTAAAGGTTAAAGAAGAAGGGGATAAAGGCTCAAGACCCTAGATAAGCCCCCAAGGTGTGCAACCATGCTTTTGAATCTTTTGTATTTTTTTGCTTGAGGCTTTCTCACTTTTGAGCTCTCTTTTTTTTTTATTTTTGCTCTCTATTTATTTTGCTTTTGCATTTATTTTGATAAGTGTGGGCAATCCCGATCATGCGGTCTATCACTCACTTGGCATTCATGTTTCTCAGGCACGGTACCGATCACTCGATAAGAGACGCAATCCGAGACGTGTTCTTATCAAAGATTTTTTTTCATATCAAAGACATTGGAACACTTGCCCTTTTGTAAACTTTTATTATTTTTTATTTTTATTTTATTCTTTTGAATCGCTCAAGCTTTTGTATTTAGAACTTGCATAAGTTGCGCACTATCCCATCTCAAGGTTAAGTAGATGTGGGTTGAAGAAAGAAAGGTCTATCGTTTGACGAGGCTCAAAGTGGTTCATAAAGAAAAGATTGTATATTTGAAATGTAAAAGGTGAAAGTGATATGATATGGCTACAAGAGGTGCCTCAAATCATTGGTATACCTTGTGCTTAATTCGGCGATTTTTTTTTTTTTTTTTTTTTTTGGTGACAATGCAATGCAATGATCATATGCAAGGGATAAAATGTTCATTTTATGAAAAGGAAAAGGTAAATGAAAGTCCTTCAAAACAAGTCTAAGGAAAAATGACAAGTGCCTATGCTAGACTTGTTGGGGGAAGGAATAAAAAAAGAAATAGAAAAAGGGGTCACGAAATCTTGTCATTGAAGCTCGCCTCTTGTCCTGCGCTTCATCATCACTCGGTCTTCTTGCCGTTTAGAGGTATGGGAAGTTTGTTGTTGTCACTTAGATATTGAGTGACTTCTTTTAACTTCCAACAGCTCTCAATAGTATGACCCCTGCCTTGATGATACTTACAACGTACATTTGGGTTCCAACTTGGTAATCTCTTCTCATGTGGGGGATCTTGAATATCATAGCTAATCCCGATAGGAGTGAAGTCTTTCCTTAGTTGCTTTTTAGATCCTTGGTTGTCTATGGCTAATACTTCATTGAAATCAAAAGTACTATCATTGTTACTGGAGTAGGTGTTTTCGGAAGAAGAAGGATGGTCGCTCTTCTTTCCTTGACAGCTACTGTCGTCATTGTTACTAATCTTGGCCTTCTTGTTGCGCAAAGGAACATGAAGGAGATTTGAATCAATGAGGGTTTGAACACGATCTTTAAGGGCGAAACATTCTTTGATAGTGTGACCACGACCTCTATGGTATTGGCAATAGGATTTTGGATCCCAATTGAGAGACCGTCTCTCATGCAATGGTTCCTGACTAGGACCAATGGGGTGAATGAGACCTTGATCGTAAAGATACTCAAAAGCTTCATTGTACGTCATTCCTATTGGTGTGTATTCATAAATGGTTCGTCTTGCCCGTGGCTTAGGAGTATTGAGTTTTTCATTAGATACTTGACAAGAGAAAAGGAAAAAAGGATGATCCTCCTTTTTGTCTTTCCGGTGTTGACAATGAGAATTTTGTTCGATGACTGTTATTCGGTTGGCTAGTCCTTCTATCGTACCCATAAGCATGATAATAGTGTTCCGTAGTACATGAACGTCCTCTTCCAGACTTGACGAGTTATTACTTAGGGAGATTTCTTCTTCACTAGCCATTATTACAGTTTCTTTATCGAAAAGTGTTGTCTTGGCTAAACGCTCTTCTATCCTTGACCAAGTACTGTGGAAAGGGAAATTAGGGGTAAGTTTTTTTTTTATTTATTATTAGTTTGACTCAAGCTCTATTCAACATGCAATAGATGGGAAGAGGACATGGAAGGAAAGGGAATGATATGTGTGGAGAAAGTATGTGGAGAGTGGGAAGATGGTGTAGATGGAGATATATTGAAGAAAAAGGAATAGAATGAACCCCCGACTCATATGACGGAAATATGACTCATGCATGAATCTAAGACATGGTCATGGTGGCATATACAAAGTGTGTTCTAAGACTAGTGAGTGTAGGTGACATGCTTTGACTCTTGTGTATGACCATGGGACTAAGTGCCTAGACTCAATTAAAGACTTGAACATGGTTTAAATTATTAATAAATTAGTGAAACTGATTAATAGACAATTTAATTAGATTCGTCATGATGACTCGAGTAAGATACTGGACTGTCCCTATAACAACAGGACTGTCGCCACTATTTAAAGCCTGTCGCCAAACGACAGAGATGTCGCCAGGCGACGGACAGTAAAGAGCGGCGCCACCGCCCAGATTTTTGCGCCATTGATGGAGCATTAATCTGGACTGTTTCCAGTAATTTTACTTTAGGGGACATGCCTAAAGTCGTACTAAGTCAATTTGATTAATTTATTAGCCTTTAATTAGTCGAATTAATTAATTAATTAATTTAGACAAAGTCCTTCTTAGTCATTAATTGGTTTATTTAGACTTAAACACAAGTCAAACAAACGGTTAGCATATATATAATATGCACAAGCAAAAATGCACAAGTAGTTCACATAGTCACAATATGATGCAATGAGTTTGCAACCTAACCATGGATCTAGTTCTCTAAAGTTCAAGGATATTGGTTAAGTCAAAGAGGGTCCATGGTTATGAGTCCGGATGCATCGCGCGGAAGCCTTACCTTTGGAAGGGTTGGCGCGTATGGATGGGACCCCGCAAGTTAAAAACTTGCTTCCACGGTTTGGTGGATTCACAAACTCGGATGTACCCGTCGTTGCTAGGAGCGTTCGATTGGGTAGATGGAGCGTGAACCCCCAGAGGGTTATAGCCATATGTAGAACACATATGGGTTTCAGAAAAGTGAGAAAAACTCAATCAGGAAGTAGAATCAAGCCAACAGTGCTAGAAATGGTCAAAACAAGAAGGCAGAGTTCTAGCTCGGTATTGGAAGAACTTGGCGTTAGACTACAGGGACTGTCGCCGCAAAAGAACCCCTGTCGCCAAGCGAAAGAACTGTCGTCAGGCGACAGAAGCTCTTTACAGGCGACAAGCCCTGTTTTCTAGACGCTAGTACCAACATGCCTTGGCAGGTATCTGTGTTCTTAGAATTTTCCAGATTTCGCAGTATTATTTCGATTCTAGTTTTGAAAGATATTTCTCAAATTTCCTACGTGTAAAATCCTATGTTTTTTACTCATTTCGGATGGTCTATCCAATGAGGACCTTTTTTATGCATATGACAATAATGTTAATCAAAATTACGCACATGAAATACTTAGAACTTTTCGAGTCTCATCCGCTCATTCTAAGTAATTGCCAAAATAAATTTCAGGAATTAAAATAGAAATCCTCCCCAGTGGAGTCGCCAAAAACCTGTAGGGAATATTTCAAGCATTATAACCCCAAGCTTGAACCCCACTGTGATCATACACTTACAGTATGGTGACGTCCAAAGGGAAAGAAAAGAGAGCAAAAGAGTCGCCAACAAGTTTTAGGAACTTGTAAACCAATCACGAGGTGAAGGTTACACCCCTTAAACGATCCAGAAGATCGTCAACTCCATAAGGTCTTGAACCAAATTGGGTTTGGGGATGAGGGTACGAATCCAATCTACAAAAGAAGGGACCCGCCCTATGAAATAGGCCTCTACTTTATTCTGCTCGTATTCATGTGCGCTTTCTGACTAACATGCAAACATTAGGTTTAGCCCTAAACCTGTTTATCTATGTTGGTTGAATATTAATGCACAAATAAATCTATTATTTGCGATCACTTGAATTAAAATCATATTAGCCTAAACCAAATTATCAATTATCTTATTAAGCGTGATTTCAAGTACAAATTCCCTTTAAACATGCATAAAAGGCGTGATCAAGAAATAACAATAATATAAATATCAAGCAACATAATAATAATCAATAATAATAAATAATCATCATATAATAATAATCATGTTAAGGCATAATAAAGCTTAATAATAATAGCAAGATCCTAGGCATGATACTAACAAGATTAATAACAAATCCTAGCATGTCGCTAAGCATTAAAGATCAAAGCTTTAAACCTAACATGGTACTAACATGCTATCATAATATTAGAAAAGGGTAAAAGGCACCCTAAACATGATACTGGAAAGCATTAAATAACATCCTAACATGATACTAGGAATTAAACAAATCTAAACATGCTTTCTACATTGAAATAAATAGGGAGTAAACTAATTACTTACTTTGAAGCCTCGTACCTCTTTCTAATAACAAAATATACAAGTTAGTAAACTTCAATGAAAATAATAAAGAATAATTAAAGAACTAAATAAGAAGAATTAAATAAAGTTTAAACTAGATTTGGTACCAAACCCTCAGAAATTATCAACCTTGCACGTCTAGGGGGAAGACAACTTCGAACTTGGCTACATGTTTCTAAATCTTGTGTATGCGGTATTGTGTTTGAAAGGTTGGTTTAGAAAGAAAGAGAAAATATCAAGGAATCCTTGATGAGAGTTGATGAGAGTTCATGATTGTGGATGAATAAAAACGGAGGTCCAGGACCCTATTTATAAGAAAAATAGTCCGAAAATTGACAGAATTTGATAAGGAATAAAACTACACTTTGTCCCCAGAAATACACTCTGTCGCGAGGCGACAGACTTGTCGTTTGGCGACAACCTTGCTTTCACGCGCTTTCCACGCAGAATCCGATCTTTAACCAAATTTGATCTACAGAATCCGTGTAGAAGCTAAAAACTTAATTAAAAATAATAATAAAATAATATTTTATTCCAAATAAAAATCCATCTTACAATATTTATTAATCCTAACTCTATTAGAATTTAAAAGAACCTTCTAGAAACTTCTAGAAAATTATAATTAATCCTAATAGTTTTAGGAATAACAATTATTAACATTGGGCCCTCCTCTAGATCATTGGGCCGTATGTCAATGATGAACCGGGTCCAGTTTAGTATTTTGGCCATAACTTCCTCAATATTCATCGGAATTGGGCTTATAATATATCGTTGGAAAGGTCTTTTCGAGCCCTATCCAATTACACTATTATTGGACCCTTATCATGGACCAAACTAAACTGGATTGGCTATTTTTAAAAAATAAGGTTGTTTTCAAAAACAGAGAGAAGAGAATTTTTAATAAAACTAAACCGCAACACTTGACTTTCCACACTTTCACCTCATTCGATTATGGTTCGACGCGAAAGGTATTCATCACTGGGTTCGGTTTTGGGGAGACACAAATGGGTGTCTACAATGGGCTATGAAATTGATTGGTTTATGAAATGTATTGAATGGAACATGGATTTAAGCACTCTAAAGATTACATAATCAACCCGACCAATAATGGCGGTGAAAGGTTGTTCATCATCGGGTTTGGTTTTGGGGAGACATTTGTAGGTGTCTACAACAAGGAAGCTACAAGCATCCCAAATATGAGCCAGGAGGTAGCATTGCTGGCAATGCAGAGCGGTTTGCTACCAGGCTCGCCATTCAGAGCGTACATGGGGCGTAAGAGCCTCAAGACGCTGGCTAAAGCGCTAGGAAAAGCGCATGAGTTTCATAAATGCAGATGAAAGTAACACAACAATGCTGAGCAGGAAAGCACCAAACGACCCAGTTAAGTGGGCATAAGTCTCCCGGGCTGAAAACATAGCCAAGGTTGACCAGCCCAGCAAAGCTGAGCAAGGTCGTAGAGAGGCGGACAAAGCTATGGGGGTGAGAAGGTCAGACTCAAGAAGAGGGGGAAGACCTGGAAGGTTCGATCAGTACACCCCACTCACTCACTCGAGATCCCACATCTTTAGCGTAAACAATGCTGATGATAAATGGCAAAGGCCCCAAAGGATGGTTAACAGAAACCGTGACCCCATCAAGTGTTGTGACTTCCAGAAAGATCACGGACACACCATTGACGAGTGCACGCACTTGAAGGATAACATAGAGTACCTTGTCAGAAGAGGATACCTGAATCAGTTCAAACAACACTCCAATTCTTCCAGAAAAAGAAAGGAGGACAGGGCAGGTCGTGACCGCAGAGAAGGTCACAGAGGTCCCGCTGAGGACAGAGATAGAGATAGTAAGCCACAGAGCAGGGTGTACGTGATAAGCTGGAGACCGGTACATGGCGGTGTAAGGAGGGTGTTCCCATCGTAGGGATCCTTCTCATAGATGCCCATGGCCCTTTAAAGCCTAGGACTTTACACTTGTTAGGGTGTATTAGGATTTGAATTCCTGACTGTTTGGGAGACCTTTGAATTAGAGATGATTCTATCATACACGCTTTTTTGTAAGAAACAAGTAGGAGTCGCCAATGAGTTTTAGGAAAACCCATAAACCTCATTCATGCCTTTCTCCCAAGTAGAGTTCAAGGGATATTTAGCATGAATCATAAATTTACCCATGCCCAAATTGGTCTAGAAACCAAATATGAGTTCGGGAGCGAGGGTACTAAGATAACGTTCCCTTTAGAGGGGAATCGTGATCCTAGCCCTAGTGCGGCATCTACTACCTCTTCCTTTGCACAATTTCATTACCAAACAATATATGCAACGGGATACCTAAAACTATGTTAGTTGATTTTATTTACACACATTAATTTAAGTAGGAATTAGATCGTAAGGTCGTTATTCTTATTTAATCAAATTCGTGAAAAGAACAATAAAATAAACAATATTCGCCTTAACTTAAGTGATCAACCAACAAATATTTTATTCAATTCTAATCTTGATTAACGAAAGAATACTATGTGAGATTAATTTATTTATTATTTTAAGGTGATCAAACAACACTAATTAATTAATTAAAGTTCTTTTAAAAAATAAAAATAAAGGTGATTTAACTAAGTGCTTGGGAATTTACCACTTCTCTTTGCTAGACCTCCGTTTAAAACACTTGTGGACTCCTTCTTTTTGGGGAACCTCCACCGTAGTAACAAAATATCGAAAAGGGCGAGTGTTTAGGACAAGAGGGTTTGGATGCACAAGTTCACAAGTATTCTGCCAGGATTTAGGTTATTTTTCTGTGTCTTGAAGCCTCGGATTAGGGTCTTATTTATAGGGAATGATTAGGTTTAGGGTTTAGAGCATTCTGCCGTAGCAGGTGTCGCGCGCAACTGAATGGGTTGCGCGCGGCTGTCGCGCGCAAGGGAATAGATCGTGTGCAGTATATGCGCAACTATTTGTCTTACGCACATCTCTATGGTAAGATTCGATTTTCCAATATTTTGATATTCTGAATCTTTCGCGAGCGCACCTACAAAAGTTGCGCTGGATGCCGCCCGCAACTAAAAAAGTTGCGCGCGACTGCCGAGTGCGACTTTGTGAGATGCGCGCGACATTTTCCGCGTCAGCTTTAATTTTAACCTAGACGCTCCTAAATCCGTCATTATTGGGTTTTAAGCACGGGCTTAAGCCTAATTATGATCGGGTTTAGTTAATTGGACCTTATGTTGGCCTTGTTCTTTTATTTGGGCTAGTCTTTTGTGTTTTGTGGCTTAACCAGTTATCCATAAGTATTCTTCACTTTGATCCAACACGAAGATGGTTTTATTTATCGTCATTGCACTTTCTGTCGGGACATGAGGCCAAAAGTAGATGTCTACAGTTAGCCCCCACTTTAATCGAGTCTAGGATAGACGATGGTCAAAGTAGTCAAGGAAAAATCCGAGACTCATTCTGCGAAGTTCTCCAAGGTTAGAGAATCTTTCAGAAATGTTTAAGGATGTCGAAACAGTCCTTGGTTCGCTAAGTGTTTGTAACAAATAGCTATTAAGGCTAGAAAAAGTTTTCCCTAGTCTTAACGCGCTAAAGAATCTAGATTGATCCTTTGCAATTGTAGAACGCTTTTATAAGTAAAGGTGTTCTGGGTGATGTCAAGTCATGAGAAGAGCTCGGTTTTAAAAGAATAAAAGGGGATGATTTCCTCTCAATCATGTCATCATTGGTCTAACGTCCCTCGATATGTCAATGAAACTTTAGCCCGACTTTAACAAAGTAAAAAGAATGAAAAGGTGTTTTCGATATTCGAATCGAGAAGGGGTCCGGTATTCGAGCCGGGTCCGGTATTCGAGCCGGATGTCCACAAGATAGAAATACATGTCTCAGGAATGGATGTGTAGACACCCATTTGTGTCTCCCCAAAACCAAACCCAGTGATGAATGCCTTTCACGTCGAACCATAATCGAATAAGGTGAGAGTGTGGAAAAATCAAGTGTTGCGGTTAGTTTTATTTAAAATCCTCTTCTCTCTGTTTTCGAAAATCTGCTCTATTTTATAAAAATAGCCAATCCAGTTTAGTTTGGTCCATGATAAGAGTCCAATAATAGTGTAATTGGACGGGGCTCGAAAAGACCTTTCCAACGATATATTATACGCCCAATTCCGATGAATATTGAGGAAGTTATGGCCAAGATACTAAACTGGGCTCGGTTCATTATTTACATACGGCCCAATGATCTAGAGGAGGGCCCAATGTTAATTATTATTCCTAAAATTATTAGGATTAATTATAACTTTCTAGAAGTTTCTAGAAGGTTCTTTTAAATTCTAATATTATTAGATTTAATAATTATTTTAAGATGGATTTTTATTTGGAATAAAATATTATATTTTTGTTATTATATTATTATTTTTAAAGATACATTTTATCTTCTGTACGGATTCCGTAGATCAATTTGGTTAAAGATCGGATTCCGCGTGGAAAGCGCGTGCAAGCCAGGCTGTCGCCAAATGACAAGTCTGTCGCTTGGCGACAGACCTTGTCGCCTCGCGACAGAGTGTATTTCTGGCGACAACGTGAAGTTTTTATTCCTTATCAAATTCTATGCATTTCTGGACTATTTTTATTATAAATAGGGTCCTCGACCTTTGTTTTATTCATTCACAATCATCGATTTACAATCATCAATTCTCATTTACAACCATCAAGAATAAATTAACAATCATTAATTCTCTCTATTCTCTCTCTTGAGCAATATATGCTTTCTTTCTCTCTCTTTTTAAACTAGCCTTTTATCAAAAACCATTCCGCATTCACAAGATCTGGAAACACCTAGCAAAGTTCGAAGTTGCCTTCGCCCTAGACGTGAAAGGTTCATACTTTTCTGAGGGTTTGGTCCCAAATCCATTCTAAACTTTTTAACTCTTTCTTTCAATCATTTAATTTAATTCTTTAATTACTCTTTATTATTTTTATTGAAGTTTACTAACTTTTGTATTTTGTTATTAGAAAGAGGTACGAGGCTTCAAAGTAAGTTATTAGCTGACTCTCTTATTTATTTTCAATGTATAAAGCATGTTTATTATTTATTTATTCCTAGTATCATGTTAGGATGTTATTATTGCTTTCTAGAATCATATTTAGGGTGCCTTTTATTCTTTCTAATATCATGTTAGTACCATGATTAGGTTAAAAGCTTTGATCTTTATTGCTTAGTGACATGCTAGGATTTGTTATTAATCTTGTTAGTATCATGCCTAGGATCTTGCTATTATTATTAAGCTTTATTATGCCTTATCGTGATTATGATTATATTATGATTATTATTATGATTATTATTATTATTATTAATATTATTATTATGTTGCTTGATTTTTATTGTTAATTCTTGATCACACCTTTTATGCTTGTTAAAGGGAATTTGTACTTGAAATCACGCTTAATAAGATAATTAATAATTTGGTTTAGGCTAATATGATTTTAATACAAGTGATCGCCAATAATAGATTTGTTTGTGCATTAATATTCAACCAACATAGATAAACAGGTTTAGGATTAATCTATTGTTTGCATGTTAGTCAAAAAGCGCACATGAATACGAGTAGAATAAAGTAAAGGCCTATTTTATAGGGCGGGTCCTTTCTTTTGTAGATTGGATTCGTACCCTCATCCCCGAACCCTATTTGGTTCAAGACCTTATGGAGTTGACGATCTCCTGGATCGTTAAGGGGTGTAACCTTCACCTCGTGAATGGTTTACAAGTTCCTAAAACTTGTTGGCGACTCTTTTGCTTTCTTTTCTTTCCCTTTGGACGCCACCATACTTAAGTGTATGATCACAGTGGGGTTCAAGCTTGGGGTTATGATGCTTGAAATATTCCCCACAGTTTTTTGGCGACTCCACTGGGGAGGATTTCTATTTTAATTCCTTAAATTTATTTTTGCAATTACTTAGAATGAGCAGATGAGACTCGAAAAGTTCTAAGTTTTTATGTGCGTAATTTTGATTAACATTATTGTCATATGCATAAACAAGGTCCTCATTAGATAGACCATTCAAAATGAGTAAAAAACATAGGATTTTACACGTAGGAAATTTGAGAAATATCTTTCACAACTAGAATTGAAATAATACTGCGAAATCTGGAAAATTCTAAGAACAAAAATACCTGCCAAGGCATGTAGGAACTAGCGTCTAGAAAACAGGGCTTGTCGCCTGTAAAGAGCTTCTGTCGCCTGGCGACAGTTCTGTCGCTTGGCGACAGGGGTTCTTTTGCGGCGACAGTCCCAGTAGTCTGGCGCCAAGTTCTTCCAATCCCGAGCCAGAACTCTGCCTTCTTGTTTTGACCATTTCTAGCACTGTTGGCTCGATTCTACTTCCTGATTGAGTTTTTCTCACTTTTCTGAAACCCATATGTGTTCTACATATGGCCATAACCCTCTGGGGGTTCACGCCATCTACCCAATCGAACGCTCCTGGCAACGACGGGTACATGCAAGTTTGTGAATCCACCAAACCGTGGAAGCAAGTTTTTTTAACTTGCGGGGTCCCATCCATACGCGCCAACCCTTCAAGGTTAGGCTTCCGCGCGATGCATCTGGACTCATAACCATGGATCCTCTTTGACTTAACCCATATCATTGAACTTTAGAGTACTAGAGCCATGGTTAGGTTGCAAACTCATTGCATCATATTGTGACTATGTGAACTACTTGTGCATTTTTGCTTGTGCATACTATATATGTGCTAACCGTTTGGTTTGACTTGTGATCATAAGTATACTTAAATAAACTAACCAATGACTAAAGGACTTTGTTTAATTAATTAATTAATTAATTTGAACTAATAAATATGCCTTAAATCGAGTCATAATTCCTTTTAGTCAACCCGGATTTTTATTTCGTATAATGCACAACCGTCAACTTGTTTTGGTCATAGCCGGAGTTCTAAGAAGAATCACACGTCTTACAACCTATGGATCAGTAGCCCCGAGTTTTATCTTTAATTTGGCATTGGTTTCGTCCCAATCAAAGTCACAGATTAAAAGTTATGACTAAAATACCACAGCTTGTTCAATTTAATGCATATACGTGAAGTCTTAACTTGGTCTTTGTTCAAGTCTAGTCACATGGTCATGACACAAGTCTTAACATGTCACCTACACTCATTAGTATTAGCACATACTTTGTATATGTCGCCATGACCATGTATTAGGTTCATGCAGAGTCGTCTTCCCGTCATTTGAGTTGGGGGTGCATTCTATTTTTAATTTCTTCCATATCTCTCCATCCACATCATCTTTCCACTCTTCACATACTTTCTCCATGCATATCATTCTTCTCATTCTTCCATGATCTTTTCCCATCTATTGCATGTTGAATAAAGCTTGAGTCAAAATAATTAGTATAAAACTTATCCCTAATTTCCCTTTCTACAGTACTTGGTCAAGGAGAGAAGGGCGTCTAATCAAGGATAACACTTTCGTTCAAGTCTTACTTTTTGACAAGCCAATTGGTAGAAAAAGGAAAGCTAAGAAGATAATGGCAAGTCAAGAAGAACTCAATGAAGTTAGGGGAGAGGTAGCAAACCTGGCTGAGATATTGAAGGGTTTAACTCTTCAAGTTAATGACCTTGCAAAACAACAACAAATGGACCTCATCTAGGAAAGTTTGAGCAAACTATCCAATGACTATAGATTCCAGGGCATTAGTTCACAAGGGGTCTCGGTGGACAAGGAACTTCTTCCGCATAAGTTCAATGCCAATGACATCCCTAAGTTTAAACCAACTGACAATCCTTACTTTCACTTAAGGGCCTTTGAAACTATAATGAACATTAAGAGGATTGATAGGAAGAGTTTTCATTCTTTGTTTTCACTGTCTTTAGAAACCGTTTGTCAACAATGGTTCTTTTCTCTTGGAAAAGAGAAAATCTCTTCTTGGGATTCAATAACAAACACTTTCATAGATAGATATAAGTGCAACATTCAAAATGAAACAGACCACAGACAACTTGAGATGTTAAAACAAAAAGAAAATGAAGGGTTCACTTCTTTCTTCAACAAATGGAGCGAAACTTCAGCTAATATAGTTAAGGTCCCTAGTGAAAAAGAGTCTGTAAGGATGTTCATCAAGAACCTTCAAGAAAAATATGCAAAGCACTTGAAATACCAACACAACTTGAATACTTTCAAGGCTGTGTATAATATAGGTATTGACATTGAAGATGACCTTCTGAAAGATAATAGTGCGAGGGGAAAGAAGAACGACCATCCTTCTTCTTCCTCTCCCATTAACAAAGTACATGCTACGAACACCTCTAAGCAGCGAATCCAAAGGTCAAAAAGAGTGTTCACTTCACTTGGTATAAGTTATGAAACAGCTTTCGAAAAGCTACACCACAAAGGACTAGTCATGCCCATAGGACCTATCAAAGACCCAGTTCCCGAAGCCAGGCCACCTAAGTGGGATCCTAGTAAACACTGCAAGTATCATCAAGGAAAGGGTCACGACACTGAGGAGTGTTGGAAACTCAAAGAAGCTATTCAGGACCTGATTGATGACAATAAAACTTCCGAGATTCTAGCCATCACAGAAGATCAAACATCCTTCGATCCCTCACTCCTTATCACACATGTAGGTGAGCCCATGATCAATATAACTTATATAATTTCTATTGATGAAGTGGCCATGATTGAGGAAGATGAAGGGGCTTTCTTAGATAATATCGAGGAAAATTTGTCAAGTCTAAAAGAAGACGTTGGAAAACTGCAAGATGTCATTGCCATGCTCTTGAATGTGGTAGAAGGATTAGCAAGTCGGATAATGGTTATCGAACAAAATTCTCACCAAGGATTCAATGAAGAATTCAATGCTCCTAAGCCACGGGCAAAACGGACCATGGAAAACCTCATTGATTGAAATCACCTTCATATTCCTCTTAGCAACAGGAAGGCCAAAAATAGTACCAATAATAACAGTGGCTGGAAAGGAAAGAAGAACGACAATCCTTCTTCTTCCAAAACTACCCACTCAAATAACGTTAGCACATTTGACTTGGATGAGATCCTTTCCATGAACAAACGAGGGAAAATGAGAAACATCACAAATATTGGTATAAGTTATGACACCGCATTTGATCGTTTACATGCAAAAGGTCTTATAACTCCCATTGGACCGTTTGGGGATCCACCTGTCGAAAGGAGGACAGCTAGCTAGAATCCCAACGCATAATGCAAGTATCACAAGGGTAGGGGTCATACTATTGAGAGTTGTTGGAAGCTAAAGGAGGCCATCCAATATTTGATTGACAATAACAAGCTTCCTATACCTCCAGTCAAGAAGAAGTCTAAGTGATGATAAGGCACAAGACAAGAGACGAGCTTCAACGACAAGATTTCATGATCTCTTTTTCTATTTCTTTTTTCATCTCTTTCCCCAACAAGTCTAGCATAGGCACCCTTTGTTTTCCTTAGATTTATTTTGTAGGTTTTTTTTTATTTTTTTTTTATTTTCCCCTTTAATAAAATGAGAATTTTAATTTCTTGCATATGATCATTGCATTGCACTATTCAAATAAAAAAAAAAAAAAAAATCAAGGCCGAACTAAGCACAAGGTATACTAATGATTTGAGGCACCCCTTGTAGCCCATCATACCTCTCACCCTTCAAATATATAATCCTTCTTTGATAAAACACTTTGAGCCTCGTCTAATGATTGGCCTTTCTTTCTTCAACAAACATCTACTTAACCTTGGGATGGGATGGTGTGCAACTTATGCAAGTTCAATGAACAAAAGCTTGAGTGATCTCAAAAGAATTAAAAAAAAATAAAAAAAAAATAAAAAAAAGTGTACAAAAGGGCAAGTGTTCCAATGTCTTTGATATGAAAATATCTTTGATAAGAACACGTCTCAGATTGAGTCTCTTATCGAGTGCTCGGTACCGTGCCTGAGAAACATGAATGCCAAGTGAGTGATAGACCGCATGATCGGGATTGCCCACACTTTTAAAAATAAATAAAAAAAATGCAAAAGCAAAAGAGAGCAAAAATTAACAAAACAAAGAGAGCTCAAAAATGAGAAACCTCAAGCAAAAAATATAAAGATTCAAAAGCAAGGTTGCACACCTTGGGGGCTTATCTAGGGTCTTGAGCTTTTATCCCCTTCTTCTTCAACCTTTAGTCCAACCACGTTACAACCCTTAAAGAGACCTTTTTGAGGTATACACACACTTGTGCAAGGTTCGGCTAGAGCTACATTTTGGCTGATTCCTAACGGATACGTAGGCAACCTCACAATGAGGTGCGGCCGTAATACAAATGCATTCATATTCACATTCACACACCCACACCATGATCATATCAAGAGATCTCCAATGCTCATCCCTATTCACTTAGAGCTAGACTAGGGGGCTTGATCCCTACATTGTTAGCCTACCTAGCCTAAGAGTCACCATTATTTTACTCTTCTTAAAATAATATATTTTCCACACCGTTAACCTTTGCAGCCTAACCTTAGTGTCACTTTCACACACTGCACAGATACATGACCAAATAGACTTCTCATTAGGAACCCTTTGTCATAAAGTCTTAACAAAACGTTGAAGCATGCTTTGTCAAATCACACATCACTCATAATCATCATTGTACCAGGAAGTATGAAGTGCTTAGCCTCCGTGCCTAAGTTACCTAAATACTTTCATAATCGAGTCAACTAAGATAGTTTAGGATGAATTACTCCTTGTACCTTGAGGGATAGTATCGAACGCATATATTTGCCTAAGCTCATTCAACATGCACCATCAAACACTTTGATTCTTTTTCGCGTCTTTCTTTTTCGGGAGAAAGTCGGTACCCTCCACAAAAATGACGGAAAATTTTTGCTTTTTTGCATTTTCGAGTCATGTACTTTGAGTCATGTGAGTCATGCACACACGAGTCATGTACATTGAGTCATGTCGTGTCATATCACATCGAGTTGAGTCTAACACATGTGTCAAAACACATTAAGTCACACGAGTCATGAGTCAAACGTGTCAATTCACCTTGGGTCAACCTCAAGCCAGCCAATACACATTGAGTCAACCTCAAGTCAGTCAAGCCTTAAGTCAACCCTAAGAAACACATCAAGCCTTAGGTCAACCCTAAGAAAGAAAAAAACAATAACAAAGTCTTTTTTGGCAATTCTTTTGATTTTTACAGGAATACAACCATTCAACAAAGCTCCTGTTCGCAGCCAATCGAACGATCTCAAAGCTCTTTTGTTCAGAGACGCGTGGACATATCATCAAAGCTCTTTTGCTCAGAGACGCGTGGGCATCCTATCAAAGCTCTTTTGTTTAGAGACGCGTGGACATATCATCAAGCTCTTTTGTTCAGAGACGAGTGGACATATCATCAAGCTCTTTTGCTCAGAGACGCGTGGGAATCCTATCAAGGCTCCATTGTTCAGAGACGCGTGGGCATCCTATCAACGCTCCATTGTTCAAAGACGAGTGAACAATCTTCAAAAAAGATCTATTGTTTAGAGATGAGTGAACAGTCCTCAAAAAAAGCTCCATTGTTCAGAGACGAGTGAACAGTCCTCAAAAAAAGGCTCCATTGTTCAGAGACGAGTGAACATCAACAACAGCAAGATGGCGTTCTCTAGCTTGTGGAAGGTCATCAAAACAAAATGCGGCAGCAAAAACGGTTACTCTAGAGACGTGTGCTCGACGGTGCAACATACGCGTTTCTAAACTCTCTTTATATGTTTAACTAACGCTAGTTTGCAGGTATCGACTTTACAAGAATGATTTAGGATCGCAGAACGTTCTGAATCATTCTCCGTCCCTATCGATACTTTGACTTTTGTTTTCGAAACCTAAGTTTCTCCAAACTCAGTCAAAGTGGGGGCTTCTGTAGACACCCATTTGTGTCTCCCCAAAACCAAACCCAGTGATGAATGTCTTTCACGTCGAACCATAATCAAATAAGGTGAGAGTGTGGAAAAATCAAGTGTTGCGGTTTAGTTTTATTTAAAATCCTCTTCTCTCTGTTTTCGAAAATCTGCTCTATTTTATAAAAATAGCCAATCCAGTTTATTTTGGTCCATGATAAGGGTCCAATAATAGTGTAATTGGACGGGGCTCGAAAAGACCTTTCCAACGATATATTATAAGCCAAATTCCGATGAATATTGAGGAAGTTATTGCCAAGATACTAAACAGGGCTCGGTTCATTATTTACATACGGCCCAATGATCTAGAGGAAGGCCCAATGTTAATTATTATTCCTAAAATTATTAGGATTAATTATAACTTTCTAGAAGTTTCTAGAAGGTTATTTTAAATTCTAATATTATTAGATTTAATAATTATTTTAAGATGGATTTTTATTTGGAATAAAATATTATATTTTTATTATTATATAATTATTTTTAAAGATACGTTTTATCTTCTGTACGGATTCCGTAGGTCAATTTGGTTACAGATCGGATTCCGCGTGGAAAGCGTGTACAGGCCAGGCTGTCGCCAAACGACGGCGACAGACCTTGTCGCCTCGCGACAGAGTGTATTTCTGGCGACAATGTGTAGTTTTATTCCTTATCAAATTCTATGCTTTTCTGGACTATTTTTCTTATAAATAGGGTCCTCGACCTCCGTTTTTTTCATTCACAATCATCGATTCACAATCATCAATTCTCATTCACAACCATCAAGAATCAATTAACAATCATTAATTCTCTCTATTCTCTCTCTTGAGCAATATATGCTTTCTTTCTCTCTCTTTCTAAACTAGCCTTTTATCAAATTCCGCATTCACAAGATCTAGAAACACCTAGCCAAGTTCGAAGTTGCCTTCGCCCTAGACGTGAAAGGTTCATACTTTTCTGAGGGTTTGGTCCCAAATCCAGTCTAAACTTTTTAACTCTTTCTTTCAATCATTTAATTTAATTCTTTAATTATTCTTTATTATTTTTATTGAAGTTTACTAGCTTGTGTATTTTCTTATTAGAAAGAGGTACGAGGCTTCAAAGTAAGTTATTAGCTTACTCTCTTATTTATTTTCAATGTAGAAAGCATGTTTATTATTTATTAATTCCTAGTATCATGTTAGGATGTTATTATTGCTTTCTAGAATCATATTTAGGGTGCCTTTTATTCTTTCTAATATCATGTTAGTACCATGGTTAGGTTAAAAGCTTTGATCTTTATTGCTTAGTGACATGCTGGGATTTGTTATTAATCTTGTTAGTATCATGCCTAGGATCTTGGTATTATTATTAAGCTTTATTATGCCTTATCATGATTATGATTATATTATGATTATTATTATTATTATTATTATTATTATTATTATTATTATTATTATTATTATTATTATTATTATTATTATTATTATTATTATTATTATTATTATTATTATTATGTTGCTTTATTTTTATTGTTATTGCTTGATCACACCTTTTATGCTTGTTAAAGGGAATTTGTACTTGAAATCACGCTTAATAAGATAATTAATAATTTGGTTTAGGCTAATATGATTTTAATACAAGTGATCGCCAATAATAGATTTGTTTGTGCATTAATATTCAACAAACATAGATAAACAGGTTTAGGATTAATCTATTGTTTGCATGTTAGTCAAAAAGCGCACATGAATACGAGTAGAATAAAGTAGAGGCCTATTTTATAGGGCGGGTCCTTTCTTTTGTAGATTGGATTCGTACCCTCATCCCCGAACCCTATTTGGTTCAAGACCTTATGGAGTTGACGATCTCCTGGATCTTTATGGGGTGTAACCTTCACCTCGTGAATGGTTTACAAGTTCCTAAAACTTGTTGGCGACTCTTTTGCTCTCTTTTCTTTCCCTTTGGACGCCACCATACTTAAGTGTATGATCACAGTGGGGTTCAAGCTTGGGGTTATGGTGCTTGAAATATTCCCCACAGGATGCATATATTTAAATCCAGTGAGAGAGAAGAAAGTTAGCAACTCTTTCAGCAGTTTTGTCCACAAGATGAGTACACGTGTCTCAGGACTGGGGGCACGTGACTACATGGGTGCGACATCGTCTCGTCGCTCTTTATACAGGGGGTGGACGGACACCCTAACTGTCCGGTAATCTAGTAAGCTCACTAACTACCGTATTTGCTTCCATTCAAGAAGTGCCATTTTCTGAAGGTTCGGCGCGCCTGTCGACTCCTGAGATAACGCCTACAGTTAATAGTCTACCTTTTAGTTCCGAGAGGTAGATCTCGCAAAACTTGGGCTGAGGTGAAAATTTACGCAACACCTACGCCGTACAATTTTACGCTGTACGCTATGCCATTTGCATTTTTACGCTGCATGAAAACGCCTTCCTTTTGCTTCGTACGTGAAAAGAAGAAAACTCGGACACTTATAACGACAGTACAGTAAAATGACAAACCTGTCTATGGGTGCTTTAACGTAAAGCACCACCACGGAATGTCTTAAGGCACGCTTACGAAAAACGTTCAAAACGTATGCTTGGGGAAGGCACAAAGCACGCTGTGCATGCAAAATGATGCAAAAAACTATCAAAGAAGAAAATGAACTACAAATGCAAAGCAATTAAAAAAGATTTTGATAATTTGCGCGCCATTACGTCTAATAACGAGCAAAAACCGTTGAAAATTGATCAAACGGATCAAAATCCGGAAACCGGACATTTTGGTGGCCAGTATCCGCGCGCAACTCGATAGGTCGCGCTGGCCAACTTCTGGAGTTGCGCACGATATTCAGTTCAACAAAAAGAAAATTGCAAAAGCGATTTTTCATTTCACTCTCTCTCTCCTTCCTTCCTCCATTTTCGACCCTTTCTCTCTCTAAAGAGCTCCGTTTTTTGCAATTTTCGAAGCTAGAGGAAGCAAATCTCGCTCTTAATTCACATTTGCCATAATCCAATGTAAGTTTTTGCTTAATCTCGTTCGTTCTTGGTTGGCATTTGAGCGATTTTCGAACCGCAAAACCCCAAATTTCGAATTTGGGGGTTTTTTATTTCGTCCTTTATTCTTGAAATTGTTTGTTCTATGTTGTTATGTTATGTTTAAGGAGTGTTTTGCAACAAATTTCATGAAAAATGGTTAAGTATTGAACCTTGTATGAGCATTTCTTTGTTTAAGTTCGTTCTTGCCTCTTTTGTTCGAATTTTGCTTGAATTTGTTGCTTTTTCTTGCTCATTTTGGTTATACATGTTGATTATGAAGTAGATTATAGTATTAGAACTAGTATTACTTTCATCACTCTCATTTTATAAATTTTGAAATTGAAAAATGGCGCGAAGTATATACTTAGCTTGTTTTTGCCATATTCGAACTTCAAGATTGTTTGGTAGACGATAATTGTGTTGTTATTACTATTATTCGCCTGAGAATAGTTGATTCTTTGAAATTTTTGGAATATAATCCCTTGAATGCTTAGTTGAAACTGGTATAGGATGGCTTTTGTGGGTGTTAAAAGCCCCTATTTACTGAGTTTTATTGCAGGATCGTAGCCCCCAAGTATGGGTGGCATTTAATTTGATTTTTGTGTTTTGTCCTATCGGTAGCCGTTATGCTGCCGAAATGGATCTAGAACACGTTTATTAGCTTAGTTTAGAAAGTAAACAAATAGAGAAACCTCATCTATCATAGCATCGACTCGCCTCCATTCATCGATGCTGAGGAGATTCTGGCTGGTCCTGATGAGGTAGTTCGACCTCGAAAGAGGGTGATCCGGCCTCGTGAGGAGGTTCAAGAGCGACGTGCCGCTGTTGATCGGCGTCGCAAGGAGGATGTGGTCTGGGAGGCTCCTTCCAACTGGGACCCTAGGGTCCTTAAGTGGGACCCAGACCATCACGTCTCGGTTCGAGGGTGGTGTGACATCGTGAGTTTCTTACGCCTTCTTTCTTTTTCTTTCCCTCTTTTTGTTTAGTAACCGTTTTTTATTTTTTTGGCTCTCTCTTCTTCTATTCTCTTTTTTTTTAGAGTGAGGCTAGCATGAGACTATACGGTTCTAGCGACTTGCGGACCCGTTTTAGGAGTTTACCCGACGTGGTAAAGGATATCGTGGAGCTTTCTAGGATTGGCCGCGCGCTGGCGACTCTTCGGGATTTGTCGAGTCAGTCTGCTTCGTCAGCTTTCCTTCGCTGATTGCTGGAGTTTTGGTGGGATTCCACCAACACTTTTCACTTTCTGTGGGGAGAGATGACGGTCACCCCATACGACTTCTCTATTATTATGGGTTTTCCTTTTGTAGGTGAGCCGTAGTTATAGAGAATGTAGCGGGGCTGGACTTGAGGCTGAGGGATCTTGTGGGGGATCGTCTGGCGGCGATCCTTCATGTGTATCCTCAGAATTGTCCGTACTTGATTCTTGCCGACGAGTTGTCAGCTGATAAGGTCGATCGGCAGTGTACACCTGAGCAGCTGGCTCGGATATACATTGCCCACATTCTTTCCGTCACTCTCTTAAGTGATCGGGGAGAGCGTTTCCCTATCGGGTTACTTACTTGCCTCACAGACTTGGGGCAGGTAAGTAACCTGAACTGGGCAGAGGTGTCGTATGCCCGTATGCTTAGATCTATGGGCAAAGTGACCCGGGTAGTGGATCCTGCGGCAGCTACTGAGGTGCCTCGGATCTCTCTTACATGGCACGGTCGTATCCTTGAGGTACGTACTTAAAACTTTCTTTTAACTTTTACCTTTTATTTTTCTCTTTTTAAACCGTTTTTTTTTTTTGGTTTAGGCTTGGGGATACTCGTACCAGCCTTTCTTAGCCCCCAGGTAGCTCGGGGTTGCTTGCTTTCCTATCGTCCATTGACTGGCTACGATTAAGAAGAGGCGAGCTACTTCAGCCGGCGACTTTCGCTAGAGGATTCTTTCGGCGACTCGTGCATCGCTGAGTATTTTGACAACACATGTGTATCTTTCTTTACATGTTTATTATTTTGTTTTGATGATTTTCATGTGATTGTATTAGATCAATCTCTATAGGGAATATTTCAAGCATTATAACCCCAAGCTTGAACACCACTATGATCATACATTTAAGTATGGTGGCGTCCAAAGGGAAGGAAAAGAGAGCAAAAGAGTCGCCTACAAGTTTTAGGAACTTGTAAACCAATCACGAGGTGAAGGTTACACCCCTTAACGATCCATGAGATCGTCAACTCCATAAGGTCTTGAACCAAATAGGGTTCGGGGATGAGCGTACGAATCCAATCTACAAAAGAAAGGACCCGCCCTATAAAATAGGCCTCTACTTTATTCTACTCGTATTCATATGCGCTTTTTGACTAACATGCAAACATTAGATTAATCCTAAACCTGTTTAATCTATGTTGGTTGAATATTAATGCACAAATAAATCTATTATTGGCGATCATTTGTATTAAAATCACATTAGCCTTAATTATCTTATTAAGCGTGATTTCAAATACAAATTCCCTTTAAACATGCATAGAAGGCGTGATCAAGCAATAACAATAATAAATATCAAGCAACATAATAATAATAATAATAATAATAATAACAATCAAAATCATGTTAATAATAAATCTTAAATATAATAGCAAGATCCTAGGCATGATAAAGCTTTAAACCTAATATGGTATTAACATGCTATTAGAAAGAATAAAAGGCACCCTAAACATGATACTAGAAAGCATTAAATAACATCCTAACATGATACTAGGAATTAAACAAATCTAAGCATACTTTCTACATTTAAATTAAAAAGAGAGTATGAAATCTTGGTGAGAAGCTTCCTTGTATTTTGTCTCATCATTACTTTTTTTCTTATCAATCACATTACTCAAACTCGATTCAACATGCATAGATGGGAAGAGATCGTGAAAGAATGAAGGGATTGATATGTGTGGAGAAAGTATGAGATATGCAATGTATGGAAAGTGATGTGGATGGAGAAGTATGGAAGCTAAGAGTTTAGGAATAGAGTGGACCCCAAACTCAAATGAAGGAACGACTCATGCATGAACCTAAGACATGGTCATGGTAACATATACAAAGTAGGTCCTAAGACTAGTAAGTAGGTGACATGTTAAGACTTGTGTCTTGACCATGTGGCTAGACTATGTGACTAGACTCAAGCGAAGACTAAGTTAAGACTTCACATATGTGCACTAAACTGGACAGACTGTGGTATTTTAGTCATAACTTTTGATCTGTGACTCTGATTGGGATGAAATCAACGCCAAATTAAAGATAAACCTCAGGGCTACAGATCCATAGGTTGGACTCATAGTTCTTCCTAGAACTCCGGCTATGACCAAAACACGTTGACGCATGTGCAGTATATGGGAATAAAAATCCAGGTTGACTTAAAAGAACTATGACTCGATTTTAGACGTATTCATTAGTTAAACTAAATTAATTAATTAATTAAACAAAGTCCTTTAGTCATTGGTTAGTTTATTAAGACTTATTTACAAATACAAGTCAAACCAAACGGTTAGTTTAGTCACATATAAGCTATGCCCAAGCAAATAATGCACAAGTAGTCAAGTAGTCACAATATGATGCAATGAGTTTGCAACCTTACCATGGCTCTAGTTCTCTAAAGTTCAAGGATATAGGTTAGTCAAAGAGGGTCCATGGTTATGAGTCCAGATGCATCGCGCGGAAGCCTAACCTTGAAGGGTTGGCGCGTATGGATGGAACCCCGCAAGTTAAAAAAACTTGCTTCCACGGTTTGGTGGATTCACAAACTTTCATGTACCCGTCTTTGCTAGGAGCGTTCGATTGGGTAGATGAAGCGTGAACCCCCAGAGAGTTATGGCCATATGTAGAACACATATGGGTTTCAGAAAAGTGAGAAAAACTCAATTAGGAAGTAGAATCGAGCCAACAGTGCTAGAAATGGTCAAAACAAGAAGGCAGAGTTCTGGCTCGGTATTGGAAGAACTTGGCGCCAGACTACAGGGACTGTCGCCGCAAAAGAACCCCTGTTGCCAAGCAAAAGAACTGTCGCCGGGCGACAGAAGCTCTTTACAGGCGACATGCACTGTTTTCTAGACGCTAGTTCCTACATGCCTCAACAGGTATCTGTGTTCTTAGAATTTTCCAGATTTCGCAGTTTTATTTCGATTCTAGTTGTGAAAGATATTTCTCAAATTTCCTACGTGTAAAATCCTATGTTTTTGACTCATTTCGGATGGTCTATCCAATGAGGACCTTTTTTATGCATATGACAATAATGTTAATCAAAATTACGCACATGAAAACTTAGAACTTTTCGAGTTTCCTCCGCTCATTCTAAATCATTGCCAAAATAAATTTCAGGAATTCAAATAGAAATCCTCCCCAGTGGAGTCGCCAAAAACTGTAGGGAATATTCCAAGCATTATAACCCCAAGCTTGAACCCCACTGTGATCATACATTTAAGTATGATGGCGTCCAAAGGGAAGAAAAAGAGAGCAAAAGAGTCGCCAACAAGTTTTAGGAACTTGTAAACCAATCACGAGGTGAAGGTTTCACCCCTTAACAATCCATGAGATCGTCAACTCCATAAGTTCTTGAACCAAATAGGGTTCGGGGATGAGGGTACGAATCTAATCTACAAAAGAAAGGACTCGCCCTATAAAATAGGCCTCTACTTTATTCTACTCGTATTCATGTGCGCTTTCTGACTAACATGCATTCATTAGGTTAACCTTAAACATGTTTATCTATATTGGTTGAATATTAATGCACAAATAAATCTATTATTGGCGATCACTTGAATTAAAATCACATTTGCCTAAACCAAATTATTAATTATCTTATTAAGCGTGATTACAAATACAAATTCCCTTTAAATATGCATAAAAGGCGTGATCAAGCAATAACAATAAAATATAACATATCAAGCAACATAATAATAACAACGATAATAATAATAATAATCAAAATCATGTTAATAATAATAAAGCTTAAATATAATAGCAAGATCCTAGGCATGATACTAACAAGATTAATAACAAACCCTAGCATGTCACTAAGCATCAAAGATCAAAGCTTTAACCCTAATATGGTACTAACATGCTATTGAAAAAGAGTAAAAGACACCCTAAACATGATACTAGAAAGCATAAATAACATCCTAACATGACAATAGGAATTAAATAAACCTAAGCATGCTTTCTACATTGAAATAAAATAGGGAGTAAGCTAATTACTTACTTCGAAGCATCGTACCTCTTTCTAATAACAAAATACACGCGTAAGTAAACTTCAATGAAAATAATGAAGAATTAAAGAATTAAATTAAGGAATAAGTTAAATAAGGTTTAAACTGGATTTGGAACCAAACCCTCAGAAAATTATAAACCTTGCACGTCTAGGGCGAAGGCAACTACGAACTTGGCTAGATGTTTCTAAGTCTTGTGTATGCGGTATTGTGTTTGAAAGGGTTTGTTTAGAAAGATAGAGAGAATATCAAGTAAGCCTTGATGAGAGTTGATGATTAAAAACGGAGGTCGAGGACCCTATTTATAAGAAAAATAGTCCGGAAAATCATAGAATTTGATAAGGAATAAAACTACACGTTGTCGCCAGAAATTCACTCTGTCACGTGGCGACAGACTTGTCGTTTGGCGACAGCCTGGCTTCCACGCGCTTTCCACGCGGAATCCGATCTTTAACCAAATTTTATCTACGGAATCTGTACAGAAGCTGAAATCGTATAATTAAAATAATAATATTTTAATAAAGTAATAGTATTTTATTCCAAATAAAAATCCATCTTAAATATAATTATTAATCCTAACTTTATTAGAATTTAAAAGAACCTTCTAGAGATTTCTAGAAAATTATAATTAATCCTAATAATTTTAGGAATAATAATTAACATTGGGCCCTCCTCTAGATCATTGGGCCGTATGTAAACAACAAACCGGGCCCAGTTTAGTATTTTGGCCATAACTTCCTCAATATTCATCGGAATTGGGCTTATAATATATCGTTGGAAAGGTCTTTGCGAGCCCTATCCAATTACACTATTATTGGACCCTTATGACGGACCAAACTAAACTGTATTGGCTATTTTTAATAAAATAAGGTTGTTTTCAAAAACAGAGAGAAGAGAATTTAATAAAACTAAACCGCAACACTTGACTTTTCACACTTTCACCTCATTCGATTATGGTTCGACGTGAAAGGTATTCATCACTGGTTTTGGTTTTGGGGAGACATAAATGGGTGTCTACAAAAGCCCCCACTTTGACTGAGTTTGGAGAAACGCATGTTTTGAAAACAAAAGTCAAAGTAACGATAGGGACGGAGAATGATTCAGAACGTTCTGCGATCCTAAATCATTCTTATAACGTCGATACCTGCAAACTAGCGTTAGTCAAACAGATAAAGAGAGTTAAGAAACGCGTATCTTGCACCGTCGAGCACACGTCTCTGAAGTAACCGTTTCACTGCTGTATTTTTGTTTTGACAACTTCCACAATACCTCGTGAACGCAATCGTTGAAGGTAACATTACTTCGCCATCTTCAATATTTTTGGTGACAATCCACCATAATACCTCGGGATATCGTCGAAGGTGAACGTACCTCGTCATCTTCTGGGTTGTGGCAGTACTTCGCCACGGCAATACCTCGCCGCTATAGACAATCTCCCCCATACCTCGGGACATCGTCGAAGGTGACCATACTTTTCCATCTTCAGAGTTGTGACATTACCTTGCCACATCAATACTTCGCCGCTATAGACAATTTCCTCTCTACCTAGGGACATCGTCGAAGACCATTCTACTTATTGATCTTTGATATTGCTGTTGTGCCAATACGTCGGCGTTTCCGCTGTCTGTGAACCATTACTTCGGTGTTTCTGTTGTTTATAAACCGTTATTTTGGTGCCTTTGTTGTTTATGAACCATTACTTTGGTGCCTTTGCCGTTTATGAACCATTACTTCGGTGCCTTTGTAATGAGCCAATACTTAGGCGTTTTACGCTAAGTGAGACGCTCTTTTATCAGGTCGATCACTTAATGTGATTGTAATCGAGCCGATTACTAAATCATGTCAGATCGCTTAGAAGGGCTAACTGGCGTACCAAGGAACCTAAACTGCTGCACAAGGTCCATATAATCATATTATGGAGCCCTGTACTCTTTCGTCGCTCCAGCGCTAGCCGTAACAGCTTGTCGCCGTTGTTTCTGCTTGTCGCCAAGCGACAGGCTTTGTCGCCACGCGACAAACTTGTCGTTTGGTGACAGGGTCAGGTTTTTTTTAAATACCCTCCCTTTCTTCTTCATTTTCCGCTGCTGTTGTTGTAGATGTTCACTCGTCTCTGAACAATGGAGCCTTTTTTTAGGATTGTTCACTTGTCTATAAACAATGGAGCTTTGATAATATGTCCACACGTCTCTGAACAAAAGAGCTTTGATAAGATGCCCACGTGTGGGGAATATTTCAAGCATCATAACCCCAAGCTTGAACCCCACTGTGATCATACATTAATGTATGGTGGCGTCCAAAGGGAAAGAAAAGAGAGCAAAAGAGTCGCCAACAAGTTTTAGGATCTTGTAAACCAATCACGAGGTGAAGGTTACACCCCTTAACGATCCACGAGATCGTCAACTACATAAGTTCTTGAACCAAATAGGGTTCGGGGATGAGGGCACGAATCCAATCTACAAAAGAAAGGATCCGCCCTATAAAATAGGCCTCTACTTTATTCTACTCGTATTCATGTGCGCTTTTTGACTAACATGCAAACATTAAGTTAATCCTAAACCTGTTTAATCTATGTTGGTTGAATATTAATGCACAAATAAAACGGTTATTGGCGATCACTTGAATTAAATTCACATTAGCCTAAACCAAATTATTAATTATCTTATTAAGCGTGATTTCAAGTACAAATTCCCTTTAACAAGCATAAAAGGTGTGATCAAGCAATAACAATAAATAATAACAAGCAACATAATAATAAGAATCATAACCATGATAGGGCATAATGAAGCTTAATAATAATAGCAAGATCCTAGGCATGATACTAACAAGATTAATAACAAATCCTAGCATGTCACTAAACATTAAAGATCAAAGCTTTAAATCTAACATGGTACTTACATGATATCATGATATTAGAAATAATAAGAGGTATCCTAAACATGATACTAGAAAGCAATAAAAACATCCTAACATGATACTAGGAATTAAAACAATATAAGCATGCTTTTTACATTGAAATAAGATAGAGAGTAAGCTAGTTACTTACTTTGAACCCTCGTACCTCTTTATAATAACAAAATACACACATTAGTAAACTTCAATGAAAATAATAAAGAATAATTAAAGAATTAAATTGAAATTAAATTAAATAAAGTTTAAACTAGATTTGAACCAAACCCTCAGAAAATATTAAACCTTGCACGTCCAGAGCGAAGACGACTTCGAACTTGGCTAGGTGATTCTAGATCTTGTGTATCCGGAATTGTGTTTAAAAGGTTTGTTTAGAAAGAGAGAGAGAAAGCATATAATACTCAAGAGAGAATAGAGAGAATTGATGGTTGTGAATGAATAAAAACGGAGGTCGAGGACCCTATTTATAAGAAAAATAGTCCGAAAAAGCATAGAATTTGATAAGGAATAAAACTACACGTTGTCGCCAGAAATACACTCTGTCGCGAGGCGACAGGGTCTGTCGCGAGGCGACAAGGTCTGTCGCGAGGCGACAAGGTCTGTCGCCAAGCAACAGACTTGTCGTTTGGCGACAGCTCGGCTTGCACGCGCTTTCCGCGCAGAATCCGATCTTTAACCAAATTGATCTACGGAATCCGTACAGAAGATAAAACGTATCTTTAAAAATAATAATATAATAATAAAAATAATATTATTTTATTCCAAATAAAAATCCACCTTAAAATAATTATTAAATCTAATAATATTAGAATTTAAAAGAACCTTCTAGAAACTTCTAGAAAGTTATAATTAATCCTAATAATTTTAGGAATAATAATTAACATTGGGCCGTATGTAAATAATGTTACGAGCCCAGTTTAGTATCTTGGTCATAACTTCCTCAATACTCATCGGAATAGGGCTTATAATATATCGTTGGAATGGTCTTTTCGAGCCCTGTCCAATTACACTATTATTGGAACCTTATCATGGACCAAACTAAATTGGATTGGATATTTTTAATAAATAGAGTTGTTTTCAAAAACAGAGAGAAGAGGATTTTAAATAAAACTAAACCGCAACACTTGATTTTTCTACACTCTCACCTTATTCGATTATGGTTTGACGTGAAAGGCATTCATCACTGGGTTTGGTTTTGGGGAGACACAAATGGGTGTCTGCAGAAGCACACACTTTAACTGAGTTTGGAGAAACTTAGGTTTCGAAAACAAAAGTCAAAGTATTGATAGGGACGAAGAATGATTCAGAACGTTCTGCGATCCCAAATCATTCTTTTAACGCTCATATCTGTAAAACAATCATTAGTTAAACAGATAAAAGAGTTAAGAAACGCGTATCTTGCACCGTCGAGCACACGTCTTTGGCGTAACCGTTTTGTTGTTGCATTTGTTTTGACGACCTCCTACAAGCTAGAGAACGCCATCTTTGAAGGTAACATTGCGTCGTCATCTTCAACACTTCTTGGTGACAATCTTCCACAGTATCTTGGGAATATCGTCGAAAATAACTGTACGTCGTTATCTTCAGGGTTGTGGCAGTACGTCGCCGCTATAAACAATCTCTTCTTTATCTTGAGGGACCGTCGAAGGTGACCATATCTTGTCATCTTCAGAATTTGTGACATTATTTCACCACGGCAGTATCTCGCCACTAGACAACTCCTCTCTACGTTGGGACATCGTCGAAGATCACTCTACGTACTGATCTTTAATATTACTTTTGCTGCTTTTGTGAACCATTATGTCGGTGTCTCTATTTTTTTGTGAACCATTACGTCGGTGCTTCTATTGCATATGAACCACTATTTCGGTGCCTTGCTATGAGCCAATATTTAGGCGCTTTAAGCTAAGTGAGACGATCTTTTATCAGGTCGATCACTCATTGTGATTGTAATCGAGCCGATCACTAAATCATGTCGAATTGCTTAGAGGGGCTAACTGGCGTACCAAGGAACCCAAACTTCTGCACTAGGTCCATATGACCACATCATGAAGCCACGTGACCTGTCGCCACACCAGCACAAGCAAAAGTGCTTGTCGCCGCAATATCGCTCTGTCGCCAGGCGACAACCTTGTCGTTTTGCGGTAGATTTCTTTTTCAATTCTGCTGCTGCTGTTCATTGCCTAGTTTCACTCCGAACTTTTGGTCGTTTCCTTACAACCAAATCTGCTCAAATCTTTTGCAAATTAAAGCTCTTCATCTCCATATAATTTTGCTCAAACTTCTCTCATCTTGGAAGAATCTCATATATCTATATTCGCGATTTTTTGAAAAAATCCAGAAATATTGTTGCTCGCTGGAATGTACCTGCATTTATATTTCAGACTATAGGACTTTGCTAATCCTTTATTATCTTAGGGTTGACCTAAGGCTTAGTGTTGTTTGACTCATTGATTTGACATGACTCGACTCAAAGCGTTTGACGCATAAGTTAGACTCCACTCGATGTGATATGACACGACGTGACTTAATGTACGACTCGTGTACATGACTCAAAAAAACAAAAAATTTCCGTCATTTTTGTGGAGGGTACCGACTTTCTCCCGAAAAAGAAAGATGCGAAAAAGAATCGAAGTGTTTGATGGTGCATGTTGAATGAGCTTAATCAAGTATATGCATTTGATGCTGTCCTTCAAGGTTGAAGGAGTAATTAATCCCAAACTATCTTAATTGACTCGATTATGAAAGTATTTAGGTAACTTAGGCACGGAGGCTAAGCACTTCGTACTTCCTCATACAATAACGATTATGAATGATGAGTGATGTGTGATATGACAAAGCATGCTTCAACGTTATGTTAAGACTTCATGACAAAGGGTTCCTAATGGAAGGACTATTTGGTCATGTATCTGTGATGTGTGTGAAAGTGACACTAAAGTTAAGCTGCAAAGGCTAACGGTGTGGAAAATATATTGAAAAGAGTCAAGAGATGGTGACTCTTAGGCTAGGTAGGCTAATTATGTAAGGATCAAGCCCCCAAGTCTAGCTCTAAGTAAAAAGGGATGAGCATAGGAGATCCCCTGATATGATCATGGTTTAAGTGTGTGAATGTGAATATGAATGCATTTTTATTACGGCCGCACCCCAATGTGTGGTTGCCTACGTATCCGTTGAGAATCAGGCCAAACGTAGCTCTAGCCGAACCTCGTACAAGTTTGTGTATACCTCAAAAAGGTCTTTTTAAGGGTTGTAACGTGGTTAGGCTAAAGGTTGAAGAAGAAGGGGATAAAGGCTCAAGACCCTAGATAAGCCCCCAAGGTGTGCAACCTTGCTTTTGAATCTTTATATTTTTATGCTTGAGTTTTCTCACTTTTGAGCTCTCTTTCTTTTTTTTTGTTTATTTTTTGCTCTTCTCTTTTTTTGCTTTTGTATTTTTTATTTGAAAATTTTTTCTAAGTATGGGCAATCTCGATCATGCGGTCTATCACTCACTTGGCATTCATGTTTCTCAGGCACGGTACCGAGCACTCGATAAGAAATGCAATCTGAGACGTGTTCTTATCAAAGATATTTTTATATCAAAGACATTGGAACACTTGCCCCTTTGTACACTTTCATTATTTTTATATTTTTATTTTATTCTTTTGAGATCACTGAAGCTTTCATATTTGTTCATTGCATAAGTTACACACCATCCCATCCCAAGGTGAGGTAGATGTGGGTTGAAGAAAAGAAGGGTCAATCGTTAGACGAGGTTCAAAGTGTTTTATCAAAAAAGGATTATATATTTGAAGGGTGAGAGGTATGATTGGCTAAAAGGAGTGCCTCAAATCATTAGTATACCTTGTGCTTAGTTCGGCCTTTTTTTTTTTTTTTTTTTTTTGCAATGCAATGATCATATGCGAGGGAAGAAACGCTCATTTTATTAAAGGGGAACAAAATAAAAAAACCTATGAAATAAATCTAAGGAAGACGAAGGGTGCCTATGCTAGACTTATGGGGGAAAGGTTTGAAAAAAGAAGAAGAAAGCATGAAATCTTGGTGAGAAGCTTGCCTTGTATTTTGTCTCATCATTACTTTTTTTCTTGTCAATCATATGACTCAAACTCGATTCAACATGCATAGATGGGAAGAGATCATGAAAGAATTAAGGGAATAATATGTGTGGAGAAAGTACGAGGAGAGTGGGAAGATGATGTAGATGGAAAGCAGTGGAAGAATTAGGAATAGAATGGACCCCAAACTCAAATGACGGAAAACGACTCATGCATGAACCTAAGACATGGTCATGGTAACATATACACTAAGTGTTTGCTAAGACTAGTGAGTATAGGTGACATTTTAAGACTTGTGTCATTACCACGTGGCTAGATTATGTGACTAGACTCAATTAAAGACTTGGACACGGTTTGAACCGTTAATAAATCGGTAAACTGATTAGTAGACTGTTTAATTAGACTTGTCGTGATGACTCGAGCAAAAAACTGGACTGTCGCTATAACAACAGAACTGTCGCCACTATCTAAAGCCTATCGCCAGACGACAGACAATAAACAGAGGCGCCACAGCCCAGATTTCTGCGACATTGCTGGAACATTAATCTGGACTGTTTCCAGTAATTTTTCTCTAAAGGGACATGCCTAAAGTCGTACTAAGTCAAGTTGATTAATTTATTAGTCTTTAATTAATCCTAAATTAATTAATTAATTAATTAGACAAAGTCCTTTTTAGTCATGAGTCAATTTATTTAGTCTTAAACACAAGTCAAACAAACGGTTAGCACATATATAGTATGCACAGGTAAGGATGCACATGTAGTTCATATAGTCACAATATGATGCAATGAGTTTGCAACCTAACCATGGCTCTAGTTCTCTAAAGTTCAAGGATATGGGTTAAGTCAAAAAGGGTCCATGGTTATGAGTCCGGATGCATCGCGCGGAAGCCTAACCTCGAAGGGTTGGCGCGTATGGATGGGACCCCGCAAGTTAAAAACTTGCTTCAACGGTTTGGTGGATTCACAAACTTGCATGTACCCGTCGTTGCCAGGAGCGTTCGATTGGGTAGATGAAGCTTGAACCCCCAGAGGGTTATGGCCATATGTAGAACACATATGGGTTTCAAAAAAGTGAGAAAAAACTCAATCAGGAAGTAGAATCGAGCCAACAGTACTAGAAATGGTCAAAACAAGAAGGCAGAGTTCTAGCTCGGTATTGGAAGAACTTGGCGCCAGACTACAGGGACTGTCGCCGCAAAAGAACCCCTGTTGCCAAGCGACAGAACTGTCGCCAGGCGACAAAAGCTCTTTACAGGCGACAGTCTCTGTTTTCTAGACGCTAGTTCCTACATGCCTCAGAAGGTATCTGTGTTCTTAGAATTTTCCAGATTTCGCAGTATTATTTCGTATCTAGTTGTGAAAGAAATTTCTCAAATTTCCTACGTGTAAAATCCTATGTTTTTGAATCATTTCGGATGGTCTATCCAATGAGGACCTTTTTTATGCATATGAAAATAATGTTAATCAAAATTACGCACTTGAAATACTTAGAATTTTTTGAGTCTCATCCGCTCATTCTAAATAATTTCCAAAATAAATTTCAGGAATTAAAATAGAAATCCTCCCTAGTGGAGTCGCCAAAAACTGTGGGGAATATTTCAAGCATCATAACGCCAAGCTTGAACCCCACTGTGATCATACATTAAAGTATGATGGCGTCCAAAGGGAAAGAAAAGAGAGCAAAAGAGTCGCCAACAAGTTTTTGGAACTTGTAAACCAATCACGAGGTGAAGGTTACACCCCTTAACGATCCATGAGATCGTCAACTCCATAAGGTCTTGAACCAAATAGGGTTCGGGGATGAGGGTACGAATCCAATCTACAAAAGAAAGGATCCGCCCTATAAAATAGGCCTCTACTTTATTCTACTCGTATTCATGTGCGCTTTTTGACTAACACGCAAACATTAAGTTAATCCTAAACCTGTTTAATCTATGTTGGTTGAATATTAATGCACAAATAAAACGATTATTGGCGATCACTTGAATTAAATTCACATTAGCCTAAACCAAATTATAAATTATCTTATTAAGCGTGATTTCAAGTACAAATTCCCTTTAACAAGCATAAAAGGTGTGATCAAGCAATAACAATAAATAATAACAAGCAACATAATAATAAGCATCATAACCATGATAGGGCATAATAAAGCTTAATAATAATAGCAAGATCCTAGGCATGATACTAACAAGATTAATAACAAATCCTAGCATGTCACTAAACATTAAAGATCAATGCTTTAAATCTAACATGGTACTAACATGATATCATAATATTAGAAATAATAAGAGGTATCCTAAACATGATAATAGAAAGCAATAAAAACATCCTAACATGATACTAGGAATTAAAACAATATAAGCATGCTTTCTAAATTGAAATAAGATAGAGAGTATGCTAATTACTTACTTTGAAGCCTCGTACCTCTTTCTAATAACAAAATACACGCTTTAGTAAACTTCTATGAAAATAATAAAGAATAATTAAAGAATTAAATTGAAATAAAATTAAATAAAGTTTAAACTAGATTTGGACCAAACCCTCAGAAAATATTAAACCTTGCACGTCTAGGGCGAAGGCGACTTCGAACTTGGCTAGGTGATTCTAGATCTTGTCATTTGACGACAGCCTGGCTTGCACGCGCTTTCCACGCGAAATCCGATCTTTAACCAAATTGATCTACGGAATCCGTACAGAAGATAAAACGTATCTTTAAAAATAATAATATAATAATAAAAATAATATTATTTTATTCCAAATAAAAATCCATCTTAAAATAATTATTAAATCTAATAATATTAAAATTTAAAAGAACCTTCTAGAAACTTCTAGAAAGTTATAATTAATCCTAATAATTTTAGGAATAATAATTAACATTGGGCCCTCCTCCCACAGGATTAAGTCAGGGTGGCTTAAATGGAGAGCGGCCACGGGAGTGCTATGCGACCGCAGCATTCCCTTAAAGTTGAAGGGAAAATTCTACAGGACTGCCATAAGACCAGTGTTGCTCTATGGTACAGAATGTTGGGCTTCTAAGAAAGAGCATATTAAAAAGATGGAGGTTACGGAAATGCGCATGTTAAGGTGGATGTGTGGAAACACTTTAAGAGATAGAATCAGAAATGAGGTTATTCGCAAGAAAGTAGGTGTGGCGGGCATTGTAGATAAATTAAGGGAAAATCGTCTGCGTTGGTTTGGACATGTAAGACGGAGACCCGAGGGTGCACCGGTGCGAAGAGTGGAAGAGTGGGACCATGGAGGGATTAAACGAGGAAGAGGGAGACCAAAGATGACTTGGTTGGAAGGAGTGAGGAAGGATATGAAGTGCATGGATTTACGTGAGGATGAAGTTTTGGATCGTAAGGGATGGAGGAGAAAGATTTATGTTGATGACTACACGGAATAATCAAATTTGGTTCATGTTAGCCGACCCCACTTTTGGGATTAAGGCTTTGATTGATTGATTGATTGATTGATTGGGCCCTCCTCTAGATCATTTGGCCGTATGTAACTAATGAACCGAGCCCAGTTTAGTATCTTTGTCATAACTTCTTCAATACTAATCGGAATTGGGCTTATAATATATCGTTGGAAAGGTCTTTTCGAACCCCGTACAATTACACTATTATTGGACCCTTATCATGGACCAAACTAAACTGGATTGGCTATTTTTAATAAATAGAGTTGTTCTCAAAAACAGAGAGAAGAGGATTTTAAATAAAACTAAACCGCAACACTTGATTTTTCCACACTCTCACCTTATTCTATTATGGTTCGACGTGAAAGGCAGTCATCACTGGGTTTGGTTATGGGGAGACACAAATGTGTGTCTACACCACGCGTCTCTGAGAAAAAGAGCTCTGATAATATGTCCATGCGTCTCTAAACAAAAGAGCTTGATAAGATGCTCACGCGTCTCTGAGCAAAAGAGCTTTGATAATATGTCCACGTGTCTCTGAACAAAAGAGCTTGATAATGTGTCCACGTGTTTCTGAACAAAAGAGCTTTTATAATATGTCCACGCATCTCTGAACAATAGAGCTTGATACTTGAATGTTTGTTGCGATCGTTCGATTGGCTGCGAACAGGAGCTTTGCTGAATGGTTGTATCCTGTAAAATCAAAAGATTGCCAAAAGACTTTGCTGGTGTTTTTCTTAGGGTTGACCTAAGGCATGATGTGTTTCTTAGGGTTGACCTAAGGCTTATTGACTGACTTGAGGTTGACTCAATGTGACTGACTGACTTGAGGTTGACCCAAGGTGAATTGACACGTGTGACTCATGACTCGTGTGACTTAATATGTTTTGAAACATTTGTGACTCTTATGTGACTTCATGTGTTTTGACACATGTTTTAGACTCAATTTGATGTGATATGACATGACATGATTTAATGTACATGACTCGAAAATGCAAAAAAGCAAAAATTTTCCGTCATTTTTGTGGAGGGTACCGACTTTCTCCCGAAAAAAGAAAGACGCAAAAAAAAATCGAAGTGTTTGATGGTGCATGTTGAATGAGCTTAGGCAAATATATGCGTTCGATACTGTCCCTCAAGGTGCAAGGAGTAATTTATCCTAAACTATCTTAGTTAACTCGATAATGAAAGTATTTAGGTAACTTAGGCGCGGAGGCTAAGTACTTCATACTTTGTGATACAATAATGATTATGAGTGATGAGTGATGTGTGATGTGTGATTTTGATAAGGCATGCTTCAACGTTATGTTAAGACATCATGACAAAGGGTTCTTAATGGGAAGGACTATTTGGTCATGTATCTGTGATGTGTGTGAAATTGGCACTAAAGTTAGGCTGCAAAGGCTAAGTGTATGGAAAAGTATTATTTGATAAGAGTCAAATAATGATGACTCTTAGGCTAGGTAGGCTAATGATGTAGGGATCAAGCCCCCAAGTCTAGCTCTAAATGAATAGGGATGAGCATTGGATATCCCTTGATATGATCATGGTGTGAGTGTGTGAATGTGAAAATGAATGCATTTTTATAACCGCCTGTACAGAATAATTTCAAGCCTTTAAAATCCCACTAGCTTGAACCCCACTGTGATCATACACTAAAGTACGGTGGCGTCCAAAAGGGAAGAAGATAGAGCAAAAGAGTCGCCAACAAGTTTTTAAGGAACTTGTAAACCGTTCACGAGGTGAAGGTTACACCCCTTAACGATCCAAGAGATCGTCAACTCCATAAGGTCATGAACCAAAATAGGGTTCGGGGATGAAGGTACAAATACAACCTAAAAGAGATTGAACCTGCCCTAATAATAGGCCTCTACTTTATTCTTCTCGTATTCTTGTGCGCTTTCTGACTAACATACAATCAATAGGATGAACCCTAAACATGTTTAATCTATGTTGGTTGAATATTAATGCAAAATAAACTATTATTGGCGATCAATTGAATTTATAATCGCATTAACCCTAACAAGATTATTTATTATCTTATTAAGCGTGGTTGCAAATACAAATTCCCTTTAACATGCAATAAAAGGTGATCAAGCAATAACAATAAATATCAAGCAACATAATAAATAATCAATATCATGAATAATAATTATAATAAGGATAATATCATCATAAATTAAATAATTATAAATTATAACAATTATAATCATGTTAATGTTAAAGCATAATAAAAGCAAGATCCTAGGCATGATACTAACAAGATTAATAACAAACCCTAGCATGTCACTAAACAATAAAAATCAAATCTTTAGCCCTAACATGATACTAACATGAATTAATATTAGGAAGAGAATAAAAGGCATCATACTTTAAATCATACTTAATATTAAAGTTACCCTAGACATGATACTAGGAAGATCAAAATGCGCTAACATAACATCAGGAATCATAATAACAACCTAAGCATGATTTCTACATCATAATATCAATTAAACCAATTAAAATACTTACTTGGATGCCTCGTACCTCTTTCTAATAACAAAATACACACATTAGTAACTTCAAGGAAAACAATAAAAAAACAATTAAATTAAATAATTGAAAGAGAAATTTGGGAACAAACCCTCAGAAATTAAAACCTTTCACGTCTAGGGCGAAGGCAACTTCGAATATGGCTAGGTGTATCAAGATCTTGTGAATGCGGAATTTTGTATTTGAAAGAAAGAAAAGAATTTAAGAAAAGAATGAAGAGATGAATGAAAGAGATGAATGATTCTAGGAGAATGGTTTGTGAATGATTTGTGAATGATTTGTGAATGAGGAGAGTTGATGAATGAAGAAGAGAATTGATGATTCTTGGTGAATGGTTGATGCTTGTTTATGAATGAATATTGATAATCGGTGAATGAAAACGGAGTTTTTGATACGATATTTATAGAGAAACGCATCCAAAAAAGATAATTTATCAAAACAGAGTCTGAATACCACAAAACCACCTTGGCGCCAGCCCTGGCTCATTGGCGCCAGGACCAGTGGCTAGCGCCAGGCGCCAATGCTGGCGTCTGGCGCTAATCCTAATTCCAGGCGCCAAGGCCTGGGGTTGGACGCCAAACCGGCTTTTAACGCGTTTTCTAAAAAACCGATAAATTTCCCGTACTGGAAGATAAAATAATATAATTTCAATCGAAAATGCTATTTGATCTGATTAAAACTCTGAAGAGTCCTAATTGAATTAAGAATGATAAGACCTTCTAGAATGTTCTAGAAGACTAAAACCATTCCTAATTATATTAGGAATGATAAATTATATTAGGCCCTCCCCTAGATCATAGGGCCGTACTTAAAACTCAAACCGGGCCCAGTTTAGTAAAATGGCCATAAATTCCTCAATATTCATCGGAATTGGGCTTATAATATATCGTTGGAAAGTTCTTTGAAAGCCCTATCCAACTACACCACTATTGGACCTATATCATGGACCAACCAAACTAGATTGGATGTTTTCTTAAAATAAAGTTTTCAAAAACAAGGAGAAGAGAAAAGAAACTTTCCCCAACACTAGAACTTTCCACACTTTCGTTTCATTCGATTATGATTTGACGTGAAAGGTACTCATCACCAGGTTTGGTTTTGGGGAGACACAAATGGGTGTCTACAGAAGCCCCCACTTTGACTGAGTTTGGAGAAACACAAGTTTCGAAAACGAAAGCCAAAGTAGCGATAGGGACAGAGAATGATTCAGGACGTTCTGCAATCCTAAATCAATCTTGTAACGCCGATACCTGCAAACCAATGTTAGTTAAACAGATAAAAGAGTTAAGAAACGCGTATCTTGCACCGTCGAGCACACGTCTCTGAAAGTAACCAATTTGTCGTATTTCGTTGTTTTGACGACCTCCTGTAAGCTAGAGAATGCCATCCCGCTTGAAAACCGCTACGCCTTGTAACTGCTTCCAAATATAGAAGATTGCTTCGCCTGAAACTATCCTCTCCGATGTGATAATATTCCACGTCCAAGGGAATATCATCGAAAATTATTTCTCTTGAATTAATTCTCATCCGCATTATGATCATCTTCCATGCCTCAGGAACTATGATCGAAGACAATTTTGCCCTGAAATTACCTTCAGTTGTCCATGACAACTTTCCGCCGAAGATATCTTCTCTTGAAGTCATCCTCATTTGATGCGATAATTTCCCAAAGGAAAATACCGAAGACCCACACCTGTCGATCTTTAAAATTTCGCCGGAACTTTGTTTTTGCTATGCCTGTACGTCGGCGCTCTTTGCTCTTGAACCTGTATGTCGGTGCCCTTTGCTCTTGAACCTGTATGTGGGTGCCTTTTGCTAATGAACCAATGCTTAGGCGCTTTAAGCTTAGTGAGACGATCTTTTTATCAGGTCGATCACTTTACGTAATCAAGCCGATTACTTAATCATTTTAAATTGCTTAGAGGGGCTAACTGGCGTACCAAGGAACCCAAAATATGTTGCAGAAAGCTAGCACAACCCCAACAGGTGGCTGGCTGCTTTGGCGTCGCTGAAAAACAATCAGCGCCAGCCATATGGCTTCAGCGCCGGGCGCTGGCATTAGCTTCAGGCGCCAAGAAAAAAAAGTGACGCCAATGCCTAGGGACTGGCGCCAGCACGGGAATCACTTTAAATTCCCGTTTTCAGTTCATTTCGTGCTCTGGTTTGTCGCGAACGCTGCTCGAAAGAAGTCGAAACTTCAATTGATCGTTGCTCATTCGTTTCTCAACCGAATTCGCTCAAATTTGTTGCAAATCAAAGCTCTTTTCATCTATATTCCCGATATATGTAAGTTTTCCTCCAACTCATACCGATTTTTATGAATTATTGGCATTTTTATTCACGAATTTCATGAAAATTCGAAACTTATAATGCTCAATTTGCTTTGTTTATCAAGTTTTATGCCATGAAATTGCTTGTTTATGTTCGTATATTGCCTTGGGAGTAATTTGAGACTTGTTTGACTCAATTTGATGAAGAAACGAGCAATCTACCATTGTTGGACCTCTTAAGGCCGTGAAGAACAATGTGGCTTGTTCTTGATGTTTTTGCTAGCAATTCTTGTTCAATTTGTCACAATAATCACTATAGTGTTGCAAGAAATTGTTTGGTTGCTTGAAAAAATGTTGTCATGTTCAATTTGAATTTGTGCTCTGTTTTAGTACTACGTACTCAGTTTTTTGCGAACATAGTATCATGCGGCTAGGCGAACCTTTAGATACTATAGAACCTTAATTTATGATGATTTTGGATAATGTAGTATGGCTAAACAAAGAGGCTCAGGTTCACGGTCCCGAAACACTAGACGGGAGCATGAGCTCGTGGAGGACGACACCACACCGTCCACTTTGCTTGGTCGGTTCCCGGAGTGGGATGAGCAGACCTTGTTTTTTGCCCCTGTCTACCACATTTCCGAGAGGGTGAGACGGGGAACCGATCCTGGGAGGACACGACATCACGACTCTGGCTGTGATGGTCTAGGTGATTTGTATAGGATGCACATCGCCAGAGATCGAGAGACGAGACACCTATGGGAGTCTTGCGGACTGGTTGCCTTGTTCGAGACCTCCGAGGCTATGGTTGCCTCCAGCGGGGGTCACCACGTAGTACGCGCTTTGGTGGAGTTCTTTTGGGACACCGCCAACACCTTTCATTTTCCCTGGGGCGAGATGATGGTCACTCCTATAGACTTCAGTCTCATCACAGGACTGGAGTTCTCTTATGTGCCACTGCCGTTCGACGGCAGTATCGACGTCTTTTCTCCGCAGGTCGAGGAGCTGTTGGGGCCGATTGCTGTTCGGGCCCGAGCTGAGGTCGAGACGACTCAGTTCAGCGCTAGAGGGATTCGCCGCTCGACGCTGGCAGCGGCTCTTGATGACGATGCGACCACCCGAGAGCAGCGGGTGCGCATCTTCGTGCTGATGTTGTTGTCAGGGACACTCTCCCCTGACAGGGGTAGTAGGGCATTGCTTTACTACCTCCCTGCTGTTCGCGATCTCCAGCGGATCGGGACTTATGACTGGGCCAGCTTGGCCTATACTGACTTCGTTCGCGCGCTGAGGGACTTGTGTCGCCATCGGTCCTTTAGGACGAATGTTGCTCTGTCTTCTTTTTGGAAAGTCGTAGAGGTAAACATTATTCCCTATAAAGTTTAGCCCTATATGTTAGTTAGCATTTACTCACGCGTTTAATTTCTTGTAGATCTGATTCTACGAGTACTTTCCTTCCATTGCGCCGGCGAGACCATCGCCGAGGGGGTATCCAGTGCGCGCCTCTTGGGGCGGCCACCATGTGGACCTGTCTACTGCACGTGTCCGGAGTCGGATCATCTCGGTACGACTTTTAGTGTTTATCTTGCTCTTCTGTGATGTTTTGGACATGTTCTTACCCGATTGGTATTTTTATAGGGACCTGAGGTAGTATACCGACCATGGGGTGGTTGGACAGTCCCTGGATTAGCCGCACAGTACTCTGCTGAGCGCCGCTACTTTCTGGGGACCTACGGAGCGGTTGTATACTTAGGAGAGAGAGTTGTTAGGCAACACTCTTCTGATGTTTTTGTTGTTCCTGCTCCTCCACCACGTCACATGTTCGACGAGAGAGAGTTGTTGAGTATGGCTGAGGAGTCTGGTTCCCTCTGGCGGTCCCATGTTATCCTTGGGCGGAGTTATGCTGAGGAGCTACTTCCTTTGTTGGCTCCAACCCCTGTACCGGCCGAGGATGTGAAGGTAAGATCCTTAACTTTTGTTTTTCACTGAGTAGCCCCCAAGTAATACCTTACTGATTTCTTTTCTGTTTTATCAGGATGGTCCCACTGAATTTGTGTCACCCCGTATGTCCATCCACTACCAGGGGACATATGGGCCGATCGAGGAGATGATTTCTCCTGCTCCTGAGGGCGAGCGCTTCGTGGAGCGGTCGATTCCTCGTCACCAGACTAGTGTAAGTCTAGCTTTACTTCAGAATCTTGTATTCAGTTATCATGTACTTTCACTGACTTACTTTTCTGGACAGTTCCCACGCGAGGTGGTTTCGGCTATGGCACGATGTATAGATGCCTTCCGGAGCCAACTCGTTCGGATAAGGAACGCGGCTACCTGTCGTCGAAACGACGCTGTTCGAGAGGTAACTTTTCTTCACTTATTATTTATGCATTATGGCTTCAGTTTTACCTTGTTTCTGATTTAATTCTTTTTGCAGGGTCAGCCGATCGCTTCTCACACCCGTATGAGGACTGAGGGGCGGAGAGATCCGGCGAGGTCTAGCTCGAGACGTCGTCGCACTTCGTCCGGAGGTAGAGGTGGTCGTTCTGAGGCTGCTCGAGCCGATGTTGCTGAGGGCTCAGGGTCTTCTTCTGAGGGTACTCCTGCTGCACCAGTAGGAGAGGCTACCTCGGCTTTCAGAGGTGGTGGGATATACGAGGTTGGCTCGTCATCGCAGCAGCCTCCGCGGTCTCAGCCTCAGGTTGATCTTGGCTGGAGCGGTCTTGTCTTGAGTTTCCCTCCTCCTACGGAGGCTGGAGCTGGTACTGAGGCCGGAGCTGGTGGAGAGGTGACTCCTCGGACGGCGCAATTTTATGGCATGATGGGCCTACGTCCTCCAGCGCCGTGGTTTGCTTCTGTATATGTATTTTATTTTGACTTTTTATAGAACTTTTCCTTTTGTACTTATTATTTAGACATTTTGTACTTTGTAAATTCATTATTATTTATTGTGTTAGTGTATGTTAGTGTGTGAAAGTGTGATAACAATTTTGCGCAAAAATTCCGTCATTTTTATTATTGATGGAGGGTATTATCTGACTCTCTCCCCCAAAAATAAAATAAAAAGGAAAAAATAAAACGGAGAAAAAAAGCTGATATTTGAAAATTAATATAATTCAAAAAAGAAATAAAAATAAAATTAACTAAAAATAATTGTTATATTTAATTAATTAATTAAAAAAAGGAGAGAAAAATATTTAGAAAAAATAAAACGGGGCCATAAAGTCATTAAACCGACTCCAGTTTTAATATCAAAACGCAAGTGAGCACGCGCGACTTCCGCTGATTTGGCGCCAGCTGGCGCCAGCCTGTGGTGCGTGGCGCCAGGCGCTACACCTAGCGTGTGGCGCCAAAAGCTGATGGGTGACGCCAATTCCCGGTGTGTGACGCCAATTGCGCTGACTCCGTATTCCAGTCATACTGAAATTCCTCACAATTTGTGCATAAATAGCCCCCTGTTTAGCCGATTCTTCTCATAATTTCATCGAAAAATATTCTTGTCTTTAGAAAAAAATAATAATCATCATGTCTTTAGCTACTAAAACCTTCACCCAATATTCCCGTGAATGGTGTCGATCTCTTAATGCTAAAGAAAGAAAAGAATTGGATTTATTTCACTTGGGGGGAATTTATGGCATTAAAGGGGTAGATCTAGACATAGACTTCATACATACCGCTTTAGAATATTGGAACATTGAAACACATTGTTTTAGAATAGGGTATGATGAAATTAGCCCTTTGCCAGAGGAATTTGGTGCTATTTTAGGCTTCCCTGCAATAGACCTGGTAGTAATCCCTAGAGTAGATGCATATTATTATAAGGATTTTGAGCGCTTTTTTAACTTGAAGGAAAGGGATTTATCAAAGATAGTAGATGGCAATGTAGTGAACTTGAAAGAATTCGCACGCTACTATTTCGATAAACCGCTTTCTGAATCTTGTCACATATATAGAAGAAGGGCGTTCTTATTCTGTATGCTTAATCAATATTGTCTTAGTAGTGGTAAAATTTATGAGGGACAATCAATTATAACCACTGTGCTAGAATAAATTGAATCAGGGAGAAATCCAATGCCATTGATAGTTGGAGAGACTATGCTTAGTCTAGATGAATTGAAAAGGGACCCAAAAGCACCTCTTCGCGGCTCTCCAATTTTATTATAGGTAGAAAAATAATATTTTTAATTACAGCAATTAAAAAATATATTTTTTTATTGTAATGTTAACTTATTTGCATTGCAATTTTTTTACAGATGTGGTTAATGGAGAGGCTAGGATTAATTAGCCCTCCGGACGACATTGAAAATTATACGCCCACTTGCTTTGTGAGAAGGAAGAAACGCATTCCCAAAATTGGGCGCCATGGGTGGAGAAAAGTCTTTGAATCACGTGATTTTGCTATCAAGTGGGTCGTCCCATGGTGGAAAATAAAAAGGATGGTTGGTGTTAACAAGCAACCTTTCTGTCGTCTCCCAAGCTTGTCTCGCGTGACATATTATTACCCCTGCAGGGTAAAGAGACAATATGGCTTGCTCCAAAATATTCCTTCCGGGGATCTTCTTCCTCCCTATGAGTATCCCATATCTCAAGAAGTAGATAAATTTGACACTTACTGGAGCGCTAGACCTTTATGGGAAGTGATTACCCAAAAGGTTCCCCCTTCTTTACCTAATGATGTAAAGAAGTGGTTGCTGAAGAAGTCTTCAATTGATAAAGGTAGAACTGATGTGAAGAATCGTCTAGGAGACAGGGTGACACCAGCCAAGGAACGCTTAGGTGCAAGAATTGAGTTCAAAACACCTACAATGCCTAAGAAAAAGAATACTACCAAAGACAAGGGAAAAAGGAAAGTTACAGATAAAAAGGTTTGGGTGGAAAAGAAGCATGGGGTGCTAGTTGAGGGAGAAACAATCTATTCTAAAATTGAATGTAGGTCCTCTAAAGGATGCCTACTAGCTAAAGTAATGGATGAGGAGGAGGAGACAGAAAAGAATTGGAAAAGAGTAAGGAAGGAAAAGAAAGACTAGAACATTGCTTAGCTTTAGATTTATTAGATTGTTAATTTTTTATTTAAAGTTAATTTATTTCAGCCTTATTTGAATTCCATTAACAATGTAATTTTATTTCATTAATGAAATTTCAGCTTTCAATTAAATTGTTACTTTAAATTTATTTTATTAAAGCAATGAAAAACCGAAAAAATTAATTTTCCAGAAATTCTTCGAGTACAGAAGTCGAAAATTTTTCAAAAAACACCGAAATTCGCCCAGATTTTATTTCCGAGCTGGCGCCGGAAATTGCAGATTGGCGCCAGCTATTGAGGTCTAGCGCCAGGCGCCAATACCATCGTCTGGCGCTAACGACCTATTTCTGGCGCTAGGCTCTGTTCTGCGACGCCAGTAGCTTTTCCGACTTTTGTTGACTTCTAGTTGATTCTGGAATGCGGAGATGTCGAATAATAAAGTGGCCGCACCCGTAATGGGTTGCCTACGTATCCTTTCTTATGGAATCAGGCCGAACGTAGCTCTCTTGAGTGACCTACTCAAGTAATTATGGGTAGTATTTTTTAAGTTGGTCAAGATTGGTCATGTTTGAGAATTCATTGCCATCCATATCAGTTAATTTTAGTGCACCACCTGACAGGATTTTTTTGACAATGTAGGGGCCAGACCAATTAGGTCTAAACTTTCCCCTTGGATCTAAAACATTTTTCCGTAACGCTTTTAATACCAAATCTCCTACTTTGATATTTCTTCTCTTGACCTTCTTATTAAAATGTCTAGCCATACGAGTTTGATAGCACTGAGTGTGATGTAGAGCTTCTAGTTGTTTTTCGTCGAGTAGGATCAATTCTTCATATCGTGCCCTAGTCTATTCGACTTCATCGAGTTTACTCTCTAGCGCAATACGTAGAGATGGTATTTCTAGTTCGACAGGTTGTACGGCATCCATTCCATATACCAAAGAAAATGGTGTATTTCCTGTTGACGTACGGATTGACGTGCGATAACCCCACAATGCAAAGTGAAGCTTGTCAGGCCAATCCTTATAATTTTCTATCATTTTCTTAATGATAGTCTTTAAATTCTTATTAGCTGCCTCGACTGCTCCGTTTGCTTGAGGTCTATAAGGGGACGAATGATGATGTTGGATACCATATTTATGTAGCAATTCTTCACATTCGGCTTGAAAGTGAGTTCCATTGTCACTTATCATTTCATGTGGGACTCCATATCGACAAATGATATTTCTCTTGATAAAGAGCGCTACATGTTTTGCAGTAAGTTTAGCATATGATTGCGCTTCAACCCACTTTGTAAAGTAATCAATTGCTACTAGAATAAATTCGTGGCCTCCTGTCCCTGGAGGAGTGATTTTGCCAATTATGTCGATTCCCCATGTAGAGAATGGCCATGGTGATGGGTAGGTGTAGAGCAAAGATGGAGGAACGTGTTGTAAATTGGCATAAATTTGACACTTAGGGCATCTTTTCACATATTGATGGCAGTCCCTATTCATGGTGGTCCAATAATACCCTTCTCGCATTATTTTCTGGACTAACATTTTGCCATTTACATGAGTTCCACAGATTCCTTCGTGGGCCATTCTCATTATTCTTTGTGCATCCACCTTCCCTACACATAGGAGAGCTCGACCTTTAGGTACCCTTTTATGTAGCTCGTTGTCTATGAGTACATATTGAGAAGCCAAAAGTCTCAAAGCTCGTTTCGCTCTTTTGTCAGCATGAGGAGGGTATTCTCCATTGGTGACATAGTTGAGAATGTCTGTGTACCATGGTTCTTCTTCTTGTTCTTCATCTTCGTCTTGGACTGGGTCGTTGTCTTCTATAGCCTGTATTTATGCTGGTTTGTGCCTTTCTTCAATAGTTAGAGGCATTTGCTCGATATCTGTGGGAATCCTTACCATTGAGGCTAATCTTGCCAAGGCATCAGCAAATTGGTTTTCTTCTCTAGGTAGATATGTGTATTCCACCTTCTCTAACTGATCGGTAAGAGTTTCCAGATAAGTTTGGTAAGGGGCTAGGCTTTTGCTCCTTACTTTCCATCTTTTCGATATTTGATTGATAATTAGAGAGGAATCTCCGAATATCCTTAACTTCTTTACTCCCAATGCCAAAGCTGTTTCAAGGCCTACCACACATGCTTCATATTCAGCAGCATTGTTGGTAACGTCAAAATCAAGCTTTATTGAGATTGGGAAGTGTTCTTCCTTAGGTGATACTAGTAGCACTCCGACACCACATCCCTTTTGGTTTGAGGCTCCGTCGAAATACAAGGTCCAAGTATCATCTTCGGTGACCATCAAATCTTCATCTGGAAATTCATTGTCCTGTATTGGTGTCGAGTCTTCTATTGGAAAATCTGCCAGAAAGTCTGACACCACAGATCCTTTAATAGCTTTTTGTGGCATAAACCGCACATCGAACTGGGCTAAGTTGACTATCCATCTTGAAATACGTCCATTGAGTGTTGATTTCTCGAACAAATATTTGAGGGGATCTAATCGAGATACCACGAAAACGGTATGCACCAACATGTAATGTCTCAACTTAGTTGTGGCCCACACCAAAGCGAGGCACAATTTCTCGAGTGGTGTATAGCGTGTTTCGTATTCGAGCATCTTCTTACTTAAGTAATAGATTGCATTCTCTTTGTTTTCTACCTCTTGTGCTAGCATGGCTCCCATTGTCTCTTTGGTAACCGTCAAATATAACCTAAGAGGTATTCCGGGAAGTGCAGGCGCTAATACGGGAGGATTTGCGAGATAGGCTTTGATCCGGTCAAAGGCTTTTTGACACTCATCATCCCATATTACTGGTACGTTCTTCTTCAGCTTTTTGAAGATTGGTTCACATATCGTTGTCAGTTTTGATATGAACCTACTTATGTATTGCAACCGGCCAATGAATCCTCGAATCTGTTTCTCGGTCTTGGGCGGTGGCATCGACATGATTGCTTTAATCTTGGTTGGATCTATCTCTATTCCTCTAGAGCTTATGACGTACCCCAAGAGCTTGCCTGAGGTGACTCCAAAAGCACATTTTGATGGATTCAACCTCATATTATATTTTCTCAGCCTTTCAAAAAATTTCCTTAAGGATACTTGATGGCCTGGACGGTCCTTTGATTTCACAATCATGTCGTCGACATATACTTCAACTTCTTTTTGCATCATGTCATGGAGTAAGGCAGTTGCTGCACGTTGGTAAGTAGCACCTACGTTTTTCAACCCAAATGGCATTACCGTGTAACAGTAAGTGCCCCATGATGTGATGAAGGTTGTTTTCTCCATGTCTTCTTCCGCCATGAGAATCTGATTGTACCCTGCGTATCCGTCCATGAATGAGAGAAACGCGTGATTTGCTGTGTTGTCTACCAGAATATCGATGTGTGGCAAAGGGAAGTCGTCCTTTGGACTTGCCTTATTTAGATCTCGATAGTCGACACACATCCTTACCCTTCCGTCTTTCTTTGGAACTGGGACGACATTGGCGACCCATTCGGGGTATTTGGATACCTTGATGAAACCTGCAGTTATTTGTTTTTGAACTTCTTCTTTTATCTTAAGTGCTACGTCGGGTTTCATTCGGCATAACTTTTGTTTTACAGGTTTCACTCCTGGAATTAGTGGTATAGTGTGTTGAGTTATTTCTCTGCTAATGCCAGGCATATCTTCATATGACCAAGCAAATACATCGATAAATTCCTTAAGCAAGTTAATTAAATCGGTTATTTCTTGTTTATTCAAAGTTAGTCCGATTTTAACTTCTCTTTTATGAGTTGAATCATTTGAGATGTCAACTGTTTCGGTCTCTTCAATTATCGGTGTTTTCTTTTCAAGTGTTTCCATTGCTTTAATAATTTCTTTATCTTTTTCATCGTTAGCTAAGCAATGTTCGTCATCTTGGGTTAGGGAAGAACATGAGAAGTAAGAAGAATGAGCGATATTATTATACTCTGAGATCATTACATCAAAGAGTGATATGTCCTCAGGGACTTTATCACTAACTATACTAGGAGAAGAAATAGGAAGGGGAGGCATTATAGCTAAAGACCTAGAAGATTCTACAGGGAAAGACTCTGACTCAGACTCAGACTCTGACTCTGACGATTTTTCAAACATCGGCCCTTGCCCTGTCGTGATCAATATCTTCCTTCCACTCGGAGTAGTCACCTTGATAGTCTTGCGCCACCCTTGCAGCGATCCTTCGGCTGGAGTAATTAGTTTTGAGGGGTCGAAGTTTTCGCTTTGTAGGACCGTTTGAATGAGTGAAGAGTTGTCTTCCTCATAAACTGACTCATTCTTTTCTCGCCCAAACAGTAATCCCATGACGTTAAAGTCAAAGCATGGGGGTGCTTTCTCCTTATGGACGGGAGTTGGGATTTCGTCAGTGAAGTAGCAATCCAAGAAAATCTCGAATCCTTGTTGTCGTATGACATTTACAACAAATGGTTCGGGAAATTCATGGCATGGATAGTCCTCTCCTTCTTTTATAAACTGACCATTAAGTGTAAGAGGGTACTGATCCATTGAAATTTCTTTCTTTTGAATGCGAGCGTCCCTACGTGCTTTCAATTTGTCCTGGGCTCGCTTGAGATCTTTCCGAGTCGGTTAGAAACCAAGTCCGAAAGTATCTAGTTTAGGGAGGCCAGGTGACTCTATCGATTTTGCTATCTCCTTCTTCTTTCCTAAGGTCATCCCAGGGAAGTGTCCTTGTTTCTTCAGCATAGTGTTGATAATCATGTTGGAATGGGGGTCGTGGCAAAGAGATGTCCTTTCATCCTCTTGGATTAAGGAGACTTCTTCGTTAAAGCCCCATAAGTCTTCATCATCTTCGTCGTGCTCTACGTTAATGATCGGATTCTCTATTGATTTGATCCTCATTGGCGAAGCGTCAATAGTGATGGGGATTCCTCCAACTATGGCTTTCACTTGTTGGTGGAAAGATGAAGGGACGACCTTTAGATCATGGAGCCAAGGGCGTCCTAACAACAGATTGAATGAGGCTTTGATGTCTACCACTTGAAAAGTAGTAGCATGTTCTATTGCTCCTGCCGTCACATTTAGGGTTATTTTGCCAAGAGCTTGACGTCGAGTATTATTGTAAGCTCTTATTCCTTGTGTGGACGGAGTTAAATCCTCATCCTTTATGCCAAGCATCCTTGCAGTCCTAAGTGGACAGACATTAATGGCCGATCCATTGTCTATAAGAGTCATGGGAACATTCATCCTTTTGCAGACTACCGTGAGGTTTAATGCCTTGTAGTGTTTATCACCTTCCGGGGGTAAATCTTTATCAGAGAAAGTGATTAGATTAATCGGACTAGGGAGGTCACTCGTGAGGAAGTTAGCTAGTCCCTCATGAGTGGTGTCAGAATCTATCCCGATTTTATCCAAGGCATTCATCACAGCTAACCTATGTTCTCGAGATGTTGCCAGAAGCTTCCATACGTTCATCTCAACTTTTGTCTTCTTGAATTGTTTAACGATGTCATTGTCTTCGATGATAGGTATAGGAACTTGTTGTACAGTAGGCATAGGTTGTGTTGAAACAGGAGGTTGCATCCTCCCGGATCTTGTGAGGACGTCTATTGATGAATCTTCTTCAGCCCAAATGTCGTCCGTGGTGTATGATACAGAAGGTGAAGGTCCTACTATGTCTTTTAGATAGACATCTTCTTCATCACTGTCCCATACTCCATTAACATTTATGTCCTCTTCTTATTGAACTTGGACTAATTCCTTTCTATCAATCATTTTCTGCACCAAATCCTTGAACTTGAAGCAGTTTTCTAGGGTGTGTCCTCCTGACTGATGGTATTGACAGTAATATATATCTGTCCTTTTTAATAATTCAAATGGTTTCGGTTCGAGAGGTTTGACCTTGCCGCACTCTCGGAGAGCATTTCAAACATTTGTGCATACGGGATCCCAATTGGAGTATAAACTCTATTGCTCTTCTTGGGTCTTTCGGTGACTTGTAAGGGAAAGTATTTTGCCTCATAAGTCGTTTTTATTGGTGTGAATTCTCTCTTAGGTTCTTCATCATATTCCTTGCGAAGTTCATTCAAAATTTTGAGAGTTTCATGTAACAGTTGCGATGTCTCCCTCAGATACAGTGCGAGCACTCGTATCTCTACCTCATTTGCTGGTTCTGGAAGATTATCTTTGACATCGAAAAAGGTCTCTTCTTCTTCCTCTTCGGCATTGGTTGCTTTGACAGGCTTAATGAGAAATGAGAGGTCAACTTCGCTTTCTTCATCGGAGATAGCCAATGTGTGAGCTAGAGATGCATTGTCAATACTCGGTTTCTTACTGGTAGGGAGCAACGGCAGCTTGTTACTGTCAATTAGGTCTTGGATAGCTTCCTTAAGCTTCCAACAGCTTTCAGTAGAATGGCCCCTACCTTGATGATATTTGCAATGTGCATTAGGGTTCCAATTCGGCGACCTCTTCTCGACTGGTGGATCTCCAAATGGTCCAATGGGAGTTATAAGACCTTTTGCATTTAGTCGATCAAACGCGGTGTCATAACTCATGCCAATAGGAGTGAAGTTTCTCCAATATCATAAACAGCCTTAAAGGTATGAAGGTTATTTTGATATTTAAGATGTTTTGAATATTTTTCTTGGAGGTTTTTAATGAACAGTCTCACGGACTCTTTTTCACTTGGTACCTGAATCATTTTAGCTGAGGTTTCTCTCCACTTGTTAAAGAAAGATGTGAAGCCTTCATTCTCCTTCTGTTTGAGGATTTCAAGTTCTCTATAGTCAGTTTCGACTTGAACGTTGCACTTGTACCTATCAACGAAAGCGTTTGCTATGGATTCCCAGGTAGAGGTCTTTTCTTTTTCAAGAGAAAAGAACCATTGTTGGCAAACGGTCTCAAGAGATAGCGAGAACAGAGAAGGGAAGACTTTCTTATCGATAGCTCTTAGATGGAAGTATGGGTTGTCGATTGCCCTAAACTTTGGGATGTCGTTGGCACTGAACTTCTGCGGAAGAAGATCTTTATCCACCGAGACCCCTTGGGATCTGAGTTCTTGAAACTTGTAGTCGCTGGACAACTTGCTTAGGCTTTCCTGCATGAGGTCCATTTGTTGTTGCTTCGCGGGATCCTCGATCTTAAGTGCGAGAAGCTTCAGTGTCTCAGTTACAGTAGCCAGTTGGTTCTTGAGATCGTTGACTTCTTCCTGAGTTGCCATTATGACTCTTGCTTTCCTCCTGCGGGCTATAGGTTTGTCGAAAAGTAGGACTTGTACAAAGAGGTTATCTTTGATTAATCGTCCTTCTTTTCTTGACCACGCGCTGTAAATTAAGCCAATTTGCATTTTAATTACTTGACTCGAATCAATTTGACTTTATGGTTTTTTTTATTTAAAAAAAGTAAAAAAAAAAAAAAAAAAAAAAAAAAAGTATGCATATTTTTAGGGAGCAATAATGTATATGTGTTTAGGGAACTTAAGTATTATTATTTATTGGAGGATTAATATCCGATTTACCCCCCTAAAAAAAATGACGAAAAATGACGCTCGCACACAAGACTCTCTTAATCATGGTCAAAACATGTGTATTGGTGTGTGTATTGAGTGTAAGTGACATGCTTGGACTCTTATGTAAGACCATGGGACTTAGTGCCTAAACTCGAATATTAATTTAATTAAGCATTATAATCAATAAATTTGATCGAGTTAAAAAGAAAACTGACTAAATAGACAGTAGGTGATGACTCGACAAATAATTAGAACTATCGGCCAAGCGACAGAACTGGCGTCATAATATGGTGATTGGCGCTAGACTTTTTAGTAAATGTCTGGCGCTACACACCATACAGTGGCGCTACAACTCATATTATGGCACCAATATTGGAGCTTCTGTCTGAGACTATTTTCGATATTATTAGTCAACTAGGGTATGCCTAAAGTCGTACTAGGTCAAATCCGATTAAAAGAAGAAAAAGAGACTTTATTGACTCAAATTAATTAATTAATTAATTAATTAGGCAAAGTTCTTTAAGTCATTAATTATAATCTCAACAAAAATCAACAAACGGTTAAGAGGAGCATAGGATATATATGCACAACAAATAATGCACAATTAGTCAAGTAGGCACAACATGATGCAATGAGTTCGCAACCTAACCATGGCTCTAGTTCTCTAAAGTTCGGGTTATGGTTTAGTCAAACAGGGTCCATGGTTAATTGTCCAGATGCACCGCGTAGAAGCTTAACCGTGAAGGGTTAACGCGTGTGGATAGAACACCGCGAGTTTTTTTAAAAAAACTCGCTTCCATGGTTTGGTGAATTCAACCTCTCAGATGTACCCTTTGTTGCCAGGAGCGTTCAATCGGGTAGATAGAGCATGAATTCCTAGAGGGTTATGTCCATATGTAGAACACTTATGGGTTTCAGAAAAGTGAGAAAAAAAAAATCAATCAGGATGCAGGATCGAGCAAACAACACGAAAAACCGGTCGAAATTAGAACGCATATTTCTGGCTCGGTATTGGGGGAAATTGGCGCCAGTAAACAAAGACTGGCGCCAACTTTTAACTGTAGCGCCTGGCGCCAATACTGGCGTCTGGCGCTACGGCTAAATGTTTAACGCCAAGCTCTGGCCCCTGACGCTACTTCCCACATGCCTCAGCAGCTTTCTGTGCTCAATAAAATCATCCAGTTTCGCGCGGTGTTATTTCAGTCCTAGTTGTGAAAGACATTTCTCAAATTTCCTACGTGTAAAATCCTATGTTTTTTACTCATTACGGATGGTCTTTCCAATGAGAACCTTTTTATACATATGACACAATGTTAATCAAAATTACGCACATGAAATACTTAGAACTTTTCGAGTCTCATCCACTCATTCTAAATCATTGCCGAAACAAACTCAGGAATTCAAATAGAAATCCTCCCCAGTGGAGTCGCCAAAAACTGTAGGGAGTAATTTCAAGCCTTTAAAATCCCACTAGCTTGAACCCCACTGTGATCATACACTAAAGTACGGTGGCGTCCAAAAGGGAAGAAGATAGAGCAAAAGAGTCGCCAACAAGTATTTAAGGAACTTGTAAACCGTTCATGAGGTGAAGGTTACACCCCTTAACGATCCAAGAGATCGTCAACTCCATAAGGTCATGAACCAAAATAGGGTTCGGGGATGAAGGTACAAATCCAACCTAAAAGAGATTGAACCTGCCCTAATAATAGGCCTCTACTTTATTCTGCTCGTATTCATATGCGCTTTCTGACTAACATACAATCAATAGGATTAACTCTAAACCTGTTTAATCTATGCTGGTTGAATATTAATGCACAAATAAACTATTATAGGCGATCACTTGAATTTATAATCACATTAACCCTAACAAAATTATTTATTATCTTATTAAGCGTGGTTGCAAATACAAATTCCCTTTAACATGCAATAAAAGGTGATCAAGCAATAACAATAAATATCAAGCAACATAATAAATAATGAATATCATGAATAATAATTATAATAATGATAATATCATCATAAATTAAATAATTATAAATTATAACAATTATAATCATGTTAATGTTAAAGCATAATAAAAGCAAGATCCTAGGCATGATACTAACAAGATTAATAACAAACCCTAGCATGTCACTAAACAATAAAAATCAAATCTTTAGCCCTAACATGATACTAACATGAATTAATATTAGGAAGAGAATAAAAGGCATCATACTTTTAATCATACTTAATATTAAAGTTACCCTAGAAATGATACTAGGAAGATCAAAACGCCCTAACATAACATCAGGAATCATAATAACAACCTAAGCATGATTTCTACATCATAATATCAATTAAACCAATTAAAATACTTAATTGGATGCCTCGTACCTCTTTCTAATAACAAAATACACACATTAGTAACTTCAAGGAAAACAATAAACAAACAATTAAATTAAATAATTAAAAGAGAAATTTGGGACCAAACCCTCAGAAATTAAAACCTTTCACGTCTAGGGCGAAGGCAATTTCGAATATGGCTAGGTGTATCAAGATCTTGTGAATGCGGAATTTTGTATTTGAAAGAAAGAAAAGAATTTAAGAAAAGAATGAAGAGATGAATGAAAGAGATGAATGATTCTAGGAGAATGGTTTGTGAATGATTTGTGAATGAGGAGAGTTGATGAATGAAGAAGAGAATTGATGATTCTTGGTGAATGGTTGATGCTTGTTGATGAATGAATATTGATAATCGGTGAATGAAAACGGAGTTTTTGATACGATATTTATAGAGAAACGCATCCAAAAAAGATAATTTATCAAAACAGAGTCTGAAGACCACAAAACCACCTTGGCGCCAGCCCTGGCTCATTGGCGCCAGGACCAGTGGCTAGCGTCAGACGCCAATGCTGGCGTCTGGCGCTAATCCTGATTCCAGGCGCCAAGGCCTGGGGTTGGACGCCAAACCGGCTTTTGACGCGTTTTCGAAAAAACCGATAAATTTCCCGTACTGGAAGATAAAATAATATAATTTCAATCGAAAATGCTATTTGATCTGATTAAAACTCTGAAAAGTCCTAATTGAATTAGGAATTATAAGACCTTATAGAATGTTCTAGAAGACTAAAACCATTCCTAATTACATTAGGAATGATAAATTATATTAGGCCCTCCCCTAGATCATAGGGCCGTACTTAAAACTCAAACCGGGCCTAGTTTAGTAAATTGGCCATAAATTCCTCAATATTCATCGGAATTGGGCTTATAATATATCGTTGGAATTGTCTTTGCAAGCCCCATCCAACTACACCACTATTAGACCCATATCATGGACCAACCAAACTGGATTGGCTGTTTTCTTAAAATAAAGTTTTCAAAAACAGGGAGAAGAGAAAAGAAACTTTCTGCAACACTAGACCTTTCCACACTTTCGTTTCATTCGATTATGATTCGACGTGAAAGGTACTCATCACCGGGTTTGGTTTTGGGGAGACACAAATGGGTTTCTACACGGCCGCACCTCAATGTGAGGTTGCCTACGTATCCGTTAGGAATCAGGCCAAACGTAGCTCTAGCCGAACCTCGCACAAGTGTGTGTATACCTCAAAAAGGTCTTTTTAAGGGTTGTAACGTGGTTAGGCTAAACGTTAAGGAAAGAACGGGATAAAGGCTCAAGACCCTAAATAAACCCCCAAGGTGTGCAACATTGCTTTTGAATCTTTGTATTTTCATGCTTGAGGCTTTCTCATCTTTGAGCTCTCTTTCTTTTTTTTTGTTTATTTCTATTTTTTTTGCTTTTGCATTTTTTTTTGAAAATTTTAAATAAGTGTGGGCAATCCCGATCATGCGGTCTATCACTCACTTGGCATTCATGTTTCTCAGGCACGGTACCGAGCACTCGATAAAAAACGCAATCTGAGACGTGTTCTTATCAAAGATATTTTCAGATCATAGACATTGGAACACTTGCCCTTTTGTACACTTTTATTTATTTTCTTTTCTATTTTATTCTTTTGAATTTCTTGTAAGAATCACTGAAGCTTTTGTTCTTTGAACTTGCATAAACTGCACACCATCCCTATCCAAAGGTTAGGTAGATGTGGGTTGAAAAAAGAAAGGTATATCGTTAGACGAGGCTCAAAGTGTTTTATAAAAAAAGGATTGTATATTTGAAATGTAAAAGGTGAAAGTGATATGATATGGCTACAAGAGGTGCCTCAAATCATTGGTATACCTCGTGCTCATATGCAAGGGAAGAAATGCTCATTTTATTAAAGGGGAACAAAATAAAAAAACCTATGAAATAAATCTAAGGAAGACGAAAGGTGCCTATGCTAGACTTATGGGGGAAGGGTTTGAAAAAAGAAGAAGAAAGCATGAAATCTTGGTGAGAAGCTTCCTTGTATTTTGTCTCATCATTACTTTTTTTCTTATCAATCACATGACTCAAACTCGATTCACCATGCATAGATGGGAAGAGATCGTGAAAGAATGAAGGGAATGATATGTGTGGAGAAAATATGAGATATGCAATGTATGGAAAGTGATGTGGATGGAGAAGTATGGAAGCTAAGAGTTTAGGAATAGAGTGGACCCCAAACTCAAATGAAGGAACAACTCATGCATGAACCTAAGACATGGTCATGGTAACATATACAAAGTAGGCCCTAAGACTAGTAAGTAGGTGACATGTTAAGACTTGTGTCATGACCATGTGGCTAGACTATGTGACTAGACTCAAGCGAAGACTAAGTAAAGACTTCACGTATGTGCACTAAACTGGAACGACTGTGGTATTTTAGTCATAACTTTTGATCTGTGACTCTGATTGCGATGAAACCAACGCCAAATTAAAGATAAAACTCAGGGCTACAGAGCCATAGGTTGTACGACTCATAGTTCTTCCTAGAACTCCGGCTATGACCAAAACACGTTGACGCATGTGCAGTATACGGGAATAAAAATCCGGGTTGACTTAAAGGAACTATGACTCGATTTTAGACATATTCATTAGTTCAAATAAATTAATTAATTAATTAAACAAAGTCCTTTAGTCATTGGTTAGTTTATTAAGACTTATTTACAAACACAAGTCAAACCAAACGGTCAGTTTAGTCACATATAAGCTATGCACAAGCAAATAATGCACAAGTAGTCAAGTAGTTACAATATGATGCAATGAGTTTTCAACCTAACCATGGCTCTAGTTCTCTAAAGTTCAAGGATATAGGTTAGTCAAAGAGGGTCCAAGGTTATGATTCCAGATGCATCACGCGAAAGCCTTACCTTTGGAAGGGTTGGCGCGTATGGATGGGACCCCGCAAGTTAAAAAACTTGCTTCCACGGTTTTGTGGATTCACAAACTCGGATGTACCCGTCGTTGCCAGGAGCGTTCGATTGGGTAGATGGAGCGTGAACCCCCAGAGGGTTATGTCCATATGTAGAACACATATGGGTTTCAAAAAAGTGAGAAAAACTCAATCAGGAAGTAGAATCGACCCAACAGTACTAGAAATGGTCAAAACAAGAAGGCAGAGTTCTAGCTCGGTATTGAAAGAACTTGGCGCCAGAGACTATCGCCGCAAAAGAACCCCTGTCGCCAGGCGACAGAAGCTATTTACAGCCGACATATACTGTTTTCTAGACGCTAGTTCCTCCATGCCTCAACATGTATCTGTGTTCTTAGAATTTTCCAGATTTCGCAGTATTATTTCGATTCTAGTTGTGAAAGATATTTCTCAAATTTCCTACGTGTAAAATCCTATGTTTTTTACTCATTTCGGATGGTCTATCCAATGAGGACCTTTTTTATGCATATGACAATAATGTTAATCAAAATTACGCACATGAAAACTTAGAACTTTTCGAGTTTCCTCCGCTCATTCTAAATCATTGCCAAAATAAATTTCAGGAATAAAAATAGAAATCCTCCCCAGTGGAGTCGCCAAAAACTGTAGGGAATATTCCAAGCATTATAACCCCAAGCTTGAACCCCACTGTGATCATACATTTAAGTATGGTGGCGTCCAAAGCGAAGAAAAAGAGAGCAAAAGAGTCGCCAACAAGTTTTAGGAACTTGTAAACCAATCACGAGGTGAAGGTTTCACCCCTTAACGATCCATGAGATCATCAACTCCATAAGGTCATGAACCAAATAGGGTTTGGGGATGAGGGTACGAATCCAATCTACAAAAGAAAGGACTCACCCTATAAAATAGGCCTCTACTTTATTCTACTCGTATTCATGTGCGCTTTCTGACTAACATGCAATCATTAGGTTAACCCTTAACCTGTTTATCTATATTGGTTGAATATTAATGCACAAATAAATCTATTATTAGCAATCACTTGAATTAAAATCACATTAGCCTAAACCAAATTATTAATTATCTTATTAAGCGTGATTACAAATACAAATTCCCTTTAAACATGCATAAAAGGCGTGATCAATCAATAACAATAAAATATAACATATCAAGCAACATAATAATAACAACGATAATAATAATAATAATAATCAAAATCATGTTAATAATAATAAAGCTTAAATATAATAGCAAGATCCTAGGCATGATACTAACAAGATTAATAACAAACCCTAGCATGTCACTAAGCATCAAAGATCAAAGCTTTAACCCTAACATGGTACTAATATGCTATTGAAAAAGAGTAAAAGACACCCTAAACATGATACTAGAAAGCATAAAAAACATCCTAACATGACACTAGGAATTAAATAAATCTAAGCATGCTTTCTACATTGAAATAAAATAGGGAGTAAGCTAATTACTTACTTCGAAGCCTCGTACCTCTTTCTAATAACAAAATACACGCGTTAGTAAACTTCAATGAAAATAATGAAGAATTAAAGAATTAAATTAAGGAATAAGTTAAATAAGGTTTAAACTGGATTTGGGACCAAACCCTCAGAAAATTATAAACCTTGCACGTTTAGGGCGAAGGCAACTTCGAACTTGGCTAGATGTTTCTAAGTCTTGTGTATGCGGTATTGTGTTTGAAAGGGTTAGTTTAGAAAGAGAGATAGAATATCAAGTAAGCCTTGATGAGTGTTGATGATTAAAAATGGAGGTCGAGGACCCTATTTATAAGAAAAATAGTCTAGAAAATCATAGAATTTGATAAGGAATAAAACTACACGTTGTCGCCAGAAATTCACTCTGTCGCGAGGCGACAGACTTGTCGTTTGGCGACAGCCTGGATTCCACGCGCTTTCCACGCAGAATCCGATCTTTAACCAAATTTGATCTACGGAATCCGTACAGAAGCTGAAATCATATAATTAAAATAATAATATTTTAATAAAATAATAGTATTTTATTCCAAATAAAAATCCATCTTAAATATAATTATTAATCCTAACTCTATTAGAATTTAAAAGAACCTTCTAGAGATTTCTAGAAAATTATAACTAATCCTAATAATTTTAGGAATAATAATTAACATTGGGCCCTCCTCTAGATCATTGGGCCGTATGTAAACAAAAAACCGGGCCCAGTTTAGTATTTTTGCCATAACTTCCTCAATATTCATCGGAATTGTGCTTATAATATATCGTTGGAAAGGTCTTTGCAAGCCCCATCCAATTACACTATTATTGGACCCTTATTACGGACCAAACTAAACTGGATTGGATATTTTTAATAAAATAAGGTTTTTTTCAAAAACAGAGAGAAGAGAATTTAATAAAACTAAACCGCAACACTTGAATTTTCACACTTTCACCTCATTCGATTATGGTTCGACGTGAAAGGTATTCATCACTGGGTTTGGTTTTGGGGAGACACAAATGGGTGTCTACAATCTCAGTCCTTGGAATTTGATCGTCGGAGTCCCTGAGGATATCCGGTCCGGCATGGTTCGTTGCCAGTTCCGGGCTCTCTACTCAGGACTTCCGGTGCTGCAGAGGACGGACGCTTGGTTTTTAGGCCATCGCGTTCTCTGGAAGCATTCTTTAGAGGAGCCTATGGTCCCTGTGAATCCTCTGATCCAGATGCTACGTCGGGATTTGTTGTCGACCGAGGATCGAGCTCAGGCGATCCTTGGTTATCCAGCGGATCAGCTGGTGCTGTCGGATGCTTCTTATCCGGCTTTCATTGCATCCAGGGTGACTCCTTTCCCAACTTTTGTTCCGATTAGTATCTCAATTCTCTCTTTTTTTTGTTTCTATTTATTTTTTCGGAACTTCGACCCTCTTTTTTATTATTTTATTATTTTATTTGTTTAGCGGGTCGAGCTAGGTGGTTGGGTGCCTCCTTCAGCGGAGATCACGTATACCGATGCTGTTTGGTCGGTAATTCATGAGATCCTTCCAGCAGCGGAGGATGATGAGGGGACACCGTTCGTTCCTGAGTCGGTATGTCTTTTTGTATATGTACTTAAAATATTTCTATTTTTGCTTCATATACATTTATTTACTAACTGTCCTTGTATTTTTTGGAACAGGTTCCGCGGGAGACCGTGAACGGCATGGTGAGGACCATACGTGCTTTCCGAGCTGCTTATCAGAGAGCCCTCGTGACTTTGTCATGTCGTGATCATCGGATGATTGCGGTAAGTTTTATTTATGTTTTTTTTTCGACGAAGTTATTACATTTCATGTATTAATCTTCGGCTTGGGATTTTACAGGATGTACAGCAGCCGTCTAGCAGCTGCAGAGCACCCTGAGCCCTTCTGTACACATTTTGTTATTATTTTTTTCTAGGAAACAATGTACATATATTTTTTTTTGGTTTTTGTTGTACATATGACACCTTTTTTTGTATATGTCATTATTATATATATTTTTTTTCCATGTGTACCTAAAAAAAAGCAAAAATTTCCCGAGGGAGGGAAAGGAGGAAAAACAAAAAAAAGAGGAAAAAAGAAAAAAGGAAAACAAAAAAGAAAATAATAGAAAATAAAAATAAAAAAAGAAAAGGAAACAAATAAAAAGGAAATAGAAAAGGACATAAGAGTTAGCACAAGGCAAGCATATGATTAGTCTTAAGATTTCGTTAAGATTCCGTCATTATGTAAGTCAAACTACGGAAATAATCCTAAACCATATGTCGCGACAGAGAAGACGCGCGCAACTGGATGAGTTGCGTGCGGCTGTCGCGCGCATGTGATTTTGTTGCGTGCTGATGTCGCGCGCAACTTTATGAGTTGCGCGCGCCACCAGTTTCTGAACTTTCCTTTGGGCGAAAATTGCCGAAAATTTTCCCTTCTTGGGTCTATTTAAGCATGGTTTCGTATAGGCTTTTGATCATCTCGCATTCATTCGCTTAGTAATTTTATAAGAACTAAAAAGAATAATCTCTCTAAATTCTTATTTTCTCTTCTACTCTTTTTTTTTTTAATATTGAACAATGGTGAAGACCTTTGAACAACGTTTGAAGCAATGGGTCACCTCTCTTTTAAACGAGGACAAACTAGCTTTCAAAATTTACCACTTTGATCCTCTATTGAACTATATGCAATTAGTGATTAATTTTGACTTCCTTCATGCCACGGTGAACCATTGGGATTTCAACCACCATCTTTTCTTATTTAAAAGGGACGAAATTATCCCCCTTCCTGGTGAGTTTGAGGCCTTTCTAGGCTTCCCTACAAATACTCTCCCTGTGACTTATTCACCTCCATTGTCAGATCCCAAACCTATATTCCAAAGATTTTTCGGCTTGTCTGACAATGATATGACTAATATTGGAACTGAAGAAGGCGTGAATTTAATTCAATTTATTGAACATTTCGTCGCCCCTCGTGACAACATGACTAAACAGCGCTTTAAAATTCGTGCTTTATGCTATTGTCTTGTTGTCAATTGTTTACTTAGGACAGGCAAAGAATATGGAGACTATTCCATGGTGTCCGTAGTTGAGCAAATAGAGGGATGTCATTCACCCGCTCCTTTGGCTTTGGCGGAAACCATTCTATGCTTGAATTGCCTTAGAGGAGATCCTAACGAAAATGGTTTCACGGGAAGTCCACTCCTATTACACGTAAGTTTTTTCTTTTTTCGTTTTTTTTTTCGTCGTGTTTTGAGCGCAAGACATGAAGTTGCGCTGGTATGGCCAGCGCAATCTTCTATGCTGCGCACAGATGGCGCGCGCAACTTCTCGTGTAAAATCACAAACTGATTTTTTTTTTTTATTTTTTTTTTTCAGATTTGGCTCATGGACCATTTGTGAATAATTAATCAGCCACAAAATATTGAGGCTAATGGAGTGCAGACCTTCCCTGGACATCGAATCCTTTACAAGCACAAGAATGAGGAGGAATGGACGTCGTTTTTCTATCACGGGGTTCCTAACATACGTTTTGTGATTCCTTGGTGGAACATAAATAGTATGTTTGGGAGTAGTCACAATTGCCCTTACATTAGGCTCTTAGGCCTATCTAGTGCTACTTACATTTTTCCTTGTAGGGTAATGAGACAATACGGGATGAAACAGATTATTCCCCCGCAAGGTTGTGATGCACCCAAGGATGTGTCTTTTAGACCGGAGCGAATTTTTTGTTGGATAGAGTATTGGTCAAGTCTTTCAAGGTGGGTAGTACAAAATCCTACTGAGAGTATTGTATTATCTTCCTTTTATAAGGCTTGGATGAATGCGGCGGACAAGGGCGAGTTAAACTAAGCCCATTCTCAATATCAAATTGCCACAGCTCGCAATCCACCTAATCCTTTAATGCATTCGGCCACCACTACCCCTCCTAGTGGCCAAAACAAAGGAGTGAGAAGAAAATTGGACTTCTCATCTCCTAAGGCGCGTTCGAAGGAATCCAAAAGGAAAGTTCCCTCCAAACCCGCACAAAAAGGTGTGATAATCAAGGAACCTTCGCAACAAACCTGAAAGAGGACTCTAACAAAAGCTTCGGAAAAAGGAAAAAGGGTTGAAAAAGCTCCTATTCCTAAATTGAAGAACAATGTATGGGTCAAGAAGAAGAATGTAGGAGAAAGTTCTAAGGTTTCTGAAAATACGGCGATGGAAACTACTCCTCCATCATCCCTGACAATCGAGGATATAGTGAAGCCTTAGAGTGTTACACAATTTTATTATGTTGTTTTTTTTAATAAAGTGTAATCACTACTATGCCTCTTTTTTTTTCGTTTTATAATCTAGTTCAACAATGTCTTCTCTTTTTTATATGAGCTTTATATTTCGATATTTTGATATGACCGAATCTTATAGATTGCCTACGTATTCGTATCACGAAATCAGGTCATTGCGTAGTTCTAATTTTTTTTTATATATATATTTTTTATTTTTTCTTTAACTCCTTAGGTAGAAATTAAATGAAAAAATTAATCAAACTTTGTTTAAAGAGAATTAAATCAAAGTTTAAATTTTTATTTTCCGAGTATATGTTTATGCTTTACGAAACGCCCTCCTTTTATCGTAAGTAGAAGTTACTACTTTGTTCAAACGAAAAAGTCCGGGTTCGTAGTTGACGATCAGGTGGCGCGGGCCTGTCGCACGCAACTTAATGAGTTGCGCGTGACATCCGCGCGCAACTATTCCACTTGCGCGCGACACCTGTACTACGAGTGTTTCGGAAATCTTTTTTTTATTTTTGTGCTATTACCCCCCCAAGTGTGAAGATTTTTTTCGTGAAGTTCGAGAAAAAATCTGAACACTTAGAATGGTTTATTATTCTTGAATTACCCCCCCAAGTGTTATGTATTTTATCGTGTTGTTCGGTAAAACGCATAACACTTAGAATCTTTTAGTTGAATGCTAATTTAAAGTTGGTTGTATGAATGAACGAGTAATCCGGATTTCATATGTAATATTTTTTAAGTCGATCAATGTTTATTAATTAGCGAATTTCATCCTGTAGGGACCCATCCAATTAGGTTTGAATGTCCCTCTTGGATCGGTAGGTGGACCCCTAACCTCTTTTAGTACAAAGTCACCTTCTTTTATGTTTCTAGGTTTTACCCTTTTATTGAAATGACGCGCAATGCGCCTTTGGTAGACTTGTACGTGATGCAAAGCTCTTAATCGTCGTTCATTGAGCAATAAAAGCTCTTCATACCTCGCTCTTATTCAGCTTCCGGCAGCTTACTTTCTAGTACGATGCGTAGGGATGGAATTTCCAGTTCGACTGGTTAACTGCGTCCATTCCGAAAACTAAGGAGTATGGAGTTACTCCTATTGATGTTCGTATAGACGTTCTATAACCCCATAGTGCGAAGTGTAGTTTATTCGGCCAGTCTTTATAATTTTCTGCCATTTTATTAATGATGACTGTTATATTTTTATTTGCTGATTCTACAGCTCCATTCATTTGAGGTCTGTATGGGGATGAGTGATGATGTTTTACTTTATAACGAGTTAAGAAGGTCTCAACTTCAACTTTGAATTGGGATCCCTAATCACTAATTAGTTCATGTGGAACTCCATATCTACAAAATATGTTTCGTTCGAGAAACTTTGCGACATGTTTAGAAGTGATATTAACGTAAGAAGCAGCCTCAATCTACTTGGTGAAGTAATCAATGGCTACTAATATGTACTCGTGCCCTCCCGCTCCTATTGGAGTGACTTTTCCAATTATGTCAATTCCCCAAGTTGAAAAGGGCCAAGGGGAAGTGAGATTATATAGTTCGGATGGTGGAAGGTGCTGTAAATTAGCAAACATTTGGCACTCTGGACATTTTTTGACATATTGTATGCAATCATGTTCCATAGTGGACCAATAGTATCCCTGTCGTGAAATTATTTTTGCAAGCATTTTACCATTCATGTGAGGTCCACAAACACCTTTGTGAGTATTCTCCATAAGGCGCGTGGTTTCGGGTTGGTCTATATACAACAAACTTTGACCATTAGGTACTTTTTTGCATAATTGACCATTTAATAGACCGTATTGAGCCACAAGTGTTCGTAAGGCTCGTTGGTCTTTCGATGAAGTATTTTCCGGATATGTGCCATGAGTAATATATTGGAGGATATGATCATACCAAGGATTGTTTCCTTCGATGTCATTTATTTCCTCTATTGCGTTGCAATATGATGGTTCTTCTCTTCTATCAACGCATAATGGCATCATATTCAAGTGATCTGGAATGTTGATCATTGAGGCTAATTTTGCTAGCGCATCGGCAAATTGATTATCATCTCTTGGGAGATATTTGAAGTCAATATGTTCAAAATGCTCGATGAGTTGCTCTAGGTGTGCTTGGTATAATATCATTGTGGAGTTCTTTATTTTCCATTTTTTCAAGATATAATTTATAATCAAACTGGAATCTCCATATACCTCTAATTTTTGCACACCTATGCTAGCTGGTGCTTCTAATCCAATAATGCACGCTTCACATTTTGCGGCATTATTAGTAACCTCAAAGTCTAGTTTGACAGAGATTGGAGTATGTGCTCCCTTTGGACTTATGAGTAACACTCCTACGCCACATCCTTTTTGGTTGGATGCACCGTCAAAGTACATTACCCACTTGTCATTTTGTGTCATGAGAATCTCTTCATCCGGAAGATGAGTAGTTTCTGCATGACTTGTTTGAATTGGATATTGGGCAAGAAAGTCGGAAATTACTTTTCCTTTCATTGATTTTTCTGGAATATATTTTAACTCAAATTCGGCCAACATCACCAACCATTTGGATATTCTTCCTTGTATAGGTGGCTGTTCAAACAAATACTTTATCGGATTTTTTTGAGAAATCAAATGAGTGGTGTGTGGTAGCATATAATGTCGTAATTTTTTAGTTGCCCATACTAATGCTAAACTTGTTTTTTCTAGAGTGCTTTATTTTGTTTCATATTGGATGAATTTTTTACTTATGTAATATATTGCACGCTCGACTTTGTCTACCTCTTGTGCTAACATGGCACCTGTGGCCGTGTCTGTAACCGTAATGTATAGCCTAAGAGGTAGTTTGGGTACTGGTGGTGCTAAAATTGGTGGACTTTTGAGATAATCTTTGATTTTCTCAAAGGCCTTTTGGCATTGGTCGTCCCATTCATGTTTTTCTTCTTTTTTCAATTTTTTAAATATTGGCTCACAAGTCATAGTCAATTTGTTAATAAATCGACTAATGTATTGCAATTTGCTAAGGAACCCCCTAATTTCTTTTTCTGTTTGAGGGGGAGGCATGTCAACAATTGCCTTTATTTTAGAGGGATCAATCTCAATACCGCGAGTGCTTACTACGTATCCGAGTAACTTGCCAGAAGTTACCCCGAAGGCGCATTTTTGTGGATTTAATCGCATATTGTAATCTTTTATGCGAGTGAAAAATTTGCGTAAAGCTTTTATATGTCCCATTATATCTTTGGACTTTACAATCATATCATCCACATACACTTCTATTTCTTTATGCATCATATCATGCAAGAGAGTCGTAGCCGTTCTTTGGTACGTAGCTCCTGCATTTTTTAAACCAAATGGCATGACGGTATAGCAGTACGTACCCCAAGGGGTGATAAAGCATGTCTTTTTTTCGTCTTCTTTTGCCATTAAAATTTGGTTGTAACCTGCGTATCCATCCATAAAGGATAACATCGCATGTTCATCCGTGTTATCTACCAATATATCAATATGTGGTAGAGGAAAATCGTCTTTAGGGCTAGCCTTATTAAGGTCCCTAAAGTCAACACACATGCGAACTCGTCCATCCTTTTTAGGGACTGGGATGATGTTCGCTACCCATTCTGGGTAATTACATACGCGAATGAAACCTTCGTCCAATTTTTTTTGTACTTCTTCTTTTCTTTTTAATGTGACGTCAGGTTTCATTCGTCGAAGTTTTTGTTTTACTGGTTTAGAGGTAGGGTTCAAGGGAATGGTATGTTCCGCGATTTCCCTATCTATTCCAGGCATGTCCTTGTATGATCAAGCAAACACGTCTTCGAAATCTTTAAGCGGTGATATGAGGGTCGATCGCTCTTCCGGATTTAGAGTTAAGCCAATTTTGATTTCTCTTTTGTTTTCATTAGTTCCTATATTGATTGTTTCAGTTTCTTCAATGATAGGGTTCTTTTGTTCTCGTTCATTCATTAGTTCAACTAATTTATTAATGTTATCATCTTCATTAGATTGATTATTATAGCATTCGAAAGATTCAATAGAAGGCATATACTCGGATATAGAGCTCATATTATTATAATTAAAAGAAAGTACATCAAGAGAAGAATCCTTTTTGGGATCTTCGTCCTTAGAACTAGAAAATAAAGACTCAGTAATGGCCACAAGGCCTAAATTTTTAGCTTCCCTAGAGTCTATAACATATTCGTCGTCCGATTCTTCAAACATCCTCCCTTTGCCTGTGACGATTTCCAGCTTATCGCCTTTGTGATTGGTCCATTTGAAAGATTTCTTCCATCCATGCTCCAAGGTTTCATTAGAAGGGGTGATCAATGAAGTTGGGTCAAAAGCTTCATCTTGGATGGCATTTTGATTGGTCATTATAGCGACATGATTTTGCTCTAGTCCAAGTAGCAAGTTGAATGCTTGCCTATCATAGCACCCTGGAGTTGGGTACTTTGATTTAACGATACTAAAATCGTCATCCAAGAAGTAGAAATCGTGAAATATTTCAAATCCAGGCTTCTTGATTCCTTCCAAAACCAATGGTTCTGGAAAGTCATAGCATGGGTAGTCTTCTCCCTCCCTAATGAATTGTCCATTAAGGGTTTGTTGGTAGGATGGGAGTAAAGTGACTATCCCCTTCTTGTTGTTATCTCTACGTGCTTTGTTTTTCGCATCGTGAGACTTCAATTCTTCTTTGGTTGGTTTATATCCCAATCCAAAGGAGAAGTTTTTCTTTGGGATAGGAAGTAAGAAAGATTTCTTTATTCCTATTCCTAAAGGCATCCCAGGAAAGTAACTACTCTTGAGTAAGATGTTGTTAACTATCGGCCGGGTGAAATATGGATCAAGCTTGAAAGGTTCCTCCAAGTCTTCTTCCATTTCTATTGTGCAGATTGGCTCTGCGGCAAATCCCCACATGTCCTCTTCATCATTATCATGGTTTATTTCTAAGAGTGATTGATCATTTATTGCTATTTTAAGTGGAGAAGCATGTATAGTCATAGGAAGCCCTTGATAGTTCAACCTAATCATTTGATGAAGTGAGGATGGTATTGCACCAAGCTCATGTATCAAAGGACGTCCAAGTAGAAGGTTGAATGTAGGTTTTATGTCCATAACGTGGAATTCAACCATCTTTTGTATTGGTCCTGTGGTAATTGGTAGCTTAACAGTTCCACAAACCAATCTTCTCGAATTGTCATAGGCCCTAATGCTTTGTGTTGTTGATTGAAAATCTTTTTCTGGATTAAGGCCTAAGTATTTTACAGTTCGCAATGGGCATACGTTTACAGCTGACCCATTGTCTACCAAAGTTAGAGGGATATTGTATCCCTTGCACCCCACAGTTAAGTATAATGCATTGTTGTGGGTAGTGTCTTTTGAAGGCAAATCATCATTAGTGAAAATGATTGACTTGTCAGATTTCTCGCTAGTAAGCAAGCTAACGAGATCTTGAGGGGTTGTGTCTGTGCTTACAGACAAAGCCGTTAGAGCGTTCATAAGGTAATTCCTATGTTCTTTAGAAGTACTTAAGAGTTCCCAAATCCTAACATTCGCCTTAGATTGGCGAAGTTGTTTGACCAATGGATCTTCCACCTCAAGAGGAGGTGGCATTGTATTTTGTACTTGACCTTGAGTTTGATTTTGTGTGGTCGAAGATCCGTTTGGTGGTGGTGCTTGGTAAACTCACCCGGAACGAGTTAGATGATCTATCTCGTTTGGATTAGTTGTAGGACTCACAAACCAACTTTCTTCTAGAGGTTTTGAGCGCGCCTCCATTTCAAGATGTTCCATGAGTTGAGCTTGATGCCATTGTTCATCCAAGGATAGGTTTGATAAGTCTTGTGACTTCCCCAAGAAATGATCCAAATCAAGTGCTCCATTTGTTTCATTTTGTAAACAAGATGGAGGTGGGACGGCGGAATACTTAGAGACATATAAGTCTTGAAAGTCGTCGTCCTATAGCCCACATACTTCATTAGTTGCCCCTGTGAGTATTGTGGGTAGAGGTTCTCCTATAGGTGTGATATAGTTCAACAGATTGAACATATCGCTTCCCATATGGTCCTCATCGATGTGAAACACCCCTAAGGGGGATGCATTATTATTTGGTTTAGGCGTGGGAATTCTCCCATCATCTACCAAATCTTGTATTTTGTGTTTCAAGACAAAGAAACGTTCAGTATCGTGTCCATTGCCTCTATAATAAGCACAATAAGCATTACCATCCTGTAGGCGTCGCTCGAAGTGCGCCTACGTTAAAAAGCATGTTGTGAATATGCTTGGCACTCATAGGAAGTGGAAATTGACATATACGATTAGGGACAAGGAAAGTAGGGAGCCGCCAACAAGTTTTTAAGGAACTTGTAAACCGTTCACGGATCATAAAAAAGGCAACCACGATAAGGGACAACGATAGGCAACGATTGACCCGTGAAGGTTACACCCCATTCATAATCCATGAGATTATTAACTCCATATGGTTCGGAACCACGAAAGGAGGATCGGGGATGATGGTACGAAGTGAGTCATGGAGTCACATTCGCCCGTATTGGCCTCTACTCGATTCTTATATTGAAAAGCATTCCTGTGATATCAAAGGCATACAAACAATAATTCAATTCGCTCCAAACTATTATTTAACTAAATTGGTTTAAGATTAATGCACACATAATTCTAAAAATTTGGTGATCACTTGAATTAATAATAAGATTAAAAGGGAACCTAAACCGGTTGTCCAAATTATCTTATTAGTCGTGATTTTCAATTACATATTCCCTTTAAACATGCAATAGGGTGATCAAAATAATAATAGAATCAACATTAATATAAAACCAATTTGATCATAATTCCAACAACATAAACATCGTTAGAAAAATAACAATAGTAACAAGAGCATAATCCTTACTTTGAATATGTTTGCTTGCAACTACAAAATAATAAACGAGTTAGTAACTTCAAGGAAATAATAAAACAATAACTAAATAAAATAAGGTTGATTTTGGGGCCAAACCCTCAAACGATTCTACCTTTCACGCCTTGGCTTAAGGACAGAACCTCGAGTAAAATATGGACTCCTTTAAGTGCTTGAAGAAGGAATTTTTGAAGTGAAAAGGGTAGGCTAGTGTTTAGGTTAATAGCATAGAAGAGAGAAAAATAAGAATAATCGAATTCTGGTTGCCCCGTTCATCAGAAATGAGGGGGTATTTATAGGGAAATGTGCTGAGGGAGCACACGGAACCCTAAAATGATAAAAACCCTAAAAAAGTATCCCGTGACACGGTCAGATTGTACCGTGACACGGTTAGACTGTACCGTCAGACGGTACACGTTCCCGTGACACGGTCAGTCTTTGGAGTGTCGCGGGAAATTTTCAGAAAACGGAACGGAAGACGCGTTAAGGGTTTACGCGGAAAGGACGCGGAACTTCCCGTGTCACGGCAGACCTCCCGTGTCACGGGAAGTCCCACCGTCAGACGGGAAGAGATCCCGTGACACGGTCAAGCTTGACCGTGACACGGTCAACTCCAGTCCACTTTTCCGTCTAAATTCATTTTTAACCCTAATTTCTTTCGGCTTTTTGAGTGCCGATTGATAATTACGGGCTTTTTTCTGACTTTTAATATTCGGGCTAAAATAAGAAAATAATAATAAATAAAATTAAATAAAATATTTGGGCCAAAAATAATAAAATAATAATAAAATAAAAAAGGTTTGGGCTTAAAATTAATTAACAAATTAAAACTATGCTTTTACCAAACACCAAGACTGATCCATAGACCTTTCGAAAATATGAATTAAATAAAATACGATTTTTTAAGCACTCTCGGGATTAAATACTAAACCCGACCAATGGCGGCGGTGAAAGGTTATTTATCATCGGGCTTGGTTTTGGGGAGACATTTTTAGGTGTCTACAGACGCCCCCACTTTGACTGAGTTTGTAGAAACGTCAGTTTCGAAAACGATAGTCAAAGTAGTCGATAGGGACGGAGAATGATTTAAGACGTTCTGTGATCCTAAATCATTCTGTATACGCCGATACCTGCAGAAAAATGTTAGTTCTACAGATAAAAGAGTAAAGGGATAGAATACATATCTGGCACCAGTGTGTCGGTGACAAACGAGTTTGGTATTTTCCTATGCTTGAAGGAATCTACTGAGTGACATTGGTTGAAACGCTTTCCATGCTTGAGGAAAGCCGACTGAAGAGTTTGGTACCTTTCTAAGCCTGAAGAAAGCTACCGGGTAATACTTTCCATGCCTGAGGAAAGCCGACTTGGCGGTTTTCTATACTTGAAGAAAAATCCACCGATAACGCTTTCCAAGCCTGAGGAAAGCCGACTGATGAATATGGTGTCATTCTATGCTTGAAGAATTCTACCGATAATGCCTTCCATGCTTGAGGAAAGCCGATTTGGCGGTTTTCTATACTTGAAGAAAAATCCACCGGATAATACTTTCCATGCTTGAGGAAAGTCGAAAGATGATGAGATTGCAAGTCTCTGTGTATCGAGAACCTTGCGTCATGAAATGATGGTGGTCCGCTTGTCCCCGGACGTGGGCTGTAGATGATCCGCTTGTCCCCAGACGTGGGCTGTAGTTGGTCCGCTTGTCCCCGGACGTGGGCTGTAGATGGTCCGCTTGTCCCCGGACGTGGGTTGTAGATAAGACCTGCAAAAATAAATTTGCCAATGGACTCGTATACACTGTGATTGACTTGACCACTAACTTGACCAAGTTTGACTTGATGTGACATGACATGTGTATGACTTGTGAGTGTGTGTGTGTGTGTGTGTGTATATGTGTGTGTGCAGACACAAACAAACGAAGATGCAAAAATTTTCCGTCAATTTTTGTCATAAGTGGAGGGTACCGACTTTCTCCCGAAAAAGAAAGATGTGAAAACTGAACTTTTATTTTCGAACTTCCTTCGATGAAAACTTGGAAAAAGTTTTTTGAACTTCCCCAAAATAAAATAATGAAAAAGGAAAGAAGTTTTGAAATTCCTCCTTGAGCAAGACGAAATAAATCGTATGGATTGAATTGCTTGTCCTGAAAATAATGTATGCATGATGCATGTTCTTAGGCCAGGAGGCTAAGGACAATTACATCATGTGACACGATAGATGAATGAACTTAAGTCATGGAGTTAAGCATCATATACGGTGTAAAGAAGCGATTTTGAACGTCACTTAGGTCTGGAAGCTAAGCACGTATAGGGATTATTGCATAATGAACGTTGCTTAGGTCAAGGAGCTAAGCACGATATGCTTTGTATGATTAAAAATCATTGATATATAAATGTTTCTTAGCACATTATGCGAAACAATGAACATTGCTCAGGTCAGGAAGCTAAGCAAGTATACAATGTTTCTTCTACTGAATGTTGTCTTCAAGCATGCACAGTGTTGAAACAAGATTTCGTGATAAAGGACTCTTAAAGGGAAGGATGATTGATATGGATATGGATGTGTGAGTGAAGTGTGTGAATGTGATACTAAGGCTGGCTGCAAGGGTTATGGCGATGGAAAGAGATGTGAGAAGAGTCAAAGATGATGACTCTTCAGGCTGGGTAAGCTAATGTGATTTGGGTTCAAGCCCCCAAGTCTAGCTCTAAATGGGTAGGGATAAGCATTCGATATTCTTTGACTCGATCATGCATGGATATGAATATGAATGTGGCCGCACCTCGATGTGAGGTTGCCTACGTATCCGTTAGGAATCAGGCCGAACGTAGCTCTAACCGAACTTTGCACAAGTGTATGTACACCTCAAAGAGGTCTTTCAAGGGTTGTAATGTGGTTAAGTTGATGGTTTAAGGAAGAAAGGGATAAAAGGCTCAAGACCCGAGAGAATCCCCAAGATGTGTAATTTTGAATTTGAAAATTTTGAATTTTAAATTTGATCATGTGGTCCATCACTCACTTGGCATTCATGTTTCTCAGGCACGGTACCGAGCACTCGATGAGAGACGCAATTTGAGACGTGTTCATATCAAAGACATTGGAACACTTGCCTTTGTTTTATTTTTGCTTTGCTACTTTTTTTTTTTTTTTTTACTTGCTTTATGAATGTTATACAATTACACATCTTCCAATCCCAGGGTTAAGTGAATGTGGGTTGAAGAAATGAAGGCCAAGCGTTAGACGAGGCTCAAAGTGGTTGATGAAAAAAAAAAAAAAAAAATGGATATGTAATTGAATGGTTAATGGGGAATGAATGGGTTGCAAAGGTGCCTCAAATCATTGGTGTACCTTGTGTTTAGTTCGGCAATTGATTTTTTTTTTTTTTTTTTTTATTTTGCAAATGAAGTCGATGATCGATTGCAAAGGAAAGGAATGCTCATTGATGGAAAAGATAAGAAATATGACACATAGACAGTACACATGGATAACGGGAACCTATGCTAGACTTATTGGGGGAGAGGGTTGAAACAAAAGAATAAAAAACATGAAATCTTGCATGAAGGATCTGTGTGCCTTGTATTCATTACTTCTTGCCGCCTGGAGGGACAGGAAGTTTATTTGCATCCATCAAGTCTTGAATGACGTCCTTCAAATTCCAACATTGCTCCGTAGTGTGACCCATTCCTTGATGGTACTTGCAATAGGCATTGGGATTCCATTTGGCGCTCCTTTCTTCAGGTTTTGGCTCTGGAAATGGCCCAATAGGTGTGATCAAACCTTGACTGTAAAGGCGATCAAAGGCCGCATCATAACTCATTCCTAAAGGAGTGTAAATTCTTTTCTTCTTGGGCAATGGAGTATCAAGAGCTAACACTTCGTTGAGATCAACTTGGCTTATATTGTTGGTAGTATTTTCGTGCTTAGAAGACGAAGAAGAAGGATGGTCGTTCTTCTTGTTTTTCCAAGTGTTATTATTGTTACTACCAGTAGTCTTTATTAGCTCATCCTCGATATTGATGCCGATGTCATATACAGCTTCGAAAGTGTTCAGTGGAAGAAATTTGAGATGTTCCCTATATTTATGAGTCAGATTTTGAATAAAGAGGCGAACCATATCTCTTTCTTTGGGAGGATCTACCAAGAGTGAAGCGGTTTCCCTCCACCTGTTCAGGTAAGCGGTGAAGCCTTCATTCTCTTTCTGTTTGAGAATGGAGAGTTCACGTTCAGAAGTTTTAGTTTGAATGTTACACTTGTAACGATTCATGAAACTGTCGGTGACATTTTGCCAAGTCGCAGTACGCTTGGCATCTAGGGAATAGAACCATTGTTGGAAAGCATGTTCTAAGGAGAGAGGGAACACCGTAGGGAAGAGTGTTACGTCCAATCCCTTAAGAGCCATGGTTGCAGAGAACGCCTTCAAATGGAATATTGGATTGTCAGTAGGCTTGAACTTTGGAATATCAGCAGTGGAGAACTTTTCAGGGAGTCTGTCCTTCACATTCAAAGGAGTGGGAGGCCGTTCCACATAAGTGAAATCCTCATAAATCTTACTCATTTGTTCCTTCAGTTTGTCAAGAGTGGAAACAGTGACCTTGTTTTGTTCCATGGTAGTGACCCTAGTGGTAAGGGTTTGCATCATGGAAGACAGTGCCTCAATGGATTTGTTGATGTTCTCAATGTCCTCTTTAGTGGCCATTGAAAGGTGATGAGTAACGGAGATGACAAAGTTCTCTTTGAACGCCTATTAGATCTGAGAGATTGTTGCGGTAATGGCTCGAACCGTATGGATCTATCTCTGTTCCTTGAACAAGTACTGTGAAATAAAACAATTCACTTAATTGTTTGACTCATTGCTCAAGATAGGAAAGGAAGGAAAAAATAGACATTTGAAAACAGGTGAGAAAACTCCACTCATTTTTTTTTATTATGACGAAAAAGGGTGCATGAACCTAATATACGATCATAAACGACCTGGTGCACGACTCGAGTCGGAACATAAAGAAAGTGTGTGGACTATATTTGACTCGTGAGTGATCAAGTGATGTTATAAGACTCGTGGTATGATCGTATGGCTAGACATGTGAACAATAACCAAAATGACTGACGCGAGGACCAAATTAACACGGAAGACTAAACTGACACTTTTTTTTTTTTTTTTTTTTTTTTTTTGAAAAGGGGTGACGTGGCACGGGACACTTCTCCCGTCAGACGGGATAAATTCCCCGTTTCACAGTCAAATTTTTTTTTTTTTTTTTTTTTTTTTTTTTAAAAGGGGTGACGTGGCACGGGACACTTTCTCCCGTCAGACGGGATAAATTCCCGTGTCACGGTCAAATTTTTTTTTTTTTTTTTTTTGAAAATGGGTGACGTGGCACGGGACACTTCTCCCGTCAGACGGGATAAATTCCCGTGTCACGGTCAATTTTTTTTTTATTTTATTTTATTTTTTTTTTTTGAAAATGGGTGACGTGGCACGGGACAGTTCTCCCGTCAGACGGGATAAATTCCCGTGTCACGATCAAATTTTTTTTTTTTTTTTTTTTTTTTTTAAAAAAAAATAAATAAATAATTTTGAAACGTTGCTTGTTTATTTTTAAAAGGGAGGATACCATCCGATTTAAAAAAAAAGACATAAAAACAAGACTTTCCCTAAAATACGGTCAAAAAAGGGGTGCACGACTTAAAGCAAAAAGTGTGTAAACACGACATGTGAGTGATTAAGTAAGGTTATAGACGCGTGTTTTGACCGTATAACTAAACACGACTCAATACTGGACACAAAAATCGAGAAGAAAGACTGACGGGACACTTTCCTGGGCACCGTGTCACGGTGCAGACTGGCGTGACACGGTTAAGCCTACCGTCAGACGGTAGTCTCTGCCGTGTCACGGCACTGTTCACCGTGACACGGCAGACAATGCCGTGACACGGTGCGCAGTTCCAGGTCAGTTTTGTGATTTTTTTAGATTTTAATCGATTTTAAGTCCGTACTAATTACTATGTGAGAATAAAAACCCTCGGTCATGGGTCAAACAAAAGGAGCAAACACATTAGGGTTAGCACCGAACAAACACATAGCATTTGGGCACGATGATGTAAAAAAAAAGTTCGCAACCTAAAGTCAAGATCTATGTTCAACTATTGGTCAAGCTTTGGGTGTCAAAAGGGTACCATGGTTAAGAGTTTGGACGCGTTAGCAAGGCAGCCTCCCTTGAGGGTGTATGCCAACGGGCGGCTCCGCGAGTTCGTGATGAAATCGAACTCGACTCCATGGTTTGGGTGGATTTAATGACTCGGATGAACCCTTATTGCCATGAGCGTTTTTGGGTTGATAGAGCTTAAATCCCCCGGGGCTAAGACGCATGTAGAACACATACGTTTTTTCAGAAAAATCGAAGGAAGTCGACTGTGGGAAAAGAAAATAGGTCACCGGACAGATTTTAGGACTGCCATGACACGGCAGAAATTCCCGTGTCACGGTACAGTATACCGTCAGACGGTACACTATACCGTGACACGGCAGACTTTGCCGTGACACGGCAGTCAGAAAATCTGACTGGTGCCCTGTCTGCTTTTGCGCGCAACCGAGTTATCCAATTTTTTCCTACGGGACAGACCTGAAAGCGACGTTAAAACGTCTATGCAGATGCAAAAATGCCAAATTAATCACAAGAATATTTTTTCAAGAATCTTTCAAGTCTCATCCACTCATCTTAATTAAATATCGATCACTCAAATCGATAAATAATTGAGAATCCTCCCCAGTGGAGTCGCCAAATTGTAGGCGTCGCTCGAAGTGCGCCTACGTTAAAAAGCATGTTGTGAATATGCTTGGCACTCATAGGAAGTGGAAATTGACATATACGATTAGGGACAAGGAAAGTAGGGAGCCGCCAACAAGTTTTTAAGGAACTTGTAAACCGTTCACGGATCATAAAAAAGGCAACCACGATAAGGGACAACGATAGGCAACGATTGACCCGTGAAGGTTACACCCCATTCATAATCCATGAGATTATTAACTCCATATGGTTCGGAACCACGAAAGGAGGATCGGGGATGATGGTACGAAGTGAGTCATGGAGTCACATTCGCCCGTATTGGCCTCTACTCGATTCTTATATTGAAAAGCATTCCTGTGATATCAAAGGCATACAAACAATAATTCAATTCGCTCCAAACTATTATTTAACTAAATTGGTTTAAGATTAATGCACACATAATTCTAAAAATTTGGTGATCACTTGAATTAATAATAAGATTAAAAGGGAACCTAAACCGGTTGTCCAAATTATCTTATTAGTCGTGATTTTCAATTACATATTCCCTTTAAACATGCAATAGGGTGATCAAAATAATAATAGAATCAACATTAATATAAAACCAATTTGATCATAATTCCAACAACATAAACATCGTTAGAAAAATAACAATAGTAACAAGAGCATAATCCTTACTTTGAATCTGTTTGCTTGCAACTACAAAATAATAAACGAGTTAGTAACTTCAAGGAAATAATAAAACAATAACTAAATAAAATAAGGTTGATTTTGGGGCCAAACCCTCAAACGATTCTACCTTTCACGCCTTGGCTTAAGGACAGAACCTCGAGTAAAATATGGACTCCTTTAAGTGCTTGAAGAAGGAATTTTTGAAGTGAAAAGGGTAGGCTAGTGTTTAGGTTAATAGCATAGAAGAGAGAAAAATAAGAATAATCGAATTCTGGTTGCCCCGTTCATCAGAAATGAGGGGGTATTTATAGGGAAATGTGCTGAGGGAGCACACGGAACCCTAAAATGATAAAAACCCTAAAAAAGTATCCCGTGACACGGTCAGACTGTACCGTGACACGGTTAGACTGTACCGTCAGACGGTACACGTTCCCGTGACACGGTCAGTCTTTGGAGTGTCGCGGGAAATTTTCAGAAAACGGAACGGAAGACGCGTTAAGGGTTTACGCGGAAAGGACGCGGAACTTCCCGTGTCACGGCAGACCTCCCGTGTCACGGGAAGTCCCACCGTCAGACGGGAAGAGATCCCGTGACACGGTCAAGCTTGACCGTGACACGGTCAACTCCAGTCCACTTTTCCGTCTAAATTCATTTTTAACCCTAATTTCTTTCGGCTTTTTGAGTGCCGATTGATAATTACGGGCTTTTTTCTGACTTTTAATATTCGGGCTAAAATAAGAAAATAATAATAAATAAAATTAAATAAAATATTTGGGCCAAAAATAATAAAATAATAATAAAATAAAAAAGGTTTGGGCTTAAAATTAATTAACAAATTAAAACTATGCTTTTACCAAACACCAAGACTGATCCATAGACCTTTCGAAAATATGAATTAAATAAAATACGATTTTTTAAGCACTCTCGGGATTAAATACTAAACCCGACCAATGGCGGCGGTGAAAGGTTATTTATCATCGGGCTTGGTTTTGGGGAGACATTTTTAGGTGTCTACACATCCCAATGAGGAAATCTTCTTTCTGGTGGAGTGGGTGGTGTTGGTCCTGTTGGTGCAAGTAAGCCTTTTTCATTTAATTTTTCTAGTAATTCTTTATAGCTTACAGGAAATGGAGTAAATTTTCTTTCTTTTGTCCATCTTTTCCTGGGATCAATATATTGATTTGTGTTATGGTATTGCGTGGAGGTCGCAAATACGTCAATAAAGGATGATGAGCCATCATTCCCCTTCTTGTAGTTATTTTTAGGTTGATGATGATGAGGCTTATTTGCTAATTCTTTAGCAAGATCATCTTCAATCCTAGTAGCCACAGAATAGACCTTTTGGAAAGTGTCTAAACCAAGGTAACGTAGATGTTTTTTGTACTTTTCATGACAATTATCAATGAATTTTTATACTAGCTCGAGTTCGGGTGGCCTTTGGGCAAGGTGGGCCGCCTTTTCTCGCCATCTACCATAGAAAGCAAGGAAACCTTCATCGTCGCCTTGCTTAAGCATTTCGAGTTCACGTAGAGTGGACTTGAACTCTACGTTACTCTCATATTGGGTAATGAAAGCCGAAACTACATCTTCCCATGTTGCTTTGGATTTTGGATCTAGCCCATAATACCACTCTCTTGCGGTTGGGTCTAGAGATAAAGGGAAAGTCAAAGCGTAAAGCTTAGGATCAACTCCCTTTAGTGCCATGGTGCCAGTAAAACACATTAAATGATTTTGTGGATTATTGGTCACCTTGAATATTGGCAATTCCGTAGCTACGAACTTTTCCGGTAAAGCAAGTCCTACGAGAGGAGCAAACTTTTCTGCGTCAAAGTACTTGTTCCCCATTGTAGAACAAAGAACTAGCTTCTCTGACTTTTCTTTGATGGATAATTGTTCCATCTTTTCTTGCAAGGCTAAAGCTTCAGCATTTTTCTTACTAGCCTTTTCGATTTTCTTAATTCTTTTTTCCTCAGCTTCTTGAGCCTTTTCTTCTCTCAAACGAAGAATCTCCTCTTAAAGTTCTTGAATGGTAGACATCATTATTGGACTAGGACTAGTTGTCGAAGAAGAATGGTTTGAAAGGGTTTGATCTTTAGGTGGTAAACGTAGAAGGCGAACGCTCGGGAGTCTTCTTTCCCAAGATTGGAAACCGACCCTAAAAGAAGTACGAAAGGATAAGTAAACCGATATGCTTGCTTAGAAGGGGAAGAAGGAAAAGAAAGAAAAAAACAAAATGACGCAAGGTATATTCGAACGGATAACATTGCCCTTAACAATTCTTGAATAAAGATATCTTTTTGACGAATCAATTTGTTTTTTGCAAAATCAAAACTGATTCGTACAGTGGGCGCGCGCAAGTAATAGAGTTGAGCGCGGGTGTCGCGCGCAACTAATTTTCTTACGCTGGGAGTAGAGTTGCGCGCGCCACCTGCTCGTGTGACTTTTTTTTTATTCGAGCGTTTTTTATTTCCCCCCCCCTTTTCTTTTCACATCGTTCTTTTTGTTTTTTTTTATGTTACCCGTTGAATATGACTCTAAATTACGAAGAGACGACTTTGTAATTGGGAACCTAGACCAAACGAAAAGGAAGAAAAGAAAGAAAACTATCCTAACACGTTGCATATAGTCACATAATCACATAAATAAGCATGCCACAAGTCATAATTCACGTATTGCCATTCTAAGGTCGAAAAGGCTTGGGTGTCCAAGGTATCATATCTTAAGAAAAGACGCACAAATAAATCACTCAACGAGTTGACTCATGACATCGCTCTCCCAACATTTTGTTGGCGATATGGGTGGGATGATTGTTATTGATTTCGGGATAGAAGCCTGGTGTTGGCAACCCCTAGTCAATGAGCCAATCCCTAAGGTTTAAGTGTGCTATACTTATGCATGATGCAATGTTGCTTGTTTGGTTTTTACTTTTGTGCAAAAGAAAGATATTATGCGTTCAAGTCTCGCTCTCTAACTAGAGAATATCCAAGTTAGCTCTCGTTACAAGCCATAGGTAACCTAGTGTTGGATACCTTGGACCATCACTACGAACTAATCATGTAACCTCAAAGTCCCCAGTGGAGTCGCCACTATAAGGAGGGTGTTCCCATCATAGGGGATCCTTCTCCTTAGATGCCCATGGCCCTTTAAAGCCTAGGATTTTACACTTGTTAGGGTGTATTAGGATTTGAATTCCTGACTATTTGGGAGACCTTTGAATTAGAGATGATTCTATCATACACTCTTTTTTGTAAGAAACAAGTAGGAGTCGCCAATGAGTTTTAGGAAAACCCATAAACCTCGTTCATGTCTTTCTCCCAAGTAGAGTTCAAGGGATATTTAGCATGAATCATAAGTTTACCCATGCCCAAATTGGTCTAGAAACCAGAAATGAGTTCGGGAGCGAAGGTACTAAGATAACGTTCCCTTTAGAGGGGAATCGCGATCCTAGCCCTAGTGCGGCCTCTACTAGCTCTTCCTTTGCACAATTTCATTACCAAACAATATATGCAACGTGATACCTAAAACTATCTTAGTTGATTTTATTTACACACATTAATTTACGTAGGAATTACATCGTAAGGTCGTTATTCTTATTTAATCAAATTCGTGAAAAGAACAATAAAATAAACAATATTCGCCTTGACTTAAGTGATCAACCAACAATTATGTTATTCAATTCTAATCTTGATTAACGAAAGAATACTATGTGAGATTAATTAATTTATTATTTTAAGGTGATCAAACAACACTAATTAATTAATTAAAGTTCTTTTAAACAATAAAAATAAAGGTGATTTAAATAAGTGCTCGGGAATTTACCACTTCTCTTTGCTAGATCTCCGTTTAAAACACTTATGGACTCCTTCTTGTTGGGGAACCTCCACTATAGTAACAAAATATCGAAAAGGGTGAGTGTTTAGGACAAGAGGGTTTGGATGCACAAGTTCACAAGTATTCTGCCAGTATTTAGGTTATTTTTCTGTGTCTTGAAGCCTTGGATTAGGGTCTTATTTATAGGGAATGATTAGGTTTAGGGTTTAGATCATTCTGCCGCAGCAGGTGTCGCGCACAACTGAATGGGTTGCGCGCGGCTGTCGCGCGTAGCTGAATAGGTCGCGCGCGGTATACGCGCGCAATTATTTGTCTTGCGCGCAGCTCTATGGTAAGATTCGATTTTCCAATATTTTGATATTCTGAATCTTTCGCGAGCGCACCTACAAAAGTTGCGCTGGATGCCGCGCGCAACAAAATAAGTTGCGCACGACTGCCGAGCGCGACTTTGTGAGATGCGCGCGACATTTTTCGCGGCAGCTTTAATTTTAACCTAGACGCTCCTAAATCCGTCATTATTTGGGTTTTAATCACGAGCTTAAGCCTAATTATGATCGGGTTTAGTTAATTGGACCTTGTTTTGGCCTTGTTCTTTTATTTGGGCTAGTCTTTTGTGTTTTGTGGCTTAACCAGTTATCCATAAGTATTCTTCACTTTGATCCAACACGAAGATGGTTTTATTTATCGTCATTGCACTTCCTATCGGGACAGGAGGCCAAAAGTAGATGTCTACAGGCGGAAATGTGAACAAAGCGCGGACAGACCTGCGAGCAATGATGCATCAGATAAATTACAATGAGAAACGCATGTGGCCACCTCTTCCCCCGCAGCCACGAGCTACATTCGATGCGTATGATCAGGAAGGCATAATCTATCCCCATGATGACCCTCTAGTGGTGAAAATGAGAATCGCGAATTGGGAGATAGACCGAATACTGATAGATGGGGGAAGCTCAGCCAACATCATATACATCAGCGCATTCAAAGAGCTGAAGCTAGACAAGAAGGACCTAAAAAAGGTAAGTTATGAAGTCACCGGGTTTAACGAGTTCGGGCTGACCCCAAAAGGCATAATTGAGCTTTCAGTCTGAGTAGGAGAGAGGTCAAGAAGACGCGATGTTCGGGCAGAGTTCCTAGTGATAGACTCTCATTCATCTTACAAAGTGATCACGAGAAGACCACTCATCCACAAGATAGGCGGGGTGGTTTCCACCTATCACCTTGCCATAGCCTATACAAATAATGAAGGGCGATCAGCAAAATTCAGGGGAAGTCAGAAAACAGCTCAACAATGTTACATAACTACCCTAAAGCAGCCCACTAGGACCAAGCAGCAGTCAGGATTAGAGCCAAGGTCCGCTGAGCGCGCTAAGAAGAAGTAAAGGAAGAGGAAACGCGAAGAGTATCACAGGGAGAAGGATAAGTAGAAACTAGCTATGGAAAACATTGAACACGCAAAGGAAGAGCTAGCTAGACCATTTCCTACCGGGGAGCATGTGACCGTTAAACTCACGGAAGGTGACCATAGTAAAAATTGGAAAGGACATTGATCTAGGAGTAGGAGTTCACCTCATAGAGATGCTAAGGAAGAATAAGGATATCTTCGCATTTTCAGCAGACGAGATGCCCGAAATTGACCCCGCAGTCATGGTTCAAAGGGTGAATGTGAAATAGGATTTCAAACTAGTTTGGAAAAAGAAACAAAGTTTCTCCATGGAGAAGAATCAAGCAATTCAAGAGGATGTGGAGAAAATTTTGGTAGCGGGATTCATTGAGCCTTGTGATTACCCGGAGTGGTTAGCCAATGTGGTTATGGTAAAGAAAGCAAATGGCCAGTGGAGTATGTGCGTTGATTTCACAAATCTCAACAAAGCATGCCCGAAAGACTGCTACCCACTACCGCGGATCGATCAGCTGGTAGATTCAACCAGTGGGCACGCCCTGCTAAGTTTCATGGATGCCTTCTCAGGGTACCATCAAATCAGCCTGCACAACCCAGATCGGTAGAAAATCGCATTCATCACCTAAGGGGGAGTGTACAATTACATAGTTATGCCCTTCGGGTTTAAGAATGTTGGGGCTACCTTTCTGAAGACAATGGATAGAGTGTTTATGCACCAAAAAGGCAGGAATGTTGAGGTGTATGTAGACGACTCAATTGTCAAGAGCGTCACGCAGGCAAGGCATATCATAGATTTAGAAGAAACATTTTCCACCCTAAACAAGTACAACATCAAGCTCAACCCGAAGAAATGTATTTTTGGGGTAAGTTCTAGAAAATTCTTGGGCTTCCTGATCAGTGAGAGAGGAATCGATGCAAACCCAGAGAAGGTGGAAGCAGTCCTAAACCTACCTGAGCCTAAGTGTATTAAGGACATCATGCGACTAACAGGTGGAATGGCAGCGCTGACTCGGTTCGTCAGCAAGTCAGCCAACAAAGCTTTACCATTCAACTAACTGCTAAAAGGAAACAGGGAATTTAAGTGGGGAACTGTAGAAAAGGAAGCTTTCGAAGGTATCAAGGAGCATCTGACCAGGCTCCCAGCCATGATCAACCCAGAGCTGAGTGAAAAACTGCAGTTGTACATCTTTGCATCAGTCCAAACAATTGCATTTGTTATCCTAGTGGAAAGACAAAAGCAACAGAGGCCAGTATACTTTATGAGCCACGTACTGACCGAGGCCGAGCAGAGATACCCGCAGGTAGAGAAGTTGGCTTTCGTTGTATTAATAACATCAAGGAAGCTAAAACCTTACTTTGACGCACACAAATTCAAATCCTCACAAATCATCCACTGGAGAAAGTATTGCAAAAAAATGGATGCATCAGGAAAACTCTTGAAATGGGCCATTAAGCTCTCTAAGTATGAATTTGAGGTCAAGCCTAGGGCAGCTATCAAAATGCAAGCCTTATCAGACTTCATAGTGGAAGCCTCTTACGAGGAAAAGGAGGATGACATTGGAATCTGGAAAGTGGCAGTAAACGGATCGTCAGCCCAAACAGGGAGCACTACAAGAATCATAATAACATCTCCAGAAGGCAATGTATTTGAGTATGCCATTAAGTTCAAATCCAAGGCATCAAACAACGAGGTGGAGTACGAGGCAGCTTTAGCAGGCCTGCGTATGAGTATCGTAGCTGGAGCCAAGAAGGTTCATCTGTAGACTGACTCTCAGCTAGTCACCAGCCAGCTGAAGGGGGAGTATGAGAATAGGGTGACCACAATGCTAAAGTACGTAACCAAGGTAAAAGAGTTAGCAGCTCACCTAATACACTTCCAGATAGACTTGGTCCCTAGAGCGGGAAACTCCTAAGCTGATGCGTTGTTAAAGCTAGCTAGTTCCACCTTGTAGAGCCTCACAAGGACAGTCATGGTGGAAGTCCTCGAGGAAAGCAACATCGCAGAAAAAGGACAGGTGAACTACATCGGGCACCAGCGAGCATGGTTCGCCGACATACTGGCATATAAGATCCACAACTCGCTGTCAGAGGACGATGCAAGCTAAGAAAGTCAAAAAGGACGCCAACTGGTATGTGGTAATGAATAGGGAGCTCAATAAGAAAGGATTCTCAAAACCACTTCCGAAGTGCATCCTAGAGTGGGAGCAGGAGAAAACTATGGAGGAAGCACATTCAGGAATATGCGCCAACCACATCGGTGGAAAGGCTTTGGGAGTAGAGGTGCTCAGAAGGGGAGCATATTGGCCAACTCTAATGCAAGATGCATTAGCAAATGTCAAAAAGTGCGAAAAATACCAAAAGTACTCTCCAGTCTGATGAGTGTCATTTATGGCACTCATTTGGCTTCTTTTGGGATGAATTTCATGCTCTTTTATAGCTCTTTTCTTTAGTTTTCCTTAGTTTAGTTCTTTATTTCTTTAGTTTGTGCTTTCCATAGTTAGTTTTCTATCTTTGTGCTTTTCTTAGTTTATTTGGTCTTTTTCCCTTTTATTTGCTTGTTTTTGTATATTTTTCAGGTTAGGATCGTGTTCCAAGGATTCCCGAGCCTTCCTCTCATATTTCTCATCATTTTGGATGCCTCTTGCTTGTCATTTGGAGCTCAAGTTTGAAGGAATGGAAGGAGCAAGTTTATGAGATCGGTGCATGCATACGGTGGGGGCGTCATCTTTCGCATAAACCCACCAAAATAGCCATTTCAAGACTGCCTACATTAGTGTTTATCATCATCACCAAGACGAGCGCACGAGGATGAGCTAGGACGAAGAAGAAGGAGGCTTCCCCTGCTGCCAGGTGCGGCCGCACATGAGGGTGGTGCGGTCGCGCACCAGGGTGGTGCGGCCGCGCCTGCCTGGGTCCCTGTTCCGTACCCATTTTCCCGCGGCCGCGCCTCTTCCTTGATGCGACCGCGCCTTTCCGGGTTTCTTTCGGACGATCTAACTAACTCTTCTTTTGTATCTTTTCTATATATAGTTTTTCCTTTTATTTTTAGAGAGAGATTCATGAGAATAGAATTAGAATTAGTTTAGGTTGGATTTTTAGAGAGAGAAACTCTAGGTTTTTAGAGAGATAATTTCATGGTGGATTGTTGATGATTAAAGCTTTCTTCATTTCCTTTGATCTTTGATCAAGTTTGTAAGAATTCCTTTTCTTTAATTCAATCTTTAGATTGATCTTTAGTTTGATTTCAATTGTTTTGTTGAATGTTCAAGTTTGATTGAAGTTTGATTAATTTGTGATTTGATTTTAGTTTGTTTAAATTGATCATGATGAATTTGTTACTTAGTGTTGTTTTGATCTTGATTTCAATGGCTAGTGAGTAGATTGCTTGGTAGGGTAATGCTGAAGCATGTATGAGTAATGGATTAATGCTAATTGGGGAAAATTGATGGAGTTGATGATGTGATTAAATTTGGTTGATGATCATGTGCATGTGTGTGATTAATTAAAGAGTAGCTAACTTTGATTGTTGCACTAGATTGCATTATAAGTTCACATTGATACGGACCATTGATTTGTGGCTTGCATTTAACGATTGAGGTGTCTTGTGACGTTCCTAACTAGAGTTTATCGTATTTGACGCTAGTTAGACCTCTAGGAAAATAGCTTGATATGCTCGTTTGGTAACATGATTGGTCTTCCCTCACATTGCTTGACTTAGTCACTTTGACCTCCCAATTAGTTGAATCCGTTACGATTACATGCGGATCCTAGCCCTAGCGTTTTACATACTTGATTTCAATACGTTGTTTAGTCATTCTTGTCCTAGCATTCACACCCTACCACTCTACTTAGGAATAGCTTGACCCTTGACAATAGATAATTGCCCACCATTCCTTTGGGTTCGACCCTCAACTTACCGCTATACTTGTGTAAGGGTGTGTTAAGAGATTACAAATTTTGTTTGGCCTAGGGTAGAATTAGTTTCAACGAACTAGTTCCGACCCCATGTCAAAATGGCGCCGTTGCCGGGGAACGGTGTTGTGATTGTGTATTGTTGTTGAGTCTATTCCATTTACAAAAAACACAAAAAGATTTTCCTTTAGGCTACACTTGTAGCCGTGCTACTACTAATTTCATTTGAGATTGTGTGCAAGTGAACATGAGAGAAGCTCATAGAGTGACATTGAAGGAGTTGGGCACTCCGGGCGCTTACAAGTATGAGAGTGGGATTGCTCCATTATTGATCCCAGAGGGTGATTTTGAAATCAAACTGGCTATGATCACCTTGATTGAGAAGAAAAAATATGGTGGTACAAAAAGTGAAAAATCCTCTCGACCATCTCAAGTATTTTAAGAAGTATTGTAATACAATTATGGTAGCCGGAGTTGCTCAAGAGTATATAAGGCTCAAGTTGTTTCCCTTTTCTCTCATAGGGAGAGCCTTAGAGTGGTTGGACAAGGAGGTAAAGCCAAGGTCCCTAAGGACATGGGATGAAGTCACCAAGGCTTTCTTGTATCGTTTCTACCCACCAAAGAAGATGGCGGAGGCTAGAGCCTTAATCCAAAGTTTCAAGCAATTGCCTAGAGAGAACCTATATGAAGCATGGGAGAGGTACAAGGACTACCAAAGGGAATGCCCTCACCATGGAATTCCGACCTACCAAATCATTCAAATTTTCTATGGTGGTTTGAGTCCTCAAGGGAGATCGAGTCTTGATTCCGGAGCCGGAGGACCGATTATGAACAAAACGGAAGAAGAGGTTGTGGATGTAATAGATGATGTAGTAAGGAACTACATGAATTGGTATGATGTAGAGATGGAATCGACAAGCACAAGTGGCTCAATCGATCAATCTAATGTCGTCAACAATTTGTCCACATTGGTCTCGGAGTTAGGAAAGGAGATGATATCTCTCAAGTCCAAGCTTGAGAGTCCTTTACAAGTTCAAACTCTTCCCTCCCAATTTAAGGGGAAAGGTATGTCTTCCTACTCTAACCCTCCTTTTGCTTCTTGTTGCATGATAAGAGAATGATTGGTTTGTGATTTATGTGGAAAGAATGATCATGATGCTTCTAATTGCCCCAATGTTCCTTGTGATGGATATGAGAATGTGCATGTGAATTGTGTTGATAATAATGATTTTGGACCTAGATTTAATGCTCAAAAGAATGTTGGGAATAGGAATTATCACAATCATGGGAGCTATGATATTTATAACCAAAATAGTGGTTATGGTAACCATGTGACCCAAGAGTATTGTGGTAACCATAATAACTATGGTTGTAATGATCAAAGCCATGGCCAAGAATATGGGGATCATAATCAAGGTTATGGTAACTGTAATACCCCGTATTTTTATACGTATTTTATTTAAAGTATGTATTTTATAAAGTATTAAAATAATTGTAATTATTTTAATTATGGTATTTTAATTAATATTGTTATAAAAGGAAAGTTTATTTAATTATTTTAATTATAAAAGTTGGGGTTTTATTTTAATTAAGTTTAATTTTAACAAGTTTTATTAGGGAAAGAATTAGGAAAAACTAAAAGAGGAAAGTTTAGGGAAAAAGGGTTAGTAGAGAAGGGGTATAAATATCCCACTTATGAGGCAAATCAACTTTGCCCAGAGTGGAGAAAACCCAAGGTAAACTTCTCCCCCTTTCCTCTTTAATTTTCTTTCTTTTTTTTCTTCCTCTCCCCCTTCCCCTTTAGCACGGTCGTCCACCACCACCACCCCACGTGGCCGGACCACCACCGCACACCACCGCGCACCGCCAGCGCACGGCCAGCAGCCGCGGCGACACAGGCGGCAGCAGCCCAGCCGTGTCGTGGTGGCTGCTGCTGCCGGTTGTGTTTCCCGAAAAAATAATAAAATTAATCTTTCTTGTTTAATTTTAATCTATGCTTTAATCTAATTGTAGTTTATGAGTTTTGGGATTTAATTTTGATGTTTGATTATAGTAATTATGTTAATTAATTTTCTGATTTGGTTTTTACTTAAAAAGCCCCAATTTTTGAAACCCTAGGTTCTTGATTTATGAATTATTGAAAGTATATGATGTATTATTGTTTAGATATTTAATTAAAGTGTTTTAAGGTTAAATTACAGCAAGTTTTCATTAAAATAAAGTGCTGGAATTTTATGTAGAACACTTAATATTATGTTCTTGAAGGAATTTTTAATTACCCATTAATTGGGACTTAATTATGGTGTTTTAAACATAATTTCAGCTTACTTTAATTAAATTATGAGGGGTTTTAAAATAGTATATATTGCTGGAAATTTGTTTAGAGTGGATTTTAATACTCTATTATGATTTTAATGTGTAGGAGACTTCGAAGTAAGCAATTTCTATTAGTCGTGGCGATTTTAAGGTCGTACTCAAGGTACGTTCGCGTACTTAGCATAATTATGTTGATGTAGTAGCATGCTAAATGTGTTTGATTGATTATAAGTAATATCATGCTAGGTTTGGAATGAAAATTATGATTTGGATGTTATTGGTGATTGAATTATGAAGCATGATTTATTTGTGATGGATTATTGAGTGGAAATTAATAGCTTGGAATATTATTTATGAACCACATATTTATTTATGGCATGATAGAGAGCATGTTTAATTAAACTAATTGTTTAATTTGGTTTGGAATATTGAAAAAGAATTTTATTATGGTTCATATAATTTTTATTGATGCTTTAAGCATGAGAAAGGTGCTATATAAGTGTCTATGTACACGAGGAATAAATTGTATGTTGGTGCCTTTGTGCACTTAAGGTGTTTTTAACACCGAGGGATAGGATTTTTGGTGCTTTATGCGTTTAAGGTGTCTTTGACACTAAGGTAGAATTAAAAAGGGTTCAACATTAAATAATATGTGGTCACTAATTATTCAAGAATTAAATTGGTTTGTTTGGTTGATTGAATAATTATTTTTGATTGAATTATTATGCTTTGAGAGTCATCACCAAGTCCAATGACTTGTAAATAACGTAAAGTGAAAGAGATTACGCACCAAAACTCTTGGACGTATATACCTTGAGTATGAACAATGGGGGGAGTTATGGGGTTTTATATTTAACCATAACTTCTAATGGAGTACAGGACGCTGTACATTCCTTTTTATTTATTATTATGCGCAGGAATTCCGCCTCCTTTGAGTGGTTTTGTCGCTGGCAGGGTTAGCTCCCATGTTAGTTAACCTCAATTTATTTGGGGGAGGTAGAGTTGGAAACCCGTTCGATGCGTAATAAACGCTAAATAAATTGTTTAGTGTCTAGTTAAAGTGTCTTGTTGATTGTTGTGAGTGCTTGTAAACAGGTGCATTGAGGTAAGTGTGTGTGTTGATAGGTGAAAGCATGTTAGTGTGTTTAATTACGCTTATGTACTCAGCTTTGCTGATTGTGTGTGTTTGTGTGTGTTTGGCCATGTCTTTATCTTGGCCCTATGATGACCCATTTTTAATGGAGAGTAGTGGGGACAAGTAGAGATACACTTTTCAGGTATTGAAGCATATTCATGACGGGGCATGAGTGAAGAGTGAATCATGCTAGTTTCCATTAGATTACGATGTGTTTTATGTTTTGTTATTTATGATACTTTTCATGTGGACTAACGCAAAGGTTTGGTTTTGGAACGGTTTTGAATAAGGGCCTTAAACGGTTCCAAGTTGTAGTTTATTTTAATTGGCTTTGTTTGTTTCGTTTTAAACTTTACTTTCGTTTAGTTGACTTGTTTAATCGGTTTTTAATTATTAAGTCTTCCGCTGTGTATCTTTGATAGTTGCCTTAGCCGTTTTCACGGTGGCGGTAATGTCTTAGATATTCCTAAAACGTATTTTAAAGGAGTAAAGTGGGTATTTAAAGGAAAGGAATTTCTAGGGTGTTACAGTAACCATAATCAAAATTCCGGCCAAAATCATGGTAGGGGTAATTGGAGTAATCAAAGTAGGGGAGATTTTCAAAATGATGTTCAAAGACGTTCCCCACCCGAATTTACTCCAAAGACTCAAAACCAAGGTAATGATTTTTATGCTCAACAATCCCAAATGAATAGGCTAGAGAATTTCATGATGGCTCAATCCGAGAAGTTGAATGAATTCACATTGTCTTGTAACAAAATGTTTGAGGTCCTATTTACTCATGGAAAGATGCTTGAGAACCAAATCAATGAACTAGCCATCCCTTTGAGAGATTGTGCTAGTCCTCTTTCTTTACCCTCACAAGAAGTTGACTCTAGGGAACCGATGTGTGCTATGCCCACTAGGAGTGGTAAGGTCCTTGAAGAGAGTGTTCCTAGGAAGAGTAAGGAGAGTGAAAAGGAGAGTGATTCGAGTGAAGGGAATAAGCATGAAGAGCCTAGCAAGATGAGTGAGGATTCCAATGATAAGCCTAAGGAGAAAGAGATGAAGCAACATGAGATTTACAAACCTAGACTTCCTTACCCCCAAAAGCACAATAGGCACAAATTGGATGAGTAATTTGGGAAATTCATCGAGATGCTTAAGAAACTTCATCTTACTCTTCCTTTCACCGATGTGGTAGAACAAATGCCAAACTATACTAAGTTTCTTAAGGAAATTTTGAACGGTAAGAGAGATTGCAATATGGTGGAATCGGTGAATTTGGGGGAGTGTTTTAGTGCCTTTATTCATAATGACTTACCCCAAAATTTGAAAGATCTCGGAATTTTCTCCGTACCTTGCAAAATAAAAGGAAAATTGTTCCAAAATGCTCTTTGTGATCTTGGTGCTAGTGTTAGTGTAGACACCCATTTGTGTCTCCCCAAAACCAAACCCAGTGATGAATAACTTTCACGTCGAATGATAATCGAATGAAGTGAAAGTGTGAAAAGTCTAGTGTTGCGGTTAGTTTTTATTAAAATCCTTCTTTCTGTTTTCGAAAACCTACTCTATTTTATGAAAACGTCCAATCTAGTTAAGTTTGGTCCATAATAAGATTCCAATAATGGTGTAGTTGGATGTGGCTTGCAAAGAGCTTTCCAACGATATATTATAAGTCCAATTCCGATAAATAATGAGGAAATTATAGCCAAAATACTAAACAGGGCTCAAACCGGATTTTACCTACGACCCAATGATCATGAGGAGGGTCCAAAGGTTTAATCCTATTCTCAAACTAATTAGGATTAATTAGAAGCTTCTATAAGTTTCTAAAAAATCTTAATTATCCTTTTTTGAAAAGATAAGATCAAAGAGTTTGAATTTGAATAAAACTTTCCTTTTTATAAAACTTTCATTTTTTAAAGTCCTAATTCTATTCGGATTTAAAGACGTTCAAAGACAGCTAGATATTACTTTTGTGCCTCATATTTTTTATCCAAATTTTATATGGTTGGATAGATCTTGAAATTATCTTTCCAATGACATATTATAATATTAAATCTGAGCTATAACGAAAAAGATATGAAAGAAATACGAAACTCTATACAAAACTGACACCGTCCCACTATTTCAACCATATCTTTTTATCTAACAAACATTTTAATCTGATTCTAATTAGGTTGGAAAGTAGACTTCAAGAGCTTTCCAACGACATATTATATGTCTTATATGAACTTCTGGATCAAAAGATATGATAAAAAACAAAATACGCAAAAACTGCTATCTACGAGTTTTATTTCGATTCGAATTCGGATTCTCTTCTTAATTCTTTGACCCTCTTTTTTCCTATAAATAGAGGTTATATCTCCCCCTTTTCAACAATCAACAATCAATTTAATTTCTCTTAATTATCTCTAAGCTCTAATCTCTTTCTAAACTAGCTTTTACAAACACAATACCGCATATACAAGATCTAGAAACACCTAGCCAAGTTCGAAGTTGCCTTCGCCCTAGACGTGAAAGGTTTATACTTTTCTGAGGGTTTGGTCCCAAATCCAGTCTAAACTTTTTAACTCTTTATTTTATTTATTTAATTTAATTCTTTGATTTTATTATTTTCATTGAAGTTTACTAACGCGTGTATTTTGTTATTAGAAAGAGGTACGAGGCATCAAAGTATGTAATCTCATTGCTCTATTCTTGTAGAACGCATGTTTAGATTTGTTTGATATTCCTAGTATCATGTTAGGATGTTTTTATTGCTTTCTAGTATCATGTTTAGGGTGCCTTTTATTCTTTCTAATAGCATGTTAGTACCATGTTAGGATTAAACTTTGATCTTTATTGTTTAGTGACATGCTAGGATTTGTTATTAATCTTGTTAGTATCATGCCTAGGATCTTGCTATTATTTTCAAGCTTAATTATTAACATGATTTTGATTATTATGATGATTATGCTTATTATTATGTTGCTTGATATTTATTTTATTATTTATTGCTTGATCACGCCTTTTATGCATGTTAAAGGGAATTTGTACTTGAAATCACGCTTAATAAGATATTCTATAATTTGGTTTAGCCTAATGTGATTTTAATTCAAGTGATCTCCAATAATAGATTTATTTGTGCATTAATATTCAACCAACATAGATTAAACAGGTTTAGGGTTAACCTAATGTTTGCACGTTAATCAAAAAGCGCACATGAATACGAGTAGAATAAAGTAGAGGCCTATTTTATAGGGCGGGTCCTTTCTTTTGTAGATTGGATTCGTACCCTCATCCCCGAACCCTATTTGGTTCAAGACCTGATGTAGTTGACGATCTCATAAATCGTTAAGGGGTGTAACCTTCACCTCGTGATTGGTTTACAAGTTCCTAAAACTTGTTGGCGACTCTTTTGCTCTCTTTTCTTTCCCTTTGGACGCCACCATACTTAAGTGTGTGATCACAGTGGGGTTCAAGCTTGGGTTTGATGCTTGAAATATTCCCTACAGTTTTGGCGACTACACTGGGGAGGATTTCTATTTTAATTCCTTAAATTTATTTTGGCAATGATTTAGAATGAGCGGATGAGACTCGAAAAGTTCTAAGTATTTCATGTGCGTAATTTTGATTAACATTATTGTCATATGCATAAAAAAAGGTCCTCATTGGATAGACCATCCGAAATGAGACAAAAACATAGGATTTTTACACGTAGGAAATTTGAGAAATATCTTTCACAACTAGAATCGAAATAATACTGTGAAATCTGGAAAATTCTAAGAACGTAGATACCTACTGAGGCTTGTAGGAACTAGCGTCTAGAACACAGGGCTTCTCGCCTGTAAAGTGCTTCTGTCGCCTGGCGACAGTTTTGTCGTTTGGCGACAGGGGCACTTTTGCGGCGACAGTCCCTGTAGTCTGGCGCCAAGTTCTTCCAATACCGAGCCAGAACTCTGCCTTCTTGTTTTGACCATTTCTAACACTGTTGGCTCGATTTTACTTCCTGATTGAGTTTTTATCTTTTTCCTGAAACCCATATGTGTTCTACATATGGCCATAGCCCTCTGGGGGTTCACACTCCATCTACCCAATCGAACGCTCCTGGCAACGACGGGTACATCCGAGTTTGTGAATCCACCAAACCGTGGAAGCAAGTTTTTAACTTGCGGGGTCCCATCCATACGCGCCAACCCTTCCAAAGGTAGGGCTTCCGCGCGATGCATCCGGACTCATAACCATGGACCCTCTTTGACTAACCCATATCCTTGAACTTTAGAGAACTAGAGCCATGGTTAGGTTACAAACTCATTGCATCATGTTGTGATTACTTGACTACTTGTGCATTCTTTGCTTGTGCATGAATTATATGTGCTAACCGTTTGTTTGACTTGTGTTTAAGTCTAAATAAACTAACCAATGACTAAAGGACTTTGTTTAATTAATTAATTAATTAATTTGAACTAATGAATATGCCTTAAATCGAGTCATAGTTCCTTTTAAGTCAACCCGGATTTTTATTCCCGTATACTGCACAAGCGTCAACTTGTTTTGGTCATAGACGGAGTTCTAGGAAGAACTACGAGTTTCATAACCTATGGATCTGTAGCCCTGAGTTTTATCTATAATTTGGCGTTGGTTTCATCCCAATTAGAGTCACAGATTAAAGGTTATGACTAAAATACTACAGTCTGTCCAGTTTAGTGCACATACGTGAAGTCTTAACTTAGTCTTTGCTTGAGTCTAGTCACATAGTCTAGCCACATGGTCATGACACAAGTATTAACATGTCACCTACACTCACTGGTTATAGCACACACTTTGTATATGTCACCATGTCCATGTCTTTGGTTCATGCATGAGTCGTCTTTCCGTCATTTGAGTTGGGGGTCCATTCTATTCCTATTTCTTCAATATCTCTCCATCTACATCATCTTTCCACTATCCATATACTTTCTCCACACATATCATTCCCTTCATTCTTTCACGATCTCTTCCCATCTATGCATGTTGAATCGAGTTTGAGTCATGTGATTGACAAGAAAAAAAGTAATGATGAGACAAAATACAAGGCAAGCTTCTCACCAAGATTTCATGCTTTTTCTTCTTTTTTCAAACATTTCCCCCATAAGTCTAGCATAGGCACCCTTCGTCTTCCTTAGATTTATTTCATAGGTTTTTTATTTTATACCCCTTTAATAAAATGAGCATTTCTTTTCTTGCATATGATCATTGCATTGCATTGTTAAAAAAAAAAAAAAAAAAAAAAAAAAAAAAAAAAAAAAAAAAAACCGAATTAAGCACAAGGTATACCCATGATTAGAGGCACCCCTTGTAACCATATCATATCACCTTTCACCCTTCAAATATACAATCGCTTTTTTTAATAAAACACTTTGAGCCTCGTATAACGATAGACCTTTCTTTCTTCAACCCACATCTACCTAACCTTGGGATGGGATGGTGTGCAACTTATGCAATTTTCAAAATACAAAAGCTTGAGTGATCTCAAAAGAATAAAATAAAAATAAAAAATAATAAAAGTTTACAAAAGGGCAAGTGTTCCAATGTCTTTGATATGAAAATATCTTTGATAAGAACACGTCTTAGATTGCGTTTCTTATCGAGTGCTCGGTACCGTGCCTGAGAAACATGAATGCCAAGTGAGAGACAGACCGCATGATCGGGATTGTCCACACTTATTGAAAATTTTCAAAAAAAAAATGCAAAAGCAAAAAAGAGAGAGAGCAAAAATAAACAAAAAAAGAAAGAGAGCTCAAAAGTGAGAAAACCTCAAGCATAAAAATATAAAGATTCAAAAGCAAGGTTGCACACCTTGGGGGCTTATCTAGGGTCTTGAGCCTTTATCCCCTTCTTCTCTAACCTTTAGCCTAACCACGTTATAACCCTTAAAAAGACTTTTTTGATGTATACACACACTTGTGCGAGGTCCGGCTAGAGCTACGTTCGGCCTCATTCCTAATGGATACATAGGCAACCTCACAAAGAGGTCGGCCATAATAAACATGCATTCATATTCACATTCACACACTTACACCATGATCATATCAAGGGATCTCCTATGCTCATCCCTATCTACTTAGAGCTAGACTTGGGGGCTTGATCCATACATTGTTAGCCTACATAGCCTAAGTGTCACAATTATTTGACTCTTTTCAAAATATTTTGCCATACACTTAGCCTTTGCAGCCTAACTTTAGTGTCACTTTCACACACTGCACAGATACATGACCACATAGTCCTTCCCTTAGGAACCCTTTGTCATGAAGTCTTAACATAACGTTGAAGCATGCTTTGTCATATCAACATAACTCATCACTCATAATTATCAGGAAGTATTGCTTAGCCTCCGTGCCTAAGTTACCTAAATACTTTCATAATCGAGTCAACTAAGATAGTTTAGGATAAATTACTCCATGCACCTTGAGGGACAGTATCGAACGCATATATTTGCCTAAGCTCATTCAACATGCACCATTAAACACTTCGATTCTTTTTCGCGTCTTTCTTTTTCGGGAGAAAGTCGGTACCCTCCACAAAAATGACGGAGAATTTTTGCTTTTTTGCATTTTCGAGTCGCACATCACACACGAGTCATGTACACGAGTCATGTACATTGAGTCATGTCGTGTCATATCACATCGCGTTGAGTCTAACACATGTGTCAAAACACATTAAGTCACACGAGTCATGAGGCACACATGTCAACACATTAAGTCAACCTCAAGATAGTCAATCACCTTAGGTCAACCCTAAGAAACACATCAAGCCTTAGGTCAACCCTAAGAAAAACACCGGCAAAGTCTTTTGGCAATTCTTTTGATTTTTACAAGATACAACCATTCAGCAGAGCTCCTGTTTGCAGCCAACTGAACGACCTCAACAAACATTCAAATATTCAAAGCTCTTTTGTTCAGATACGCGTGGACATATCATTCAAAGCTCTTTTGTTCAGAGACGCGTGAACATATCATTCAAAGCTCTTTTGTTCAGTGACGCGTGGTCATATTATCAAGCTCTTTTGTTCAGAGACGCGTAGACATATTATCAAGCTCTTTTGTTCAGAGACGCGTGGACATCCCATCAAAGCTCTTTTGCTCAAAGACGCGTGGGCATCCTTTCAAAGCTCTTTTGTTCAAAGACGCGTGGACATATCATCAAGCTCTTTTGCTCAGAGACGCGTGGGCATCCTATCAAGCTCCATTGTTCAGAGACGAGTAAACAATCCTATCAAGCTTCATTGTTTAGAGACGAGTGAACAATCCTCAAAAAAGGCTCCATTGTTCAGAGATGAGTGAACAATCCTCAAGAAAGCTCTTTGTTCAGAGACGAGTGAACAATCCTCAAAAAAGAAGCTCCATTGTTCAGAGACAAGTGAACATCAACAACAGCAAGATGGCGTTCCCTAGCTTGTGGAAGGTCGTCAAAATAAAATGCAGCAACAAAAACGGTTACTTCAGAGACGTGTGCTCGACGGTGCAAGATACGCGTTTCTTAACTCTTTTTATCAGTTTAACTAACTCTAGTTTACAGGTATCGGCGTTACAAGAATGATTTAGGATCGCAGAACGTTTTGAATCATTCTCCGTCACTATCGATACTTTGACTTTTGTTTTCGAAACCTAAGTTTCTCCAAACTCAATCAAAGTGGGGGCTTCTGTAGACACCCATTTGTGTCTCCCCAAAACCAAACCCAGTGATGAATATCTTTCACGTCGAATGATAATCGAATGAAGTGAAAGTGTGAAAAGTCTAGTGTTGCGGTTAGATTTTATTAAAATCCTTCTTTATGTTTTCGAAAACCTACTCTATTTGATGAAAACGTCCAATCCAGTTTAGTTTGGTCCATAATAAGGGTCCAATAATGGTGTATTTGGATGTGTCTTGAAAAGAGCTTTCCAACGATATATTATAAGCCCAATTCCGATAAATAATGAGGAAATATGGCAAAAATACTAAACTGGGCCCAAACCGGATTTTACCTACGACCCAATGATCATGACGAGGGTCCAAAGGTTTAATCCTATTCCTAAACTAATTAGGATTAATTAGAAGCTTCTATAAGTTTCTAAAATATTTAATTATCCTTTTTTGAAAAGATAAGATCAAAGAGTTTGAATTTGAATAAAACTTTCCTTTTTATAAAACTATCCTTTTTTAAAGTCCTAATTCTATTCGGATTTAAAGACATTCAAAGACAGTCAGATATTATTTTCGTGCCTCATATTTTTTATACAAATTTTATATGGTTGGATAGATCTTGAAATTATCTTTCCAATGATATATTATAATATTAAATCCGGGCTATAACGAAAAAGATATGAAAGAAATACGAAACTCTATCCAAAACTAACACCGTCCCACTATTTCAACCATATCTTTTTATCTAACAAACATTTTAATCTGATTCTAATTGGGTTGGAAAGTCCACTTCAAGAGCTTTCCAACAACATATTATATGCCTTATTTGAACTTTTGGATCAAAAGATATGATAAAAAAACAAAATACGCAAAAACTGCTGTCTACGAGTTTTATTTCGATTCGAATTCGGATTCTCTTCTTAATTCTTCGACCCTCTTTTTTCCTATAAATAGAGGTCATATCTCCCCCTTTTCAACAATCAACAATCAATTTAATTTCTCTTAATTATCTCTAAGCTCTCATATCTTTCTAAACTAGCTTTTACAAACACAATACCGCATACACAAGATCTAGAAACACCTAGCCAAGTTCGAAGTTGCCTTCGCCCTAGACGTGAAAGGTTTATACTTTTCTGAGGGTTTGGTCCCAAATCCAGTCTAAACTTTTTAAGTCTTTCTTTCATTTATTTAATTTAATTCTTTGATTTTATTATTTTCATTGAAGTTTACTAACGCGTGTATTTTGTTATTAGAAAGAGGTACGAGGCATCAAAGTATGTAATCTCATTGCTATATTCTTGTAGAACGCATGTTTAGATTTGTTTGATATTCCTAGTATCATGTTAGGATGTTTTTATTGCTTTCTAGTATCATGTTTAGGGTGCCTTTTATTCTTTCTAATAGCATGTTAGTATCATGTTAGGATTAAAGCTTTGATCTTTATTGTTTAGTGACATGCTAGGATTTGTTATTAATCTTGTTAGTATCATGCCTAGGATCTTGCTATTATTTTCAAGCTTTATTATTAACATGATTTTGATTATTATGATGATTATGCTTATTATTATGTTGCTTGATATTTATTTTATTATTTATTCCTTGATCACGCCTTTTATGCATGTTAAAGGGAATTTGTACTTGAAATCACGCTTAATAAGATAATCTATAATTTGGTTTAGGCTAATGTGATTTTAATTCAAGTGATCGCCAATAATAGATTTATTTGTGCATTAATATTCAACCAACATAGATTAAACAGGTTTAGGGTTAACCTAATGTTTGCATGTTAATCAAAAAGCGCACATGAATATGAGTAGAATAAAGTAGAGGCCTATTTTATAGGGCGGGTCCTTTCTTTTGTAGATTGGATTCGTACCCTCATCCCCGAACCCTATTTGGTTCAAGACCTTATGGAGTTGACGATCTCATGGTTCGTTAAGGGGTGTAACCTTCACCTCGTGATTAGTTTACAAGTTCCTAAAACTTGTTGGCGACTCTTTTGCTCTCTTTTCTTTCCCTTTGGACGCTACCATACTTAAGTGTATGATCACAGTGGGGTTCAAGCTTGGGGTTGATGCTTGAAATATTCCCTACAGTTAGCATCATGCCTTATTCCGTTTTTAAGAAACTTAAGCTAGATGAGCTCCTTCCATCCAACATGACCCTTTAATTGGCCGATCGGTCTATTAAGTTTCCAAAGGGGAGAGTTGAGAATGTTCCTCTCAAGATAGGAGAGTTCACCATTCCAGTTGATTTCATTGTGCTTGAGATTGCGGAAGATGACCATATCCCTATCATCTTAGGGAGACCTTTCTTAGCCACCTCGGGAGCCTTGATATATGTTAAGGGAGGTTGTATTACTTTGAGAGTTGGTAAGAATGAGGAAAGTTTTGAGTTAAAACCAATGCATGAGTCTTTGTCTTTTGTGAAAGGAATTATGTGTGTTAATTCCCCTTGCTCCATTGATATTTTATGCATGATTGATTCTTCAACTAACAATGTTCTTGAGAATTGTGATGATGTGCTTTTGAGTTATGATTGCAAGAAGGTTAGTGAAGAGAAAACGAAGCTTCCCAAGCTTATGGACGAGGAGGAAATTGACATTCCTCATTGGTTTGAGCTCTACCCTCAAGAGGAGGACGATGACCCTAAAAGTGTGGATGGTGTGAAACCATCTACAAAGAGGAACAAGGCAAAGAAAAGAGCACGAGCTTCTAGGAAAAAAGAGAAAGAGAATTAGATTATGGAAAGAGAAGCTTGCTTTTGAGGAGTTATTGAATAAAGTCTCATCAAGCAACAATGAGAAGTTGCCAAAATTTAAAAAGGAATTTTCTCCTTCCGCCACTTTGAAGAAAGTGGTGTTCTTTAACCCTTTTCTTTCTAATTTCACTTTTTCTTAATTTTCTTTCTTTTAGTTTCTTTTAGTTTCTTTTCTTTCTTTCACTTGTTTTTCTTTTGGATTTATAGGTTGGATTCTTGGAGTTGGATTTCATCAAAGTAAGCACGAGCAATGGAAGGTGCTTTGCAGCTTTTGATGTGATTGAGCTTCTTTTGCTATTCTTGTTCTCACATGGCTTTATGATGATGCTTATGATTTTGGAGCGCAACAAAGGTGGTTCTTTCTATCGCCTTTCTTTATTAGCTAAGCATGGATAGCCCGGTGAGACCTTTATAATTTTTCTCTTTATTTTCTTTGGATGCATAGATTAGGTTTAGTTTAGGGGAAGTTGAACGGTTCGAGGATGATTGTTTGTTAACACGTAATGTGTTTGGGATCGTTGACGATGTTGTCATTCGATCACTTGTATGTCGATTGGGATATATGTGTTTAACTTGCTTTCTAGTTCCTTTCTCCATTTTTCCTATTCTTCCTTTATCTATGGCTTTCCTTTTCTTTTCTTTTCCTTTTATTTTTCTTTCCCTTATTTTTCCTTTGTTCTTGTCTTGGTATGTGGTATGCTTTTGAGGCTTATTTTTCACCCCTTTTTGTTTTTCTTATGAATTGGACTTTGTACATTGGACTTTGTCTTTTGAATGAATTTCTTCCTAGGTAGTAAAGGTATGCACGGTTTGAGACTATGCTTGGTTGACTCTAGAATAGGTGTATGATAGGGTAGTTGGTTTGAACTAGGAGGATCATGAAGCCGGATTCTACTTGTTTGTGGCATGTTGGTAGTTTCTCCCTATAGTCAATTTGACACCACTAGTGAGTTTTTGCTACATCCATGTGAGGTTCATTGTTTTTCAAGCCTTCAACCTAATTTGAATGAGCGGCGTAGATCCTTGACTATCGCAGACCTAATCTAGAAAGCTTGATCTATGATTCTTGAACCCGAGACCGAGCTATCTAGGGAGGACAAAGGCATCTTTTCGGGGTGGTAATTTTTCATTTTTAGGATAGTTTGTTTCATCTTTATTTTTGGGTTTACATTTGCCTCCTTGCTAACCATTTGAGCCTTATACCTTCTTTTCAAACCATATCTTTAGACTTTGAGCCTTTTGTTTCATTTTCATTTCCATTCTTGGTTTTTGTGAAGCAATATGGCCACTATTGTTGGAGTTTGTGGTGGAGATATTGGAATGTTTGGTTCTTATGAATACAAGGTTGTGTTATGTTTTCTTTATGAATAATGGCAAGTGTGTTTGAGTAAAAGCCGTCCAAATTTATAAAAGGCAAGGACAAATAAGTGCAAAATTGAAAAGCTGTCCAAAGTTAAAAGAGGCGAGGACATAAGCACTATTAATCAACTGGAAATATAAAAAAAAAATTTTAAAAAGAGGAAAATTTTCAGAAATATTCTGATTTGAATTAATCTCCTTTCCAAGCATTGAGGACAATGCTTTATTTAAGCTTGGGGGAGAAGCGTTTACACTTTATGTACATATTCTTGTTAGTGTAGCTTTGAATAAGCTTGGGGGTGTACGTATTTTTGTTTGGATTGGTGATTACTTGATTGTGATTCTAAGAAAGGTGCCTTCTTTACTTCACTATTAGGAAAACCACCAAATTTCAAATTTTAGCCTACCTTCACCCTTTATGCCCTTACGTTACAACCTTTGGGAAAGCCCTTTTGACCTAAAAGTTGAGTCACTATTTGGGGGAGGGAATCATGGGTCATTGCCTAAGGAGAGGGGATGCATAGTCAAGATGTCGAGTGCAGAACCATTGAGATGCTCACTAAGGGGAGATTTGAGACTAGTGGGGAGAACGCGGTAAGATTGAATGGAATGGACGTGGATTGTGATGTCTAGTTCCTACACTTAGCATACTCTATGTTTCAATCAACCTTGGATATCTTGGAACGTGCATACCTTGATTGCTTGAGAAAGATTTTCATTCATTTGCAATGTAGTCTCTTTGTAAGTCCATTTCGCAAAGGTTTTGTTTTCCCTTTTCCCTTTTCTTTTCTTTTTATGGTTTTGCCTCTCGGATGTTGGGGGAGAGTTATGGGTAAACTCTTAGGATACCCTTACGAGAGCATTACTCGTCCTCTAGGGCAATCTAGGGGTTTAAAATGGCTTGTTGTAGCTAAAAACAACCGTGATTCCTACGACAGTGAGTCTTAATGTATATTCTCATCTTGAGTCTTTCTTTTTCTTTTTGAATAAGTCTTTCATCCTTATTCTTTCTTGCTTTGTTTTGCTCGAGGACGACCAAAAGTTTAGCTTGGGGGAATTTGATAAGTGTCATTTATAGCACTCATTTGGCTTCTATTGGGATGAATTTCATGCTCTTTTATAGCTCTTTTCTTTAGTTTTCCTAGGTTTTGTTCTTTATTTCTTTAGTTTGTGCTTTCCATAGTTAGTTTTCTATCTTTGTGCTTTTCTTAGTTTATTTGGTCTTTTTCCCTTTTATTTGCTTGTTTTTGTGTATTTTTCAGGTTATGATTGTGTTTCGAGGATTCCCGAGCCTCCCTCTCATATTTCTCATCATTTTGGATGCCTCTTGCTTGTCATTTGGAGCTCAAGTTTGAAGGAATGCAAGGAGCGAGTTTATGAGATCGGTGCATGCATGCGGTGGGGACGTCATCTTTGGCATGAACCCACCAAAATAGTCATTTCAAGACTGCCTACCTTAGTGTTCATTATCACCAAGACGAGCGCACGAGGATGAGCTAGGACGAAGAAGAAGGAGGCTTCCCCTGCTGCCGGGTGCGGCCGCGCACGAGGGTGGTGCGCCCGCGTACCAGGGTGGTGCGACCGCGCATCAGGGTGGTTCGGCCGCGCACCTAGCTGGTGCGACCGCGCCTGCCTGGGTCCCTGTTCCGTACCCATTTTCCCGCGGCCGCGCCTCTTCCTTGATGCGACCGCGCCTTTCCGGGTTTCTTTTGGACGATCTAACTAACACTTCTTTTGTATCTTTTCTATATTTAGTTTTTCCTTCTATTTTTAGAGAGAGAATCATGAGGATAGAATCAGAATTAGTTTAGGTTGGATTTTTAGAGAGAGAAACTCTAGGTTTTTAGAGAGAGAATTTCGTGGTGGATTGTTGATGATTGAAGCTTTCTTCATTTCCTTTGATCTTTGATCAAGTTTGTAAGAATTCCTTTTCTTTAATTCAATCTTTAGTTTGATCTTTAGTTTGATTTCAATTGTTTTGTTGAATGTTCAAGTTTGATTGAAGTTTGATTAATTTGTGATTTGATTTTAGTTTGTTTAATTTGATCATGATGAATTTGTTACTTAGTGTTGTTTTGATCTTGATTTCAATGGCTAGTGAGTATATTGCTTGCTAGGGTAATGGTGAAGCATGTATGAGTAATGGATTAATGCTAATTGGGGAAAATTGATGGAGTTGATGATGTGATTAAATTTGGTTGATGATCATGTGCATGTGTGTGATTAATTAAAGAGTAGCTAACTTTGATTTTTGCACTAGATTGCATTGTAAGTTCACATTGATACGGACCATTGATTTGTGGCTTGCATTTAACGATTGAGGTGTCTTGTGACGTTCCTATCTAGCTATATTTTATCGTAGTTGACGCTAGTTAGACCTCTAGGAAAATTGCTTGATATGCTCTTTTGGTTGCATGATTGGTCTTCCCTCACATTGCTTGACTTAGTCACTTTGACCTCCCAATTAGTTGAATCCGTTACGATTACATGCGGATCCTAGCCCTAGCGTTTTACATACTTGATTTCAATACGTTGTTTAGTCATTCTTGTCCTAGCATTCACACCCTACCACTCTACTTAGGAATAGCTTGACCCTTGACAATAGATAATCGCCCACCATTCCTTTGGGTTCGACCCTCAACTTACCGTTATACTTATGTAAGGGTGTGTTTGAGAGATTACAAATTTTGTTTGGCCTAGGGTAGAATTAGTTTCAACGACCTAGTTCCGACCCCATGTCACAGTCATAAACCAACCAGCAAACGACCTGACCCCGATCCTCAGCCCAATTCCGTTTGCTCAGTGGGGAATGGACATATTGGGACCTTTCACCACTTGGTTAGCGGGCAAGAAGTACCTCGTAGTGGCAGTAGACTATTTTACCAAGTGGATAGAAGCTGAGCCCACCAAGTACATAAAAGCAGTCCAGGTGAGAACGTTCATATGGAAGAACATCATTACAAGGTTCGGGGTGCCGCAGTGCATAGTCTTTGATCATGGGTTCCAGTTAAACTATGACACTACCAAGGATTACCTAGACGAAATGGGCACCAAGTATGCAAGTGCCTTAGTCTGCCACCCGCAAAGCAATAGCCAAGCTGAGGTAGCAAACAAGCTGATCCTAACAGCCCTACAGAGGAAGCTGGAAGAGCACAAAGGCCTATGGGCTAACCTAGTCCCAGAGGTGTTATGGGAAAATAGAACCACCGAGAAAGAGTCTACCGGAAAAAGCCCTTCCACTCTGGCCTACCGGGCGGACGCAGTCGTCCCTGTGGAAGTGCAAATCCCCAGCCTGAGGATACAACACTACGAGCAGCAAGGAAATGAAAAATGCATGCTGGAAGAGCTGGACTTTCTACCGGAAATGAAGCTAAAAGCAACTCTCAAGCTGGCAGCCTAGAAGAGCAGAATTTCTAAGGCTTTCAACAAGATAGTTAAGCACTGGGAGCTGTTTCCAGGAGACCTAGTCGTTAGAAGGAGAGCAACAATGGGAAGAGGAAACCAGCACGGAAAGCTGTCAGCCAATTTGGAAGGCCCCTTCATCATCCATGAGTAGGTAGGACCAGGTGCCTTCCTCCTCCCAGATCAAGAAGGTCAGGTCTTAAGGAATAGTTTCAATGCTGATGTGCTAAAGAAATATTTTGTTAAAAAAGTAAGAAGTTTAGTAGATTTTGGAAAGCTTTACTTGGATTGTGCAAGAACTCTGTTTAGTTCAAATCATGTTAATTAAGGCATTCAAGCCATTTCAATTCAATGAAAGACTAGCCTCTATGTGAGGAGTATATCGCGTAAATTTGTTTAAATATGTTGTGATTTAGCATTACACACTAACATGCCGAAAAATCCATATGAGTGCTGAAAGCAGAAAGCGCCATAACATGGCCTAATAAAATAGAATTAAGCATAAGAGAACGATCTCAACTAAAAGTTTCCTTTTCCTGCTCAAGGTAAAACAAGGCACCACCTCGGGGACGCCCGAGGGGGAGGCCCGACTGTTCAACTTGAGCGGGGAGAGGCAAACAAAATGCAAAAGGTTGAGTTGTGTGGGCAACACTAAGGTTCTCTTGGTCCCACCCAACTCACTTCTTTAACAGGGGAAAAGAGGAGAGGGACAAGGGATAAGCCCCTACAAAGACAAGTAGGAGGCATAAAACAATATATAAGTCGCGGCAAAACAAGATAAATGACATAAAAAATCACAGCAAAACAAGTTGAATGACATAAAGCGAGCGGCCAAAAAGCTAGTTGACATGAATAAGTCACAGCATAACAGGCTGTAGTCAAATAAACTAAGTGATATGCAAACAAGTCTCTACAAAAGTCAAGTAGGGTACATAATGCGCAAGCATCCAGCGTGAACAGGACAGAAGGAGCAAAATGAAAGGAATGGTATCCTTCGGACAAGTGTATTATTCTAATAGTGGGTTCAGAATTATTAGAAACCTAATATATTCAGTAAGGTCAAGTGATCGGAATGCCTGGGTGGAGGCCGCTTCCGATCTGTAATATTAATGTATAATTAATATTTCAGCTTAATCTTGACTGAACCCTTCAGGTCACACCGAAGCAATTAACGAACCGACACGGCGAATTAATTCGGAAGAAATTAATGAGTCGCCCAAGTATTAAATATTTAGACATCGAAAATTCGAGCTTAGAGCGTCGAAACCGAGCGTCGGAAGTCGAGTAAAAAAAATAGTAAAAGATGAGACGGCAAAATTAGTAATAAATCAACAATGACAAAAATACCTTAGCATCGGAACCCCGAGTGATAGGGGATCAGGCAAGCTAGCAGCCCGCACAATATGCGTGGCTTGCTAGCAAGCTAAGGCCAGCAGCCCGCACAAAATGCGTGGCTTGATGGCGCGTTGCAGCTAGCAGCCCGTACATGTGCGAGGCTTGCTAGTAGCAGCCTTCGGCAGTAGCAGCCCGCACATGTGTGCGTGGGCGTGTTGGCCAAAGTGGCTGGCAGCAAGCAGCCCGCATGTGCAAGGCTTGGTTGGGCCGGGTAGCTAGGGTTGTGGTTATTGGGGAAGCATGTGAGGGAGGCTTCAAGTGGGAGGGACAAGTGGCACAAGGAGAGGAAGAAGTTAGGAGCAAGAATGGTCCCCTCCTCTCCAAGTGGTCCTCACTTCCCTTTACATACAATGATGACACTTGTTGATTTATTACTTGCTTGCTTATTTATTTTATTTTATCTTTAAAATAAATTGTGGAATTTCATGATCCCACATTGATGCGATAGAAATTCTTACTCTCACTCTTCCCTATAAATACCCACCTTGGGTTTTTGGGAAGAGTGCTTGAGTAGGAGTTCAATAGAGCATTACATTAGCAAAAACTCTTAAACTCATATAATTTTCGGGTTTTTGGTCAGACCTCGCTAACCCCGAGGTAACGGACCTAAAATTTGGAGTTCGCTTTTGCGGGTGGATTTCCGTTGGAGGCTCTCGTATTTTCGGAGCTAAAGTTTTCAAGTAAGAGCCCATCCGGGTCGCGCGAAACACGCTCCAAAGGTATATTTCCTATATTGCCCTTCGTGTTTATTTGTTATGCTTTTGTGATATTATTTATTGCGAGTGGGTCCTTGGCCCGGGTTTGTTTCCGCGGTGAGTCGGACTCACCAAACCCCAACACAAAACTCATTGAAGTTCCTGCTAAGTACATCAGGAAACCAGAAAAAGAGAAGGCCCTCTACAAACAAGTCAAGAAGCGAAATTAAGAAAACATGGAGACCCAACCTACGAGGCTTCACTAAGTACAACGAAGGGGCTTCTGAGCTGGGGTCTAGGCGTAAGGAGGGAGTTCCCATCGTAGGGGATTCTTCTCCTTAGATGCCCATGGCCCTTTAAAAGCCTAGGACTTTACACTTGTTATGGTGTATTAGGATTTGAATTCCTAACTGTTTGGGGGACCTTGAATTAGAACTGATCTTGTCATCACACTTTCTTATAAGAAACAAGTAGGGAGTCGCCAATGAGTTTTAGGAAAACTTATAAACCTCGTTCATGTCTTTCTCTCATGTAGATTTCATGGGATAATTAGCACGAATCGTAAGTTTACCCATGCCCAAATTGGTCTACTTAAACTAGAAATAAGTTAGGGAGCGAGGGTACTAAAATAACGTTCCCTTTGGAGGGGAATTGCTATTCTAGCCCTAGTGCGGCCTCTACTAGCTCTTCCTTTTCCACAATTTCATAACCAAACAATATATGCAACGCGATACCTAAAGACTAAGTTAGTTAATTTTATATACACGCATCAATCATGTAGGAATTACATTGCGAAAGTCGTTATTCTTATTTAATCAAATTCGTGAGAAGAACAAGAAATAAACAATATTCGCCTTGTCTTAAGTGATAAAACAACAATTAATTATTCGAATTCTAGTCTTGATTAACGAAAGAGTACTATGTGAATTAATTAATTAAAAGTTTGTTTAAGTGATCAAATAACACTAATTAATCAATTAAAGTTTTCCTAAAAAAAAATCAATTAAAGTTATTTAAACAATAAAAAGAAGTTTGATTTATCTAAGTGCTCAAGAAACTAATTGTTCTTCTTTTATGCTAAATCTCTGTCTTATGCGTTTATGGACTTTCTTTCTTCTTCGTACCTTCAAGAGCTTCAATGGATGGATTAGGGTTGAAGAGTAGTTGGGAAGAAAGAGGAAAAAGTAGTATGATAATGTAGACACCCAAATGTGTCTCCCCAAAACCAAACCCAGTGATGAATACCTTTCGCGTTGAATGATATTCGAATGAAGTGAAAGTGTGAAAAGTCTAGTGTTGCGGTTAGTTTTTATTAAAAATCCTTCTTTCTGTTTTCGAAAACCTGCTCTATTTATGAAAATACCCGGTCCAGTTTAGTTTGGTCCATGATAAGGGTCCAATAATAGTGTAGTTGGATCGAGCTCGAAAAGAGTTTTCCAACGATATATTATAACTCCAATTCTGATGAATAATGAGGAAGTTATGGCCAAAATATACTAAACTAGGCCCGATTTTTAACTTATATACGGCCCAATGATCTAGAGGAGGGCTTAATATTAATTATCATTCTTAAAGCAATTAGGATGGATTATAATCTTCTAGAATGTTCTAGAAGGTTCTCTTAAATCCTAATGGAATTAGGATTGATAATTATGTTTTAGAGTTTTACTTGGAAGTGGATTCCGTGTGGAAACGTGGCTTTTGATAAATGCATTGCCTGGCGCCAAGTTCGTCTGGCGACAGAATTGATTTTATTCCGTGTGGAATTCGATCTATTTTTTATCGGTTTCCAAACTATTTTCTTATAAATAGGGTCCTTGATCCTCCGTTTTCAATAACCAGAATAACCAGAATTCTCTAATTCTTCTCTCTCTCTTGAGAAATAGCTTTCTTTCTCCCTCTTGTTTTTATAGCCTATCCTTTTCAAAATACACCATACCGCACTCATTATCACTCAACACACCTAGTCCAATTCAAAGTTGTCTTTGCCCTAGACGTGAAAGGTTGATTTTTGAATTATTTCATGTTATTTGTTAATTTGCTCTAGTTTCCTTCCCTTTGGACGCCATCATACTTAAGTGTATGATCATAGTGGGGTTCAAGTTTTGGATAACGCTTGAAATATTCCCAACAGATAGTAAGAGAACTTGAGAGATGAGGGTTTAAGAATGTTAGGGTTTAGAATTCTGATTTTTCTGTCCGTTTTGAGCTGAACTAAGACCCCTTTCTATAGACGTAGAAATCTAGGTTTAGGGTTTTAGAGCCGCGATGTCAAGTGGCGCGCCAAACTCTCTAACTCGCACTGGGTGCCGCGTGCATCTCAATGAGTCGCACGCACGCAACTTATTGAGTTGCGCTGGTTTGCGGTTAGCCTTATACGAAAACGCATTTTAAAAACTTCCATAACTTTTGATTGCGGAGTCGAATTAATGTGTGTGAGAAATCATTGAAAAGCTCTGAATGTCTATTTTCCAATGCCGTTAGAATTAGGTTAAAATATAAGATGGATCAAACGTAATGGCTGTTGGAGTGCAAGGGTGTCAGTTTTAGGACCCGGCTTAGTGTTTTGATTATAACTTCTTCGTTTTGGCTCAGAATTGGGCTTATAATATACCGTTGGAAAGCCCTTTGAAAGGGATATCCATCTGTATAGGCCTTGTACTGTAATTTTATGGTTGGTTTATCTGTTTGGCTTGTTTTCAACAATGTCGGTTCCATTGGATCCAATCATTGCATTGGACGCATTTGGGTCCGTTATTAATCAAGTTTAAACATGTATGAACACGTTTTAGGCCTAATTATTAATCGGAAAAAGCTCTAAGATAACTTGGTCTCAAATATGGTTTTAACTTACTTCATAATACTTTTCGTAGTCCATAAACACTTCAACTTTGATCTAGCATGAAGACCGGATTTTTGTAACATCAATCGCACTTCCTTTAGCGACAAGAGGCCAAAAGTATGTGTCTACAGTAAGCCCCCTGTTTGATCGAGTCTAGAATAGACGATGATCAAAGTAGTCAAGAAACAAATCCGAGACTCATTCTGTGAAGTTCCTTAAGAATAGAGAATCTTTGAGATATGTTAAGGATGTCGAAACGATTCTTGGTTCGCTAAGTGTTTGAAACAAGTAGCTATTGAGGCTAGAAAAAGTTATTTCTAGTCTTAACGCGCTAAAGAATCTAGATTGATCCTTTGCATTTGTAGAACGATTTTACAAGTAAAGGTGTTCTGGGTGATGTCAAATCATGAGAAGAGATCGATTTAAAAAGGAGTAAAGGGGATGATTGCCTCTCAATCATGTCATCGTTGGTCTAAAGTCCCTCGATATGTCATTGAAACTTTAGCCTAACTTTTACAAAGTAAAAGATCAAAAAAGGTGTTTTCGGCGTTCGAGCCGGAATAAAGTTCTTGACGATTCTCTCGTCAAAACGCGATACTCAATGTCCACAAGATAGAAATATATGTCTCAGGACTGAGGGCATACATCCAAATCCAGTGAGAGAGTAGAAAGTCAGCAACTCCCTCAGTAGTTTTATCCACAAGATGAGTACACGTGTCTTAGGACTGGGGGCACGTGACTACATAGGTGCAACATCGTCTCGTCGCTCTTTATACAGGGGGTGGACGGACACCCTAACTATCCGGTAAGCCAGTAAGCTCACTAACTACCGTATTTTCTTCCAATCAAGAAGTGTCTGTTCCTGATGCTTCGGCGCACCTGTCGACTCGTGAGCTAACGCCTAAAGTATGTAATTCTCTACATTTTAGTTCCGAGAGGTAGATCTCGCAATTTCTAGGGAAGAAGTAAAATTTCATGCAACAACTACGCCATACAATTTTGATGCGCCTTGCATTTTTACGCTGCATGATGACGCCTTCCGTTTTGCTCTGGACGTGAAAAAAGAAGAAAAGCCGGACATTTATAACGTCAGTACAGTAAAATGACAAACCTGTTTATTGGAGCTTTTACTTAAAGCACCACTACGGAACGTCTTAAGACACATTTACGAAAAACGTTCAAAACGTATGCTTAGGAAGGCACAAAGCACGGTGTGCATGCAAGATGATGCAAAAAACTAACAAAGAAGAAAACAAACTACGAAATGCAAAGCAAATTAAAAGATTTTGATAATTTGTGCGCCATTACGTCTAAGAACGAACAAAAACCGTTGAAAAAAGATCAAACGGATCAAAATCTGGATACCGGTCATTTTAGTGACCAGCATTTGCGCGCAACTCAGTAGGTCGCGCTGGCCAGGCGCGCGCATCATTCTGAGTTGCGCTGGACTGTCACGCGCAACTAATTTAGTTGCGCGTGACACTTATTTCAGCAAAAAGAAATCGCTGAACACCGATTTTCATTTTGCCTTCTCTCTCTTCCCTTTTCGCCATTTTCGAACATTTCTCTCTCTAAAAAGCTTGATTTTTTGCAATTTTCAAAGCTAAGGGAAGTATATCTCGCTCTCAATTCATATTTTCCATAATCCAATGTAAGTTTTTTGCTTAAATTTGTTAGTTCTTGGCTGGCATTGAGCGATTTTCGAACCGTAAAACCCCAAATTTCGAATATGAGGGTTTTTAATTCGGTCCATTATTCTTGAAATTGTTTGCTCCATGTTGTTATGCTATGTTTAAGGAGTGTTTTGCAACAAATTTCAAGAAAAATGGTTAAGTATTGAACCTTGCATGAGCATTTCTTCGTTTAAGTATGTTCTTGCTATTTTTCCTTCGAATTTAGTTCGAATATGTTGTTTTACTTGCTCATTTTGGTTATAATTGTTGATTATGAAGTGAATTATAGTATTGGAGCTAATATTACTTTCATAAATTATGTTTTAAAATTTTTTAAATTGGAAAAAAATGGCGCGAAGTGTACTCTTAGCTTTTTTTTGCCATGTTCAAACTTCAAAATTGATTTGTAGACGATAATTGTATTGGTGTTACTATTATTCGCCTAAGAGTAGCTGATTCTTTGAGATTTTAGAATATAATCCCTTGAATGCTTAGTTGAAACTGGTATAGGATGGCTCTTGTGGGTGTTAGAAGCCCCTGTTTACTGTGTTTAACTACAGATGTCATAGCCCCAAAGTATGGGTTACATTCGACTGGTTTTCCTGAATTTGTTTGTGTGTCGTTGTTTTATATTGCAACAAATTTCATGCAAAGTTGTAAAGTATTGATCCTGTATGAGCATGTCAAGCATATATGTGTTTTCTTTTGTTCATTCTAATTTTGACTTTGTGCTTGAACTTTATTTCTCTTTTTTTTTTTTTGCTCACATAGACTATACTTGTTAATTTTAATGTAAATTGAAGTGCTTAAAACAACAATTATGCATTAAAATTATAAATCAAATTTTGAAGTTTTGTAATAGCATGAATTGGTTCTTGTGACTCATGTTTTTTTTTCATGCGTAAGTTGCAAAATTGGTTTTAGCAATAATAAAAAATAACCGATGGTTATTATTATTCTTGTATGAAACTGTGATCTCAAGATTTGCACAAAACTAGTTAATTTGGGAAATTCTTGAAGACATCATCGAACTAGAGTAGTTTGGCTATACTTCAGGCTTTTGAGCCCCCATTTTATGTTTTCAAATATTGTAGCCCCCAATGTTGGGTGACTTAGATGACTGGTTTGTTTTTTTAAAAAAAGAAAATTGGACCCTTTCATATTGCTTGAAATGGGTCTAGAAATCCCATGTTTTGTCTGATTGTTACGACAACTAGGATCTTTGAAACGTTTAAACGAGTGTGTTAAAAATCGTTTCCGACCATTCATAATTTTAAGAAATGAAATTCGCTAAGTCTAGTAACATTGGTTGTTCGTCAAAACAAGTAAGAGGAAAAATGAAATGTTGTTCAATTTTTTTTTTTTTTTTGCTCTATTCTTACTACTTTTGGATTCTTTCTTTTGTGTTCAAATTTTGTTACCGTTTTGAAGCTCAAGAAAGTAGATGTTGTCCTCCGTGCGAAATTTCTAGTGTGTGCAATAATGGAGAATAATTTAAAACGAAGACTCCTCAATTTATAATTTAGGAGCCTTTTGTTTACATTCTAACTCATGAAATTGTTTGTCTTATGTTAATAATGTGTCTTGATACAATTTTCATGATGAATGATTGAGTACTAATCTTTTGTATGAGCAAGTATGTTTTATGCATCATGATTTTGTTTCTTTTGCTCTACACTAGTCATACTCTCTAATCTCTAGAGTAAATTGAAGTATTGAAACAACAATTATGCACTAAGATTAGTTTTTGAAGTTGAACTTGAAAAATGGCTTGAGTACGTAACCTGTTTAATGGCCAAGTTCAGTTGCAAACTTAGTTTTCGAACAACATGATTATTAAATCATTGTGATACATTTAAAATTGTAAGGCTCGAGATCTACGTAAACCATATGTAGTTTAGGCAATTCTCGAAAGTAGCTCGAATGGCATGAATATCTCATTGTTTTTTTGTTGATATTGGAGCCCCCATGTGTCGGGTTATGCGCATTCTTGTTATTTCAAAAGTCTTGGAGCCCCCAATTTGGAGTAATTTTAGGCCATTCATATAATCATGATATTGAGATGGACCTATGTATATATCCTATTTTTGTTTTTGAGATATTTAGGATAATGACATGACTTTTGTATTTTTGTTAAAGTCATGTTCAAGATTGCAAGTTAGTTCTTTGCTTGTTTACAAACCAAAAACAATTGTGTTTAAGGTTTAGTATATCTTACCTAATGTCTAAAACGTTTGTAAAGATCATTGCGGTGATTTTATTCTCAAAGTTGATTCAGAACATCAAATATTTTCTTTGTTCTTATCAATCTTTGATTTTGGTCTTGTAGGTGGTTCGTTTACCATCCCTTAGCCAATATTCGCAGAAGAAATAAGCGAGAACAAGTTTGAGTCAAGAAGAAGTCGAATCTTAATTCATTCCTTTTGGAAATATTTATGTATATACATGTAATATCCAAACGGTTATTGAGAATCTCAAAACAAGATTTTGAAAGGAAATTTTGAATACTATTGTTCCAGGTATGGATCCAAGGGTTCTGCTGGGTTAGCTGGGTCCCGTCGACAACCTACACACGGCAGCACACGTAAATGCCCTCGGGGGCGGTTCAAGGAAACCCCCTCCGATGCCTAAGTTAGAGAATGTTTTAGAGAGAGAAAGTGTACTTAGAGAGATATAGAAAGTATAATAACTTGAGTGTCTAACCCCCAATCCGTTGTACTTTGCCCTCTATTTATAGGTGTACTATCTCCTTCGTGGAGAGTTCAGCCTGGTCAGCCCTGCGGGCTGACTCCACCGGGCTGATGAGTCCCTCCTAGCTGTTCTCTCGGCAGTGAGTGCGCTCCCTGGGGGCTGGGCGATAGTTCAGCGGAGCTATCCTGTACAACTAGCCCCTCAAGAGGTGGTATGAGGTCACTCATGCCGACTCTTTATATGCAGGTACAATCTTCTTAACTGAGCCCAGCTGGAATGAATAGCTTAGCAGGAGCTATCCCCTACAACTAGCCCCTCAAGAGATGGCGTGAGGTTTATTCATGCCAACTATTCTGAGCATGTAGCCTTACCGGCCCGTGGCTCAACGGGTCGTCCGGTGAAATTAACCTGCACACTCCTAGCCCCTCAAGTCTCTAGGTTGTTGATGCGATATGGAGACTTGGAAGGTCAGGTCCTGATCTCGGTGGCTGCGTTATCGTACCATTTGGATTTTTAAGATGGCTCTGTTTCTGAGAAATGACGAGCTTGCGGAGAGGGATTTTCAATCACTCCCGCTGAAGTCTGAGAAATGACGAGCTTGCGGACAGGAATTTCAATCACTCCCACTGAAGTCTGAGAAATGACGAGCTTGCGGAAAGGAATTTCGACGAGCTTACGGAGAGGAATTTCGATCACTCCCGCTGAAGTGCGCGTTTTTTTTTTGTTTTTTTTTTTTTTTGCGAAAACAGTGTTTGCATGAGTGGGACACGTGTTGATGATCAAGGCCGTCAGTTTGATTTTACTGAAGTGACATGGCTGTTTGGCTTTGCTTCGTGCCAAACCACCCATTTACTCCGTATTAAATTCACTGTCCCCCCTTTTTACTCATTTCTTTTAGTTATCTTACTTTTTCATCTTCCCTTCTCCATTATTTTCATTTTAAAATTTTCGCTCTTCGTTCCTCCCCTTCAGACACTCGTGTTCCTCCATTGTTGCGGTAAGTTCTTGCTTCTTTCGTCCTTGTTTTTGCCTCAATTTTCCACTATCTTTGTTTTTCTCGTCTGTGTTAGTGAAATCATCATATCCTTTCTTTGTGGGCCAAAGATGGGCCTCTTTTCGTTCGATAAATCTAGTAAGCCAAAGCTTATCAAGATTCTTAAAGTGTTGAGTATGTATGCCTTTTGATATTGCCTGTTTGTATGTATACGATTTATTTAATGTGAGCCAAAAGCAATAAAGAGATTGAAAAGAGAGCAAGATAGACGTACTTGAAAATATATTTTTTTATTAATTAATTAATGAGAGTACAAAATAAGTAGATTCGACAGCATGAATCTCTTAGTCTATCATAAAAACAAAGGAAAGAAGCAAAACAAGACCTAGGGTGCTAAATCTTGAACTGTTGACAACTTCTTGAGATCGCGTCTTCGAGCTTTGTCCGTTTCCAACGTAGGTGAAATCCTCTCTAAAAATCTAGTCCATCTATATGATTCATGGTTTCATTTATCAAGTCCCTTTCAATTGTTGTTCCCACAGTATAGACCTTTTGAAATGTGTCTAAACCAAGGTATTATAAATGGCACTTGTATGGTAAAGACATATTGTCTATGAAATTTGGGACAAGTTCATGATCCGGAGGTCTTTGTGAAAGAAGAGAAACCTTTGATCGCCACCTGGAAAAGAAGTCAATGAAGCCTTCTTCTCCCCCTTGCCTAAGCAATTCAAGATCGCGCAAGGTAGTTGTGAGCTCGATGTTATCTCCATATTGGGTTAAAAATGTTTTTACTACGTCACTCCAAGTGGAAGTTTGTTTTGCATCGAGGTTATAAAACCATGATCTAGAAGTTGGGTCCAATGAAAGAGGAAAAGTACATGCATATAGGCTTTGATCAACCCCTTTCAATGCCATAATTCCAATAAAGCTCATTAAGTGAGTCCTAGGATTGTCTGTAACCTTAAAGGTTGGCAAATCCGTAGTCAAGAACTTTTCTGGGAGAGTCTTGCCACTAGGTTGTGATGCAAGCTCATAATTGAAGTACTTAGCCCCTGGGCTAGGTCGAAGGACAAGTTTCTCCAAGGCCTCTAGCTTTTCGGCTCTTGCTTTTTCTTGCAGAATGTTTTCTTTTTCTTTCTCTGCTTTTATTTTAGCCTTTTCTGCTTTTTTATGAGCCTTTAATTGGATATCTTCTTCTCGTAGGGCCTTTAGGTTTTGGAGTTCCTGTCTAAGTTTCTCCAATGCTGCTTTGTCACCCATGATTGGACTAGTATGCGAATGTGGAATATGACCTAGTAATGTGTGTCACGAGAAATTGAGCGCGTTCACTTAAACCTTTTCTACCAAGCATTCAAACAATGAATCAAAGTCAAAAATGATTGTTTTACCTTTTTTATCCTTTAAGCAAGTTTGTTTATGAAGAATGTCAAAAAATTCACGAACAATCATTAATGGAATGTCATGATTTGTGTTAACTTCAACAAGGTAATCATCTAAGGATTTTACTTTAAATGAATTGTTTTCGAAAAAGGTAGAAGAGAAAGAGAAGAAAGTTGGATTGAAAGTGCGCATCAAATTTTTTAGAAATATTAATCGACCTGAACATACTCCTTAAAATGATCAAATATACTATAGTATTTGTTGATCATTTAGATTACAATAGAGATCAATATCATTTTTTTTTTAATTATGATTCTCATATTGCTTATATTTAAAGGATAATATATTACTATTTGCTTAAAAAGAATAATGGCCTCCGAATGTAAATCCAAGAAATAATTAAATCATTTTCTCGGTTTTATCATTTTCTCTTTTTTTTTCTTTTTCTTTTTTTTAGAGTAATATTTTTTTTTTTTTTTTTGTATCATACTCTCTTTTTTTTTATAATATTTCTTTTTTTCGTTTTATTTCTCTCTTTTTTTGTGTGAGGCAATCATCCCAAGTAAAGTTCTCGGAATTTTCTTTTTAAACTATAGAAGAGGTAAATAAATTATACTCAAGGTTGACCAATTACAACTAAAAAAATGATCAACACAAAAATAGACATGTTTAAGAATAAACATATTGATGACGTCTTATTAAGGGATGCGAACTTCTAATGACGAACGTCATCAAAATAATGTCATTAGTTTAATTATACGTAAACGAATCATCATAATCAAAAATAGTATCGCGTGCAATTTTCCGTCTTGCGCTAAGGTGGAAAGTGCAACTTCAAGAGTAGCATTTGCCACATGCTTTTTTTTTTTTTTTTGCGAAGGCGCAAAAGGAACGATAAAAACATGTTCTTGGATTTTTCGAAAAAACAAAAAAGACGATCAAAGTAAAAGTTGGACAATGTTGTTAGTCAAAGAAATATTTTTAGCACCTACTTAACGATTAACCTTGAAGCAATAGTATCGTTTTCTCCGTATGATATAGCTCGTAACGTGTCAAAGTCAACGTTGAACAGTGGGCGCGCAAGACACAGTGTTGCGCGGGGGTGCCGCGCGCAACTTCTGAACTTGCGCGTGGAGGGCGCGCGCAACTTTGACAGTTGTGGTGCCACCTGGTAGGTCCGACAATTTTTTTTTTTCTCGAACCACAATTTTTGCAAATTTTTTAAATTATATCTCTAGGTAACAAGTTGAAATTAGTTAGATTAGACACGAAGCACATATTCATGTAGTCACATAAGCACATAAAAGAACCGTTAAAGCATACAATGCCATTCTAAGGTCAAAGGCTTGGGTGTCCAAGGTACCATATCTTAAGAAACGACGCACAAATCAATCACTCAACGAGTTGACTTATGACATCGCTCTCTCAACATTTTGTTTGCGATATGGGTGGGATGATTGTTATTGATTTCAGGATAGAAGCCTAGTGTTGGCAACCCCTAGTCAATGAGCCAATCCCCAATGTTTAAGTGTGCTATACTTATGCATGATGCAATGTTGCTTGTTTGGTTGTTACTTTTATGCATAGGAAGATATTATGCGTTCAAGTCTCGCTCTCTAACTAGAGATTATCCAAGTTAATTCTCGTTACAACCCATAGGCAACTTGGTGTTGGAAACCTTGGATCATAAATATGAACTAATCATGTAACCCCTAAGTCCCCAGTGGAGTCGCCACTGTAAGGAGGGTGTTCCCATCGTAGGGGATCCTTCTCCTTAGATGCCCATGGCCCTTTAAAGCCTAGGACTTTACACTTGTTAGGGTGTATTAGGATTTGAATTCCTGACTGTTTGGGGGACCTTGAATTAGAATTGATTCTATCATACACGCTTTTTTGTAAGAAACAAGTAGGAGTCGCCAATGAGTTTTAGGAAAACCCATAAACCTCGTTCATGCCTTTCTCCCAAGTAGAGTTCAAGGGATATTTAGCATGAATCATAAGTTTACCCATGCCCAAATTGGTCTATAAACCAGAAATGCGTTCGGGAGCGAGGGTACCAAAATAATGTTCCCTTTAGAGGGGCATCGCGATCCTAGCCCTAGTGCGGCCTCTACTAGCTCTTCCTTTTGCACAATTTCATCATCAAACAACATATGCAACGTGATACCTAAAAGTATGTTAGTTGATTTTATTTACACATACCAATTCACATAGTAATTATATCGTGATGTCGTTATTCTTTATTTAATCCAATTCTAATCTTTATTTAACGCAAGATACTATGTGGAATTGATTAATTAATTATTTTAAAGGTGATCAAACAACACTCATTGATTAATTAAGGTTCTTTTAAACAAGAAAATAAATGTGATTTAACTAAGTGCTCGGGAATTTACCACATCCCTTTGCTAGATCTCTGTTTAGAACACTTATGGACTCCTTCTTGTTGGGGAACCTCCACCGTAGTAACAAAATATTGAAAGGGTGAGTGTTTAGGACAAGAGGGGCTAGGTTGCACAAGTTCACAAGTATTCTGCCAGAGTTTTAGGTTATTTTATGTGTGTTTAAGCCTCGGATTAAGGTCTTATTTATAGGGAATGATTAGGTTTAGGGTTACAAGTATTCTGCCGCATCAGGTGTCGCGCATAATTGGATGAGTTGCGCGCGGCTGTCGCGCGTGGATGTCCCGCGCAACTATTTGTCTCGGGCGCAGCTCTATGGTAAGATTCGATTTTCCAAATTTTCGAAATTCTGAATCTTTCGCGAGCGCATCTCTTAAAGTTGCGCGGAGTGTCGGATGCATCTGAATAAGTTGCGCACGACTGCCTAGCGCAATTTTGTGAGATGCGCGAGACATTTTATTGCGGCAGCTTTAATTATAACCTAGGCGTGCCTAAATCCGTCATTATTGGGTTTTAAGCACGGGCTTAATCCTAATTATGATCGGGTTTTGTTAATTGGACCTTGTATTGGCCTTGTTCTTTGTTTGGGCTAGTCTTTTGTGTTTTGTGGCTTAACCAGTTATCCATAAGTATTCTTCACTTTGATCCAACACGAAGATTGTATTATTTATCGTCATTGCACTTCCTGTCGGGACAGGAAGCCAAAAGTAGGTGTCTACAGAACGTTCTGAATCATTCTCCGTCCCTATCGCTACTTTGACTTTTGTTTTCAAAACATGCGCTTCTCGAAACTCAGTCAAAGTGGGGGCTTCTGTAGACACCCATCTGTGTCTCCCCAAAACCAAACCCCAGTGATGAATACCTTTCACGTCGAACCATAATCAAATAAAGAGAAAGTGTAAAAAATCTAGTTTTTATTAAAAATCTTTCTTTCTGTTTTCGAAAACTTGTTCTGTTTTATGAAAATAGCCAGAACAATTTGGTTTGGTCCATGATAAGGGTCCAATAATGTTGTAGTTGGATAAGGCTTAAAAAGAGCTTTCCAGCGATATATTATTGTAAGGAGGGTGTTCCCATCGTAAGGGGTCCCCTCCTTAAATGCCCATGGCCCTTTAAAAGCCTAGGACTTTACACTTGTTAGGGTGTAATAGGATTTGAATTTCTGACTGTTTGGGGGACCTTGAATTAGAATTGATTCTATCATCACGCTTATTTGTAAGAAAAAGTAGGGAGTCACCAATGAGTTTTAGGAAAACTCATAAACCTCGTTCATGCCTTTTTTCCATGTGGAGTTCATGGAATAGTTAGCACAAATCGTAAGTTTACCCATGCCCAAATTGGTCTATAAACCAAAAATGAGTTCGGGAGCGAGGGTACTAAAATAACATTCCCTTTAGAGGGGAATCACTATCCTAGCCCTAGTGCGGCCTTTACTATCTCTTCCTTGTTTACAATTTCATCACCAAACAATATATGCAACGCGATACTTAAAACTATGTTAGTTGATTTTATTTACACATACCAATTCACGTAGGAATTACATCGTAATGTAGTTATTCTTTATTTAATCAAATTCGTGAAAAGGACAAGAAAATAAACAATATTTGCCTTGGCTTAAGTGATCAACCAACAATTATTTAATTCAATTCTAATCTTTATTTAACGCAAGATACTATGTGGAATTGATTAATTAATTACTTTAAAGGTGATCAAATAACACTAATTGATTAATTAAGGTTCTTTTGAACAAGAAAAATATATGTGATTTAACTAAGTGCTCGGGAATTTACCACTTCTCTTTGTTAGATCTCCGTTTAGAACACTTATGGACTCCTTGTTGGGGAACCTCCACCGTAGTAACAAAATATCAAAGGGGTGAGTGTTTAGGACAAGAGGGGCTAGGTTGCACAAGTTTACAAGTATTCTACTAGAGTTTTTAGGTTATTTTCTATGTGTTTAAGCCTCAGTTTAAGCTCTTATTTATAGGGAATGATTAGGTTTAGGGTTACGAGCATTCTGCCGCAGCAGGTGTCGCGCGTAACTGAATGAGTTACGCTCGGCATCCCAGCGCAAGCGAATTGGTTGCGCTGCTATGGGCAGCGCAACTGTTTTTCTTGCGCGCGGCATTATGATAAGATTCGATTTTCTAATTTTTTAAAATTCTGAATCTTACACGATCGCATCTCTGGAGGTTGCGCTGGGTGTCGCGCGCAACTGATTTAGTTGCGCGCGGCAGTCCAGCGCGACTGATTGAGATGCCTGCGGCTTTTCTGCGGCAGCATTAAAATTTAACCTAGGCACTCCTAAATCTGTCATTATTGGGTTTTAAGCACGGGCTTAAGCCTAATTATGATCGGGTTTAGTAAATTGGACCTTGCTTTGGCCTTGTTCTTTGTTTGGGCTAGTCTTTTGTGTTTTATGGCTTAACACGTTATCATTAAGCATTCTTCACTTTGATCCAACACGAAGATGGTTTTATTTATCGTCATTGCACTTCCTGTCGGGACAGAAGGCCAAAAGTAGGTGTCTACAATTATCAGCCCAATTCCGATGAATATTGCAAAAGTTATTGCCAAAACACCAAATTGGGCCCGGTTTGGTTCTTACATGCGGCCCAATGATCTAGAGGAGGGCCTATTGTCAATTATCATTCCTAAAGCTATTAGGATTGATTATAGTCTTCTAGAACTATCTAGAAGGTTCTTTCAAATCCTAATGGAATTAGGATTGATAATTGTGTTTTAGAGTTTTACTTGGAACAAAATAAGTGTTTTATACGAAAATACAATTTTACCCCTAAACACGGATTCTATGACTGAATTATATTATAAAGTGGATTCCGTGTGGAAAACGTGTTGAATCTGATTGCAACGCCAAACGATGCAACGCCTGACGCCAAGTTTGTCGCCTGGGGACAAGCTCTGTCGTTGGCGACAGGTTGATGTTTTATTCCTTTTCGAACTCTAACTCTTTTCTATCGATTCCGGACTATTTTCTTATAAATAGGGTCCCTGGACCTCCGTTTTCAATCATCTACAATCACCTAATTCTCTCTATTCTCTCTCAAGCGATATAGCTTTTCTCTTTCTCTTTCTAAACCAACCCTTTTTCAAACACAATTCCGCATTCACAAGATCTCGACACACCTAGCCAAGTTTGAAGTTGCCTTCGCCGTAGACGTGAAAGGTTGATAATTTCTGAGGGTTTGGTCCCAAATCTAGTCTAAACTTTTTAACTTGAACCCCACTATGATCATACACTTAAGTATGGTGGCGTCTAAAGGGAAGAGCAAAAGAGTCGCCAACAAGTTTTAGGAACTTGTAGACCGTTCACAGGGTGAAGGTTACACCCCTTAACGATCCATGAGATTGTCAACTCCAATAGGTCTGAACCATGACTGATGTTCGGGGATGAGGGTACAAATCCAATCTAAAAGAGAAAGAACTCGCCCTATAAAATAGGCCTCTACTTTATTCTACTCGTATTCATGTGCGCTTTTTGACTAACATGCAATCATTAGGTTAACCGTAAACCTGTTTAATCTATGTTGGTTGAATATTAATGCACAAATAAACTATTATTGGCGATCAATTGAATTAAATTCATATTAGCCTAAAGCAAATTATTAATTATCTTATTAAGCGTGATTTCAAGTACAAGTTCCCTTTAAACTTGCATAAAAGGCGTGATCAAGCAATAACAGCATATATATATCAAGCAACATGATAATAAGAAATCATTATAATAAGGCATGATAAAGCTTAATAATAGCAAGATACTAGGCATGATACTCACAAGATTAATAACAAATCCTAGCATGTCACTAAACAATAAAGATCAAAGCTTTAGCCCTAACATGATACTAACATGATATTAGAAACAATAGGAAGCACCCTAAACATGATTCTAGAAAGCAATAATAACATCCTAACATGATACTAGGAATTAATCGAATCTAAACATGCTTTCTACATTACAAAAAAATAGGGAGTAAGCTAATTAAATTTCTAATAACAAAATACACGCGTTAGTAAACTTCAATAAAAAAAAATCAAATAATTAAATTAAATAATTAAAAGAAAGAGTTAAAACGTTTATACTGGATTTGGGACCAAACCCTCATAAATTTTCAACCTTTCACGTTTTGGGCGAAGGAAACTTCGAACTTGGCTAGGTGTGTCTAGATCTTGTGAATGCAGAATTGTGTTTGCAAAAGGGTTGGTTTAGAAATAGAGAGAGAAAATCAAGGAATTCTTGAAGAGAGTTGTTGATTGAAAATGGAGGTCCAGGGACCCTATTTATAAGAAAATAGTCCGGAATCTGATAGAAAAGAGTTCGAATTCCACACGGAATAAAACTACCATCCGTCGCAAGACGACAAGCTCGTCGCCAGACGCTGACTGCAGCGCCAGATGATAGAGTCTGTCGTTGGCGCTAAAACAGTTTTTTTGCGGATTTTGTTTTTATCATATCTTTTGATCCAGAAGTCCAAATAACACATTTACTATGTCGTTGGAAAGCTCTTGAAGTATAATTTCTAACCCAATTAGAATTTGACTAAAATCTTATGTAGATAAAAAGATATGGCCGAATTAGTGGGACGGTGTCAGTTTTGGATAGAGTTTTGTATTCCTTTCATATCTTTTTCGTTATAGCTCGAAATTAATATTATAATATATCATTGAAAAGATAATTTCAAGATCTATCCAACCATATAAACTTTGGATAAAGATTATGAGGCACAAAAATAATATCTGATTGTCTTTGAACATCTTTATATTCGAATAGAATTAGGACTTAAAAAAGGAAAGTTTTTATAAAAGGAAAGTTTTTATTCAATTCAAATTCCTTAATATTTTCTTTTTCAAAAAGGATATTTAAGATCTTTTAGAAAATCATAGAAGTTTCTAATTAATCCTAATTGGTTTAGGAACGGGATTTAGCCTTTGGACCCTCCACGTGATCATTGGGTCGTAGGTAAAATCTTGTCTGGGCCCAGTTTAGTATTTTGACCATAACTTCCTCATTATTCATCGGAATTGGGCTTATAATATATTGTTGTAAAGGTCTTTATAAGCCCCATACAACTACACCATTATTGGACCCTTATCATGGACCAAACTAAATTGGATTGGACGTTTTATAGATAGAGTAGATTTTCAAAAACAGAAAAAAGGTATTTTATTTAAAATAAACGCATCACTAGACTTTTCACACTTTCACTTCATTCGAAAATCATACGACATGAAAGGTATTCATCACTGGGTTTGGTTTTGGGGAGACACAATTGGGTGTCTACAGTTCTTAACTCAACTCTTTATTTCCGATTACTTTGGTATCGTAACGATTTCTTCTCCTTTAATCTCAGTTATTTATTTTATTTCTTCTATCATGCTTATTTAATCATTTTGATTAGTTTATATTTAATTATGCATGAGTAGTTTTCTTTCTAGGGTTTGTGGGGATCCATGAATAATATGAAGGGGTAATTTATTGTTGTTAATTGTCAATGCTAGATTAATTTCCTATTGATTGATTTAATGCTCTGCAACTAGATTCGCGCAGGTCTTTTATGTATGAGTTTAGCAATATTTATTTGAGATTCTAGAGATGAGAATTGATATTTAGGCTTAGTTTCAATAGGCAGGTTAATTTATAAATGGTTAAGTCGAGATTCGAGAGATGAGATTTAATACCGGTGGATTAATTCTGTGATTGTCATACTTAGTGAGAGCCCTTTATGATCTAATTAATTGTTGCATTGATGATTGATTATTATGCTTTACCCTGGAATATTGTTAATTGGTGAACCTATACCCTAGGTCTTTTATTCATTGATTTTCTCCTACTTTTATTTCTCCCTACTCATATTCTTCGTAGTATAGTTCCTTTAATTAACAACTCTTGGTTACTTAATAATTTAGATTATAACAATTAATTAGGAATAGAAAGACTTGTTTCCCTGTGGATTCGACCCTACTTCCCTATCTTCTTTAGTTCGAGGACTTAGTAATTACTTTTAATAAGGTGATACGACTTTAGCCTGTCAAAATTTGGCGTCGTTGCCAGGGAAATGGTTTTATTTTTATTCCTGATTGTTTTCGTAGTCTAAATTATTTTCTTTCGTCCCAGATAACGTAAGTTCTTTGGGACAGTCTCATATATGTCGTCTAGTTCTTTGTTTATGCCCAGGTGTTCCAGATCAGGTTACATTCCATTCGATCCTGAGATCGAGCGCTCTTTCCATAGACAAAAGAATTTATACAGACAAATACTGGCGAGTTCTGGGGGTGATATTCCTAGAGACCCTCCACCTTATTCTAGTGATTCAGAAGTTTCATCAGAGTCGAAACTAGAGATGACGGTAGAACCACCTAAAAAGCTCTGCGATTATTCGCAGCCGTCTCTGGCGGATTTTCCCCACCTTTCTCCTATTCTAGATCTCGAGGGAGTACAGTTCGAGATCAAGCCTCAGTTTATCACGATGATAGAAATGAAGCAATTTAGTGGAGCTAAGGGTGAGGACCCAAATCTTCACATTGCCGACTACTGTAAATATTGCAATACTACAAGGCAAACTAGGGTCACACAAGACCAAATAAGGGAGATTCTTTTTCCTTTCTCTTTATGTGGAAAAGAAAAATTATGGTTTAATGGCTTAAATAGCACAGCAGTTGGCATTACTAACTGGGAGACTCTTGTGTTAAATATCTATAACAAATATTACCCTGTAGAGAGGACAACTCTATTGAGAAGTGCGATTCAAAATTTTGCCCAAGAGCCAGATGAAACGTTATATGAGGCTTGTGAAAGATTTAAAGATCCGTAGAGAGAGTGCCCCCATCACAATTTAGCACAATGGCAGTTGATACAGGCTTTCTACAATGGGATTGGAAATTCCTCTAGAATAATTTTGGATTCTGCAGTTAGTGGGAGATTTATTAACTTGAATGTTGATGATGCAAGATAGGTTATTGAAGATATGGCAATTCACGATTCCCAATACGGGAATCCTACAGGTTTTGCAAATAAAGGAAAACACCAAGTTGATTTAGTATCCTTTTTGCAAGCTCAACTAACCTCTATTTGTCAGAAATTAGATAATCTCAATACTGCTAATTCTAATGTTGCTAATGTTTCTGCAATTAATAATAATGCTAACGATGCTTTCTGTGAAAATTGTGGAATTGTAGGTCATTAGGAACAGGAGTGCAGGATTTCCATGGAGCAGGTTAACGCTTTTTAGTCCATCAAGCATAATAACCCATACTCCAACACCTAAAATCCTGGATACCGGAACCACCCATATCTTTCCTACTGGAGCACTAATGTGTAAAACCCCACGCCTCCACCTCCACAACAATCACAACAAGCACCACCACCACAGCAGAAATATTACCATCTAGTTAGAAAACTCAACAACAAACTCCTCCCCCATCTTCCGATCCTGCCTTGTCAGAAATTAGAGCGATGTTAACTAGAATGCAAAAGCATATGGAGAGTAGGGATACACAAATTGACTCAATTATAGCCCATAATAAAGTCATAGATACTCAAATTGCCCAGTTATCCGCTGCTCTACAGACTCTCCAACAGGGAGCCCTACCATCGCAGCCAGTACAACCTACAGATCACACGTTTGCAATAACCCTCAGGGGTGGTTCACACTATGATGGACCTCCTATGCCCATAGATGATAAACCTGTTTTAACAAAAATTGCTAATCCTGATTCCATTATACCAAAGGATATTAATCCTAACCTTGTAGGGCTAAAGGGTAGTACTAATATTTCTGATTCTACATTGCCGGGTAAATCTCTAATGAAGGTTGCAACTCAAGATAAGGGTGACAATGTTCAAAAGCCAGTTATGAAACTTCCATTCCCCAATCGTCATTTGAAGACCAATTTGGATAAGCAGTTTGGTAAGTTCCTGAAGATGGTGAAAGATTTCCAGGGTATAGTTCCCTTTAGAGAGTTAATTACACAAATTCATGCATATGCAAAATTTATGAAAGAAATATTGACTAGGAAAAGGTCTATTAGTGAGGTAGAGACTGTCGCTTTTACTGCAAAATTTAGTGTCGTACTACAAAATAAATCTCCACCCAAACTAAAAGACCCCGGTAGTTTTTCTATTCATTGTCATATTGGCAATCTCATGATTGATAATGCATTATGTGATTTGGGTGCTACTGTTAGTGTTCATACCATTGTCTGTGTGTTCAAAGCAAAAAAGGGGTAAATTAAAATCTATTAATATTGCTCTGCAAATGGTCGACCGTTCTTTTAAATACCCCCTAGGTGTTTTAGAGGATGTTCCTATTATAGTAGGTAAATTTTATAAACATGTTGATTTTGTTGTTCAAGACATGGCTGAGGATTTGCAAACCCCAATTATTTTGGGTAAACCTTTCCTTAATAACGCAGGAGCAATTATAGCTGTGAAATGTTGTAAATTGACGCTATCAGCAGGGGATGATAAAATTGTTTTTAATTTGAATAATGCCCCTAAAAGACCCATGATTGAGGAGAAATGTTTTAAAATTGATGTGGTTGACAATTGTTCTAATAAGCCCCAAGCTCTTGTTAAAGATCCCTTGGAGGCGGTATCGTGTGTTGCATCTTCTACAAGAACAACAAATCGATGGAAAGAGGAAGTAGATGCAATAGAGAGAGCATTATATTGTGAAGGTCTTGGTTTCGAAGATGAGAAGGTGGGAACAAATAAGCAAGTTGCGGAAGCTAAGCCTATAGTGAGTGTTCAACCAGATCGAGTTGCAATTGCTCAATCCAAACACAATTTGAGGCAACCAACAGTCAAAAAGGGTCTTCTGCGAACAATAGCAAAGAACCACCAGTTCAAGCCAATGAGGATCCACCCGATAGGGTGAATTGGCGCCTTACAGAGCGTGTTAGGAAGCCGAATCGTGGTCTAAAAACCGCTCGACCAGGTGAGGAACCACCAGACCAGGGTAAGAGGGTCATGCGGAACCTAGATAAACCAGCACTTTGCGGGAAGCAACCCGTATTTTCTAGCTTTTTAGTCTTTTTTCTTTTTCTTGTGAGAGGAGAGAAGAGGGAGTTTAATGAGTTTATGAAGTTGTACAGGTTTTAAAAGAGTTAGTCAATTTTTTGGAGAAAAAATAAGGAATTTCTCGTCATTGTGCCGTCTGGGCCCAACTAGGCGCGAGAGCAAGGTAGAAAATTCAGCAATTTTTGCCCGATCGGGCGCGAGATTTGACGAGTACGGACATTTTTATCGCCCGACCCGGCGCTAGAGTTGAAGAAAATCTGGGTTTTATTTCGCCCGATCGGGCGCGAGAGCTATTAAACTTTTCAAATTCAAATCGCCCGACCGAGCGGTGTGGCGCCCAACCGGGCACGAGCTTCAGCGAAAATAAACGCCTGTTCTTTCTTCCTCCTCCTTCTTTCTTTTCTCATTTTCTCACCTTCCTCCATTGATTCTGTCTCTAAAAACCTTAAACTCTCTAACTTCTCTCTAAGATCTTCTCTCCATCTCTTACCCAAATACAAAAATTCTTACATATTTCTAATCCTCTCTTCACCCTCTACATTTCTATACCAAAATTCTTCAATTTCTAATCAAAAATTTACATACCCATTTTTCTAATATGGCTACAAATAGGGCAAGATCGATTCTTGGGAGGAGTTCTAGTTCTAATCAGCAATATGATCCGGAATTGCAACTTCTGCAATGGCCAACCATCCGAATTGCAACCCCGGAGCAAAAGGAACAGCTTGAACAACTCTACGGGCGTGAGGTAGTTCCTTCACGGTGGTTACACAGCCCTACTCTTGAATCTTTTGGTTTATATGATTATGTTAAACGTTTTTTGAACGATATAGGAATGAGGAAATTTGTTGATATGCTTTACCCTACTTATCGTGAATTGACGTTTGAATTTCTTCCCTCTTTGAAAGTCGTAAATAGTAAAAATGGGCCGAATTTATTTTTTAGGTTGAACAACAAGAATGTTAGTAACTTATGTTGAATTTTGTAAATTATTTGAATTGGATTTTGACCTAATGTTTGGCATGCTGATTATAAAATAGGTGATATTTATCATGTTTTAACTGGTTTATCGACCCCGGATCCCCAACATGCTAGTACGAAACCTATTCATCACCCTGTCCCAAAAATCTGGCAAAGATTTGCAGGTGTTTGTTTTTTAGGTAGGAACGAACCTTATAACGCCCAAACTAATGAACTAGCTGTAATTGGACATTATGTGTATGGGTTAGGTAAACTGAACATAGGTAGATACATCATTCACCATTTGAGTAGACATGCCACGGCTAGTAACCAGGCTAGTACCCCTATTCGCTTAGGAGGCCTAATTACTAGGATAACAGTCAAGAAGGCCGTGTTTGTTGAGAGTGGGCCTCACGGTCTCACTAACTATGGAGCGGACACCTATATGACTGCTAGGTACCTAGGGATGTCAGTGGGGCGGGTCAAGTAGGAGAACCACCCCAGTGGGGCGAGGATGGGTCCCGGTTTGGCGGGTGGTGGGGCGGGGATGGAGATAAAAACCATACCCGCCATGGGTGATGGGGCGGGGATGGATTTTAGTTTGTAGCTGCCCCATCCCCACTTCATGCCCGCCTCGCCCCACCCGCTCCACTTCGTACCCGCCCCATCCCCACTTCATACCCACCCCGCTCACTCGCCCAACTTTGTATCCAACATACCCATATCCATATAAATTATTATATAACAATTAAATATACTTATTTTTTTACTATTTTAAATATAAATTAAGTAAAATAATATAGTAAAAGTATAATACTTTGTAATAGACTTAAATAATAAACAAAACAAAATGTGTAACTTAATAATGATTTTTTAATCATTATGATGTAATATACTTGTATTTGGAAGGTGGGGATTAGGCGGGTCTAAGGTGGGGATTAGGTGGAGGTGGATATCCAAGTGGAGGGTGGGGCGGGGATGGTTTTGGGGTTATACCCACCAGGGCGGGGATGGGGATGAATTTTGGACCCTTTGTAGGGATGGGGATAGGGAAAAGGATGAGAATGTTAGGCGGGGATGGGGATGGGAAAGCCAACATCCGCCCCGCCCCACCCCATTGACATCTCTATAGGTACCTCGAGGATTTGGGTTGGGTACGTTTGGATAGCCATCAAGTCCCCCACTGGTGCATTAGGACAAGTACTAAGTAACCATTGCCTAATATTCCCCTGCCTAGTCTCGAGTTGACCGCCTTTCCCCCTTGGCAAGAGTCTTACACTTATGACCTTTTAGTTGCCCACGCCCGGGGGCAAGCACCACCAGTTCCACCACCCTACCCCGAGGTAGTTCCCTCACCACCTCATATGCCTCCATCACCCCCTCAAAGTGACTCTGAGATAGTTTGGGACCTCCAGAGTATAGGTCAAGCCATAGGTCGCATAGAGCATTCACATACTGACCTTAGGAGGATGGTTGGCTCCTAAGATACTTGATTAGGGTACCTTGAGAGGAACCAGGGTAGAGCCCTATATCCCATATATGATGATTATGCTTGTCGGGGTGATATTCCCGACGATGCTATTTACCCTGATTGGTTTCAGCCCCCACCCCAGGGATACGATAGAGATCCCACCGCCCATGGTATTTAAACTGACTATTCATCTTTCCACGGGTATGGCCAGGACATTCCTTTTGGGGGACCGGCAAGGGGGAGTTTTAACCCTAACTATTTTGGTGGTAGCTCTTCTGGTGCAGGTGGTAGCGGTGGAGGATTTGGCTCCATAGATGAGGATGATGAAGATTAGCCATGAGGACATTGTCTGATTTTGGCTTGGGGGAGATTTTTGGATTTGGTATCTTTCTTTTTCCCTTTCTCTTTTTTTTTGGTGTGTTTTCTTAGAGTAGATTTACTGCTTTCTAGTATAGTTTTACTGATTTCCTATTTGAAAAATACAAAAAAAAAATTGAAAAATCAAAAAAGTACAAAAATACGTTCCAACGAATTGTGAATCATGCTTCCCTATGCTCCATACTTGAAAAAATGTTGTTTTGATTCTTGGTATATGATGATGAGCATTGTGGATTTGTTGATCATGATTTGAAGTTTGATTGCTTAGATACTTTAACATGCGTCAATTTTGTCCAACTACTTGTGAATATAGTGCTTAACTAGATGATTTGGTTAGGAATGTGTGTTAGTTCCTGGTATGTCAATGAATTTGAGTATTGGTTTGTACCTATGAGTAATGTTTATATGGCTCATTATTATGCACATTGTGGAGGACGAAGGCGTTCATTCTTTTATGTGGCCTTCAGACGATATTAGATACATTTGTTCCCTTCTAGCTACCCATATTGTTGCTTGTGCCCTTTTATTGTTTATTTAACCACATTACAAGCCTATTTAGCCCCATTGGTTACTATTCCCAAGCTTGGCTTGGGGGAGCTTTTAGTTAGTGAGGTGAGGGAGTTGTAGTCTGCATATTATTTGCACAATGTGGGAATTAGAGCTATCAATTCGGGTAAACGGGTCAGGTTTGGGTTGGGTTAGATTGGGTTGGGTCATCTCGGGTCGGGTCAATATGGGTTAATGTCGTAACATATGCGGGTCGGGTTCGGGTTGGTCATGCTTGAGTCGGGTCATACATCTTATCGGGTTTGGGTCGGGTTTAGGTCGGGTCAATAAAAGGTCGGGTTACATTCGGGTCGGGTGAAAAATAAGTCGGGTTAAATTCAGGTTTTTACGGGTTTAAACGAGTTAGGGTCGTTCTCGGGTTCGAGTCGGGTTCGGTTAAGGTGAATAATTTACGGGTTACATTCAGGTCGGGTCATTCTCGAGTTTAAGTTGGGTTCGGTTCAAGTCAATTATTTGCGGTTATAATCAAGTCGGGTCATTCTCGGGTTCGAGTCGGGTTTGGTTCAAGTCAATAATTTGCGGGTTATTATCAGGTCGGGTCGACTAGACATTATGTAAACATTTCCAACGCTAAATTATTGGAACCGCTAGACATTATGTAGTTAAGTGAAATATTGAAAAAATAGATTTAGAATTCAATTTTTGTTCGAATACTAACATGAGATAAAGACCATACATATTGATTTAATTACAAGTCGGGTCAATAACAAGTCAGGTTGAATTTGGGTCAGGTTAATAACAAGTCAGATTGATTTCGGGTCGGGTTGAAATTTGAGTCGGGTTACTAACAGGTCGGGTTAAATTCGGGTCGTGTTGAATTCGGGTCGGGTTAGTAACAGGTCGAGTTGAATTCGGATTTTGACGGGTTAAAACGGGTTTGGGTCATTCTCGGGTTCGAGTCGGGTTCGGTTCAGGTCAATAATTTACTGGTTACATTCGGGTCGGGTCCTCTCTAGGTCGGTTCATGTTCGGGTTCAGGTCTCAAATACTCGGGTCAACTGGGGTCTAGGGTTGGTTTCAGGTCAGGTTAGGTCGGGTTCGGGTCACCATTTTTTCGGGTTCAAACGGGTCGGTTAATAATCGGGTTAGGGTCGGTATTTTGGGTCGGGTCAGCTTTTGACAGCTCTAGTGGGAATACAAGATGAGCAATTTGTTCTTTGATTTTGTGATAAGAAAAAAATAATAATTTGTGGTTGAGAGTTGAAAATTTCCAATTTGAAGTAAAAACGAAAAAAAAAAAAAAAAGAGCTAAAGAAAAAAAAAATTATTTCAATGTTCAAATGTTCTATGTGAAGGTTACTCAAAAAAAAACAAAAAAAAAACAAAAAAAACCAAAAAAAAAAAAAAAAAAAAATACAAAAAAAAAAAAAAAAAGAGTATCAAGTTGAAAGAAAGAATGAGTTCAAAGTTTGTTTATTTGCTCTAGTTCTATAATATTATATCGTTATGAGTGAATTTGTAAGTGTTGGGATTGTTTGATATGTTTGAAGTTATATTTGGTGAACTTTTGTTGGAGTTGAGTATGTTGGAGATGATTGGTCATTATTTATTTTTGACCTTTGTTTTATTAGGATTTGGCTCCCTTTAAGCATTGCTTTTTTCTCACATTTTCCCAAATATTTCCTACCCTTTACCCTAGCCATACATTACAAGCTTTAAAGACCTTCCGACCTTTGTGCATAGAGTTGTGTGGATGTGAAAGTGTTGCCTATCAATGCAAGGAATGACTTGACATATTCCGAGTCGACTGTTAGGTTGAGTGTATGTCTTTTTAAACACACGTTAGTGTGAGTGGGGAGGGCATTGTTCACATAAAGGGGTTGGGATGGAGAGCGATCGAGTACAACTTTTACTCGCCACATAAATGGGAGTTGAGTGTGTGAGCACTAGTCTTGAATTATATATGCTCTTGTGGTTAGCTCTACTTGACAATTGTTAGGGAGGATGAGTGATTGGATGGATGAGATTGGTTGATGTTAAAGCATGCTTGTTAGATTTGCCTTGAATTGTTTGGTCTTGATTTTGTTTATTTGGGGTGAGGCATGTTTTATTTATTCATTGATGAGATTTTTGCTTAGGGACAAGCAAAGGTTTGGCTTGGGGGAGTTTGATGTGTCTATTTTATATGGTATTTTACCCCCGTACCTTGGTCATAATTGGTATGTTTTTGGCTCTTTAAAACCACTTTTATTACTAATTGGTGTTTTCTAGTGTTTTCGTAGTTTTGACTTTTGTAGGGTTGCACTTTTGGAGCATTTTACCGAGATATTATGAAGTGACTACGAGCATTGGAGGAGCACGACCATCTTTCATAGCCCAAGATCAGTTAGAGTTATCGAACCGGTGATTAAGGGCTCGGCATTTGAGATTCTGAGGCATTTGGACCGAGTATTCAAGACCCGATGAGGAAATCCGGATTGGGCCGAAGAATCAGAGCCCAATCAAAGTCCAAGCTTGCCCAAGTGGCCTTTCCCGGCCAAAGGAGCTCCCGCCCAAAGGCGCGCCCGACCGAGGCGAGCTGATGAAGAAAGAGACCTCGCGCCCGAGCTCACGCCCGGCTGGGCGCGAGAGAAGCACTTGATGGAGAAAAAGCGGGCCCGATCGGGCGGTGCCTTGCCCGATCGGGCGCGTGTTTTGAAGAACTGATTTCCGATAATTTTTACTTAGTTTCCAATTAGGATTTAGGAGCTTAGAATAAATACGTTTTGGGTTGTTTTGTTACGATTATTCTCCCATATTCTCTCTACTATTCTTTCCCTTAGACTTTCTTTCTCTACTTAGTTTATTTTCTCTCTCTTAATTTCTCTCTCTACAACTTTATACTTTGTTCTTAACTCAACTCTTTATTTCCGATTACTTTGGTAACGAATTCTTCTCCTTTAATCTCAGTTATTTATTTTATTTCTTCTATCATGCTTTCTTTAATCGTTTTGATTAGTTTAGATTTAATTATGCGTGACTAGTTTTCTTTCTAGGGTTTGTGGGGATCCATGAATAATATGAAGGGCTTATTAATTTCCTATTGATTGATTTAATGCTCTGCAACTAGATTCGCGCAGGTCTTTTATGTATGAGTTTAGCAATATTTATTTGAGATTCGAGAGATGAGAATTGATATTTAGGCTTAGTTTCAATAGGCAGGTTAATTTATAAATGGTTAAGTCGAGATTCGAGAGATGAGATTTAATACCGGTGGATTAATTCTGTGATTGTCATACTTAGCAAGAGCCCTTTATGATCTGATTAATTGTTGCATTGATGATTGATTATTATGCTTTACCCTGGAATATTGTTAATTGGTGAACCTATACCCTAGGTCTTTTATTCATTGATTTTCTCCTACTTTTATTTCTCCCTTCTCATATTCTTCGTAGTATAGTTCCTTTGATTAACAACTCTTGGTTACTTAATAATTTAGATTATAATAATTAATTAAGAATAGAAAGACTTGTTTCCCTGTGGATTCGACCCTACTTCCCTATCTGCTTTAGGTAGAGGACTTAGGAATTACTTTTGATAAGGTGATACGACTTTAGCCTGTCCAAATTTGGCGCCGTTTTTTGTTCATTCACTTTCGAGATCAAGGCAATATTAGTTCTATTCACAAGGTCAAGAGATGAATAACCATGCAAAATATCAATAACAAATTTAGACACATCATCCCCAACAATATGCCAAAATTTTTGATAAAAAATAGCATGCATTCCATCGTGTCCGTGAGCTTTGCAAGGATGAATCTGATTTAGAGCTGCAAAAATTTCATCCTTCATATAAGGATTGAGAAAATCGAGATTTTTCTCTAGAGAAATGGTACTTCTAAAATGATGCAAAATCTCATCAATATCCAGATCCGAAGGCATACCCGAACCAAAGATGCCTCGAAAATATTCAGTTATTACCTTCTCATTCTTTTTCTCATATGTCTGCCACTCCCCATCTTCATCAAAAATCCCCTTGCGAGGCTTTATGATGAAAGTAACTCGTAGTTTTATCTCTGTCCCGAATTTCAGCCACTCTAGAACGAATGTACCAATACGCTTCTTTCTTCTCATGGAGGGCATTAAGATCCTTCTAAAGACGAACACATTCATCGCAGCTTGATGGGGATATCACGGTCTGCTGAGCAGCCCGAAGAGTTGATTCAGTGTCTTCAATTTGGTCCCAAGGTCGTCAAATTTCTCCCTACTCAAGGCCAACAGTTTGCTGCCAACTGTTAGAAGCTTCAATACTACATTATCTCCAACTCCCTCAGTCCACACCTTACGCATTGTCTCTTCACATTCTTTGTCTAGAAGCCAAGTTGTCTCAATCATAAACCTTCTCTTGTTCTTCTTCTTTCGAGCACTATTATTATCAAACCGAGTCAAAATAGGCGTGTGGTCTGAACAATATCTCAAGAGATGCTCCACATAAACCCCGGGGTAGAGGTTAAGCCATGAAGCTAAGGAGAGGTAACAAACCGGTCAAGCCTTTCCCGAATTTTAGTAGCAGCAGCATCCCCCTTCTCCCAAGTCAACCATTGGCCCCGAAAACCAAGATCTCTAAGCTCACGAGTATCCATGACCTCACAAAAATTTACCATCTCCCTTCTATCTCGATCCAAACCCCCCTCCTTTTCATCATACGTTAATATTTCATTGAAATCTCCTCCAAGTACGATGTTTATTCAAAGAATCTGGCCACCCATATTATAACACCCTAGAAATTCCTTTCCTTTAAAATACCTGTTTTGTTCTTTATAAAATCAATATAGGAAAATCTAAGACATTATCGCCACCGTGAAAACGGCTAAGACAATTATCAAAGACACACATTGGAAGACTATCTTTAATTTAAAAACATTCAAAACAAGTCAAGTATAAAGTCAACCAAAACGAAAGTAAAGTCAAACACAAGTCAAATGTAGTCAACCCACAACTTGGAACCATTGTAGGCCCTTATTTAAACCAAACAAACTTAAAAACCTTTGTGTTAGTCTCACAAGCATAATATAAAATAACTAAAGCAATAAATCACATCGTAATCTTATGGAAACTAAGCATGATTCGCTCTTCGCTCATGCCCCATCATGAATATGCTTTATACCCTGAAAAGCTCCTCTCTACTTGTCCCCACTACTCGCCATTAGAAATGGGTCATCGTAGGGCCAAAGTAAAGATAAGGCCAAACAAACATACAAACACACAATCAGCAATGTTGAGTACATAAGCATAAATTAAACACACTAACATGCTTTCACCCAATCATCACACAACTTACCTTTTTGCACCATTTTACAAGCATATATACAACATACTCAATGACCAACTAATACAAAGCTACTTTATTTATTTAGCTTGATTACGCATCCAACGGGTTTCCCCCTAACCTGCCCCAATAAAGGGGTACTAACACGGGAGCTAACTGTGCCAGTATAAAAGAACCACTCGTAAGTGGCGGAATTCCTACGCATAATAAAATGGAAAGCATTGCATCCTGTACCCCCAGTAGAAGTTATAGTCAAATATAATGTCGCATAACTTCCCCCATATGTTCATACTCAAGGTATTTACATTCCAAGAGTTTTGGTGCGTAATCTTGATAACTTGTTATTTGGTATGATTTTAGGGTACTTTTGAACCTTGTTTTCGTGATTATTTGACATCAAAGTTCATTATTTATCCTATTTTTATACAAATTTTGCACCATCCATGCTTCACGGGTTGTTTGTGTTTTTGATGTAATGTAGCTATTTTTAGCACTATATATGGACGTGATCAAGCATGAGTGAACAAGGAGAAGGGAAAGCTTGGTTAAAGAGCAATGGAGGAAGAATGATGAGTGCCTTAAAGAGAAATGAAAAGCTTTTGAAAAGTTTTGGAAGGATTTTTGCACTAAGGTCAACTTCAACTGACCATAACTTTTGTTCTACTCAACATTTTGAAGTGATTCAAATTGGAGATTAAATTTCATCTTAAGATCTTTCCAACGACTGGTCACATGTCTTATTCCAATGAGTAACGAAGAAGTTATGACCTTCCGAAAATAAGCTATTTTTCCAGAAAAGGGCTGCACGTCCGTGCCAATAAGTGGCACGTCCGTGCAAGTCACTGCACGTCCGTGCCAAATGAAGCACGTCCGTGCAAGGTCAGGCAGTAGCTACTGTTTGTATTTTAATAGGTCTGCACGTCCGTGCAACCTTTTGCACGTCCGTGCCGACCTGTAGATGAGCCCGACTCTTGTTTTCTCCGTCCTTTTTATTTGGGGGTCATATAAATACTCTTCTTAGCTCATTTTGTACGGGGGGGATCTTCTTAGAGTAGTTTTATCTTAGTTTAGGGTTTTTAGAGAGAGAAACTCTCATTTTCTAGAGAGAGAAAGTGAGAAAAACTTGTTGAATGCTTGGAATATGAAGAATTGAAGGAAGGAGACTTGAAGATTTGATTATTTCTTGCAATATCAATGAGAATTTCTTACTCTCTCTCTTATTTTATTGCTTTAATTACTAATTTTTGTATCTTTTCTAGTTTTATTACTTGTTTATGTTAAATTAGTGTTTGGATTCATGTTCTTAGTAGTTTACTACTTTAGTTTTGCAATTTAATATGATTTGTGAGTAGTTCTTTGACTTGGGATGGTTGAAACCATTGATGAATTCACAAATACTTGTTTGCATGTGTTGATTTAGTTAATGTGGGATGTTAATTAGTTGAGCTTAAGTGGTTTCATTGTTAGTTCTTGTAAGTGGCCATTGCAAGAACTATTTATCTAAGCTTTCTCAACGAAGGATCGAGAGATGAACTTGAGTTAGCTTCCTTATGCTTAATTGACTTGAAATGCCATGAGAATAGGAATTTCCAGTCAAGGGAATGTTTATGTCATCGTGATTATGTTTTAACACTTGTTTTATGCTTTGTAACCACGAGAGTAGGTTGTATTCATAACTCAAGTAATCCCTCTAGCTTGAGAGAGTAGTTGGGTGCCTTAGATGACTTCCCCTAATTTACCCCCAAATTGCTATGTTTTGTATGTTAAATTGTAGCTTGTGAATGACTTAATTGGTGGATACCTTCCCAAGATCCTTTTTTATTATTTTTTGTAGTTTTTCTTTATAACTCAAAACCCAAAAAGACTTGACTTAGCTTATCACAAATCGATACTTGTTAGTGCTCCCCTTAGTCCTTGTGGGATCGACCCTTACTTGCCCTTTCTACCCATTAGAGAGACCAAGTTAGGTTTTTATCTTTGGTAGGCTCGACGATGGCCTATCAAATTTTGGCGCCGTTGCCGGGGACTTCGGTTGACATTGGCTAAGTATTGATTAGATGAGTCTAGGTCTTTGTACATATATATATTTTTTTCTCTTTTTATTTTTTTAAATTATTTTTGGGATTTATTCCATTGAAATAAATGGCAATTTTTTCCCTTCCCCAATATGAGAATGAAACATTTTGGAGATATTACCATAGGGTTAATGATTATATTGGTTATAATTATGGTGATAGTCTTTTAAAAGTGGATATTTGTGAAGTACTTTTTGAAGGTTTAAATGATGAAATGCGAGTTGTTGTTGAATCTATGTCTGAGGGTCAATTTATGTCTAATACTATTAATGAGAATTGGAGTATGTTTGAGTGGCTATCTAAAGATACCTATGATTGGGAGATGGCTAATCACGCGACATATGACCATTTTAATGATGCAAACTCATTTGAAGAATGCGGTGATAATGTTTTCGATTCTAATGTTTCGAGTTTTGGCGATGCAAATTGTCAAAATTCTCCAAATTTTTTCTTGGATTCCAATTTTATGTCATGTACTCCTTATGATGTGGCTAATGTGCATAATGTTGACACCTCTTCCCAATGTGATTTTCAAAATTTCTCCCATCCTCAAGAACCCAAGTCTTCTTTAGAGCTTGCTCTAGAACGTTTTTTGGAGGGTTGTGAAGAGTTTAGGAATCTAATGGACATAAACAACACTTGTGCATCCATGAATCATTATAGTGAAGCTTCTAGGGTTCAAATGAATGAAAATGAAAATTTTGAGAAGCCTCTTCTTGAAAAACCTTTGGTTGATGACCATATTTTTCCAAATATCATCAATTTGCATAATGAGCCTAATGTACCATTAATTATGAATGATGACAAAGTTGATGATTGTTTGTTGAATTCCACTAATGATATAGGTCTATTAAAGTCTAAATGTAATGTTGATGGTATTCTTCAATTTGATTATATTGATGATTATTCAAGAGATGTTGAGGATAACTATCAATTTGGAAAGAGTAGCCTAGATATTCATGATGAATTTTGGGAAAGTAAGGATAAAAGGGTTAGAGTGGAGGAAAATCCCTCTTTTGATGAGGACCATAGAGTTGAGAGTGAGGTAATTGTTTAGTCTTTACCAATTGAACATTCTTTTTTTGAGCCTCATGTCCCTTTCGCAAAAACTCTTGATATTATTGTCTCCATTCCAAACCTTTGCCCCCCTCCTCTTCCCAAGTTCACTTCACTACATGAGCCTCTGTGTACTTCATTCTATGAATTGCATGACCATTTTCTAACCAATGATACTCAATTTGGTGAATTTGATGTAGATATGGTTTTTGATTTACCAAATGAATCTCCAAAGTGTTTTGTTGATAGTTATACTTTTATTTTTCCTTCTTCTTTTCAATCTAGGACCTTTTTTAGATCTTTTCATTTTTATTTTAGGAAGCTTTGTAAATTAATGTATATTCTTTTCTTCTTATTATTAAATTTTCTTCTTATTTTTCTGGTTTTAATTTATGAAATGTGTTCAAGTACATATGATAAGCTCCTTAGGAGTTTGTCAAATTATTTACTAGCTAAGGTCTAGCCAAAGACCGAAAATAAAGGCAAATTTTCTTCCCTTTTTTTTTATTTGTTTATTTTTGAATAATGATGTGCATGGATTTTAATTGTATGATGATTTTAACTAACAAGCTTTATGAAATGATTCTCAATTAGGTACTCTCTATGATCTCTCTACTCCAAATTACATCTTATAGTCTCAAATTCACAAGAATTTTGGAGTTTTAATTTTGCTACATTGGAAAGACACAACTTACTCTACCAAATTTTGAAGATTTTACGAAGAATTTTGCATCAAATTGAGTAATATCTCTTCCTCTATTCATCTCTTCTCAAGCTATTGATTTTATAATTATTTTTGCCATTTATTGGTTGCTTGTTTAAGAGTTTGGCTTGGGGCTAGATTTTATTGTATGTTGTGGTTTTTTGTTGTAGTTATAGATGTTGGACTAGATGTACTTGTTGAGATTGATTGAGTTCCTTCCTTCCCTCTCTCTTGATTATCTCTTCTAAGCATTGGGGACAACGCTTCGTCTAAGCTTGGGGGGGGGGGGGTAGCTTCACGCTTTCATGAAGGGGGGTTGATTGTTAGTTTGATGCTTGAATTTGTTCATAGTTCTACATTTGGATATTCATGCTTTTTCTTCTTTTCTTTATCATAATTTTAAAAGAAAAAAAAAGCCCAAGGTGATGAGACTCAAATGACGATGCTTATATGATTTGCTTGCTTGACTCTTGAGTGATGAGTAAAAGTTCTTTTAAAAGGGTGTATGCTAGAGTTGGGGTAATTTAGAGGCTTATTAATCTTGATTGCATTAGTGTATATGGAATGAAAGCCAATGAATGCTCAATTGCACGTCTAGCATAGGATATTGTCAAATTTGCCCAAAGTAGGATATGTTTGAATCGAATTGCGGTCCCTTGTGAAACTTGATGTGCCTCCTCTCCTCCCCGAAATGAAACTCTATTAGGGAATTGGTTCTACTTGTATCATGTGTAATAAGTGGCATAATAAGCCACATGTATCGAATAAAAGAAAGAGCCGCTCACAGTTAAAAGAGGAGAGGGCAATGAATGTTAAAAAAAAAAAAGAGAAATCAAAAGAAAAAAAATATAGAAAAAAAAGGGAGATAAAAAAACTCCTCCAAAATTCTCAAAATTGTTACCTTTTCTTATTTAGAGGTCAACTTGTGGACGCCTCCCACACTTTGTCTATTTTGATGTTTCTTGTGTAAATTCCCGAGTTAGAGTGTAGTTAAAGGGGATTGGGAGTGCATTTTGGGAGGTGGACTTGTATTTTGAGATTTTATAACCGAAAAAGGGCTTGTTGCAACTTTGGAATATCTAGATGTGCTCTAATGAACTAGTAAAAGGTCTAAAGAAGTATCCTAGTGCAACCTTGCTTAGTTTTCCTCTTTACCCCCAACTCATGTGTACATTAGTATGATTGGTAATTCTTGAAAGTTGTTCACTTGTCTTGCTTGTGTCTCATATCCCGATGAGTTGACTTGGGCGGACACAAAAAAAAAACATTGAAATTGTATGCATGATTTTTTTATGATGTGTTGTGGTTTGTGTGAGTTGTGGGTTGAGCTCAATGGAAACCCTCACGAGATAAAAACTCGTCCTCTTAGGCGACTTAGGGGTTTAAATTGCTTTTCACTTGTTCTAAAAGTGCTTATGGTTGTTACCATGCGGATTTGTGTTTTTGTGTTTCCTCTTTACTACCACTCCTTGGTTTGATCATTAGCAAGTTATCTTCCTTAGCTTCTTGATTTGACATGTTTATTTTGCTCGAGGACTAGCAAAAGCTTAGCTTGGGGGGATTTGATAACTTGTTATTTGGTATGATTTTAGGGTACTTTTGAACCTTGTTTTCGTGATTATTCGACATCAAAGTTCATTATTTATCCTACTTTTATACAAATTTTGCACCATCCATGCTTCACGGGTTGTTTGTGTTTTTGATGTAATGTAGCTATTTTTAGCACTATATATGGACGTGATCAAGCATGAGTGAACAAGGAGAAGGGAAAGCTTGGTTAAAGAGCAATGGAGGAAGAATGATGAGTGCCTTAAAGAGAAATGAAAAGCTTTTGAAAAGTTTTGGAAGGATTTTTGCACTAAGGTCAACTTCAACTGACCATAACTTTTATTCTACTCAACATTTTGAAGTGATTCAAATTGGATATTAAAGTTCATCTTAAGATCTTTCCAACGACTGGTCACATGTCTTATTCCGATGAGTAACGAAGAAGTTATGACCTTCCAAAAATAAGCTATTTTTCCAGAAAAGGGCTGCACGTCCGTGCCAAATGAAGCACGTCCGTGCAAGGTCAGGCAGTAGCTACTGTTTGTATTTTAATAGGTTTGCACGTCCGTGCAACCTTTGGCACGTCCGTGCCGACCTGTAGACGAGCCCGACTCTTGTTTTCTCCGTCCTTTTTATTTGGGGGTCATATAAATACTCTTCTTAGCTCATTTTGTACGGGGGGGATCTTCTTAGAGTAGTTTTATCTTAGTTTAGGGTTTTTAGAGAGAGAAACTCTCATTTTCTAGAGAGAGAAAGTGAGAAAAACTTGTTGAATGCTTGGAATATGAAGAATTGAAGGAAGGAGACTTGAAGATTTGATTATTTCTTGCAATATCAATGAGAATTTCTTACTCTCTCTCTTATTTTATTGCTTTAATTACTTATTTTTGTATCTTTTCTAGTTTTATTACTTGTTTATGTTAAATTAGTGTTTGGATTCATGTTCTTAGTAGTTTACTACTTTAGTTTTGCAATTTAATATGATTTGTGAGTAGTTCTTTGACTTGGGATGGTTGAAACCATTGATGAATTCACAAATACTTGTTTGCATGTGTTGATTTAGTTAATGTGGGATGTTAATTAGTTGAGATTAAGTGGTTTCATTGTTAGTTCTTGTAAGTGGCCATTGCAAGAACTATTTATCTAAGCTTTCTCAACGAAGGATCGAGAGATGAACTTGAGTTAGCTTCCTTATGCTTAATTGACTTGAAATGCCATGAGAATAGGAATTTCCAGTCAAGGGAATGTTTATGTCATCGTGATTATGTTTTAACACTTGTTTTATGCTTTGTAACCACGAGAGTAGGTTGTATTCATAACTCAAGTAATCCCTCTAGCTTGAGAGAGTAGTTGGGTGCCTTAGATGACTTCCCCTTATTTACCCCCAAATTGCTATGTTTTGTATGTTAAATTGTAGCTTGTGAATGACTTAATTGGTGGATACCTTCCCAAGATCCTTTTTTATTATTTTTTGTAGTTTTTCTTTATAACTCAAAACCCAAAAAGACTTGACTTAGCTTATCACAAATCGATACTTGTTAGTGCTCCCCTTAGTCCTTGTGGGATCGACCCTTACTTGCCCTTTCTACCCATTAGAGAGACCAAGTTAGGTTTTTATCTTTGGTAGGCTCGACGATGGCCTATCAAATCTCTTTCACTTTACGTTATTTACATATTATTAGACTTGGTGATGACTCTCAAACCATAACACAATCAATAATTGCAATTACTCAAACAATAAAACACATCAATTTAATTCTTGTATAATTAGTGACCACATAATAATATTTAATGTTGAACCCTTTTTAAATCTACCTCGGTGTCAAAGACACCTTAAACGCATAATGCGCCACAAATCCTATCCCTCGGTGTTAAAAACACCTTAAGTGCACGAAGGCACAAAAATATATAATCATCGTGTACAAAGACACTTAAATATATAGCTCTTTCCTCATGCTTAAAGCATCAATAAAAATTATATGAACCATAATAAAATTCCTTTTCAATATTCCAAACCAAATTAAACATTTAGTTTAATTAAATAAATCTTCAAACATGCCAATAATAAAAATATATGGTTCAATGACAATTTTTCAATATCACCAATTCCAATAAATAATTTATTTCAACCAATCATGCTTCACAAATAATTCACCAAAGTCATTCTCAATTCAATCAATCCAACTCCAATCACCAATTTCATTTCAATTCAACCATTCCAACCAATTCCTAGCATGACACTAACTTGAAATCAAATAAATCTTAGCATGTTTCTACACGCTTAATAAATTTCTGAGTACGCGTACGTACCTCAAATAAGCCCTTAAACTAGCCGAATACACTACAATAATTCCGGGACCAAGTGATATGTCTATTTTATATAGTGTTTTACCCCCGTCCCTTGGTCATAATTAGTAGTGTTTTTGGCTCTATAGAGCCACTTTTATTACTAATTGCTGTTTTCTAGTGTTTTCGTAGTTCTGGTTGAGTTTTGTAGGAAATTGCATTTTTGGAGCATTTTCCCGGGTTTTCATGGATCAACTACGGAAATTGGAGGAGCACGACCATCTTTGAAGCCCAAGGCCGGTTAGAGTTATCAAGCCGGTGATTAAGGGAACGGTAATCGAGATACCGAGATATTTGGACCGAGTGATCAAGACCCTAAGTGGATATCCGGATTGGGCCGAAGAAATAAGCCTAATCGAAGTTTCAAGCCTCGAGGTGAAGCAAGGTCCGGATCGGGCAAGCATGTGCTCGATTGGGAAAGGTGCGCAAGAGATGTGATGGTGTGTGGCAAAAGGCGCGCCCGATCGGGTGAGCTATCAGCTCGATCGGGTGCAGCAGCTTAACAGGGTACGCGGAGAAAAAGGCGCGCCCGATCGGGCGGCCTTTAGCCCGATCGGGCGCGTGTTTCTGGAGAGGCTCCTTAGATGAGCAGTAATTTTCTAATTAGGAGTTGTTTAGAGTTTTGTTTAAGTACGTTTTAGGATTATTATTTTCGCTTATCTATTTTCTTAGACTTTCTCTCTCTACTTAGATTATTTTTCTCTCTCTAGACTTCTCTCAACATTTACTCTTGTTCTTAACTCAACTTTGTAGTTCCGTCGTTTTCGGTAACGATTTCTTCTTTATTAATTCCAGCAATTTTATTTCTTTATTCTATCATGTCTTCTTTTATTGCTTTGATTAGTTTAGATTTCATTATGCGTGAGTAGATTTCTTTCTAGGGTTTTTGGGGATCCATAAATAATATGAAGGGGTAATTTATTGTTGTTAATTATCAAAGCTAGATTAATTTCCTATTGATTAATTTAATGCTCTGTGACTAGATTAGGCTTGATCTTTTATGCATGAGTTTGACAATATTGATTCAAGATTCGGGAGATGAGAATTAATGTTTAGGTCTAGTTTCAATAGGCAAGTTAATTTATAAATGGTTAAGTCGAGATTCGAGAGATGAGATTTAATACCGGTAGATTAATTCTGTGATTGTAATACGTAGCGAGAGCCCTTTCTGATCTGGTTAATTGATGTATTGATGATTGACTATTATTGATTATTGATATTGCATGATAACTTCTTATTGGTTTGTTTTAACGTTTTACAGTTATGGCTTGTAAAAGTATAGCAATATTGAATTGATGAATCGAGCAGATGTTAATTTGATATTAAAGGCTATTTTCAATAAGAACTTAGATCTAGTAAATTGCGAGAGCCTGTTAGATCTATGTTGATTAGTAAATTGCGAGAACCTGTTAATCATGTTATCTATGCAATTTAATGATTGATTGTTATGTTTTACCCTAGAGTATTATTTATTGGTGAACCTATGCCCTAGGTCTTTAATTCATTGATTTTTCTATATCCTTTACTCTTCCCTACTTTTAATCTTCGTAGTTAGTTCCCTTTTAATAACAACAATTGGTTACCTTAATAATTTAGATTATAATAATTAATTAGGAATAGAAAGACCAGTTTCCCTGTGGATTCGACCCTACTTCCCTATCTACTTTAGTTAGAAGACTTAGGTAATACTTTTGATTAGGTGATACGACTTTAGCCTGTCAAAATTTGGCGCCGTTGCCGGGGAAACGGTTTTATTTTTATTTTTGATTGTTTTTGTAGTTTAAATTATTTTCCTTCGTCCCAGAGAGCGTTAGTTCTTTAGGACAGTTCTCATATTTGTCATCTAGTTCTTTGTTTATGCCCAGGTGTTCCAGATCAGGTTACATTCCATTCGACCCTGAGATCGAACGCTCTTTCCATTGGCAAAAGAATTTATACAGGAAAATACTGGCGAGTTCCAATGGTGATATTCCTAGAGACCCTCCATCTGGTTGTAGTGATTCGGAAACTTCATCAGAAACTTCTTCAGAACTAGAATTAGAGATGACTGGAGACCCACCCAAAAAGCTCAGTGACTATTTGCAGCCATCTCTGGCACATTTTCCTCATCTTTCTCCTACACCAGATCTCGGGGGAGTTCAGTTCGAAATCAAGCCCCAGTTCATCACGATGATAGAAAGGAAGCAATATAGTGGAGCTAAGGGTGAAGACCCTAATCTTCACATCACTGACTACTGCCAATACTGTAATACTGTAAGGCAAGCTGGGGTCACGCAAGACCAAATCAGGGAGATTCTCTTTCCTTTCTCTTTGTGTGGAAAATTAAAATTATGGTTTAATGGCTTAAATAGAACTGCACTTGGCATTACTAACTGGCAGACTCTTATTTTGAATTTTTATAATAAGTATTACCCTGCAGAGAAAACAGCTCTATTGAGAAGCGCAATTCAGAATTTCGTCCAAGAGCCAGATGAAGCGCTATATGAGGCTTGGGAGAGTTTCAAGGATCTGCAGAGAGAGTGCCCCCATCATAATTTAGCACAGTGGAAGTTGATACAAGCTTTCTACAATGGGATTGGAAATTCCTCTAGAGCAATTTTGGATTCTGCAGCTAATGGGAGGTTTATGAACCTCAATGTTGATGATGCAGCTCAGGGTATCGAAGATATGGCGATCCATAATTCCTAATATGGGAATTCTAGAGGTTTTGCAAACAAGGGAAAACACCACGTTGATTTTGTATCCTTTTTGCAAGCTCAATTAACCTCTATTTGTCATAAATTGGATAATCTTACTACTGCTAATTCTAATGTAGCTAATTTTTCTGCAATTGATAATAATGCTAATGATGCTTTCTGTGATAATTGTGGAAATGTAGGTCATTGGGAACATGAGCGTAGGAGTTCCATGGAGCAGGTTAATGCTTTTCAGTCCATCAAGCAAAATAACCCATACTCCAATACCTATAATCCTGGGTATCGGAACCATCCTTACCTTACCTACCGGAGTACTAATGTGCAAAATCCCACACCTCCACCTCCACAACAATCACAACAACAAGCACCACCACCACAGCAGAAATATTACCATCCCAATGCTGGCCAGAAAAACCAACCACAAACTCCTCCACCACCTTCTGACCCAGCCTTATCAGAAATTAAAGCGATGTTAACTAGTATGCAAAAGCATATGGAGAGTAGAGACTCACAAATTGACTCGATTGTAGCCCACAATAAAGTCATTGATACTCAAATCGCACAGTTAACCGCTGCTCTTCAGGTTCGCCCGCAGGGAGCACTACCATCGCAACCTGTACAACCCACATATCAGGCGTTTGCAATCACCCTCAAGAGTGGTTCACACTATGATGGGCCTCCTATGCCCACAGCTGATGAACCTGTTTTAACAGACTAATCCTGATTCCTTTATATCAAAGGATATTAATCCTAGTCCTGCAGGGCTACATGGTAGTACTAATATTTCTGAAGTTACATTGCAGGGTAAAACTCCAGGGAAGGTTGTAACTCAAGACAAGAGTAATGATGTGCAACAACCAACTATCAAAATACCATTCCCAAATCGACATTTGAAGACTAAAGTGGATAAGCAGTTTGGTAAGTTCCTGGAAATGGTGAAGGATTTGCAGGTAACAGTTCCATTTACAGAATTAATTACACAAATACCTGCATATGCAAAATTCATGAAAGAAATATTGACTAGGAAAAGGTCCATTAGTGAGGTAGAGGTTGTCGCTTTTACTGCAGAATTTAGTACGGTACTACAAAATAAATCTCCACCCAAACTAAAAGACCCTGGTAGTTTTTCTATCCCTTGTCATATTGGCAATATAATGATTGATAATGCACTGTGTGATTTGGGTGCTAGTGTTAGTGTCTGCCATTATCTATGTGTTTAAAGCTAAAAATGGGTAAATTAAAATCCACCAACATTATTCTACAAATGGTCGATCGTTCTTCTAAATACCCCATAGGCATATTAGAGTATGTCCCTGTTAGAGTAGGTAAATTTTATATACCCGTGGACTTTGTTGTTCTTGATATGGCTGAGGATTTACAAACCCCAATTATCTTGGGTGTAGACCTTTCCTTAATACTGCAGGAGCAATTATAGATGTAAAATGTGGTAAATTGACACTATCGGTAGGGGATGACAAAATTGTGTTTAACTTGAATATTGCCCCTAAAAGCCCCATGCTAGAGGAGAAGTGTTATAAAATTGATGTGGTTGATAATTGTTCTAACAAGCCTTAAGCTCTTATTAAATATCCTTTGGAGGTGGTATCGTGTGTTGCATTTTCTACAGGTACAACTAATCGATGGAAAGAGGAAGTGGACGCAATAGTGAGAGCCCTATACTGTGAAGGTCTTGGTTTCGAAGATGAGAAGGTGGAGACAAATGTGCAAGTTACGGAAACTGAGCCTATAGTGAGAGTTCCACCGGACCGTGTTGTAACAGCTCAACCAAGTGCCGAATTGAGGCAACTAACGGTCAAAAAGGGTTCTCAACCGAACAATAGCAAAGTACCACCAGTTCATGCCAATGAGGACCCACCCGATAGGGTGAATCGGCGCCTTACAGGACGTGTTAGGAAGCCGAGTCGCGGTCTAAAAACCGCTCGACCGGGTGAGGAACCACCCGACCAAGTGATAGGCCAAAGGTCTTTACTTCTCGACATGTGGTAAGAGGGTCGTGCGGGACCTAGATAAACCAGCGCTTTGCGGGAGGCAACCCGTATTTCTTGCTTTCTAGAATAATTTTTCTTTTTATTTTTAGAGAGGCGAGGAGAGGCCAATTTTACCTTTCACAAGTGTTTTTGTACAGGTATTGAATCAACAAGTAAGGAGATTTAAAGAGAAAAAGCATGAAAGAAAATTTCTGGAATTTCGCCCGATCGGGCGAGGCTTGCCCGATCGGGCGCGCAAGTAATGTGAGAAATCGAGCAAAATTCGCCCGATCGGGCGCATTTTTGGAGAAATCGAGTAAGGAAGAAAGATATATCGGGCGAGCAAATGGAGAAAAAATTGCTTCGCATTCGCGCCCGATCGGGCGCGCAACTGGAGTTCCAAAAATCAGGCAAAGCTTGCCCGATCGGGCGCGCCTCAGTTTAGCCGGCCTTTATTTTCTTTATTTACTCCAACTGGACTACTCTTCGGTCCACGGTTATGGGACCGATGCTCCTTTTGGTGGGCTTGGGGGGAATGTAGAGCCTAACTATTTTGCAGTTGGTTCGGGTTACGGAGGTGGTGGTTCGAGCCATGGAGGAGCCGGTCCTAGCCATGGGGGAGGCTATTCGAGGATGGATGAGGATGAGGAGTAGTTACTTCTAGCTACAATCCCAAGTCAATGAGGGCATTGCTTGATTTGGCTTGGGGGGTGGGGGTGATCTTGTTTTTGGTAATTTGATGAGTGTCATTTATGGCACTCATAGGGTAGTCTTTTAGGATGATTTCTTTCCCTTTTCATGCTTTCTTCTCTTATTTTTGGTCCTTTTTCCTTTAGTTTCTCTTTCTCCTCCCTTCTTTATGATTCTCGTGTTTTCTTCGTGTTTTCCTTTTATTTGGCTCTTTTTCCCTTTTATTTCCTTTCTTTGTTTGCTTGTGTAGGTACTTGGAGAGTTGCCTTTGCAAAGGAATCAAGTTGGGGCCATAATGACTAAGCAAGGAAGAAGCATTTGGCTAGAGAGGACTTAGAGAGGCCTTAGAAAGGCCTCGGAGAGGTCTCCAAGGTATTGCCAGAAGCCGCGGGCGCTGGTCATGGAAGTCGCGGGCGTGGGTCAAAATTGCACCAAATGGCAAAAAGTGGCAGTAGCAACCCGCGGTTGCCCCAAGGGCTCTCCGCGGGCGCGGGAAAATTGAAGAGGGCGCTTCGCCTCAGAGAGACCGCGGCCCCCTGATCGTTCTTTGGGAGCAGGGGAATCGCCGCGCTTGTGTCGCGGGCGCGGGTTTAGATGTCCGCGGGCGCGGGAGTTGCCCAGACAGCCCGCGGAGGGTTCCGTACCCATTTCTCCGCGGCCGCGGGTTCATCGGAAGAGGGCGCGGGAAGTCTGGAATTCTTCTTTGCATATAAATACACTTGTAATTCCTTTTTGAATCTAACTTTTTTGATAATATTTCATTAGCTTAGTTTTAGAATAGTTTTCTCTCTCTTAGGTTGAGGGTTTCGCTCTCTAGATTAGGCTGGTTTAGGAGTAGTTTTAGAGAGAGAAAGTGAAGAATTTCAATGGTGATTGAGAGATTGAAGATTCAATGGTGACAATTGTGTTGGAGATCTTCTCTATTATCAATGAGCATTTCTAAACTCTATCTCATTTAATTGCTTTGTTTAATTTGATGTTTGTTTGGTTTAATTTTGATATTTGATGTTTGATTAGAGTAATTGTTCTTCATATTTTGTGGATTCTTGTTCTCTATAGTTGATAGTTGATTTGATGATGTTGTTTGAGTAGTTGTTGATAGTTGATTTGATGATGTTGTTTGAGTAGTTGTTGGCTAGGAATTGGGTGAAACTTGTATGATTGATTAATTGTGATTAATTTTGGAATTGTGTTGATTAATTGTTGAGATTAAAGTGATTAATGAAGGTTTGCATGTGTCTAATTCAATTAGGCCTTGAGAATTATGCTAGATTGCATTGTAATTGCTAATGACACGAACAATTGATTTAGGGATTGCAATTGTCGATTGGTTTTGATTGTGATTCTCTTGATTTGTTATTCATAGTGAACCCTAGCTTAACAATTAGGAGATAGCTCTTTGATTCCAATTGATTGCTCTTTTCATTAGTCCTCACAACCTTTGATTGGCATACTCTTCCAAAGTTGTTGCAATTGACATGATTACTTGTTGATCCCCGTTCCTAGTATTTTATTTCCTTGGTTACTTGTTTTGTTAGTTGTTAGTATTCTCTCTTACCTTTGTTTTCGACCTAGCTTAGGCGCAATAATTAGAAATACTTGAACATAACCGTTCCTAGTGGTTCGACCCTTGACTTACCTCTATACTTGTATTTAGGTTAGTTGAGTGATTATAAATTTGTTTGACCGTAGGGAGGATTAGTTCAACGACCTAGTTTTCCCCACGTCATAATTATCTTCCTTTTCTCTATTTATTTTCTTTCTAGTATAGTTTTTATTGCTTTCTTATATGAAAAATACAAAAAAATTGAAAAATCAAAAAAATACAAAAATACGTTCCAATGAATTATAAATAATGCTTCCCTGTGCCCCATACTTGAGAAAATTTGTTTTGATTCTTGGTAAATGATGATGAGCATTGTGGATTTGTTGATCATGATTTGAAGTTTAATTTCTTGGATGCCTTAACATGCATCAATTTTGTCCAACTACTTGTGAATATAGTGCTTGACTAGTTGATTTAGTTAGGAATGTGTGTTAGTTCCTGTAGGCGTCGCTCGAGGTGCGCCTACGTTAAAAGCATGTGTGAATATGCTTGGCACTCATAGGAAGTGGGAATTGATATAATACGATTAGGGACAAATAAAGTAGGGAGTCGCCAACAAGTTTTTAAGGAACTTGTAAACCGTTCACGGATCATAAAAGGCAACCACGATAAGGGACAACGATAGGCAACAACGATTGACCCGTGAAGGTTACACCCCATTCATAATCCATGAGATTACTAACTCCATATGGTTCGGAACCACGAAAGGAGGATCGGGGATGATGGTACGAAGTGAGTCATGGAGTCACATTCGCCCGTATTGGCCTCTACTCGATTCTTATATTGAAAAGCATTCCTGTGATCTCAAAGGCATACAAACAATAATTCAATTTGCTCCAAACTATTATTTAACTAAATTGGTTTAAGATTAATGCACACATAATTCTAAAAATTTGGTGATCACTTCAATTAATAACAAGATTAAAAAGGAACCTAAACCGGTTGTCCAAATTATCTTATTAGTCGTGATTTTCAATTACATATTCCCTTTAAACATGCAATATAGTGATCAAAATAAATAATAGAATCAATATTAATATAAAACCAATCTAATCATAATTCCAACAACACAAAAATCGTTAGAAAAATAATAATAGTAAAAAGAGCAGTTTGAATCCGTTTGTTTGCAACTACAAAATAATAAACGAGTTAGTAACTTCAAGGAAATAATAAAACAATAATTAAATTAAATTAAATTAAATAAAGTTGATTTTGGGGCCAAACCCTCAAACGATTCTACCTTTCACGCCTTGGCCTAAGGACAGAACCTCGAGTAAAATATGGACTCCTTTGAGTGCTTGAAGAAGGAATTTTGAAGTGAAAAGGGTAGGCTAGTGTTTAGGTTAATAGTATAGAAGAGAGAAAATAAGAATAATAAAATTCTGGTTGCCCCGTACATCAAAAATGAGGGGGTATTTATAGGGAAATGTGCTGAGGGAGCACACGGAACCCTAAAATGATAAAAACCCTAAAAAAGTATCCCGTGACACGGTCAGACTGTACCGTCAGACGGTACAAGTTCCCGTGACACGGTCAGTTTTGGAGTGACGCGGGAAATTTTCAGAAAACGGAACGGAAAACGCGTTAAGGGTTTACGCGGAAAGGACACGGAACATCCCGTGTCACGGCAGACTTCCCGTGTCACGAGAAGTCCCACCGTCATACGGGAAGGGTTCCCGTGACACGGTCAGTTCCAGTACATTTTTTCGTCTAAATTCATTTTAAACCCTAATTTCTTTCGGCTTTTTAAGTGTCGATTGATAATTTCGGGCTTTTTTCTGACTTTTATTATTCGGGCTAAAATAAGAAAATAATGAAATAAAAATAAATAAAATATTTGGGCCAAAAATAAATAATAAAATAATAAAATAAAAAAAAGGTTTGGGCTTAAAATTAATTAATTAACTTGGGCTAAAATTAAAACTATACTTTTACCAAACATCAAGACTAATCCATGGACCTTTCAAAAGTATGAATTTAATAAAATACGATTTTTTAAGCACTCTCGGGATTAAATATTAAACCCGAGCAATAGTGGCGGTGAAAGGTTATTTTTCATCGGGTTTGGTTTTGGGGAGACATTTTTAGGTGTCTACAGTTCCTGGTATGTCAATGAATTTGAGTATTGGTTTGCAACTATGAGTAGTGTTTCATGGCTCATTATTATGCACATGTGGAGGACGAAGGCGTTCATTCTTTTAGGTGGCCTTCAGATGATATTAGATACATTTGTTCCCTTCTTGCTACCCATGTTGTTGCCTTGACTTTTTGTTGTTATTAGTCACATTACAACCCTAGCTATTTAGCCCCATTGGTTACTAGTACCAATCTTGGCTTGGGGGAGCTATTAGTGAGTGAGGTGAGGGAGTTTGTAGTGTGCTTATTATTTGCACAATTTGGGTGGGTTTTGAGAAGTTATTTGCTCTTGATCATGGTTTATTTTTGATGATTATGAAAGTTGTATCTCTTGAAAAAAAAAAAAGTATGATGATATGAAAAAAAATAAAAGAAAGTTCAAGAAAAAAAAATAAAAGAAAAAAAAGAGCGAAAGGAAAAAAAATTGTGATATGTTCAAATGTTCTATATGAAGGTTGCTCAAGAAAGGAAAAAAAAAAAAAAAAAAAAAAAAAAAAGAGAAAAAATTCAAAGAAAAAAAAAGAGTATCAAGTTTGAAAAAGAATGAGTACAAAGTTCGTTTATTCACTCTAGTTCTATATGATCATATTTTTATGAGTGAAATTGTAAGAGTTGGGATTGTTTATATTGTTTGGAGTTGTATTTGGTGCATTGTTGTTGGAGTTGGTTATGTTGGAGATGATGATCATTATCTATTTTGATCTTTGGTTTATTAGGATATGGCTCCCTTAATGCATAGCTTTTCTCTCACATATTCCCAAATTTATCCTACCCTTTACCCTAGCCTTACATTACAAGCTTTAAAGACCTTCCGACCTTGTGCATAGAGTTGTGTAGATGTGAAAGTGTTGCTTATCAATGCAAGTTATGACTTGACATATTCCGAGTCGACTAATAGGTTGAGTGTATGTCTTTTTAAACACACGAGTGTTGTGAGTTTGGGAGGGCATTGTTCACATTAAAGGGGTTGGTTGGAGAGCGATCGAGTACATCTTTTACTCGCCACATAAATGAGAGTTGAGTGTGTGAGCACTAGTCTTGAATTCTATATGATCATGTAGTTTGCTCTATTTGACAATTGTTGGGGAGGATGAGTGATTGGATCAATGAGATTGATTGATATTGAAGCATGTTCATTAGATTTGCCTTGAATCGTTTGTGCTTGATTTGAGTATTGGGGTGAGGCATGTTTTATATGTTCATTGATGAGCTCTTTGCTTAGGGACAAGCAAAGGTTTGGCTTGGGGGAGTTTGATATGTCTATTTTATATAGTGTTTTACCCCCGTCCCTTGGTCATAATTAGTAGTGTTTTTGGCTCTTTAGAGCCACTTTTATTACTAATTGGTGTTTTCTAGTGTTTTCGTAGTTTTGGTTGAGTTTTGTAGGAAATTGCACTTTTGGAGCATTTTCCAGGGTTTTCATGTATCAACTACGAAAATTGGAGGAGCACGACTGTAGGGAATTTTTCAAGCATCATAACCCCAAGCTTGAACCCCAGTGTGATCATACACTTAAGTATGGTGGCGTCTAAAGGGAAAGAAAAGAGAGCAAAAGAGTCGCCAACAAGTTTTAGGAACTTGTAAACCAACCACGAGGTGAAGGTTTCACCCCTTAACGATCCATGAGATCGTCAACTCCATAAGGTCTTGAACCAAATAGGGTTTGGGGATGAGGGTACGAATCCAATCTACAAAAGAAAGGACCCGCCCTATAAAATAGGCCTCTACTTTATTCTACTCGTATTCATGTGCGCTTTTTGACTAACATGCAAACAATAGGTTAACCCTAAACCTGTTTAATATATGTTGGTTGAATATTAATGCGCAAATAATTCTATTATTGGCGATCACTTGAACTAAAATCATATTAGCCTAAACCAAATTATTAATTATCTTATTAAGCGTGATTTCAAGTACAAATTCCCTTTAAACATGCATAAAAGGCGTGATGAAGCAATAACGATAATATATCAAGCAACATAATAATAATCATAATAATCATAAATATAATCATGATAATATCATAATAAGGCATAATAAAGCTTAATAAAAATAGCAAGATCCTAGGCATGATACTAACAAGATTAATAACAAATCCTAGCATGTCACTAAACAATAAAGATCAAAGTTTTAAACCTAACATGGTACTAACATGATATTATGATATTAGAAATAATAAGAGGCATCCTAAACATGATACTAGAAAGCAATAAAAACATCCTAACATGATACTAGGAATTAAAACAATATAAGCATGCTTCCTACATCGCAATAAAATAGATATTAAGCTAATCTACTTAATTTGAAGCCTCGTACCTCTTTCTAATAACAAAATACACAAGTTAGTAAACTTCAATAAAAATATTAAAGAATATTAAAGAATTAAATTAAAGAAATAAGTTAAATAAGGTTTAAACTAGATTTGGGACCAAACCCTCAGAAATTATCAACCTTGCACGTCTAGGGCGAAGGCAACTTCGAACTTGGCTAAATGTTTCTAAGTCTTGTGTATGCGGTATTGTGTTTAAAAGGGTTGGTTTAGAAAGAGAGAGAGAATATCAAGTAAGCCTTGATGAGAGTTGATGATTGTAGATGAGAGTTGATGATTGTAGATGAGAGTTGATTAAAAACGGAGGTTCAGGACCCTATTTATATGAAAAACAGTCCGGAAAATCATAGAATTTGATAAGGAATAAAACTACACGTTGTCGCCAGAAATTCACTCTGTCACGTGGCGACAGAGTCTGTCGCGAGGCGACAGCCTGGCTTTCACGCGCTTTCCACGCGGAATCCGATCTTTAACCAAATTTGATCTACGGAATCCGTACAGAAGCTGAAATTGTATAATTAAAATAATAATATTTTATTCCGAATAAAAATCCATCTTAATATAATTATTAATCCTAACTTTATTAGAATTCAAAAGAAACTTCTAGAAAATTATAATTAATCCTAATAATTTTCGGAATAATAATTAACATTGGGCCCTCCTCTAGATCATTGGGCCGCAAGTAAAGAATAAACTGGGCCCAGTTTAGTATTTTGGCCATAACTTCCTCAATATTCATCGAATTGGGCTTTTAATATATCGTTGGAAAGGTCTTTGCGAGCCCCATCCAACTACACTATTATTGGGAACGTTCTGCGATTCCAAATCATTCTTGTAACGCCGATACCTGCAAACTAGCGTTAGTTAAAACTGATAAAAGAGTTAAGAAACGCATATCTTGCACCGTCGAGCACACGTCTCTGGAAGTAACCAATTTCGTTGCTGCATTTTATTGTTGTGACAACCTCCACAGTACCTTGTGAACGCCATCGTCGAAAATGACCATACCTCGTCATCTTCAGGATTGTGGCATTACCTCGCCACAGCAGTACTTCGCCATCATAGACAACCTCCTCTCTACCTTGGGACATCGTCGAAGATCATTTTAATTATTAATCTTTGATATTGTTGTTGATGCTTTGGGTGATGACAATCCTCTTTTTTTCAGGAACAGTTGTCAACACATCTCTTGAATAACGTATGACAATCCGATTTAGGGAAAGTTGTCCATGCTTCGTAACAATCCATCCTTGGAAATGTTGCCACGATGAAGCGACAATCCGTATCTCGGAAAATTTGCCAAAATTCAATTTTTGGGAAAATTTGCCAATGTTTCGTAACAATCTGTCATAAGAACCTTGCTACGATCGACAATCCACATTTTAGAACATAACTCTCGAAAGCAATCCACCTTGGAAATTTGCCAATGCTATGCGACAATCCTCTTAGGAAAATATCGCCATTATTGACAATCCGCGTCTTAGAACATTTGCAAAGAAGAGCCGATCGACAATCCACTTCGGGAAAATTTGCCACCTACTGAAATGAATGACAATCCACGTTGAGGAACCTTTGCCGAAATTTATGATGAAGAGAGGCCTACGACAATCTTTTGGGAAATTTTGCCATAGGGAACTAGGTATATGACAATCCAATCTCGGAAAAATTGCCAAGGTTTTGATGAATATATGACAATCCGAACTTGGAAAAATTTGCCAAACAGAGAAGGAGCACGACAATCCATACTTGGAAACTTTTCCAAAGGTGACAATCCAATCTTGGAAAAATTGTCGTTGAAAAAGATACGCGACAATCCACACTTGGAAATATTGTCAGTTGGGGATGACAATCCAATCTTGGAACATTTGTCGTATGAGTGATGCGCTTGCTTTTGAACCAATGCTTTGGTGCTTGTGATGAGCCAATACTTAGGCGCTTTAAGCTAAATGAGACGATCTTTAATTTTGTCAGGTCAATCACTTACTACGATTGTAATCGAGCCGACTACTAATCATGTCAATTTGCTTATAGGGGCTAACTGGCGTACCAAGGAACCCGAAATTGTTGTATAAGGTCCGCATAATTTAATATGGGGGCCACGTATCTCGTCGCTGTACTGGCGCACGCCAGATCATATTGTCGCCGCGATACTGCTCTGTCGCCAGACGACAGCCTTGTTGTCTGGCGCTGGAGTTCTTACTTGCTGGAATGTACCTGCCTTTATATTTTGGACTATAGGACTTTTCTTATTATTATTATTTTTTAGTTATCTTAGGGTTGACCTAAGGCTTAGTGTTGCTTGACTCATTGCATTGCTATGACTCGACTCAAAGCGTTTGACACATGTGTTAGACTCCACTCGATGTGATATGACACGACATGACTCGATGTACATGACTCGTGTGTAATGTAGAGTGCTGACTCATGACTCAAAAAAAAAACACAAATTTCCGTCATTTTTGTGGAGGGTACCGACTTTCTCCCAAAAAAGAAAGACGCGAAAAAGAATCGAAGTGTTTGATGGTGCATATTGAATGAGCTTAATCAAGTATATGCATTTGATACTATCTCTCAAAGTTCAAGGACTAATCCATCCTAGACAATCTTAGTTGAAAGTATTTAGGTAACCTAGGCGCGGAGGCTAAGTACTTCATACTTTGTGATGCAATGATGATTTGATGAGTGATGAGTGAGTATGCTTCAACGTTGTGTTAAGATTTCATGACAAAGGGTTCCTAAAGGAAGTATCTTTTGGTCATGTATCTTTGATGTGTGTGAAAGTGACACTAAAGTTAGGCTGCAAAGGCTAACGGTGTGGAAAAGTATTATTTGATAAGAGTCAAATAATGGTGACTCTTAGGCTAGGTAGGCTAATGATGTAGGGATCAAGCCCCCAAGTCTAGCTCTAATTAAATGGGGATGAGAATCGGAGATCCCTTGATATGATCATGGTGTAAATGTGTGAGTGTGAATATAAATGCATTTTTATTACGGTCGCACCTCATTGTGAGGTTGCCTACGTATCCGTTAGGAATCAGGTCAAACGTAGCTCTAGCCGAACCTCGCACAAGTGTGTGTATACCTCAAAAAGGTCTTTTTAAGGGTTGTAACGTGGTTAGGCTAAAGGTTAAAGAAGAAGGGGATAAAGGCTCAAGACCCTAGATAAGCCCCCAAGGTGTGCAACCATGCTTTTGAATCTTTTGTATTTTTATGCTTGAGGCTTTTCACTTTTGAGCTCTCTTTCTTTTTTGTTTATTTTTGTTCTCTCTTTATTTTGCCTTTGCATTTTTTTTATTTTCATAAGTGTGGGCAATCCCGATCATGTGGTCTATCACTCACTTGGCATTCATGTTTCTCAGGCACGGTACCGAGCACTCGATAAGAGACGCAATCTCAGACGTGTTCTTATCAAAGATATTTTCATATCAAAGACATTGGAACACTTGCCCTTTTGTACACTTTTATTGTTTTTTTTTTGTTTGCTTATTTTTGCTATTTTAATCTTTTGAATCACTCAAGCTTTTGTTCTTTGAACTTGCATAAGTTGCACACCATCCCTATCCCAAGGTTAAGTAGATGTGGGTTGAAGAAAGAAAGGTCTATCGTAGTATCGTTAGACGAGGCTCAAAGTGGTTTATGAAAAAAAAAAAAAAGATTATATATTTGAAGGGTGAAGATGATATGACATGGCTACAAGGGGTGCCTCAAATCATTAGTATACCTTGTGCTTAATTCGGCGATTTTTTTTTTTTACAATGCAACGTAATGATCATATGCAAGAAGTAAAATGCTCATTTTATTAAAAGGAAAAAGTAAAAAAAAAACCTATGGAATAAATCTAAGGAAGACGAAGGGTGTCTATGCTAGACTTATTGAGGAAGGGTTTGAAAAAAGAAGAAGAAAGCATGAAATCTTGGCGTTGAAGCTCGCCTTGTATTTTGTCTCATCATTACTTTTTTTCTTGTCAATCACGTGACTCAAACTCGATTAAACATGCATGGATGAGAAGAGATCATGGAAGAATGAGGGGAAAGATATGGAAGAATCATGTGGAGAGTGAAAAGATGATGTAGATGGAGATGTGGAAGAAATTAGGAATAGAGTGGACCCCTAACTCAAATGACGGAAAGAGTGACTCATGCATGAACCTAAGACAAAGTGTGTGCTAAGACTAGTGAGTGTAGGTGACATGTTAAGACTTGTGTCATGACCATGTGGCTAGACTATGTGACTAGACTCAAGCAAAGACTAAGTTAAAACCTCACGTATATGCATTAAACTGGACAGGCTGTAGTATTTTAGTCATACCTTTTGATCTGTGACTCTGATTGGGACGAAACCAACGCCAAATTAAAGATAAAACTCAGGGCTACAGATCCATAGGTTGTAATACTCGTAACTCTTCCTATAACTCCGGCTATGACCAAACCAAGTTGACGCATGTGCAGTATACGGGGATAAAAATCCGGGTTGACTTAAAGGAACTATGACTCGATTTAAGGCATATTTATTAGTTCAAATTAATTAATAAATTAATTAAACAAAGTCCTTTAGTCATTGTTTAGTTTATTAAGACTTATTTACAAACACAAGTCAAACCAAATGGTTAGCTTAGTCACATATAAGTTATGCACAAGTAAGAGATGCACAAGTAGTCAAGTAGTCGCAATATTATGCAATGAGTTTGCAACCTAACCATGGCTCTAGTTCTCTAAAGTTCAAGGATATGGGTTAGTCGAAGAGGGTCCATGGTTATGAGTCCGGATGCATCGTGCGGAAGCCTTACCTTTGGAAGGGTTGGCGCGTATGGATGGGACCCCGCAAGTTAAAAAACTTGCTTCCACGGTTTGGTGGATTCACAAACTCGGATGTACCCGTCGTTGCCAGGAGCGTTCGATTGGGTAGATGGAGCGTGAACCCCCAGAGGGTTATGTCCATATGTAGAACACATATGGGTTTCAGAAAAGAGAGAAAAACTCAATCAGGAAGTAGAATCGAGCCAACAGTACTAGAAATGGTCAAAACAAGAAGGCAGAGTTCTGGCTCGGTATTGGAAGAACTTGGCTCCATCCTACAGGAACTGCCGCCTCAAAAGAACCTCTGTCGCCAAGCGATAGAACTGTCGCCAGGCGACATAAACTCTTTACAGGCGACAAGCCCTGTTTTCTAGACGCTAGTTCCTACATGCCTTGGCAGGTATCTGTGTTCTTAGAATTTTCCAGATTTCACAGTATTATTTCGATTCTAGTTGTGAAAGATACTTCTCAAATTTCCTACGTGTAAAATCCTATGTTTTTGACTCATTTCGGATGGTCTATCCAATGAGGACCTTTTTTATGCATATGACAATAATGTTAATCAAAATTACGCACATGAAAACTTAGAACTTTTCGAGTCTCATCCACTCATTCTAAGTAATTGCCAAAATAAATTTTAGGAATTAAAATAGAAATTGTCCCCAGCGGAGTCGCCAAAAAACTGTAGGGAATATTTCAAGCATCATAACCCCAAGCTTGAACCCCACTGTGATCATACACTTAAGTATGGTGGCGTCCAAAGGGAAAGAAAAGAGAGCAAAAGAGTCGCCAACAAGTTTTAGGAACTTGTAAACCAACCACGAGGTGAAGGTTTCACCCCTTAACGATCCATGAGATCGTCAACTTCATAAGGTCTTGAACCAAATAGGGTTCGGGGATGAGGGTACGAATCCAATCTACAAAAGAAAGGACCCGCCCTATAAAGTAGGCCTCTACTTTATTCTACTCGTATTCATGTGCGCTTTTTGACTAACATGCAAACAATAGGTTAACCCTAAACCTGTTTAATCTATGTTGGTTGAATATTAATGCGCAAATAATTCTATTATTGGCGATCACTTGAATAAAATCATATTAGCCTAAACCAAATTATTAATTATCTTATTAAGCGTGATTTCAAGTACAAATTCCCTTCAAACATGCATAAAGGCGTGATCAAGCAATAACGATAATATATCAAGCAACATAATAATAATCATAAATATAATCATGATAATATCATAATAAGGCATAATAAAGCTTAATAATAATAGCAAGATCCTAGGCATGATACTAACAAGATTAATAACAAATCCTAGCATGTCACTAAACAATAAAGATCAAAGCTTTAAACCTAACATGGTACTAACATGATATTATGATATTAGAAATAATAAGAGGCATCCTAAACATGATACTAGAAAGCAATAAAAACATCCTAACATGATACTAGGAATTAAAACAATATAAGCATGCTTCCTACATCGCAATAAAATAGATAGTAAGCTAATCTACTTACTTTGAAGCCTCGTACCTCTTTCTAATAACAAAATACACAAGTTAGTAAACTTCAATAAAAATAATAAAGAATAATTAAAGAATTAAATTAAAGAAATAAGTTAAACAAGGTTTAAACTAGATTTGGGACCAAACCCTCAAAAATTATCAACCTTGCACGTCTAGGGCGAAGGCAACTTCGAACTTGGCTAGATATTTCTAAGTCTTGTGTATGCGGTATTGTGTTTAAAAGGGTTGGTTTAGAAAGAGAGAGAGAATATCAAGTAAGCCTTGATGAGAGTTAATGATTGTAGATGAGAGTTGATGATTGTAGATGATAGTTGATTAAAAGCGGAGGTTCAGGACCCTATTTATAAGAAAAATAGTCCGAAAAATCATAGAATTTGATAAGGAATAAAACTACACGTTGTCGCCGGAAATTACTCTGTCGCGTGGCGACAGAGTCTGTCGCGAGGCGACAGACTTGTCGTTTGGCGACAGCCTGGCTTTCACGCGCTTTCCACGCGGAATCCGATCTTTAACCAAATTTGATCTACGGAATCCGTACAGAAGCTGAAATCGTATAATTAAAATAATAATATTTTAATAAAATAATAATATTTTATTCCGAATAAAAATCCATCTTAATATAATTATTAATCCTAACTCTATTAGAATTTAAAAGAACCTTCTAGAAACTTCTAGAAAATTATAATTAATCCTAATAATTTTAGGAATAATAATTAACATTGGGCCCTCCTCTAGATCATTGGGCCGCAAGAAAAGAATAAACCGGGCCCAGTTTAGTATTTTGGCCATAACTTCCTCAATATTCATCGGAATTGGGCTTATAATATATCGTTGGAAAGGTCTTTGCGAGCCCCATCCAACTACACTATTATTGGACCCTTATTACGGACCAAACTAAATTGGATTGGCTATTTTTATAAAATAAGGTTGTTTTCGAAAACAGAGAGAATAGAATTTAATAAAAACTAACCGCAACACTTGACTTTTCATACTTTCACCTAATTCGATTATGGTTCGACGTGAAAGGTCATTCATCACTGGGTTTGGTTTTGGGGAAACACAAATGGGTGTCTACAACGACCATCTTTAAAGCCCAAGGCCGGTTAGAGTTATCAAGCCGGTGATTAAGGGCTCGGTGATCGAGATACCGAGGTATTTGGACCGAGTGATCAAGACCCTAAGTAGATATCCGGATTGGGCTGAAGAAATAAGCCTAATTGAAGTTTCAAGCCTCGAGGTGAAGCAAGGGCCCGATCGGGCCAGCATGTGCTCGATCGGGCAAGGTGCGCAAGAGATGTGCTGGTGCGTGGCAAAAGGCGCGCCCGATAGGGTGAGCTATCAGCTCGATCAGGCGCTACAGCTTAGCAGGGTACGCGGAGAAAAAGGCGCGCCCGATCGGGCGGCCTTTAGCCCGATCGGGCGCGTGTTTCTGGAGAGGCTCCTTAGACGAGCAGTTAGTTTCTAATTAGGAGTTGTTTAGAGTTTTGTTTTAAGTACGTTTTAGGATTATTATTTTCACTTATCTCTTTTCTTAGACTTTCTCTCTCTACTTAGATTATTTTTCTCTCTCTAGACTTCTCTCAACTTTTACTCTTGTTCTTAACTCAACTTTGTAGTTCCGTCGTTCTCGGTAACGATATCTTCTTTATTAATTCCAGCAATTTTATTTCTTTATTCTATCATGTCTTCTTTTATTGCTTTGATTAGTTTAGATTTAATTATGCGTGAGTAGATTTCTTTTTAGGGTTTATGGGATCCATAAATAATATGAAGGGGTAATTTATTGTTGTTAATTATCAAAGCTAGATTAATTTCCTATTGATTGATTTAATGCTCTGTGACTAGATTAGGCCTGATCTTTTATGCATGAGTTTGACAATATTGATTCAAGATTCGAGAGATTACAATTAATGTTTAGGTCTTGTTTCAATAGGCAGGTTAATTTATAAATGGTTAAGTCGAGATTCGAGAGATGAGATTTAATACCGGTAGATTAATTCTGTGATTGTAATACGTAGCGAGAGCCCTTTATGATCTGGTTAATTGATGTATTGATGATTGACTATTATTGATTATTGATATTGCATGATAACTTCTTATTGATTTGTTTTAACGTTTTACAATTATGGCTTGTAAAAGTATAGCAATATTGAATTGATGAATCGGGCAGATATTAATTTGATATTAAAGGTTATTTTCAATAAAAGCTTAGATCTAGTAAATTGCGAGAGTCTGTTGGATTTATGTTGATTAGTAAATTGCGAGAGCCTATTAATCATGTTATTTATGCAATGTTAATGATTGATTGTTATATTTTACCCTGCAGTATTATTTATTGGTGAACCTATGCCCAAGGTCTTTAATTCATTGATTTTTCTATATCCTTTACTCTTCCCTACTTTTAATCTTCGTAGTTAGTTCCCTTTTAATAACAACAATTGGTTACCTTAATAATTTAGATTATAATAATTAATTAGGAATAGAAAGACCAGTTTCCTTGTGGATTCGACCCTACTTCCCTATCTACTTTAGTTAGAGGACTTAGGTAATACTTTTGATTAGGTGATACGACTTTAGTCTGTCACCAAGTCTCCTACATAAAGGGACAACAATATTACTGTATTAATTACCCTTGTATACACAATTTCCAGCAACTTAAACTCACTTTAAACCACTTATAAAAATCTAAAAATTATTTTAAAACCTTAATTAAACTCCTCTTCAATGGGTAATTACACCCTTTTTATAAAACACCAAAAATAACACTATAGGCAAAATTCCAACATTTTTAGCTTAAATAAAAACCTTTCAAAACTTCATCAAAACATCACTTTTATGTTTAATCAGACCATAGAATTACTAAATATGTAAAAGCCCCAAATCAAATTATATAAGAACCTAAAAATCATTACTCAAATAAATTAAAAACCCTAACTTTTAATACTTTACAAAATCCAAAATTAAAACTCTTTATAATCTGAAATTTATACTCTTGACTACTAAAACTTGATCTTTGATACTATAAAAACACGTTTAATCAATTGAAAACCACAATATATATATATATATAACCAAAAGCCGATAATATGAGTTTGTGAAAATTGTTCTGGTATGAGACCAAGAACGCAAACTATTCAGCTGTCATAGCAGCAAGAGCAGCGAGCTCTAATTCGTTGATTTATACAATAACACCCAAATACACAAGGGGCAATATCTTCTTTTTTTTTCCCTCTTTGAGGCAAGGGGAAATATCTTACTAAAACAGGTACCCAGCTTTTTATTTTTTCCGAGTAGCAGCTAGCTTAGGAGATGAGGTCGTCCACAAAATAACAGCATCCAGTATCAACTTAATTAGTACATTCCTGACAACCTGCCTTATATTAATAGGAGTTTAGGACACACAAGTTACTCACAAAAATCTCAACCCTTTTTTCAGTTTCATGAGAGTCATGTAGGCCAATTGCTGAGCAGGCTCCACAGGTTTGCTGATTTTTCTGAAGCAACAACTTGTTGTGCTCATAAACCGAGGCTGCAAAGTAGAAGACGCACGATTCAGCAACACACTTGGTCTATACTTGCCATGGGAGAATTGCTGAAAAGAGATAAGATGGCATCACTATTCACAATCACAAATAGACAAATAGAGAAAGGAGGAATAACATATACTCATCCGGTAATCCCCACCCCTACTCTCCAACTCATTCTTTACTAGTAGCAATAGTTGCTACTAACCTCCAAAAAAATATGGTAGAGATTGTTGCTATACATTTTGCATGACAAGGCTGATAGTCTGATAAGTGTGAATCAAAAGTTTTTTGTTTCATAAAGCAGAGTTATGTAGAGTGAAATTTCTTAAGAATTGTGTACTTGGTTAAGAAATAAAAAAAGGGGCATGAAGTAGAAGAACTTCCTTCACGGACGAAGATTAGTTGAATTCATGGTTGCTGGTTGAAGACGAGCTCCCAGCATTACTGGTATGTGTTATCAATGCTAATTATCATGCAATTTTGAGCATTACTGGTATATTAGGTTGGAATTGACTCCGGTAATTATTAATTGTAATTTCAAGCATGATTTGTGATTTTTGATTGAGGGACTTGGATTATCTGACTTGAAATTGCGCAAACCCTAGATTTACATATTTATACATATACAAATTGAATTTGAGTATATACCAGTTAGTCTGTGATATTAGGTTGGAATATTGAGTTGCTGTTGATTGTGCTCAGCTAATTTCTGTTGCTGGTTTCAGCTTATTTATGTTATGTTGCTAGTAATTGTTAATTGTAATCAATGGGAAGCAGTAGCAGGAAGCGTTGTGTATATACCAATTAGTCTATGATGTATTTGTAAAGGGATTAGGAATATTAAGTTGCTGGTTTTGTGCTCAGCTAATTTTCTGTTGCTGTTTTCAGCTTATTTCTGTTCTGTTGCTGGTAATTGTAATCAATGGGAAGCATTAGCAGGAAGCGTAAAATCAACATCAATCGAACTGAGTCCGAGGTAGTAGGATTTTGTTAATATTAACAATTAATGGTGAAAAGTACTGTTCTTACTCCTTCTGCATTTCTTTACTATAGGAGTTAATTGCACCTCACATCAAGAAGTTATCTCCTACTATATTTAAGGTAAACATAAACTTATTGTGTGGGTTAATTGTAATTGCATAAAGTGATATGGCCTTAAGTTTGTGCATAAAATTGTAGAATGATTCCTTAACTGTTGGAGGGGAAGTCAAAAGCAAAGGTGAAGTGTTGTTGCAGCATTTACAGAATAGATGTAGGGTAAGTGCATTTTGTGATTATGTTTTTGTGTCGATACTGTTTTAGGCGTAGTTGAATCCATTTATTTGGTGCAGTAGCTGCCAAATAAATTCAAATTCAATATAGATTATATAGATATTCTATGGTTTATCTATGCAGCCGGCTAATACGAGTTGTCGGATCGAGTCATTTGGTAGAATATGCAATAGTTTTGACGATAGACGTAAGCGGTGGGTGCGGGAGATGGGCTTTGGTGGGTTGTTAAAAATTGGAGGTGATATGAACCTTCCAAGACAGTTGGCTTACTGGTTGATGACTCGTGTAGATCCCTTCAATTGTACTCTTACTGCCCAAGATGGCAGAGTGTACAGGCATTCTCAAAACCAGGTTCATTGGGTCCTTGGTATTCCTAATGGAGGGTTACCTGTTCCCACATACCAAACAATAGACAATGTTGCACTTCAAAAGGTGAATAGGATTATGGATAGATATGGTAAAACATGGAGTAGTAAGTGCAGCAGAACTAGTCGTGAGTATATATTTGAGGGTATTCAAGTGAATGCTGATTTGATTGCTAGTGTGGAGGGGGAATGGGAGGAAGATCAGGCTGAGGAGTTCAAGACTATTTTCTTGTTGTTGTCTCTGGAAATGTTGTTATGCCCTAATCAATCTTCAAGATTGGCCTCTGATCTTGTACCTTCACTAACATGTGCTGCAAGAGCTGCTGACTATGACTGGTGCAGCCTAGTTTTACAAAAACTCATGTGCAGTGTGGCGATGTTTGCACGACGTTTTTATTATGTTGGATTTGCAAGTGGCTGTGTCGGTTGCCTCATATTCATTGTGGTATGTGTGTATTTTCACCATTTGTTTGATACAATGTTGTCACCTTTTGTTACCATTTAACCACCTAATATGGTTGATACAGGTTTTGTATTTGGATCGTCTTAAAAGACATCCTGTTCATTGGGGCTATTTTCCTAGGTTGGAGGTGTGGAACATGGAAGAGATTCGGTTGGCTATTAGTGAAGATGTATCCCAAATGGGGGTGACTTTGGGCAGCTTGGGGTATGTTTTTGACTTAGAACACAACTATTTTGGTATTTCCATTGTATATGATAATATTTATGTGTTGTATCATGTAGACTTTGGATGTGGCTTACGGTGAAACTCATCCAACCGAAGCTAGGGATTCGAATGGACCTGGGGGGTCAACTGAGGTTACTGTTGCACTGAGTTTTATTTTTTATGTTCTTTTAAACCTATGTATTTGTATTTTTTGATGGATATTCATACTTTTAATTGTACAGAGAAGCTGCTGTGTGAGTGTCTGTTTAGGAGTAAGACAGCACGAATGCGGAAACCAAAATTTAGGAAAGTTTACGATAAACAAACTGTTGATATGAGTGGGAAGGTACACTGTGCTGATAAAAAGGCAATTATTGTATCTGGTAACAACAATGTAGGAGCATTTTCAAATTTTGACATGATACGATTGCGCATGGATGTCATGAAAAGGTATATGATGGTGATTTGTATTATTGTTAATAATTTTGTGCTCTTTTGCAATTTATAAGGAGAATGAAGTGTTGGTTGGTAATAGGTGCTTATCGGAAGATGCTTTCAACACACTGCTACGATTAACATTAATGGTTAGTATATGAATGTACGATTTACTTGTGTCGTACCACATGTAAGGTGGCTGAAATTTTTGCTCATGCTACAACAGGTCAGTAGGTTGAATCATGGTAGGCAATTTCCTACTGCACCAGGTCCCTGCTTCTGGTCGTCATTGTTGGTTAGTTGTTAAATCCATATATATGCTTGCATAATGCTTATATAAATCATTGATGGGCTTTTGGCAATGCTTGTATAATGCTCTTTTGTTAAAGGTTAATAGGCGATCAATGTAAATGGGCCTTAGTAGTTGTTATTGATTGTATATGTATCCCAGGGAGAGTTTGTGTTGTTTCCTGGCACAATTGGGGCAGATCCCATGTCTAGAGGGTGCGTAGACTGCTTCGTGGCCAGTCCATGTTGTGCTTACATGGCTATTGTATCGGAGGTGAATCTTACTGCATATATGCTCTTTATTTTCTAAGTGATACAAAATAAAGTTTTTTTTACAAAGTACGTTTACGTGAATAGGTTGAAGGAGCTACAGGTCCCTCATCCGTTTGTGTATTTGTAAAATACGGTAATGTACAAGATATTACTCTGATATACACAAACTCACTGACTTCCTCATCAACATTACACAAGGTGAACAAGCGGGTAAGTTTTTATCACAATAATTACTTGTTTAAGTTATGTAATTTAAGGGTATGCAGTGATGAGAAGTCTTTGGTAATGTAGGTAGCAAACGTGGAACAATTTTACCAAGCCATAAGCACTTGAACGGTGCTTCCGTTTCCAACCGCATCAGGAATGTGATCATCACGAAGGACTTCCAATGCCTAGCAAGTTGTTCATCTCATCTCAACGCACATGCGCTATGATTAATTCATACTAGTGACAAATTTGTTATAAATAATGAAGTAAGTCATAGATGTATAAAATTTCAATATCGAATTCTTAGGTGTACAATAATTAGTGGCAATTTTGGCCCTTTGGGCCTTGAGGCCCTTGAGTGTTAGTAGATAATGGCCCTTGTGGGTCGAATTGAAATGAATGTCTAATATTTTCAGTTAATATGAAATTAGTGGGAGTTTGAGGCCCTTGAGTGTTAGTCTAGGGGTCTGCTGGGCCTGGGCCTTGAGGCCCTTGAGTGTTACATGATAACGGCCCTTTTGTGTGTCAGTAGAATCTAATTCAATGTCTAATATTTTCAGTTACTCGACTGTGAGAGTATGGGTCAAAGTTTATTGGATTGTTGGGCCTACAAAGCCAGTATTGTTTTCAGCCTTTCCTCAAGTGGTATAGCTTGGGCTAAAAACAAGTTTGGGCCGATATAACATTAAGATGACATACAACGCGGGTAATTGTTCACTTAATAAGTTAAACCTGAGATTAGGTAACATTGATATATTTTCTGACACAAACATTCTTAATTAGGCAAAGTTAATTAATACATCATAAACTCATAAAAAACAATACTTCATTATTAACTAATCACATCCCCTAGTTCAGATTATTGGCCTGAACAAGATCGAAACACCAGCAGTATTGATTAGAAAATGCGCTTAGCAACTTCATAGTCATATCCCTTGAGAAGGAGAGCACTGCATATCCCCCTTCGCTGTCATTTGTTGAAATTCCGTACACTGCATAAGGGTTTAAACATGCACAAATTAGGCGCGCCATGTGAATGGAGACGCGAGTTTCAGTTAAAATTATTATGTGAGGCATATGCATCTGAGTTGCAAACCTAAGCATTGGGAGGAAAGAGTCCCTACCCATATCACGACAATTCCAGATCATATACCTTAAACCCTTTGTGAAACTTCCCTTCCACCAACTTAGGTTTTCATTAGCAACTACTTCAACTTCTACCTCAATTTCCCTTCCATCAAATTTTAAGGAAGACTTTGAACTAGTATGCATGATTAACTTGGATACGACGTCTGGATACTCAACACTAACTAGCTTGAAATCATTTCGATAGCTTGGGATCGTCATGAGGTGTTTCTCAACAGACAAGACACAACTCTCGATTTCAGGAGGTATTTCTAAAGAAGGGTCAACTATGTTTTTAACAGCGGCCGGCAGCACGTGTTGGTAACCAAACCCGTCTTTTCCTCCTTGGGTTGAGATTACCCATCTTACAAAGTACTTGACTGGTTTTGGTAGCAAGGCAAGATCAGATATGTCCGATAAGTGCGCAGGCCTGACCTTATTTGAAGGTGTGATGACGACGATGTCTCCAACCCTCTCCTATTCCCGGAAATTATTTGGGCTGCTGTTGCTGCGTCTATTAACAACACCCTAATATCACCGGCAGAAGACATGACAGGGCTTTGGATCATACCAAGCACGCCCTTGGGGAATGATACTTGGACAGAAGGCTTCGGGGTACAAGGATTTTTCATTTTGAGAGAATGTGTTTTGACAATTTTCGAACAAGGTAGTAATGATATATTGTTTGAGGATATACTTTTGTGATAGGGTTTAATGGAACTAGCTGGAATTGATAATCTTTTCTTTGCCATGGTATTCTTTTTTTTTTTTTTTGGAATATTATAATTTCAAAGAGCTAATGGTGATGATGCTTACTGGTATGGGTATATGTTGTATATATAAGGTGCAAGGACTTCACTTTCAAGTAGCAGGCTACAAGGGTAAAAGGTTGATATTAAATTTTGGCGGGGGCGGGGTCTCAAATATTTGGTGGGAAAATTTCAGTGGGTGAATTTGACAATTGCATAATTTGGCAAAAACATGTCAGCCCTATTCCTAACAACTGATTGAGGGTTGCTCATTTTGAATTGCTTCCAAGATAGTATACCCTTTAAGAGTACTTCACTCTAGCATGCACCATCTGTAACATGTCATAAATTGTTTGCATAACAACATGATGCATTTCATTTTCGAGAAACTAAACTACAAAACAATTGTATAATTATGTGGAGACATCCTTGCTAGTTGATCTCCGCATAAAGTGAAACGAATGTGATCCTTATTTAATTTTTTATTATACAAGGGTTTTGATTAGATTTAAAAATTTTAGTATTTATTACACTTACATTTTTAAGTTTTAATTATACTTAGGTACTCCTATTTATTTTAACTTTAATTTAATTATAAATATTATTTAAGGCTATTTCATATACATACGTCGATCTATCTCATGTGGGTGTTAATTTTGATTAAATTTTGAATACAAAATTAAGAGAGAAGATTAACCTTATTTCTGTAAATTATAAAGTAATAAGTCATAGTTTGAATTCTATTTGCGCTTAATTAATTAAGTAATAAGTAATAAGACAGAATATTATGTTTAATTAGCTATAATTGTTAGTAAATAATGTATTTGTAACTAATGGAAAGCTTAATTAATTCTAAATTACGCTATAGTCCTTTTTAATGAAATGAACATTTAAACCAAACACACAATTATAGCTAATTAAACATAATCAAATTTAGATGAAACACAACATAATTGAGGAACTACAACATAGGTGGGGGCCACAGTACGAAATACATAGAAGTGAAGTGTACATATTGAAATCCCAGCTGGAGTGCTAGGGTTCTTTTTAGAAAATCAGGCCCAACCTTCATCATGGTGGGACGGATCACGGTCCATTCCTGAATCTATCCACCATCGTCTCGTATAATTGTAATCGGCATCATCTTCCGCTTCAATAGCTTCATTTAAAGAAGGAGGTGGGTTGATGAGTGGCCCTGGCTAGCGTGTTACAAACAGGAAACAAATTGAACATATATAATTAGAAAATTCTAACATTATAATGATGGTTTGATGGCTGGAATTAACATAATCAAAATAATGGAATCTTACCACCACTTGCACATTCATCACGTTTCCAGTGAGACAGTTGCTAGTGTAGTTTATCAATGGTTCAGCTTCTTTGTTCCAAAGCAAGAGTATCCCTCCGACTTGAGCATGTCCTGAAATTGCGTACTGGTACCGACCTGGCAGCTTGGGAATCAATTCCCAAACCTGGAGATGTTTAGGCCGCGCTTCGGTGATTATGAATAACATTGGACGGTAGCAGTGGTACAATTTTCGAAAATTTTCAACTAAGGAAGGCCTGAAAACGTCTACCGCGTTCCAGCACAATACGAACGCCCCCTCTTGAAAGACAGGTGAATCATCCTTGGCCATATTACCACAAACTAAGAGGCGATGGTAATGTATACCTGTTTTCTTTGTTATTCCAGAAGCGGCCTTGAATTCAATCGACGACATTCGGCCCATAATTTTCATAACATGAATCGAATTCGTTTTAGCCCCTACGAAAATATGCCTTTCTATTAAAGGAAATGCAAATGAAAAGGCTGAGGCTGCGTCAAATGTGGGAACAAGGTTAAAAATTGGAAGTAAAACTTTCGGAACTACCTCATCCTCCTCAAATTGGTGGCGGGTGTAAAACCATTTCACAAAGGTCGACAAACCACGGTGCTGCAAGTAGCCGTGAATGTCGGATAACAGCGGCACGTAAGCAGGTACAATATCTCCTCCGGGAAGCTCCATCACTCGCATAACATTGGTGATGGAGTGCCTTTGAACATCGTCCATGATGATCTCGTTGCGGATGGTAAGGGGGTCGATTTTTTTTTTTCATAGTACTCTTTTTGGGTTTTGTAGTATCTTACTTGATTTAAATCAAGTTCATTGTTTGTTGTTGGGAAATAAGGATTGAAGTACATGAGCGGTTCTCCAGGTAGGAGAAGCACAGTATCACGCACACGCCGACTCTCACAAGTCGCCGGCGCTAAAACCACGTATGGTGGTCTGGTCATTTCCATGGCTTGTTTGAGGTGAGCGTATGTGTTTGAGTAGGAGTGAAAAAGGTTTGTGTTTGAGTAATTAGGTGAAACGAGTCAGGTAAAGCTTATGCAGCCTTTTGTAAGTCATGGGACAATAGCTGAAGGGTTTGTTTAAAACAATAAGGGATAAGTACTTTTTGTCCGTTTGTGAAGGTGGACTAAATTGTAAGGTGGACTAAAATGTAAGGAGTAAAATGATTGTAATATCTTTTTATTTTTTCTGACAGAAAAATAATTCAAATTGAACCGGACATTGTAATACTCCCTCCGTCCCCAAATAGTATTCCCTTATGGTCTATCTTTTGTCTCAATTTGATATTCCCATTTGTTTTTTTCAAGTACCGTTAATATAATAAAAGTGGAATCTAAACGGAATTAATGTTGAATAACTAGGTAGAAACAGAATCAAGTTTAATTATCGCAATTATTTACCGACGTTTTATTACTGAAATTTATACGATTTTTATCATATTCCTAGAACCCCGAGAAACTATAGCCCGTTACCCGGTATGGCCCCCCTGTCCAATACCTGAATAAAAAAAATAATATTTGTTAATTAAAAAAAGGCAACATAAAATAGGGGGTAAAATGAGAACGAGGGGTGGGTAAAAAAGAAAAAGGGGGAGAGAGAAATTGCTTTCCCCTCTTTGCTGTTGTTTCCCGTGAAAAAATGACGAGCGCCGGACTGGAGCAGCAAATTTAGTCTTCGTCACGATAGACGATGAATTCACCACTGGTGTGCAAATTTACGACTTTCGCCATGAAAAACAAAGAAGGAGTTGAAGATGACGATATTAATTGTTTGTCGGTGCCCTGTCTTCATTAACGTGCATACTGTTATTTATATACATTTATCATATGATTTTATACTGTTATTGTAGCTCAAGATATTATTATTACATAGATGATGGTCATTTCTCTGTCCTCTCACTTAAAGGTTTTCAAAATGATTTTCCGCTATGGATTGTAAATCCATATTTTTATTAAGTTGTCACTGAGAATTAATGAATTACAACTCAATTTCATACTATTACATAGATTCAAGTGTACAACTTATATAATTAAAGTATACCTACCTTACTTATACAATTTCAAACTAACTACCCAACAACTATACCTACCTTACTATTTTTACTAATTTACTAACCTTGGTCATTAAAACAAAATATAAATTCAAGTGTACAACTTATATAATTAAAGTATAAATAATAATTAGGAAATTTGGACTTTTATAAAATTCCGTCATGTTTTTGACGACATGTGGAACAAAAACAACTTTTAATTTTTAATTTGATGGTTAAATAAAAGCTTTAGCAATTTTGGTTGTAAAAAAATTTTTTTGGATCTTTTATGGTGGTAAAGGTAAAATAATCCTACATTCCGATATTCATTTCGATATTTTATGACCCCAAAATTAGTTATAATATATATAATATATAGGTCCCAACGTGAGTATGACTTGAGTCAATTGACTCATTTCAACTCAATTTTCGATTAACCGACCAAATTTCAACTTGTTGTTTTTGTTACGTATATCAATCCGTAAATGATTATGAACCGAAACGTTTATTCCCAACACTCGATTAATCCTGACCTAATTAGAACCCGAAATGACTCGAATAATGTTCTTAATTGGGTAATCAAATGAGTAACCTGAACAATTTATTAACCGAACCGATTTCAGACCGATATGTGATAAGAAGCGGACCCGAACACAAACCCCGTTTAAAAAACCCATTCCAAAGTGAGTCAATTTTATTTTAAACCAAACAGAACCAACACGTTCATTCTAAAACCAATTGACACCTCTACCCCAAACCGTATGAAATCATAATCTCAAAACCATTTAAGCTCCACCAACCCTAATCCAGAAGCTTAATCCTAAACCCTTATCTGTACACCATCTAAAACCCTTAACCGTGACCGTAAACCTTAAACCATGCATAGTCCTAATCCGAAACACTAAAAGCGATACGAACCCTAATCCTAAAGCTTAGTCCTAAACCATTATCCCTAAACCGTATACAATCATAATCCCAAAACCATTAAAGCTCCACCAACCCTAGTGTAGACCCTTAATCCTAAACCCTTATCTCTACACTATCTAAAACCCTTAACCGTGACCGTAAACCTTAAACCATGCATAGTCCTAAATTCTGTGACTTTTAAACGATACGAACCCTAATCCTAAAGCTTAGTCCTAAACCATTATCCCTAAACCGTATACAATCATAATCTCAAAACCATTTAAGCTCCACCAACCCTAATCCAGAAGCTTAATCCTAAACACTTATCTCTACACCATCTAAAACCCTTAACCGTGACCGTAAACCTTAAACCATGCATAGTCCTAATCCGAAACACTAAAAGCGATATGAACCCTAATCCTAAAGCTTAGTCCTAAACCATTATCCCTAAACCGTATACAATCATAATCCCAAAACCATTAAAGCTCCACCCAACCCTAGTGTAGACCCTTAATCCTAAACTCTTATCTCTACACCATATGAAACCCTTAACCCTGACCTTAAACCTTAAACCATGCATAGTCCTAATCCTAAACACTAAAAGCGATACGAAACCTAATCCTAAAACTTAGTCCTAAACCATTATCCCTAAACTATATGAAACCTGAAACCGTAAACCCTCGGGAAAAACTGAATTTATGGACACGCTCATCCTTAACCATCGCACTCCGTTGACTTTAACAAAACGCTGATCCACTATGATTAAAAAGAACGTCTTTTTTGTAAAATAACTTATTTTGACTACTTTGAAATTATTTAATACCATCATTGATACGGATTTGTGTTAAGGAAAAATTGTAAATTGTACACGTAATAATAACCATTTCAGTGGGTCATGAAAGTTAATGTTGGCAAGCTAATTAGTACGGAGTAATTGATTTTTTTAAAACGTGACTTGTTGGACTTAATTAAGTAATTTTTTTTATATTTTTGTAGACCAAACTATATTAAAATAATTTAAAAATACACATGGTGGACTTGGCTTATAAATAGACCTGGCTCAAACACTTATTTGGTACGCTCTTCCAAAAAAAACCTTCACCTTTTAAAACTCCTTTTCCTTTTGTTTCCTACTTCGAGAACTATGCCAAATCCGCTTTATCCTCCCGGTTTCCATGGCGAAACTGCACCTGAAGCCACCTATGTGTGGTCTCGCAACCCTAGAAGTGTCCAAGAGATGGACTTCAACAAGTACTTGTTCTTTTTCAGTGAAGATGGGAAGCTGAGCAACGACTTGGCTGATGCTGCTGAGCTACGTAAGCTGATTGGTGCTCCACACTTGGAGTGGCCTGAAAAGATGGACAAGCTTATGATGGATGATGAGTCCGGGAACATCTTTCCCGCTCACCTTCCCTACATAGGTAATGTGACTTGGCTACCCGAAGTGCAGGATGCGATTCGCAGACTTGAGGGGAGTGATACTGTTGCTTACGACGGTATTACTCCTCTCATTCCATGTTTGCTTAAGGATAAAATTGATCCAAAGCCCATCATCCCGAAATGTGGCCCTATTTTCAAATTGACTCTGAAGTCGTACAATCTTGAGGCCGGTCATTTCATTGATGCTTTCCATGTACTTCAAGTTCGTGCTAAGATGACGAACATTTCATTCATGGTCTTCCGGGATCGCATTTTGAAGAATGAAGAAACTAGTCGCTACCACATTACTCGAGTCACTCCAGAGTAAAGGCAGGTCACACCCTCTTGGCTAAGGGATCTAGTGTTATTCTTTGGAATGCGCGTCAGATCACCCGGAAATCCTTTTATTCTGACGTTGCTTGGGCCATTCGAGTCCACAAACCCATCTTGATGATACTCACAGAAGTTCGTGTGCGAAAGATTTCTTGCACTAGGGTGATGGAGAAGCTGAGTCCTGCCATGGCGTGGAGGTTGGAGCCTGGAAAAGGTGTTGTTGGTGGCACCCTCATTCTTTGGGATCCTAGCAAAGTCAACGCTGAAGTCATAGTGGCTGAGGGTCGTGACATTATACTCCGCGCTATGGGATGTATCAAGCCAAGAGGAGTAAGTATTTGAAATATGTGTGTATTGTATTTGTTAATCACTCCTTTTATTAGTATTATGTGACAAGTTTTATTAATATTGTATTACGTGCAGGCCAATAATGTGAGTGGCGTGGGGACGAGCTCTTCCAATGGTGTTTAGTGGAGGCACGAGTCACGCACGTGAGGCCAAGCAGTATCTGAAATTATGTGTTATTAGTCTTATTATTATGTCTTATTAGTGTTATTATTATGTGATGTACTACTTGTGTGTTGTTGGTTTAGCTGATCATGGACTTATTCCTAGTAATTTCTAAACTAATGTAATTTATATTATCCTAGGCCAGTGGGCCACAGTTGTGTTAAACTCCCTTATGTATGTTAACTATGTATGGTGTGAACTGCCTAGGCTACTAGGCTTATTAGTAAAAATTGTGTTGTGTTTCTAGTATAATTTCACTCTTTGCAATTTAACATGTAATTCTTGGAACTATGTGCTCAAATTATACTCCCTTACTGCGAGTAGCCAAATTCCTTAATTTAGGGGATTTTTTACAAAAGTAATCCGATACAATAATCTACCGTGTTGTGTACACAATACATTAAGAATGTCATAAAAAATAGTGCAATATACTAATATAATAAGAGTTTTTGATTCCAAACTAGCATTGCACCTTGTACATTCATATTGTTCACATTTGCCAAGTACAATGTGATTTGTCTATTTTAATGTAATATGATGGTAAGTACGTGATAGAAAAATTATGATACATTCATAAGATAAATTCATTTCAAAGTGGGTAAATATGGAGTTTGAGTGAAATATTACATACATTAGTAAGATTAAATTCCTTTAGAATTATGTTCATCTTTACGAAAGGATGAATATCTATCTACTATGTCGATAATCTTAAGTGATATGATACAATGATATTTAATGAATATTTTTGGTACAAAATTTTTATTTTTATTTTTTTTTAAATTTTTGATTGACATCTGATACACACTTATTAGTAATCTAAAAAATAGAAGCGCTCTACACAATTATGATATAATAATATCAGTTAGGTACAATAATATAAATACATCTTCAAAGATAAATAATAATATGATACCATATTAATAGTGTACTGAATTAAATACATACAATACAATGATACGATATTATTAATTATCTGAAATTAATAAATAAAATAATATCATACAGTAGATAGATATTATTAATTATCTGAAATTAATATGATAAAATAATATGAAACAGTATTAGCTAACTGAAATAAATAGGTATTATAATATAACACAATTATATAAGTTTAAACAGATAGAGTTATATGATACTATAATATTAGTGCAGTAAATTATTAAATGCGAAATTATATCATTCGAAAAGTAGCAACTAGTAAAATTCAAATACAACGGGACTAGGAAATTATATGGTTAGAACCTTGCTAGCTTTCCGTAGGAGGTAAAGGAGGGAACTTTGTAGAAAAATTTTCATGGTAAAGTACACATATGTACACATTACAAGACAAAAACAACATATAATATATTGAATGTCAGACCAAATCTTAGTACAATGGCACATATCTTTTGGCTTCTACAGTTAGCAATTGGTGTAACTTTCGGAACTCTTCCCATGACGATGTGACTATACATGTATTGGTTTACACAATCCACAAATTTGAGTTCGGATTTTTTCATAATTCATATTTGAATTCGGATTTTTTCCTAAAAATATTTAGCCCGCAATCGTAATGAAAAAAAAGTGAGTAGTGGCCATCGTATTAGTGGATCATAACATAGGACATTCTAGACTTAATTGTAAACCATCTCAGTCGTAGGTTTAAAAGTAAGTGATCAATTTATCATCAATCATCTAGCTATAATAATAACCAATCATAATAACATAACTCATTCGTTGCTATAATAATAAGCGATCATAATTACTTAACTCATTCGTTTGTGGGATAAGCAATCTTATTAACATCACTCTTGGCTATAATATTAATCCAATCTATTAAAAGAGTTTGTTATTTCCCATAATCCTAATCGATCATAGTAACAGAAGTGATTCGTAACCTAGCTAAATCCATAACTCAGTCGTTGTTATAATTAATCTTTAGCGCTCATTATCGTAACTCATATTTTTTAATATTTTATGAAAATATTTTTAACGGATGGCAAAAATTTAATTATGTGGTTGTGTTGGTAATAGTTAAAAAATCAATCGCTTTAATTTAATTATAAGATCATATCTTATATAATCCATTTTACTAAACGATTAATAGAGCTTTAGTGTTTAAAAAGTCGTAGTTGTGGGGGTGTGGCTATAATGAAAATAGATCCAATATTAAGCTTAAATCTACTACCTAAACCCTAAATTCAAACCTCTATTTTCCAACAATATTAATCAGATGTTGCATCACTAATCCTAATACGACAAATTTCAACTTGTTATCTTCAAAGTTCATAGTACTTAAAACCTGTTCTTAACATGTGAATAGTTGCAGTTCTTATACTCAATTGATTTAGCAGATCAAACCCTTGTCGATTTGACGACTCCAGACTGATGTTAGAGGTAGTAGGGGTATTATTTTACAGTGCATCAATTTGACAGCACCCCCTTTATTGTGTAACGACTCTTGCTTTCACATAAAGCAAATCAAGCAATGTATATCCAACAGATAACCGTGTTACCCCCATGTAATTTTCATTGTGTGGTGTTGACGAGTCCTAGAAATTGATAAACTGAGCTGCGGTGGTTCTTTGCTAAAAGATTTTGTTCAGAACGATTTACATATCAGCAGTATATGCGTACTTATGCCCAATAATATGCAAGATTACTTTTGCGAATTGTTGTTTCGATAAAGTTGTTGAGAAATTCAAGGGATAAGCCAAGAAAAATTCAAAGGAAAAGGCCATGGAGGGTAAAAATATTGCCAAGTAATTGTTGTTCTGTGCTTTGATTTATTTGGATTGTTTCGAAAATGTAAAAATTGAATGGAAAAGTCAAGACACCTCCTTTAGCTAAGTAATGTAGGAAAATATATATCCGAAGACGGTTTAAGACTTAGCTAAATGTGAATAACGCTTTTACTCAAGTCCACGCGTAAAACAATTTCGTGAAAAGTATAATCATAGTAATATCGGTATTACATATTTACCTCTACCTTAAAAATTTAAAAAAAACTAAAATATTAGAAGTTGAATACCATATTTCAATTTTTCCTTTTAGTAATTGTAAACTCGAAATTAAGTTCCTTATAAGTTGTAAGTTGTACGTGTTTTAAATTTTTTTCAATCCCCGCGCATCTTGTTTTTCGTAGTGTTTCCGGAATTTCCTTTGTTTTTTCTTTAACTATTTATTCGTTTTTCTTTAACCTTTTATTCACAAATGTTTTAAAATTAGTTGTTAATTTATTTATAATTTTTTTTTGGAAAAATGAACAAAATTATTTTTTTTGTTGAGGTTATTGAATTGTTCAATGTCCTAATGCACTCGATGGGATATTTGTTATGCTTTGCCTTAGCATATTTTATGCATGAATTATTCGTATATGTTTTTGTAGATTGATCCTTTTTTTGTTGTATAATTTTTTTGTGGGGTCGAACAAGTTTTCAAATCAAATTCGATATTGCACCAAGTACTAAGTCAATGTATGGACATCCTTAAATTATGGGCCATGCTTAATCAGATGTGTTGCACCAAAAAATCAATAAGTCAGTCCTGTCAAAACCACATTACCCTACTACCTAATTCTTAAACCTCATGGGTATTGACCTGCTGCCTTTATCGAAATGTTTATATGATTTGTAACCTACTTTTTTCCTCGTTTATAGGAATATGGTCTAGAAAATTCAACCTATTTCGTCATCTAAGTTCTGAGCAATTGTAGATTTTATCTTCACCCTAAACCCTAAAACATAATTAATTAATCTGATACAAATATATTGAAATCGTATTAAATCGTAGAAATTAGTTGAAAAACAAAAGTAAGGTTCACCCATAATAATTCGAAAAAAGTACACGCATATGAATACAATTAATAATCCGATATTTGTGTCAAACAATAAATTATAAATGTAAATTGCTTACCCTTTTAAAAAACATGTTGATTAAGACTAAAAGTTTTTAAAGGAAAATGTGTAGATAACGTAAAAAGGAATCACAACAATAGATGAATATGCAAACAACGTAACAACATTACGTCTCCCATTACCTAAAGAATTCACATATTACATCGAAATAAACATTAATAACATAATTCATAAATACGGTTTTACAATTCAAGACAACGGCGGTGGTAATTTGATGATCAGAATTATTAGACAAGTTAAGAAAAAGGCAACAAATACAGGTTCAATAACAGGCATTTATACATTTGTACGGTAGACTCGGGATATAATGTACATTTTCGCACACATATTAGACATAATATTAGACCACAAAATTTATCCTATTTTTTTTTAATGAATTTAGTATAATATGTTGTTTTTTTTAATGCAATTCAATGAGAGGTGTCAAAAACCAAATAAAAGCATGACCCTGACCCAAACCGAATCCCGGAACCGATTTCATCCGAAAAGCCATCCCGAATTTGATTTCTCGAGATGTAAACTCAAACCAGATAGGTGTATAACTATTAAGAACTTCACTATTGGACAACTAAGAAATAATCCATTTGCCTTAAATTTATTCACACTTATAAGAAGTGATCCATAACAATCCATTTTATACTCACAAAAAAATGATTTTTATGAGTATCGAATGTCACAACTGCATAATTTAATGCAGTTTACTTAAACCTAAAGAGACTAACGATTTTATTTTTTAATTAATCTTTTGGCAACCTTGTATAAATTATACTACGGATTTTATCATAAGAAATAATCCGTTTGCCTTAAATTTATTCACACTTATAAGAAGTGATCCATAACAATCCATTTCATACTCACAAAAAAATGATTTTTTTGAGTATCGAATGTCACAACTGCATAATTTAATGTGTTTACTTAAACCTAAAGAGACTAACGATTTTATTTTTTAATTAATCTTTTGGCAACCTTGTATAAATTATACTACGGATTTTATCATAAGAAATAATCCGTTTGCCTTAAATTTATTCACACTTATAAGAAGTGATCCATAACAATCCATTTCATACTCACAAAAAAATGATTTTTATGAGTATCGAATGTCACAACTGCATAATTTAATGCGTTTACTTAAACCTAAAGAGACTAACGATTTTATTTTTTAATTAATCTTTTGGCAACCTTATATAAATTAAACTACGGATTTTATCATAAGAAATAATCCGTTTGCCTTAAATTTATTCACACTTATAAGAAGTGATCCATAACAATCCATTTCATACTCACAAAAAAATGATTTTTATGAGTATCGAATGTCACAACTGCATAATTTAATGCGTTTACTTAAACCTAAAGAGACCAACGATTTTATTTTTTAATTAATCTTTTGGCAACCTTGTATAAATTATACTACGGATTTTATCATAAGAAAAGGTTCACTGAAATATAATGATATGATGTTATTTTTTAATGAGATGAAATATTAAGGTGTCACTGAATTCGACAATACTTAATTGAGAAGGATAAAGGGGTAATTTATTCGTTAAAGTATAATTATAAATTTAATAGGAATTATTACAATTCATAACCTTAATCAACATTGTTACAATTTTAATTCCATAAAGCCTTTGATTTTTGGTAAGTGTAGTAATTAGAAATTAGGGTTCAGACACGACCCACATCATCAAACATAAGGCTGCCACGTGGCGGTGGTGTTTCGTATCACTATATAAAGGGTGATTGAGCTCCCTTACAAAGGAAACAGTAACAATTACTTCGAGAAAACACCTATAACCCTAAACCTTCCCATGTCTAGCATCAACGTCCACCTCAATGGGAACGCTGGCGGTGGGGACGACGGTAACCGTCGCCGGCGACCAGGAATCCCTCAACCACCTCAACCACCAAAAGCCAAAAAAGAGATTTCCAAACAAAAAAAGCGCAGAGAGCTGATTGCTGAGCTCCTTGCCAGCTACAAGTACCCACCAATACGTCTTGAACATCCACCTATGTTGCCTTATAATGTGTCGGCGGTGACAAGAGTTGGCACTTCAGGAGGGCTACAGACTCAGGCTAGGGCAGCGATACCAAATGCTCTTGACATGATGGTAGCTCCATCTTCGCCACCACCCGTTGTAGCACCCCCTTGCCCTCGAGATGCCATGTCCCGCTTGGAAACAAGCTTACTCCCTCCTTTTAAGTTAACTGCAGCGGCGAAGGTTGAACAAAATGATCTCCCGCATGTTGATCCAAATGTTCCTACTGAAGGTGAGGTCATGGGTGCTAAACCAAATGTGGAGGCAAGTCAGAATGTTCCTACTGAAGGGAATGATGACGATAACATTGAGGTTGACCTCAATGAAGCTAAGCCTGATGAGAATGGAAACGGTGTGGTGTACTGCATTATCTTAAAGGGCTACTCGGTTGGAGACGTTGGTGTGATGTACACCATTCGTAGTGACGAGACATTCGAGGCCATATATGACAACTACGCGTTTCTCATCGACGTTAAGCCAGAAAAGATCAAGGTGTACAATGGCACCACCTACATCCCCCGCACTACATATCCGGAGCCAATGGGTGTTGCAACTGGAAGTGTTCTCTACGTTCAAGGGCTGGTAAATCTGTATCACTTTAGCTTGTTAATATTTTCGTTTTGTTGAATTTTGTATAATTATAGATTTATTGTGAATTAATCTGGTAGTACACTAGAAGGAATATATTAATTGTTTAGAGAAAGGTGACAATGGTCGATTTACGCTTACTATTTATTCAACCTCTATAAATGCATTTGTATTTACTTAGAATTTTGTGTGTGTATTTTCTCCAAAAAAATCAAACTCTATGGTAAATATATGTACATGTTCGTTCATTTATATGTACTTAAGCACAACGTCCTAATTTATCTATCTATTATTTGTAAAATTATATACGTATGATTTTGTGTGAATTGATTATTTGAAATAATTGCATCAAAATTTTAGTGTCTTTAACTAGTATGACTAGTATGTCAGTAGTGTTGGATGAATTAGTGAATTTGCAATATGCAATATAAGAGTACCATGTCAATTTGTTTGTTTGATTTAATTAGGTGTTGCTTAGAATGTCAGTATGCAATGTTTGCTAGGAGGGAGTGGTCAATACAAACACTCGGATCAAGAGGTTCTACCTTAAGAACACCGGACACCGGAGGAAGATCAAATTTCGTGTTCAAGGCAAGTTAGACACACCGCTTTGCCGCCTCTTCCACATCTGGGGAGAAAAGACACATGTTGATCCGACTGACTTAGTTTTCTACCACGAGGATAAGGTGGTGTGCACACTTAACACCATAAGGGAGTCGGGTATTCTGAATGGAGACAAAGTTGTTGTGGCTCCGTTTGGAGATGAGAACCGTTAATGTTCCAGCAGATTAGGATTGTTAGGCAACAACAATTCAGGGCTTATGGATGTCATGTAATATGCACTGTTTTATGTCTTATGCTATAATCTTTAGATGCAACCACTTCTTTTGTTTGTAATATAGTTAAGCAGTAGTAAGCGTAGTTAATTAACCTGCTTTAAGTGGTCGCACTTCGAAGACTCTTGCGTGTCTGAACCAGTGAGTCTTCATCTTTTGTGACTTTTGTTGTCCTATGTTGGCTATGTCTGAACTAGTGAGTCTTCATCTCTTTTGATGTCCTATGTTGCATGTCTTAGGAACTACTTTATCAATGTATTTTGTTGTCCTACCGTATTCTGACTTGTTATGGTAATAGCACTTTTTATGGACTCCATTTTGAGTTGTCTTTCAGTTTGATATTGAGGAATGCTTAAATTCTCTAGTGATTGCTCTTTATGTGAACTTGTACATATAGCACCAAAGAACAAACCTACAACACACACATAACTAAGAGATTGGACGACATAGAAGAAACTTACGAGCAGAAATAACATGGAGTTGGGCAAAGAACGAAGCACATAGAACTTAGATAGTACAAAGTACAACTACAATCTAGTAGTTAGCCAAGTAAGAAGGGTAAAGAAGCAGGCCCAACAAAACGGGAAGGCCCATCCTAAACACATAGAAATAGAAGGTGGAATAACACCAAACCTGTATTTGGGCAATTATGAAGGCAAAAGTTAACAGGCCCAAAACATACAAGCCCAACAAAAGAGGATGATCAAAACATACGAATTGAACGAAAAGATTACTTCCGATCCAACCCGATTTAAAATTAGCACATGAAATATGAAATGATAATTCATATTTGAATTAGGTTTTTTTTCCCCAAAATATTTTTTTTTCCCAAAATATTTAGTCCACCAAAATTAACATATGAATTATGAAATGATAATTCATATTACTGTGGAATTGACTATACTGTTGTTATTGATTTTTATACTACTATGGTTGATTTATATACTGTTATCATATGATTTTATACTGTTATTGTAGCTCTGGATATATTATTACATAGATGAAGGTGATTTATCTCTCATCTCGCTTAAAGGTTTTCAAATTGATTTTCCCATTTAATTTTCATTTCAAACAAGGCCCACCAAAACCAAAACAAACAGGCCCAACAAAAGAGGATGATCGAAAAATACGAATTGAACGACAAAATTAATTCCGATCCAACCCGATTTAAAATTAGCATATGAATTATGATATGATAATTCATATTTGGGCCAAACCTGTATTTGGGCAATTATGAAGGGAAATCATACAGGCCCAACAAAATATACAGGCCCAAACATTACACAAATGCTAACTGAAACCAACTGAGTAGAAGAACGTCCCTGTTAAAGCTTTGGAGGGAGGAAAAAAAAATTATAAAAACATAAAAAAAAAAAAAAAAAAAAATTAAAAGTGTCACATTAATTAACTAACACTTACGACTGTCAATTGCAAATAACATCAGGAGTTCGAGTGGGAAATAATGACAACAGTACTAACATTTCCTACAACAAATATCCCAAACATAACCAAGGTCACAACATAGTGCATACATACCTCAAGGGTTGTACAGCAAAATTGATATGAATTCAAAATACAATACACTTCACAGACCTTTCGAGTGACACACAGCACAAGGTGTGTATTAAAAAGTGTCAGAAGGAACAGACCACCCCAGACCGTTTCTCATAAGCATGTCATCACCAACCAAAGCGTCGTCTTCCACAAAATCGTAATAGTTCTCAATGGTGTTATGTTGTTGGAGGACTTGAGTCCTTTTCCTCTTAGCCTGCAACAATGGAAATTAAATTATTTAAGAAACAACTGGCTCAACCAATGTTTAGCTGGAAGTGGTTGTTGGATCACTTACAGGTAGCTTCACTGCGGTGGCTTGCTGGACAGCAGGGTCCATATGAGTTCCAGCAGGGGTTTTTCCCTTTTTCACACTCTTCTTCTTGTATCCCGTCTCTGCAAGAGATTTATGTCTTGATCCCTTAGGTCGGCCTCGGGGCTTCTTCTTGGATATAGGATCCTTCACTGCTGTTTGTGAGGTGGTGTTCCCTTATCCCTCCACAGGCTTAGAAACAGACCCATGGGTCTCAATTGCCTGAGGGATGTTTGACCCAATTTCTGAGGATGGTAACAGGGTCCTAGGCATGGTGGGCAGACATGGTTGAGTTGCAAGGAACTTATCTATGCTTGCCTGAACTTCCAAACGAAGTTTTTGAAGAGATTGCACAACTAGATCGCGTGTACCCTTGTCCTGAACAGATGAAGCAAGGTCACAAATTGGCAGGAACTCTGCCATCAAGTTATTATATGTCTGAACAGCCACATTCTCAATGGGATCGTGGTAAGCCACCTTCACCCGAGTATGTTTCCTACTTATGTCTTTTCGCCAGCGCCGGAGAACATATTTGGGTGGAATATCAAACAACAAATTTTGATCATAGACTCGGATGACATGCCTACATAGAATCCCGAATGTTTCAAAATTCCTACAATCACAAGAGACCTCCTTTGTTATTGTATTAAAGAGTACAGAGTAGAATCTCCTCCTGTCAGTGATCACCTCTTCACTCTTCCCTTCGGGAATGATCCAAACCCTGTCTTCAAGTAGATATTGAATAATGTTCCCTCCCAAATCACGCTCTTCCCTCCCGGAGCAATGCATGAGTCGACAACACTCAATTTGAATCTCCTGAAACTTTGTATCAGTGTAAATGTCATGGAAGAACTTCTCTACATGAAAACCACTTACAAGACGTCTTCGATATTTGCCACACCTAGCATCAGCCTCATTCTCAGCTTTCACACGCCTCGCCATGGCCCTAGTGTACTTCTCAGGAAATTCGTACAACCTTGTTTTCCGATTCACAAACCCATTGAAGAAACTATTTATGCTTTCGACCCTTTGTGTTGTCTTCATCCCGACCCAAAAGTGTTCTTTCATAAAAGCTGGGACCCACATATGCCTTTCATCATACAATTCAGATAACCAATCATTGTCCTCTAGCTCATAAGTTGTCATTAATTCTCCCCATCTACGCTCAAACTTAGTAACGGTGAAGCTTTCATATATGAGGGTCTTAAGTGGACTTTTAAAATCTGCATAGCTATGTCAAGTGCAAACATGGAATTATGCAAATATTCAGAACATAATTCATTGAGAAGAAAATGCATTGAGAAGAAACTGCATTAAAAAGAAAATGCATCCAGAAGAAAATGCATGCAGAAGAAAATGCAATCAGAACAAAGTGCATTCAGGCAGAAGAAAATGCATTCAGAACAAAGTGCATTCAGGCAGTATGACTAACATTTTCAAGTAAATCAACAGTACATATGTGTTCTGCCATGCAACATATGTGTTCTGCCATGCAACAGGGCTACCCATTACTAGCATTTAATTAAATAATACTTACTACAGGTAACAAAAGAAGATCATAACATCAATAATACTTACTACCATCATATATCACAATTAAAACAATAACAATAATAAAGATCCATCCCTCACTCACATAAAACAATAACAATACAAAACAACAGAGGGGGTGGTATGATTGCTATGATGCAAGCAAATCACAACAACAAACATAAATGCTACACTAACTGTTTTCACCCAATAATTATAATGAAATTGCAGAAACATATAAAGCTAAGTTAGAATGCATACTTACTGTTCACAACTCCCTGCCCATTCTAATCCCACCCTCTTTACATAATCTACCACTTAACATTCTTGTTAATCCCTCTGACTATCAAAATGACAGATAATAAGAAAAATAATTTGCTCAAAGTGCAAATTATGAAGCCTCAAGCTGATTCAAGTTGGATTCTATAACTTATGAAACTAGACTATGGGCAAGAATGAAATTGCAGAAACATATAAAGCTGGGCAAGAATGAAATTGCAGAAACATATAAAGCTAAGTTAGAATGTATACTTACTGTTCACAACTCCCCAACTTGTCTGGGATTTTTCTCATTATGTGCCATATGCACCACCGATGACGTGAATTAGGCATAACTTCTGCCAAAGGCTTTCGCATAGCCGCTGCTTGATCTGTCAAAATTGCACCCGGTTGTCTATCACCCAGCATGATAGCCATTTCCTAAAAACCCAAGCAAATGTGTCTGAATCCTCGTGTGAAACGAGGGCACATCCCAATAATATCGATTGACCATGGTGATTAACGCCTACGAAGTTGGCAAACGGTAGCTCATACTTGTTTGTTATGTAAGTGGCATCAAAGCAAACCACGTCGCCAAATTCTTCATAAGCAACCCTACTACGAGCGTCAACCCACATTACGTCCTTCAATCGACCTTCACCATCTAATTTGTGTGCATGATAGAAATTCTGATTATCCGCTTGCATCTTATCAAAGTAAGCCATCATTGCAGCTGCGTCACCACCTTCCATTTTCAACCGCTTCTCCTTGTAGACTTCATGTTGTAGGTCCTTCACACTCGGAAGGTTATCCTCCCCAGTCTCAGTAGCTATACACCCATGAGCTTGCCTTACAGGAAGACCTTCATCATAGAAATTCAGTAGTTGCCTCCTTACATTGGATGTATACTTCTTCATTCGATATTCCTTCACCAACTTAGCATCACTTGGTTTGGGGGTATGGTTATCGTGTTCGGTTTTCACCTTCCTTATAACCCACAACCCATCATTATCAATCCCGGCATATAACATGGCACCACATTCACATTTCTTAGATGTTCTTTTGGCACGCTGCAGTATATCTTCTCCAATTTCACCGTTAACCACACCACCTGTGCCACACAACTCCATTGCCTTGGCCCTTTTCTTGGCCTCCCTCCTTGCCCTCATATCAGGTGGGCCCCAACACTCACACTTCCATGTGGCACCTCTCCTCTCCTTTTTATTCTTCGAAAATGCAGACGAAACTCTAGTTACTCCAAAGCCTTTCTGCTCTGCATATTCCTTATAGTAGGTTTCAACATCTTCAAAGGATTTAAATACCATTCCTAACTTAGGAGACTCAACATAGGAGTACATGCTCACCTGGTTGGTTGACACAATGGTCTCCACAGTCTCAATGGTTTTCACTGGAGACAAGGCAGCTAGTCTCTTCTCAACAGAGCTTGGTACAGTCAGTTGCATACATTCCATATAGGGGAGTTCATCTCCAGCAACACCACTGTAAGATATGACTTGCCCCCCCTCAAAATCAGTGGATGCCTCTTCAAATGGATCACACATTATGCCTTTGCCTTTGTCCTCACCATGATCAGACATTATGGCTTTCTCAACATGATCTGACATTATGGCTTTCTCAACATGATCAGACACTATGGCTGCTTTCTCAACGTGATCAGACATTTCTTTCCCAGAATGAAACTCAAACTGAAACCCCAACACAACACCAATACTGCAATCCATTTTCAATACAAATATCACTCAAATTAAACAACAAACAAAATACAACATAAATCCATAAATCCACATGAATTTCGATATTCACAGATCATCAAAATATCACACAACTGATCAACACTGCAATCCAATCAGTCAACCCTCATATACACACAACAAATAAAATAATTCACTCGAATTTAAATGATACAGAAAATACAACAAAAATCAGCCAGATAAATAACTCGAATTACACATGAATTTCACATAAATATCCACATGAATATCATTTATAAAAAATATAACATGAATCACTCAAGCAACAAAAGAAAAAACAGAAGAAAAAATACAGAACCAGTCGAAAATACACACGATGTCAGGGCACCCCCCAAATACCACCAAATTTCAATCAATAACTGAACAAGATATACTACTAATTATAATTACTGAAGTTGTGGAAGCTTAAAACGTGCGATTTCGTTGCAAGAATTTTGTTGTATGCAATTTATGTTTAGCGAGATGAATTTTGTGTGATGTTTATGAGCCTAATCAAGCCGATCTGATATATTTTGGGGGTATTTAAGCATGAGTCGAGCTTGAGTTGGAATAGTAATAGTATGATTAATAAACTAAAAACGAACATGTTTCATTTTGATATTTCGACAGAGATGAACTCTCCATGGAAGTGCCTTCTGAGCTTGCTCCTCCATTGAATTAAAGCTGCTTCCGAGGATAGATTTTTTCCTTACATATATTTACAGTAATTAGGTTAATAATGTGAGATCTGAATTGGGTTATTTTTGTCTTGCATGCATTAATCCCACTCTTTCTCATCCTTTAATTGTTGATTGTGTGTTGAGGGCCATAACATTTCCTTCAGAACAATTTGTTTGCGTTAATCTCACTCTTTGAATTATTTGTTTGCTTAAATATAACAATTTGTTTAATTATGTTTATGTGGGATAATCTTAGTGATTTTAGATAAAGTGGTTCTCTCTTGTCAGGAGCATTTATTGGCATTGATTTGAATTTGTGTTAATTATTTCAATTGATCTGCTTATATTTTTTGTGATGTAATATTCTTTTCCATTGTTTAAGTGGTTTCTTCCCCCCCCCCCCCCCCCCCCCCCCCCCCCCCCCCCCCCCTCTTTCTATGGTGGTATATGTGATTAGTATGTTTTTTGTTAATTTTAATTATTTGAAGTTTGATAGATTGTAATTTTGTTGGTTTTTTTTTTTTTTAATTGATGAGTTTTATGATTGCTTTTTGAGTTAATTTTTGATGATTCTTGTTGGTTTATTTTATTGAATGGGTGCAATGCTTAAGTTATTGGAAAAATTAGAAAAAATAATCCCAACTTTCATCAATTTTGGTACAATAATCCGAACTTTGGATTATTCCGGAATAATCCGAACTTTAGGGGGTCTTCATTTTCTTCAATCCCAAACCGGTCAACGTGAGTCAACAACCTTTAATAAGAGGTCACCTTGACACATGTCAGCTTGTCATTGGTCCAAAAAAATAAATTTTAAAAAATAAAATAAATTAAAAATCAGAAATAAAAAAAAAAAAAATCCCCCCCCCCAAACCACCAGTTCCCCCACCTAAACCACCCCCTCCCCTTTCCTCTAGCCCTCCCACCCCCGAAAATACCCCTCACCCAGCCGGAAAACTCCCCCCACCCTCCGACCACCACTCCCCCCCACCCTCCCCCTCCCTTCCCCCACCCACGGAGGGGGTGGTTTGGGTGGCGGTTAAGGAGGAAGGGGTGGGTTTTATGTTTTTTTTTTTTTAATTTTCAAAGTTTTTTTTTTTTTTAATTTTGGACAAATCATGTGCTCACACGTGGCTTTTAAAAAACATAAAAAAAAAATTAACCTTCTCAACAGGTAACCGGTCATTAGGACTGAAGAAAATGAAGACCCCCCAAAGTTCGGATTATTTCAGAATAATCCAAAGTTGGGATTATTGTACCAAAATTGATGAAAGTTGGGATTATTTTTTCTAAGTTATTTGCATCGAAAACTTATTGATTCTATTTTTTGAATTGGTTTACTTCATTTCGGCTTGATTGATGTGGATTCCTGTTGGTTCTATTCTTTTGATTGGCTTAGCGTGTATTGAGTTAAATGATTTAAAATGCCATTGTTTCTATTCTTTTGAGTTAAATGATTGCTTATTGAGTTGATTGAATTGGAAATCATGTTTTTATCTGTTTTGAAGTTTAGAGCTATTTTTTAGAAGGTTCAAGTTCTTTTCGCTTCTCTCTGGTATTGCACTTAATTTATTACGGGTTTTATGTGATAATTTAAATTTGTTCACCATTTGTTCAATAATTTTCTCCCTGAATGTTTTCATTTTCTTTTGTGATTTTCATGTTAGCCGACCCCACTTTTGGGATTAAGGCTTTGATTGATTGATTGATTATTATGTAAGCCCTTGCTTTGCGCTTAATAATAGCTTATAATGATCTGGGCTGCAGGATTAAGAGCTGGTTGAGAGCATTGGCATCCTCATGCCCTCATTACGCGGTAGTCCAAAATGGAAAATATTGGTTGTTCTAAGTTGATTAATGATTTTTGTCGTCAAGATATTACACATAATTAGAATAACACCTAGGAAATACCACGGGTTCCACCCATATACGAAAGGATGGTTGGGATGAACAATCTCGCGTCCTTTGTATAAATAATTACACAATAAATCTGTAAGAGCTAAGTGCCAAAGACTCAATTAGCATTGTTGCTTCCTGAAACCAACTTTTGTTTACTTTGCCTCTACGAGGTCAAGAATTTGTGGCACGTTAGCAGACCTCAAAGTTAGTTATAAGTTGTTGTAGACTCCAAATGATGCAATTAAATGTACTGAGGAAGTAAAAGAAAAGTAGTAAAAAGAAAGATAAATCCTTTTTGTTTATAGATGTGTAGTTAAGTATTTGAGAATCTGGTTATATTTATTGTCAGCTTTATAGAATTTGAGGTCATTAGTCATTGAGTTATTCAGTGACTATCACCATATCTTGATGTGTGATTATTTTTAGATAGTAAACAAGTTCTCTTGTCTCTTTTGCAGTTATTTTCAGGGTTTATGACTTGGATGGCAATGGAAAGGTGAATTTCAATGACATCATAGAAGTGCTCAGTGACATGATTGGTTCATTCATGACTGCTGAGCAAAGAGAGGTATGGAGAGTTTTACAACTACATTCATTTTTTGCTTTTTGTAGAGAGCTCATGTGGCATTGTACAGATGTCATGACCTGTATAATTTCCAATGGTGAAAATTAATATAGATAGTTGGCTTAAGTAATAGTGTCATAAAATTTGGAAAATGGGGCAAGGCATCAGTATCTCATCATGTAATACTTTAAACAAGCTATTTTTAAGCTGCAAAATTCTCTGAATGCGTTTCCTCTCAGTGTGTGAAGTTGTTGTATTCATTTATGCTAGAGATCTTATCAAATTGATTTTCTGATGTATATTTATCATGCTTTAGGGGGAAATTAATTGATGCATACAGATTTCTACATGTGGAGAAGAAAACGGAGTGTGGCTTCTCATGGTCTAGAAACCCAGTTGGAAAGTAAGACACTCAAGCTTTTAAGGCTTTAAATGACTTTGGATGCTTGTCGTATTCATTATATCGTACTTGTAGTAATAAGTTTACATCTTGAATTTCGGACATCCCTCAACTAATTTAACAATATCATAAGTTCTCAAATCTTATTAATAAAGCAGAGAAATAATCAAGCATCAATCACATCAATGCCAAAATTTCAACCTATATGCAATAATACTGAGATTACTGATTGTTCAGCAAGCTGCCATTAATATTATGATGAGGAGCACCAATTTAGTAAAATATGGGGGACAGCCTCTATGTTCATATAGTTGATTAACCCTTATTGCAGTTTAATCTTAGTACCTATTAAAGGCAGTTAAAAAAATAGGCTAGATAAGCCTATTACCAACAGCTCTGAGCCTCTAACATGGTTATCTTCTGAGTTATAACTAATCACCCTCTAATTTTACACATGCCCAACAAACTGCCATGATCCCAACTTTGATCCATATCACCTATAGTTCAGCTTCCCACTAATTCCTAATCCAAATAAAATGTCAGAGACATGATTCCACCTCAGATCATCTGATTCCCTTTCTTAATACTTCGTATTTGGTTTAAGCATTAAGGTAATATATTTTTTCCTTTCCAATTTATGTTACTTAAAGTATAAGACAACTATAAGCAAGAAGGAAAATACTTCCTTAACTTTCTGTTCCCAAAAAATAATTTAGAGGAGAGTAAGGGACAACAATGAGAGGGAGAAGGAAAGTGGAAGAAGGAGAGAAAAACATTTTTAGGAGACGATTTTTAGAGTGTAGTAGTAGTAGCAGCAGCTACAGTAGCAGTAATGGCAACGGTAGTAGTAGAAGCTGCAGCAGTGGCAATAGCAGTAGCAGTGACAATGGTAGTCGTACTGGTAGTAGTAGTAGTAGTAGTAATGGGAAGAATAGTAGTAGTATTGGAAGAGTAAAAGCACACGTAGAAAGACTATAAATTCCTCAAAATCATGAAAGGGAAGCGATAAATAGACAAAGAGGAAAAGGAAGGAGGAAGGGAATTAGAAAGAGACTTTCTGAAACACGAGTGAAAGCAGGTAAATATATATCTTCTTATTGTTGTATAAATTACACTAACATGTCAGTACTCTAAATCTTATAATGAAAGCAAGTTAATCTTATAATGAAAGCAGGTTGCAAATTGGTTTAGTATTGATTCAAAAACTTCATCAGAAACCACATCTAAATTAGCAAGGTAGAAGCCTTGGGGATCTAAAGAAGAGATAGGAATATGTTGTGAAGCTCAACGTCAATATTCCAAGATGATCATCATTTGAACCAAGGCTACTGTTAACGAAGATATGGTGTTCTTGGGAAATTTGGTAGCCTTGGGTTTTATAGTAATAATGGGGCTTTTCTCTCCTTACCCAAGTAGTGGTATAAAGCATGTGTATCCATATCAGATTAATGATTTTCAGTGTTTTTTTTTCTTCGTAATGCAGGTTCTGGTGTTGGTAAATTGCGCGTGAAAAAATGATTGAAAGTCTCTGAGAAATTTCGAGACCTTTTGATCGTTTTGCTTACTTGCATTCTGGGTATGTCTCCTATTCATCAATTAATTCAAAACTTTTTCATGATTTAAATTTTAGGATCATAGATTTGGGGTTTGGGCAATTATTAAATTTAGCTTAAAGCTTCTGAAATGGTGATTTGATAAAACTTTGTTGATGGCATTTGGCAGAGTAGAGTTTAATTTGAGTATGGAAGCCGTTGCAGGGAAAGCCTCTACGCCCTATAACAAGTATAGACTAAACAACCCTAGCCGTGGAGGAAGCAGAGAAAAACAATAAAGTTGATCATGTTTGACATGCTGCCCTTTTTGCTGATGGGTATGATTGTTCTTTTGAAGTTCTTGTTGAGCGTGTCATAAATTTTGGAAAATGGGGCAAGGCATCAGTATCTCATCATGTAATACTTTAACCAAGCTATTTTTAAGCTGTAAAAGTCTCAGAATGTGTTTCCTCTCAGTGTGTGAAGTTGCTGTATTCATCTATGCTGGAGATCTTATCAAACTGATTTTCTGATGTATATATATCATGCTTTAGGGGGAAATCAATTGATGCATACAGATTTCTACATGTGGAGAAGAAAACGGAGTGTGGCTTCTCATGGTCTAGAAACCCAGTTGGAAAGTAAGACTCAAGCTTTTAAGGCTTTAATTGACTTTGGATGCTTGTCGTATTCATTATATCGTACTTGTAGTAATAAGTTTACATCTTGAATTTCGGACATCCCTCAACTAATATAACAATATCATAAGTTCTCAAATCTTATTATTCTTGAATTCTCTCCCCTCCCCCCATCCCCTCTCCCCTACCCTCAAGCTAACCTAGGAATTATCTTGTTAGGGAATCAGAGAGTACCATTAGTTGATGTCTAGAGAACTATTCTTATAGGATGTTAGAGTGTATCTGACAGAAAATATGGTATGATGCAGGAAACTTCTTATGTGTATGAGAGCTTATTAAGGCCATTTTGTCGAAACATGAGACGGATATGATAAGAACCTGCAAGAGTTGAGATATAGAGGTTGGGATGTAGCCATTTACTTCTGGCAAAATTGCATTGAAGTGGGATCATCAGCAATTTTCAATAATGTGTTTGATTACATAGCCAATTAGTCTTCTAGGCTTAGAGGTGGTGACACAGTGGTATGATCCTTTCTCAATATTTGTCGTCTGCCTATTGGATATATACAATTATACATTGAGCCTACCAAAATTGTGCCAGAATCATACATGCCTCAGTTAAAGTCGAATGCCTCATGAAAGGAGTCATAATTCACTATGATTAACCGATGTTTGATGTGTGCTAAATTACATGTCTAAAAGTTATAATTTGCACTTCAAACTTCTGACAGGCTAAGGAACCTTTCCTTATGAACTTATACCTGTTATTGTCTTCTTTAGGTATTTATTTATCATGGGGTAATGTCTGAGATGTTATTTTTCTGTACAATTGAAAAACATGTATGCAATGAGTCAGTTGGCATTGAAGTAGTGTTATAGACACTCTTTCTGGTAGTTCCTTACTTAGATCTACAGTTTGATTAGAAACTATTAAATTGGAGAGTAGGGATGATTAAGATTCAGCTTTATGATTAGTTGGATTTACAGTTGATTAGAAAACTACTAATTTGAAGAGTAGGCGAATTTTCGTTGTTTGTTATCGATTGATTAAGCTTCATGTTGTTTATATGGGTTTTTATTTGTGAGTTGACTTCTAAGTATTTGAAATGAAAGATTTGTTTTCTAGAATTTACTGTTTATCCATCTTTTCTGTTTTCGCTTACTTGGAGTAAACAAAGGTCTAAGGTTCTATTTGCCTGAATTTTGTTTTAAAGTTCTTAAATTAACCGGGGTTGATTAAGTTGGGATAAACTTGATGTTTTGAGGATCTAATCGAGCACTACAAATTATATTCGAACTTGATTTCTACCTTAATAAGTAGACATCATGAATAAACTCTGGTTAATTATGAAATGCTACTATCGAATTTGTCTTATAGATATAATATTTGTAGGTTTGGAATTATTAATTTTCTGGGAATCCTTGCAACCAAGAGGTGGGAAGTCTCCCCACTTGGTCTTCTTTAGTAGATTGTCACATTGCTAGCTCATACTCATTCATTACTAATGCCACATTGTTAGCTCATATGCAATAATTATGTCATATTGTTTGCCCATTGTCATTATCACGGTATATGTAATGCCCTGATCATGGGAATAATCTTGGATTCACTTCGTTGAAATTTGCTTAACCATGTACTTTTTTTTTTTTTTTATACTGTAAATAAATGTATCATATGATAGCTAGGGATTTACCTTTGAACCTTGTTACTTTTAAGGTGCTGCGGAAATGACAAATTGGACATCTTCATGGGGTTAGCTCATGAGAGATTTCTATTGGTTTATTCATTTGTATTTTTGGCTGGTTGAATTACTGCTTTACAAATGATTGTTTTGATTTTCATACAAGTTCGCTTTAGATGATTTTGGTCAGCAATAGCACACGTCTAATTGATTTAAAGTTTTTGAATTGTTGTTTTGACCTTTCTTGTGCTTGCAGTTTTAAATTCTTAAAGTTATTATGTGTTTGTTTTAGGTTTGTGAGCTGCCAGCTCTTCTTGGGTGTGCTCATTGATGATGCTGATGGTGAAGTTGAAAGAAGTTCTTCAAGAAAATGCAGATATTTTGTGTTTGTTTAAGTGTTTAATTGCAATGGAATGGTTGGATAGTTAAAGTTGTAAGCGTTAGCACCAACATGATTCCGAGTTGTTCTTACATTCATCTATCCTGTTATGTATAGGATATTTGTAGGACTCTTGAAAAATGGTGTCATCTCGAATTTGTTTGTGTTGATATAGGCTTTTTATCTGGTTTTATTTTTGGCTCCAAATCATTAATTAAGTATTTAAGAGCTGAATAACTTATAATAATTGTAACTAGGTTAGCACCCGTGCGATGCACGGGTTTCACAGTAACTTATCTTTGGATTTTTGTACTGTTTTCACGTTTTTTTTTTAGCAAAATAATAGATTCATTTTTTAAATTAATTACCTAAAAAATAGTAATTATCTATTTAAAATTAATAAGCATTTTGTTTCATTAAAAAAAAAAAAAAAACAAAAAACAAAAAGCATTTGAGCGGGAAATCTTTTCATAAGATAACGCCACGTATACAACTTTGGAAAAAGATGACATCAGCGGTTGCTACTTTAGTATAAGTTACAGATATATATCATATAAACTAAAGTTATGAGAGTTTTAGCAATCAGATTTGTTGCTAAAATTTTGTATGTGCAATTTATGTTTCAAGCAAGAACTTTATTTTTGGAGCCTAATTTGACAATTCTACTAATTGAGTAAAGTGTGATTGCTACTTCAAATATCAGTTTTACAATCTTTGGTTTAATTTCGCATCATCGCATGTTTAAATTTTAGTACATCAACTAGTTTAGTCCCCGTGCATTGTCCGGATTAAGTAGCTATTATTTGTTTAAATAATTGTCCAATTTTATATTCAAAAAAGTGTAATCATAATCTCATTAATTAATTTTGAAAGAAGTATTGTATTTATTTAGTTTGGAATAGTCCTCAAAAAAAAAAAAAAAAAAAAAAAAAAGGATTATATGAGATAAAAAATATTAAAAAAAAAAGAGAAAAAATAATGATGTCAAAAATAGTTTAGGCGGGAAAATTTTTAATAAAAAAGTGACATGTGTCCCTTTATGATGTCAGCAAGTTTTGTTTTCGTAATAGTTAATAGATCTAGGGGTCTTCTTTGACAGAATATTGAAATATTGGTTATATTTACTATAGATAACTGTATTTATGTGATAATCGGATTACTTTAGAAAATCGGGTCAATTTGCTTTGGAGAGAGACCAATAAACAAAAATAACATAAAAAAATCAAGACAATTAGCTTAGAAGAGAGAGAGAGAGAGAGAGACCACTTAAGAAAATCAGGGGAATAATAATTACTACCTCCGTTAAATGTTATCTGCAACTTTTACTATTTTAGTCCGCTAAACATTATGTGCAACAAAAAAATTTCTTTCCTCTTTTAGTAAAAAAATACTAGTCAAATGTCAATTTTACCCTCATTTAAAAAATTAAAACACATTTTACCAACTATAATCAAATTTAATTAATCACTAATTTCTCACCCAATTATTACCCCAACCAACCCAATCTAATTTATCAACTCGATCTTCATCTTCAACTCAAGAACCCCAAAACCACCTTCATCTTCATCTTCATCTTCATCTTCCCCCATATTTTCTCTCTCCTATTTCCATATCATTATCTCTCTTTTTCTTTCTCTCTCTTCAACTTTCAAGAAATTGAATTTGTGATGGGTTTGTTGAATTGTTGGTGATGATTTCGTAGTGGGTTTCCGTCGGATCTATGCGGGCTTTCATAAGAATGGTGGTGGTGGTGGTTTCTTGGGGTTGATGGTGGTTTTTTGGGGGGTTTTGTGGGAGTTTTGTGGGGTTTTCGTGGTTTCGTGGGGGGTTTTGTGGGGTTTCGTGGGGGGTTTCGTGAGAATGGTGGTGGTGGTTTCCGTCGGATCTATGGGTTGGTAGTGGTTTCGTGGGGGTTTCGTGGTGGTTTCGTGGGGCTGGTGGTGGTTTTGTGGTGGTTTCGTGGGGCTGGTGGTGGTTTATGGGGGTTTCGTGAGAATGGTGGTGGTGGTGGTGGTGGAATTCGTCGGATCTAAAATGGTGGGGGTTTCATGGTGGTATCGTGGGGTGGTAGTAATGGTGGTGAAGCCGGCGTTGAAGGCGGCGGTGGTGTAGGTGAAGGCGGTGCCGCGGTGGTGGTGTTGGTGAAGGCGGTGTTGGACTATTGGCTGGTCTTGGTGGTGGCAGTGGGTGGTGGTGGCTGGTCTTGGGGTGGTAGTGGGTGGTTGATTAAATATCCAAATATTCTCTATCCACCTTAATTACATGCCCCTAAAATACATTAATCATCATTATCAAATTTTGCATCGTGAACCGCAAACCCTCCCAAAGTTGCAGAAAACATTTAACAGAGGTAGTATAAAAAAAAAACCTTAGCTTAGGAAATGCTTCCTAACATGAGTGAGTGTGTGTGTGTGTGTGTGTGTGTGTGTGTGTGAGAGAGAGAGAGAGAGAGAGAGATTACTTAAGAAAATCAAAACAATTAATCACTTAAGAAAGAAAGAGAGAGAGAGAGATATCACATACAAATGATCACTTGAGAGAGAGAGAGAGAGAGAGAGAGAGAGAGAGAGAGAGAGAGAGAGAGAGAGAGAGACCAGTCAGACCACTTAGGAAAGATCATTGGAGAGAGACTACTAAAAAAGATCACCTAATAAAAAAAAGGGAGACCACTTAGGTATATCAGTTAATAAATTAAGAGAAAGTAGCTTTGAAACAGAGTTATTGAAATATTAGAAAGTAAGAGAAACCACTTCTAAAAGATCACTTTAAAATAAAAATCACTTCAGAAAAAGGAAATTGCTCAAGGAAAAAGATCACTTATGAAAAGTCACTTAAGAAGAAAATTCACTTAAGAAAATTAAGAGACCACTTAAGAAAAGTCATTTCAGAAGAAAAGCCACTTAAAACAATCAAGAGACCACTTAACAAATCAGGACAATTAGCTTATAAGAGAAAATAAGGCAATTAGCTTATAAGAGAAAATAAGGCAATTAGCTTGGGAAAGGAAGAGAAAGAAAGAGTGAATGAGATAGACTGCTTAAGAAAGATCACCTAAGAAAATTAGGGCAATTAACTTAGAAAAACATAATTTTCTAAGGAAAAAGGCTTAGTAAAATGCAAGAGAGAAAGAGAGACAACACAAGAAAGATCACTTAAGAAAATCATGGCAAGAAAAATCACTTATAAAAATAGGATCAATTGGTTTTTGAGAGATGAGAGACCAATTAAGAAAGATCACATTTAAAAAAAAAAAAAAAAAAAAAAAAAAAAAAAAAAAAAAAAAAAAAAAACCTAGGCAATTAGCTTGAAATAGAGAGAGAAATATCAATTAAGAAAATCATAACAATAAGCTTAGGAAAACACAATTAGCTTATTAAAAGGCTTACGCTTAAATGCGATACAGAGGGAAAGAGAGAGAGAGAAAGAGAGATCATTAAAGAAAGATAACTTAAGAAAATCAAGATAACCAGCTTAGAAAAACACAATTAACTTAGAGAGAGAGAGAGAGAGAGAGAGAGAGAGCACTAATTAGCTTAGGAAAAGGTTTACCAAAATGATAGCCAAATAAGCTAATTACATTTTCTTAAGCTAAGTTATTATTAAGAAAAATTACTAGAGAGAGAGAGAGAGGGAGAGAGCGCACGTAAAGAATATAATTTGAGAGAAACCAATTAAAAAAGACCATTTAATAGAAATAAAGATGCCACTTAAGAAAGATCATTTAGAAAATAAGAGAAATTAGTTTAGCAAAAAGAGTTATTAAATCCTAGAGAAAGAGAGAGAGAGAGAGAGATGCCACTTGATAAAGATTACTTAAGAAGAAAGACTACTCAAGAAGAAAGAAAGATCACCTAGAAAGATTAATTAAGAAAAAGAACAATTAAGAAAAACACTTAAGAAGAAAGAGAGAGAGAAAAACAAATAAGAAGAAAGAAAGAGAGAAAGGGGGGAAGATCTATATATATATATATATATATATATATATATATATATATATATATATATATATATATATATATATATATATATATATATATATATATATATATATAACTCCGGCTATGACCAAAACAAGTTGACGCATGTGCAGTATACGGGGATAAAAATCCGGGTTGACTTAAAGGAACTATGACTCGATTTAAGGCATATTTATTAGTTCAAATTAATTAATTAATTAATTAATTCAACAAAGTCCTTTAGTCATTGGTTAGTTTATTAAGACTTATTTACAAACACAAGTCAAACCAAATGGTTAGCTTAGTCACATATAAGCTATGCACAAGTAAGAGATGCACAAGTAGTCAAGTAGTCACAATATGATGCAATGAGTTTGCAACCTAACCATGGCTCTAGTTCTCTAAAGTTCAAGGATATGGGTTAGTCGAAGAGGGTCCATGGTTATGAGTCTGGATGCATCGCGCGGAAGCCTTACCTTTGGAAGGGTTGGCGCGTATGGATGAGACCCCGCAAGTTAAAAAACTAAAAATCGTATGATTTATGATCGGTGCATATATATGTATTTAGTGTACATATATACATATATGTACATATATGTACATATATGTACATATATGTACATATATATACATATATATATGTATATATATATATTTATATGCTGATTCTCTCTTTTCCTGGCATGCCATCTTTATCTTTCATTGCTTCTCTTTTTTTTTCATCTAGTCATATTCTTTCCTGATTTGCTTTGTTTCTCTCTATCTCTCTCCCATCCTCTTTCTTTAATTCTTTCTCTATCTATCTCTCCCTCCCTCTCTTTTTCCCTATCGTACTCTATCTTCCTCTTTTTCTGTCTCTCTTTCTTTTTCCCCCCTCTCTTGCTCTTTTATACTCCTCATGCTTCCTTTTTCCCTCCTTTGGCTCTCTCTCTAAAGATTTATATGACTATGGTTTTACAAACATTAAAAAAAATTCTCATGAATCTAGCATGATTTTATCATTGTGTATAAAATAGTGTTGAAATTTTTATTCTAATTGTGCTATTAATCAATTGACTTTCTCATAATTGTCACAGAAGTAATTGTCAAAATCCCCCCTCTTGCTTACTTTGTTTTACCTTCTCTTAGCTTTCTCTTTCTCTCACTCGTCTTTTGTGATTTTGAGCACATTAGAAAGCTTCTAAAAAGTATTATCATCTGCTTACTAAATTACATTTTATAAAGCATTTCCCGTGTTTAGGGTAAAAATTACCCCAATTATGTGGTCCAATCCCATGATGACACGTGACCCAATCAAGAGGTGACATGTGTCACCGTAGGAAGATGACATGTATTGAAGAACACAAGAACACATGAAATCAAGAGAGTAAAGACCTCCTTACATCAAGAGGCCCAAGATCCTAGAATGCCGCAAAAACGGCGCCCCCAGAGGACACGTGCCCTCCCCTGATTGCGCAGCCAATCATAACACTAACTCCTAGGTCACTTACCCTAAGGAGCACAAATCCCCACCCCTATAAGTACCCCAATCATTGATGATGGGAAGGGTGGTTTGTGACATACCCTAAAAAAGAGCACTAAAAGGTCCAACTTCTCTCTACTTTCTCTCTCTACATTTATTCCGTTTTCCAATCACTAACTTGATCATCGGAGGCGGATCTCCGACCACCAGAGGTTCGTGTTTTTGCAGGTGCGAGTCTCATTGCCGGAAGAGCATGACCAGTATCCAAAGGGATTCTTAAAAACCCCCAAACATTTGGCGCCGTCTGTGGGGATACTCGTCCATTATGGCAATAAATGGTCAGACACCAGGCGCCGACCTTGGCCCCGACCAGGACGACCATGTTGAAGATATAGTCATAACGATTCATTCTAGCGATCCTCTAACCGCTTCATTCCATGAGGCCGAGGATCCTCCAGTCACTGCCGGTTCACTTAAGCTCGCTTTGAACAAGCTCCGAAAGGAGATGGAGAGTAAGAAGACGTCTTCTAGGTAACCTCCCAGGAAATAAGGGGAGGGCCAATAAAAGAAAATTCAGAGCAAGGGGACTAATGCCGAAGATGCTGGAAATACCCCGTACCGCCGGCATGAGCGTTCACTGAGGGTGCTAAGGGCAGATGTGTCCCGACTCCTCGAGAAACCGCAGTCGGCTAGGAGGCAGACCAGACGACCTCAGAAAGAGATTACTGAGTCGTCTCGGCGTTGGAGGGATGCTAGAGAGTACATTCGGCACAAGCAGCGTGAACGAATAGCTTATTCGGACACGGCCTCTACACCGATTATGCCGGATGATTTCTCAAACCATACCCCCTCCAAGCATACCAGCTCAACCATGACCAGCAAAAGTCAAGCTTATCGGACTTGAACTCCAGTTCCAGTTCAACCATATCAATACCAAGCTCCCCAGAATTTCAATACTTTTCTGCCGCCTAACCCTCTTGTCTTTGGATAGTATGGGCAGTACGGCTAGCCATTTAACCACGCTGCTTACCTGGCCGCACCAGCTGCTCAACCACTGCCCAAGAGAAGCGCCCATGAAGAAAAGGCGGGCCTGATCAGGCGGTGCCTCGCCCGATCGGGCACGTGTTTCTGGGTAGAGTTTAATCGTCGTTTTGATTTGTTTAAGCTTAGGATTTTCTAGCTTAGTATAAATATGAAAGGAATGGTGTCCTTCGAACAAGTGTATTATTCTGATAGTGGGTTCAGAATTATTAGAAAGCTAATATATTCAGTAAGGTCAAGTGATCGGAATGCCTGGGTGGAGGCCGCTTCCAATAAGTAATATTAATGCATAATTAATATCACAGCTTAATCTTGACTGAACCCTTCGGGTCACACCTAAGAAATTAATGTGCCGACACGACGAATTAATTCGGAAGGAATTAATGAGTCGACCGAGTAATAAATATTTAGATGTCGTAAATTCGAGCTTAGAGCGTCGAAACTGAGCCTCGGAAGTCGAGTCGAAAATAATAAGAAAATGAGACGGCAAAACCGTAATAAATCAACAATGACCAAAATACCCCTAGCATCAGTATCACGAGTCCTAGGGGGTATAGCCAAGCTAGCAGCCCGCACCAAGTGCGGGGCTTGCTAGCAAGCTGCGGCTAGCAGCCCGCACCTAATGCGTGGCATGCTAGCATGTTGCAGCTAGCAGCCCGTAAAGGAGTTATGTTTTTGTCGTGTGCAATTACTAGATATATAATTGGATCAAATTATCAAGATAATTAAGTCCGGACATTTGGGTCGTCGTTTTTCCATAGCTAGAGGTACTAACGATCTTTGGACTAGTAAAATTGGCCAAAGCCCAATTGGACGGATCCTATAAGGTCACACAAAGGGGATAGATCGAGCATTAGAGGACGAGGCCCATCATGGGCCTCATCTCTCTAGGTGGCCGGCCATGTAGGGGATTAAGAGGGCTTTTGGGCTTCGTGCCCTAGTCTAATTATAATGGGATTATAAATAGACTAGGTGCCTAGGGTTTGCATGTATGCAATTAATTGATCTTTTGATCAAACCCTAATTAGCAAACACGAAACCCAACCCCTCTCATACTCCTCTCTCTCACGGCTCTCTCCTCCTCTTCGGCGCATGGTGGTGTCTCGTGGTGGTGGTGGTTCGTGCGGTAGTTAGTTGTCCATAAAGGTGGTGATCGCGGTTTTCCTCAATCACTCGACCAATCTAGTATTGGTGGACGGCTCGTTCGAATCTCGTGGACTAAGTAGAGGAGCAACATTTGGGGCTCTATTCTCTCCCTGATTTTCCTGTCGAATAACTACGTGGAATTCACGCTTCAAAGGTATGATTATGTATCTTGTGTGTTATGCATGTGATTCTTGGGATTATGTGCTTAATTGAATATGGTTCATGCTATTTCCGCTGCGTAGTACCTATAAACTCCTATAGTGGTATCAGTTTGCCTCTTGCATGAACGCGCTTGATCATAATAATACGATTATTTGATGTCCACGTTAATTTTATAATCAATTAAGAGGGAGAAATTAATTTAATTATTGTTTAATTGTTATAGTTAATGTGACTAAACTTTTGGAATAAATTAAATGCGATTTAATTATGCTCAAATAGCCATGAAGAGGACCGAATTAAGCCCTAAATTATTTGAAAATTTCGAACCCTAACCCTAATTTACTCGAATATTCCGAACCATATTAGCCTTAAAAATATGATTTTTGATGCTTCTTTTGGTCGATTACGTTTTAAATTTGTTTCATAATTTTAATTGGATTGATTTATGCATAAAAAATGTTTTATGTATGATCATCGATTTAATTTTAAAAGTTAGAATTAAATTAGGATTAATTTTATGATAAACCCTAATTTTAAAGTTGAATGTGATTTAATTTTAATCTTATGGACTGATTTAATTTAATTTTGATAAGTGTTATTTTAATTAAAATAAACCACAAAAAAAAATTTATTTTAGGTCGGCAACCGCGGCTTGGTGCTGTAGCCACGGTGGCTGCCGATCAGGTGGCAGTCCGAGAGGGAGGGTGGAAGGGCAGGAGGTCCGAGGTGGCTGTGGGCAGCAGCGTGCAAGAGTTGCACGACTGCTGCCGCGGCTGCCAGTTCTGCTGTTGATGCTGCTTATGCGGCAGTGGCTGCCGTAAGGTAGCTAGCCACCGTGACTAGCCAACCACGGTGGCCTGCAGATCAGCAGAAGCTGCTGCCTTACGGCAGTGGCTGCGGCTAGAAAAAGCAGCCAGCCACCGTGGCTAGCTTCGGCTAGCAAACCACGATGGGCGGCGTGTGTGGCACGTTCTTAAAAAAAAAAATTCTGTTTTTTGAAAAATGTTTCAAGATAATTACAAATTATTTTGGGATAAAATCAGTTTTATTTTGGATAAAATCTTTTGTTTTAGGATAAAATCAAATCTTTCAAAAGTTGTTATATTTGATATTATCCATATTTAAAGTTGTTAAATTGGTAATTATCCCTAATTAAAGTGGTTGATTTTGGATAAGATTGATTAGGATATTCTGAGCATATTCCCAAAGGATAATAATTGATTTATGTAATGTGATTATCCCATAATTAGATTAGGATATAATTGATTTTAAAATTATTTGATTGGCTAGTAATTAGGATAGAATCTCCTAAATTTGTTAGGATAATCATGGAAGATTAAATATGATTTATCTTTCTAGATTAAAATATGATTTGATTCTATCTCATGACTAAATTAAACATATGATATTTTATAAAATATCATGAATAATATATGATATTATCTAATTATGATTAAAATATAAGATATTTAGGAAATGCGTTGACTTAATTATGAACATTCGATGTTGTAGTTTAGACAAGCATGTTGAGTGATTTTTTATATGACACTTTTATAATATATGATATTATGTTTCTATATATAGACTAGTATGGCCCATAGATTCTAAAATACGATCTGCGCATCGTGATGTATTTTTGTAATCTAAATACGGTCTGCGAACCATTAAGTATTTTTTGTAACTTTTATTTAAAGTAAATAGAATAGTTATTTAAATAGTGTTAGTCCAATAAAGCCCATGAAATGAAGGCCAAAATGAGCAAGGTGGATAGAGATCCATGATGATTCAAGTGGGAGCATTTTCATTTCTAGTTTTCTTAGGACTAAGGGGCCATACTATGTCATGCTTTATTTTATTGCATTAGTAGATTATGCATGTTAGATTTTATTTATGTTGATTGATGATGCGCTAGAGTTCACTAAATAATCACAACATAATAAATCTAGGTCCTTGTAATATTGAGATTGCTTTACGAATCAAAAACCCGATGAAACCTTCGATATTTATGATGGGTCATGCCAAAGTAGGGTGTCATATTATATCTTTGGGGAGTGGGGTTAAACAAATTTTACAATTTTGATTGGTTATGCTCTACAAGGTTACTTAAAGAGTTTAGAACCTTGAAGCAAAGGGAAATAATTAAACATGTGATGGTTAATTATTCAACCAATAGTTACAAGAGTTGTAATCAGTAAAGAGTTTACTCACCTTGAAAATGTAATGGTTGATAGTAGGGCCAAAGTCCGGTCAATTATTGCACAAATAAAGGGTCTTGGAATCACTTAAAATTCAATTGGGATCATTTAATTATTGAATAAAGTGCTTTAAAGTTACCTAACTAATTCGTTTATGGTACTTTAATTTTAAATTAAACATAATCATTAAACTTTGCCTTATTTTGACATAGATGGGTATCCATAATCATAATGACAACAACGTTTACAATCTTCGACCATTCCTTGAGAAGGATAGGTTAACACGGGATAACTTTTCCAACTGGGAAAGAATGCTAAGGCTTGTTCTGAAACCTGAAGGTAGAGAGGATGTCATTGACACCCCATTGCCAGGAACTCTGCCAGAAAATCCTACTGCGGCAGGGATCAAGAAGTACAAGGAAGCTCATGACAGAGTTGTGCCTATCACTTGCTTAATGATTTCTACTATGGAGCCTAGTCTTCAAAAGCGTTTTGTGGACCAGGATGCATATACAATCATGCAAGAACTCCGAGCTTTGTTTAAGAAACAAGCTAGAGTTGAGAGGTACGAGCTCCATCGTGAGATTCTCGTGAGATTCTGGATCGTAGGATGGAGAAGGGTGCCACAGTTCATGATCATGTTTTCAAAATGATCGGCCTAATTCAAAGTATGGAGAAACTGTGGCACCTATACAATGATGATATGTCAACTGACATCATTCTCCACTCACTTCCAGAAAGTTTTAACCAGTTTATTATGAACTTCAATATGACTGCAACTACAAATACTATGAATCAGTTGCATGCAATGCTGGTTAGTGCTGAAAAGCAAATCCCTAAGGAACCTAAGAAGGAAGTTCTTATGATCCAAAAGGGAAAGGGGTTCAAGAAGAAGGGGAAAAAAGCTAGTGCCCAGAGCAAGGGCAAACAAGTTGCCAAGGCTCCTTAAAATCCTAAGGCAAATCCAAAACCCAAGGCTGCAAGTGAGAGTGAATGCTTTTACTGCAAGAAGAAGGGGCATTGGAAACGCAATTGTCAGAAATACCTTGATTTCCTTAAGAAGAAGAATGGAGCATCAACCTCAGGTATAATGTTATAAATATTTTAACTTTCACTTAGGTATGTGATACCAAGTTGCAGTGCTTGACATTATGAATATTGTGCAGGAACTGCAAACAAGTGAGGCTAGCATGGAGATGGAGCTTGAAGGTGCACTAGAAGTGTTTGAGTGGCCAGAGATAGCTTCATAGTTTTGATTTCTGATTAGTTTATCATGATATTAGAACAATTTCCGGTTTTGATGAGACAATATTTCAGTTTTTGTTTGAATACTGATTTGGTTTACTTGGCTTGGACAAGTGTTGATCCATGACCAAGGTAATAAATTGTTTTCATTTTGCTAGATATGAGTTAATTTTGTTTTATGAGATTGATATAAGTAGATCACAAAATAAATTTAGATGATTCAATGTAAACTTACTTATAAACAAGGTAAGGTTAGGTCACATAAACCATTTGCACTTCCAAAGTTGTGGATGGACTCTTATTCTTATATGATTATAAATCACTTGAGAATTAGAAGTCATGCTTGATAAGGTAAAATGACCAAGTTACCTTTTAGTTGAAAGGGTGAAAGAGCTAAAATGACCTTTTGGAACACAAACATATTTCATTGCTCTTATTAACGATTTAAGTTAATATGTTGATAATTACTTAATTTAATAAAGGCTGGAATCATTAAAATGTTCAAAATTCCAAAATGAAATGTAAAATCAGTTTGAGATGAATAATTTAACACCACAATATGATTGTTGTGATAAATATTTAACTCAAAACAAATGATCATTTAAAGGATTTGTTGAAATTAGTTCACGATCCAGTAACATTACAATTAAAATGTATGTATGAAGCATGAATCAAATTTGCTTGCCATGGTTCGATCCAAGATTTAATGATTTATGAATATCGTTTGAGGATATGCATTAGAACAACAACAATTGCGAATATACTAACAGAAACTTAACCAAAGCAGTAGAAAAGATGTCGTAAATGTTATGGATTCGAAATGTTCCAAAGTTATCTTTTCTAAACAGGATTGAGGGAGTATGAAATCTATGTAAAATGTTTACAAAGATGACATAACAAACCCTAAATCAAAGGTATTATTCCTACAATCGCGTAGAAACAAAATGTTTGTTGCTCGCGATAGTGTCTTTATAGAAAGAAATGTCTTCCTACAAAGCCAAGTGGGAGTAAAGTTAAATCTCGATGAGATTCGAGACGAGCAACAAAAGGATGTGAATAACACCACATCAGAGACGAAGGCGCATGAAATCAGCTAATTTAATAAATCATGTGTCAAAGCAAGCTCGCTAATTCAAATAGCGAGGCTTACATCGTCCCACTTGTATGAAAGACTTCAAAGAGTTGAAGAGAATAATTCTATTGTTGCTCATACCTATCGTAGGTTACTCAGAATTTAAACAAACAGTTTGTTGGAACTCTAGTAAAAGATGGGTTTTAAAATTTTCCTATTGGAATGGTTGGAACCCATGCCCTACAAGCAAGCTTTGGACAAGTGCCAATTCAGGAAATGGCTTAAAGCCAAGAAATCCATAATGGACTCCATGTCTGCAAAGATGTGCTAGTCCATGATAGTCTTACAAATACGGTCAAACCTATTAGTTGTGTAAGCCTATTCGAATTATTCTAGGTGTGGAGATCAAAATCACTTTCATGAAATGTTCTTGATGGAGGGTATGTATATGATACATCCTTAGAGTTTGAAATCCAGAAATTCCTAGAAATGTTTTGCAAACTTCAGAAATTCATTTATGGATTGAAGTAAGCATTAGGGAGTTGAAACATTCGTTTTGATTAGGCAATCAAACAGTTTGATTTCCTTGAAAGAACAAGAGAAATCTTGTAGAGACAAGAATTTTAGTGGGAGCAATTGGTCTTCTTAGTCTTGTATGTAGTTGACATACAATTCATGTTAAATGACATATAAATGCTTGAATTAGTCAAGCAGTGGTTAAGAAGTCATTTCTATATGAAAGACTTAGGAGATGTTGGGTACATATTGGGAATCAAAATCCACAAAGTGAATCTTGAAGAATAATTGGACTTAATCAAGAGACTTATGTTGATAAGGTTCTTGACAAGTTCAAGAAGCAAGACTCTAAGAGAGGATGTCTTCCCATGTCTCATGGTATTACACTCAGTAAAACTCAGTGCCTTCAAAAGCTAGTAGAGTTGAGTTGTATGGATAGTGTACCTTATGCTTTTGCAAAAGGGTCCATTATTATATATGCCATGAAATGTACAAAGCAAGATGTTACATATGACTTGTACATATGTAGCAGGTTTCAAGCAAATTCAGAATAAGCATGCTGAAAGTTACCAAGAACAAATCCTTGAGTACTTGAGAAGCACTAAAGGAATTTTTCTAGTTAATGGTGTTTAAGGTAAACAAGTTGTCGAAAGGTTATACGGATGCAAGTTTTTCCAAATAGACAAGATGGTTCTAGATATTGATCTAGATACATTTTATGTCTGTATGGAGAAGTACAGTAAGCTTGAAGAGTTCAATGCAAAGCGTTGTTGCATACTCAGTGTAAAGAGGAAGTTCGGATCAAATTGTCTTGTGACTAAAAGGTCACCTTTGCCAAAAACAAAGGAGCTAGGGTCACATCACAAATCCAAACTAATAGATATGAGATATCACCTCAGTTATGAGATCATCGACCAGCGGGAGGTCATGTTCTGCAATGTTTTATTATGAGTGAGAAATCACTAAACCTCTTCCATAGACTAAGGTATGAAATTCATATTAAAGTCTTAGGATTGAAGCAAGTTATGTAATTTAAGTTGTGTATGTTTTGAGAAAACATATTACTCCCTCCGTCCCAAATTACTTGCAACGGTTTGACTTTTTGCACTATTCACACATCTCCCTTTGACCATCTTTTTTAACTATTATATGAAAGTAAATGTAATCATGTAAGATGTTGTTGGGTCTATTTTAATGTATAGTTTCTTAATGTAAACTTTTTATAACTTATATAAATATATAATAAAAGATATCAACGGTCAAACATGTGCATCGGCAAGCGTGTCCAGTCAAAATGTTGCAAGTAAACTGGGACAGAGGGAGTACATAAGAAATGCATCAATTTGCATAATTATGTTTAAAACAGAAATTATTATTTCTCTTATTTAATTATGGTTTTGGAAATTAAATAAAATGTCCATAATACTTGTGAATTGATGGGCTCATCAGGTTGATGACCTGGTGAATGAAACCCTACAGGTGAACAAAATTCATATATTATTTAAGTTCCTAGTTCGAGATCATTAAAGTGGACATAAATGATTTCAATAAATGGACTAGCATGTAAGATTGATTGGATAGTGCAGTTTCATGGGCTATAGGGGCATAGTGATGCTCGGTTAATCACTTAAATATGCACGAATGATGCATGATCGAACTATGGACCTACCTTGAAGTTCAAGTATACAGCTTCCGGATATATTAGTGGATTCCTCTGACATGAGTGGAACATTGATTTCATTCAATGGATGTTATGACTGTGGTACACTCAAACGTCTAGTCGTAACTAGAGATTATAAAGGGTATTTCCTGTTTATTTCAAAAGTTGAGTGGGAGGCTTGTTGCCACAAGATTGGATTAAGTCTACCTATTTAATTAGGAAATGTGTCATGACCACTTGAAGAGGGAGAATTCAAAAAATACGTGGCTGCGTTCAAATGCATTACTCAGTAATCATTTGGTTTTGTAATTCTAACTCAGATTTCAAGTAACGATTTGTAGATTAATATGATCTCGACATGTGATGCAATCATATTATCAAATCGACACATATTGACTTAAGGAATTTGAATATTGCACACTTGTCTCAAACAAGTGGGAGGTTGAAGGAGTTATGTCTTCTTCGTGTGCAATTACTAGATATATAATTTGGATCAAATTATCGAGATAATTATGTCCGAATGTTTGGTTCGTCGTTTTGTTATAGCTAAAGGTACTAACGATCTTTGGACTAGTAAAATAAGGCCAAAGCCCAATTGGACAGATCCTATACGGTCACACAAAGGAGCTAGATCGAGCATTAGAGGACGAGGCCCATCATGGGCCTCATCTCTCTAGGTGGCCGGCCATGTAGGGGATTAAGAGGGATTTTGGGCTTCGTGCCCTAGTCTAATTATAATGGGATTATAAATAGACTAGGTGCCTAGGGTTTGCATGTATGCAATTAATTGATCTTTTGACCAAACCCTAATTAGCAAACACGAAACCCAACCCCTCTCATACTCCTCTCTCTCACGGCTCTCTCCTCCTCTTCGGCGCATGGTGGTGTCTCGTGGTGGTGGTGGTTCGTGCGGTGGTCGGTTGTCCATAAAGGTGGTGATCGCGGTTTTCCTCAATCACTCGACCAATCTAGTATTGGTGGACGACTCGTTTGAATCTCGTGGACTAAGTAGAGGAGCAACATTTGGGGCTCTTTTCTCTCCCTGATTTCCCTGTTGAATAGCTACGTGGAATTCACGCTTCAAAGGTATGATTATGTGTCTTGTGTGTTATGCATGTGATTCTTGGGATTAGGTGCTTAATTGAATATGATTCATGTTATTTCCACTGCGTAGTACCTATAAACTCCTACAGCCCGCACTAGTTGCGCGGTATGTTAGCAGCAGCCCGCACACATGTGCGTGGGCGTGCTAGTCGAGAGGGCTAGCAATAGCCTCGCAAGCAGCCCACACATTTGGTGCGGGGCTAGCTGGACCGAGAGCAAGGCAGCAGCAGTAGGGGAAGCCCACTTGGGTGGCTTGGTGCCCAAGTGGGAGTTGCCAAGTGGCGCAAGGTGAGGGAGAGAGTGGGGAGCAAGTTCCCCCCCCCCCTCCAAGTGGTCCTCACCTACTCCCTCATGTATGCATGACACTTGTTGATTTATTACTAGTTTGCTTAATTATTTTATTTTAGCTTTAAAATAGAATGTGAAAAATCTCATTGTCCCACGTTGATGGGAGAGAATTTCATACTCTCATCATTCCCTATAAATACCCAACTTGGGGTATTGGGAATGATGCTTGAGTAAGAGTTGAATAGGGCATTGCTATTGCAAAAACCCTTGAACTCATATAATTACTCGGGCTTAGTCGGGCCTTGCTAACCCCAAGGCAATGGACCTTAAGTCGGTGGTCGTGTTGCGGGTGGATCTCCGTCGGAGGCCGTCGTAATATCGAGGCTCGCTTTCAAGTAAGAGTTCTAGTGGTCGGGCGAAGCACGCGACAAAGGTATAATTCCTATTCTACCCTTTGTGTTTATTTAGTTATGCTTATGTGGTATTAATTATTGCGAGCGAGATCCTTGGCTCGGGTTTCTTCCGCGGTGAGTCGGACTCACCAAACCCCAACAAAATACGCTTTTGTTATGCGAGTTTGGCACCCTCTCACTCTTCCTTTCTCTCTCTATCTCTCTCTCCTACTCTCTCTTTCTCTCTCTATATTTTCTCTTTCTCTCTCTATCTTTTCTCTTTCTCTCTCCTCTTAATTAAACTCTTAGTATTATTTTCTCTCTTATTTCTCTCTCTACAACTCTTGGTTTAATTCCATCCCTTGTTTCCTTGAACTTTGGTATCGATTTCTTCTCCTTTAATTTCAGTAATTTATTCTCTTTCTTCGATCATGTATTATTCAATTGCTTTGTTTACTTTAGATTTAATTATGTGTGAGTAGTTTTCTTTTCAGGGTTTATGGGGATCCATAAATAATATGAAGGGGTAGTTTATTGTTGTCGATTGTCAATGCTTGATTGATTTTCTATTGATTGATTTAATGCTATGCAACTAGATTAGCGCTGGTCTATTATGTACGAGTTTAGCAATATTGATTCGAGATTCGAGAGATGAGAATTGATATTTAGGCTTAGTTTCAATAATCAGGTTAATTTATAAATGGTTAAGTCGAGATTCAAGAGATGAGATTTAATTCCGGTAGATTAATTTTTTAATTATAATACGTAGCGAAAACCCTTTATGATCTGGTTAATTGATGCATTGATGATTGATTTTCATGTTTTACCCTGTAGTATTATTTATTAGTGAACCTATGCCCTAGGTCCTTTATTCATTAATTTCTCCCTACTTTTTTTCTTCCCTACTCTAGATCTCATTAGTTTAGTTCCCTTAACAACAACAAATTTGGTTACTTGATAATTTAAATTATATTAATTAATTAGGAATAGAAAGACTCGTTTCCCTGTGGATTCGACCCTACTTCCCTATGTATATTTAGTTAGTGGTTTTAGGTAATACTTTTGATTGGGTGATACGACTTTAGCCTGTCAAGTATGATATAGTAGCTATAAACCAATTACCAGGTACTAAATTCTATGATATGTGGTCCTTTATATACTCATGCTAAACTAAAACTTTGAGATTTATCTGCATGGAAATTAAACACCTATAAGATACATGTTATATAGAATGGTCTCACATACTTAGGCACTTACAATAAGCTGGTTATGTAAGAATGTGAAAATCGAATGGTAATCCATTTCATTACCTCATTTAAGAAAATTTAAAAGATACACATTTTTGGAAAGCCTCCAAGAGCATTTTGACATTCAATTATCCTTTCGTTCTTTTTCCCTTTTTACAGGTTGATAATTTCATTTCAAATGAAAGGTATTGCTTTTCTATATTTTGTGAATATATAGTTTTTAATATTTGGTTATTTGTAATTAAATTTTAATAATTGATATTGACCAAAACTAAGAAATCTCATGCCAATAGTAATAGAAACAATTTCTTAAATATTTTGTGCATGTCTTTGTCTCTTCTTACAAGTGGAAGATTACAAGCACTATATAATTGATGACAAATAAATAATTTTTAGACCTTCGCTACCTCCCGTGTGAGTATGATTAGTGTCGAATCCACAAAACTAATGTTGAGAATGTTATATGTTATTACCACTTTCATTTAACACACATAGAACATAACTACACTCCATATCACTTGCTCCCCCCCACCACCTTTACTTCTCTTTCCCCTACTTATCACTCACTCTTTTTTGGTTTTGCAAATTTTAAGTCTTTTAATATTTTTGTTTATTGTTACCCGATTTTAAAATTGACCTCAAGTGCTCCTTATCTCTTTCTCTTCTTTCTCTCACATCGTCAAGTCACAAATTCCCTATTTCCCTCTAGTCCTTATGTTCCCTCATCATCAGCTCCTCCCTTACCTCCTCTTACTTCCTATTCTTCTCTCCTTTTCACTCATCTATTATGGTCTTGATAATCAGTTCGTCCTAATTGCTCCCTCACCCTTCCTCGCACCTTTTTACTATATATATATATATATATATATATATATATATATATATATATATATATATATATATATATATATATATATATATATATATATATATCTTACATGGTCATGGGTATTAAGATATTCTCTTTTATAATTTATATTTTTGTCATGTCATTTAAAAGATATTATGTTCTATAACGGTCTCCTAAAAGAGCTTTAATTGTCATGACTCTTCTGTGCCTTGTATGAATTGTATCCTTGAGGACCTCGATCATTCTTTATCATCTTAGCCATCACATAGTCATTTTTTTTGGCTCTCTTTCTTATTCCCCTGTCATTCCTTCATTCTCTCCCTTTACCCTTTCTCTTGATCCTTATTCTTCTTCTTCTCTCTCTCTATATAACACACACACTCATTAATGGTTTTAACATTTTTAGTAATCGTAGTCCTACGTGCCCCCTCCCCTCTTCTCAATGAAATGAAAACCCCTTGTATGGCGTGGAAATTGAGCTGAATTCACGTTAAATATTAAATGCCCCAATTCATAACAAAATTTCAGTCTAAGTGCATAAATAAACATTACCAAAACCCCATAATTCAAATCCACCAAAATAAATACCAAAAAAAGAAACATGAACAATGGACTAAACATAATTTACAAAAGTAAGATACTTGCCAAAGGATTCAAGGATACCGAAAATTGAATGCCTTGGAGGATCAAGAAACTCACTTAATGCTGCTCTTTCTATCGCTGTTAGCCTTCTCACTTTAGCTCCGAACCTTTTCACCTTGGCTTCCTTTCACTTTCCATCTTCCCTGGTTATTCTCTTCACGAACAAAGCAAAAATCATCGGAAAAAAAGTCAAAATTTGATTTTCACATGAAAATAAATTTTAGCAAAATAAGCAATAACCCACAACGTAATTAGAACAAAAATCTAGATAATGTGATCTAAGAGAGAGAGAAGGGGATACCATCAAGGCTAACAGAAGGGTGAGTAATGTCAAAAAGTTTTTACAGGATTCGATAGTCTTATGGAAAGCTTATTCAACCCCAGCGATATGGCCTTCCTTAAGCGTTGATCCGATTGCATATCATACATCAATTGATTGAACAAAATAATTACAATTTTAAAGAGGAAATATGTGTAGTGCATAGATGAGTAATTACCAGCAGTATTTCCAAATTAATAGTAGCAAACCTGAAAATATACGGTATAAATCATTTTCACTCATTTGGGTTAATCTACAAGTCACATTTAATGGTAGAAGATAATAGAATTTGTTGTATCACACCATCAAATGCTTGTATTCTCAAGTCTTTATAGACACTTAGTTGAGAAATCTATAAATCAATTGACCACAAGAGATAAAACATACAATCATAATCTATTTTCAGTGCAATACACTTAAGGTTTCAATGTAGCTATAATATAAATAACAAACATTCTCATTCAAATCAAGAGATCAATCAGTAAATGCTTCAGCAAAAACAAAATGAGGATAGCTTCCAAAAAATCCATAATACCAAAAAAATAAGAAGACCAAAAATACAGCAAATTACCTTTTTCCATGGACCTTGTTTCGATGTTGATTGGGATGAAAAGTCAGCCTGCATATACCAAAACCTATAAGTATATCAATCTATAAATGCAAAAAAGATATAGAACTTCAACAACACTACAACGAGGTGAGAGCACCTCGTCAAACTTGTCAAAATTTATGTATGTTTAAATGGCCATGAACAAATTTATCAAGATTACAGGTGTCATAGTTTCATACTATAGCTATCAAAAGGGTTTAAATTTACCACATGAAGGGGCCTTCAGTATGGCACATCCTGATCAGAATTGATAGTAGCCTTGATTCCCCGGTAAAAGAAGTACTGCGTCTTCCTTTCTCCCCACCCCCTTGAAAAAACAACTTATAAGCAAGACATAATGCATATAAATGAATAGGCCTATCCGTAAAGTAAAGCACACAAGCAATTAAACTCAATAAAATTAACACATTTCACTTGATGTATTCAATGTCAGCATATATGAGAGTAAAATTAAACAGCCAGACATATTAGACATTTGTTCTAAACACGAAGCATGTGCTCTCTACAATATCTAATTAATCACATTTTCATCTCATATTACAGGTTAGTAGGCTATCACAATTCCTATCTACAACAAATTAAAGGTGGAGAAACTGTAGCAGCCTTCCACAATGATGCTTCAAAACCTGAATGGCTGGCATGTAAAGGGAATTTCCTTTGGGAAATGATCATGTAACGGAACAACACAATGCTATGACTATTTTCAAAGAGAAAGGAACCAGATAATAGAGAGATTGATTCAACACTTAAGATACAACCTTCAGAAATACATAGTTAGTAGAACTTGTGTGCAAAACCCTACAAGTGGGAAGATCAATCCTACTATGACTTAAGGAAAACAACTCTATAGTTGTAAATTAGGCATAAAACCTTCTGAACTTAAGCATGGGAAACCCAAAATATATATAAAAAAATTAAAACATACATTAATTTAAGAAAGCAATATAATTAAAGCCCTGCCTAAAGTGAGTAAAGCATAGTAAATGAGCCTAGGTATAGATAGTTATGCCAGAATGTGACCCAAAACTTTAGAGGAAGAATTCCTGCAGAAAATATCTTACCAAAAGTAGGGGAGTCTTAGCAAGAATGCATCCCTTACATTGCCTTTCTGCGCTTAGAAACGGTTTCAAGCTCACCCGAAACAGACAGGTTGAAATAGACGGTTGAAATACTCACCGCTTGAAATAGAAGGTTGCTCTAACCCTTCAACCCAAACACCTCTATTTTTACCTTCTTCATCTAGTTTACCACAACTAAAGCTCGCCGAAACTAATACCATGGCATCTCAATAGAGAAAACAGGTCCTCTAAACATTAAAGATTCCTTACGTATCAGATCCTATTTCCAAGAATGCCTCTAGATCATACAAAAAGTTACATGCAACGTACAAGCATAGAAGAAGAAAACAAAAAGCATAACACCGTAAAAATACACAGAACTCAAACTCAGATCAAACTATAAAAACCATTTAGTAACATTCGATACCTTCTTTCCACGAATAACAGCCCCAGGTTAATAACCATGTACTTAGTTCCACTAAGGTGCAACCCAGTCGATGCAAGGGTATTGGGCTCCTTAAAATACTTCACAACAACAAATATTTCATTTGGCTTAAACTGTAATTCCATGAAAAAAAAACTGCATCAAAATTTTGTCCAATCCCATAACATCAAAGGGCATAAACATATAAGAGAATAATAGTGAACAACTTACCTTTTCATCGCTTTTAATCAAAATTTGCAACTACAAATTCCACAAAAATATCATTTATATCACTATATGTCTATATGTATGTAATTACCCATGAATACATCAATGATACAAAGCTTATAAGATCACGCAATTTCTCCACCCTGCTTATAAGATCACGCAATTTCTCCACCTTGCTTATAAGATAATATAATTTCATCCCAAATATTTTAATTGTATTAACACAAAAAAAACCAACAACAATTCTTTGAAGCAATTAAAAAACACCGTAATCAAAACCTAAAGCACTATCAAATCAAATGAACAACACTGAAAACAAAATCAAAGCAAACCCATTAAAATTATCATCAAAACAAAATGACCCAGAAAAGTAAAACGTCGGATTAATAAAAAAACAATCATACCCACATTAAACTAAACCCAAATTTAATCCAAAAAATCCACAAGATCATCAAAGAAAAAGCATACAATACAAGAGGAGGGAAGGTAGAACTGTGAGCCCAAACACTTCCATGTTTACCTTTGTTTTTTTGGTTTGGGCTAGTCTTTTGTATTTTTGCAGTTTAGCCAGTTATCCATAAGCATTCTTCACTTCGATTCAACACGAAGATGGTTTTATTTATCGTGATGGTTTTAGTTATCGTCATTGCACTTCCTGTCGGGACAGAAGGCCAAAAGTAGGGGTCTACATACATATGTGATAAGAATCATTGAGTCTAGGTTCTAAATTTCTAGGAATTTTGTTCTAAAAGCTATGCTACAGATGGTTAAGTATGATGTTCTAAAAGATGTTGCATATGTTCTAAAAAGTTCTTCTAATGTCCTAAATTTTAAAGTGTTCACACATAAGTATAGTATTCTCACCGGATATATATATATATATATATATATATATATATATATATAACACTGATAACAATAATGGGTAATCCTATTTCAATTACAAGTCTTAAACATACATCATGATTATCATTATTCAATTAAAAACAAATGATTGGTCATACAATTAAAGTACAACAAATTAAACTTGGATCACCACAAATTGATCGAAGAATTATTAGTAAAGGCGCTTGCACATGAGAAAACCGTTGCTTAATGGTAAATGGCATATTTCTACTTGAGTATTTTGTGATATTTCCTTAGTGAAGTTGAGACATTGTTGCCTAAAATGTCTCTTGTTTTCTAGCACATCTTGCTCTTGTTTAGCCACATACCCTTCGCATAGGGTGTTACTAAAACAAATTAACCCTCCAATCTTTACCAGCTTCACTAATCTCTTATAGTAATCAATGTAATTATTGGTCTGAGCTTCATTAATTATTGCAAAATCAAAGCTTCCCAAGTTTAATTTCTGCATAAGAAAACACAGTAATTGACAAGTTAAAATCAACTTGAAGTAATATATTTACATATTTACATACAGTACAATTTTCGTACTCTTGTTTGAGAAAAGTTGTCACATTTATATAATAATACTACTGGTAATATTTGTAGAATTAAAAATTACATATAAGAGACATATAACTCGATCTACAATATATTATAATTTGAAATTGTACATTGAAATTAATTAATTAATTAATCCCTACACCTTAAAAATATAAATTATGTGAAAATAACAGACCTATACTATTTCTTTACAATTATTATTAAAAGAGAAGTTCATAAAATCATATATACGTGAAAGGATAACGTGACAATAAATTTAGGACAGAGGGAGTATTTAACTATTTAGGAAAGTTGCTTGTAGATGAGTGCTTACATCTTTGGTAAATTGATCAAGAATGGGAAGCACTTCGGAATCAATGAAGTTGATTTTGTGCTCAACTCCTGCTTTCTTTATGATAGGTAAACCAAGTTCATAGGACTTTGCATATGGACTTATGGCTAGAATCTGCGTATGATCATAAAGAAATTGGTATCATAATTAATCGCATTAATTATTCATATGAAATTGTAATTTTATTGGATTTTGCTTGGTTTAGTTAAATTAAATTACCTCGCCATCTTTTGGAATAGAGAGAGCAGTTAAGAGTGTTATGTATCCAGTAGAAACTCCAATTTCAATCACCATTTTTGCATTCACTAGCTTTAAGAGCATGCCTATATATTGTCCACCAAGTGGACACGTAATACCAACATTGTCTCTGAAATTAATTCAATTCAATAAAACCGTAAAATACGTACAAGGTCAAATATGTAACATGTTACTTTCTTCGCTGTTTGACTTTTGGTAGTGAAAGGATCTAGACGATAATAAAATATTGGTAAATCAAAATTATAATAGGAAGACAATTAAAGTAGGGTTGACGTAAATTAAAATCTATGACAATTAATTTGGAACAGAAGTAGTATTCCTAATTTCGTAACGAGTACTTACAAAGGAGGGTTATTATTGTTAGAAGTAGTGACATCTCTCAATTCCTTTAATGGTGCTGGCTCCGTTGGATATACAGTGGTCTCCAAAATATACTGCCCAAATGCCCATCATCCATTTTATTAAAACATTATATTGTTATAAATTTTAGTCAAAAAATACTACCATTTGATAATTAACAAGACATAAGTTTTATTTTAAAAAATAAATAAATAAATAAATAAAAAATTGCCTAATGTCTACGCTATTACTCGTACCTTGTATAGCTCGTTGCTTTGCAGCAGTGATTCGTTTGCAATTGATGATGGCTCCATAGAGGCCATAGCTATTTTACTTTCAAATTTTCGCGGTGTTTCGAAGCCTTTATAAGAGATTATTACCTTGAAAAAATTTATAAATTCCAAACAAAACTTAGATGAAAATTCTATTACAATGATAGCAAGGGAAAATAAGCAAAAATATTTTAAACAACTTTTACAACTAATGTTGTGAATTATATTACTACAGTATAATTATTTAAATAAAATTATTAGTAGAAATATCATGCAAATAATTTAATTCAACTAATCAAATTTTAAAAACCCAACTTACATGAATAAAATTTGGAGATTTATATAAACCTAATCAAGAGCACGAACCTTTTGGTGAAAATAAATGAATGCCTTTCTTGAGCAATATATGAATGTATCAACTAATTTAAGTTGTGAAGATTGGATTTATTAGTGGTAAATTTATACACTAAATTTTTGGACTGACCCTTCTTCAAGGTCAAACAAACGACTAGAGATTTAAAAGTCAAGGCTTATAAAATATTGTAACCTCTTATGGATTCTTGACTTGGTCAGAATAATGACTTCTGACTTGGGATTAATCTTAATTCAAATCTTAAATTGTACGTTTTACATTCGATCAAAATAAATGAATACTACTATCAGTCATTTTGCAAGTTCACTTTATAACGTCGCATAAATTATTTGCAATTACTCTTATATGTTCGGTTCACCTTATTTTCACTTATTAAAAAATAAATAACTAAGGGAAAATAATATAGATTAATGTGAGTTGATAAGGTCAACTTAAATTCGATCAATATACAGCTAAAAAAGGTTCTAATAGGTTTAAAAGAATTCATACAAAATAAATAAGTTTAGATAAGTAAAAAAATAGATTTCCTAAAAAAAAATTTAAAAAAAAATTATATAAAAAAAAAACAATAGAACACTACTCTAATACAAGTATCAAAACTATTTATTAGTCCGTATTTTCATTGTCATTTAGACTTGTTCTCATCAGCTTATTTTCAGTTCACTTCAGCTCCAATTAGTTCACTTCCTAATTTCTTTTTCTCATAAATATTTAGTTCAATTCAGTTCTGCTCCAATTAATTTAGTTTAATTCAGCTCAATGAATTAGAACAGTCCCTTAAACGGAAATCAACCATTTATTACTCTTAAATCTTGGAATAATACAAACTATGTGTGAAATTATTGAGTAAAACGGATATTTATTAGAGGTCAATTTTATAATGCGTTGATTTCAAATGTGGCGGGCTTGAAGTAGACGTTTGTTTGTGAAAAAACTCAGAGTACAAGATACCAATTTCGTTTTCTTCAAAAAAAAAAAGATACCAATTTCGTCACCTAAGTAACTTATTTTCTTCTATCTTAAGACTTAAATAGGTATTAATGTAGTATAGATTTATAGCTGGTAAATGTTCTTGGAGCAGAAAGATAAGTCCTGAGCAGAAATGGCAATTTAAAGTACTCTCTCTACCTATATTTGTTCGTCTTGTTTTAAGTACGTCTAAAAAGATCGCAACTTTAGTCTCACAAAAATGAATAATTTGTCAATTACTACCGCAAGTTAATACCACTTCGTAAATTACTACCGCAAATTAAAAAAGTCGTGAATTACTATCGCAAAAAATTTTAAGATGTTTCGATTACTACCAAACCCCCATTAAACTCAACTATGACGTCATTATATCCCTTTAACCCATGTTTGACCATGGTTAAGGGCTTTAACCAGCCCCAAAAAAAATGGGTTAGGGATATAATGACGTCATGGTTAATGGCTTTAATACATGTTTGACCATAGTTAAGAGCTTTAACCATGGGTGAAAGTGATATAATGACGTCATAGTTGGATTTAATGGGAGTTTGGCAGTAATCGCAACATCTTAAAATTTTTTACGGTGTTAATTCACAACTTTTTTAATTTGCGGTAGTAATTTACAAAGTAGTATTAACTTGCGGTAGTAATTGGCAAATTTTCCCACAAAAATTGCTTTATGTCATCACTCCACTCTTTCATCAATTTCACTCAAACAAAACTTACTAAAGTAAAACAATGTTATGGGGCAAACAATTAGAAACTTTCTTCTATCTTAAATTTTACTCTGATATAATAGTAATAAAATTTAAGCGAGCAAGTTCCCTAATGATTTAACTAAAAAAAAAAAAGTTCCCTGATGAGAAAAGTGAACATAACAGGCTCTCCAGATTCCTTTGCTTTTGTCAAAAAAAAAAAAAAAAAACAGGCTCTCCAGAAACCCTTAGCTTATAAAAATATCTAATTATAGACTAGATTAATTAATAATTAAAAGTAGAGACGTAAAAAGACCAAAATCAAATGCGGTCTATTATTGAGAATGAAGGTAATAAAACAGCACAAAGAATACTTACACAAAATTGTTCCAATGTAACAATGTTCTCTCACACTTACCTGTATTGAAGTATTCTATACAAATGAAATATCATCGATCTTAAGTAAAGATGCTGCAAAGAATTCGTAATTTTTTTTGGCAAAACTAGTATAACTCAAGAAATACCACTTACAAGGTCGATTCGGTCAAGTGTGGCTTATAAAACATGCATATGGAAGTTCTGCTTCACAGTATAAATATCAAGAGAGGACACTCTAGAACATGAATTGTATACATACCTGTTGAATAGCTATGTACAGTATATGATTCTAAGTCACTCAATGGCTATTTAGCGATTTCTCCGTAAAGAATGCAGCTGCGCAGTTAATGTCTCAAAATCAGGAAGCTTGGGATGAACATGGCTGGGATTTTTTGCAGAGTTTTCTCTAGAAGGAGCTTTTTCATTGAAATTCGATGTCTCAGAAACATCAGGACGTTTCGGAGTTACTGGTTTTTCTGAAACTGACGAAGATGTACTTATGACATCCTCAGATGATTTCGCAGCCACTTTCTGGTCATCATCCCGATTTGATTGGCCGATGATCCTAGAGCTGGATGATTCAGTATTATAGGAACCTGAAGACCTCCTCGTCTTTTCTGTATCTGATGCATTAGACCTGGCAACAGTTCTGGGAGCAGAAGCTTTAGTTCTCCGAGATAGTCCAGCACCTAGAAATGTTTTGCTCACAACAGGTTTAGGAGCATCCTCCTCAGAGCTGCTGTCACCAGAATCAAAATACCTTGGTGAACTTTTCAAACTAGTTTTACTTGTGTTTCCATCAATCATACTTCTTGCTCTATATTCCCCCTCAGCACTGTCTGCATCCTTCCTTGTAATTATCATCTCATTATCATCACTAGATGAATCATAATTTGTATGGAGCCCACTCATTTTCATAGGCACCTGTTTGTTGTCTATTTGACTGGAGGATGATTGAGATTCATAAGTAGAAGCTCTCTCACTGGAACCAAAAGTTTTACTTAGGGATGCGTTGGCAGATTTTGAAGGAGATGAAGCATCAGCTAATCTACCTTTTGGCATGTGCCCGTGAGACCTATTTCGACGTCCACCAGGCAATAATCCTAGGTTTAACCCCATACCACCATCAGGGGCAGGTTGGGTTTCATATTCAACCTCAGAATCAAGATTCCGTGACTCTGAATGTCTCAAGGATTGCAATGATTTCTGAGGCCAACCTTCATAAGATACATCATAATCAGACCGGCTTTTGAAGCCAGTTGACAATGCTGAAGAACTATTCCCATACAATGAATCTGAAGAACCAATATATTGTTTTCCCTCCATATGATTACTGCTCATGGAACAATCCGTGGTTCCCTTTTCTACATTTGATGATCTCAGCTCAAGATGGGGGTCTGCACCAGGCATCTGGTTATCATAGCTAGGAACCCCAGGGTCAAATTTATCTTTCTGCAGCTCTTCCTCATTCCCCGAACTTGCCCCATCAGAATCATCAAAATTAAGAGACATGGGTTCAGTTAATTTTGAATATATTGGAGATCTTCTAAAACTTTCCGAAAGTTCAGGTTCAAAGTAACGATTGTCTTGGTTTATAGAGGAACCTATACGTGTAGGTTCAGCAGGAGCACGAAAATTGTGTTCCTCAATAGGATTCAAAACACTTTTATCATCATCATCATCAGAGCCAGATTCATCAAAAAACACTTCAGAATTAGTATGAATTTCCTTTTCATCAAGACCCATCCCACTGGTACTGTGGTCCATCCCAACAAAAACATCATTCCCAGAGTCAAATATATTTTCCTCTCTATGATTTGATTTGAAAGTTGTGTCTTCTTCATCAAATGTATAAGTACTTCGAGCATGCCAATCTTCTTGGTCATCAGTTTTCCTACTGAAACTACCTAAGTAGCCATCACCTGAATCATGCTTCTTGTTATCGTAATTCATATTTGAAAAGACACTATACTCGTCTTCAAAAACACTGGACTGAGATTGAAAATTTCTGGAGTGATCCTTCCTTTCAACTGTCTCTTCATGAAAAGGGTGCTCAGAAGACTCAATTTCATACTCGTCTTCAGGTTTGTTGGTAATAGGAGTAGATTCAGGGTCTCTTGTATGCCTTCTACTGTTTTTATTCTCGGTAAAATCTTGTTTTTCGGCCTCATACTGCCCTCCATATTGAGTGTAGTCTTTGTTCAAATTTATGGCATCACCTCCCACTTTCATGTTACCTTGCCTATATGAATCTTCTTGGTCCAGCATTCTTGGACTCTTCTGATTAAATGAACCACTGGTTGAATTTCTGTGCACATGATTCTGTTGCAGCCCACTGCCAGCACTGTGATGGTGGTCATCACTCATAACATTGCTACGTCTAGCAAGTTCTGCAGCAGCCCTAGCAGCGTAGCTTGCCATTTCTGCAGATTCAGCAGCAGCATGAGCAGCAGCAGTTGCATCCTTGAATTCCATGTTCCAATTTTGCCTGCCAGTCCCAAAAGTACTTTCAGCAGTTCCAGATGACTGACTGAATTTCTTCTTCTCAGAGGAGCTCTCTGCAAACATAAAAATTTATAGCATGTCAATGACACATGTTAGTAGCACAGCATTTAAACTACAATACAAACATCAAGAAGTAAATTTAGTCACCTGAAGGTCTAGGATCAGAATGAGGAATGGAAGATGGAGGAACTGAATCGCTACGTGTATGAGCCATGCTTTGAGAAGAAGTCCCTGGTCTTACTTTATCACGAGGATGATTTTCCTCAAGGTCGTCAGCAAGCTCATAGTTTAGGGGTTGCATTTGTATTTTACTGCCCTCCATAGATTGTGCAACTGCTACCTTCTGCATAAAAGTTTGGTCAGGAAACCAACCTTAGGGAATTTCCAGCAATACATGGGACATACTGTTGAAAAATATTCCCAACGTTTCTACTATTTACAATCTTCATTCAATTCACTACATTTGTTGTTTACAAACAGTAACCACTAATTTATGAAAAAGGGAAAAGCTTAATCATAGTATGAAAATAGAAGTGATATATTCGCACTTTAAAATTCTTTAACTTTTAATATAGCTTGAGAGAATTTTACATAATAATTTCAACCTTGAAGCAGTAAATTTTTAAAACAGAATGACTGCATTGTTACTGTAACTAGGTAAGCCCCTTGCGATGCATGGAAAAAAAAGTTGTTTAATTTATTTACATAATTTTAACAAAAAAATCTATATTATGTAGCTAAGAAGTGAAAACTTAATACAATTGTGTGGCTAATTAATGGCAAGTTTTTAGTTAAGATCATTAGGAATAGGAGTAATCATATATCAACTCCAATAATTTTCAATTTTGGAATATAAAACCAATATCAAAGAAAAATAATATATTTAGGGAGTAGAAACTATAATAATTAATTATGAGTAGTAGTAAATCTCTAGTAATTAATTTTAGGGAGTAAGATTAAACTTTGGTAATTAATTATGATTATAATAAAGCTAATTTTAAAAAGGTGTATTGCAAATTGTAATGCAGTTTTTGGAGGGGGTAAGAGTGAAAGATAAATTAACAAGTGTCAGATTTTGAAGTAAGATGATGTCAGCTGCTTTTGTTTTAGAAATGGTTATAGAAGATTATAGATAATTACCCCTACATTATAAAATAGTTATTGTTGTTTACTGTTCAGCAATATGCAATTAAGATGGGTGCAGATTAAAAAAAAAGTCTTGAAAATCCAGGGTAATATTTGGTGCATTCCAAAGAGGAAGCCCCATGAACACTACAGAACGAAGGGAGTTCAGTAAAATATCGGGGCTATATAAGTATATAACCTTATTAAGTCTTACCGGAATGTCAACAGAAGGCACTGGATCTTCATCTTTGAACCAATTTGGTTCCCATTTAATGTTATGTTCTTCTGCAATAGCAGTAAGGAGTTTCAATTTCGTCTGACCATCAGGGGCATTCACAGATAATTTTTCAACCAGCTGATACAAAGTGGTAATCTATGTAAGATCAAGGGATATGAAAAACAATTTGCCTTCAAAAGTGTAATATGAAAGAAGTTATTTGTCTGACAGAATACGATCACATTATAATTGTACATCCTGAGAAAACTCACAGTTCTGCTTACTCCACATGCTGGGCGGACCTCAGCAGCAGCAGTAGCAAACTCTTTACCATATTTTGCGGTGAAATGCTTGCGAACATCCTGCAGCTCAACTATGTCTCCACACCTTGGAGCTGCAAATATTAAACTTGCAATAGCTTCTTTCAAGTCAAGAGGGCAATTCCTGTAAAAGGGCCAGAGATATCAGCACATAACAAGTCATAACACCATAGATCGAAGAAATCTCTAATTTTGTATGTCATAGCAATCACATATAAGATCACAACTAACCAATTACTTGTCTGCCAATAAGAATGAAACTTTGCAATTGTCACAAAAGTGGAAATAAATAAATTATATTGACTTTTCTAACTTTCTAGCTATGCGTCTGCTATGAATCATTTAAAACATGTGCAAGTCAATAACCATTTTTGAGATAAGGAAATGGTAATAAGGGAAGTTGAGCAAATCAGGAGTCATAGGCTCATCGTGGAAAGCGAACACTTTTATACGACACCCCAAAAAAAAAAGACATTTATAGAGGATGGTGTGGGTAAATACATCTTTCTCCCTTTTTATATAAAGAGGGATAGGAGAGTTGTTCATGTCAAGGAATTATATACAGAGTATCCTTTAAAGACCATAGGGAAATTAATTTGAAAAAAGCCAAATTGCTAGACAAATAGAAATATATTACATTCATTAAGCCTACTCTACACTATACAATGTCATAAAAGGGTCAGGAAGATATTATTAAACTAATAAATTAATAAGCATCTTCAAATAATTTTATTTTTAAAATATAAATAACATTATGTTCTTTGTCAGCAATTCATTAAATTAGAATTTGCATTCCAATCTTTCTACTCGTAACCCATAGCATAAGTTTCTTAAGAGAAAAGGCAACCCCGCTAAAAGGTCTCAAAATTAATCCAATATGCCTAAACTTTTAGCCAATTTTGATGTCACATTGTCGTCTTTTTTTTAATGTTTAAGTTGATCTTTTGCTAAAATGAGCCACTCATTACAAACATTTAAAGTACAAAATTTTACTATCATTACTATAACATTCCAATATTGGCCAAAAGAAATTTTCCACAAGCCTTGTTGATTAAAGACTAATATTCCAACAGAAGCTAGTTCATGAATACAGATTCAAGAAACTGTAAAAATTGTGCTCAATAAGTATGAAAATCATTTACTTCATTTATACGTCAAATGGCTTTGTTATGGATAGGTATCAATTCCAAACTCCTCAAAAGACAAGCCAAAGAATTGCTATTCAGCACAAGACTGGATAGTGACTTCCTGCTCTCTTTAGACATAAATCCCTTTTCAATAACAAATATCAAGATACTATCATTGGCACATGGCATCCATAACCATAGATAATCCATCCGGCCATCCCAATCACAACATGAGACAAAGTAATGACATCATTCATTAAAATATAAACAAGAGGATTTTTATTTTTTTTTTCAGGTGCAACAGGAAGTCTCTAGGTCTGTCTACATTAGAAAATTATTTGAAATAATTCTTACACTTACAGCCATTGACACACAGAAAAAAGAAAATAAAGAAGAGCAAGTACAGCCCAATTACAGCAAATGCCCCAAAGCTTGATACATTTAAAAGATGGAAGCCCACATTACAGCACTACTGCTTTTTGGAAAAGTACCTAGTTCTGGATAAAGCTTATGAGTTATACCATAAGATTGACACACGCACACACCCGCACACACGCGCGTGCGAGCACACACACTTAATTACTTTTTGTAGCCTCTAAAAATGGTTTTCAGTGCCATCAGTGAGCATTCTTTGGCACAGCATTTATGTGGTACATCCAATTTCAAGAATCTCAGTGCTCTACATTAGACACTTCATTTTAAGAACAGCGTAAAGCACATTTTTGCTGTATTTTTCAAACAATAAGTAAACAGGATAAAATTAAGTACTGGTTCATAAATCATAAATGCTAACAATTCAAATACAAATGAAATTACAGTATAAAAAAGCCTCCACATAGCAATGGCTATTTCTTACATGATACATACATAGGATGTTCACCAGAAAAAATCTATCAAACAAAAAAAAGGTTCAATATGACCATAAGCAAAGGTGTTTACAGCAAGATTACTCAAGTTTAATGAAAAGACTACAGCAAGATTCCTCGATATTAATAAAAAAAACTATCTAAAGAACTTGTTGCGTGATATTTAATTAACAGACAAACTAAAGAACTTGTTGCATGATACATACAAAGAGGTTCGCAAGGATAACACTAAAAAAAATGGTTAACCACCAAAGACAATAAATGTTGTTTGGAGCAAGAGTCCTCAAGTATCATGAAGAGATAGAAGACGTTGCCTAAAGAAAATAAGTTAGAGCAACACACATGAAACTATAAAATAGCCAAATTTTTTATGATACATACTTTTGAGACTCGATGATTGGCAACCGCGCAACGACAAGCTCACAGTATATCTCAATCATTTCATACGCAGCAATCATCTTCTCTTCCCTTATCACATGCTCAACCTGAAATAAAAAATCATTAAAATAAATGAACAAGAAAAATGGAATCACAAAATCATCATATGAATATGTAAGCAATCAGAGCTCCATCAGGCAGCTAAACTATAAATATTACTGATATAAACACCAAATCTATCCACCATTTTAAAGGAAAAATGAAGAACATACACAAATAATGCCTCTAAAAGTGTACTTTCTTACATAACTTTAAACTATTCTACTTTTTAGAGAAGAGAGAAAGAGAGGGGTGGTACCACTGCTTGATCCCTGGACCTAGACTTCAAAGGCTTCTTCTCCTACCACTAGTCCACTATCTACTTGAATACAAAGAATGTATGAAACCAAATTAAATATACAAAAATTACTCAAAAATGAAGAAAATACCCTTTTATTTATATTTATCTATTTATATCTATATTATTAAAACTCAAAGGCAAAGAGTGTCATATCACCACGTGTCACTTTTCTTTGTGGTATTCCGCCACGTCATAATTCAAAATTGCCACATAATCGAATTGTAGTAATGTTTAGTCTTCTTGAAAAACTCTTCATTGGTCTAACCTTCATGTATTAATGGTTATTTTTATTGAAACTCTTCATATATATCCATGCTATGAAGTATTTAAATTTCCCTTGGAATATAACTTCTTAATAATTTCACAATAATATAATTCTTCAGAAATTAACTATTACTTTTTTTTGTGCATTAATTCATAAATTTGTTGTCAAAAAGTAATATTTAGTACGGAGCAATATATACTAACATCAAAATTATAAAAATTTTATTTATCATTTATCCTATATACTACGTATATTAATGCAAATAATTATTCTTATAGTCAAATCAGCTTATACAAACAACTAACTACTTAATAAGCTCTCATCTAAAAAAGAGAGAGAGACTACTAAAACTCTCAGTGACAAACAAGGCCAAAGTATATAGCTCGGGCCAATAACTAGTTTACACTCAAGGATTAATTGATGAGTAATTAACCAACCTGAAACATTTCAAGAACACAAATGTAACTATTATCATATGTTTTAGACTGAAACTTAAGTAAACCATTCAAGATCAGATAACCTCACAGCAGAGATGATCAGGATTCGACATATACATTGTTATTGGGAATAGATTGAGTAAATTTTTCATGTCAATGTTATGAATGGATTTAGATCAAATAATCAAGTCAATTCAATCAGACTTTACTAAATCACTAATAGTGACCATTTCTAGTACATTAAAGACTAATTACATTTCTTTTAGACAGGCCACCTAAAAATCCAGTTAACCATCAAAGAATCAATCAGTGAACAACAAACTTAATCACATCAAATCTCACTATGAACAAAACGAATAAAAAACCAAATAATATCCAAATCGTAAAATTATTTATACTCCAAATTTAGCATTAAGTTACTGCACACAACCTCAAAACTACATGATTCAACAGAATAATTGAAATTAAAGATGAAGAAATCGATAACCATACTCGAATTCGGGCAGTTTGATCCTGTCCAGAATCAAGCAATTGAGCTACTTCTCTCCTCAATTGCTTCAATTGTATATCCTTTCTATTCTTCATCAATTTTATCCGCGACTTTGCAAGATTCAATGCCGTTTTACTGAAAAAATTCAATCAAAATTCACCAACAAATAAACAATTCAGTAATAATCAACTCAAAATTCATATTCAAAACCAAAAAAAAACAAAAAAATCAATCAAAAATCAATGATCAAAGCTTACCATTTCGCGGGTTTAAATCCTCTATGCAACATAATTATAAACTGAGATTTATCAGAAAATTAGGGTTTATGTGATAAATTTATAGATACTGAATCAATCGAAAAGCGAGATTCGAAGAGTCGTAGGATAAGGAATCGAAGAATGAATGAAATAGTGAATTTTAATTAGGGATTTATTTTATTAATTGGGGAAGAAGATGAGACGAAAGTATATACGGTTGGAAGAGACTTTTAAATAAATTACGCGGTGTCCTTTTTAATTACGCGGTGTCCCACAAAAAAAAGAATTTTCTTTTGTTGTGGTCAAATAAAATATTAACAACGGAATTTAGGAGTTTCTTTTGTTCTTCTTTCTACCAAATTACCAATTTGTTTGACCTTTTGTGAATAGAGGTGGTTATTGGACAGGGTAGTCCAATGATAATAGGGTCAGGGCCAAGCTTATAGGGCTTTTAATAGACAGGACTATTAATGGACGGGGCCCTTATTGGGTAGAGTCAATATAGGGCCAACATGTTTTTCCAATTTAGTTGATAAAGAAAATACATAATGTAAAAATAATTATATAGATGAATTTGTATTCATATGTAATTAATAATGGCTTTGTCCAATATTTATTTTAATTGATATTTTGCAGGCCCGCCCATTATCGACCCGCGACCCGCATTGGCCCGACTCTATATTGACCCTATAAAATGTGACCCTCTTTGACCCTAACCCGCAACCGACCCTGACCCGACCCGCCCAATAACCAGGTCTATTTGTGAAATGTTGTGAACACACGTATTTTTTGGGGAAAGGATGAAGGATTGATTTTCCAAGTAAACCAAGATTAACTTAATGTGCAATGTAAAGGTGAGTTTGTCACTCGGATCCAAGCTCGTACTTTACACTATAGCTATGTTTGGTTGAATTTTTTAAGTCAATAACTACCTTAAAGATATGGTTATTTGTGAACAACTACCCGTTTTTTTTGTATTTGTTAGAACTACCTAGAAGTTAAGAAAAGTTTGGATAACATTACCCATTAACGTTTTCCGTCCAAAAAAAACGTTAATGGGTCCACTTTTTCACTTTTCCCACTTAATTAACTTCCCTAATTACCTTCTCTCTCTTCCCTAATTAACTTCCCCTACTTACCTTCTCCCTCTTCCCTAATTAACCTCCCCTAATTACCTTCTCCCTCTTCCCTAATTAACTTCCCCTAAACCCTAGAAATTAAAACCCCCAAATTTAGAGATCATATCAATTACAATGGCCAATTAGACATTCTACCAACTGCAATGGCCAATTAGTAATTAAAGTGCAATTGAATTCAATCTCAAAGTCAAAATAAGTGAAACCTAGAACTCAATTAAACCCCTAAATCCTAGAAATCAAAACTCCCAAATTTATTTGAACCCATAAACCCTAATCTGAATCCCTAATTTACACCCTAATTATGTTAATTGCGTTCAATTAAAACTTGTATACAAATACAATAAACAATGAATTAAAAGGAAAGTGTGAAACATTACTTGATAATTGAGAATTTGTGTCCAATTGATTGAGTATAATCTTTTGGATTATTGAGTGAGAATGGAGAGGAAGTTAAGTAGGGAGAAGAGAGAAGGTAATTAGGAGAGTTAATTAAATGGAAAAAGTGGACTCAATAACATCTTAATTGGACGGAAAACGTTAATGGGTAGTGTTACCCAAACGTTTTGTAACTTGTGGGTAGTTCTAAACAAATAAAAAAAAAATTGGGTAGTTGTTCACAAATGACCCTATCTTTAGGGTAGTTCTAGACAAAATTTCCTTATATTAAATTAATTTTATTCAGAAATAAATCGATAAGATTATATCTATTTTTTTGTATTTGGGTGTATTTTGTTTTGGTCCTTTTTCTGGCGTGATGTTATGATATTTTACTTGTTTGAATAAGTTCAATTTGGGAGTTGACTTGGTGGCTTATTTTGTAAACCTTAATGGAGAACCCCGTAGATGAAAATAAGGGTAGTGACTCTAGTGAGTGTGAGGAAATCAGCAACTAACACACAAAAAAAGAGAGCAAACTCGTGCTTGGCTCTCGTTTGCACCAAGCAAAAAATAATAAAAATAAATAAATAAAAGCAAAGAAGGCTTATAGAAGTGCAACCACTCTCATATTTTTTCAGGACAACTTTCAGAAAATTATTTGTTATTATCGAAAATTCCACCGTTGAATCATGTTGAATTTTACTAGCTTGTTCCAAAAGTTAAGAGCTTCATTCTAGACGGTCTTTTTTTTTTTTTTTGGTGAGCACATATTGTCTTATTGAGCTCTAGTCTGGTTAGAATTGCTATTGGACAAACCTGCTATTTTTGAGTGAATTCTACACCTTTGTTCTCTATTTTTTTCTTTAGGAAAAATTGAAAAGAATAATCCCATCTTTCGCTCATCTGCTCAAAATAATTCCACCTTTGCGAATTTCAGAAATAATCCCACCTTTGTACCTTATATTCTCAAAATGAACCTTTTTACCTTCAACCTGCAAAATAGGTTTGGTTTTTTTTTTTTTTTTAATTTCTTTTTTATTTTCCTCTAATCCCTCTTCCTCACCTCACCCCCTCATGGCTCCATCCATGTCAACCACCATAACCACCTCCATACCACCACCTGACCTCCTCCGATCCCAAAATTCTAATTCCTATCCCCACCCCCTTTTACCACAGACCTCCACCCACACCACCACGGCACCACTTGACCTCCACCCAAACAATCTTCTCTCCTCCCCCTTCCCTCCCTGGTTCCCCACCACGGCTACGAGCTCGTCACGACACCACTCTATCACATTACCCTGCCTAGCTCCCTGCTCAGTGCTCACCTCCCTGCCGCTTCCCCTTTTGATGCGTACTCCACCAACCCCCGTCATCATTTTAATTAATGGAACATTCAAGCAAAGAAGATTATTGCAGCTTTTGCCCAACATTCTAACACACAAAACCCAGAATTATTCAATTACAAACTTAAATTAAACAATAAAAACCTCACTTTTTTCAAATACCCAAAAAAAATTTCACATCTACCCTATTTCACAATCAACAAAAATAAATTAAATGTAGGGGTAATAAATTAACCATGAACAACAATAATTATCAAGTTAAGGGCAAGATGCGGGTGGTCGTTCAGGTGGTGGGCTTGGTTTAGACCGGCGGGGTGGGGCTGGGGCAAGGACGGTGGTAGTTGTTCAGGCAAGGGCGGCTCAAGGGTTGGGGAAGAAGAGAGAGAAGGTGTTTTGTGGGGGTAAGGTTGGGAGTTCGAGGTGAGATATGGTGGGTGTAATGGTAGTACGGAGGTTTGGTGGTGGTGGTCATGGGGATTTTCCATTGAAGGAGTGGGGGAGGTGGGAGGTTTGAAGGAGAGATTTAAAAAATAAAAAGAATAAAAAAAAAAAAAATACCTGGTTGTTTCAGCGGTGGCGGGCCGCTTCAGTCCAGGGATGAAGGGGGTGGTCGGGCTGGGAGCTGAGTTTTTTTTATTTTTTATTGCTTTGTTTATTTTTTTTTCAAATTATTTTAAAATAGGACCAATTAGAAGGTGACAAGTGTCAAGTCACCTTCTAAAACAGGTTACTAATTTTATAAACCGGTAAAAGGCTCATTTTGAGAAGATAGGGTATAAAGGTGGGATTATTTATGGAATACGCAAAGGTGGGATTATTTTGAGCAGATGGGCAAAAGGTGGGATTATTCTTTTCAATTTTTCCTTTTTTTTTATCACTTATAGTTAGGTGATTGTTGGTGGGTTGTGATTCCTTTTGTAGATTGATTTGGAGTTCTTTTCCTACCATATCAATAAGAGAAGCATAGAGTGGACTTCTCAAACGATCAATGGTTTTTATTCTTCATATCGAAGTGGTTTTTCACGTATAATTTGTATGTGTTGTTTGCTATTATTTCTTCCTATTATTGCTGGTTTAATTTTGTTAGTGTACTGTTGCTGGTTTTATTTTGGTAATATGGTTGTGTGACAATTTGGGTTAGTTGGATTGAATTATTGGTTGATTGTCTTGTGTATGACATTGCAGTGTTGTGACATGACGCCTTTCCTATCTCTTCATATTTATCATTGAACTAGTTATTGGCCCGGGTGATGCCCCGGTGTATTATAAATTTAGTAATTTAATGAAACTATACTATGGCCTTGTTTGACACCTAGAGCTCAAATAGTGTGTGTGTGTGTGTTTTTAAAGATGAGATCTTAAGTACGTAGTTAGTTATCTTAAGTACGTAGTTAGTTGTTTGTGTGAGCTAGTTGGTTTGACTATAATTTTTTTTTTGCTTAATATAGAACAAATAATAAATCAAATATTTATAATTTTGATGTCAATATATACTACTTCGTATTAATTATTGCTCGTACTCTATAACTACAATTTTATGAATTAATGCACAAAAAATGGAGTGATGATTAATTTCTTACAAATTATATTATTGTGCAATTACGAAGGATTTCAAGGGGAATTTAAATTGGGGGTTACACATATATGAAAAACCTTTCAATCAAATTATATTATTGTGCAATTATTAAAAATAAATTTAAATAGAGTAGTGGTTATACATATGAAAAGTTTTTCAATCAATTAACATTAATACTTGGAGGTTAAACCAATGAAGAGTTTTTCAAGAACACTAAATATTACACTTCGATTATGTGGCAATCTTGGAATATGATGTAGTGCAATAAAACGTAAAAATGACACATGGCGTTACAACACTCCTTACCTTGGGTTTTAATAATAATATAGATATCTTTATCCTTGTAGTTTAAAAATGTATGAAAATTTCTATTTGGAAAGTACATATTAATACAAATTTAAGTACCTATAATTTTTAAAAGGATCTTGCTAACGAACACCATTGAAGCATTAGATAACCCAATCAAACAAATCCAAAAATAGTATTAGGAATGCATGTCAAATCACGCATCAATCGGTGTAATTAATGTTATATTTCAAGTTAATATTTCTACTTTTAATTTTCTTATCCAACGGATCCGGGACGTTCGTTAGATTTTGCCTTTTCTAAAATAGTCAATTTCACTACATAAAATTCCTTATAAAAATACCTTAAATTATGCTCAGTCACTTCACCTTATTTTTTGTTGAACTGAAATTCTTTTTGCTCAACTTAAATTATTTTTATCTAATAAATTACTTTTTCTAAACTGAAATTATTTTACTAATTTTCTATTATATTTCTTCTTTTAAAAGAATTGAATTTTATTGAATAGAATTTATCTCTATTGAACTAAACTTATTTTTATTGAATTGAATTTTTTTTTACTAAACTGAAATTATTTTTTTACTTAATAAAGGACATAATTTTTTTTTTAAGGTAAAGTGAACATGGCCTAAGAATGATTTATAAAAAATTATAGTAATTATTATTTTTTTTGTAATGTAATAAAAAAAGAAAAGAATTAGGGCCCCCTCACGAGGGCAATCCTAAAGCATATGAGGTGAGAATTAAGTACAAAGCAAAAAAGGTACATAAAGAAATATTCATTTTATCGGTGACAAGATGTCCAACATTTGCAATCCAATATGCTACTCTATTTGCTTCTCTGAGACATGCCAAATTTCCCAATGGGGGAATCCGCGAAGTAGGATCTTGAAAGTTGCTATGTTGTGATCAATCTGCCACGAGGTCGACCAAATACCATTCACTACGCTAACAACTAGGGGTTTCCCCCCTCAATTTGAAGATTTTCTATTCCTTGTCGAAGGGCGTGAATGATTCCCTTGTGGAGACCAAAAACTTTAGCTACAAAGACTTTGGTAGTTCCAAGGTTGAAAGCTTGTGTTGTAATAGGTACAGAGGTGGACCTTTTGTGAGGCTTATAGGTGAAAAAATTTTGAGTTGACCATTTTTTTTTTTGTATAAATATTTGCTAAACTTAAACTAAGCTATCAAAGAGGAGAAGAATAGAAGATACGTGACAACACTAAGCTTTAATAAGGACATAAAAAATTATTTTGTATTTTATAAATCAATTTGAATGTGCATATTTAAAATATAAATTTCTTAGAGTTTTAATTGATGATTTCTAATTATTAAAAGGCCTACAGTCTACAAGTCTTACTTTGGCAAGCTAGATAATGATATTGTGACATTGTGTTTCTCATTTTTTATAGTATGACAAATGTTATTTACACAACTCTACTCCGTAAGATTTACACTCATGAACTAAGATCGAACTATAACCATTAATATGAAATTTCATCATAAACAGATTGACATTAACTTGATAGGTGCTCCCTCTGTTTTTTTTATTTGCATCACTTGGGATTGCACGGAACTTTAGGAGAGTAATATACTATTGTGAGTGGGTAAATAAATTATTATTGTGAAAGTAATATGGGAACCATGAAAGAAAAAATATTTAAGAGGGGATAAATATTTTTTATTATTTAAGTGGAGACCATGAAGAGAGAGAAATGATAAAAAATTTAATGAGATTTGAAGTAAGAGAGAAATGATAAAATATAGTATAAAGTTTCCAAATATAAAAGTGATGCATTTAAAAAAAAAAAAACACCCATAAAAGGGAATTAATGCAAATAAAAAAGCGAAGGGAGTAGTTAAAAGCACTCATTGAATTAATATATAAGTGATATACTAAAGACAATTAAAGACACGAATTTGATAATCAAAAACCATTCTAATAACATCATTAACTTCTTCTTTTTTTATATATTTATTAAATTCTTGTAATTGGGTGTCCGTAGTGTCCATTCTCAAATTAATTTAAAATTGTGGACAATTTTATGTCAATAATTTAAGTTGAGTCATGTTTTATATCAATTAGTGTAATTTTGTCATTTGTTTGATTCTGGTTATGGAATTTATATAGTTACATACTTATATTAATACTATATAAATTTGGCCCCGGATAGAAAGAGTTTCAAGATCCGCCACTGAATAGGTATACAGTCACTGTCTCTAATGATGACTCCTACTGGTGCTGAAATTATTTTTTACCGAACCGTCAAACTTGAGTTTGAATGAAAGAGTTGAGGGGAGGAGCCCCCCGTGAAACTAATTGTGTGTTGGGGTGGTTTGGGTGAGGAAGATGATGGGTTTGGGATCTCTGTATTGGAGACCCCGAGCTTAAAGAGATATCTATGAGAATGTGATAATTCCACTTTTTGAACGCAAATTGCGCTTGTGGAAGGTTATAGGGATGTCAAAAGTCATATTCTTGAAAATATTAGACTTATGTTCTTTCCGGCTACTCCATAAAAGGAAGATAAACTTTTGGAGGTAGGAGTTATTTTTTTTATAGCATAGATAACGTTGTTATTAAGTCTGTGGGTGAAAGTGCACCAGACAACTAGCTTTGGTTAAAGTGTGGTTCCAAATTTCTTTGGCCCTAGCTATCACAAGTAAGAAATAAGTGATCATGAGATTCCGGATAGACAGAACAAAAGGTGCAATGATCGAAGGGAATAATCTTTCTTTTATAAAGGTGTCTCTAATTTCAAGACTATTATGTATTATTTTCCATAAGAAGATTTGGAGTTTAGGCAAGATATCTAGTTTTCATATCCAACGTTGTAGCCATTTTACAGCATTTGGCTCTAAATCATGTGTTATCCATGTAGCCAACTATACTGAAAAATTCCCTCAAGGCGAAGGGCCCCATACCGGTGTGTCAATCATTTAAGAGCTAGGTTAAGGGATACCTATGATTTGTTATACAATATATTTTGATAATAAAGAACAAAGCTTATATTTATTCCAATGTGAATAGGGAAGAATAAAGTCTGCAACCCTTAAGTTATTGTTGACTTGGTGCCCTTGTAACTCCAAGATTTCTAGGTGACTCTTGTTTGTGACCCAGTTGTCTAGCCATTTACTAATTTTCCAGCGAATGCCTTTGCGTAAAATTTCCCTCTACGCGAGAATGGTTTTCCATTAATGTGAATCTTTAGGCTGAAATTGATAGTAAAAAAATGAGGAGCTATGGAATTATTTCTCTTTTATAAGTTTAACCCAAAGATTAGTAGGGTCTTGATAGGATCTTCCATCCTAACTTAGCTAAGAAAGCTTTATTTAAGGGAAGAGTTCGTCTTAAACCTATGCCGACGTGGTTCTTTGGTTTACAAACTTTATTCCATGCTATTAGAGGGGTACCATTTTTTTTTATATAGTTTTTGTTTTCTCAAAAAGAAATTTCTATGGAGGGAATCTAGATTTGCAACATCAGTGGGAAGGAGAGACGAAGAACAATTGTGGGACAGAGTGCCTTTTAAATTACTTTGCATTAAAATATTACGACCCGCTTTAGAGAGGTAATTTACTTCCTAAAAGCTTATTCGTTGTTGGGTGCTACGAGTATCAAGTACTCCATACTCTCTTAAAATCTTTTTTTTTTGGAAAATTGGAAACTAATAATCCCACCTTTTGTCATTTCTGTTCAAAACAATCCTACCTTTTCGAATTCCCAAAATAATCCCACCTTTGACCCCCATCTTCTCAAAATGAACCTTTTGCCGGTTTTTGAAATTGGTAACTTATTTTAGAAGGTGACTTGCCACGTGTCACCTTCTGATTGGTACAATTTTAATTTTTGCAAATTAAAAAAAAAAAACTCCCCACCACCGTCCACCACATTAGACACCACTTCACCACCCCACCTTTCGCCACCTCCCTTTCCCAGGTTCGTGGGTGAGAACGGAGTTTGTGGGTGATTGGGGTTTGTGGGCGGCGGTATTTTGGGGTGGTTTGGGTTTCGTGGGTGGTCGAGGTTTGTGGGAGATCGAGGTTCGTGGGTGGTTTGGGTTTCATAGGTTGGTCGGGATTTCGGGGTTGGTGGGTTGGTCGGGACTTCGGGGTTGGTTGGTTTCGTGGGTAAGATCGGCATTTCGGGGGTGGTTTGGGTTTTGTGGGTGGTCGGGATTCGCGGGTGGTGGGAGTTTGTGGTGGCCGGGGTTCGTGGGTTGGTCAGGATTTCGGGGTTGGTGGGTTTCGTGGGTGAGATCGGCATTTCGGGGGTGGTTTGGATTTCGTGGGTGGTCGGGATTCTTGGTGGTTGGAGTTCGTGGGCGGTGGTATTTTGTGGGCGGTACTTCGGGGGGGCTGGGGTGGTTGGTGTTAAGGGGGTTTTGTGGGTGGATGGCGGTGGTCGGGGTAAGGAGAGAGAAAGAAGGTGGTGGGGTTAGGTGGTGATGTGGTGGTGCTCATGGAAGGGTGGTGGTAGTTATGGTGGGTAGCTAAGGTGGGAGATGAGAGATTGAATTTTTTTTAAAAAAAAAAAAAAAAGTTAATATGTTAAATAAGTTGTGGGTTAAAAGGCTCTTCTTGAGAAAATGGGGGTCAAAGGTGGGATTATTTTGGGAATTCGAAAATGTGAGATTATTATTATTTTTTTTTTAATTGTGTGATAAGAGCTAAAATCAACCCCTCTATTAATTATTGCTATTTTATTTTAATGAAACCAAATACCACTTAGAAGCACAACTCCGTTGACCAAATACCAAGTGTGGATTGCAATTTCACACCTTCTTCTAGTCTTGTACAAAGTTGGTTTGGAAACAGACCCAATACTCGTTGGCTTACTTGGCTATTGGCGTATCGAAAACTAAGCCAAACGTGAAAATGCGGGAAAAAATACTCCATGAAAATGTCATATCTAAGCAAACATTCACTCTCTTCCTCCTTTTCTCTCTTCTCATCGTCGCCGCCGATTCCGCCGCTAACAATTCTAAGGTACCCCAGATTTCCATCCATTATTACGCGTCGATTGGTGTTATTAATGTTTAATTTTTATTCATAGTTAACAAGCCTTAAATATTCCGTATTCCATAATTTAAATTAGAATTTCAATTAATTTTTTTTGGTACGATTATTTTTGCAGATCCAATGTAGCAAAAGATGTATTGCTTTGAATTGTGATAGTATGCATCAAACCCACTTCTCAATTTGATTATATTTTAAAATCTTGACCACAAAATCTTTTATTTTTGGGCTAATTTTGTTATTGGGAAATTTGAAATATAGATGTTGGAATAAAGTATGGAAAATACTGCGGAGTAGGGTATAGTGGATGTCCAGGAGAAAAGCCTTGCGATGATGTTGATGCTTGCTGTCAAATTCATGACGATTGTGTTGACAAGCATGGTAATTCTTTCATGTTTTGATTTTCTTTCGCCATTAGTAGTTTTAAGTTTGTTGTTTGGATGATTTTGGTGGGATTTATCTGTTGAAATTTTACATGATTAAAAGGTAATTGCTTAATCAAATTGGCGTGATTAGGGTCTATTTTATTGGGTGGATTTCCATATTGTGGCAAAAAATAGTTGATGTAGCATTTGAATAGAACAAATAGATTTTCTTCTCAATAATGGTTAATTGAGGACACCTAGTTTAAATTATAATTAAGCTAAGTTCAAATTATGAAATTGGGTGAATAGAATATACCCCCTCCGTTCCTATATTACATTCCTATTTCTACAATTTATTCCTCACACAATAGAGAGAAGTAGGAATCTAATTTAGGGACGGAGGGAGTACCCTTTAAAAGGAATTGATGGAGTTATTTAAGGTGTGTAGTTTTACTATAGAGATTTGGGGTGAAGTTGGTGTGATGAAAAGAAGAAAATGTAGTTTTTGTGTGTGATCAATTACGGAGTACTAGATAGTTCTAGATAGTTAATACCATTGTAGATACATTTTACTCCAAAGCAGCGTACTTTCTTTCTAGACCTCGTGACATGGTGCTTTTTTTTTGACAAATTGTGCATTTTAACTAGTGAACAACAATGTAATTGTAGGGTTGCAAAATGATGTTTGTTCTCGCTTTGGAATAGATGCTTGGTTAAAGGACTAAATATGTTAAAAATGTGGTTGTGGGTGTGAACCATTTTTAAATCAACAAATGTGAAGTACGTTCATCTTATACTTATCCAAAATTTCTATACGTTTGTAGAATTATAAAATTGAAAAGATTAACTTTATGCCATTGAGAAATGAATATAATTGGACAATTAAGCTCATACAAGAGTGGATAAATTGGTAACATCTGCATGCCTCAAGTGAGAATGAATGGCCACGAAAAGCAGTAATGAATTATAACATGTAACAAGAACTCTCATGACTCTTTTCTCTTATGTTTAGTTAGCAACATGTGGACTTGTGGAGTAGTGTATATTGCAAAAGGTCAATATGGGACACTTTAAGAGTACATCGTTAGGGACACTGGAGTTGTATTGAAGTTGTGTTGAAATGAAGGAAATGCAAATTTTTTAGGTGTTGACTGTTAGCTGGCTTAGTTCTAGAGAGTATAGTAGCATTGGTGTAGCAAACTTTTACTTTAAAGCAGTTATTACATTCTCGCTAGATCTCATGAGAGTCATGACATGGTGTAGGACTTTGGGGAATGTAATTTTATGTATGTCGACATGAGGCCAAAACAATCTTTTGAAATGACTTCATGATCAATCCACTGCATTTGTGATACATCATACTTATATGAATATAGATAAGAACAATGACCATCAAGAGTATCAACAGAACAAAATGAAGTTCAAATAATTGAATCCCAGTATCCCACAGCTAAAGGTCATTATTGTGTTCATAGAAATCCTATCTCTATGTTGCAAGGAGGAAATGTAAAAGTGTAAAACTTACTATATGGGGGGATGTGGAAACCCAATTATCAATCATTACAAAAAATGGTAACGCAAAAATAAAAACAATAAATCAATTATACTGTCCTTGAAATCTGAATTCATTTGTCCTCCATTAACATCTGTATTCATATTAAGAAGCTATCAGAGTTATTGAATCAGTTTATGTTCTATTAGCAATTATTAAAAAGAAAAAGTCATTGCACAGCTAAACATCTTTGAAGTTATATATCTTGTTGATTATTTAAAGAAGAGGTTTTCTGTGAATTAACTTGAATTATGTGTTTCCAAATCTATGAAATGAGAAATGTGAATTAAATCAATAACACTGTGCGTGATTTTTAAAGTATCTTGTTTATTTGCTCTCCAAGTTGTATAATTTTAGTCAAATTAGCCATTCAATTCTATCACCTTTAGTAAAACACTAGTTGTAGTCTAGTCCTTTATCTTCTTTTTACTGGTGTTTGGGGAAGCAGTGTGATCTTATTTGGTGAATAAGGGGGTTGGTTATAGTATCATCTTATTTTTCCCATGTCTTTACTACTCGTAGTCGGGGAGGGGAATGCGCGGGCTTGATGAGTGTAATAGTGGCTAGTAAGATTGCTAACAAGTAGTAATCAAAATTTTCAGGTATGACAAATATAAAATGCCATGAAAAGTTCAAGAGATGCATCAAGAAAGCGCAGAAATCTGGAAAGGCTGGTTTTTCGAAGGATTGCCCCTACGATGTTGTCGTGCACACCATGGTACAAGGAATGGATATGGCTATTCTAATGAGTCAATTTGCTTCTTCAAAGTTTGAGCTTTAGCCCTATTTTTGTTTTGACTTAAGAGCAAATTAAAGCCCTTAAAATTTATCTGCTGTAAAAAAACTGAAAATTTTGTGCTCACAGATAGTTTCGACCATTATGAAATTAGACACAGTAGACGTGATTGATGAAAGGTTATTCTTTGCCAAGACTTATCATTGGTGTAACAAAGCTTAATTCAGAGTATATGTTAATTAAGGTTACTGATCCATTATGTAAGGTATTAGTGTATCATACATTGATGTTTATGCTATGTAGTATGTGCTCTCAATTTGCTTCTTTTGTCTGCTTGGTATAGGAAATTCAGTGTCTCTGTAGAACTTCATTCTGCTGAGACTTTACATTGATGTTTATGCTATGTAGTATTGTACTGAAAAATGTTGATTGTTGTGGAGGCTCTTCTATACTCGCGTCTCATCTTTTCAGCCTTTTTTGTATTGGTATATTTTGATGCTTGTACTCCGATTTGTAATGTATAGACCACAAATTATGAGCAAATTTTTAACAGTTCGACCACATAAATGATATAAACGAAGTCTTTTACTTAGGCACAAGCTAATAATCTTCCAGACAAATTTTCCATTAAACAACTAACAATTGAAAGTAAAATGCTGGTTTTGATTGCAATGGTAGCCTTTTTCAATATAATAAGAAATTACTTACAATAGATATCATTGAAATATTACTTTTTTTTTTTTAAAATGATTTTCATGAACGGTCTATATGTTGAATTTTCTTGGTAAAGCTCTCATTAGGTTGCTAACTATCATAAAATTTCAAATTTCAGAAATCTGTAAATGAATAGATCCTGATTCCTGAGAGGACTTAGACATATTAGTGTAGCTACTGATAGAGTGATAGTTTAGCTTGGAAGTACATATAGACATAGTATTCCCTCAATTCTTTAGTATTTGTCACAGAACTTGTTCATAGTTTTTAACATGCGTAACGTTGAACAACAATATATACTACCTCCGTTAAATATTATGTGCAACTTTGGGGTATTATTTGTGATGTATAAAATATTTCAAAGTTGCACTAATTATGAATAATGCATATATATAAAATGCATATATATAATTATGAATAATGCATTTTCTGCGTAGCTGGCCACACCGTGTGGCCGACTTACACATATTAAAACACTGATCAGGTAACCCTTGACCGAGTAACTCCTAACCGACCGAGTAACTGTACCCCAGACTAAATAACCCATGACCTATCTAGTAACCATGATATTCTTTTAATTAATTAAATATAAAAGATTATCTTTTGATATTAGGAATTTTATCTAAATATATAATAAATTTTAGCACATAAATACAAAAAAAAAAAAAAAAAAAAAAAAAATTAGAAAATTCAAACAAATTGTGCATCGCACGGGCTTCGAGCCTGTTCACAGTTACTGAACTGAATTGATTGGAGCTGAACTAAACTGAACTAAATTGAACTGAGCTGAAATGATTATTTAATGAGAGAGGGAAATAAGGAGTTGAACTGAACCGAACTAATTGGAGCTGAACTGAACTGAAAATAAGTAAATGTGAACAGACCCTTCATCTAGTTTTTTATTAAATAAAAACCATTGATAAAATTTGTTTTTTTTTTGACAAAAAAATTATGATTTTATTTTAGATGATATAATATTTTAGTTATACTTCGTAAATTTAATAATTTATGAAAATAAAAATCTATCATAAAAAATATTAATATCATTAATATTTACTAAATAATTTTTAATTTTTTGTTATACCCGAATCCTCCAGAATTAGGGTGCCATAAAAATCTCCAAAAATTTTCACAATAAATGGGTATGTCAGTTATGCAGTAACTATTGAAATCTAAGTTTATAAAATAAGATTCATATTTATTAAATTCTTAGTTTATTGAAAGTTTGATTCTTAGTATTAGTATATATATCAACTAGTTTTGTACCCGTGCGATGCCCGGATTGTTTATGGAATTTTAAGATAAAATTATATTATAATCAATTTAATTGATTGAAAATAGAATTCTAAATTAACTTTTTATTTTCTTACAAAGTCTATCTATATTTATCCAACGTGGTACGACACTTGGCGAAAAGTTAAAATGCTATACGATGTTGTCTTGTGGCCTAAATATAAGTTTATTATTTGGTATTTTCTCGAAAATAAAACTCTAAATTAACCATCTTATTCTAAAATTCTATCCTAATTTGATTGAAAAAAGAATTTTTAACTAACTTTTTTATCTTATGAATCTATTTAAATCTATCCAAGGTGACGTGACACTTGGCGAAAAGTTAGAATGTCAAGTGTCGCTATTTCGTGACCTGGCTAAAAGTTTAGCTTTATATATTAGTTATATGATTTTACACTTTAACTAGACATAAGTCCATGCGATGCACGGTTCTAGTAAATCTTTTTACGGAGTATTAATTTAAGATTTTTTTATATGAAGATCATTCATTATATATTTGGATAAAATTCCTAATACCATAAGATAATTTTTTAAAAATTTTAACACTAAAGTTATCTTTCATAGGTTTATTTATTTTACGTGCCGCTTGAATTTAAAATCCCAAATCTTATTGTTTAATTTTGCTTAGGTGACAATCTAATTTTTTTAATAAAAAATAAATGACAAATTATTTTATTTATCTGTTAAAATAAGTCATTTGCAAATGCGTTTTTTTATATACTCGTTATGTTTCAAAATATTAGTCTTATCTAGAATCTTTTAACTATTAAAAAAATTAGGGGGAATCTTCTAATTTTCTCTCTACATAGTGATATGAGATTTAATTTTATTCGTTTCGATGAGTACATTATTAATATCTAATTTTTATAATATTTGTCAGGGAGAGATTAAAGATATTTACGATCAAATATTTACATCCATGCATATACGTAAAAAAGATAATTATTATTTTTTAAATAATTTAAAATTTAATTGTTCACTATTCGTTATTTTAACCTAGGTGACAAAATTCTTAAATCTTATTCGTCACTTTTTCTTAGGTGGCGAGTGAATTTTTTAATTCTAAAATAAATTATTAATCTAAAATTTCATTGGTCAAAATAATACCTTTTCTTATGTGGCGTGCCGAATACTCCTGAAAAATGCTTACTTTATATATATATATATATATATATATATATATATATATATATATATATATATATATATATATATATATATATATATATATATATATATATATATATATATATATATATATATATATATATATATATATATATATATATATATATATTAGATTAGATTAGTGAAAAACAGTCTTACAAAATTGTCAAATATAATAAAACTTATTTATTTTCTTCTAAATTACATATTCAATAAAATGAAGCTTGAATTATTATTATTATTATTATTATTATTATTATTATTATTATTATTATTATTATTATTATTATTATTATTATTATTTTGAGAGAAGCTTGAATTATTATTAAAGAACTAATTAGCTAAATATGTACTTTAAAAGTGTGCTTACAGTATATAAAAAAAAGGTTAGATTATATTTAATAATAAAAAGTATAATATGAAAAATGGTATTATTTTAACTAAAAAAACACTAGATTATTCACAAAAAAAAAAAAAAAAAAAAAAAAAAAAAACTAGAAGGTCCAAGTTTTTCAATTTTTCTAATTGATTGTTTTATTTTTATATTTTAAAAAGAAATTTCTTTATTAGTTGCCTAAAAGGGTCCAAGTTTTTTTTAACTAAGGGTCTAATTTTTTTGCACACATTTAATTAAATCTCACCGGAAAAACTATAATAGACCTCAAACACAAAGTTAAAAAAATTTAGACCCCAAATATAATATTTTCCAAAAAGTTGGACCCCTTTATGATTTTAACTCAGTAAATTTATATTGGGAGAATGAGAGTGTGCATGTTCGAGAAATCAACGTAGAAATATCATCACCATCACATAATTGTAATTCATGAGAGGGAGAAATCATGCATATAGCCCATTTAAAAAATAAAAAATAAAAAAATTAAGAATGCATGATTATGAAGGGATTATAATCAATAAGTGAGGAAATGGCAGTATAATTTGATCAGTCAACAATTAGTTGTTCAAAATTCTTCTTAATTAGTTGGTTTAAGCTAAAATTAAAAGTAATTATCCAATGATTACAATCATTATCTATCAAGCTATCCTCTAGACCTCTAGTCACGTGGGACTGTATCAGCAAAGCTGCGTGATTCACCTTACTTTAGTTTAATTTGTTTAAATTATAGATTAGATTACATTAATGTTAAATAAAATTAATGAACAATTAATCTTAAGATTAGTAAGGCAACTATATATATTTTTTATAATATGGTAGAAAGAGGTACTAGTGGCTTCCCTTAAAAAAAAAAGGTACTAGTGGCTTATTAAAATAGTACATAATTAAGCTAATAGAGTAACAGTACAGGTAATTAAGATATGTTATGTACTTCAAAGAGGGAACGTGCATGGTGGCCTGGATACGTACCAAATTCTAAAAACAACCTTTTTAACCAACAATGTTGTAAGTTGTTGGCACAACATGACACATAAGAGTACGATAGGAATCACTTTGAGATGGGTGAATAAGATTTTATGCCTTTTAATTAGGTTAATGATTCAAATGGTGAAAAATAGACGTACATCATCATCTAAAATTGGATGAGTGTTTGTTAATAGAACATTAAGAACATTCATCGATTAATGTTGTGGATGTGTTGACTATGCTAGTTATACTCGTAGCATATTCACAAGTGTATCGGCTCATTGATATCCATACTTATGAACACATTGTTTTAAAATCTACTATCAGACTAGCTTATTAGATTTTGCTATATATATCGGTAACATCATACCAAGGCTTAAATTATCAATGGATGAATTGGAGAATTCAAACATGACTGTTCTTATGACGCTTATTATTGAAACAAGCAATTTCGAGCTCAAAACTCGGCTCGAACTCTATAATTAACGTCAAACCAATTTTGAGAAATATTTTCAAGTTCGAAGAGATGCAAGTTGGAGTTTACATACAGTGAGATTAAATCAAACCAATTCAAGTCGAGCCATACATTTATTATATTTTCGTCGTAACTCATAAGTAGAACGAATACGGCGTAAGTACTTCATATCCGTTGACTTTTGCCTTTTGAGCATATTTACAAAGCTAAAATTACTAATAAAGCTAAAATGTGATAGTAACATGGACCACGATGCCTAATTTAGTGGGTTGATGCATGCTTGGGGTTGACTAGTTCTTACTAATTAAAACGACATCTTAATCATTTAGTTCTCCCAAAAATAAACTCACCATATTGGCTTGGTCATAATAATAATAATTAAGCTCATACCTAGCCAAAAACTATAGGGAACAATAATATTAACCCGATTATCTTTTCATTTTTAATAGAATTTTATGTCAAAAACAACCTAATAAAACTCAGATTTTGTGAGAAACTACATAATAAAAAAATATTGTAAGAACTACCTAATAAAAGATAATATGTTGTAAGAAATTACCTAACAAAATATAAAATGGTCTATAAAATACTACTTTTCCCGGAAATCCACCCTTGACCCACATCAAAACACCTCCAAAACCACTGCTTTCACCCCAAAACCAACACAACCTACTTGAAATTGCCTCCACCACCACCTCTAAGGCTCTAACCCCAACCAACATCCCAAATCATGAAACTACCTCACTAACTTAGAATATCCTCTAACCACTCCCGAAAATAACCTTACCACCTTGAAACTCAACCCTTGTGGTAGATTCGGGGGTGTTTTGAGGTGGGTCTACACCATAAAATTAGATTAACGTTGGAAATTAAGTCAAAAGGTAGTATCTTACAACATTTTGCTTTTTATTAGGTAATTTCTTACAATATTTTATTAGGTAATTTCTCACAAAATTTAGGTTTTATTAGGTAGTGTCTCATAAAAAGCTCTTTTTAATACTTGTAAAATTAATATCAAATATTTATCATTGAGATATAATTGAATAAGATATCACATCACTACCGTTCAAAAAAAAAAAAATATATATCACATCACTATATTTATCTAGTCATCTAGTATATAAATCACCAGCAAATAGAGGTGTCCACCGTGCGAGTCGTGCGAGCTGGGTTAGGGTTAGGTGGGTCGCGGGTTGGGGTTTCATGACACACGACACGACACACGTTAGGTAGGGTGGGCCGGGTCGTGGGTTGGGTCGGAGAAGTTGGACACACTAGGGTTAGGTTCGTGGGTTAGATGGGTCGTGGGTGGGTCGAGCTGGGTTCGTGGGTTAGACGGGTCGTGGGTGGGTCGAGGTGGGTTCGTGGGTTAGGGTGGGTCAAAGGGTGGGTCGAGGTGGGTTAGGGTGGGTCGAGGTGGGTTCATGGGTTAGGGTGGGTCAAAGGGTGGGTTTGGGTTGAGTTGGGTTAGTGTGTTAGGGTCGGGTGGGTTCGTGTGTTAGGGTCGGGTGGGTGAAACGGCTAAATGGGGTGTGTGATGTTTTAATTTTTACAAAATTAACAATTTGATGGCTTGCTCTTAATTAAGATGCCTACGTATCCTTATATCACAAAATAAGGAATCAAAGCCAACGTAGTTCTTATATTGTACTTATTTTGGAATTTGGGGGAGGAAGGGGGGCTTGGACCTATCTTTAGAAAATTAAAATTTAATTTTTCAATTAAATTCTAATTTTCGAAAAATAAGTTGCCTACGTATCCCGAAAGAATCAAAGCCCACGTAGTTCTTAGCGTACCTGATTAAGACTTTTCTAGCCACCCATGTTTGTTGCATCATCATCCCCGGAAGCTGCATCATTCGTTGACGACTCCAATATCATCACAGGATCATCTTCATCGTCTTCGTCTTGCTTTAAACCTTGAGTTCTTCTTTCAGCTTGATCCCAATCTTTCTTACAAACACAAATTTGAATGCTTTCCGGAGTTAAGCGAGATCTTTTTTCATCTAACACTCTTCTACCTGCACTAAAAGCAGACTCGGAAGCAACTGATGAAGCGGGAACTGCAAGTATATCTTTTGCAATTCTCGCTAATATAGGAAAACTTTTTTGATGTTCTTGCCACCATTTTATAATTTGAAAGCTGTTGTTGGTCTCATGTTGATATGACAAATAATCATTAATAGCAAGTGTTGAAGAAGATGATGATGAGAATGATGTAGATGCTTTGTGTTTTTTTTTCATAACTTTATCAAGAAAACCAAATCTAGAATCGGAAGTACTAGTATTAGTTGGTGTAGCTAAATCAAAACCATAAATAGATGCATAATGATCATAAAGGTCTCCCAAAACAGATTTGCATTTGTTAATATATTCACTAACATCATAATCGATTCCTAAACTTGTATAATAAAATTCTAAAAGATTTTCCAAACCTTCAGCTTTGACACCGGGGTCAAGAATAGCAGCAATTCCATAAATAATTGGAAATTCACTAAAATAAGTATGCCACTTACGTTTCATGCTATCAAGAACGGGACGAAGTTCATCAATCTTCATATGCTCTTCGATGGTGTGAACAACTTTAACACACTCAATTACTACTAAATGAATGTTAGGCTCGTAGATATAAGAGAAAATATGAGTTGCACTATCAAAAGCATTTAAAACATCACGAACAAAAGAAGCATTAGTCCATTGACTTTCGGTTAATAACTCAGTAGGATCAACACGAGTCTCGTTGTAAAGTTGGGTCAAAATATCACGATACTTTATAGCATCATTCAACAAATTGAAAGTAGAATTCCAACGGGTAGGGGTATCAATAGACCATTGTCTTTTCTTAAGACCTCTTTCTTTACACATAGCTATGTACTTTCGTCTAACTGACTGAGTTATCCTAATCCATTTTATAACTGTTCTAATTGGGTTTAGCAATGGTTGCAACTCAGCGAGACCCTCTTGAACAGACAAATTCAAAATATGAGCACAACATCTAACATGCAAGAGACTACCACCCAACAACAAATGCAACTCGGAGTCATTTTTCAAATAGTCAATACACTTTGTGTTTGCAGTTGCATTATCAAGAGACAAAGAAAAAACTTTATTATTCAAGTGAAATTCTTTTAAACAATCCAAAATACGAACTTTGATGTTAAAACCGGTATGCCTTTCTTCCATAGCTTGAAAACATAGTATACGTTTTTGAATAAACCAATCATCATCCACCCAATGAGCAGTAATGCAAAGAAAAGGTTCGCCCATACTAGAAGTCCATGTATCACTTGTAAAACTAACACGACCATCAAAAGTACGAAATAATTCAATCAAACCACTCCTATATTTATAATAAGAAGTTTGTGTATAACGTCTTAGGGTGTTTCGGGGGACACGAGTAAATGCAGGTTGTAATGCAACTTTATTAAAATGCTCAACATTTGCATTTTCACCATAACTAAAAGGGTATTCATTAGCAATAACTAAAGTACTCATTTCATCAATCATTCTATCTTTATTATAATGGAAAGGTGTACCTCCGCCTGGTAGATGGCTCATGTATCCACCCAATTGTGTTTGGACGGGCAACTTACCCCCCGAAGGACGGGGGCCATTTTCGAACAAGTCGTGTTTATTTTGCAAATGCCGACTAAAGGTTCCGGTTCCATCTCCCGTTTTCCAACTATATGACTTGTCATTTGCACCTAGCGCCTTGCAAACTAGGCATGTATACGTGAACCTCTTTGGTTGACCGGGTTGCCATCCCGGGGGTGTGACGTCAACACCGTCAAAATGTTTCCACACCCAAGAAGTGTGTCCTCGACCTCTACTTTCACCGCCACCACCTTTCATAAATCAAATTATTGAAATTAATTTTTAAACGCTATTCATGAAAATAAGCTTTTAAATTTTAAATATTTTAATTATAATTATTTAAACGCATTTTTCATGGTAATTATAAATCATAGAAAATTGGAACTAAACGAACTTTATAATCATTAATAATAGTTTTTTTCAAATATTCATAACAATAAAAATTAAATTAGAAATTACCTTGAGATGAAGGTTGAGATGTTGGTTGTGATGGAGGTGGCATAGTTGAACTCGATGATTGGTGGGAGAAATGTTGTGGTGGAGACGTTTGAATATTTTGCCCATCTCCTAAACCATAATCTCCATATTCATTGACAAATTGGTTTAAATTTTCCGTATTAATTTCATACGAAAAATTTGCACCACCACTCCTTTGGCCACCACTTCGACCACCACTTTGACTCCTTCCCATTCCTCCTCTTGAGCCCATTTTTTTTTTTTATGATTACTAATTATAATATGGAGAAGAACTTTTTTTTTTTTTTTTTTTTTTTTAGAATCTTAAGAATACTAATAATAATAGTAAGGAGATTTTTTTTTAACAAAAATAAAACTCTATATAACACTAAATAACACTTGAGAATTTGAGAACAATTAAGAATTTTTGAGTAAGAGAGAAAGAAAGCTTGAGTTGTGTGGAAATTTCAATGAAATGGAATTGGTATTTATAGGAAAAATTGAGGGGATGATCATACAATACAAAAAAACTAGCCGTTAACATTCTTCATCAAATTCAAAAAAAAAGTAGCCGTTAGTTTTGAAAATTATTTGGAATATGGCTGTTAGGCTAGGCGGGTTGGGCGGGTTGTGCGGGTTGTGCGGGTTGTGCGGGTTGGCGGGTTGGGCGGGTTGTGCGGGTTGTGCGGGTTGGCGGGTTGGGCGGGTTGGTGGGTTGTGCGGGTTGGCGGGTTGGGTGGGCTGGCGGGTTGTGCGGGTTGGTGGGTTGGGTGGGCCGTGCGTGATGGGTCGGGTTGGGTGGGTTCGTGGGTTGGGTGGGTCGAATCACGTGGGTCGAAATGGGTTGAACGAGTTGGGCCGAATCATGTGGGTCAAAATGGGCTGGGTCGAAATGGGCTGGCCTAGAATTTTTGGACCCATGACGCACCCACCTTTTCAAACGGGTTGTGCCGGGTTGTGCCGAGTCGGATCCGGGCTGGACCCATTTGACCCACCAGCCGTGCGGGTCAGGGTGGGCTGGGTCCAACCCGGCCCACTGGCCACCTCTACCAGCAAACACGGTAATTAAAAAAACCAAGAAAGTATATACGTAGTATACAATACAACAAATTCAAGTGTAGGATGACAAAGTCAACAGCTTTAGACATTATGTAAACAGAAAGAATACTTGACGCCATTGCACACGGAGACTTCTTGGAAACCAGCAACACCAATATAGGCAATATTATTTATTAAAACTACCCAAAAAATTAAAAATTACATGTACGTTTATATACTTAATTTACCAAATTTTTTTACAGCATTTTGAGACTATACTTTATAATCCTAACTTGTACATTTAAAAGGTGATATCACCTTAAAAAAATTTCATATCTATTTGTCAAAAAGGAAAAAAATATTAATCAGAAAGAATTTTTTAATTTCTTTCTTTAAAATTCCTTTCTTCCATAAAATTATTTAACCTTTTTAATGCAATTTCTAGTGTATGTTCACTCATATTTGCAAAACAGACCCTGAACCACCCAGGTTCAGAACAATGACAGGATGAACCAGGTGAAATGTTTAGCTTCACCTCATCAACAATTGATCTCCATAACTCTAACTCACACTCTCGTGTCGGGTTTTCGAGGAATGGACTTAAATTCATCCAACAAAACAACCCTGCATTTCCTTCCAAACATTCAATCCCGGCTTTCCTTAGCCCCTTGATGATCAAGTCGTAACGTTTCCTTAGCCTTTCTCTGTTAGTCCTGATGTAATTCGCGGTAAATTTTTCATCTGACAGCATTGCAGCTAACAGATACTGAGTCTGAGATGATACTAATGTAAAACTAGACATTCTTCTTGCAGTAGTAACAACCTTATCATTGTAAGAATACAATGTTCCTACTCTGAAACCGGGTAGTCCAAGATCCTTTGACAGACTGTAGACAATGTGTACTCTCTCTGCATCTCTGAAGTTTCGAGCTTCGAGTACTTCTGCAATACTGGTAAAGTCTTCAGGGGAGAAAACAGAACCTGAGTAGATCTCATCTGATACAAGATGGATGTTTTTACGCGAAACAAAGTCCAATATCTCTTCCAACACTTTTCTGTTAATAGTAGCACCTAAGGGATTCGACGGGTTTGTGATCAGAACTCCTCTTACTTTCATTTTCAGAGCTTCTGCTCTGCTGTATGCATCCTCTAATGCTTCAGGAGTCACCTGAAAGCCGTTTGAGCTGTCGCAATGAATTGGGACAATATTTACTCCAGTTCTCCACCTCAAATCTCTATCAAATCTGAAGAAATAACAGAAAAGTATGATTAGTTTACAAGAACAATTGCACAAATAAATACTGCACTCGATTATATAATTCGTGTTTTAAAGTAGGGTTCGATTTCTTACCCTGGATAATAAGGAGTTGGGACTAATAGAGCATCTCCAGGGTCGGCGATAATGAAGGTTAAGAGTTCGTTTGCAGCAGTAGCTCCTGCAGTTAGGACTATTCTGTTGTAATCAAACTTTACTTTTCCTCCTCTAATTTGTTCCATGAAACTAGCCATTGCCTTTCGAAACGATGATAGTCCATGGTAGTCTTGAAATAATGCATTTTCTCGAAATCCAGCACTTTTTGCATTCCCCCAGCTACTCGATTCTGAGTGTTGTTCTAAGTACTCTTCCAGAATATCGAAAGAAACCTGTTCAAGAAAAAATAACAAGCACAATGAGCAACCAACTTCGACAAAAAATTAAATTTCTTTTAAAAAAAAATATTGTATTGTTGTACACTTTCATTTTATTTCAGTTCTTGGGTTTTTGTTGAAACTACTTACTTGATTTTCAGCTAGTCCCATCTGAATAACACCGGTGGGATTCGTTATTTCCTGATAAGGGTCTTCATCATACGCTTTCCATCCAGCGAAATAAGGAGAGTCTTCACCATGTGTATCAGAAACTGCAATTTTCGACAGCTCGACGGAAGCTGCTGGTTGCTCAAGCTCAAGAATAGCCATGGCTTAACTTCAAGACACTGAAGGTGTAAGTCTATAAAGATGAAAAATGTGTCGTAGGAGAGAAACTTGTTATACTACCACGAGATAGGTATGTAGAGAGAGTTCGATAAACTGTTTGATGGAGATTAGAGAGTAAGAGCATTGGTATATATAGGTAGGGTTTAATAGAAGACAAGTTCTCTACAACTAACAAGTTAAAGGCAATAATAAAATATATGCAAGAAAAAAGAGTGAAGAGACCAATGATTGATTAGTAATGTAAGCAAGATCAAATCTTACCTTTTACATAATAACGCTTTTTATTTGTCATGACAACTGTAGAGTTGCAGTAGTCTCTGAATAAGATCCTATAAAATTTGGTGGTTGAGCTCACTGACTCGTTTTCCAAATTTTTCTGGTTACACCATATATGTAAATTATTGTTCTACCATAGTTTTTTTTTAAAAAAATTATTGTTTTACCATTTATAATTTATTAGGTTACGCTTATTTACTTCACATTTTATTATTATTATTATTATTATTATTATTATTATTATTATTATTATTATTATTATTATTATTATTATTATTATTATTATTATTATTATTATTATTATTATTATTATTATTATTATTATTATTATTATTATTATTATTATTATTATTATTATTATTATTATTATTATTATTATTATTATTATTATTATTATTATTATTATTATTATTATTATTATTATCGAGCTATAGTAATTAATTTATTGAATTGAAATTATTTTTTTTAATGATATTAAGTTATTTTCCAAAAAATTAATTTTTTTAACTGATTAAAATTTATTTTTGTGGATTTATATACTATTATATTTAGTTTTTTATTTGAAATTTTGGATTTATAGTGATTAAACTCTATTTTTAATAATTATTTTTGCAAAATGTAAATTATTTTTGTTGAAATTAATCCATATTATTAACAAATAAGGTGAGGAGAACAAAAGTGTCTTAAATGGTGAATTTTAATAAATAATCTATTGTGTTTCCAAACAATAAACATAATTAATAACTAATGTCATGATAACAAAATGTAGCATCAAATAATAAAGGGACTGTTTGGTATTGCTATGATTTTCTGTTTTTTAATTTTTAATTTTTTGTTTTTTGATTTATTTATTTTTTCAAAATCATACTACTATGATATAATCGAAAATTGGTCAAATGTATTAATATCATGATAATTTTTAAAATTAATAATAGAATAGTGAAAACATCTTATTCTTGTTTCCTGTTATTGGATTTCTTTTTTATATTAAAAAAATAAAAAAAAATAAAAACTATGCCAAATAACAAGTATGAAAATTTAGATAGTCTTCTTTTCACTTGAATTTCCCTTATCTTATAATACTATAATACTTTTTTTTTTTCCTTGCAACACTTTTTCATTTCAAGTTTTGCTAATGCACCATTTCAATCATTGACAATATCTTTAAATCTTTAATCAACAATATGCAAAAGCTATAAATTTCAATGTTAATCTACAAAATTCACCAAGAATTTGTTATATATAATCGAGTGCACGTATTGCCCAACTAATGCAAGGTTAGTTTTGATCTTCATTTGATTAAAAATTGAAAAAAAAATCATCAAAAACAGAATAATAAAATACTCTTTGGTGTACGGTGTACTCGGGTGTATATAACAATCTTTCAAATTCACCTGTTTATAATTTCCTTAGCAACGCTATAAAGGCAGTGATAGTAAATTATATTTGGCAAAAGCTAACGGGCGCTCCGTGGTGTTAGATAAGATAACTAAAAGTGAAAATATTAGAATAAAGCTGACATTAATACACCAAACGACCCGTGATTTTTTCATGCATTCATAACTTAATACTATTTTAAGCAATATATTAATTAGTTATCTAATCCCTCAAGACGCTCGTTAGCAACATCCATTATATATAAGTTACAAGTAGTAATTTATTCAACTTGAGCGATTTTTTAAATTTTTTTTAAAGTTTGATCTTTTTATTTGAAATATATAAGTTTAAATTATATAAGTATTACTTCATGTCCTTATTCTCTTTTAATTTCCTTATCACACATGATCAAAATTTAACATTGTTTTACTAGATCATTAGACAATTTTCTATGTTTTAGTTTACTGAACGTTTAGGTAATAATAATAAATTTAGTAGGTCATAAACTAGTCAAATTTTATACTTATATATTTACGTCCTTCAAATTTTGTGTTGGTAATTGCTTGCAATTCCAACCTACGACGAATCAAATCTTTAGAGAAGGATAAAATTAAGAACATTACTGTTAAGTGTATACTGTCATGCTTGGAGAATAGGTAGAATACCTAAAACACTACAAAGAATAAGATCTGACAGTAGTTAAATTCTGACGAGAGGCCAAAGATACTAATTTACACAAGATTAAGATTCTGATTTTCCGATAAATAAAGACAAAATAAGAGGCTACTATAAGATTTGGTGACCTACAACTACATCAATTTAAAGCATAACATAACATATACTAAGTCAAAATACCCTATATATGAATATGAATGGTTTTATTATGTTGTTTTCTCAAACAACAAATTGCAATCATACTAGATTCTGAGTAAAACCATAAAATCAATTCCATACCAACTTCAAGCACTCAAATGGTGAATTAATATAACATGCATGCATGAAGTTCATGCATTAGAAGGTCAACGTAACTCGATCATATATTGCATGTAACTACCACATGTTTAGATCAGCTAGTAAGGGAGATATTATTACTTAACTAGAAATCTCGAGTTCAAGCCCTATGAAAGGTTAGATAGGGAGACAACATGCATGCATGAATGAAATGCATAGAAAGGTACGATCTACGTAACTTGATCGCCTATTGTAAGATATGTAACCATCACATGCTTAGCTTGGGTCAATTGGCAATGGAGTTGTTACAGCTTAATTAGCTGTCTCGGATTCAAGCCCTACAAAAAGTTAGGAGATGACAACTAAAATTAAAATTAGTCGAAGTTTAGTAGATCAATTTAGGTATAAATAATATTTTTTTTATGCATGGTTATGTACAACTAACAGTACAAGTGGATATGATGTGAGTATGTAATGTTTCTTGCACAACAAATAAGCAGCATATGGTATAAAAGTGTAATGTTTAGGATTAGAATTAATTTAATTTGTCAGAATGAGTTAATATGTACCTCCAACTACACTAAAAATAAAATAATAAGGATAAAAAAAGAAGAAAAATCGAATAAAAAAAATTTAACGACAAGAAAAATATGCTATTGTCGGCTCAAGATCATGAAAATCCATGTGCAAAATTCAACAACAAAAGATTTTGATCTATTAAAGGATTATTTGTTTTATAATTAGATTAAGGTGAAAAAGGGATCAATAAGAAGTTGTTGCTGACGTTTGTTTGGCGGCCTCAACCTCTAAAAATGTGACATGTATCAAGAACATGTCTCACCAAAAATATAAAAATATTTCATTTTAAAATCCAATGTTTAGTTTCCATATTTTAAACTTTGGATTAAGCATATAGATTTTATTGCATAATTGTTAGTTAGCTTGTTACTTGATCACCTAACAAGAATTGAACTAAATTAAAATAAATGGTTGGAACGAATTGAAGAAACTTATTCCATTAAAATAAAATAAAAATTTCGGAATTTTTTTTAAAATTTTATTTTTTTTGACAACAGCAGAATACATTAAATTAAAGAAAAATGACGAATATGAAATATAGCTAAAGATCACAACTTAAACTAATGGGACAAGTTAATGCTCATTTGTTATATCAAAACGAGTTTAAAGGTAAGGTTAATTCAATAGGGGTGAATTATTTGGGCGTATTTTTTATTAAAGAACTTTGATTACTGGTTTATCTTAGCATATATTGACAAGATTATTAAAAGAAAAGTAATATACTCCATAATAAGTTTATTGTAACAAAATGTGACAACATTAATTTAATGAAAGTAGTTTGATAGAAATTGCTGGTCAAAATAGGACCTCAAAATTCAAAAAGAATCATTTGCATTAAAATACACTGGGTGCTAAGTACTTGACTAACTAAACGGAATTAAAATCATTGGTTCGTAAGCAGAAAATCTATCCCACATGTTCCTTTGTTTAGCATACACTAGATAATAAAATAATTGCATTTGTAATAAAACAAATGAAAAAGAATAAGAAAAGCGCTTAAAAGTCATTGGTTAATGCAAAGGATATAATTGTGTTTAGCTCAATAAATTAATGATAATTCAACTTTGACTTGGGTCGGGAGCTTAAGTATAAACAAATATCCTTTTATTCCATTTTGTTTATTTGTCACATTTCCCTGTTTGCATTGAGTATCAATATCTCCAACTATGCATCTTGAATATAAATAATATCGAAGTAAATTTGTTATCAGTATTTTACTATTTATTGAGACAAATCAAATAAATTAAAGATATGTGTATATTAGGTCACAAATTCAAAGCCCTTGAGCCCTCGTGGCTTATTTTCAAATTGAACATTTCAAATGAGACCGCCAAAAAGAAACAAAGGGCAAGCGCAATAAATAGAGTGATAGAGCTATGTAATACTACCTTTAATTTATTTATTACAATGGGTGTTATTTAGTTATTTAGTTATTTACGGTTACTATTTGCATGCGTGCACACACCTTAATAAATAATGCGAGAGTAATTAAGTAGGAAAGAAGTTGGTCTTTGTACTAAGGGTAATTATTAATTAATTGAGAATGTGCCGAAATGTTATATCTATATCTTTGGAATCTTAGCCCTTCCCGAGTTAAATCTTTTGTTAAATCTGTTTTAATTTTCGTTTGTCAATTGTATGTAGATGTCGTATGACTTTTAATTGATAAAATATAATAATGTTCTCTATGACTTTTTTCTAAAATAAATAAATAAATAAATAAACTTATCAACATCGTAAAATAAATAAATAAGCAAGATAATTCAAAAGTCTAACATGGAATCAAACCTAGAGAAATTGCCATAGTGAAACACCCAAGAAATTGTATGGAAAAATAGGACCATTGCTTCTACAGAAAGCTGACATTTGGCTAATCATAAATTAAAATTAAGATATGATGATCAAATATATATGTGAAGAAGGTTTAAGATAGAGATTCTCTTAACTGTAAACAGCTAAGTTTGTGTCAACATCCATCTTATTTAGGAGAAGAGAAGTATATTAGAACTAGACTATGTCAATTCAATTTGATACTGAAAGAGACTCTTTATTTGTATTAGAATGTGTTTCATTCTAGTCGCAAATAATCGAACATAATATTGAAATAGCTGCCCTGAAAGTTCCTAATAAAGTTCTTAAGACATCATAGTATTATACACTATCTTTATGATAAAGATTAGATATTCATCTATATGATTTGTTGATAAAGATTAGATAGAATCAATGGATACTTAATTGATCATGAATATATATCCACCGGCTAATGGTGTCACAATCAACAAAAATTAGGGAGTTGAGTGACACTCTATATCCACGTTGTTTTGAGACAGGTTCCTTTTAGAAGAAACATTGTATTATATTGCTTGTGTCAATACTTACATAGGACGACCATGAAGTAACTCATCATTAACAGGTCATGTTTTGTTTACCTTATTTTCACGTAATTTTAGGAAAAAGAAATTCAGATAAGGGATAATAAGTTTAGATAACTTCACATAAGGTAAGTTCATGAAAGTAAGTTTTGATAGGTAATTCTCCATAGTGGTACTTAATACACTACAAGAAACTGGGTTTATTTTAACTGTTTTACACCGTTGGCTAATAAAACCATCAGTGATCACCGGCGGCTTATAGCCCTGGAGCACTCCGACGTTTTAAAATCGTTGTGGTAATTATTACACCGACAATTTGTGACCACCAACGGTGTTTTGACAACCAAAAAACCATCGGTGAATCTGGACTCACCGACAACCAGTGCACGGACAGCTAGCTTTCGATGGCTAGCCAGCTAGCGCGCGGTTGCACCGTTATTGATAATTTTCCCTAGTTTTTTTTTGGTGATTTTCGGTCGTCAGAATAGACCCGGATTCATATAGTGATAAGCATAGTACTAGTTGAATTTACAATTTAAATAAGTTTATTTATAAGCTTAATTAAGTTTGTATAAGTTCAATTATATCATAAAAAGCCATGTTATCTTCACTTTTATACGTGTAAAAAATTATTCAGTAAAAATAATTTCAGATAAATAAGTAACCTTGCTTAATTATAGAACGATATGTTACAGAATCAATGAAAATAAGTTTAAATCAGTATTAATTTCAGTTCATTAAAAATAGTTTAACCAAATTTAGCAAATATAATTTCATTTTAGTAAAAATAATTCCAATCTAGCAAAAATAAGGTAAAGGGACAATTGCTAAATTTAGAGATGGCGTTTCACTTACCTAGGATTCTAGCGGGATTAAGTAACCTGTTGTCAATCTTTACTTCGAATATGTGCTTAATTTGTAAATCAAACAAGCACAAAAAACCTAATTATCACAAGGGGTGGGAGGGAATAAATTAAAAAGAACAGCGGATGGCCTGGAATCCTATTTCTTTGCTTACATTATTATTTTTTTGAAAAAGGTAAGAAAAAGGAAAAACGTTAGAAAACCTTCGTCATAGGGGAAATTCTTAATGCATCTGAAGAAAGAATGAGAATTAAACAAGAGTTATTAAATTTCAAGGAATAAGGCCTCGTTCACTTCATCTTTTTTTTGTTAAACTGAAATTATTTTTACTGAAACAACATTATATTTGCTGAACTTAAATTATTTTTACTAACTGAAATTAATTTTACTGGACTGAAATTATTGTTGCCGAACTGAGATTATCTTTACTGATTTTATATTATAATTATTCTTTTAGATAACTGAGTTTTACTAAATTGAAATTATTTTACTAAACTAAAATTATTTTTATTAAAATGAAATTAATTTTACTAAACTAAATTTATTTTTACTGAACTGAAATTATTTTTATTTAATATTATTTTTTTAAAGGTAAAGTGAACGTACAAGTCCTAATACTCATGTTATCGCTAACTAATGACCCACATTTGCTTTTCAATCAGCTGTTCTATTCGACTGTTGATAGATATGGTGAATATTTTAATTTTGTAACTGGAAAAAAGTGCTCTAACATCGTAGATAATGTGCTCCATCTCCATGAAATGGACTAGATATTTTTGACAGAATTGATAACTACAAGGTTGTCGCCCTCAATTTGAATATTGCAAATACCTTGTTAATTAAAGAGCTATGAGAAGGCCTTTATTGTTTACATTTTTAATTACAAAGTACATGATAATATAATAAATACTACGGTGTATAAAGTTTCACATTATTTCATTTTTAAGACAGGATGCTATGGTAAATTGGTAATACATAGTTAATTAAAAGTCCTATAGTTTTTTTACCTTAGACAAATAAATAGAGTAAACAATTCTATGTCAATGATACAATTTAATCGTTTTTTTTTTGTGGATTGCTAAACACCGCTAACAAAAATGATTATCGCCGCCAACATTTGGTGTAAATGGACGATCGTACCCTTACTAATTCACCACCCTTATTCTCTCGGCAACCCACAACCCCTACCGATCAGTGATGACCACCGCCACCTTGATCGGCGACTCATCACACCCTCATCTATGACGACCCACCACCTCCCCTTGCTGCGCGAGAAGGTGGCGGTTTAATTTTTTTTTTTTTTATTTCAAGCAATCGTTGTGACCGAAGCACAAAACCAGTTATATATCATGCGCGGTAACCAGAGCCCAAAATCGCGGTTGCCCGAAAAACCCACCACCTTTCCACCAAAGAGGGAAGGAGGTGGGTTGTCTTTGAGGGGAGTGTGGTGAGTCGCCGGTCAAGGTAGTGGTGGTGGTCGTCGTCGCCGGTCAATGTGGTGGCGGTGGTGTTAGTCGTCAACTGGGGTAGCGGTGTCAAGGTATTAGTGATTGGTGGCAAAAGGGAATATAGTGGTGAAGTACTAGGGGTATGGTTGTCCATTCAAACTAAATATTGGCGGTTTTGATCATTTTAGATGGCGTATTTAACACCCTTTTTTTTTTTTTTGGAACAATTTGATCACAGTTGCATGTTGATTAAACGGTCAGATATCTTCTTAGAAGATACACATCCAATAAGAAAATGGCACATGGAATTCTTTTATAACAATAATCATGCATGAATTCTGATGTCAATGTAGATAACACTAGAATATTGAGTAGGTCAGATCATAGTACAGATTAAAAAGATACACTGTTATTTGTATACAATTTGTATTAGGTCTACTGTATTGTATTATGTAGTTCTAATTCATACGGCATATATTTTCGCTTCATCTTTGATTTTCAACACCCTTTCTCGCTTAGCGTTTTGGTAAATGCCGGTGATATAGTTTACGTTCAATCTATCATATCACCTATTATTATAATGTACAAACTCGGATTTGTTAGCTGCATTCGTCTTTACAAAACTCTACAAAAATATAGAAATATTATTTTCGATAACTCCAGGAACATAGTTTATTAATGTCTTTTATCAAGTTGAAAACGAACACGTATAAGAAGTAATCAATCTCAATTCTACTCCGTGTGGAAATTACCTACATACATCCATACAAAGAAACAAAGAAGAAGGTACACTTAAGCTTAATATAGTATACAAAATGCATAATTTTATGATAAAAATAATTGAATATAAATTGTAAAATCAAAGAATGAGCGATTCACGTGCATCCACATAGCCTTGACTATCAACTGATACATTAAGACCATCCAAATTTAGATTTATTTTATTTATTTATACAGTTATGAATTATCGAGCATGCAAATTTACAAATTAAACTTTATTTTTATTTCTTCTCCACTACTTCATCTTAATTCCAATCAAGTTGCATAATTGCTTTGAAAATTAAATTAATATGTAATCTAGCTAGTCTTATCTCCAACAACTATTTAAACTCTAACATACAAGTACGAGCCAAAAATTGCCTTTTTGAAGCTAAGCAAAACACCAACTTTCTTTTTTTTTTCTTTCTTTAATATCTTATCCATGTGACAATGCAACTTTCTACACCAAATTGCAAAAGGAGTATTAATGATTTTGACCATAATTTTTTTTGGAATAATTGCTTCAAACCCACTTAATTGTAACACTAAAAACCAAGAGATAAGATAAAACCTAACCATGATTATTAATCTTAAATCAAAGTTTAGTCATTGATCGTCAAGGTTAGTAGCCCTAGCCTCACACATTGAGGCGAATCTAAGATTGTTAAATTGATAGGGCATTAACTGATTGCAAATTACTGATTAAAGGTCTCAATTTCACCGTATCATTTGTAATAAATAACCTCTAATTAACAATATATTAAGGAGCGTGTTACTCACACAGTCATACTCAGCTCCTTTCTAGTGGTCCGCCAATGAATAGCAAAATTGTCTACAGTCATAAACCCTCGTGGTCAACCAATCATATTCCCTGATATACACTGGTTACTTTGTTAATTCATTGTCTATTAGACTCAAAGTAATACGGATTTGAGCTGAAATATACCCTTAAATTAAAGGTCCGAAACTCCCAATAATGATGAAAGCTCTTCCAACTGTTGTTACACTCTTGGGTTAAGTTGGAACAACCCTTTACCGACTGATCCAATCACTTGTTGATTAATTGGTTCCTACCTGATCGACTCTCCAAAAAACAAATTTCTATCAAATTCTTATGCATATTCCAGCCAAATGCCAACCACGCAAACCCTTTAAAAACCACAAAATAAAAATTTCATCACCTTGGAACTCTAAAATGGATTCATATTATTATTATTATTATCATCATATTATAATATAATGTTTATGATTGAGAAATACATGGCCTCGAAATATTCAAATTACACATGGTTGTTCTTGAATTTCAGGGAAAATAAAGCATGCAATTGAATTATTAATCAAAAAATTTACCAACAGAGAGTATATATTGCAAGCTCACCTGCCACACCTTATTGGAGCTTAAACTCTGACAAATTCTTATACTTGTTGCTCCAACTTGGCCATTTATTTTGACAATTTTTATTATCCATTAATAACAATGTAACAATTATCTCCTAAGAAATAATCTCAGAAGATCTTCATTTAATACTTTTAGTGTGAAAACTTTATTGATGATAATTATCAACTTCATTGACTTCTTGTGGTATGTACTACTGTACTCTTTAAGGGATCGACGTGAACACTTTTTTGTCAGAATCAATTTGTAATAATACATGCATATTGTAATGCTTTTATGATAAAATAATTATAGAATTTAAAGAGATAAACATATATATAGATGTGAACTACGTAAATAGAGAGTTGGATGGTTATGGAAGATGATTGTACACGATCATACGCGTACATAGATAGCAGCATATGTAGTACTGTATCGTATGAACAAATAAACAATTGAATAATTGAATATTGTCTTTATTAAAAAATGATGAACACGATAGTAAATCTGCATGCATATACAGATATATAAGAGAGAGCATATAATTCAAAATAAATGAACATATAATAATTTAGAATAAAATAATACATCTTAATACGTGTCATGCATGCATTTCTAGTTCATATTTGTACTGTTTGACCTAATTGTTGTATTTGATGCACTTTGAGTCCGTTATTAATCAATCAAGATTAAACAAATTATAGCAAATTTTAAGCCTTTTTAATAAGCGGATCCGACTTTAACGTTTTGATCTAAAAAAGGGTTTGATCAAATCACTTCACATTACATTCTGAAGTCCATAAATACTCTAACATTGATCCAGCTTGAAAAACTAGTTTTGATATCATCATCGATCGCACTATCGTTTTGGGATATCAATCATGATTATTTTATTGATGTCCCAAAACAAGTCTATAAGAAGGTGTCTACACTCTACAGGTATATCAATCATGATTATTTTATGGATTTTTGAGTTTTACCATAAAAAAATTAAAAAAATTTGTTTTTTACCACCAAAACTTTTAAAAGTTTTATTTTACCACAAAAAATGTTTTTTTTACCACCTGTCGTCAAAAACCTAATGGAATTTTCTAAATTCTTCGATTTTTGTGCCAAACACATGGTCTTTAAGGGTTTTGGGGGGCATTTTGGTCATTTTAATCCAATTTGAGGTCAGATTTGACAAATAATGACCGGAAATGTTTCTTTTTGCGTGTTTAAAATAGATCAATTTGCGTGAAACACGCAAAACGAGGTATTACCGATTAGTTTTGTCAATTATGACCCCAAATTGAGACCCTTAGGGCCAAAAACCCCCTAAACCTATGAAGGACATGGTTGCGCACGAAAATCGAAGAATTTTATTTTAAACCGTTAGATTTAACGGTTTTCTTGACGGTAGGTGGTAAAAAACAATTTTAAGAAAATTTTTGGTGGTAGTAAAAAACTTTTTTTTTTTTTTTTTTTTTTGGGTGGTAAAAGTAGAAAAAAATTCCTTATTTTATTGCCTAAATTGTTATAAGTTCTAATAAAAGTGAAAGGAGGGAATAATGGGTAGCTAGTTTATATTTTGGATGCCAACTCTACTTCACTCCTCCCTTCGAATGTTACACAATTTCTCTCCTTTGCTATGTTTTTCAATAGAACATCCTTGACTTTCTAATGTGAATCTGATGAAATATTATGATCGTTTCCTTTCTCATTGATTAAGCTTGAGTATAAATATAATATACAATTACAAGAGATAAACTAGAAAACTAAATAGATCCAAACTAGGCAAAGATATATACAATTACCAAACTAATTATATACAATATTATCAGAATATATTGACATATATTCTAACACTCCCCCCCGGTCGTAGCGGGAGCATCACAGGCGCTAATTAAGACTGACACGAAATTCATCAAACAAAACCCTTGGAAGTCCCTTCGTAAAGATGTATGCAATCTAATAACAGGAGGGGACATGTAATACTAGTACCTCGCCCTTAGTGACTTTTTCACAAACAAAATGAATGTCCATCTCAATGTATTTTGTGCGTTGATGATGTTGCACGGGATTCCCAGAGAGGTAGATGTCATTCACATTGTCACAATAAACAAGAGTTGTTTTCTGAATAGGAAAGTAAAGCTCAAGTAACAAATTCCTGATCCAATATGAATCGGAAACCACATTAGCAACTCCATGGTACTCAGCCTCTGCACTTGATTTTGATAGTGTAGGTTGTCATTTAGAAGACCAAGAAATCAAATTATCACCAATAAAAATACAATAACTTGCAGTAGATCGCGTGTGTCGAGGCATCCCCCCAATCTACATCGGTATAAGAGTCAAGTCTATCAATGGAGGACTTATACAAATGCAAACCATAAGATAAAGTTCCTTGTAAGTAGCGCATAATACGCTTCAAGGCACCCATATGCGCATTGCGTGGATTGTGCATGTGAAGGAGCGCCTGTTGAACTACATATGAAATATCAGGTCTAGTGAAAGTCAGGTAATAAACAACACCTGCAAGACTCCTATATTTAGTTGGATCCTTATATGGAGCATCGTGAGAGGCACTAAGCTTGGACTTTGTGTCAACGGGAGTAGGGCAAGAGCTATAATTTGACATACAACTGTTTTAGGGACAAAAACATACCGTGAGCATCGCGAGTCACATCAATGCCCAAAAAAAAGCTCAATGAACTTAAGTACTTCATTGCAAATTCGGAACTCAAGAGGGTCATAAAATATTTCCGCAAATTAACGGTTAGAGGACGCTGTAAGAATGATATATATCATCAACATATAATAGAATATAAGCAGTGTCAGATCCTTTCCTGTAAATAAACAGAGAGTTATCTGATTTACTGTTAGCAAATCCAATAGATGTAAAAAAATCTGCAAATCGCTGATACTAGACCCGTGGAGCTTGTTTGAGACCATATAGAGATTTCCGCAATAAACACACATAATCAGGAAGAATTTTGTCAAGGAAACCCATTGGTTGATGCATATAAATTGTCTTGTTGAGATAACCATGAAGGAAAGCATTCTTGACATACAACTGATGGATGGGCCAAGAGTAAGATAAAGCAATGCTAAGAACAGTACGAATAATGGCCAATTTGACAACCGGTCTAAAAGTCTCATCACAATTAATGCCCTCTGCTGATGTTTTGCCATCACCTACAAGACGGACCTTATGCCTCTCAAAAGAACTATCAGAAATTCGTTTATGACGAAAAATCCACATAGAACAAATAACATTCACATTAGGGGGCCGAGGTACCAAATCCCATGTATTATTATTAATAAGAGCATTATATTCATCTAACATTGCACTTTTCCAATTTGGGTCACGAATAGCACTAACCGGGTCCTTTGGTATATCATAAATGGTGGTAGTGGTGATCGTGTGTAAATTGTGAAAGTACTTTGGGTTAGGTTTAACAATGCCATCTTTAGCTTGGGTAGTCATAAGATGAGCTGTGGTAGCTAGCTAGCTAATGGTGGGAGTATGATGGGGTGGTGAGGCGTGGTCAGCAGTGGGTGACAATGAAGGTGGGACGGTGGTAGCAGGAGAGCTGTTGGGAGTCAGTGGTGAGGAATGATCATCACTTCTCGAGGAATTGGTGATTACCTGATTAGACTGTCAAATAAAGGACCCCCAAAAAAGGGTGTGTGATGAAGGGCGGGCACATGTGGGGTAAGGTCTAGACCGCACAATTGGAGGTGTGGGCTGGGCTGGAGAATGACGGGTTTGGTTGAGTGGTGTGCAAATGGGGTAGGTGATTTGATGGATTAAAATCCAAAAAATCAAAATCCAAAAAATCATAAGCATCAGATTTCGGTGTGTGAACTTTAGAAAATGGAAATTTGTTTTCAATAAATTTCACATGCCTACAAATGATGATTTTGCCATTTGATAAGTTATAGCACTTTGAACCACGATGACTTGGCACGGGGCCAAGATAGACATAAGATGTGGACCATTTTTGCAATTTATTAATAGTAGTAGAGGGGAAAAGAGGAAAACATAAGCAACCAAAGACACGTAATTCCGAATAGATTGAATCACGTTCGTAACTTGGTATAAAACTTGAGTTGAAGATTTAAAACCTAAGACTTTCGTTGGAAGAATGCTAAAAAGATAAGTAGCCATTGCCAGATCATGATGCCAAAATGAATGTGGCAAAGAAGGATGAGCAAGAAGGGTTCTAATGATGATATTTATTTATTTTATGCGGCGTTCAATTTTTCTATTTTGAGGAGATGCCTGAGGACAAGAAAGACGATAGAGCATGTCCTGGTTTCCAAAAATTCTTTAAGAGTACTGTTAACATACTCAGTGCCATTATCATATTGAAAAGTCTAAATGTTGCATTCAAATTGATTTTGGACTATCTTATGAAAAAGATAGAAAAAGATGTTTGACTTGAGATTTCTTTGCAATAGGATAAGTCCATAAAAAAAATTCTGTAGTCATCAAGAAATAACATATAGTAACAATGACCAGAAGAACTTGTAATGGGAGAAGTCAAAAGATCACTATGAATAATATCAAAAGGAAAAGCAGTGTGGGACATAGAATTAAAAAAAAGGTAATTTAATGTGTTTCCCTAGAGGACACGAAGAACAAAAAGAGTTACAAGCTGTAGGGAATATTTCGAGCATTACTCGAAACTTGAACTCCACTGTGATCATACACTTAAGCATGATGGCGTCCAAAGGGAAAGAAGATAGAGCAAAAGAGTCGCCAACAAGTTTTAGAAACTTGTAAACCGTTCACAGGGTGAAGGTTACACCCCTTAACGAACCAGGAGATTGTCAACTCCAATAGGTCTGGAACCATGACCGGTAGTTCGGGGATAAAGGTACAAATCCAACCTAAAAGAGATTGCACCTGCCCTAATAATAGACCTCTACTTTATTCTGATCGTATTCATGTGCGCTTTCTGACTAACATGCAATCAATAGGATTAACCCTAAACCTGTTTATCTATGTTGGTTGAATATTAATGCACAAACAAAACTATTATTGGCGATCACTTGAATTATAATCATATTAACCCTAAACAAGATTATTAATTATCTTATTAAGCGTGATTACAAGTACAAATTCCCTTTAAATATGCATAAAAGGCATGATCAAGCAATAACAATAAATATAAATATATATATAATCAAGCAACATAATAATCATCATGAATAATGATAATTATAACAATAATAATAATAATCGTAGAAATAAACATGTTCATGTTAAAGCATAATAATAGCAAGATCTTAGGCATGATACTAACAAGATTAATAACAAACCCTAGCATGTCACTAAACATCAAAGATGAAATATATAGCCTTAACATGATACTAGCATGAATATTAGGAAGAAAATAGCTAGGAAGCATCATAATAATCATAATTGTACTAGCATGAATATTAGGAAGAAAATAGGAAGCTTCATAATAATCATAATTGTCATATTTGATATTAGAAATTAAAGTTATTACCCTAAACATGATTTTAGGAAGATAAAAACGCCCTAACATGACACTAGGAATCATAATAACAACCTAGACATGATTTATATATCATAATATCAATAAAATCAATTAAAGCACTTACTTGGATGCCTCGTACCTCTTTCTAATAACAAAATACACGCGTTAGTAACTTCAAGGAAAATAATAAAATCAAACAATTAAATTAAATAATTGAAATAGAGATTTGGGACCAAACCCTCATAAATTAAAACCTTTCATGTCTAGGGCGAAGGCAACTTTGAATTTGGCTAGGTGTTTCTAAATCTTGTGAATGCGGGATTTTGTATTAGAGAAGCCTAGTTTAGAAAAGAGAGAGACAGAAAAATCAAGAATTTCTTTATGAGAATTTGCGATTTTTGATGAGAATTGATGATGGAAAACGGAGGTTTTAAGAGGCTATTTATAGAGAAAATCAGCCGGATGTGATAAAAAACTGTAGACACCCATTTGTGTCTCCCCAAAGCCAAACCCAGTGATGAGTACCTTTCGCATCGAATCATAATCGAATGAAGTGAAAGTGTGGAAGTCTAGTGTTGCGGTTAGTTTTAATTTCTTTTCTCTTCTCTCTGTTTTTGAAAACTTATTTTAAGAAAACAGCCAATCCAGTTTGGTTGGTCCATGATATGGGTTCAATAGTAGTGTAGTTGGATAGGGCTTGACAAGAGCTTTCCAACGATATATTATAAGCCCAATTCCGATGAATATTGAGGAAGTTATGGCCAATTTACTAAACTGGGCCCTGTTTGAGCCTTATATGCGGCCCAATGATCTTGGGAAGGGCCTAATATGATTTATCATTCCTAATGCAATTAGGAATGGTTTTAGTCTTCTAGATTCTTCTAGAAGGTTCTTTTCATACCTAATTCAATTAGCATTGATAAATTGACTTTTGTTGATTTTTCAGAGTTTTTAATTAAAATTAAAGAACATTTTTGAGGAAAAGATACGATTTTATCCTCCTGTACGGCAAAATTTATCTGATTTTAGAAAATGCGTCAAAAACAGGATTAGCGCCAAATGCCAGGCATTGGCGCCTGGCGCTAATGTTGGCTCCTGGCGCCAATAAGCCAGCGTTGGCGCCAGCACTGTTTTAGGTGCGCCAATTCTCTGTTTTGATATTTTATCTTTTTGGCTGATTTTCTCTATAAATAACGTCGTAAAAACTCCGTTTTCTTTGACCTACAACCAGTTTTCATTCTCTCATTCTCTAATTATCCATCTCTCTATCTCTCTCTCTTTTTCTAAACTTGCTTTTCAAATACAAAATTCCGCATTCATTAGATCTAGAAACACCTAGCCATATTCGAAGTTGTCTTCGCCCTAGACGTGAAAGGTTTAATTTTCGAGGGCTTGGTCCCAAATCTCTATTTTAATCATTTAATTTAATTGCTTTGTTTATTATTTTCCTTGAAGTTACTAACGTGTGTATTTTGTTATTAGAAAGAGGTACAAGGCATCAAAGTAAGTACTTTAATGATTTTTATTAATGTTATGATGTAGAAATGATGTTTAGATTGTTATTATGATATTCCTAGTATCATGTCTAGGGTAAATTTAATATCAAATATGATTGTTGCGATGCTTCTTATTCTCTTTCTAATATTTATGATTTTTAGTATCATGTTAGGGTTAAAGATTTGATTTTGATTGCTTAGTGACATGCTAGGGTTTGTTATTAATCTTGCTAGTATCATGCCTAGGATCTTGCTATTTTTATCATGTTTTAACATGATTTATGATTATTTTTATAATTGTTATAATTTTATTATTGCTATAATAATTATTATTATTATGATCAACATGATTATTATTATGATGAATATGATTGTTATTATGATTATTATTGTTTTGATGATTATAATTATTATTTTGATTATTTGTTATGTTGCTTGGATATTTATTATTTATTGCTTGATCACACCTTTTATGCATGTTTAAAGGGAATTTGTACTTGTAATCACGCTTAATAAGATAATTAATAATCTTGTTTAGGGTTAATATGATTATAATTCAAGTGATCGCCAATAATAGATTTATTTGTGCATTAATATTCAACCAACATAGACAAACATGTTTAGGGTAATCCTAATGATTGCATGTTAGTCAGAAAGCGCACATGAATACGATCAGAATAAAGTAAAGGCCTATTATTAGGGCAGGTTCAATCTCTTTTAGGTTGAATTTGTACCTTCATCCCCGAACCCTTATTTGATTCAAGACCTATTGGAGTTGACGATCTCTTGGATCGTTAAGGGGTGTAACCTTCACCTCGTGAATGGTTTACAAGTTCCTAAAACTTGTTGGCGACTCTTTTGCTCTATCTTCTTCCCTTTTGGACGCCGCCGTACTTAAGTGTATGATCGCAGTGGGGTTCAAGCTAGGGATTAACGCTTGTTTTGGCAATGATTTAGAATGAGTGGATGAGACTCGAAACGTTCTAAGTATTTCATGTGCGTAATTTTTATTAATATTATTGTCAAATGCATAAAAAAGATCTCATTGGAAAGACCATCCGTAATGAGTTAAAAACATAGGATTTTGCACGTAGGAAATTTGAGAAATATCTTTCACAACTAGGACCGAAATAACACCGCGCGAAACTAGAAAATTTTATCGAGCACAGAAAGCTGCTGAGGCATGTAAGAAGTAGCGCCAGGGGCCAGAGCATTGGCGCCAGACTTTTAGCTGTAGCGCTAGACGCCAGCATTGGCGCCAGGCGCTACAGCTAAAAACTGGCGCCAGTCTCTGTTTGCTGGCGCCAACTTCCCCCAATACCGAGCCAGAAATATGCGTTCTAATTTCGACCAGTTTTTTGTATTGTTTGCTCGATCCTACTTCCTAATTGATTTTTTTTTCTCACTTTTCTAAAACCCATATGTGTTCTACATATGGACATAACCCTATGGAAATTCATGCTCCATCGACCTGATTGAACGCTCCGTGCAACAAAGGGTACATCCGATAATGTTGAATTCACCAAACCATGGAAGCGAGTTTTTTCTAAAACTCGCGGTGTCCCATCCACTCGCGCCAACCCTTCATAGTTAGGCTTCCGCGCGGTGCATCCGGACAATTAACCATGGACCCTCTATTGACTAAACCATATCCCGAGCTTTAGAGAACTAGAGCCATGGTTAGGTTGCAAACTCATTGCATCATATTGTGCCTACTTGACTAATTGTGCATTATTTGTTGTGCATATATTCTATGTTTCTCTTAATCGTTTGTTTGACTTGTGTTGAGATTAAATAAATTAATGACTTATAGAACTTTGCCTAATTAATTAATTAATTAGAGTAAATAAAGTCTAATATTTTAATCAGAATTGACCTAGTACGACTGTAGGCATGCCCCTGTTGATTAATAACACCGAAAACAGTTCCAGATTGAAGCTCCAACAATGGCGCCAAAGTTTGGACTGTAGCGCCACTCTGTGGAGTGTGGCGCCTGGCGACAGCTCTTTCGTCTGGTGCAACACTACACAGTGCGGCGCCAGTCTTGTCGATTGGCCGACAGTTCGGATTATTGATTGAGTCATCACCTAGAGTCTAATTATCCAGTTTGCTAATTAATTCGGTTAATTTTCGCTGTCAATAACACCTTGTCGAGTCATTAATTGAGTCTAGTCACATAGTCTAGCTAGGCCTGTACAAAACTATCCGAGAATCCGAAAATTCAAAAATCTGATTTGAATTTTAGGATATCCGATCCGAAAAATCGGATATCAGATACGGATTCGGATATTGGTTTTCAAATTTTCGGATATCCGATATCAGAAAATTTTCGGGTATCGGATATCGGATATCCGAACTAATATCCGAAATTAAAAGGGTAAATATTGATATCAGGAAATAAAAAATAAATTAAAAAACTGAAATTTTCTACTGTAAAACAAATTCACAAGTCACAACACCTTACATACTTTCAATATCTCACTAAAAAATAAAAACCCTAAATTCTTGCCCTCTCTCTATGTTCAGGCCGCCACCCACCCTTCATAGGCTCATAGCCACTGGCCACCATTCACGGCGTTCAACGTTCATAGGCCCTCACTCTCTCACAACAAAGATCGTCTTCTACGCCCAACCTCCCTTAATTTTTTTTTTCATTTTCGATCTTCTCGAAGACGCCCAACCTCCCTTAATTTAATTTTCATTTTCGATCTTCTTCTACTCGCATTTGCTCGGCAAATCGCCATTCTTTCGACCTTAATTTCCAATATGTATGTCTATTTCATTGTTTGGAAGCTTATCATAATGTTAAATAAAACTAATCTTGAAAACTTTGTCTTTTTTGCTCCTATTTGCTGCATCGTTGCTAAGTTGCTAACTGTTTGGAAGTTGATTTGGTTCTACACACAACCACCTTACATAATTTGGTTCTAGTTGTTGATAATTTTGATTTTTTTGTTTGATTTTAGATCTACTAGTATTTGTTGCGAGTTTCGATCTGTTTTTTTTTGTAATCTATTTGTGTTAATTTTCTGGTTTTCAATTTAGGAATTTTGATTTGTTATTTGATTTTCTGGTTTAGTATTTGAGGAGTTGTATGTCAAATTGTCAATAATACTTAGGTGGTCTTTTGATAATTTAATTTGCAAAAAAAGACTACAATGCGCATATATATTGTATAGGAAGGCTTAATGTTACAAAATTGATATAATTAATGAGATATATTAGATAAGCATAATCAACTTTTTAATAATATCGGATAATGGATATCCGAAATATCCGATCCGAATGATTTCAGATATCAGATATCGGATATCCGAAATTTCCGGATCGGATTCGGATATCAATTTTAGATATCCGAAGCTTCGGATATCCGATGCGTGAACAGGCCTAAGTCTAGCCACATGGTCATGACACGAGTCTTAACATATCACCTACACTCACTAGTCTTAGCACACACTTCGAGTATATGTCACCATGACCATGTCTTAGGTTCATGCATGAGTCGGACTTTTCCGTCATTTGAGTTGGGGGTACATTCTATTCCTAATTCTTCATATCCCTCCACCTCCATCATTTTCCTTCACGTTCTATTCCAATCTTTCTTCACTTCCTCCATCCATTGCATGTTGAATAAATTTTGAGTCAGATAATTAACAATGAATATCCCCAAATTCCTTTTCCACAGTACTTGGTCGAGGAGAGAAGGGCGATTAATCAAGGACAACCTCTTTGTTCATGTCTCACTTTTTGATAAACTAATTCGTCAAAAGAGGAAGGCTAAAAAGATAATGGCAAGTTAAGAGGAAGTCAATGAGATTAGGAACCAATTGGTTACCATGACTGAGACACTGAAGCTCCTCACACTTAAGATTGATGATCCCGTGAAGCAACAACAGATGGACCTCATGCAAGAGAGTCTAAGCAAGCTATCTAGTGACTATAAATTTCAGGGCATGAGTTCACAAGGGGTCTCGCTGGACAAGGAACTTGTTCCGCATAAGTTCAACTCCACTGACATCCCTAAATTCAAGGCAAAAGATAACCCTTACTTCCATCTAAGAGCTTTTGAAACTATAATGAGCATTAAGGGTATCGATAAGAAGGTTTTCCCTTCTATGTTCCCACTATCTCTCAAAACCATTTGTCAACAATGGTTCTTTTCCCTCGAGAAAGAGAAAACCTCTTCTTGGGAGTCGATAATAAACGCTTTCATAGATAGATATAAGTGCAACATCCAAGACGAAACAGACCATAGACAACTTGAGATGTTAAAACAAAAAGAAAAAGAAGGGTTCACGTCTTTCTTCAATAAATGGAGGGAAACTTCTGTTAATATGGTCAAGGCTCCCACTGAAAAGGAATCCGTGAGAATGTTTATCAAGAATCTCCAAGGGAAGTATTCAAAGCACTTAAAATACCAACACAACTTGAATACTTTCAAGGCTGTCTACAATATAGGCATTGACATTGCAGATGACCTTCTGAAAGATAATAGTAAGAGAGGAAAGAAGAACGACCATCCTTCTTCTTCCTCTCCCATTAATGAGGTACATACCACGAACGCCTCTAAACCATGAATCTAAAGATCAAAAAGGGTGTTCACTCCACTTGGTATGAGTTATGAAACAGCTTTCGAGAAATTACACCACAAAGGATTAGTCATGCCCATAGGGCCTATCAAAGACCCAGTTCCAGAAGCCAGGCCACCTAAGTGGGACCCTAATAAGCACTGCAAATATCATCAAGGAAAGGGTCACGACACTGAGGAGTGTTGGAAACTCAAAGAAGCTATTCAAGATCTGATCGATAACAATGAAACTTCCGAGATTCTAGCCATCAAAGATGACCAAGCATCCTTCGATCCACCACTTCTTATCACACCTGTAGGAGAGCCCATGATCGAGATAGCTTATATAACCTCTCTCGATGAGGTGGCCATGATTGGGGAGGATGAAAGTCTTTTCTTTGATAATACCAGGGAAGACTAGTCAAATCTAAAAGAAGACGTTCGAAAATTACAAGATGTCGTTGCCATGCTCTTGAATGTGATAGAAGGATTAGCAAATCGGGTAATGAACATCGAAAAAAATTCTCGCCAAGGGTTTAATGAAGAACTCAATGCTCCTAAGCCACAGGCAAAACGGACCATTGAAGAAAACACACCAATAAGAATGACTTACAATGAAGCTTTTGACTGTCTTCACGATCAAGGTCAAGACCCTACACCTGAAAAACGTTTTCCCAATTGGGATCCGAATTCCTATTGCCGATACCATGAAGGTCGCGGTCACACTACTGAAAAGTGTCTCGCCCTCAAGGATCGTGTTCAAGACTTTATTGATTTAAATCTCCTTCATGTTCCTCCGCGCGACAAGAAGGCCAAGATTAGTAACAATGGTAACAGTGGCCGCAAAGGGAAGAAGAACGACTATCCTTCTTCTTCCGAAAACACCTACTCTAGTAATAGTGTTGGTACTTTCGACCTTAGTGAGATCCTAGCCATGGGTAATCAAAAGCAACCAAAAAGGGAATTTACCCCTATTGGAATTAGCTATGATGATGCTTTCGATCGACTCCATGCCAAGAGAATCATTATTCCCATTTGACCTATTCAAGATCCCCCACTTAAGAAAATATTGCCTAGTTGGATTCCAAACGAACACTGCAAGTACCACCAAGGTAGGGGTCATGCTACTGAGAGCTGTTGGAAGCTAAAGGAGGATATCCAACATTTGATTGATAATAACAAGCTTCCCATGCCTCCTATTAACAAGAAGAGCAAGTTATGATGAAGGAAACAACAAAAGACAAGAGGCGAGCTTCAACGACAAGATTTCGTGACCTCTTTTTTCTATTTCTTTTTTTATTTATCCTTTCCCCAATAAGTCTAACATAGGCACCTTTTTATTCTCCTTAGATTTATTTTGTAGGATCATTATATATTTTCTTTTAATAAAATGAGCATTTATTTCCTTATATATGATCATTTCATTATATTGCATTATGTCAAATTATGCACAAGGTATACCAATGATTTAAGGCACCCCTTGTAGCCACATCATATCTCCTTTCACCTTTCAAATATGCAATCCTTTCTTCATAAACCACTTTGAGCCTCGTCTAACGATAAACCTTTCTTTTTTCAACCTACATCTACCTAACATTGGGATGGGATGGTGTGCAACTTTTGCAATTCTGAAGAAAGCTTGAGCAAATTCAAAAGATTAAAATAGCAAAAATACGCAAAAATAAATAAATAAAGTGTACAAAAGGGCAAGTGTTCCAACATCTTCGATAAGAACACGTCTCAGATTGCGTCTCTTATCGAGTGCTCGATACCGTGCCTGAGAAACATGAATTCCAAGTGAGTGATAGACCGCATGATCGGGATTTCCCACACTTATAAAAATGAAACAGATGCTAAAGCAAAAGATAAAAGAGAGCTAAAAAAGAGTAGAAATTCAAGCATAAAAATATAAAGATTCAAAAGTGAGGTTGCACACCTTGGGGGCTTATCAAGGGTCTTGAGCCTTTATCCCCTTCTTCTTCAAACCTTTATCCTAACCACGTTACAATCCTTAAAAAAAAAGACCTTTTTGAGGTATACACACTTGTGCGAGGTTCGGCTAGAGCTATGTTCGGCCTGATTCCTAACAGATACGTAGGCAACCTCACATCGAGGTGCGACCGTAATAAACATGCATTCACATTCACACACTTACACCATGATCATATCAAGGGATATCATATGCTCATCCCTATTCATGTAGAGCTAGACTTGGGGGCTTGATCCCTACATCATTAGCTTACCTAGCCTAAGAGTCACTATCATTCGACTCTTCTAAAAAATAACATCTTTCCACACACTTAGCTCTTGCGGCCTAACTTTAGTGTCACTTTCACACACTGTACAGATACTAAAAGGAATAGTGTCCTTCGAACAAGTGTATTATTCTGATAGCGGGTTCAGAATTATTAGAAAGCTAATATATTCAGTAAGGTCAAGTGATCGGAATGCCTGGGTGGAGGCTGCTTCCGATCAGTAATATTAATATAATTAATATTACAGCTTAATCTTGACTGAACCCTTCGGGTCACACCCAAGCAAATATATGCGAACCAACTCGACGAATTAATTCGGAAGAAATTAATTCGTCGCCGGAGTGTTAAATATTAGACATTGGTAATTCGAGCTTAGAGCGTCGAAACCAATCATCGGAAGTCGAGTCTAAATGATAAGAGACGAGACGCGCAAAATAATAATAAATCAACAATGTTCCCGTAAATACCCCTAGCATCGGTGTGCCCCGAGCATCCGAATGCTAGGGGCAAGACGAGCTGGCAGCCACGGCCAGCCGCGGCTAGGCACAACAGCAGCCGCGCCGCGCCACGACAGCAGCCGCACCACGGCAGCAACCGCAGCAGCTGGTGCGGGCTGGGTGCGGGCCAGGTGCGGGCTGGTGCAGGCTGGGCTCGGGCCGGGCTCGGGCTTGGCTCGTGACTTGGCTCGGGCCATAGGGCCGTGAATAAGGGGAAGCTTAGATTATGGAGTAAGTGGGGTTGCCATGTGGCGCAAGGTGAAGGAGAGAGTGGGGAGCAAGTTTGGTCCCCATCTCCAAGTGGTCCTCACCTACTCCCTCATGTATGCTTGACCCTTGTTGATTTATTAATAGTTTGCTTAATAATTTTATTTTAGCTTTAAAATAAAATGTGAAAATCTCATTGTCCCACATTGATGGGAGAGATTTTCATACTCCCATCATTCCCTATAAATACCCAACTTGGGGCATTGGAAATGATGCTTGAGTGGGAGTTAAATAGAGCATTCCATAATATTGGAAAAACTCTTAAACTCATATAACACTCGAGTTTTGGTCGGACCTTGCTAACCCCAAGGTAACGAACCTTAAAGTTGTGTTCGCCCCATTTGTGGGTGGATACCGTCGGAGGCGCGGCGCTTGACGTGCTCGTAGCTTTCAAGTAAGAGCCCCGGTTTTTGGGCGAAGCTCGCTTCAAGGGTAAGATTCGTTATCTTTTCTTTGTGTTTATTTATTTATGCTTTGTGATTTTAATTATTGCGAGTGGTTCCTTGGGTCGGGGTTTGTTTCCGCGGTGAGTCGGACTCACCAAACCCCAACAGTGGTTTTAATGTTACTAGTGCACGCGTTGTTTAAATGCATTTTACTTGTTTTAATTTTGTAAATTGCATGGGCCATTCACAAATAGTGAATGGATGAATGGAATATATATATATATATATTCTTTCTCACAGGTTTTATGAAATGGCAACTAGTGGGACCCGACTAGGATAGAAAATACGGATTACGTGCCGTTATGTATTTTTGTAAATCTAAATACGGTCTACGCACCATTAAGTATTTTTGTACTTTATTATTTAGATCATTCCTAGTTGTAGACACTAGTTTTTGCATAGTTTGGTTAAGTCTTGAAGACGGCGTACCTTGGAAGACAAAGCTTTGAATTGCAAATGAAGACCTTTTGAAGATATGAAGATCTCAAGGGGTCATGCTAGTTGCCAATATGCATCTATAATTTCGCTTTATATTTTATGCTTATATATATATGTGTGAATTATTCGTTAGATGCATGTTTAGGTTTTCTTGATGTTGCGATGATTAGTTAAGTTCACTTAAATCAACCAACATAGAAATCCTAGGTCCCTAATAATATTGAGTCAAACTTGCCTTTCCAAAACAACACTTACTAACCGAACGAGAGTGATGGTAGGCTACTCCAAAGCGAGGTGCCATCACTTCTCCAAGGGGCATAAGGCACACCGGGTGTGCACGTTGGTTTTGGTTTAACTCATCGGTAAGAGTGAGGAGTCCTCACATACCGTGGCAAAAGAGATACATCGTCAAAGATGCATTAGATGCGACGATTGTCTAACCAAGAGTGGCTTAGAGCTATTAGCAAGGCAATGATTACCCTAGAAGATTGAGTGTTTAAAACAAGCCAAAGCATGCTTAAACACTCTTTGTTTCTTCGGATCTTGGAATCGCCTTATTTTCACAAAATAGGGACAAATTTTACGTGTGAATAAGACGTTAAATAAGTATTGAAAATTTGCATGAATAAAATTCAATCTTATTTAAGTATATTTGAATGGTTTTTCATCAAAATTCTTTCAATTGTAGAATCATGTCTTCAACTAATGACAACGACCTTATGTACCCGGAACTTCCCGAAAAGTTACCATTTTTGCTCAATTTGGTGAACTTCAAGGAATGGGAAGATGAACTCCGAAAGACACTCAGTAATTGCTACCTAGAGCATATCTTGGACACTCCAATCCCGAGCTTCTACTCGAAAGGGATCATGAGTGATGAAGCTCATGAAGAATGGAATATAGATTGCAAGAGAGTTTCCAAACTCATGGCAAACTCCATCCCGGATCAATGGAGAAGGGTTTTCTCCGGCTATTTTCCGGACATGATGATCAAAGCTCTTGAGGATGTGGTCAATATGAGGGTCACCAAGAGTGCTAGGGGCAATTATGATGGTCATGTGGAGGATGTGACTAGGTCACTCTCCAAAATGAGGATCAAGCCACCGCAAGAAGGTTGTCTCTCGAAAGAAAGACAAGAGGTATGGGGAAAAGTCTACAGTGCGAGACTTAGGCCCGGAATGCCACTTCAAGCTCATGTAATTAACATGACAAGGTTATTCAACTATCTGGAGCTAATTGGCAAACTAGTGGAAGACGAGCAAGCGGCTCACATGCTTCTTAACTCTCTTCACTCGGGGTATGTGGGGCTTAAGATGCGTCTCACCGCCAATAGGGATAGACTGTCCTTAAGGGAAGTCATCCAAGAGCTCCAAAAGACCTATTCTTGCAAGAAGGCTAACTTTACCCTTAGACCAAGGAAGAAGGAGTTCAAAGACAAGAGGAAGATGCGCTGCTTCTATTGTGGTAATCCCGAACACTACAAAAGAGAATGCGGCATGTATCTGGATGATAAGGCAAAAGGAAAAGTAACCTCAACCTCAGGTATCATCTTATACACTTGAATATAAGCAATTTTAAAAGGTATTAGATATCGGAAAATTGACTCACATCACACTCCTTTTTCAGGAACTAAGTGAGCGGTGCTTTTTCAAGAGGAATCGAGTTCACAAGTAGGATGGAAGTGATCTATCCAAGAGAAACTTGTAATCTCATGTTTTGTCTAAAGAAGTAGAACTTATTTAGTTTTTTTCTACCATACTTTTGATGTATTTCCGACGTTGGACGTCATTTTCATCAAATCAAGACCTTTTGTTTTGATGTCTTGAACATATTTATGGAATGACACTTTCACGTGTTTTTAGACAAATGTTTGATACCAATACAAAGAAATCTAAGACTACACAGTTTAGTCAAACTTACTTGTGGCATTGTCGCCTTGGCCACATTAACATCAAACGCATCAAGAAAGTTCTACAAGAAGGTATTCTTGACTCATTTGATTTAGAATCCTTTGAGAATTGCGAAGGATGTTTATTAGGCAAGATGATAAATCAACCATTCTCCAAGTTAGGAGAAAGGGCTGGTGACTTGTTGGGACTAATACACACCGATGTATGTGGACCAATGAGTACACCCGCAAGGAGTGGTTATCGGTATTTCATAACCTTCACGGACGACTTTAGTAGATATGGCTATGTCTATCTAATGTCGCACAAATCTGAATTGTATGATAAATTCAAAGAATTTCAGAAAGAAGTTGAAAACCAACTCGGCAAGAAAATCAAAGCGCTTCGATCGGATCGAGGTGGCAAATATTTGAGCCAAGAGTTCGATGACCATCTGAAAGAACATGGAATACTTTCAGAGTTGACACAACCGGGAACTCCTCAATGGAATGGAGTATCTGAAAGGAGGAATCGAACCCTATTAGACATGGTCCGATCTACTATGGGTCTTAGTGAACTTCCAATCTCTTTCTGGGGACATGCACTTTTAACTACGACACTCACTCTAAATCGTGCTCCGTCAAAAGTAGTGGAAAAGACTCCATATGAATCATGGACAAGCAAACCGCCAAGGTTGTCTTTTCTCAAGATTTGGGGATGCGAAGCATATGTCAAGAAACTCATCTCTGACAAACTTCATCCAAAATCTGACAAGGTTTACTTTGTGGGTTATCCAAAAGAAACCAAAGAGTATTACTTCTACAACAAATCCGAGAACAAAGTGTTTGTTGCTCGTGATGGTGTCTTCTTGGAGAAAGAGCATCTCTCCAAAATGACAAGTGGGAGGAAAATCGAACTCGACGAAGTTCGAGAGGACGAGCAACAAGGACAAGTTGACAATCAAAGTGCTTACCAAGCAGATGTTGACATTGGTCAAAGTCAAAATATGCAAAGTCAACCCGACAATGCAAATGCTCAGTCCATTACCCTACGTAGGTCGACTCGGCCAAGATCTCAACCTGACAGATATCTCGGTGTTGTATTAACCGAAGATCAGGACATCCTAGTAGTGGATGGAGATGAGCCGGCAACCTACAAGCAAGCTATGACGAGCCCTGACTCTGCAAAATGGCAAGAGGCCATGAAATACGAAATGGACTCCATGTTTGAAAATCAAGTATGGGACTTGGTTAATTTACCCGCAGGTTACACACCTATCGGATGTAAATGAATTTTCAAGATGAAAACCGACAAAGATGGAAATGTATTTATTTACAAAGCAAAGCTGGTAGCAAAAGGTTACAGGAAAATTTATGGTATTGATTATGATGAAACCTTTTCTCCAATTGCTATGCTTAAGTCCGTTCGAATTCTTCTAGCGATTGCTGCATATTACAATTATGAAGTATGGCAGATGGACGTCAAAACCGCCTTCCTCAATGGGATTTTGGAAGAAACTATGTATATGACACAGCCTGAAGGTTTTGTCGACCAGAATAATCCTAAGAAGGTATGCAAGCTTAAGAAGTCCATCTATGGATTAAAGCAAGCAAGCAGGAGTTGGAATCTGCGATTTGATGAAGCCATCAGTGAGTTTGGTTTTATCAAGAATCCAGATGAGTCTTGTGTTTACAAGAAGGTCAGTGGGAGTGACATCGCCTTCCTAGTCTTATATGTCGATGACATTTTTCTCATTGGAAATAACATTCCATTGCTAGAGTCTGTAAAGACTTGGCTCGGGAAATGTTTTTCAATGAAAGACTTGGGAGAGGCTCAGTACATATTAGGCATCAAGATCTATAGGGATAGATTTAAAAGGATGATTGGAATGAGTCAGAGTACTTACATCGATAAGGTACTGGCTCGATTCCAAATGGAAGGAGCCAAGAGAGGGCACCTACCCATGTCACATGACATAACCTTAAGCAAGAAGCAGTGTCCAAAGACACCTGATGAGCGAGAAAGGATGAGTCGAATTCCATATGCTTCGCTTATTGGATCGATCATGTATGCCATGATATGTACTAGGCTAGATGTATCGTATGCCTTAAGTGCTACGAGCCGATACCAATCAGACCTAGGAGAGGCGCATTGGACTGTGGCCAAAATTATTCTAAAGTACCTGAAAAGGAACAAGGATAAATTCCTGGTTTATGGTGGTAAAGATGAAATGGTTGTTGAGGGATATACTGACGCAAGCTTCCAGACAGACAGAGACGACTTCAAGTCACAATCAGGATACATATTCTGTCTCAATGGAGGAGCGTTTAGTTGGAAGAGTGCAAAGCAAAGCACAACCGCTGATTCTTCAACTGAAGCCGAGTACTTGGCAGCATCTGAGGCAGCCAAGGAGGCAGTTTAGATTCGCAAGTTCATTGATGAACTTGGTGTTGTACCCTCCATCAAGGGTCCAATAGACCTCTATTGTGACAACAATGGAGCTATTGCTCAGGCTAGAGAGCCATGAGAGCATCAGAAGGTCAAACATGTCCAGAGGCGATTTCACATGATTCGAGAATGGAAGTCAGAAGGTGAAACCAGAATTTGCAAAGTTGGAACGGATGACAATGTAGCCGATCCACTTACTAAACCTTTGTCTCAAGTGAAGCACAACAAACACATTTAGGCAATGGGAATCAAGCATGTCATGAACTGGCTTTGAATTCCATTTTATAGTGTTTTAATCAAATTTTGAACAATGTTGATGTAAAGCACCATTGTTTAGGGTATTTTTACCCTGCCACGTGGCCCAATCAGAGGGTGACACGTGTCAGCCTCAGATTGGTCCAAAATGGACCAATCCCTGTTTGACACGTGTCATTCCAAAGATAAAAGGGAAAAGGCGGCCTTCAGGCCCAAATCCCGAGAAAGCCGGAATACGGCGCAGCCCACCAATGATTAGGGTTCAGTGACCTAATCAGGGGCAATTCCCAATGACCCTATAAATAGGGAGATGTCCCTCATTTTGAGGACACGTTTTTACCATTTATTACAACTGCATTCTCTTACATCAGAGAAACACCTGAGCTTGGAATCTGAGCAGATACTCACCTAAACTTCCGTTCTCTTTATCCCGTTTCAAGTTATTGACTTGTGCGTCGGAGGCGGAGCACCACCCAACAGGTGTCTCCGTTTGTTTTGCAGGTTCAGCTCATCCCGGATCAGTCTTCGTGTTGTAACTCTCCCGAGGGACAAAAACACCCAAAACAACCATGATGAACCATTCAGTTTTGGAGTAATTAAAATTTTCATGCAATTTAAATCACTCCGTCTCTATTTAATTGTGGTTTAGAATTAAATAATGAGTCCATTCGATTTTAATAAATATTCAAAATAGGGTATCAAGTCAATGGCTTGGATAAAGAAACACCTATTAAGTGAACATTGAATATTTTAATAAAAAATTATCCCTAATCAAGGTCATATTTTGTGGACGATTGATGACCATCGGAGATTAGTGTGTAGTATGATTTGTAGCACCGTTTCTTGTGCTATGAGGATATAAATCATTTGCACAGGTATTGGTTTAGAACCATACTGGATCGACCTATGAGGATACTTTAAGAGATTTAAAAATCGTCATAAGTATTTTCTCATTATTACTATCGGAACTCTTTTCCTTTGACCATGAGTAGTGGGAGATCTCTTGTTTGAGTACTGGTCCGCTTTGGTATCCGCCAAACGTCTGCTGTAACTGGGGATTATAAAGACAGATATCGGGCGGGTGAGTCCTCTCAGTAAGAGAAGCTACATTACAAGACTGGAAATGTCCCCCTACTAATAATAGAGAACATGTCTTGTTGTTTACAAGGCCTCTCGAAGAGCGAGACTGTGAAAAATGCATGGCCGTGCTCAGATGGATTTTAGAAATCATTTGCTTATTAACAGTCAAACTCGGATTTCGAGAAACACTTCTGGACGTAACAGAGATGACTAGTAATCTTACTCTGTAGTTAATGAAGAGACATGAAATGACATAGGATAAGGGCTATACACTAAATGCACACTTGTCCGGAAGGACAAGTGGGAGATTGAAAGGAATAGTGTCCTTCGAACAAGTGTATTATTCTGATAGCGGGTTCAGAATTATTAGAAAGCTAATATATTCAGTAAGGTCATGTGATCGGAATGCCTGGGTGGAGGCCGCTTGACAGGGTAAAGTCGTATCCCCTAATAAAAAATAATTACCTAATTCACTAACTAAAGTAGATAGGGAAGTAGGGTCGATCTCCACAGGGAAACAAGTCTTTTTACTCCTAATTAAATATTATAATCTAAATTATTTAAGTAACCAATATTAAAAGTTGAATATGAAACTAAACTAAAAAGAGTAGGAAAAGGGAGAAAATAATATATAAAAGGATCTAGGGCATAGGTTCACCAATAAATAATACTCCGGGGTAAAATAGGGTAATTAATCATTGACATTGCATAAATAACATGATTAACAGGCTCTCGCAATTTATTAACCAACATAGATCTAACAGGCTCTCACAATTTACTAGATCTAAGTCCTTATCGAAAATAGCCTTTAATATCAAATTAACATCTGCTCAATTCATCAATTTAATATTGCTATACTTTTACAAGCCGCAATTGTAAAACATTAAAACAATCCAATAAGAAATCATCATGCAATACCAACAATCAATAATAGTCAATCATCAATGCATCAATTAACCAGATTGTAAAGGGCTCTCGCTACTTATTACAATCACACAATTAATTTATCTCATATCTCGAATCTTGACTTAACCATTTATAAATTAACTTGCCTATTGAAACTAGACCTAAACATTAATTCTCATCTCTCGATTCTTGAATCAATATTGTCAAACTCATGCATAAAAGATAGGCCTAATCTAGTCACAGAGCATTAAATCAATCAATAGGAAATTAATCTAGCATTGATAATCAACAACAATAATTTACCCCTTCATATCATTTATTAGATCCCCATAAACCCTAGAAATTAAACTACTCACACATAATTAAATATAAACTAAGCAAAGCAATAAAATAAATCATGATCAAAGGAATAAAATAAATAACTAAGATTAAGGGAAGAGAAATCGTCACCAAAGTAAATCTGGAATTAATTAAAGAAATAATAACAAAGGTTTAGAGAGAGAGTTTAGAAAGAGAAAACTAAGTAGAGAGAGAAAGTCTAAGAGAAAGGATTAAGAGAAGAAGAAGAGGTCCTAAAATCGTATTACGGAGGAGTATTAATACTCCGTACAAAAATCCTAAACTAAAACAAATTAAAACGACTCTAATTGTCTCCTAAATAAACACGCGCCCGATCGGGCGCGCCTTTTTTCACCTCTAATAACAATCTCGCGCCCGGCCGGGCGCGTCACCTAGCGCTCCTCCCGCCCGGCCGGGCGCGCCTTCGGGCGCCAGCCTTTTTGGCCGGGCGGATCATTTGGGCCAATATTTGGACTTCGATTGGGCTCCAATTCTTCGGGTCAATCTGGGTTTCTTTTTAGGGTCTTGAATACTCAGTCCAAACGCCCCGGTATCACCTCTACCGAGCCCTTAATCACCGGTTCGATGGCTCCAACCGGCCCTGGGCTATAAAATCTGGTCGTGCTTCTCCAGTGCTCGTGATTGCTCCTAAATATCTCGGGAAAATACTCCAAAAGCATAAATCCCTGCAAAAGTCAACCAAATCTACGAAAGCAATAGAAAACACCAATTAGTAATAAAAGTGGCTCTAAAAAGCCAAAAACACTACTAATTATGACCAAGGGACGGGAGTAAAATACTATATAAAATGGATACATCAAACTCCCCCAAGCCAAACCTTTGCTTGTTCCTAAGCAAAGATCTCATCAATGAATCAATAAATATGCTTCACCCCAATAAGTAAAAATCAAGCACAAGCGATCCAGGGTAAATCAAATAAACACGCTTCAGAGTCAACCAATCAAATCCATCCAATTACCAATCTTCCCTAACAATTGTCAAACAGAGCAAACCACAAGAGCATATAGAATTCAAGACTAGTGCTCACACACTCGACTCTCATTTATGTGGCGAGTAAAAGATGTACTCGATCGCTCTCCAACCACCCCTTTAATGTGAACAATGCCCTCCCAACTCACACTCTCGTGCGTATAAAAACAATGAACGCTCAATCCTACTAGTCGACTCGAAATATGCCAAATCATAACTTGCATTGATAAGCAACACTTTCACATTCATACAATTCTATGCACAAAGGTCGGAAGGTCTTTAAAGCTTGTAATGTAAGGCTAGGGTAAAGGGTAGGATAAATTTAGAAATACGTGAGAGAAAAGCTATGCTTAAAGGAGCCAATCCTAATAAAACTCATGATCAAAAATAAATAATGATCAACATCTCCTACATAACCAATTCTAACATCAACCAAATATACTCCAATCATAATAAATAAACCCAACTCTTACAATTTCACTCATAAAAATATAATAATGAAGAAGTGGATAAACAAACTTTATTTTCCAAACTTGAAATTTTTCCATTGAGGCTCAAAATTATTTTTTACAAACCTCCAACTAGAACATTTGAACATTTTTTTTTTCTTTTGAAGTTCGCTTATTTTTTCACATTTTTTTCTTTGAACTTCTCTTTTTTTTTTTTCATAATATCATGCTTTATTTTTTTCAAGAAAATATAACTCTCAAACTCATCAAAAATAAACATGAACAATCAACAAAACTACTTCTCAAAATCCCACCCAAATTGTGCAAATAAATAGCACACTACAAACTCCCTCACCTCACTCACTAATAGCTCCCCCAAGCCAAGCTTGGGACTAGTAACCAATGGGGCAAAATAGGTTTGTAATGTGGCTAATAAACAACAAAAGGTCAAGGCAACAACATGGGTAGCAAGAAGGGAACAAATGTATCTACAATATCTGGAGGCTACCTAAAAGAACAAATGCCTTCGTCCTCCACAATGTGCATAATAATGAATCATATAAATATTACTAATAGTAGCAAACCAATACTCAAATTCGTTGACATACCAGGAATTATGGAACTATCACACAATCCTTACCAAATCAACTAGTCAAGCACTATATTCACAAGTAGTTGGACAAAATTGACGCATGTTAAGGTTTCAAGGCAATCAAACATCAAATCATGATCAACTAATCACAATATTTATCATCAATAACCAAAAATCAAAACAATTTCGAAAAATTTTCATCAAGGGGCACAGGAAAGCATAATTTATAATTCATTGGAACGTATTTTTGTATTTTTATATATAAATAAAGCAATAAAGCTAACCTAGAAAGCGAAAAATCTAACCTAAGAAAACACACCAAAAATAAAGGAAAAGAGAAAAAAGAAAAATACCAAATCAAAAACTCCCCCAAGCCAGAATCAGACAATGTCCTCATTGGCTCGGAAACTAGCCCCGCATAGCTAGTCTTCATCATCCTCGTCCATCGAGCCGAAGCCCGCACCTCCACTGCCACCTGCACCACCTGCACCAGAAGAGCTACCACCAAAATAGTCAGCGTGAAAACTCCCCCCCGCCGGTCCCCCAAAAGGAATGTCCTGCCCGTACCCGAAAAAGGAAGAATAGTCAGAGTAAATACCACGGGCAGTGGGATCCCTACCGTATCCCTAGGGTGGAGGCTGAAACCAGTCAGGGTGGATAGCGTCGTCGGGAATGTTGCCCCGACGAGCATAATCATCTTACATAGGGTAGAGAGCTCTACCCTGGTTCCTCTCTAGGTACCCTAGCCTGTGGTCAATAGAGCCCACCATCCTCCTAAGGTCAGTCTGTGCATGCTCAATACGTCCTAGGGCCTGACCTATACTCTGAAAATCCCAAACTGGGTCAGAGTCAACATGAGGGACGGAATGAGACATACGAGGTGGAGAGAAAGCCACCTCGGGCTGGGGCTGAGGTGGTGGAACTGGTGGTGGTGGTGGTGGTGCCTGTCCCCTAGCGTTGGCAACTAAAGCATCATAGGTATAGGAAAGTTGCCCTGGGGGAAAGGCGGTCAAGTCTGGACTGGGAAGAGGAAAAATGGGCAAAGGTTGCTCGTTCCCAGTCCGAATACACCAAAAGGGTGTCTGCTCACTATCCGGCCTAACCCACCCCACATCCTCAAAATACCTAGCAGTCATGTAGGTATCTGGTCCACAGTTAGTTAGCTGGTGGGGTCCGTCTACTACAAAACCGGCCTTTTTCACCGTTAATCGAGTGATAAGGCCACCTAAACGGATAGGGGACTTGGAAGTGGTGCTGGCTGTGGCATGCCGACTCAGGTGATGAACTATGAACCTGCCTATGTTCAATTTCCCGAACCCGTATACATAATGTCCTATTATAGCTAGTTCGTTGGTTTGAGCGTTATGAGGCTCGGCCCTACCCAAGAAACACAATCCCGCAAACCTTTGCCAGATTTTCGGGACAGGGTGGTGAATGGGTTTGGTACTAGCATGTTGGGGGTCGGGGGCAGGTAAACCAGTCAAAGCAAAATATAAATCACCCATTTTATAATCTTCATGCCACTGGTGAGATAATTCAGAATTTAATTCAAAAATTTTACAAAATTCAACAAAAGTTAAACTAATATTTCTATTGTTTAACCTGAAAAATAAATTAGGTCCATTTCTACTACTAACAACATGAAAAGTGGACAAAAATTCACATGTAAGTTCTCGGTATGTAGGATAATGCATGTCAACGAATTTTCTCATGCCAATATCATTCAAAAATCGTTTAACATAATCAAACAAACCATATGATTCTAAGGTAGGGCGGTGTAACCACCGAGAAGGGATTACCTCACGACCGACCAAATGCTCCAAACGTTCTTTCTGTTCCCGGCTCACGATCCGGATCGTCGGCCAATACGGGAGCTGTAAGTCTGGGTCGTACTCCTCCCTCGAGCTGGAGTTCCTACCAAAAATTGATCTTGCCCTCTTTGAAGCCATGTAGAGAAATGGGTCGAAATTTTTTTTTGAATTAAAACTGAAAATTTTTTGTATGAGAGTGAAGAGGATGAAGAGAGGATTACAAATATATAAAAAGTTTTGAATTTGGATTGGTAATGGAGGAGAAATCTTAGAGAGAAGTCAGAGAAAATTTGAGTTTTAGAGAGAGAAAGTAATGGAGGAAAGAAGAAATGAAGAAAGAAAGAAGAAAGAAAGAAGAAGAGACGCGTAAATGGACTCACGCCCGGTCGGGCGGTGGGTCGCCCGATCGGGCGATCTGAAGAGTTTTGGGCTGATTCTCGCGCCCGGTCGGGCGCTTCTCGCCCGGTCGGGCGATCTGGCCAAAAATTTTCATCTTGTTTCCGCGCCCGGTCGGGCGTCATTCGCCCGATCGGGCGATCTAATTACCTGATTTTCACCTTGCTCTTGCGCCCGATCGGGCGAGGCTTGCCCTATCGGGCGGACAAATTAGTCCGTAAACGTCAAAATTCGCGCCCGGTCGGGCAGCTCTCGCCCGGTCGGGCGAAAATTCTTATTTTTGGAACTCTACTCTCGCGCCCGATCGGGCGAGCTTCGCTTGGTCGGGCCCGAGACTAAATCAGGGGCAAACTTCCTTCTGTTCTCAAAAAGTTGTCTAACTATTTTCCTTCAAACCTGCACAAATACTCAAAAAAGACTCATTAAATTCCCCCATCTCTCCTCACTTAAGAAAACGAAAAGAAAAACTGGTCCAAAAAACATTAAAAATACGGGTTGCCTCCCGCAAAGCGCTGGTTTATCTAGGTCCCGCACGACCTTCTTACCAAGTACAATTCCTAAGATCCTTGGCCTAACGCTTGATCGGGTGGTTTCTCACCCGGTCTAGCGATGTTTAGGCCGCGATGCGGCTTCCTAACATGTCCTGTGGGACGCCAAGTCGCCTTATCTGGTAGATCCTCCATGACTTGGGTTGGGGGATCTTCAATGCTACGCACTAAAAACCCTTCTTCGATCGAAAGTTGCTTCAAATTGTCATTGTGTTCAACACTTGCAACTCGATCTGGCGGAACACTTACCGTAGGCTCGATTCGCATAACTTGCTCTATCGGTTCCAATTGTTCATCCTCGAAACCAAGACCAACATTGTAGAATGCTCTTTCTATTGCATCGACTTCCTTCTGCCATTTGTCTATCTCATCTGAAAGGGATGCAACACAAGATACCGCCTCCAAGGGATCTTTTTCAAGAGCTTGGGGCTTATTAGAATAATTTACAACCACATTAACACTGAAACATTTCTCCTCAGTCATGGAGCGTTTGAGGGTATTATTCAGATTAAAAACCACTTTATCGTCCCCTACAGATAGTGTTAGCTTATCACTTCTAACATCTATGACTGCTCCTGCAGTGATAAGGAGTGGTCTACCCAAAATAATTGGGGTTTGCATATCCTCAGCCATATCAAGAACAACAAAGTCTACAGGTATATAAAATTTACCTACTCTAACGGGGACGTCCTCTAAAAGACCTAGGGGGTACTTGAAAGAACGGTCGGCCATTTGCAGAGTTATATTGGTAGCTTTTAATTTACCCATATTTAACTTAGAACACATAGATAATGGCATAACGCTAACACTCGCACCCAAATCACATAATGCATTATCAATCAGAAGATTACCAATATGACAAGGGATAGAAAAACTACTTGGATCTTTCAATTTAGGTGGAGACTTATTTTGAAGTACGGCACTACACTCTGCAGTGAAAGCTACTGTCTCTACCTCACTAATAGACCTTTTTCTCGTCAAAATTTCTTTCATAAATTTTGCATATGAGGGGATTTGTGTGATCAATTCAGTAAAGGGAACTGTTACCTTCAAATCCTTAACCACCTCCAGGAACTTACCAAACTGCTTATCCAAGTTTGTCTTCAATTGACGATTGGGGAAAGGAAGTTTGATAATTGGCTTTTGAGCATTCTCCTCTTTGTCTGGAGTAGCCACCTTCTCCGGAGTTTTACCTCTGGGCATAGAGGGCCCTTCATAGTTTGAACCACTCCTTAGAGTAATTGCAAATGCTTGATCCGTAGGCCTAGTCGGCTGTGCCGGCAGGGCTCCCTGTTGGCGTGCTTGTAGAGTAGCGGAGAGTTGCGCAATTTGATTATCTACAATTTTGTTATGTGCTAGAATTTGATCAATTGTCGCATCTCTGTTCTCCATATGCTTTTGCATATTAACCAACATTGCTCTAATTTCCCCTAAAGAAGGGTCTGAAGGTGAGGGGGATTGTTGTGGTTGATTCTTTTGGCCAGCATTGGGATGATAGTATTTCTGCTGCTGTTGCTGTGGCACCTGTGGTTCTTGTGGTGGTGGATTTTGAACATTAGTGCTCCGGTAGGAAAGGTATGGATGATTTCGATACCCAAGATTGTAAGTGTTGGAGTATGGGTTATTCTGCCTATAAGCGTGGAAGGCATTAACTTGCTCTACGGAACTCCTGCAATCCTGCTCCCAATGACCTACAATACCACAATTTTCACAGAAAGCCTCATTAGAATTATTATTAATCGCAGAAACATTGGCTACGTTAGCAGTGCTCAGATTATCTAATTTTTGACAAATAGAGGTCAGTTGAGCTTGCAAAAAGGATACAGAGTCGACGCTATGTTTCCCCTTGTTAGCAAATCCTCTGGGATTCCCATATTGGGAATTGTGTATTGCCATGTCTTCAATAACCTGACCTGCGTCATCAACATTAAGATTCATAAATCTCCCACTAGCTGCAGAGTCTAAAATTATTCTAGAAGGATTTCCAATGCCGTTATAAAAGGCTTGGATTAACTGCCATTGTGCTAAATTGTGGTGAGGGCATTCTCTTTGTAAGTCCTTGAACCTCTCCCAAGCCTCATATAAAGACTCATCGGCTTCTTGGGCGAAATTCTGAATCGCACTCCGTAGTACTGTTGTTCTCTCTGCAGGATAATATTTGTTATAAAAATTCAAAACAAGAGTTTCCCAGTCAGTTATACCAAGCGTAGTTCTATTTAGACCATTAAACCACAATTTAGCTTTTTCAGTTAAAGAAAAGGGAAAGAGAATCTCCCTGATTTGTTCTTGAGTGACCCCGGCTTGCCTTATGGTGTTGCAATATTGACAATAGTCGGCAATGTGAAGATTCGGGTCTTCACCCTTGGCTCCACTGAATTGCTTCCTCTCTATCATCGTTATAAATTGGGGTTTGATTTCGAATTGAACCCCATTAAGAGTCGGAGTAGGGGTGAGATGTGGAAAATCCATAAGCTTTGGTTGTGAATAATCACTAAGTTTCTTTGGAACCGCCATCTCTGATTCTGTGTCTGATGATGCCTCTGAATTGCTAGAACAAGTTGGAGAATCTCGGTGATTATTGTTATTATCACCAGAATCCGCCAGGATTTGCTTGTAGAAGTTTTTCTGTCTATGGAAGGAACGTTCGATCTCAGGATCGAATGGGATGTAACCTGATCTGGAACACCTGGGCATAAACAAAAACTAGAAGCAAATATGAGATTTGTCTCAGAGAACTAACGCTCACTGAGAAAAAAAAGGGAAAAAATCTAGACTACAAAAATAATCAGAAATAAAAATAAAACCGCTTCCCCGGCAACGGCGCCAAATTTTGACAGGGTAAAGTCGTATCCCCTAATCAAAAATAATTACCTAATTCACTAACTAAAGTAGATAGGGAAGTAGGGTCGATCTCCACAGGGAAACAAGTATTTTTACTCCTAATTAAATATTATAATCTAAATTATTTAAGTAACCAATATTAAAAGTTGAATATGAAACTAAACTAAAAAGAGTAGGAAAAGGGAGAAAATAATATATAAAAGGATCTAGGGCATAGGTTCACGAATAAATAATACTCTGGGGTAAAATAGGGTAATCGATCATTGACATTGCATAAATAACATGATTAACAGGCTCTCGCAATTTATTAACCAACATAGATCTAACAGGCTCTCGCAATTTACTAGATCTAAGTCCTTATCGAAAATAGCCTTTAATATCAAATTAACATCTGCTCGATTCATCAATTTAATATTGCTATACTTTTACAAGACGCAATTGTAAAACATTAAAACAATCCAATAAGAAATCATCATGCAATACCAACAATCAATAATAGTCAATCATCAATGCATCAATTAACCAGATTGTAAAGGGCTCTCGCTACTTATTACAATCACACAATTAATTTATCTCATCTCTCGAATCTTGACTTAACCATTTATAAATTAACTTGCCTATTGAAACTAGACCTAAACATTAATTCTCATCTCTCGATTCTTGAATTAATATTGTCAAACTCATGCATAAAAGATAGGCCTAATCTAGTCACAGAGCATTAAATCAATCAATAGGAAATTAATCTAGCATTGATAATCAACAACAATAATTTACCCCTTCATACACTACAAAAAAAATTACTTACAGAAGCAAGAAAAACATGCCTCAAATGATAGTGATGTGGCCTCTAATTACTTTTAGAGACAACAAAGTAAGTGCCCTTAATAAGTCTGTCGCTAATTAATGGAATGCCCCTAAAGCCTCTTTTAGAGGCAATACAATATATTGCTTTTAAAAACCCATATATTTAGAGGCAACCATATAATCTTGCCTCTAAATATAATTAGAGGCATTATAAAAGCTTGCTACAAAATACCATATATATTCAAGGGCAATCATATAATTTTGCCTCAATATATGATTTGGGGCATCATTAAAATTTGCTTCCAAATAACATATGCATTTAGGGGCAGTCATATCATTTTGTCACAAAATATAATTAGAAGCAATTTGTATATTAATGCTAATGATATTTGATGCAAATAAAAATTGACGAGAATTTTTTTTGGAGGCACAATAGTACAATACATAATATATGCCTCTAATACATACATTGGTTTTAAATCAGATATACACAATTTATTCATAGAGTATCCAATTTTATGATTAACAATGTTGATTTCATTAAATTAAACTAAATTTTTTTTATTTATAATAGAATAGTCATTACATTATTGATCTAAAAAATGTAATTAAGTTATTACTAAATAACTTAGCTAGCTTCAATACAATTACATGACTTGTTATAAACATTTGATAAAGTGAAATAACAAAGAGTTTTCTTTAAAACTCTAAGCTTGAAAAAAAGACATTATTTTCTTCAATTTCTTCCAATACGATCTCTAGCCATCTTCATTGTATAATCTCCTGCCATTGTATAAGTATGGAATTAATAATTTGTAACTTTGAAAAGTAAATAAAAATAACTAACTTATAAAAATAAGACAATACTTTTTATTTGAAGTCACATTGTGAGTTTCTTGCTCGAACTCAACTTCCTCATTTTCCTCGGGTACATAATCACCATCTTTCTCAAGGGAAACATTGTACTTCTGCTTACTTTTCTTAACTTTCGAACTACTTACTAAGCTTGTCAAACAGGCAGTAATGCGCTTTATGCCCAATGTCTTAATTCTAATCTTGTTAGTTTCAATTGTCTTGAGACTTTGTTGTTCATACTCATTTTGGCTTATGTAATCATACTTTGAATGTGCTTTTCCACCCGATCTAGACATATCAGCACTAAAAAAACAAAATCATATATAAGTGTAAAATAAATATTAGAAATCAAAGCTTTAAAAAACTAACGATATAGGTTGCTCAAAATCAAAGTTGTGTACAATTAAATGTTGTTCAAACAAAAATGCAAATACTCTTAAAAATAAGCAAATAGAATCTTAAGAAAAAAAAAACCCAAACAAACAAAAAAAACTACTTACAGTATATATGTGACAATTACATAATAATATTACACCACACTATAACAATGTAAAGAAATCCATAACTACAATTAATAGACCAAACAATCAAAACATTTTAAATATAGATAATTCATAAGTGATAAAATTAAGTGCTTAACTGGTTAGTGAATGATTCAAGAATACATTGGTCATTTTTTTACCAAAACCAAAGGCACTTAAAATAGATTAATGATAATCAGATAATAAATAAAGAACTAAGTTCAGTACTTCAGTGTGCAACCAAAGCCATTATCCTTAAACAATATTATAATAAACCATATCATGTATTCTTTTGACCTTGCTAAATCATTATTAGCCTTCACAAATTGCTAAATCCTTATATGTTGGGGCTGGGAGTATTAACTTAATGGCGTATCACGTATGATCATATCCTTGATCAAACATAATCCTTTTAAATACATGTTCTCCTATGTTTATTACTACTATTTGATATGCATAATCAACATCTGTTTCACTCTTTTCCCACACAACACATTGTTATATGCTGTTCATTCTTCTATATCTCTTCTTTATTTTTCTGACACAAATCATTAATCAACACATATTTTCACCAAATTCAACCCTTATTATACATTTTAATATTTTTAAATAGCGTTATACATTTATCAAAACTTCCCTTATAGTATAATAGTAGATAATAAACATTGCATCAAATTGATAGATTTTATAGCATTCAATTTCAATTCGACAATCAAAGTAGTTCAATCTAAAAATTTTGAATAATAACCCTAAATTAATTCAATCTTAAAATTAAGAAAACTTTAAATTCAAAATAATTAAAAATAACCAAAACAATTTACTTCTATTGATTATTGAAAATTTTAATTACCTTGCATAGTGATATGTACTCTGACCAATCAAGTTCGATCGGCCACAAACTCCAAACGCTATTTTAATTCGTCTCCCTTCGCTCGTCCAGAGTTTAGTAAGATTGTTTTTTGAAATTGCTTAGGGTAAAATTACGGGAGGAAAATTTGATAAAGAAAGATAGACAAGGGATAAATCACCACATACGGAGTGTTTCACAAAATCGGGGAGGGAATAATAGATGAAATCAAAGTAATTCCCTCTCAATTTTTTGGGGCTAGTTTAGTTTCGCAAATTTCCCGATTTTGAAACGAAATTCTGCCAAAATTATCATGAAGATAATCATGATAAGTGATTTTTTCTATTTTTTTTTAATTGTTGAAATTGAAGATATATTTGGAGGATTTGGTGGGTTGTTTTGTTCTTTTTGGAGAAATAATGGCGGAAGATACGAGAAATTCCTTTGCATTTTTTTTTTTTTTTTTTTTAATTATATATGGTAAGGCTTGTTTTTTTTGGTGAAAATATATGTAAAGGCTTGTTTAGTTGTTTGTAATAAGGTTATAAAGCAATGCTCTTGCCGTAAAATAAAATAAAAATAAAGCTATGCTCTTGTTTGTTACTGTATTTTATTTGGAATTTTATTTATTTTAATCCAAGAATAAGTTTTTAAGTTATTTAGTCAGTTAGGGTCTGTTCACATTTACTGAATTGAGCTGAACTGAACTGATTGGAACTGAACTGAATATTTTATGAGAGAAGGAAATTGGGAGCTGAACTGAACGGATTGGAGCTGAACTGAACTGAACTTATTAGAGCTGAACCTGAACTTCACTAAACTGAAATTAAGTAAATGTGAACAGGCCCTTAGCGCGTTTCGCAGGGGTTACTTATAGGGTTCAGTAGGTCAAGGGTTATCTATAATAGAGTTGCTCAGACGGTTACCACGTTTTCTATGTGAGAGTTTTCCTTGACCGACCGAGTAACCCTTAAATAAGTAACCCTTAACCGAGTAAAACTTATAATACAGACAAAGTAACCCTTATTATATTGATCGAGTAACCCCTTATTATATACACTTATTAAGTGACCATTGTCACACTAATGGAGTAACCACTTATTTTACTTATTAATAACTCTTACCACAATGACAAACTAACTTCTACCTTACTATTAATTAAGTAACCCTTATAACCATAACGAATTACCCCCTATTACACTAACTGAGTAATTCAGGGTGGATGGTCATATAGTATGACAAGTTACATACAAAAGTTAGGGTTTGTTCAGTTCACCTTATTTTCACTTATTTCAGGTGTAATAAGTTCAGATAAGTTATGTTCAGGTTTAAGGTTTACCTCAAGTACAAATTACAATTAAAATTATTTTTAATAAGCTAGGTATAATAAGTTCAAATAAGTTAAGATCAGTGAAAACCAGGTGAATAGAACACACCCTTATTATTTATAAAATAAGTTGCTATCATCTTAAATAGTATAATGTAAAGTGAAAATAGCCAATGTGTATAATTTGTGCACAAAATATGAAATATAGGTATTAGATTATAACATTACATTCGTAGTATTCGGAAAACTAATGTAAACTTTACACTACCTAAATATACCATGACTTAGGGCATGTTCACATTTACTGAACTGAACTGAACTTATCTGAACCGATTGGAGATGAACTGAACTGAACTGAACTGATTGGAGCTGAACTGAACTGAATTGAGCTAAAATAAATATTTTATGAGAGAAGGAAATTAGCAGCTGAACTGAACTGATTGGAGCTGAACTCAACTGAACTGAACTGATTGGAGTTGAACTGAATTGAAATTAAGTAAATTTGAACATGCCCTTATAATTACTTGAAATAAGTAAAATGGGCTAACTCTAAATTTTTTTTTCGTATTGATTTTACATATTATCTTCATTTGTAATAATTTTAAATGTTGATATTTTATTATTTAATTTTTTTTTCAATAAAGTACTTACCACTAGAGTTTATGTTGTAAAATCGTAACATAATATACTTTTCTATTTAATTGTAATTGGAACAATTTGAATGACATTTGTGCTAAGAAGTATTTGTATCATTAGTTACTTCATCCGCATTTTTTTTATTTTCAACCAACTCCATTATTATCATAATATAATAATTTATACTATTCATCCTATTACTCCGTGCTCAAGAAAAAAAATAGAGCAAGTAATAAAATACGGAGGGAGTAGATATATGAAAGACTAATACAAAAGGATTTTACATAACATATGTCTCATATGTACTAATCAAAATTCTAGTGAATTTAAGTATGTAATTATGTAAACAGTGTAATATATGACAGTCTCAATGTACTACTCAAGGTTTTTTTTTTTTTTTTTTTTTTTGGAAATACTAACCCAAAGTCCCAAAGATACACATAATAAAAGTTTTTTTATTTATAATTGTACTCGTATGATTGTAGTGTAAAATATTCAAAGAAATCAATATTTTTACACTCCTAAAAAATACAAAGGAAAAAAGAAAAAAACAAAGTTCTTTCAATTCTTTAATTAGGCGCTAATTCCACTTTCAATTGCCGCCAAAACACTAAAAATATTTAGGGTTAATCTCTTTAATAAACCTTGGGATTGATATTGCATAATCCCATGATTCACAATTGTCATTGCTCAACCCAATTTGCAAATTTCTTTGATACACCAAGAAATATTCTAATCAATTTTCTTAAAATTTTGATGAAATTGGAAATGCTTTGGTTGTCATTAGTTCTAACACAACAAAGAATAAGAAATGTAATCTGCAAAACATGCACAGGTAATATATACGGAGTAGATGATTTACTTATTACTTTTAATGGCAAAAAAACTCATTGAAGATTTTTTTTTTTTTACTTTATTTTATTTTGCAATTTTCTGTTTCATAAGCTAATTCTAGATAACCATGTTGAACAAAATTAATTGTGTAGTTATTTTATTCAATTTGGCTTGATTTTCCTCTATACTTGGTTTAATTTCGTTCCATTCTTAGAAAAAATTCACATACTCCATACCTTTTTCAATATGATGTAAGTACTTGTACCACTCTTCATAGTATTTTATTATATATATATATATATATATATATATATATATATATATATATATATATATTAATTTGGGGCTTAGAGATAGTAAATAATGATATTTTGTATATTCCAATTGCTTTTGCTTTTTGATCCATTTGTTTCGGTTCATTCTAAGAGATATTGGAATAGAACTTAGGAGTTGTGTTATTTTAAATTTGTATAGTTTTATTTCATGATTGGGTTTTTTATTTTTTGTTTTGATGATTTATGAAATGATACATGAATTGAAAATAGATATTTTTTTTTTTTTTGTTTTTTGTTAGTAAGTTTTGTCGGTTAGTTTGTGCAATGGAGTATATGTATTGATTTGGTTAATTTTGTTGCAGATATGATATCAAATTGAATAATACCATTTCTTTCAGAAGATAAACATGTACCTTTGTTAAATTTCAATATTGTTAAATTAAAATTTTTAGCAATAACTTATAATCTACTAATGCTTAAGGGTAATGTAAATTTCGTCAGTACTAAAAATAATTTTTAGAGGCAACTATGATTTCACTAATTCTAAAGAGGATGTTTAGAGGCAACCTTAATTCCATTAATGCTAAAAAAAATAATTAGAAGTTACGCAAAATTCATTCACGCTAAAAAAAAGGCATTTAGAGGCAATAATATTTTCATAATGCTGAAAATGAACATTTAGAGGCAATCATAATTTCAACAACGCTAAATAGGAATTTTAGAGGCAACTTAAAACTTGATAACGCTAAAGCTAACTTTTAGAGGCAATACTAATTTCATTAATGCTAAAAAGAACATTTAGGGGCATCCTCTAATCCACTAATGCTAAAAATGACTTTTAGGGGCAACCATAGTTTAACTGATACTAAATATATCTTTAGAGGCTACCAAAAATTATTTGCCTCAAAGTTTTGCCTCTATATATAATTTTTCTTGTAGTGATATCATTTATTAGATCCCCATAAACCCTAGAAATTAAACTACTCACACATAATTAAATATAAACTAAGCAAAGAAATAAAATAAATCATGATCAAAGGAATAAAATAAATAACTAAGATTAAGGGAAGAGAAATCGTCACCAAAGTAAATCTGGAATTAATTAAAGAAATAATAACAAAGGTTTAGAGAGAGAGTTTAGAAAGAGAAAACTAAGTAGAGAGAGAAAGTCTAAGAGAAAGGATTAAGAGAAGAAGAAGAGGTCCTAAAATCGTATTACGGAGGAGTATTAATACTCCGTACAAAAATCCTAAACTAAAACAAATTAAAACGACTCTAATTGTCTCCTAAATAAACACGCGCCCGATCGGGCGAGGCACCACCTGATCGGGCGCGCCTTTTTTCACCTCTAATAACAATCTCGCGCCCGGCCGGGCGCGTCACCGGGCGCTCCTCCCGCCCGGCCGGGCGCGCCTCTGGGCGCCAGCCTTTTTGGCCGGGCGGATCATTTGGTCCAATATTTGGACTTCGATTGGGCTCCAATTCTTCGGGTCAATCTGGGTTTCTTCTTAGGGTCTTGAATACTCGGTCCAAACGCCCCGGTATCACCTCTACCGAGCCCTTAATCACCGGTTCGATGGCTCCAACCGGCCCTGGGCTATAAAATCTGGTCGTGCTTCTCCAGTGCTCGTGATTGCTCCTAAATATCTCGGGAAAATACTCCAAAAGCATAAATCCCTGCAAAAGTCAACCAAATCTACGAAAACACTAGAAAACACCAATTAGTAAAAAAAGTGGCTCTAAAAAGCCAAAAACACTACTAATTATGACCAAGGGACGGGAGTAAAATACTATATAAAATGGATACATCACCGCTTCCGATCACTAATATTAATATAATTAATATTACAGCTTAATCTTGACTGAACCCTTCGTGTCACACCCAAGCAAATATATGCGAACCAACTCGACGAATTAATTCGGAAGAAATTAATTCGTCGCCCGAGTGTTAAATAATTAGACATCGGTAATTCGAGCTTAGAGCGTCGAAACCGATCATCGGAAGTCGAGTCTAAATGATAAGAGACGAGACGCGCAAAATAATAATAAATCAACAATGTTCCCGTAAATACCCCTAGCATCGGTGTGCCCCGAGCATCCGAATGCTAGGGGCAAGACGAGCTGGCGCACCGTGCTAGCAGCCACGGCCAGCCGCGGCTAGGCACAGCAGCAGCCGCGCCGCGCCACGACAGCAGCTGCACCACGGCAGCAACCGCAGCCGCACCGCGCCACAACAGCAGCTGGTGCGGGTTGGGTGCGGGCCAGGTGCGAGCTGGTGCGGGCTGAGCTCGGGCTTGGCTCGTGACTTGGCTCGGGCCATAGGGCCGTGAATAAGGGGAAGCTTAGATTATGGAGTAAGTGGGGTTGCCATGTGGCGCAAGGTGAGGGAGAGAGTGGGGAGCAAGTTTGGTCCCCATCTCCAAGTGGTCCTCACCTACTCCCTCATGTATGCTTGACACTTGTTGATTTATTACTAGTTTGCTTAATAATTTTATTTTAGCTTTAAAATAAAATGTGAAAATCTCATTGTCCCACATTGATGGGAGAGATTTTCATACTCCCGTCATTCCCTATAAATACCCAACTTGGGGCATTGGAAATGATGCTTGAGTGGGAGTTAAATAGAGCATTCCATAATATTGGAAAAACTCTTAAACTCATATATTACTCGGGTTTTGGTCGGACCTTGCTAACCCCAAGGTAACGGACCTTAAAGTTGTGTTCGCCCCATTTGTGGGTGGATACCGTCGGAGGCGCGGCGCTTGACGTGCTCGTAGCTTTCAAGTAAGAGCCCCGGTTTTTGGGCGAAGCTCGCTTCGAGGGTAAGATTCGTTATCTTTTCTTTGTGTTTATTTATTTATGCTTTGTGATTTTAATTATTGCGAGTGGTTCCTTGGGTCGGGGTTTGTTTCCGCGGTGAGTCGGACTCACCAAACCCCAACAGATACATGACCAAATATACTTTCCTTAGGAACTCTTTGTCATGAAATCTTAACATAATGATGAAGCATGCCTTGTCACATCACTCATCAATCATAATTGTCATTGCATATTGAAGTATAAATTGCTTAGCCTCCGTGCCTAAGTTACCCAACTACTTTCATCATTAAGTCAACCATTGAGATAGCCTAGGATGGATTAATCCTTGCACCTTAAGAGATAATATCAAACAACATTTGACTAAGCTCATTCAACATGTATTCAAAAACTTTTGATTCTTTTTCGCGTCTTTCTTTTTCGGGGGAAAGTCGGTACCCTCCACAAAAATGACGGAAAATTTTTGCCTTTTTGCATTTTTGAGTCGCATAATCAACACTATGCACACACGGGTAATGAGTCACGCGTGTCATTTCACTTCGAGTTGAGTCAACCTCGAGTCAGTCGATCACATGGAGTCAAGTTTATACCTTGAGTCGTGTCAAGTCGATGAGTCAAGCAAGATTAAACCTTAGGTCAACCCTAAGATAACTGAAGAAATTAGCAAAGTTCTATAGTAAAAAATAAATACAGGTGCAGCAGAATTAGGGAAGACCCTACTCCAATTCCTGACGCCAGAGATATCTCAGCAATGATAGAGCTCGAAGCCTCTCAGAAAGGTGATTTCGACCTCATACAACAATTTCGGGTTCCTTGGTACGCTAGTTAGCCCCTATAAGCAATTTGACGTGATTAAGTAGTCAGTTTGATTACAATCACAATAAGTGGTCGACCTGATGAAAGATCGTCTCACTTAGCTTAAAGCGCCTAACAATTGGCTCATCAAGAAGACACCGACGTACTGGTTTTAGCGGAAGCAAAGTTCAGGCGAGCTTTAGAGATCGACAAACGTTGGTCTTCGGAAATTTTTCTTCAGTATATTATCGCAAAAAACGTTCAAGTACCGAAGCTCTATTGTTCAGAGACGCGTGAACATTTTCTACAAGCTCTTTTGCTTAGAGACGCGTGGGCATCCTATTATCAAGCTCTTCGTTCAGAGACGCGTGGACTCATCATTCAGAATTTCATATCAAAAAGAAGCTCTTTGTTCAGAGGCGCGTGAACATATCCAAAAAAAAAGAATAGAAGCTCTTTGTTTAGAGGCACGTGAACATATCAAAAAAGAAGCTCTTTGTTCAGAGACGAGTGAACATCGAAACAGCAAGGTGGCGTTCCATAGATTGTGAAGAGTTGTCACAAACAACTGAGGATTGTCTCAAGTGAAACAATCTTCGATAGTATTCCCTTGGACGTGGAATATTATCATAGCGGAGGAGGATCGTTTCAGGCGAAGAAATCTTCTATATTGGAAGCAGTTACAGGTGTAGTAGTTTTCAAGCGGGATGACATTCTCTAGCTTGCAGAAGGTCTTCTAAACAATCGGTTACTTTCAGAGACGTGTGCTCGACAGTGCAAGATACGCGTTTCTTAAATCTTTTATCTGTTTAACTAACGTTAGTTTGTAGGTATCGGCGTTGCAAGAGTGATTTAGAATCGCAGAACGTTCTGAATCATTCTCCGACCCTATCGATACTTTGACTTTTGTTTTCGAAACTTGTGTTTCTCCAAACTCAATCAAAGTGGGTGCTTCTGTAGACACCCATTTGTGTCTCCCCAAAACCAAACCAAGTGATGAGTACCTTTCGCTTCGAATCATAATCGAATGAAGTGAAAGTGTGGAAAGTCTAGTGTTGCGGATAGTTTTAATTTTTTTTCTCTTCTCTCTGTTTTTGAAAACTTATTTTAAGGAAACAGCCAATCCAGTTTGTTTTGTCCATGATATGGGTCCAATATTAGTGTAGTTGGATAGGGCTTGACAAGATCTTTCCAACGATATATTATAAGCCCAATTCCGATGAATATTGAGGAAGTTATGGCCAATTTACTAAACTGGGCCCGGTTTGAGCCTTATATGCGGCCCAATGATCTTGGGGAGGGCCTAATATGATTTATCATTCCTAATGCAATCAGCATTGATAAATTGACTTTTGTTGACTTTTCAGAGTTTTTAATTAAAATCAAAGAACATTTTTGAGGAAAAGATACGATTTTATCCTCCTGTACGGCAAAATTTATCTGATTTTAGAAAATGCGTCAAAAACAGGATTAGCGCCAAACGCCAGGCATTGGCGCCTGGCGCCAATAAGCCAGCGTTGGCGCCAGCTCTGTTTTAGGTGCGCCAATTCTCTGTTTTGATATTTTATCTTTTTGGCTGATTTTCTCTATAAATAACGTCGTAAAAACTCCGTTTTCTTTGACCTACAACCAGTTTTCATTCTCTCATTCTCTAATCATCCATCTCTCTATCTCTCTCTCTTTTTCTAAACTTGCTTTTCAAATACAAAATTCCGCATTCATTAGATCTAGAAACACCTAGCCATATTCGAAGTTCGCCCTAGACGTGAAAGGTTTAATTTCCGAGGGCTTGGTCCCAAATCTCTATTTTAATCATTTAATTTAATTGCTTTGTTTATTATTTTCCTTGAAGTTACTAACGTGTGTATTTTGTTATTAGAAAGAGGTACAAGGCATCAAAGTAAGTACTTTAATGATTTTTATTAATGTTATGATGTAGAAATCATGTTTAGATTGTTATTATGATATTCCTAGTATCATGTCTAGGGTAAATTTAATATCAAATATGATTGTTGCGATGCTTCTTATTCTCTTTCTAATATTTATGATTGTTAGTATCATGTTAGGGTTAAATATTTTATTTTTATTGGTTAGTGACATGCTAGGGTTTGTTATTAATCTTGTTAGTATCATACATAGGATCTTGCTATTTTATCATGTTTTAACATGATTTATGATTATTTTTATAATTGTTATAGTTTTATGATTGCTATAATTATTATTATTATTATGATCAACATGATTATTATTATGATTAATATGATTGTTATTATGATGATTATTATTTTGATGACTATAATTATTATTTTGATTATTTGTTATGTTGCTTGGATATTTATTATTTATTGCTTGATCACACTTTTTATGCATGTTGAAAGGGAATTTGTACTTGTAATCACGCTTAATAAGATAATTAATAATCTTGTTTAGGGTTAATATGATTATAATTTAAGTGATCGCCAAAAATAGATTTATTTGTGCATTAATATTCAACCAACATAGACAAACAGTTTTAGGGTAATCCTAATGATTGCATGTTAGTCAGAAAGCGCACATGAATACGATCAGAATAAAGTAGAGGCATATTATTAGGGCAGGTTCAATCTCTTTTAGGTTGAATTTGTACCTTCATCCCCGAACCCTTATTTGGTTCAAGACCTATTGGAGTTGACGATCTCTTGGATCGTTAAGGGGTGTAACCTTCACCTCGTGAACGGTTTACAAGTTCCTAAAACTTGTTGGCGACTCTTTTGCTCTATCTTCTTCCCTTTTGGACGCCACCGTACTTAAGTGTATGATCGCAGTTGGATTCAAGCTAGGGATTAACGCTTGAAATATTCCCTAAAAAACGAATCAGAGTTTCGAAGAGAATATAACACTACCGCATTGCAAACACGCGCATGGCGTCAAACGCTGAGCTCTAGCGCCAGACGCTAGGTCTGGCGCCAGACACCAGATCTGGCGCTAAACGCTAGACTTGGCGTTCGACGGTGCAAAACAGTTTTTTTTTACGGATTTTGTGTTTGCCATATCTTTTGATCCAAAAGTCCAAATAAGTCATATAATATTTCGTTGGAAAGATCTTGAAGTATACTTTTCAACCCAATTAGAATCAGATTAAAATCTTTTGTAGATAAAAAGATATGGCCAAAATAGTGGAAGGGTGTCAGTTTTGGATAGAGTTTCATATCCCATTCATATCTTTTTCGTTATAGCTCGGATTTAATATTATAATATATCATTGGAAAGATAATTTCAAGATCTATCCAAACATATAAAATTTGGATAAATATTATGAGGTACAAAAATAAAATCTGAATATATTCTATTTCGTACTAAACAAGGATTCTGAAACGGAGTAGTTTTATTCAATTTCAAACTCTTTAAAACTTAATTATCAATCCTAATTCCATTAGGTTTTAAAAGAACCTCCTAGAATATTCTAGAAGACTATAATCAATTATAATAGCTTTAGGAATGATAATTAATAATAAGCCCTCCTCTAGATCATTGGCCGTAGGTAAAAACCAAACCGGGTCCAGTTTAGTATTTTAGCCATAACTTCCTCATTATTCATCGGAATTGGGCTTATAATATATCGTTGGAAAGATATTTTAAAGCCCTATCTAACTACACTATTATTGGACCCTTATAATGGACCAAACTAAACTGGAATGCATGTTTTTCATAAATAAGGTAGAAAAAAAATATTTTCAAAAACAGAAAGAAGAGATATTTTAATTAAAACATCCTCGATCATCACTAGACTTTTACACTTTCGCTTCGTTCGATAATCAAATGACATGAAAGGTATTCATCACTGGGTTTAGTTTTGTGGAGACACAAATGGGTGTCTACACAAGCCTTATTACATTCAATTAATTTTTGAATACTTAAAGATCTAAGAACAATATCTCCAAGATGTCCTAATCGATTATGCCAAAGATATGAAGAACACTAGTAGAAAATATCAAAAAGGCACCCATAATTGCCACCGGTTCAGTCCATACCGGTGGCAAAAATGGCTTAAAAAATTGGTGGGAAGTTGAATCAGGATATAAGGCACCGATTCTCTTCAAACCGGTGGCAAAAACATAAAGGCCACCGGTTTTAACCGGTGCCTTTTAATTATTATTAAAAACGTGGCCCTTTTTAAACTCCCCCAACCCAAATTTCTTCTGAGCTCTTTCTCTCTCCTCTGCTCCTCTTTCCTTCCTGCACCCCGATCTCCATATCTTCTTTCTCTTTCTGGACCTCCTCCTCTTTTCTTTCATTCGAAGACCACCAACAATTCGAAGACCACTAACATGCAACACCGTTCTGGGTTTTTTTAATTGATTTTGATTTTTTTTTCGATTTTTGGGTTTTTTTTAACGATTTCAATTTTTTTCTGGGTTTTTTTTTTACAATTTTGGTGTTTTCGATTTATGGGTTTTTTCCAATTTCAATTTATTTCGATTTTGATTGTTTTTTTTCGATTTCTGGTTTTTAATTAGATTTTAATACTTTTTTTTCGATTTTAATTTTATTTTTTCGATTGTTGGGTTAATTTTTTCGATTTTGATTTTGATTTTTTTTTCTATTTCTGGGTTTTTTTTTTCGATTTCAATTTTGATTATTTGTTTTTTTAATTTTGTTTTTCGGTTTCAATTTCGATTTCTGGGTTGATTTTCGGTTAAAATAATCGATTATTTTGTGTTAATGCATGCGTTTTTGGGTTTTTTTTTTTATTTTCGTGATTTATAGGTTTTTCCTGGGGTTTTTTCCATTTCAATTCGATTTTAATTGGTTTTTTTAATCGATTTTCACGTCGTATGTCCTCCGGATCATCGACAACGATGCCACGAGCAACTAGACCGTCTTGCAAGGAGAATTTGGTACAAGAAGCCGTAGATACACTTCTTGATAATGGAATCCGTGGACAGCCAATGCGGGATGGTCATAATAAAGTTTACAATTTTTTTTTTCGGTTTCTGGTTTTTTTTTTTTCGATTTCAATTTTGTTTTTTTTTTCAATTTTTGGGTTTTTCGATTTCTGGGTTTTTTTTTTCGATTTCAATTTTGAATTTTTTTTCGATTTCTGGTTTTTTTTTTTTCGATTTCAATTCGATTATAATACATTTGAATTTCTAATTTGTTTTTTTTCTAGGTTTGAATTTCCGCTTTTTTTTTTCTGGGTTTGCATTTTTTGGATTGAATTTCTGGTTTTTTCTCGAAGCTTATTTATATTAATCGATTTTTTTTTGTTTTAATTGGTGCAGGTACATTGATTTAGATCTTAATTTGAAGAATTAAGATGCAAGAATATTGATTTATATGTGTAGGGTTTTTTTTTTCTTTTATTTATATTGTAATTTTTTTTATTTACAAGTATATTGTAATTTTTTAATTTATATTGTAATTTTATTTATTTATTTATTTATTTATTTATATGTTGTTATTGATTGTAATTTTTTTTATTATATATTGTAAATTTTTTATTATATTGATTGAAATTCGTCGATTTATATTGTGATGTTCTTATTTATTTTAGTTGATTTAATTGTTAAGTGAAAAAAGACAAAAAAAAATTAATATTTTGGGCACTTTTGACACCGGTTAACTGGTGCCAAAAACAATGGAAAAAAAATTTGGGCCATTTTTGGCACCAGTTAACCGTTGCTAATAACCATTTTTGCCACCGGTTTGAACCGGTGGCTTTTCATGCTAGTAATTGGCACCCCCCACATTTGCACCGAGTCAAAACTAGTGGCATTGAGGGGTTTTGAACCGGTGCCAATTTCGTCTTTTCACGTTGTGGAAAGAGTAGTAAAATTTGAAGGTTCTACTGAAGAGTTGGCTTGATTGTTGGAAAATAATATTGGATAGAGGTTACTAGTATTTTCACATATCATTAGTTTGGCCCCCCGTCTGTTAATCATTCATAGAAAACCCATAAGGATAAAATTCAATGGAAACCATATTGTTTGTTTTGTTTTGAATTTACAGACTGAGATCAAGCTCTTTTTTATTTTGGGAGCATGCAAAACATTGTTTAGGTAAAGGGAGGGTACGGGGAGGGCAAATTAGCACTAACTGACCAATAATTGAAACTAAATAACCACTACTAACAACAATGTTATGATTTTTAATGCTCGAATTTACATAGGAGGAAAGAATACCTCGATCGGCCGTCATTTGAGATGTTGGTCCAGTATCCATGTAGTAATTGTTATCTGGATGGGACAAATTTGCAAGCATGTACATTGCGCCTTCAATATCCGTAGGGGGAGGATTTGGAGCATTGGTAGCACTGTACGCTTGTGGGCATTGAACCAAGATGCCAGGCCCACCTGGCCGTGAGCTAGAAGAGGGGCAGCAGATCTGTAGACACCAAATTTTGATCCTACCTTTTTAATTATCACTATTAATTATCTTTTATTAGTATAATTACTGTTTTTTTTGCAAATAATTATTATGATTTTGCTAATTATTTTTATAAACTTAATGACGCTTGTTTTATTATTTAAAACGAAGGAAACAAGTAATAATAATGATTTTTATTAATAATTTCCAAAATACATGTTACAATTTGTACTTCTAAATTACTAAATATTGAAGTACAGCTAACACCACATGCATTTTTACCCTGCTCCACCGAAGTAATTTTCGGGTTTTTACTTGTGAATTAACAAGTAAATTCATACAGCCATTATGAGGACCACTAGCCCCACAATGTACTTGAAATACACCCTTATCATCCTCATGTCTTCCTCAAATGTAAAGACAGGATGATCTTCTTGGTTTTCTTGAAACATGGTGGTTGAGTTTAATGGTGGTTTTTGTTTAATTTTTTCGGGTAAGGAGGAAGATGGAAGAAGATAAGAATTAAGTGGTGAGTGGAGATTTTGGATAAGGGTAATTTCTTTTTATAGTAAAAAGTAAGTATTTTAGACCGTATTTTTGTACATATATGTATAATAATCGTATAGTATAAAGTACAATATTTTTTGTCTCGCCACGGGAATATGTCATTTTCCTTATAAACAAGTATCGTTTAACCCTTTAGAGTATAGTAAGTATATTAATATGTTCACTTAGACTGTTAGAGTGCTTTTTTTTTTTTTTTTTTTTTTAATTTTATCTAGTGTTTTTTTTTTTTTTTTTTTGTGATTTGTGCACTCCCCTATTATATGACCAGTTTTTACCTATAAAGTCCATTACTCTAAAAGACTCATGCCCAACCAATATAGGGAAATGACAAACATTCCCACACCTAAATGAGTACTATATGTTGTAGTGCTAAAAGGACCTCCTTTTATGTACGTTTGTTATAATGTCCTTGTCTTTTTGTTCTGCAGTTAACACTTGATCAGATAGATTTAAGTTCGGACCAAACCCATTGATATTTATCTAAGAATAATTGAGTATTGTTATGGGTGACAGTAAAAGAGGGACACTTATGAGTGTAAATGTATAGTTGTACGTATTATTATTGTATGAATAGTAAAATCACCTAAAAAATAGGATCATGTCTTTGCTATTATGAAAATTTATCACTTTCTGACATTCATGTTACTTCCTTTTCGTTTTTTTTTTCTTTTCTTTTTCCTTTCACTTTTTTTTTTTTTTTTTTTTTTTTTTTTTTTTTTTTTTTTTTTTTGTCCTCTCTGATTTGTTTACTCAGTCTAGTTTGTGTATTCCTTCTTTAATTTTGATAAGCAATTGTCAATAGTGAATTAACGTTACCTTTTTTTTTTATTCCCCGCGGTTAATATTGTATCCAATAAATTTCAATTTGGACTTATAATTGTATCAATATTTATCCGACGCTAATTGGGATAGCTGGATTTCATATGCGTCATATATTGTATTTCACTATTCAAAACACTATGCAAACACTATTTGGCACTATTCCAAATAGTAATTTCTGTTATGATAATTCACTTTGCCGACATGAATTTGGCTTCCGTTTTATTTGTTTTTCTGTTGTTTTGATCTAGTTTTGTATCTTTTGTCTTTGTTTTTTACGACTATGATAAATGTAAATTTGTGTTTTAGTAGAGTAAAGCAACATAAGAGTTCACCTTTTTTTTTAAGGTCATTCGGTTAAGGGAATATATTTTACTCTTGACCACCTTAAATTTATGTTGTATGACTTAATATTGTATGATATATTTTCACGTTGACCATATCAATCTTATGATTTTATATGATCTACTTTTTTAGTAAGGGTTATTATTTGAAATGCTCGTATGTATAAGGTTTTGTCGTATGTTTAGATATTCTTGGGTAAATTTATATGTTTAGATATTCTTGTTTTTTTTTTTTTTTTTTTTTTTTTTGTATAAGTGTTGTTTTAACATCTTGGTGAGTATAATAGTCACTAATTAAATTTAGGCACTCTTTTATTGTATACCATGTGAGTATTATTTTTTGAGTTATGGCACGACTTGGTCATATATTTTTTTTTATATATACCATGGCATTTTAGAACCTTTTTTATTATGTAAACATTAGAGTTGATTTTATTACGGTTTTCTTTATTTTATCAGTTTAAGCGTTGCAAAACAGATTAGCAAGTTTGTTACATGTAAAACAAGTGAATTTAATATCAAGAATCTCATTATTACCAAAATCTTTATATTTACCAAAATAATCCTTAAATTTTAATTTATTTACTTTCTTTTATTTACAAATTAACCCCTTTATTTTCTTATAAATACCCCCTAATTTTCAATTTTTAAACACATAAAAAATTCTTACAACTTCTCTCTCTAAAAAATATTCTCCTCTAATTTTTTTTTAGTTAAAATCTCTCTAATTTAGCTTTATTTTTAAGTTATTAGCTTATTAAAAAAGAATCTTATAATTAAGTTGTTATTTTTTATTTTTATTTAAGTATTGTTATTATCTTTAATTATTCCTATAAAAAAAAAACACAATATCTCAAGTTTAAGTATTGTTGTTATTATTATCTTTGTTAAAAATATTAGTTCAATTGCTTAAGTATTCCTATTCTATTTTTAAAACAGAAAAAAAAATTTATATCTTAAGATTTAGTTTTATTTTTCAAGTTTATTTATATAATCAAATATAAAAAAAAGAGTTCATTAGCTTTATTTTGCGTTAATTTCTTTTAATATCTCAAAACTCCAAAAAAAATTACTTAGACTCTTTGATTTCATTTTAACTAAGGAGTGATCATATTTTCATCCTTGATAAACCAAAGAGGTTATCCAAAAAATTGCTACATCTAGCTCAAGGTATTATCTTCAATATTTTCTTAATTTCCTTAATTATTATTATTATGCTAACTAATGTGTTTATTTTCATGTGATGTTACCAATAGGGTTAATGATGATATTAGGTGCTAAATTAGCCCTAAATCTTTCATTACTCCACATTAGAAAGCCAAGCCTATTGGTAAGGTGATAGGTTATAAAAGAGAGGGTAATTGCATTTTGCATTGCATCTCTTTCTAATGCATTTTTAAATATGGAAGGTTAATACGTTCATATGTCTGCCTAAAGTATTTTTTAGGAATGATTTATTTCTTAAAGTGAGCTTAAAGACCTAATGAATTAAGAGTTTATGTAAAGGTTGTTCAAGAGTAAGGAATTACTTACCACGTCCCAAAGATGGCCTATGAAAGAACCTTTACGACCAGAATCAGTTCCAGTTCTTTATCTCAAGTGATAGAACTTTTCAAGAGCTTTCCAACTATATCTCAAAATAATTTTTTCGATTTTTCTATGATTTTTAATGATGTTTTTAGTTCAAGTTTTCAAAGAGGTGAAATATGCACGTTTTTCTCTTAATTGCTTTTTAAAATGGTATTAATTTATTTTTAAGAAACTAATAGTGATATGAAACCTATTACACTATATTATACATATACTTTTAAACTTATGGAATTTTAAATAAAATGTTTTAATCTTTTTTTTAAAGGTGATTTTAGAAATAAGAGTTTTAACAAGCTTTAATTCTAAGTATTATTTTGAGAAACTTTAATCTTACCTTAAAGATGACTTCAGAAATAAGAGTCTTTAATTCTAAATGTCGTTGTTTTAAAAATCTTTGATTTTATTATAGGATGGCTTTTGTAATAATTGATGTCCTAAGAACTTTAATTTTCTTTTAAAGATGACTTCAGAAATAAAAGTTTTAACAAGCATTATTGTCTTTTATAATTTCGTGAACCTTTTTATTTCAAATCCTTTTGTGACACAAGAATAAATCATAACTTTGCTTGTTTGTTTTTAATAAGTAATGATAGTTAATATGAGGTTATGGCCTCATTTCCAAACATGAGGTTAAGATTAATTATTTAGTTGTATAAGGTTGTAACAATTATCCATCTCCATGAAAATAAACTTATATCCCATCATAATTACCCGATGGATTAATTGACAATCGGATATTATTAAATAGTTTATTGTTCCCTTTTATTTGGAAGTAAGGCCTTGACAGGTATCGTGCTTTATTTGGCCAATTCCATTAAGCCTAAACACATAACCCTTAAAACCTTACAAAATTACCCTTGAGTGAATTTAAACCCAAAGTGAGATTATATAGTGAACCCTTACAGTTTCACTCCAAAAAATACCTTGACCCACTTAAAAGTCGTCAATCGGGACGCATTTGTTGAATTGTCTTGTTCAAGAGACATTTTTGGTGATCACTAATCTGTCAAAGATCACTAAAATCCCACTTACAAATACGACGTTTATGTCAACAACCCAAATTAAAAACCGAATGGAATTGGTTATTTAAAACATGGCATTTGTCCGAACTACGAAGGTTTTGATCCGTGAGTGAATTCAAAATCTCACTATGATCAGTACGTAGTGCAACTTTGGTGCTCAAACCTACCTTGTATTAATTATTTTTTTATGTGGTTAATATGTCTTAAAACTTGATTTTTGACAACGCAATAGTAAGAGCCCGTTCCTTAGAACGGAAGAGAAGACGAGTTCCAGACGTTCGATTCTCTTAACCTAAACCCCGAACCTGTGCCTTATTTCTTTTTATGGTGTTAGCAGTTGATTTTTATTAAGTTTTAATTTCTTAAAATTGACTATTTTAAAATCCGTCCTTATTCGGATAAAAATAAGGTGGCGACTCTAAGTTTTGTTTATAAGTCTTATCAGACACTTAAGTGGAACCTTTTATAGACTAATTTATGTCCACTAAAAACCAGGTACCACAAGGCCTCGAAGCCTAAGACTGATCTGGATACGGACAAGGTGGATTAGGACACTAGGCTAGCCACGAAGTCCAGGATGCAGGCCATGAATACAAGCCTTGCTGGAATTGCCAATGCTTCCCATTAGATGGGTCGGACTGTTGTTGGGCTGGTCTAAGGTTGCAGGGCTTACCAGATGTCTTAGAATTTGACTTCTTTTGCTTTCTTCCTTTGTTGTTCAACTGTGAGGAATTCACAGAAGAATCCGAGTGCTGTTGACTACCAGTGGATGAGACGAGGGTCGTCAGTGGTTAGCTGGTGGACCCACCCTCCTTAGCCCAGCGGTTTTTTATGTCCTCTCGGCTAATTTTAGGTGAGAACGACAACTTTCAAAAGAAGGTAAAGGTTCCTAGTTTTGAATGAAATCCATTGTACTAGCATATGCTTTGGGAAGATCGACTGTCATTTTGAGAATGAGACGGGCATCGGGAATCAAAGCATCAACATCTGCAAGACTATCGGCAAGGGATTTGATGTGATTACAATAACCGTCAATGGATGAGAAATTCTTAAAGTCATGGTCAGCAAGTTCTTATTTGGGATGGGACGCTCTTGATGTTTTGTTATCCTCGAACATGGACTCGAGACAAGCCCAAGCACCCTAAGAAGTGTCATCCTTGAGGAGAATAACTATAAGGAGATCGGTAGAAATGGAACCGTAAATCCAATTGAGGACGTACCACAACATCTAAGCGCTTCCACAAAGCAAGGTCTGCGACTTTGGAGGCCTCATATGCTGCGAGTTCCTTCGCCTCCGTAGGAGGAATGACATGATTGAGAAGATCATGAACCCTACAAAGCACTTTGAAATGTGCAGCCCACGAGTGATACATCCCACGGTCTGCATCCAACGTGATTAGAATAAGAGACTTCACGTTGGAGATTGTCAAGGCTGGGTGGTTCGTTTTTTTTTTGGAATCAGCCATGGAGATTGTGCAGCGAAAGAAGAAAAAAGGGAACAGGGATGGGACGAATGATAGGGAAAATAAAGGTTAAGGACCAAAACCTTTAATATAATACCATAAAAGATTATGATAATTTCCTTTCTCATTGATTGATTAAGCTTGAGTATAAATACACAATTACAAGAGATAAACTAGGTAACTAATTAGCTACAAACTAGGCAAGGATATATACAATTACCGAACTTATCATATACAATATTATCAAAATATATTGACATATATTCTAACACCCGAATCCATACTTCTCACAGCCTGGTAGCAATTTATGGTATATAATTTCAAATAAATTTCCATGCAATAATTAAGAATGCGTTCTTCAAATCCAATTGAAGGACAACGACATGTCGTATATTCATTGCATTTTTGAGTTCATGCATAGTCATACATATAGTATACAATGCACAACTAGTTGCTTTAAGGTTTTTATTCTTAATTCTTGAAACTATCTCTTGCTAAAGGGTTAAATTTATTACATAGTGTAACTCAAAAGTTACTTTTCCACTCTCAATACAACATTAGTTATATTTTATCGAGTGATTGGATAACATTGCAATTTTAATTTTAATTTTTTAGACAAAGAGAACTAGTACCTAAAAATCACAAACACTTAAAAGGACCAAGAAAGAAACTGACAATGACAAGCCTGAACTTCTAGCCAATGAGCCGAAGATATCCACGAGCGGGGAACTTTGATAATCTTGCAAGTTGACATGCCTTGAAGAACTTCCCTAATTGTCTTCAATAATCAAAGATAAGAAATATCATCCGAACACAAACGATAAAGAAGAGAAGGCAACTGTGCACAATCCGTATAAATAAGGAGCCAAACAAAACCCCTACGATATGCAACATAAGGCTATAAGCAAGCTTGAAGCTCATCTTGAAGCGTAGAGGACGTTTGACAAGCCCTTGAGCCTCCTCCTAAAATCCAATTTGAATGAATTTCCCTAAAAACCCTACATGTACTTGTTGTATTATCTTGAACATTCCAAGCTCCATCCAGCAAAAGACAAAAATCTAAAGTATTAGTTGCAGACCCTTTCAAGCCACTGACAGTCAAAGACTTGGGAGAAGAGAGATAAGATCGTTGAAGAAGGTATTGTTACTGAGAGAAAGTAGAAGTCGTAATACCACTAGAAACCCAACACCAGTAAGGTGAAAAATTGTTGCCGGAGAATAGACCGTATTACGAAACATCTTGTGATTGCGAGATAATAACCAAATAGCCCACATGAAGGAGATAAAATGCAACAATCCATTCTAATCCCGCAAAATTCTATAGGCCCCAACATTTCACTTTACAACATGCATCTTGACAAAGCTTATTTACAGGCGGAGAATTGTTCTTAAACTTGGCACATCCATCACATTGTTTAGCTCTAGATTAGTTCCAAGTTAATAAATTGTACCAAAGTATAGTTTATTTATATCTTCCACTTGTAGTAATGTTTATTACTTAACAAGTGAGTTGAATACTCTGAAAGAATCCAAATCATCATAAAATCACCTACAATATAAAGAATATTAGAAACGGAGCATAATAGAGGACAATGTAACTTTTGTAAAAGTTGCCCTAAAAACAACCAATACTACTAAAAACAAACTATAAAAGTAGCATTAATGTGCCAACGAATCCTATATTAATTTTTCATCCATTCCATATTATTTGAAACATAACATTTTGACCACATTTTAAACGCATTTTAAGGAAGAGATTTGAGGGTGTAAACAAATAATAAAATAATCAAAATACAAGTAAGATGAAATTATATGGAGTTAAGCATAAATACAATCCCTGAACTTTTGTATTTGTGCACTTTTAGTCCCTCAACTTTCATTTGTGCAATTTTGGTCCCTCAACCACCATACTTGGTGTTTCTGACCAAAAAGTTGAGGGACCTTGCCTAGTTAGCAAAAGTTTAGGGACTATGAGTCATCAAAAAAGTTCAGGGACGATGAGTAAACAATTGAGCAAACACTTTAGGGACGGTGACTAAGTAAATAGTTTAAGGACTTCAGCCAATAATACATCAACAATTTAACAGCAATTGAGCACGAATTTTTGCAGTATCAAATAACTAGCGGTTAACAATTTTAAAAGACTTCACAAATGGTAGAAGTTCTTCACAAAAATGTTGTTGATTATAAAAAAAATCTAGCTCCTCCAAAAAATTGCTTCCACTGCATCAGGAACTCAAGTCAAGGTACCCACAAAACAAAAATGTAATTTTGCAATTAGTATTCAGTCTTAAAACTTTATTTTTAGATAAATAATGTATGTTTTATTTTTTTTGCAAGTTGTCTTCTTATAGTAGAGGTTCTAAAGTTAATGGCAGGAGGCCAGTGTCATTGTGGTTTACCTCTGACAAGAACAAGGTCATGGACAATATATAATCTTGGTAAGAGATTTATAGCATGCTTAGACTATGATGCTAAGACCAACAGAAGGGGCTAAAAGTATTTTAAGTGGATTGATGATGAAGATTAGACAGAGTGGCAGAGGGAGGTCATCCTAGGGCTACTTAAAGACAAAAGAATGTTGTCCAATGAAGTTCAAGAGCTGTAGAAGAGGGTTAATGAAGCAAACACATATGCAAGAAATATGACCTCAGAGTGTGTTATGCTGAAAATGAAAAAAATCAAGGGTTTCTATATGTTTTAAGAGTGAGTTATTTTTGCAATTGCCACATGTTTACTTGCTTGGTATGTTATTAGGAAGCAGGGCAACTAAATGTAATTGTATTACTAATGGTAGAATGTAAGACCTTTATCATTTTATTTTATTTTTTACAACAGAAAAACAGATATAGAAAGTTAAAAAGAGTTACAAAAGGTAATTAAAAACACCTTTGTCATTATTAATAAAAAAATCAAGTTACTTCATTTGCTCTTGTCTCTAATTTGCACTTGCTTTGCCCTAGATAATTTCTAATGATTGTGTTGATATTGTTTGTGTTGATTGAGATGTTGCTTATACTTGTGTTTGTGACAAAGGATATTCCTGAGAGAAGGAATATATGTTCTACTCCCCTGCTTAAGCAAAGCAGAGTAAAATGCAGCTCCTTCTCCAGAAATTGTTGGATTTGGCTGAGTAATTAGTTGAAACAAGTGACTAAACATTATATATAAATACAATAATGGAGCATAAAAATAAAGCAATTTAGGACAATAGCAAATACTTACAGTTTCTTGTCTTTGATATCCATTAGGGTAGGTGTATACACCCACACCTCTGTTGTGCATTGGGACTACATGAGTAAGATTAGTTGAAGGGGCAGTAGTGGTGTTAGGACCACTAGACCTTTCCCTTGGTGCATTCCTACATGTTGCATTGTTGTGGCTAGGAACCCCACACAAGCTACATTTTATTTTGCCTCCTTTCGTGCTTAGCTTTCTTGACTCGGTAACTTCACCAGCTGTAGGTGTTATTCAAAGCGCACCTACGTAACGCATGTTGTGAATATGCTTGGCAATCATAGGAAGTGGGAATTAACATTATAAGATTAGGGACACGATTAGGGACAAAGCAAAGTAAGGAGCCACTAACAAGTTTTTAAGGAACTTATAAACCGTTCACGGATCATTTAAGGCAACCACGAATAAGGGACACCGATAGGCAATATAGATTGACCCATGAAGGTTACACCCCATTCATAATCCACGAGATTACTTACTCCATATGGTTCGGAACCACGAAAGGAGGATCGGGATGATGGTACGAAGTGAGTCATGGAGTCACATTCGCCCGTATTGGCCTCTACTTGATTCTTATTGTGAAAAGTAATTCCTGCTATCTTAAAGCATCATACAAATAAAGATTCAATTTGCTTCAAACTAATATTAAGCTAAATTTTTTGAATATTAATGCAACATATAATTCTAAAATATTGTGATCACTTCAATTAAACAACAAGATTAAAAGGAACCTAAACTGGTTGTCCAAATTATCTTATTAGGCGTGATATTCAATTACATATTCCCTTTAACATGCAACTAGTTTTAGGCCCGGGCGATGTTCGGTCATTTTTTGTATATAATAAATTAAAGTGAAATCTATTGGTGGTTTTATAATTTTTAAAAAAAAAAATCATTTTTTAAATATTATTAAACATTATTAAAATTCATTAAGAAATATGCAGTAATATAAATTTTATAATTCATATCAGTTTGTTTTATTTGTTAAAGGAATTTTTATCTAGCTACCATTAAAAATTGATTCAAGGTAAACACATGTTGCTATGTATTTTTGTGTTGCATATTTTAAATACATATAACCTATATGAATTATGGATGAGTAAACGAAAGAATGAGATTATATTGAAGTATATATATAAGTTCAATTAAAAATTTAGAATTTATGAACATTAAATTTTTGTGTGAAAATATTGATATCTGTTTTAATATGACATGACCCTACATCATTTATCAAGTCATGAGTCATGACAACACGTGACAAAATTATGACACGTGGCATGATTACAATTCTTCCCATTACTTTTAATATATATATAGATATGGCGATCAATAAATATAATAGAGTAAACATCAACATTTGGAGCAATTTAACAATAATATTGTTCGTCAAATAATAATAATAATAATAATAATAATAATAATAATAATAATAATAATAATAATAATAATAATAATAATAATAATAATAATAATAATAATAATAATAACCCTTATCATGATACTAGCAACAAGAATAAATATATGAGTAATTAAGTGAATTAATTACTCACGTTCTGTACTTCTTTAAATTGCTACATCATGAATAAATTGTTAGTAACTTCAATAAAAATATAAATCAAATTAAAATTAAATTAAAAGAAAGTAAAGTTGATTTGGTCTAAACCCTTAGTCAATTCTACCTTTCACGCCTTGGTTTAAGTATGGAACTTCGGGTCAAGTATAGATTCCTTGGAGTGCCTAGGGGAAGTATTGTGAGAGAATAGGGAGGCTAGTGTTTAGGCTAAAGATAGAATATAATGATTGTGGGTTCCTCGAAACTGGGAAATCAGTCTCGTATTTATAGAGAAAATGTAAGGGGTGAAGCACAGAACCGTAGAAATAAAAAGGCACCGCGGAGAAACCCTAGGAAAATACCATGTCAAGGCAAGTGTACAATGACAAGGCGCGGAATACCGTGACACGACACAGAATACCGTGTCACGGCAATAAATGCCGTCACGTGGCATATCTGTCGTGACCCGGCAAATGCCTTTTTCCTGAAAATTGTGTAGATTCACTTTATTCTTTGCTTAATAATTAAGTATGTGATATTTAATGCGTCGTTTCAGCTATTCCGGATTAATTTCAAGCCTAGGGTTTTTATTATTTATTAATCGGGCTCAATTAATAAATAACACGAAATAGATTAAAACGGGTTTGGGCTAGGATATGAGTTGGAATAAGATTGAATAAATGGTTTGACTGATTTGTTGACTGAATATGTTTGATTGAATATGGGTTTTAAGCACTCTCGAGATTAAATACTTGACCCGACCAATAATGGCGGTGAAAGATTGTTCATCATCGGGTTTGGTTCTTGGGAGACATTTTTAGATGTTTACACCAGCTGAAGCTCTTCTGTTTGTCTTAGGTCTGTTGTGCACCTTTTTCATCTCAAGAGTAGTGACAATGTTCTCTATAGTAGGACATTCTTGTCGACCATTTAGAGGCTCAAGTAGGTGATCATAAGCTGTAACACCCCAATAATTTTCTCTTTAAATCTGTGAGGACCCTGAAAAATATTCAAGAGAACTACTGGCGCGTGCTACCACCACGTGTTCAAACGTTAAGGCTTTATCAGAAAATAGTAGCGGAAAAACTAATTCAGTTATAAATAAGTTTCAAAACCAATAACCAAAACCAAATTAAATCATACAACTTGGAACCATTAAGGCCCTTATTCAAAACCCCACAAAAGTAGTAAATAAATAAACCAGAGTTTAATAAAATTCAAACTTATGAAAAGAAATAAACTGCGAATAATAACCAACTCTTCACAAAAAATCCCACAACCCTGATGCGAATGCTGCGTGTGTAAGAACCTGTAAAAATTGGATCGTCACAGGGTCATTGAAAGGCGAAGACCATGACCAAAGAAAGACACACAAAGCACGCAATCAGCAAAGCTGAGTACATACAAGCTACAAAACATAAAAGAAATCCCTAACATGCTACTAATAATCAACCATTACGCATCATTAGTTTATAGACTCGGCACATGACTTAACTATTTATATTTACTAAGACTCCATTAAATAATAATACGTAAATCATTATTTTTATTCATTGGATTACGCAATAGACAAGGTTGTCCAACCCATGCTCCATTTTGAACATCAATAAAAGAAAAACCCCATGCCTCCTTTCGGAAACATCAATAAATATCCAACGACCACGGGCGCGACTCCGTGACCGTAGTTAGTATGAGATCTCACCTAACTCCTAGTTTTAAAAAAAAATAAATATTTCAAATAAGAGACTCTTAGATCAGACGGCCTTGAGAAAAGTACACGGCTAATACCCCGTGTACCCCAACCCCTGATTGTCATTACTTCTGAAGTGCATCAATATTGCTCATCCATCCTGCACTTTACGTGATTTACAAGTTTAGACTTGTGTGATTACTCATATGCAAACAATACAATCAATCCAATATCAATTCAATTAAGTAAAACAACTTTCCAATTTCAATTCTTGATTTATTAGTGACAAGCAACATTTATTATTTATTCCTTTACTACCTCGGTGTATAAACACCTTGAGTGCATAAGGCACCCTAAAACCTTAACCTCGTCTTATAAGACTTAAATTCTTCCTTTACTCATCTTGATTGCATAATCATGAATGAGTAATAAATTAATCTTTACACCAATCACATACCTTTGCCTCTAAGCGCACCTTGCATAATTAGAGCACAAATAATACTTGCAATATAAAATAGTGCACATCATTTGAAATTCACAATGTATAACCAAACAATTTAACCCAGTCAACCCTATCCATGATACTAAGTTCTCGATCCGTCCTTAAACATGCACCTACAAGCAAGGTTTCGTAACTTGTACGTACCTTGTGTAAACAATTCAATTGGCCACTTAAAAACTAGAAGTCGCCTTCTACAAAGTTCTCTCCTAAACCAAACAATGAGAAATAAATCAATACCCTAGCAAATAAATTTACAGTAATACCAAACTACTTAAAAACCTCTCAAACCATCAAAATAAAGCCTTTAAATTGTTCCTATTAGTCAATATTAATAATATAACATCCCAACTATAAGTTTATATGTTAAAATCATGAAAATATAGTATATAACTTAAAATTCCAGCAGCTTTAAAATAAGTAAATAAATCTGAAAATTTGGTTTAAACATATAAAATAACCCTATAAGCATAATTAATTGAAATAATCGTTATATAGTAAGTTAGTATGTTAAAAACCCAAAAGTACATCAATTCAATGTAATTAGAGGCTTCAAAATAATAACTTTAAAATCTGAAAATTTATTCTTGATATTAAACTTTAAAGTTCAAAGCTTTTTAATCATAAAATACCCACAAACATTGTTCTATGAGATTATAAACATAAAAATATGAAATTAATACAATTTAAACCTAAAATTAAAACTTTAATAAATCTGAAATTTTATGCCATAAATTAGACATAGTATAATGTATAAATTTGTAGTCTTTTACACTTTATAAGCATAATCAAATCATAATAATAACAATTTAAGAACAAAAACATAATAAAGGTTAAAACTTGAATTAAATTAACAAAAGGAGAGAGGAGGGCAAACTGTCGCTGGTGGTGTGCGGGTGGAGCTACGGTCGCCGGAGGCAGCGCCGGTGGTGGTTGTCGGCAACGGCGGTGAGGCGTTGTACGGTAGCATTTTTTTTTTTGTTGATGTGTGAATGGAAGAAGAGGCAAAACTTTGTGAGGGGAATGGGTTTACGTGAGATTAGAGGGGATATAAGGGTTAGTGAGTTTTTATTAGTAAAGTGAACTTGGGTTTCCTAGTTTTAACAAAACTAGGATTGTTACTTGGGCTTAAAGTGAGTAGGATTTAGAAAAATAATAGGCTTAGCAAATATTGGGTTAAACTTGCATAATAATTTGTGATTAAAATATGGGTAGTGAAATAATTTAATGAAATAATTTGATTAACTTTATAAACATTAAATTTATTTGCTTAAATCGTAGTAAAATAAATTATGTTAATAAATAATCACAATTAAATATTCACATAAATATTGTTAAAATATAATTTTAAATTTCACAAAATTACGAGGGATTACATAAGCCTTTGCATATGTGTGTTTTCTGAAAAAAAATCATTCACATATTGCTCTTGTTGGTCCACTGTTATTTTAGAAGAATACTACAAGAGGGGGGTGAATTGTAGTTTGTGAGAATTGAGCTAACTTTTTGCGGAATTGATATAACTAAGCTACAGGAACTCAAAGTAAACACAGAGAGATTTTACGTGGAAAACCTCTTGGCCCTAACAAGAGGAAAAACCACGACCACTTGGGATTTTAGGAAAGATTCTTCACTATAACAGGGCAAACAACCTATTACAAACTAAAGAATCAATCTTCAAGTTCCTCTATGAACTTGAAGTTCCCAGCATCAAGTCCCTCTACTTGCCACTCTTCTCTTCTCTATTCTCTCCTCTCTCTTTCTCTACTGAATTCTCTTAGAGTTCACTTAAACTCCCAATTCCCAAAATACAACTCGAATACAAAACTCTAGTGAAAGTAATTAAGAAAAAAACACTTAAGTGGAATGCGACTCTGGACTCTTTTTAAAACAAGAAAGAACGATAAAAGTATTTGAGCAAGGTGAAGTTATCCAGAAAATAACTTCAATATTTATAAGAAAACATTGCTTGGTGAAAACGCCACACCTCCCACTACTTACGCCACCATTGCTGCATATCAACGCCACTACTCTCCACCACTTCCAAATATTTCAATCATGTCCTAAAAACTAGGACACGTTGAGCCTCAAGGAAGCAGTGTATTCGTAAGTGGTGAAGACTGAATCAACAATCAGTTGCGCAAGTTTAGGGAGTAAGTTTTTCAAAGATATTTTTCTAAAAATAAAAATATCAACTTTAAAAGATAAAATCAGAAAAGATATTTTTCCAAACAAACTATCATATTCTTTAGCAAGCCAATGATACTTATCTTTTTAAACGCATTCCACTAAGCATTAATCCCTAATTAATCTTCACTTACATAAAACCTAAAATAGAAAATATTTCAATCTTTATTTTCTCTAAGAAGTCTCTGCTCCGAGTCTTCTTTCCTTAGATTCTGCTCCGAAGCTTTAGTTCCTTCATAGGAACTCTGCAACTAATCTCTTTTATTTTTATCTCCTCGTGTTCCTTTGCCTTGAGTGTTTCCTGCAACTTATAAATAAACCACAAGACTCACAGAAATCATTAGTCTACTTATTTGTCTTGTGTTATCAACAAAACATCAAGGGCAACAATATTCCCCCTTTTTGATGATGACAAACAAGGCAAACATGTTAGAGAAAAAATAAGTTAAGAGATCAATAAACCACTGTAAAACAAAATTAAAAGATGAAAAGAATTTTGCAGAACAAGTTTTATACCTGACTGAGAATAAGAGAGACATAAGACTTTGAAGTGGAGATGGGTGATAAGTGTGCAAGTAGTTTGCCTGTATACTTTCCCCCTTTTGGCATTATCAAAAACACAATGTATATAGAAAATTATCTCAAGCACAACACCATAACATGGTTGAATGAGAAGGCATAGAGCATAAAAACAATCTAAGCAGAAAACATGCACAAGAAAATAATAAAACATCCATCCAAAACCAATGTTAAACATCGGCCAAAAGTGCATCAAATCCACAAGAAGAAAAAAACAGATAATCCCTGTCTTAGTTACAGACCCAAAATAAAATATTGTTCAGTTATAGCAAAAGAAAAGCAAAAATAACATCATCATAGGCTTAAGGAACGTGAACAAGATCAGATTTCTTTTGCAGTGAGGTCATCAAGCTTGGCTGCAATCTTCTCCACCACCTGCTTGATTGCTTCATCCCTCGCCTGAGCAACCTGGAGAAGTAATGACTTTGCATCAGTAGCACAACTTGATACAGCTCTCTCTGGAGCATCCACCCTGCCTGTATTGCCCTTGAGTTCTGAGATGACCTCTTTTAGCATGTTCTTCAATTCCTGTAGCTCAATTGAAACTGCTTCATTGAGCATAGCTGGAGAACTGATCTCTTCAAACCCTATTTCCTTTGGTGTAGACTTAGGAGATTCTAGAGGAGTAAGAACTAGAGCTTCCTTCATGTTGTCCTGTTCCCCAAGATCAATGAGAACAGGCTCAAGTTCTTTTTCTTTCTTCTTTGACAACCTTAGGCTCTTTCTCCTCCTTCCCCCTGTCTCTAATACATCCTCTTCCTGAACTTCAACCTCTAACCCTTTCTCCCTCTCTCTCTTTTTCTCTTTTGGTTTTCCTCCTTCAACAAATTTTGCTCGAGATACTTCCCCCTCAACTTTTGTTTCCTCTTCTCCTTCTGAGACAACAGTCAATACCTCCAAAACACCAGAAGCTACATACAACCCTCTGTTTTCAAAGAAAGTTCTCTGAACATATTCATTGTTCTTTAGGAGCAGGGTTTCACATGCAAATAGGTTAATGTCAAAGCTTTCAAAGACTGTAGTTAGAAGGTTACCAAAGCCTATTTTCCAATTGCGGGGTACACAATGGTCAAGATGCTGGATCATAATGGGTGGGAAGTTGATGGGTATTTTATGTTCAAGACAGTACATGAATATACAGTCAAGTTTGTTGGCTGAATCTATTTTCTGGGTTCTGGGAACAATGTCATTATGGACGATTTCAAAGAGCAATTTTTGGAGAGGGGTAAAGTTGTTTTGATTGACATATGTGGCTTTAGGGTTTCCTTGGTAGTGTTCTACGATTGACTCAATTGAGGTGTTAGGAAGAGGTTTTTGTACAGTTCCTTTAAAATACAGCTCATAACCAGCATGAGAAACATCAAATAATTCCCCCAAATACTCAGCATCAAAATCAACAAATTTCCCTAAAACTACGCATGAAATTTTCCCTTTCTCACAAGGAAAGGAAGTATGAAAATCTCTCAAAGCATCAGCATACAACGACTTATTAAAGCATTCACTCAACAGATAAGTCCAATTTTGAAATTCAATCAACTCAAGAAATTCATTGAACTTACTAGCTTTACACCATGGAAGATTTAAACTCAGACCGGACACAAAATGCCTTGCATTATCCTCAAGACGCTTCATCGCTGCTGTCTTGTGCTTGAAAGAAATCCCCAATTCCTCGATATCTTCTTCTTTGGACTATTCTGGTTCCTCTTCCATTTTGGTAGCGTTTGGAGACGGAGGATACTCAAGAAGGAGTTGTTTGAGAGTTTCTGAGGTTTCATCAGTGGTGGTCTCTTGGATTTTCACAGCAGAGGATTGTTCTGGGGCTAGGGTTTGGCCTTTTGGTGAGATGTCCATGGGTGAGTATGAGTGAGGTTCTTTGTAAAGGAGAGGTATAATTGATTTAAGTGGTGTGAAAATTCTGGAATTACCTATCGCTTTTTATACTGGAGTAAATGTGAGGTGTCGCTTCAGGGTAGAGGTTAGGTGAGGTGAATTATGATGATGCGTCACTTGCATTTATAGCTTTGGGAAAGTAAAAAGATAATTCTAGAGACTGAAATGTATTTTGCATGTATAGGGATTATTTCAACAAGGGAGGATGAATATTAAATTTATTCATCAGATAAACCGTGTTTGATAAGATAAAAATTAAAAAATAAAGAAAGGTATCAAAACGATTTATTTTAATGAAAAGATAGACTTGTGAATTTACAAATTAATGCACAGAACAAGTCAACATAGCTCTTTCCATCAGTCAAGGATTTCAAGAATTATCATTTCTTTTATGCACCAGATTGGACATATAAGTTTAAAGCTCTTTGCCAAATCAATGTAATTAAACATATCATATTTGTGTGAGATAAAATGTACATTAGTTTAGAGATTTTACCTGAGGGAACATAAAGGCTTTTCCTTAACACAACTTAATCATTCCAAGCTCCATCCTCATCATCTTATGTCTTTCTCTGTTTAAAGGCTTAGTCAAAATATCAGCAATTTGATTAGTTGTTTTACAGAATTCTAATTTAATTAAGCCTTTCTCAGCATTATCCTTTAAGAAATGATGTCTAATATGAATATGCTTAACACGAGAGTGATGCACTGGATCTTTAGAGATACATATGGCACTTGTGTTATCACAGAAGATGGGAATACAATCAAATTTCATACCAAAGTCTCTGAGTTATGTGTTTTATCCACAACTGATAGGCATGTCGCGTACCTAACAAAAATAACCAAACTAACTCTACTACGTAGTTGAGCAAGTAGGGGTCGAATCCCAAGAGACTAAGGACTACTAATTAAACAGAATCAAATCAATACTAAGCAAGTAACCAATCAATATCAAGAAATGTATTCTAGAACAATTACGAACTATCATCCAAAGAAAATTATAATAATGAATTAATCAAGAACTAAAGACATCTAAGATTAAGTATCCCCACTAATATGAATCAATGCAATAGAACAATCCCTTTCCCTCAATTAAATTAATAAATATTCCATAGGACAGATGCTCCCTAAAACAATACTAAGAGTTTCTTTCGATCAGCTAATAGCTTCCCTAACATGCAATCATACCTATTTTCATGGAATCATACATATTAAAGACATTGAGAACGGCATCCTATAAGCCCTAGCAAGAACAATTAACTATTTTCATGCATAAAAGCTCTTACTTTTAATGAGGGTTCTAAATTCAATTAAGAATCAACTTTCGTTGTAAACCTAATCACATTCAATAATACTATTTCTAGTTTATCATTGATAATAAAAACAACCCTAACAAAGAGAAATTATGAATTAATTAAATTGGGAATTGGGAATCAAATAACACATTAATCCATATTAGGGTTCAACCTAACCCTAGATTATGAAACTACTTACACATAATAATAGAAGTAACAAGACAATTAATTAAAGAAAACATAATAACAATAAAAACTAAAGAGAATAAGGAAAAGAAATCAATACTTGGAATTGGAATTAAATATGAAAACTTGAATCTTGAAAGTAATAATGAAGAACGTAATCCCAAAAAACTCTAAAATAATGTATGTAAAAAGTGATAGATAAAAGACTATCTAAAACCTATTTATATGCTAGGAAAATAGTAGTAGTCTTTTCTTAGGATTAGGACTCCTAAAATCCCGAAAATAGGGCTAATGTCGTTGGTAATGAAGAGTCTGCAACCGGGCTGCAGTACAAGGTCGCGAGCCGTGGTATTGCTGCGGTGTAGGCTGCCGATCTTGAATTCTTGCTCCTTTGTGAAGTGCGTCGCAGGTAAGCTGCGGTAGGTCATAGTAAACCGTAATCAAGCTGCGGACTAGGCTGCCATGATGCTTCGTGGATGCTAAAACGCTCCATATGAAGAATATCTTGCGTCCAAGTTGAATTCCACGCAAATCGATCCCTATTCCTATAAAAACAAAAACAAACAAACCGAGATGAGCAATATCGAAATAGGTAGAATAGTAGCTCTAAAATATTAGGGAAATGAAGGAAACACAATAAAATATGACCAAATATCACAAATAAATCATGTGTAATATCGTGTTATCAAATTCCCCCAAGCTAAACCTTTGCTCGTCCTTGAGTAAAGCAATGAATAAATAAATCAATACTTCACCCCAAAAATAATCAAAATCAAGAACAACCAATTCAAGGTAAATCTAACAAATATGCTTCAAAATCAACCAATCTCATCCATGCAATCACTCATCCTCCCTAACAATTATCAACTAGAATTCAAGACTAGTGCTCACACACTCGGCTCTCATTTATCTGGCGAGTAAAAGATGTACTCGATCACTCTCCATCCCAACCCCATCATGTGAACAATGCCCTCCCAACTCACGCACTCATGTGTTTAAAAAAACATACACTCAACCTAATAGTCGACTCGGAATATGTCAAGTCATTCGTTGCATTTATAAGTAACTACTTTCACATTCACACAACTCTATGCACAAAGGTCGGAAGGTCTTTAAAGCTTGTAATGTAAGGTTAGGGTAAGAGGTAAGATAAATTTGGGAAAATGTGAGGGAAAAGCAATGCTTAATGGAGCTAAAATCCTAACAAAACCAAGACCAAAAATAATGACCGATCATCTCCAACATAACTCAACTCCACCAAAAATTCACCGAACATAAATCCAATCATATCAAAAATTTCCAACACTTGCAATTACACTCATAAAAATATAACAATGTAGAACTTGAGTGAATAAACAAACTTTGAACTCTTCATCTAGATTTTTCTTCTTGAAACTCATTTTTTTTCTTCTGATCAACCTTCCCTTTTTTTTTGAAAACAACTGATCAACCTTCACTTAAAACATTTGAATCATTAAACAATTTTTTTCTTTTTGAAGTTCACTTTTTTTTTCTTTTCACTTTTTTTTTTCCTTGAACTTCAATTCTTTTTTTTTTTCATCATGCTTTATTTTTTTCACAAGAAATTCAACTCTCAAATCATCAAAAATAAACCACAATAAAAATACAATTACAACTTCTTAACACCACCCAATTGTGCAAATAATGAGCACACTACAAACTCTCTCACCTCACTCACTAATAGCGCCCCAAGCTAAGCTTGGGACTAGTAACCAATGGGGAAAAATTGGCTTGTAATGTGGCTAATAAACAACAAAAAGGTCATGGCAACAACATGGTTAGCAAGAAGGGAACAAATGTATCTAATATCGTTTGAAGGCCACCTTAAAGAACAACGCCTTCGTCCTCCTCAATGTGCATAATAATGAGTCGTAAAACACTACTTATAGTCACAAACCAATACTCAAATTCATTGACTTACGAGGAACTAACACACATTCCTCACCAAATCAACTAGTCAAGCACTATATTCACAAGCAGTTGGGCAAAATTGACGCATGTTTAGGCATCCAAGCAAACAAATATCAAATCATGGCTAACTTATCCACAATACTCATCATCATATACCAAGAATCAAAAAAAAAATTTTAAGTATTGGGCATAGGGAAGCATGATTTATCATTCATTGGGATAATAAAACCCTCCCCCACACTTAAAATTTGCAATGTCCACAGTGCAACAATATGTCATGAATAAATAAAATAAGGGAAAAAGTACTCACAAAGCATCATTGTGGAGGTAGACGAGGAGGGCTCGAGTAATTAATAAAATGCATCGAATCGAATTCGCGCGAAATCCTCAATTCAAGATTCACACCCATAAGTACCAAAGTATGATGTGTTCACACAGGTATCAAACCACACCTCCAATCATGCCAAAATAATGTCATATGATCCTTGAATAAGCAATGGAATAGTTACTGCCACTAATATCAAGGGCAAAGATTCACCTAATCATATATATCCCTCTCAAAACCGACTCAATGTAGCAGTAGACTAAATATACCCACACTTATTTCAATCTAATTTTTTATTATTTTGCAACCAAAATAAATCGAAACCAAAGTCGCCATTCCCTTCGATTCTCGTCAAAAACTCGTCAATTAAATCATCAAAATTTGTTTTTCTTAATTACTACAAGTCATACCAAAAGCTCTACTTAAGAAACATAGACAATTTCGTCCTCCAATCATGACTCAAAATAATTTGATGATAACTGCAACAGAGTACCTCGAACTTTTTCAATGGAACAGAGTAATTAAACCCTAAGGTTCGTACTTTGTCATGTCAAATTGATTGAACAAGAATCCATATCAAGGGACGGCTAAAGAAGGAATATGAACAATGTGATCTTCTTTCGAGCCGTCATAATCGAGTAATTTCAGAGTGACGAGGAGTTTCTTGGGTCTTCTGTAAGTTTTCTGTTCTTTGGTTCTCCTCTCTTGATTTTTATTTTTATTTTTTTTATATTACTCCACAAAATTTATGCCGCAATGTGGCTGTGGTGTAGCGTAGTGGGCCGCAACCTGGTTGTGGACTAGACTGGTTTTGATGCACGATTAGAGTGTTGTCGGCTTGCCGCAACTAGGTTGTGGAAGGAACGCGTTTTCCGCAACCTGGTTGCGGACCATTCTGTAATGTCAAAGATTAGCCTCCACTATGCATTCTTCCTCCTAACCTTAAGAAAAACACTACTCCACTAATATACTGCACAAAACGTGAGTAAATAACAAAGTCATAAGCTCATAAAAAATAAATAAATAAATAAATAATAAGTAAAAAGAACTAACTAAGGAAACAAAGCTAAATTAAGAGTAAATAATATAAAAATTGGGTTGCCTCCCAAGAAGCGCTTGTTTTTAAGGTCATAAGCTCAACCTCCTTTAGTAGCTCAACCCGGATCACCACCATGCAGAGAGGATTCTCTACGGTCTTGTCTATAATTGTGTTCACCTGTATATGACTCCTTCAAACTAGAGTTGATATAATTTGTATCCGAACTCATTTTGATGTAGCTAAACCCATCATGCAGTGGAATATAGTCATTTTTGCTCACAAGATATCTATTAGAAACACACTTAACAACCAAAGGGTTAGTAGCATCAATTCTCAAACAAGTACCACCATCAAAAGTGAAATTATGGTCATTGAAAAGCTTAAACACAATTTGCTTATCCTGAGCTCTAATGGTCAATTGTCCTTGAGGAACATCTATTAAAGCTTGACTTGTAGCAAGAAAAGGGCGACCAAAGATAAGTGGAATCTTATGGTCTTCTTTCATATCCACTACAACAAAGTCAACAGGAAAAACAAGTTCACCAATCCCAACTAATACATCTTCAACTACACCCTTAGGGAGTCTAACAGTTCTATCAGCCATATGAAGAGATATAGGAGAGGGTTTAAGTTTTTTCAAACCTAATTTGTCATATACTGAATAAGGCATTAAGTTAACACTAGCACCCAGATCACACAAGACCCTATCAAAATATGTTTCGTTTATCATACAAGGGATAGTAAAATTACCAGGATCATGCAATTTAGGTAGTAAGCTATCATGTAAAAGATCACGACATTTCTCCTTTACTACCAAACATTCTAATTTCTTATCATTATGATCATGATCTAGAATTCCTTTCATAAAATTTGCAAATTGAGGCATTTGAATTACAAGATCGGAAAAAGGAATGGTAACATATACCTTCTTAAGAGTCTCAGAATACTTCCCAAAATGCTTATCGAGCACGGCTTTTGATAACCTTTGCGAGAATGGCATCGGTTTCTCATAGGCTTGTGGGGAAACATATTTGAGACCTTCATTCACATGCATTTCCGTTTTTGACTCCAGATTGTACACTTTCTCGTCTAATCCTCCCGTAGTCAATTCATCTCTCTTCACTAAAATTGCATTGCATTGTTTCGTTTGGAATTTTGATTGATCTTGAAGAGTTGTTAGATAACTCACTTGTTGTGAAAGTTGAGAAAAATGAGTTTCTATCCTCTTATTTTGAGCAACAAGCAATTGAATCGAGTTTTCAAAATATTCATTTTGCTTTGCTTGTAACTCAAATTGCTTTGATATGAGCTCTTGTTGTTGACGTTGGGTGGTAGCAAAAGTCTCCATAATGGATTCAAGATTTGAAGATTGAGGTAGTGGTTGGTGCATGGATTGATGATTAATAGGTGTCCTTGCTTGGAAAACGGGTGGTGGTGGTGGAGGATTCACTTGAGCTTGATTGTTTATATATGAGAAACCTTGATGATTTCTCCACCCTTCATCAAATGGCCTTGTGTAGATCGTAGTATAACAACATTAGCTTGCTCAATTGTCATTCCATCATAATTAGGTTGACACCCCCGCGCAGTATGGCCTTGCAATCCACAATCTGACAAGTTTCCATCGAGGGTCGAGGGGACTCAGCTTGGAGTTGATTGACTTTATGAGTTAGTGCCTGCACAGAACTAGTTAACATGGTTAGAGCATCAACATCATGTTTATTACCTATGTTGATATCATTTTGTCCCCTTGGATGGTAATTATCATTAGCCACCATCTTCTCAATCAGATCCTTCGCATCAGTTGGGTTCTTAGTCATGATAGAACCTTCAGACGCAGCATCAATGTATATGCGAAACTCATGGGTCAAACCATTATAGAACGTTTGGATCAACATCCACTCTGGAATGCCATGATGAGGGCATTGTCTCTGCAATCGCTTAAACCTTCTCCATGCCTCATATAAAGACTCATCATCAGATTGATAGAAGGTGGATAGCTCGTTCCTTAATTTCGCGGTTTTCTCTTGCCCTAAGAACTTAACTAATAAGGCCTTGTCAAGCTTGTCCCACGTATCAAAGGAATCGACACCTTCATCTCGTAACCACTCCCTTGCTCTATCACGTTGTGAAAAAGGGAAAAGGCATAGTCTAATAGCATCATCAGTGACACCATTGAGCTTCATAGTGTCACACTTCTCCAAAAAACCATCAATGTGAGTCACAGGGCAATCATTCGGTGAACCCGCAAAAGAATCATTGGAGATGAACTGTATGAATTGGGGTTTCAACTCAAAACTCTGAGCGGTGACAGGTGGCCTAACGATACTAGAGAAGAATCCGGTCGTTGTATCTGGAATACCATACTCCAAAAGAGATTTTGTTCCTGGGTCGACCATGTTTCTTGTATTTTGATTTTTCCTCCTTCTACCTTTTTGTCTTCTTGCAGTAGCTTCGATCTCATAATCAAAAGGTGTTAAATCATCTGAACCTGAACTTCGAGTTTGCATGCAACAAAGAAACTAAAACGGGAGATCAAAGACACAAGGAACAATATCCGAAGCAACAAAATTTATGCTTAGTAAAAACGAATCACGAATAACTAAAATGAAACCGTTAGTCCCCGGCAACGGCGCCAAAATTTGATAGGCGTGTCGCGTACCTCACAAAAATAACCAAACTAACTCTACTATGTAGTTGAGCAAGTAGGGGTCGAATCCCAAAAGACTAAGGACTACTAATTAAACAGACTCAAATCAATACTAAGCAAGTAACCAATCAATATCGAGAAATCTATTCTAGAACAATTACAAACTATCATGCAAAGAAAATTATAATAATGAATTAATCAAGAACTAAAGACGTCTAAGATTAAGTATCCCCACTAATATGAATCAATGCAATAGAACAATCCATTTCCCTCAATTAAATTAATAAATATTCCACAGGACAGATGCTCCCTAAAACAATACTAAGAGTTTCTTTCGATCAACTAATAGCTTCCCTAACAAGCAAGCATACCTATTTTCATGGAATCATACATATTAAAGACATTTAGAACGACATCTTATAAGCCTTAGCAAGAACAATTAGCTATTTTCATGCATAAAAGCTTTTAATTTTAATTAGGGTTCTAAATTAAATTAAGAATCAATTGTCGTTGTAAACCTAATCACATTCAATAATACTATTTCTAGTTTATCATTGATAATAAAACAAACCCTAACAAAGAGAAATTATGAATTAATTAAATTGGGAATTGGGAATCAAATAACACATCAATCTATATTAGGGTTCAACCTAACCTTAGATTATGAAACTACTCACACATAATAATAGAAGTAACAAGACAATTAATTAAAGAAAACATAATAACAATAAAAATTAAAGAGAATAAGGAAAAGAAATCAATACTTGGAATTGGAATTAAATATGAAAACTTGAATCTTGAAAGTAATAATGAAGAGCGTAATCCCAAAAAACTCTAAAATAATGTATGTAAAAATTGATAGATAAAAGACTATCTAAAACCTATTTATATGCTAGGAAAATAGTACTAGTCTTTTCTTAGGATTAGGACTCCTAAAATCCCTAAAATAGGGCTAATGTTGTTGGTAATGAAAAGGTCGCAACCGAGCTGCGGTACAAGGTCGCGAGCCGCGGTATTGCTGCGGTACAAGGTCGCGAGCCGCGGTATTGCTGCGGTGTAGGCTGCCGATCTTGAATTCTTGCTCCTTTGTGAAGTGCGCCGCAGGTAAGCTGCGGTAGGTCATAGTAAACCGCAATCAAGCTGCTGACAAGGCTGCCATGATGCTTCGTGGATGCTAAAATGCTCCATATGAAGAATATCTTGCGTCCAAGTTGAATTCCACGCAAATCGATCCCTATTCCTATAAAAACAAAAACAAACAAATCGAGAAGAGCAATATCGAAATAGGAAGAATAATAGCTCTAAAAGATTAGGGAAATGAAGGAAACACAATAAAATATGACCAAATATCACATATAAATCATGTATAATATCGTGTTATCAACAACACTTGAGAGCAGCAAGCAGCAGCAGCTACATATTCTGCTTCAGCAGTAGATATAGCTACGGTGTTCAGTTTCTTAGAACCCCATGAGACTAAGCATGGCCCTGGGAACTGGACCATACCTGATGTACTTTTTTCGATTGACTAGATCTCCTGCATAGTTTGCATCTGCATAACCTTTTAGTTTAAAAGAATCACATCTAGGATAGAAGATACATAACTCATCGGTTCCTTTCAAGTATCTAAGTTTCTCTTTACAGTAGTTAGGTGAGATTCCTTAGGATTCGACTGAAACCTGGCACATAATCTAACACTGAATGCAATGTCAGGTCTACTAGCAGTTATGTACAATAAGGAACCTATCATACCTCTGTACGTCTTTTGATCCACACTAGTTCCTGTTGGATCATCATTCAGTCTTGTGCCTGTTCCCATGGGTGTGAGATTTGTTTTTGCTTGATCAAGGTTGTACTTTTTCAATAGTTCCTTGATATACTTTTGTTGATGAATTGAGATTCCTTTCTCTGTCTGCTTGATTTGTAGACCAAGGAAGAAGTTTAATTCTCCCATCATGCTCATTTCAAATTCACCACTCATGAGATAAGCGCAGTACTTGCACAAGACATCGTTAGTTGCAACAAAGATAATATCGTCCACATAGATTTGTACAACTAAAAGATCAGTTCCTTTTGATTTTAAAAACAAAGTTTTATCATTTTTTCCTCTCTTAAAATCATTTTGCAAAAGGAACTTAGAGAGCCTTTCATACCAGGCTCTTAGGGCTTGCTTAAGGCCATAAAGGGCTTTGTCTAGCTTAAACACATGATTTGGAAATTTTGGATTTTCAAAACCCGGAGGTTGTCCTACATACACATCCTCCATCAAGAAACCATTTATAAAAGCACATTTTACATCCATTTGGTAAAGTTTGAAACCCTGTAAGAAGCAAAAGCAATAAGTATTCTAATAGCTTCTAATCTAGCTACAGGAGCAAAGGTTTCTTCGAAATCGATACCTTCCTGTTGGTTGTAGCCTTTTACAACTAAAAGAGCTTTGTTCCTCACAATTGTTCCATATTCATGTAGCCTGTTCCTGAATACCCATTTAAGACCAATTATCTTCTTTTCCTTGGGTTTGGCTTCAAGATGCCAGACTTTATTTCTTTCAAACTTGTTCAGTTCCTCTTGCATGGCTATAATCCAATCAGCATCTTCTAAGGCTTCCTGATGATTTCGAGGTTCCAGTGTGGAGAGAAATGCATTAAATGCGCAGAAGTTCCTCATCTGTGATCTGGTCTGAGTTCCTCTTCCTATATCACTTATTATTAGACCGGTGGGATGAGATCCTTGATATTTGAAGGGCTTAGGCTGGAATTCTCTTGCCGGAACTCCAATTTGAGGAGTTTCTTGTTCTACATTTCCACCTTCTTCTTCTACTTCATGACCCTCGAGGATTTGCTCTTCATTGATCTGCTCTTCATTTGCTTGATCTTCTTGATTGTTTTCCTGAGGATTTTCCGCAATCTCTTCATTTGGATCTCTTTGCTCTTCTCTGGTTTGCTTATGAATTTCTTCTTCTTCATCCCTGTTTTTGATCAATCCAATTTCAAAATCATTGTTATCATGTTCCTGCACATTCATAAAAGAGTAAGATTCATTAAATATGATATGAATTCTTTCTTCAACACACAAAGAGTTCTTATTGTAAACTCTATAAGCTTTGTTGTTTGAGGCATAGCCAAGAAATATATCCTCTTCACTTCTCTCACCAAACTTTCCCAAGTTTCTCTTTCCGTTATTGTGAACAAAACACTTGCATCCAAAGGCTATGAGATGAGAGATGTTTGGCTTCCTCCCTTTGAACAGTTCATAGTGAGTCTTGTTAGTTATGGCTCTAATGGTTACTCTGTTAATTATGTAGCATGCTATGTTGACAGCTTCAGCCCACAAGTTCCTTGGCAGTGAGCTTGCTATCAACATTGTTCTTGCCATATCCTCCAGTGTTCGATTCTTCCTTTCAACCACTCCATTCTGTTGAGGAGTTCTAGGTGCAGAGAAGTTATGATTCATGCCTTGTTCCCTGCAAAACTCATCAAATTTTGAATTTTTGAACTCTGTACCATGGTCAGATCTTAGATAGATTATTGAGAATCCACTTGTTTTCTGCACATGTTTGGCAAATGCTACAAATTCATCAAAGGTCTCATCTTTACTTGTTAGAAAAATCACCCAAGTAAATCTAGAGTAATCATCAACCCTAACTAACACATATTTCTTGCCACTTCTACTTTGGACTCTCATGGGACCACATAAATCCATGTGAATTAATTCTAATGGCTTAGTGGTACTGACTATGTTTTTGGATTTAAATGAGCTTCGGACATGCTTTCCTTTTACACAGGCATCAAAGATTTTATCATTCAGGAACTTGATAGAGGGTAGTCCTACAACCAAGTCCTTTGACCTGAGTTTATCAATTAAAGCATACCTAGCATGTCCAAAGCGTTTGTGCCAAAGTAGAGAGTCATCTTCAATAACACTCAAGCATGTAAGGCTACTCTTTGAGATTGAGTCAAGGTCAACCACATAGGTATTTCCTCTTCTTGTTCCTTTTAGAATAGCCTTCCCTGATCTGTTATTGAAGATATGACATTCATCAGAAGTAAAGCTTATCGAGTTTCCTCTATCACAAAATTGTGATATGCTAAGTAGATTGTGCATCAAACCCTCGACCAGGAACACATTTTCAATTGCATGGGAGGTTGACTTTCCAATTTTGCCTTTAGCAATGATTTCTCCTTTCTTGTTATCTCCAAAAGTCACTGTTCCTCCTGGATAGGTTTCTAGTGAAAGGAATTTTGATTTAGCTCCTGTCATATGCTTTGAACAACCACTGTCGAGGTACCATAGGTTGTTCCCCCTCACTAGAACCTGCAAGAAAATTTAAGTGTTAGTTTCAGGAACCCCGGGATCCTTGGGTTCCTTTGATGTTGAGGAAATATCTGTTTTCTTTACCCAAACTTGCTTAATATTTCTTTTATCATGTTCTATCTTCTTTTTACTATCATAGTGTAAATGTCCATTTTTTCCACAGAAAGTACAAACTTTGCTACATGGTAGATCCCCATATTTTTTTCTGTTTACCTTTCCTTTTGGATTCATACCAAAGTCCTTCAATTCTCTTGACTTGAGCATCCTTAATCCATTTAGGAGTTACAATAGGATAAATACTTCTATTCTTTTTATTTTGCAGTTCCTTTTCTAGCCTATCTTTTTTAGACTTTAAATTGTCAAGATCAAGCTTGAGTTTTTCAAAATCAACATTAAATTTTAGCATAGAATCATTAGAGGAACTGCTAGAACCAATATCAGTATTTATCAGTTTGTATTGTGAAAGTTCTACATTTAACATGACATTTTCCTTTTTGATTCTTTCAAGCACCTCAGTCATAAGATGGTATTTATCATGTAGTTCTCCGAATCTGGTTTGGATATCATTTCGTGCGGTTTATAGCCAAGCACTGTGATTTTTCCAGATTTGTAGAACCTTTTGACATTCATTTTTTTGCATGCATTCATCATTCAGATTAATTTCCAATTCAACAATTAAGTCAATTAAAGCATCTTTGGATAAAGATCTGAGTTTAGTATTATCAAAGCTACTTTCACTTACCTCATTTTCCAGTTCCTTGAGGTATGCACGCCTGTCATCTGATTTGACCATTAGACAGAGATTTGCTACCTCCTCTTCTGGTTGATCTTCATCTGCTTTACTATCGGAATCTCCCCATGCAGCTATCATGGCTTTCTTGACATCTGTTTTTGAAAAGGAAGTCTTGTATTTCTCTTTTCCTTGTTTCTTGATCTTCCCTTTTCCTTTCTCGATGTCCCATTGAGGACAATCTCTGATGAAGTGGTCTGTTGATCCACATTTGTGACAGCTATATTCTGGTTTGGAGTTAGAGGTTCTCTTCTGAAAGTTTTTGGAGTTCTGATTGTTTCTGTTGAACATTCGTTTGAAACGTCTGACTAACATTGAAGCCTCTTCTTCATCCACTTAAGATTCCTCTTGATCAGCCTTGAGAGCCAGGCCCTTGTTCCTGTTGCCTTCACTGATACCAGTTCCTAAATTAAGCTCACGTGTCATTAGAGAACCTACGAGTTGTTCAATATTGAACGTCGTGAAGTCCTTTGTTTCCTATAGGGCAGTCACCTTTGCTCTCCAACGCTCATCTTGAGGAAGACTTCTTAGCACCTTTCTAACCCGCTCATCAGTAGGAATTTTTCTACCAAGAGAAACTAGTTCATTAATAATGTTAGTGAATCTAGTAAGCATTTCCTGGATAGATTCTTTGGGTTGCATCTCAAAACGTTCATACTTAGACATGAGCAAATAAATTTTAGAACGTTTTACTTCATTAGTTCCTTCATGAGGTATTTGAAGAAGATCCCAAATTTCCTTAGCGTTCTTGCACCCCATGACACGATTGTGTTCATGTGGTCCAAATCCACAATGAAGTAGTTTAACAGCCATAGCATTGATTTCCATTTTATCAAAGTCTTCCTTCTCATATTCAGACATTGGTTTAGGAATTACCTCGTTTTGAGCGTTGGTTTTAGTTACCTCGAAGTCTCCTACTTTGATGACTCTCCAAACTTGATAGTTTTCTGCTTTGATGAAGATTTCCATTCTATTCTTCCAGTATGTATAGAATTTCCCATTAAACATAGGAGGTCGTTGAGTTGAGTACCCTTCTTCAAGTTTCTCATGCGTATTCATTTTGCCAAGATTCTCCTCTTCAGGGTGTCTTGATTTCGAGAGGATTAGACTCTGATACCAATTTTTATTTTAGAAGAATACTACAAGAGGGGGGGTGAATTGTAGTTTGTGAGAATTGAGCTAACTTTTTACGAAATTGATATAACTAACCTACAGGAACTCAAAGTAAACGCAGAGAGATTTTACGTGGAAAACCTCTTGACCCTAACAAGAGGAAAAACCACGACCACTTAGGATTATAGGAAAGATTCTTCACTATAACAGGGCAAACAACCTATTACAAACTAAAGAATCAATCTTCAAGTTCCTTTATGAACTTGAAGTTCCCATCAGCAAGTCCCTCTACTTGCCACTCTTCTCTTCTCTATTCTCTTTTCTCTCTTTCTCTACTGAATTCGCTTAGAGTTCACTCAAACTTCCAATTCCCAAAATACAACTCGAATACAAAACTCTAGTGAAAGTAATTAAGAAAAAAACACTTAAGTGGAATGCGACTCTTGACTCTTTTTAAACTAAGAAAGAAAGATAAAAGTATTTGAGCAAGGTGAAGTTATCCAGAAAATAATTTCAATATTTATAAGAAAACATTGCTTGGTGATCTGGTACCCCTTTTTTTGACTAATTAAAATTAGAAGTCAAAATCCCACGTAAGTCGATAATTTGACTAAAAAAATAAAAATTAGAGTCGCCACTCTATTTTTGCCCGAATAGAGACGGTCTTTTTGTTTATGATCGTTTTCAAATAGAAAACGACATTGACTCCATTAGATGAGGCACTATATAAGTATGGTCTTTAGGAAAATCAGAGATCTAGGTACGGGGTATAAGTTAGGAAGATCGAACGTTTGGATCTCGTCTCTTCCTCTGTTCTAACGAACAGGCTCTTACTAATATGTTGTTAATTGGTTATGATTATTTACATACTTTTCCTTAAACTAATGCATAAAAACATGAAAATTTCCACATTGTCAATCACACTCAAATGTAAAATAAAAGTGAATTAAACCTTACGATATATGATGGGTTTGAGCATTAAAGTTGCACTACGTACCGTTCATTATGGGATTTGAATCCACTCCCGGATCAAAACCCTACGAAGTTCTTAAGAACGTCCATTTATACATGGTCGAAATTTCATACGAGGTTTCAAGAAAGTTTATATTTTTTTTAGGAGAGGTGGTCGATCCATATAGGGTCATTTGAATGAGGTTGAGCAATCTTGCTTTCAAGGTGGAGGTCAGTTTATCAAGGTTGAGGAAGTCACTAGAATCAGCGACACCATAGGAGTTTCTTTGAGGAGAATGATTTTGTTTGTAAAATGCGTTTCAATTAACGACTTTATTTAGGGTTGACCAACTTCCAAAAAGAGATTGTGTGGGCTTATTTGAGTGTGCTAAAAAAGGAATTTTATTTGGTATGAATTGAGAAGAATATGAAGGAAATGTGTTTAGATTGTATGAAATTGACTTACGCAGAATAGACATTCTATATGGCTTAAATCTAAATGATAGGTAGTATATGTTGAAAACCTTAATCATGTTAGATTAAGTAAGCGATCTATCATAGATAATAAAACTTTAAAAGTATAATTCTCTGCGGCAAATAGATCATCTTATAACCTATCATGATTGAATATTCAACTTAACCCTCTTATTTAAATATAAGCCATAAACCATAACTCGAAAGATTTATTTTATTAATGAAATGATATAAGCATGCAAAGCCATATTTTGCTTAATTAAAAGTTAGTTGTCTCTTTATTAAGAAATGCATAAGGAAATTTTGCTTTTCCGAACGATGATGGAATTAAAACTTAAACAAGATTTATTTAAAAATTATAAGACATTCTATTCCAAACTAAATGAATTATTTATAATGCTCCTTTCATATAGCCATAGGATGAAGAAGACTTTTTTTTAAAATAAAAAAAAGTGTTAATCTTAAAGTGATACAAATGTGTCTCTTTTTTGGATTAATATCAACTTGAGGCATGAGTAATTTATAACTTCCTCAAATGACTTTAAAAAAACCAGAGGTATACATAATAGGTTGACACAAATTATATAATAATGTTCATTCCATTTTTCCTTAAAAAGCTTAAGGGTTTAAAGTGTCTCTAATATTTCGGACACCATAACTCATGTTCTAACAGTCGAATTTGAGCATATGATAGGTCTTTGGAAATGTCTACAAGTATTATATAACATATCAAAAATTTGGATTCATCTAACTGTTGAAATAAAAGATAATGAATTTTCTTTAAAAATACTCCAGTTTGGGACGTTCATGGGGAATTGGGTGATAGTGGTCAAAGTACTTAGAAATTGGCATGATCCTTTTAATGGTATATTAAGGACAAGCATATAAATTTTCTGTAGAAAATTCTCCCTTTTTAGAAGTCATTTGATATGCCAAATAAAAAGAGTATGCTTGGTTGGGGAAAACATCCTCAAATCAGTTTATCATTTTGATACCTTGTTTTGTAAAAATCATAAAAAAAAAATAGAGTATTTATCCTATGGGAACGTGTGACCCCAACTTACAAAGCTTAAGGAATATTCTTTCTAGATAGTCAATTCAAATTTTATTATTAAAAAAGGATACTGGTCGAAAATTGGCAAATAGACAGACCTGTAGTAAGAAATTTGTGGTGTTACTATGTCTTCATGTCTGTTTTTTTGTGGATTGGTTAAAATTTATTTTTATAAAATTTTAAGTCTCATACACTCCTAAATACATAATATTACTGTAAAAAATTTATTTCTTAATTTTATAATAAATAACGATTTTTTTACATAATAAAATAAAGTGGTCGAAAATGCTATCTTGCTAGAATTCCATCATTCATTCTTTGGAGCTTCCTTATGCATTTTGTACAAGTATCATTGCTTCCATTTCATACTCTACATAATGATGATACATACAAGAAATGAAAAATCAAACAAACCATGTATACTCACTCTCAAACTCGCTCGCGGTCGGTCAAATTCTACTTGGTTTCCAAATTAGGAAACCGGCACGTATAGCGCCCTAGAAGGTTATGGAAAACACAAAAGTAGAAAAGTTAGTAAATGTATGTAAAAATAATATGAAATCACAAATATAAAGAAAGAAAATATTACCTTTTACTTTGAGTAGCTATCTTGAGGAGTTAGTAAGAGTAGCGTGATAGTGTCAAAACGATCGAATTAAAAATAGGCCAAGTCTTTCTACAATTTTTTTTTATTTTTTTATTTTTTTTTATTTTTTTTTTTACGGAAAATAAAAAAAATTTGATTGCTTTTTTTTTTTTTCTAATAATAATGCTGAAATAATTTATACTTCTTGTATGGTTTTTTTTTCTTTAACTATTCTCTTCAATATCTTTTTTCTTCTGCCTTTTTCGTGAAGAGTAGGGTGGTATATATATGGGAACAAATGGGGGCTAAAATACAAAATACAAAGAATATACTGTTATATGAAATAAATACGTACGAATACAAGATTTAGGTAGAAATTATAACAAAAATTCGTCTTAATGAAGTAGAGGACAAATAGAATAGCCTACTACTTTATGTAAAACTTAATTACTATTGACTGAACAAAAGACAATATTATTAATGACTAAAAATAATTAAAAGTACTAATATAATTTGAATACAATGATTAATTGGTACTACTTTCCTTTGAAGAGTGTACTTACTCTTCGTATATTAAACTTTTTTTTTTTTTTTTTTTTTTTTTTACAACAGCAAAATCCTAAATTAAACATAAACTAAATTACACATTAAAACATTAGGGGTAGAACCATATAACAACTTTCTATTCGGAACCCAAACGATTTCGGTGGGATAGGATGCTTTTCTTTTCGAACCACTCATCCTGCAAAATAAAGGGTTAGTAAAAAAAGAAGAAGGTAAGCTTCTTGGCGAATGACTCTTCCTTCTAGCTCTGGAACAACGGGAGGAAGCCAATATCATCAAATTTGAGAAGATGATACGTTGAGGCAGGCAGTAGACTTTGATGGAGCGCAGACTAGAGCAACCGGAAGGGGCACCGACGAACTTTCACATGTTGACACTTGATCAACCATACCTATGGTTAACTCTTCTTGTGCCAAATTTGGAGTTGTTTCACACCTATCATGCCCTTTCACAGGGGGGTGACTAATCTCCATTGGTGTTAAAACTTCTTAAGTTTTAACAGAGTCCATCTTCTTTGGAGTATCCAATACTCGGATGCTAATGAAATCCTTCTTGGAGAAGCAATAGTAGTGTAGTGTTCTTCCCTTAGAAATCGCCCCATACATTGTTGGAGTAAGATGCAATTAGGAATCAATACGTTTTCGGTTGCAAAACCGATAACTTGACCCTGTAAGATTTGGGTTTTTTGTTTCTGAAGTTGACTTCAGATCAGAATTGTTATCAATAATGTTGGGCCTTGGATATTGATTGATAGGGTTGACTTTACCCTCTTCCGAATTCAAAGATTTGCCAACAACATCCTTTTTCTTTTTGGTGACATCTTGTACACCGAAACACCTACGAACACAACCATCTCCACCACCATTTCCTTCCCTTTTTTTTTTCTTTTTTCCCTAACTTTCTCTTTTCTTCTTCCTTCCCAAAAGTAGCTTAATCTCTAAACATTTCATCCTCTCTTGTAACTGCTAGTGCCTCATTAAAAAAATTCGGAGACCAACCCAATAAAGACGTCACCTCCTTGAGTTTTTGTTGAAACTCTTTGTTATTGGGATCAATCCTAATCGCTTGTGCAAGATCCATGAAAGCTAAGTCGGGTTTTTTGAGCTCTACAACTGCCACCGCCCTTCTAAAGTAAGCTTTCACATTAGTAGTATCATAACACAAAACCGCAGAACACAACTGACCCACCTTGTCAAAGTTTTTCTCTTTGACATAACAAGCACCTAAGTTAAGATTAATAGACACAGCAAGGCTCGAAAAAACTGACTTATCTTCATCATTATAGACCATAACAAAATATAAGATCTCTAGTGCAAGAGAGTATTTTGCAAGTGCTAATCCCATATTACCCTCTTTGTAAAAAGTGTTACCTTCATCTTTCAAACCCCTAACAAAGTTCAGAAAACCAAAAGGATTTTCCAACTTCCCAACTAGCAGCTCTAAATTATGAGAAGAGATATCATCCTCTTCAGCATGAGCAATACACAAAATCCCCCTAAGTTCTTCAAAGTTATCCATAAAAAATATGAGAAATAACAACTAAACACACCAAAAGCAATCAAAAATTAAAAACCAAACTATTACACAGAGAGCAAACATGCTTCTCCATAAAATAAATAAGCCATACCAAAAGAAACCATTATGATGAAGAAACTTTGGCACAAGAACGAGACCCCAACAGATGCGCCGCCGTCGCTGCACCTATACCGCTAGGAGTATCCGTAGTTATATCGCCAATTCACTAGACCTTTGATGCGGGAATGGTCTGAGATTGTAAGACCATAAAATCCCCAAAAGTTGAAAACCAAACCCTAACCCTAACTTTTCTAAAGGAAATTTCGAGAGTTTGGGATAGCTAAGCAAAGCACCGCTCCTAATTTAGCCTCGAGGCCGTCAAGAATTGCTCGCCGACGACCTTAATTGAGCTAACGTTGCTCTGGCCGCCAGCGGCGGGGGAAAGCTGGAAGTAGTTCTCTGCTTTTAGAGAGAAGGGAGAGTGTTTTAGAGAGAAGGTGATGATTCGTTTTGAATTTTGAAATCTGTATATTAAACTTACCATATCAAAATACGACTATTACACAACCCACTTATCAGAAAATAACAAGGAAAAAAGTTGTTTGCCATTGATTGTAGATAGTCATATCACACCATTTTCTGATTCTCTTTGCTAAATTACAACCATGGCTTACCATTTTCTTTTTTTGTAGAGATTTGACATATCAAATGAGTGGTAATGGCAGAGGTATCTTTGCTTAGAGTCACTCTTTTACTGTCAAATATTATCGTCATTGCAATAACCCGGAAGAGAAGTAGCATGCATACTTACACTTGTTATTTCTGAGTATATGAAACAGAGAAAAGATGACTCATGAAGGTATAGTGGTAATGGTGTTTTGGTGAATAAGGAAGAAGATGAAAATTGGAATAGTAGTACGTTTTTGACAAAGCAAAATGGTAGAACTAAAACAAATTATAATTAAGGAAGTTGAAAAAAAAAAAAATAAAAAAAAAACCAATAAAATAAAAAAAAATAAAAAAAAAAACAATGGGAGCCGTGAGTTGTGGCATTTGCCAATTACATTACATGCATTTCATGCATGTTTTGTGTCATTATTATCTTATTATTGTATTAAACTGTGACCTTGGGTATTGGTAATAGCTTAGTATGCATGCATGCTTTGCATTCTTTTACATAATCAAAATATGCTAATTTGTCCTTTATGATTTGTATTTTTCCTTTTTTTTTAAAAAAAAAAAAAAGATTGAAAATATTAGAATAATAATAATAGCAATAAGATACATAAAATCAGTTAGTACTAAACTTTTATCCGGGGTTAGAAAGTGATACTTTAGAAACGGTCACGGTTTTAAAATTGTATAGATTAAAGGGTCAAAATTTGATTCTATTGACCAGGATATGTCAAATGACATGATTATTACGTATGTCACTGGTAACAAATTTGTTTTTATTTATGTTATTTTTAAAAGATACACTTACTACTATTATTAGACTAAACGATTACACAATTGGGATATGACAAAAATACGGATAAGATTTATCCCTTATAAAAGGGAGATTTCCCTTATCCGAAATCACCCTTTACTCAAAAAAAAAAAAAAAACACACATACACCCTTTGCCTTTTCCTCTTCGGTTTCCATGGCTCCCAGCAACCAAAATCGTCAAGCTCCATCTCCATTCGACGAGCATTTTCGAGTGCTAAATTTATATTTAGCTTTGATCATGGCGTTAGTGGTGCTACTAATGTCGTTAATGATTTTCATAATCATGAATAAATGACGACTTGAAGTTACCGGCACGGAGTGTACTAGGTTCAAGTTATGCTTCGAATTAATCTCGTATTTTGTTCGTAAATTAGGAGTACAAATTGTAAGAGTTTTGTATACTCCAAAATTATAAATAAACACTACTTGAATTTGTCTCTTATGTCTAATTATTGCGGTTGTGGTTAGCAAAAGCAGATCTTATTATTATAATTATGAAATTACACAAAATTTATTAGTTAATTGAAAGTAAAAAAAAAAAACAAAAAAAAAAGTATGGAAAATAGGGGATCAAAATTTGGTGTCTACAGAATGCCCCTCATTGATCGAGTTTGGAACAAATGACGATCAATGATTAGAAAAAGATAGTAAATTTTGATCCTTAAATAGAACTTATAAAGAAACTAGAGTAAAATAAAACAAAATGCTAATAATCATCAAGCATATGCTTAAATGTGGCGTGAGAATATTTGCGATCAAATACGACGTATTGACTGTGGTTAAAACTTAATCGTCAATTATTTGCAGTTGAAAAACTGGCTTAAAAATTGAATAATTGATTAATGATCAGTTGTGGTTGAAAAACCAGCTTTGATAAATCTCGATTGCGGTTGAAAAACTGGCTTAAAAAGTCTTGGTTGATTAACCAATGATCAATTGTGGTTGAAAAACCAGCTTTGGGAATTTTGGTTGCGGTTGAAAAACCGGCTCGAAAATTTTGATTTACTGATCAGTCGTGGTTGAAAAACCAGCTTTGGAAGTTTCGATAAAGAACTTAATCTTTCATTACTCACAGTTGAAAAATCGGCTTGAAAGACTCCATATAGGACGGAGATAATAATAAACAGCTTGAGGCATATTTGCGATCAAATTCTAAGGATTAATTTGATTTTGTTTGACTATACTATTCATGTACAAAAAAGCAAGTTTCATAGGTACTTTAACCATGAGAATATGGAGTAAAAAAAACAATTGATCGTTATCATAACACATGCATGTAAATAAAGTTTGCATGAAGAAAAATAACATGTTGTGGTGGGACTAAATGCATGAAAGCTTATAGGTGTTTTAATGTAAGGTGGGATTTTTCCTTTGCCTATGTAAGACATGAGTTTGGGTGATCATAATCATTCACTTCTATTCTCCTTTGAAACAAGAATACTTAGTTTTCTTGTTTCCCTTTCCTCCTTTTCCTCAAAATTTCTTTTAAAATTATGGATATGAAAGGAAAAGAACCCAGCTACTTGAATCAAATCAATGAAGTAGACTACAAAAACACTTTATTTTCCATGGGGGTAGAGGTTGCTTTAGGAGAGAAAAGTTATGCAAAAATCTTCTTTGATTCCCTTTTTCCTCTTCTCAAACTTCCACTTTGCTATGACCTTATTTACGCTTCTACAAAATATTGGGATGTGAAAAAGCATGTTTTTAGGTTTAAAGGTGGGGAGATGGTGCAAATGGTAGAAGAAATTGAAGGCCTCTTGGGTTTTGCTATGAGTGGACCATTGGTTACAACAAGAAAGTGTACTTCTACTAGTGGTTATTTACATGAGGCTTTAGGCATATCTTATCATGATGGTATGACTTTCCATCATGAATATTCCATCCTTATCAATTGTATCCTCGAACCTTTTAAAGAAAAAGGTACCAGTCTTAAACTTGATATTTCATATGGCTCCGCATGAAGTTGAGCATGCTTGATTGCCCTCATGGGTCTTTTGTTGTTCAAGGAAGATCTTGGGTTGTGTCATAACAATGTAGCTAGCTATGCACTACAAATGGTTTATGGGGGCCAATTAGGGCCATTGATCTTGGGAGAATTGGTCCTTAGTCTTGATCATCAAAAGGAACATCCATACACCTTCATGAAGGGGAGCCCACTGGTGCTTCACTTGTGGCTGATGGAGAAGTTTAAGTTGGTGAAACCTTTGAACGAAATCAAGTACCATCCTAAGATTATCCTTAGTAGGGGTTGTTCACCCTTATATCATAAGGTAAAGAAAAGTAATGCTTGGAGCTTTACCCTTGAAGGTGAAATCCAATGGGTAACCTCTCATTTGGGGATCAAAGAAGTCATATATAGTACTGCTAACAAAACGGGTGTAGTGCTTCCAAGTATCAACAAGATCACTTTTTATTATCCGTGGAGGTGTCTTCGGTAGCTCGGGCAGCGACAAACCTTCCAAAAGGATCTTCCCACTAATGAATGTACTACTCATTGGATAGATACCAACATGTTAAGGGATCTGTTCAGAGTTTGGGAACGGGTTAAGAAAATTCCATTTCTCCCTGTCTTAAGAGATCCGACTATTGATGTTTATTATGTAGGGTGGATTCACGAAGATGTGGGTTCTTTTAAAAGGCCAAATATAGAGGATGAACCCTCGATCAGCAATTCGAAGAGGATTAAGGAAGAGAAATGATAAAGTCAAGAACGGAAAGATTCAAATGCCCCCCCCCCCTTTTTTTTTTTGGCACTTGAACCTTTCACGTAATAAGTTTAGGGTTTCCTTAGCACTATGGGCATTTGAAGCGTCGAATTAGGATCGAATGTCATCTTATGTAACATTGTGTTTTTAAGGTTGGAATTTCTCATTGGAATGAAGTTTTTTCTTTAAAAGTCAACTCAATTGTTGCTCTAAGCTTTGACATTTGTTACTTGAAATTTAAAGTTTATGATCACGAGATCATGATTTAGAATATTCCATTTTATGATCCCAATCATGTATTTTAACCGTAAATGGAGGTCCAAAGTTTAGACAATGACATTAAAGCCTAAATATACAATCGATAAATCTAAAGGAGACGAGATTATAAAGATTGTAATTCGTATGCAACCCTTAGAGTTGATCGAACGTCATACATTGACAAGTAATTTCCCGTTTTATTGAACAAAGTACGTGCGAAAATCCCTGTTTTTTTTACCCGTATTGACTTGGGTATGGATACTAAGAGTAATACTTTTTGAGCTGATCAAGATTGGTGAAGTGGAGGAAAGTATCACCATTCATATCGACTAACTGTACTGCCCCGGCAGGAGTGATATGTTTGACCAAGAATGGTCCTGACCAATTTGGTTTAAATTTTCCCCGAGGATCATGAAGAGGAGCGCGATTTTCTTTTAGCACCAAATCACCCTCTTGGATGTCTCTATCTCGAACTTTTTTGTTGAAGGCTCGAGCAATGAGTCGTTGGTAAAGTTGGGTATTGTGAAGAGCCTGTAACCTTCATTCATTTTCTAAGGCAAGTTCATCATTCCGAAGTTTGAGCCATTGATCTTCAGAGATTTCACTTTCATTCATAACCCGTAAGGATTGAATTTCGATTTCGATGGGAAGGATGGGCTCCATCCCATACACCAAGGAGTAAGGAGTAGTTTCTGTTGGGGTTCGAATAGAGATTCTATACCCCCAAAGAGCATACGACAACTTGTCAGGCCATTCCCTTGTTTTTTCAGTCATTTTTTGCGATTATTGTCCGAATGGTCTTATTGGTTGCTTCAACTGCTCCATTGGTTTGAGGGCGATAAGAAGAATATTGATGATGTCTAACTTTATACTTTTCAAGAGTTTCTTTCAATTGCCCCTCGAATTGCGACCCATTGTCCGAAATCATTTCAAAAGGTACTCCATAGCGACAAATAATGTTGTTTATCACGAATTTCGAGACTTGTTTTGCACCTAACTTGGAAAATGATGCTGCTTCAATCCATTTTGAAAAGTAATCAATCGCTACTAAAATGTATTGATGCCCATTTGAAGCTTTCGGATGAATTAGTCCAATGATGTCGATGCTCCAACTTGAGAATGGCCATGGTGAAGTGAGATTATGTAGTGAGACGGGTGACATATGGTTGAGATTTGCAAAGATTTGACACTTCTTACATGTCCTTACAAAGTGTATGCAATCTGTCTCCAAGGTGGTCCAATAATACCCGGCTCATAAAATCTTACGAGCCAACGTTCGTCCGTTCATATGTGGTTCGCATTCTCCTCCATGGATTTCTCCCATGACCTTTCGGACTTGTTCACCATGAATACATAGTTTCAAGGTTCCATCAAAACCTTTATGATACAATTGATCTTTTAATATCACAAAGTGAGCGGCTAGCCTTCGAATTGCAAGTTGACCTTTTTTATGACTCCCTTCGGGATATTCCCGAGTGGCCAAGAAATTTTTTATGTCGCTATACCAAGCGTCCTCTTCGTCTCGTATAGTTAATGATGCGATCATTTCTTCATCCATGATCACTGGGGAACATTTTTCTTCTACAGTTACAGATCGAACTTTAACGTTATCTTCCTAGTTTAAATTTACTGCCAGATTTGCTTGCGCGTCAGTGAAACTATTTTGTTCTCGAGGGAGATGTTTGAAATCGATTTCCTCAAAGCAGGGGATAATTTGTTGGAGATGGTCAGTATATATTTGCAACCTTTCATCTCGAACCCTCCACACTCCAATTGTCTGAGACATAATAAGGTTTGAATCACCATACACTATAAGATTTCTTGCCCCTGCTGCTAAGGCTGCCTTTAAACCGTAGATGCAAGCTTCATATTTAGCGGTGTTATTGGTTGTTGAAAAACTAAGTTTTATTGAAAAGGGAATATGAACTCCATGTGGATCAATAAGTAACACACCTGCACTATTCCTCCTTCTATTAGATGCTCCATCAAAGTACATCTTCCATTGTGCTGTATTGATATTGAATAAATGTTCATCCGGAAAGTCATTATTGAATTCATCTCCTGATATAGGCCCATCAGCTAACGCTTCAGATATGGCTCTCCCTTTAACAGATTTTTGACTAACACATTGAATATTCGAATTCTGAGAGAATAGCATGCCATCTCGCAAATCTTTCACTCAGAATAGGTTTCTCAAAGATATATGTTATAGGGTCTAATCTTGAGATAAGGAATGTTGTATGAGCTTGTAGATAATGTCGGAGCTTTTTTTCGCGTAGATTAGAGCGATGCATGCCCTTTCTAAGGGAGTATATCTAGTCTCATATTCTAAGAACTTTTTTCTTAGATAATAAATAGCAATTTCTTTCTTGGTACCTTCTTGATATTGCGCTAACAATCCACCCATGGCAGTTTCTGTCACTGTAAGGTACAAGACCAAAGGTTCCCCGGGCTTGGGTGGCATCAAAAGTGGAGGATTAGAAAGATAATTTTTCATTGAATCAAATGAAGCTTGACACTCATCATTCCGCTTTTTTGGCACATTTTTCCGAAGAAGTTTGAAGATTGGTTCACATCTAGTTGTAAGTTGTGATATGAACCTGCTGATGTACTGAATTCTTCCCAAAAAACCTCTTATTTCTTTTTCATTCTTTGGAGGAGGCAATTCCTTAATGGCCTTAACCTTATCTGAATCAACCTTGATTCCTTCTTGACTTACAATAAATCCTAGAAGTTTTTCGAAAGTTACCCCAAACACACATTTCTGGGGGTTTAATCTTAAGTTGTATTTCCGAATTCTATCGAAGAAAGACTTTAATGCCGATATGTGTTCCATACGGTCATGGATTTTAACAATCATATCATCCACATAAACTTCAACAGTGTCATGAATGAGGTCATGTAGGATGGTTGTTACAGCACGTTGATAAGTAGCCCCAGCATTTTTTTAGTCCGAAGGGCACCGCTTGGTAGAAAAATTTCCCCCATGGGGTAATAAACGATGTTTTTGGTGTATTGTCCATCGCCATCAGTATTTGATTATAGCCTGAAAAACCATCCATTAATGAGAACATTGCATGTCCCGCAGTACTATCCAACAAGACATCTATGTGGGGCAGTGGGAAATAATCTTTTGGCGATGCTGCATTTAAATCTCTGGAGTATATGCATACTGTAGACACCTAAAAATGTCTCCCCAAAACCAAGCCCGATGATAAATAACCTTTCACCGCCGCTATTGGTCGGGTTTAGTATTTAATCCCGAGAGTGCTTAAAAATGTCTTGGTGTTTGGTAAAAGCATAGTTTTAATTTGTTAATTAATTTTAAGCCCAAACCTTTTTATTTTATTATTCTTGGCCCAAATATTTTATTTATTTTTATTATTTTCTTATTTTAGCCCGAATAATAAAAGTCAGAAAAAAGCCCGTAATTATCAATCGGCACTCAGAAAGCCGAAAGAAATTAGGGTTAAAAATGAATTAGGACGGAAAAGTGGACTGGAATTGACCGTGTCACGGTCAAGCTTGACCGTGTCACGGGAACTCTTCCCGTCTGACGGTGGGACTTCTCGTGACACGGGAGGTCTGCCGTGACACGGGGAGTTCCGTGTCCTTTCCGCGTAAACCCTTAACGCGTTTTCCGTTCCGTTTTCTGAAAATTTCCCGCAACACTCCAAAACCTGACCGTGTCACGGGAACTTGTACCGTCTGACGGTACAGTCTAACCGTGTCACGGTAGGGTCTGACCGTGTCACGGGATAGTTTTTTAGGGTTTTTATCATTTTAGGGTTCCGTGTGCTCCCTCAGCACATTTCCCTATAAATACCCCCTCATTTCTGATGAACGGGGCAACGAGAATTCTATTATTCTTATTTTTCTCTCTTCTATGCTCTTAACCTAAACACTAGCCTACCCTTTTCACTTCAAAATTCCTTCTTCAAGCACTCAAAGGAGTCCATATTTTACTCGAGGTTCTATCCTTAAACCAAGGCGTGAAAGGTAGAATCGTTTGAGGGTTTGGCCCCAAAATTAACCTTGTTTTTATTTAATTTAATTTAATTGTTGTTTTATTATTTCCTTGAAGTTACTAACTCGTTTATTATTTTGTAGTTGCAAGCAAACAGATTCAAAGTAAGAGTTATGCTCTTTTTATTATTATTTTTCTAACGATTTTTCTGTTGTTAGAATTATGATTAAATTGGTTCTTTTTATGGTTATATTGATTTTATTATATTTATTGATCACAATATTGCATGTTAATGGGAATATGTAATTGAAAATCACGACTAATAAGATAATTTGGACAACCGGTTTAGGTTCCTTTTTAATCTTGTTGTTTAATCAAGTGATCACCAAATATTTAGAATTATGTGTGCATTAATTCTGAACCAATTTAGTTAAATAATAGTTTGGAGCGAATTGAATATTTTGTTTGTATGCCTTTGAGATCACAGGAATGCTTTTCAATATAAGAATCGAGTAGAGGCCAATACGGGCGAATGTGACTCCATGACTCACTTCGTACCATCATCCCCGATCCTCCTTTCGTGGTTCCGAACCATATGGAGTTAATAATCTCATGGATTATGAATGGGGTGTAACCTTCACGGGTCAATCGTTGTTGCCTATCGTTGTCCCTTATCGTGGTTGCCTTTTTTATGATCCGTGAACGGTTTACAAGTTCCTAAAAAACTTGTTGGCGGCTCCCTACTTTATTTGTCCCTAATCGTAATGTCAATTCCCACTTCCTATGAGTGCCAAGCATATTCACAACATGCTTTTTAACGTAGGCGCACTTCGAACGACGCCTACAATTTGGCGACTCCACTGGGGAGGATTCTTAATTATTTATCGATTTGAGTGATCGGTATTTAATTAAGATGAGTGGATGAGACTTGAAAGATTCTTGAAAAAATATTCCTGTGATTAATTTGGCATTTTTGCATCTGCATAGACGTTTTAACGTCACATTCAGGTCTGTCCCGTAGGAAAAATTAGATAACTCGGTTGCGCGCAAAAGCAAACAAGGCACCAGTCAGATTTTCTGACTGCCGTGTCACGGCATAGTCTGCCGTGTCACGGTACAGTGTACCGTCTGACAGTAGACTGTACCGTGACACGGGAATTTCTGCCGTGTCACGGCAGTCCAAAAATCTGTCCGGTGACCTATTTTCTTTTTCCACAGTCGACTTCCTTCGATTTTTCTGAAAAAACGTATGTGTTCTACATGCGTCTTAGCCCCGGGGGATTTAAGATCTATCAACCCAAAAACGCTCATGGCAATAAGGGTTCATCCGAGTTATTAAATCCACCCAAACCATGGAGTCGAGTTCGATTTCATCACGAACTCGCGGAGCCGCCCGTTGGCATACACCCTCAAGGGAGGCTGCCTTGCTAACGCGTCCAAACTCTTAACCATGGTACCCTTTTGACACCCAAAGCTTGACCAATAGTTGAACATAGACCTTGACTTTAGGTTGCGAACTTTTTTTACATCATCGTGCCTACATGCTATGTGTTTGTTCGGTGCTAACCCTAATGTGTTTGCTTTTTTGTTTGACCCATGACCGAGGGTTTTTTTCTCACATAGTAATTAGTACGGACTTAAAATCGATTAAAATATAAAAAAAAAATCACAAAACTGACCTGGAACTGTGCACCGTGTCACGGCATTTTTTGCCGTGTCACGGTGAACAGTGCCGTGACACAGTAAAGGCTACCGTCTGACGGTAAGTCTTAACCGTGTCACGCCAGTCTGCACCGTGACACGGTGCCCAGGAAAATGTACCGTCAGTCTTTTTTCTCGATTTTGTGTCCAGTATTAAGTCGTGTCTAGTTATATAGTCAAAACACGCGTCTATAACCTCACCTAATCACTTACATGTTATGTCCACACACTTTTCTTTTTTTAGTCGTACACCACTTTTGACCGTATTTTAGGGAAGTCTCGTTTTTTGTGTCGTTTTTTTTCGGAGTAAGTCGGATGGTATCCTCCCATGTTTTTCTTTTTTATTAAAAAAAAAAAAAAAATAAGTAGAACTTCAATTTTTTCTTTTTCTTTTTTTAATCCGGATGGGTTAAGGTTAAGTGTGGTCATTAAAATGTGTATTTGTTTCGGTGTCATAGTGCTTGGGCAAGAAGCAAGGGTAGATTGTTACGGTTCGAGTCCATACCTCAACAACCTCTCGTACCAAAGAGGCGTACAAGGAAACCACCTCAGTCATCTCCACAAAATCCGTCTCCAGTCTACTTTCAACCAATGGCCACTAAGGAAGACATCGAGAACCTCAACAGGACAATCGAAAGGTTGTCTGACATGATGCAGACACTCACTACTAGAGTCAGCACTGTAGAGCAAGACAAGCAAAACAGTGTTACTGCTGCTGCGATGGACAAGATTAAGGAACAGATGAGTAAGATTTCAGAAGAGTTCACTTATGTGGAACAGCCTGTCACTTCCTCGTCCATAAGAGAGAAACTCCCTGAAAAATTTTCCACTGCTGATATTCCAAAGTTCAAGCCTACTGATAACCCGCTGTTCCATTTGAAGGCTTTTTCTGCAACTATGGCTCTTAAGGGAGTAGATGTGACACTCTTCCTTACAGTGTTTCCTCTTTCCTTAGAGCATGCCTGTCAACAGTGGTTCTATTCCCTAGAATCCAAGCATGTCGCGACCTAGGAAGATGTTGCTGAAAGCTTTATGAACCGATACAAGTGCAACATTCAGGCCAAGACTTCTGAACGTGAACTCTCCATTCTCAAACAGAAAGAGAATGAAGGCTTCACTACTTACCTAAGCAGGTGGAGAGAAACAGCTGCACTCCTAGTAGACCCTCCCAAGGAAAAGGAAATGGTTCGCTTGTTCATTTCCAATCTGACGCATAAATACAAGCAACACTTGAATTTTCTGCCTTTAAGTACCTTTGAAGCTGTATACGATATTGGAATCAATATCGAAGATGAACTGATGAAATCTGTTGGTAACAACAATAACAGCAGCACTTGGAAAAACAAGAAGAACAACACTCCTTCTTCTTTGTCTTCTAAGCCCAATAATGCTACCAACAACATCAACATCAGTGATGTGCTGGCCCTTAATGCTCCTCCTCAAAAATTCCAAAGGCAAAGGAGGATTTATACACCTTTGGGAATGACTTATGATGCTGCTTATGACCGTCTTCATAGTAAGGGACTGATTATGCCAATTGGACCATTTCCAGAACCTCGACCTGAGAATAGGACCGCTAGCTATGACCCCAATGCTTATTGCAAGTATCATCAAGGCAAGGGTCATAACACTGAGAAGTGTTGGAGGCTGAAAGACGCAATCCAAGACCTGATAGATGCTAACCAACTTCCTGTCCCTCCAGGGGGCAAGAAGCCTAACATTCAAACAGGTCCTCTTTCTGATGCTTTGGCTATCATTGGAGATGAAGTCTCCTTTGATCCGTCAATACTCATTCAACCTGTGAATGAACCTCTGCCAGAAGTTGTATTTATCTCAAGCACTGAAGAAGTGAATGGGATTTGGGATAGTGATGATGAAGATATCTATCTCAAAGATATAGCCTGTTCGTCTCTCAGCACCAGTGAAGATGTTTGGGGGGACCTTGAGGTCAAGGTTCTCACTAGAAGTGGACGGTTGCAACAACCTAACCCACCTCCACCTCCACCACAATCAAATCCGATAGTTGATCCCATCGACCCTGTGAATAGCGATGTGGTCAAACAGTTACAAAAGACCAAGGTGGAGATGAATGTATGGAAGCTTTTGGCCACTTCCCACGAGCATCGAAAGGCTGTAATGAATGCTCTGGTGAAGATAGGAGTCGATGACGACATGACCCCCCAAGGACTGGTCAACTTCCTCACTACTGAGCTGCCGAGTACCAGCAATCTGATTTCCTTTTCTGATAAGGATCTACCCCCGGAAGGGGACCAACATAATAAGGCCTTACACCTCACTGTGGTGTGTAGGCAGATGAATGTTCCCATGAGCCTGGTTGATAATGGCTCTGCAATCAATGTGTGCCCACTCCGTACTGCAAAGAAGTTGGGTATAAAGAATGGAGAGTTGACTCACTCCACTCAGGGGATTCGCGCTTACGATAATACTCGCCGTCAAGCCGTGGGTACTATCATACTGAATATAACCACTAGGGCCGTTGAGCGTCGCACCAAGTTTCAGGTGGTGGACATTAAGGCCTCTTTCAATCTGTTGTTAGGACGCCCTTGGCTCCATGAGCTAAAGGCGATTCCGTCGTCGCTTCACCAGAAAGTGAAAGCCATAGTGGGAGGGATTCCGATTACTATCGATGCTTCTCCTATGCGCATTCAAGTTATTGATACCCCTATCGTCCATGTTGAACACGACGAGGAAGATGAAGATCTGTGGCGTTTTTCTTTAGATGATGTTCTTGCGATCGAAGAAGAGGAAAAGTGTCATCTCGACTTCGATCCTTATTCAAACACTAATATCAACGCCATTCTGAAGAAGCAAGGTCACTTTCCTGGAATGACCCTTGGGCTCAAGAAGAAAATGGCTAAATCTTGGGGCCATCCTGGTGCAATCAAGAAGGACACTTTCGGCTTAGGATTCGAACCGACAAAGGAAGACTTGAAACGGGCCGCCTTGAAATTGAAGGCTCGCAACAATGCTCGAATCACGAAGACAGAAATGGCCATGGATCCATATCCGTTCACTCTCAACGGCCAATACATCAAAGAAGGGGAAGACTTCCCATGTTATGAATTCCCCGAGCCATTTGTCCATGATGGGATCCGTGAACCAGGATTCGAGGTATTCCTAGATTGTGACTTCCTCGATGAAGAACTCTCCACAGTCGAGAAGTCAGCCAGCCTGCACTCTGATGATCTGGGAATTAATCTTCTTTTTGGAATGGAGAAAAATGAATCCAAGCCGGTCTGCAATGATAACTCTGAGCTCGTTCAAGCGGTCATAGCAAACAAGGAGTTTGATCCCTCCGAGTTAATCGTCCAAGCTGACAACATTTCAAGGGGATGGCGCAAGACATTGAGGATCACTACGTCAAGTGAAGAAAAGTTGGAAATAACCGCTGGCGAGGGTCCTATGTTTGATGAGCCTGAATCATCTGGGTCCGAGTCCGAGTCTGAGTCTAAGTCTGTAGATGAGTCCTTAGAGTTTGAGGCCAACCCTCTTTCTGCTATAGAGTTCAGCCCTGAGTCTCTTGTTGAGCCTTATCTTTCTAGTCCTAATAATTCTGGTGAGGTCGCAGTTGACCTTACCTCTCTTGATGTTTTAGCCAGTGAATTCAATAAAATGAATACCTTTGCTTACGATGTGTGCCATTTCCCTAGCCCTGATCAATATTGCTTTGCTAATGATAAAAATGACAAAGAAATAATAAAAGCAATGGAAGAACACGAAAATAAAACAGCAGTTATTGAAGATACATAAACAATTAATATTTCCAATGATACGACTGTTAAAGAAGTAAAAATTGGATTAACGCTAAGTCAAGATGAACGCAAAGAGCTAATTAACTTGCTTAGTGAATTTGTTGATGTATTTGCTTGGTCATACCAAGATATGCCAGGAATTGACAGGGATATAGCTCAGCATACAATACCACTCATTCCAGGTATGAAGCCGTTCAAACAAAAGCTGCGCCGAATGAAACCAGATGTGGCTCTCAAAATCAAAGAAGAAATCAGGAAGCAATTGGCCGCAGGTTTCATCAGAGTATCCAAGTATCCAGAATGGATAGCAAATGTGGTCCCAGTTCCAAAGAAGGACGGAAGAGTCAGAATGTGTGTTGATTACAGGGATCTCAATAAAGCAAGCCCAAAAGATGGGTTCCCTCTACCTCATATTGACATTCTGGTCGATAATACAGCAAATCATGCACTCCTGTCATTCATGGATGGTTACGCCGGGTATAATCAAGTACTGATGGCCGAAGAAGACATGGAGAAAACCACATTCATCACACAGTGGGGTACATATTGCTATACGGTAATGTCATTCGGGTTGAAAAACGCGGGTGCCACCTACCAAAGAGCAGCTACAGCACTCTTACATGATATGATGCATAAAGAGGTGGAGGTCTATGTCGATGATATGATTGTCAAGTCTAAAGATCGCCCAGGCCATATTGTCGCACTTCGCAAATTTTTTGCAAGACTCCGTAAGTACAACATGAGATTAAATCCAGCAAAATGTGCATTCGGAGTCACGTTAGGCAAATTACTTGGATATGTGATCAGTTCTCGAGGGATTGAAATAGATCCTTCAAAAGTAAAAGCGATCATGGCCATGCCACCACCCAAAAATGGGAAGGAGATTCGAGGCTTCATTGGAAGGTTGCAGTACATAAGTAGGTTCATATCAAAGCTCACAGCGATATGCGAACCTATATTCAAGAAGCTTAAGAAGAACGTCCCAGTCACATGGGATAATGACTGCCAAAAGGCTTTCGACAAAATCAAAGAGTATTTGGCAAACCCACCCGTGCTAGCACCGGCAATACCTGACTTTCCTCTTCGACTCTACCTTACGGTCACAAGAGAAATGATGGGGGCGATGCTAGCACAAGAGATCGAAAGCAAGGAGAATGCAATCTATTACCTGAGCAAGAAACTCCAAGGATATGAGACGCGATACACGCCACTCGAGAAATTGTGTCTCGCACTTGTATGGGCCGCACAAAAACTGAGACATTACATGCTCACTCATACAGTGCATGTCGTGTCTAAGATGGATCCTCTCAAATATTTGTTCGAGAAAGCAACACTCAACGGCAGATTATCAAGGTGGATAGTCAATCTAGCTCAATTTGACTTGAGATTCGTACCACAAAAGGCCATCAAAGGTTCTGCAGTTTCTGACTTCCTAGCAGACTTTCCGCTAGAAGAAGCTGAAAAAGAAGAAGATGAGTATGATTTCCCTGACGAAGATTTACTCATGACCGAAGACGATAGTTGGACGCTCTATTTCGATGGAGCTTCAAACCAAAAGGGATGTGGTGTGGGAGTCTTGCTCGTATCGCCCAATGAAGAACACATCCCAATTTCCATGAAGCTCGACTTTGATGTCACTAATAATGCCGCAGAATATGAAGCATGCATTTTGGGATTAGAAACAGCTGTCGCCTTGGGAATCAAGAAACTCAGAATCTATGGTGACTCCTCACTAATCATTAACCAAATCTCTAAAAGATGGAAAGTGAGGAGTGAAAGTCTCGCTACGTATCAAGCTCATCTGGAAACTCTCACGGAGCAACTAGATGAAGTGGAATATACGTATTTTCCAAGAGAAGAAAACCAGTTCGCCGACGCACTAGCTAAGTTAGCATCAATGGTGCGAATTCCAGCTGACACGATCAGAATGCCACTGACCATAGAGAGAAGATATGAACCAGCTTATGTTCATGCACTTGATGATGAACAAGAAGAAGATGAAGAACCATGGTATACAGACATCCTCAATTATGTGACAAGAGCAGAGTATCCTCCTAATACTGATAAAAGGGACGCCGTGCTTTGAGGCTCCTGGCCTCACAGTATGTGCTCATCAGGGGAGAACTCCATAAGAGAACCGCAACAGGAAGGAATCTCTTATGTGTAACTAAAAAAGAAGCACATAAAACCATGGAAAACCTTCATGCTGGTATATGTGGAACTCACATGAATGCAAAGATGTTAGTCCAAAAGATTCAACGACAAGGTTACTATTGGACTATTATGGAGCGAGATTGTCACGAGTACGTCAAGAAATGTATGAAGTGCCAAATCTATGCAAACTTACAACATGTTCCACCTTCACTTCTCTACACGTATACTTCTCCATGGCCTTTCTCCACTTGGGGCATCGACATCATTGGAAAAATCACACCACCAGGACAAGGGGGGCATGAATTCATTCTCGTAGCAATCGATTACTTCACCAAATGGGTTGAGGCAGCCTCATATGCCAAGCTGACGGCAAAACATGTAGCTCAATTCATTGAGAAAAATATTATATGTCGCTATGGGGTACCACATGAGATGATCAGTGACAATGGAACACATTTCCAAGCCGAATGCGCGGAATTGTTGCAGAAATATCACATCAAACATCATCGATCATCACCTTACAGACCACAAACGAACGGAGCAGTTGAATCGGCCAACAAAAACGTGAAGACCATCATCGAAAAGATGACGAAAAATTATAAAGATTGGCCAAGTAAGCTACACTTCGCCCTTTGGGGTTATCGAACCTCTGTCCGTACATCGACAGGGGCTACCCCCTTCTCCTTGGTCTATGGCGTCGAAGTTGTACAACCAATCGAGCTCGAAATACCTTCTCTCCGAATCGCATTGGAGAGCCAACTAGATGAAGTCGACTGGATTAGAGCAAGATACGACGAACTGGTCTTGCTTGATGAAAAACGCTTGGCAGCTTTGCATCATGTCCAAACCTACCAACAGCGTATGGCACGACATTTTAATAAAAAAGTCAAGACCAGGAACATCAAAGAGGGTGACCTAGTGCTTAAGGCCCTCCGCAAAAATGTGTTAGATCCAAGAGGAAAATTCAGACCGAATTGGTCAGGCCCGTACATTGTTAAAGCCATCCTGTCCGGCGGAGCGGCACAATTGGTAGACATGGATGGTAACGGCTTCCATAATTTAACCAACTTGGATCAACTCAAAAAGTTCTACGCCTAATCGCATGGGTTCATGACCCAATAGAGCTACGTCTGGCCTGATTCCTTTTTAGGAGACGTAGGCAACCCCTCAAGGGGGCCCGGCCACACTAAAATAAAAAAAATGCTCCCTCTATTGATTTAATATGTGCCCGGTTCAACATTGCGTCATGGCAAAAAAAAAAAAAAAAAAAAAAAAAAAGGTACATATGCTGCGACACGGGAAGAACTCCCGTCTGACGGGAGAAAATCCCGTGTCACGGCAAAATCTGAACAGCAAAAAGAACAGATTTCAGTTTCCCGTTTTATTTATTGGCGCATTCGTTGCGAATTTCCTGTTCGAGCTTTGTTCTTCCATTGCGTCCGACTCCTTGACTCGGATAATATATAAAAGTCATTGTAATTTTTATTTAAGAAATAAATGCGACTACAATATTGGCATCATACGCCTTATTTTAAATAAAAATTAAATAATAAAATGCAAAGCACTATTGATCTAATCTCTCTTCTCTTTAGGAACATCCTTCTCTTGCTCAATTAGGTCGGCCCTCACCATTAGTGTGTCTTTTGTAGCCCGAACCGTCACACCCCTAGTCGAACTTTCGCCCCTTTCACCTTTCTTGAACTTTTTCGGTTGTTTCTCCCTATACACCATCTTTTCTTTACCCTTTCCTTTCACATAGGTCTTCTTCCTTGGCATCTTAGGAGTCTTAAACTCAATTCCTTGTGTTCTCGGACCTAGGAGATCTTTAAGAGGAGCTTTCTTATCTCCAAGACGACTCTTCACATCAGACTTGCGTGATCCGAATCGTTCCCTCTTGCTTCTAGGGTTCAACCATGCCTTGTATGCACTAGATAAGGGAGGAGGAGCTTGGTCACTTGCAGAAACGGTCCACAAAGGTCTTCCAATCCAATAAGTCTCGTACTTGTGAACGTTACTTTCATGCAACGATACTTCACGAGGACTATCGTTATAGCGTGGAATTACTTGTTCAAGTCCATACTGCCGCATCAGTCGAGAGGGACAGTAAAAGGTCAATTTGGAGATACTAGGAACACGGCAATAAGGTTTTCATTCGTGCCAACCATCCTAGTAAGCCTCCACCAAGGCACCACCCAACGAATGGAAAATTCTCTCTTTGCAAAGAAATTTTTCCAATCTTCATACGACATGTTCGCAGAATAATTCTTCTTTCTACGGACTAAGTCGTTAGGGCCATATTTTTCAATGTCATCGGGGGCTTCAAATAATTCCAAACGCTCCATCAACCAAATCTGCAAAACAAGAAAACAAAAAGAACATTAATCGTCAAAAAAAAAAAAAACTGCAGATTCCCGTGACACGGTACGGCAGTTTTGACCGTGTCACGGCAGAACCTAACCGTGACACGGTGACTGTTTTGTGTCACGGGGGCTATTCAGAGCGTATTTTTACCTGTAATAGTACCAGAGAGCCCTTCCTGATGGCTTTCCGGTCAGATTTTGCCTCGTCTAAACCACGAAATGTTTCTCCAAGGCACGTCGGCATAGGAGATCTTCCGGATTCTACATGCTCAAGCACAGACGCTAGACAAGCATGTCCTACCCTACCGTTTGCAAAAAGTAGCTTGCTAAACATGCAAAAAATATATGCCCTTCTACGATACACATGATAAGACTCAGAGACAGGGCGATTAAAATATAAGTTAGCAAGTTTTTCTATGTCTACTTCATTACCACATACAATTCTATTTAAATCTGGATCTGTTAGATTCAGATGGCGTTCAAAGTCTTGGTAATAATATTCACGTAAGGTAGGCATGGCTATAAGATTCCTAGCAGGAAATCCAAATATTGCGCCAAATTCCTCCGGCAGAGGACAGATTTCATCATAATCAAATTTGAAACAGTGCGTTTCTGGACTCCAATAATCTAATGCTGCCCTAAGAAAACCATGTTCAATAGCTACATGTCGCAGGGCTAGCAAACCCCTGACATGAAATAATTCTAACTCTCTTTTTTCGGCATTGGTCAAAGAATAAGACCAGTCGCGCAATGTATTATCAAAATTCTGAGACATGATTATCGAAATATGAAATTCTAAATTATTTTGTGTTTCGTAATTATGCATATCATGAATAATCTGGTCTTATTTTATAGCAAAAGCGCTCGGAACTGCCCAGAATTTATCTTTTCGCACGCGTAAAACAAACTGCTGAATAATAAGCTTCCCGTGACACGGGAAATTCCACCGTGTCACGGGAACCTTTGCCGTGACACGGCAGATTTTGCCGTGACACGGTGAACAGTGCCGTGTCACGGCACCTTACGCGCCTGCTTTTGTTTCATCTTTTCCGTATCTATCCGGATTTTTTGTATTTTCTTATCTTTAACGTTTGTTTTTTTTTTTTAGTCTTTTCTGAGAGTTTTATTTCTAATAAAATTCTCACCTTTTTTATTTTTATCTTTATTTTCCGATTTTATTTCTTTTGCTTTTTATTTTTTATTTTTCTTTTTTGGGGAAGATATTTTTTTTAGTTATTGATTCATCATTTTATCTTTATTTCTTTTCTTTTCTTTTCTTTTGGGGAAGGTAGTGTTATTTCTTTTCTTTTGGGGAAGGTCGGTACCCTCCATTACTCCACTTATGTTTTTTTTCATCGTGTCATTAATAAGTACACAATCACACACAAAGAGTCTCAAACACACACTAACACACACAATAGTAGATATATAAACTGTAAATAATGTACAAAGAGTCGTAATACATAAATGTATCAAGTGTCATCACAGTATGCACATAAACCCTCGGTCAAAAATCTCTAGAATCAGAATTAGTCTCATCTTGTCCCTGTGCACGTGGACCTCCCTGTGTGTATGGAAACGGCGAACCAAAGAGCCCCTCGACCATCCGAGTACGGGGAGTAGCGTCCCTACTAGTCCCCGCAGGCCCAGTAGTAGTCAAGCTCAAAGCAGGACCCGTCCAGCCGAAAAGCGGAGTAGACTGGCCCAAAGATACTGGAATCGTCGGCGAAGGCATCGTCTCATATAGCGGAACCGAGAACAAGCCCGACAGTGGTGGAGGAACCCCGGATAATGGGGCCGAGAATGAACCAGGATCCAAAGGAGACCCAAACTCAGGAACTGGAGGCTGTGAAAATGACGGACGCTGAGAAGACTGCCCCTGCTGCCACTGAGCCTCTTGGAACGGCTGAGTAGTCTGCGGCTCTCGCTGAGAACGCCGGTGAGCCTCATGAGATCGTCTACTACGACCAAGCTCCTCCTCGTCCAAGCCTTTGGGCCTCGAGCGCGAGCGGGACCTCCGTCGCTCCTAAAAAAAACACAAAATCAAAAGGTGTCAATGATGCAAAATAAAACAAATGGTGGAAATGAAAAAGTAATAAGTGATACTTCAAGGACGTCGCTAGAGCTCCGACAACTCGCACCACGCCGAAGCTTGATGATGCAATACTTCAGCGCGTCCACCAGCTTCATAATTCCCATCACCTCCGGGCGGTTAGGCTGAGGACAAAACAAAGAAAAATCAGTAATAAGCAGCATTAAAAGAGTGGATAATACGTCGAAGAAAACTCACCGGCTCAAAAGCCTCAGGCACTGACTCCTGCGCCTGTCTATAACCCTCCGGCGCGTCAGCAATATGGTCCTCCGTGATACCGATCGGCCCAGGGTAGCGGACAGACTGAGGAGGAATCTGAATCCTCCCCACAGGGTGAATGGTCGTCTGAAAATATGATCGAATAATCAAGTTATTCGACTATTTAAAACAGAGACTAGTAAAGAAGATTCTCGAAATAAATCATACCTCGGGAAGACGGGGTGGAGGAGCCAGAGAGGGAAGCAAATCCGGCGCGTAGTCACTCTCCATGTGAACGAGCTCCTGCCACGGAAAAGTGTAGCGCTCTCCCCTGTTGATCAACCCTCTGATCAAGCGGGAGTCCAGCATCGACTCTGGCGGGGAAGAAGGCACCACAAAGCGATCGCCGCTATGCTGACGGACGACTCGCTCCCCCAAATACCAGACGAAGCGCCCAGTACCAACCAAAATGGTGCGGTACACTGAAAGACGTAGGGCCTCGGGCAGATCAGTCATCCCGGCCCAAGGACGATACTGGACATCAATGGGAACCTGGAAACCATAAAAAGTTAGGCGTGAAACGACAGAAACAACATCAGAAGGAAAAAACGCAACAAAGCTAATCCTTACGCCAACGGAAGAGGTGCCTCGGCGTAGTACCCCACGAAGCGCCGGAACAGACTCCACCCGTGACTCTCCTCGATCACGCCAGCTGGCTCCGACGGGGAAGTCATGGACCACTCCCCGACGCCGGCGAGGAGCCAAGCCTGGGAAGTACTCGTAGAACCATAACTGCAACAAAAATAACATTCAGCATACGAATCGAAAAAGCCGAAATGGAACAAGAAGGGGAAAAGATCATCACCTCTACCACTCTCCACAGGCCGTAAACAGTGATAAGGGACTCGTCATTCAGCTGACGGAAGCCATGACGTAGAGATAGAAGAAGATCCGCGTATCCAAGACTGGCCCAGCTGTAGGATCCTATCTCGGGAATCCTGGCCAAAGAAGGGAGGTAACAGAGGAGCACGCGTGAACTCCTGTCAGGAGAGAGGGTCATAGAGATCAGGATCAAGATGAAGATCCGCACCCGCTGCTCGGCCGTCGTATCCTCCATATCAAAGCCGCGAGCAAGAACTGAAGCCAACTCCGATCGTCCACTCCTAGGACCACTTCGTGACACCGGACGAGTCCTGATGTGCTGAACGATCGGACCTAACAAATCGGCTACCTCAGCCGATGTCCAAGATAGATCAGACATCTGGCCTACTGCCCGGTCGGTAAAGCGCAGCCCGCTGATCATGCTGAAGTCTAAAGGGGTCACCGTCATCTCCCCCCAAGCAAAGTGAAACGTGTTGGTAGTATCCCAAAAATACTCCAACAACGCACGAACAACCGTCGCGCCGCAACCCCGGGGGCTGCGAAACCCTACAACCGCCGCATAGAAATCGACCAAGCCAGACGACTCCCATAGGGCGCTCGTAGCAGGATCCCCCGTAATGACCTGGTGGAGTCGAGGGATCAAATCACCGGCCCCGGAACCATGTTGGCGAAGTGTGCCATCGACTATGCCGGAGAGTGCACGATGAGAAACGTGGTTTTCACGGCAGAAAACCAACTGGTCTGGAGTCCAGGGAGGTGGAACCCACCTACCCCTACTCGTAGAAGTCCGAGGCTCGGACTCCAAGACGTCGTCGTCCACGCCCTCAGGGACAGTGGGAGTGTCCTCCCGAAAAGCCCGACGCCGGCCGCGGGTAGAAAGGTCGCAATTTCGTCCTCTAGGCATGCTATTGTCAAAATCTAAACGTTTAGCATCATTTCCTAAACATTTAATAATGAAATCTAAATACTTAGCATCATTTCCTAAGCTATTTAGTTGTTTATTGAATTATATGCTAAATTTTATCAAAATCTAAATGTTTAGCATCATTTCCTAAACATTTTAAATTGCAAAATAATAATCTAAATACTTGGCATCATTTCCTGAGTTATTTAATTGTTTATTGAATTATACGCTAAATTTTTACGTGAAGGCTAAAAATTGGCAAAAAATTATAGTATTTAGTGCTCCTAGCCGCATGATACTATGTTCTCCATGACAATATAGTACATATGCATCAACACATCTTTTCACAAGATTCACCACTATTCTTTCACCATTTCAAAGCATGAACATTATTTCACAAAGTAGCACCCAAAAATGGTGATTTGCTCAATTCTCCATCAATTCATGCAATTTTTATCTCAAATTTCTCACAAACACACATGTACACATATACAAATAAAATCATGGCAAGAATTTCAACATAAAGCTTCAAAATCAAAAACCCCCAAATTGATTTTTTAGGGTTTGTCATGAAATTGTTAATGAGAAGCAAATTCAAAGCAAAAATCAAAGGGAGCTTACATGGATGTGTGTAAAAAGTCGAAAATGAGGAGAAGATCGAGGAATTACAACAAAATTGGTGAAATTCGAACTCCAAAACTCGAAAATATATTCCGGTCACCAGCGCAACTGCCGCGACACGGGCAAGACTAACCGTGTCACGGTCAAGAGCAACCGTGTCACGGAAAACCTTCAAGGCTGACGGGGCTCCGGTGAACTGGACGGCAGCACAGGAACAGAGACAGAAGTAGCAACGAAACAGCAGTAGCGCAGTAGCCAAACAGCCGCAGCAAAGCAAAAAAGTGAAGAAAAAAAAAAAAAAAAAAAGAGACTAACCGTGTCACGGTCGCCGTTACCGTGTCACGGCGAGCTTCAAACGGCCGGCGGTTAACGCCAGACGTGGCGCGGCAGCTTTTGGAAAGAGAGAAGCTAAATTGGTGAATGGTGAAAGCAAATGTGAAAGCAAGAAGAAATGTGAAATGAAAAAATGGTGCACGCGGATTTAAAGGCAGAAAAGGACAAAAAAAGAGCCGTTGTTGACTGATTCAAACAGCGCAAATAAAAAAAAAAGAAAAAAGGAAAATATGTGTCCCGTGACACGGGATACTAGTCCCGTCAGACGGGAATCCCTGACCGTGTCACGGGAACCTTCTGACCTGGCGCGGCAAATCCGAGTCTGGTCAGGAAATATTCCTAGCTTTTTGACCAGTTTGGCTGACTTTCCTGGTTTATTGGGTGATTATTTTTTCGCTACAGTTACGCGGAAAATCCCAACTGATATTTAAGGGGGACTAAAATTACCATTTTACCCCTGGCAAGCGTCAAAGCCTATTTTGCGGCATTTTAAACATTTAATATGGTCGGATAATCGGTTTAAAATTGTGAATCATTTACAGCCCATGTTCGGGGATAATCAAACCACCATACACTTATCAATTTTCAGCAACCGTCGGCTTTCCTCAGGCTTTGAAAGCGTTATCGGTGGATTTTTCTTCAAGTATAGAAAACCGCCAAGTCGGCTTTCCTCAGGCTTGGAAAGCGTTATCGGTGGATTTTTTCTTCAAGTATAGAAAACCGCCAAGTCAGCTTTCCTCAGGCATGGAAAGCATCATCAGTGGATTTTTCTTCAAGTATAGAAAACCACGAAATTCCTTTGTCGGCTTTCCTCAAGTATGGAAGGCATTATCGGTGGAGTTCTTCAAGCATAGAATGACACCAAATTCGTTTGTCGACTTTCCTCAGGCATGGAAAGTATTATCCGGTAGCTTTCTTCAAGCTTAGAAAGGTACCAAACTCTTCAGTCGGCTTTCCTCAAGCATGGAAAGCGTTTCAACCAATGTCACTCGGTAGATTCCTTCAAGTATAGGAAAATACCAAACTCGTTTGTCACCGACACACTGGTGCCAGATATGTATTCTATCCCTTTACTCTTTTATCTGTAGAACTAACATTTTTCTGCAGGTATCGGCGTATACAGAGTGATTTAGGATCGCAGAACGTCTTAAATCATTCTCCGTCCCTATCGACTACTTTGACTATCGTTTTCGAAACTGACGTTTCTACAAACTCAGTCAAAGTGGGGGCTTCTGTAGACACCTAAAAATGTCTCCCCAAAACCAAGCCCGATGATAAATAACCTTTCACCGCTGCTATTGGTCGGGTTTAGTATTTAATCCCGAGAGTGCTTAAAAATGTCTTGGTGTTTGGTAAAAGCATAGTTTTAATTTGTTAATTAATTTTAAGCCCAAACCTTTTTATTTTATTATTCTTGGCCCAAATATTTTATTTATTTTTATTATTTTCTTATTTTAGCCCGAATAATAAAAGTCAGAAAAAAGCCCGTAATTATCAATCGGCACTCAGAAAGCCGAAAGAAATTAGGGTTAAAAATGAATTTAGACGGAAAAGTGGACTGGAATTGACCGTGTCACGGTCAAGCTTGACCGTGTCACGGGAACTCTTCCCGTCTGACGGTGGGACTTCTCGTGACACGAGAGGTCTGCCGTGACACGGGGAGTTCCGTGTCCTTTCCGCGTAAACCCTTAACGCGTTTTCCGTTCCGTTTTCTGAAATTTCCCGCGACACTCCAAAACCTGACCGTGTCACGGGAACTTGTACCGTCTGACGGTACAGTCTAACCGTGTCACGGTAGGGTCTGACCGTGTCACGGGATAGTTTTTTTAGGGTTTTTATCATTTTAGGGTTCCGTGTGCTCCCTCAGCACATTTCCCTATAAATACCCCCTCATTTCTGATGAACGGGGCAACGAGAATTCTATTATTCTTATTTTTCTCTCTTCTATGCTCTTAACCTAAACACTAGCCTACCCTTTTCACTTCAAAATTCCTTCTTCAAGCACTCAAAGGAGTCCATATTTTACTCGAGGTTCTATCCTTAAACCAAGGCGTGAAAGGTAGAATCGTTTGAGGGTTTGGCCCCAAAATTAACCTTGTTTTTATTTAATTTAATTTAATTGTTGTTTTATTATTTCCTTGAAGTTACTAACTCGTTTATTATTTTGTAGTTGCAAGCAAACAGATTCAAAGTAAGAGTTATGCTCTTTTTATTATTATTTTTCTAACGATTTTTCTGTTGTTAGAATTATGATTAAATTGGTTCTTTTTATGGTTATATTGATTTTATTATATTTATTGATCACAATATTGCATGTTAATGGGAATATGTAATTGAAAATCACGACTAATAAGATAATTTGGACAACCGGTTTAGGTTCCTTTTTAATCTTGTTGTTTAATCAAGTGATCACCAAATATTTAGAATTATGTGTGCATTAATTCTGAACCAATTTAGTTAAATAATAGTTTGGAGCGAATTGAATATTTTGTTTGTATGCCTTTGAGATCACAGGAATGCTTTTCAATATAAGAATCGAGTAGAGGCCAATACGGGCGAATGTGACTCCATGACTCACTTCGTACCATCATCCTCGATCCTCCTTTCGTGGTTCCGAACCATATGGAGTTAATAATCTCATGGATTATGAATGGGGTGTAACCTTCACGGGTCAATCGTTGTTGCCTATCGTTGTCCCTTATCGTGGTTGCCTTTTTTATGATCCGTGAACGGTTTACAAGTTCCTAAAAAACTTGTTGGCGGCTCCCTACTTTATTTGTCCCTAATCGTAATGTCAATTCCCACTTCCTATGAGTGCCAAGCATATTCATAACATGCTTTTTAACGTAGGCGCACTTCGAACGACGCCTACACATACTCGAACCTTTCCTTCCTTTTTGGGAACTATCACCACATTAGCTAACCATTCGGGGTGTTTAATTGGTCGAATGAATTTTGCATCAAGCTGCTTCTAGATCTCCTCTTTGACCTTAAGACTGACTTCTGGCTTCATTCTTCGCAACTTTTGTTATTTTGGCTTGCTGTCTGGATAGAGAGGAATACGATGTTCAGCTATGTTACGGTCCACACCTGGCATATCAACGTATGACCATGCAAACACATCTACATAGTCTTTAAGTAATGAAATGAATGCAACTTGTTCTTCAGGGGAGAGGGAAGAACCTAATTTAATCTCTCTTATGTCACCTTCTATGCCTATATCTATGACAATGGACTCTTCTATAGGTGTCATGCATGTTTATGCTCATTGAAATATTCATTGTCAGATAACTCATGATAATCAACATTAATTTCTTGCATACAAACATGTTTAGATTCTACAAGAGCTTCAAAGTCTTCATGATCAGAAAAGTCAGATTGTGTGTGGAGGGAAAGTTGGCTGGATGAAGAACTATCCGTATCATAGCCATCTGAGTGGGAGAAATGAATCTCATTCGTTTTTGAAAAAAGTTTAAGGGAAGGGTCTTTTAGGTAGGGTTGGTTTTGAGTCTTTTCGGTTTTCATTTGGAGTTGAACATCACCCTCAACTGGTACTATAAGTGATAATGGATCTATGTCTTCAATATCTCCAAATTTTGTAGAAAATAAATTTCTCAGAACACCATGCTTCAAGTACTCTATCCAATCAATGTATTCCTTTTGTTTAGGCTTCTCGTAAAACCACTTTTCTACCACATCCTCGTCTCTAGCCTCAGCGAAGAAGATTTCCAGTCCAGGGAGTATTTTTTGTGAGGCAAAGTCATACCACGGCTCAGGGAATTCATGGTGTGGCTCGGTATCATTTTCTAAAACGAACTGTCCATTGAGTGTTAAAGATGATCTTTTGTGAGTGTGAAAGTCGTGGCTAGGATCATATCCAAAACCATGGCGATTCTTCTTGTCAATGATGGGGATAGGGTCCCTCCTTCCTTCATTGTTTTGACCTAAACCTTGACCAGGTATATAACCCATTTTCATCATTAATTGTAGACCCTTAGTAAGTGGCTGGGGCATCAAACCTTGGTTTTTTAGGATGGGATTTTCTAGTCGGCCTGAAAGGTTGGTTTGTTGAGAGGGATTGGTCATATTTGTAAAGAGAAGGCTTCCAAATCAGACGTCTGTTTATCCTGGGTGGTTACCTATACAAGGGGTATTAAAGTCAACCAAAGTTGGAAAGAAAAGATATGTATGAATCATGCAAATTCATATGCCAAATAAGAAAAAAAAATTTTAAAAAAAATAGGAAACTTAAGAAATGCATATATATGAATTTTTTGTTTGGAAAAAAGTAAATGACGTTTTGATAAGGAAAGAAAAGGTCAGTAAGGGCCGTTGATTAAGGTGTTAGATTAGATTCTTCTTTACATACAAGGTACCAAAGATGTTAGAACTCGCTCATTGTTTGACATTCAGCCATGCTACTGAAACCATTTTGGTATGTAAACACGGAGATGTATTATGATTAATCAATAATGGGAAGTGATCTGAGTTAACAAAAGGGTTTATAGGTGTTCATCTCTCATGTTATACCAACTTTGAAAAAAATAAAATAAAGGACAAAGATGTAGAACATGGGTCTGTATCCCTTTAATAATTTTCTTCGGCGGATGTCAAGAAACTCAACAATTTTCTTACGCACTTGCGTATCTCCTTGTACCTTGTACGAGTCCAAATTCTGCATAATCTCTATTTTATTTGCAATACACATATAAAGTGGAAGGTTGGTTTTGTGTTTAAGCAGCTAAACTTATGCCTGAGTTGCCTACGTACCCCCAATGGTGTGGTGAGAAAAGAAAGTAATGAAGGGTATGGTGATTATAGGAGTTTCAGTGTTATAGTGTGCCATGGGGGATCAAGCTGCACGTAGTTCTTAGGGTAGTAAAAGGAGGCATTTTTGTGGATTTTTTTATTTTTTGGGTTTTTTTTTGTTGTTGTGGGTTTTTCTATTTTTTGGTTTTTCTTGTTGTGGGTTTTTCTTATTTTTTGGTTTTTTGTGGGTTTTTCTATTTTTTTGGTTTTTTTTTTGTGGGTTTTTCTAGAAGTTGCGTTTAAACGAGGTTGGCTAAGAATGAACGGAAGTGTGGATCATGATTATTTCTTTGTTAATGTCCTAAACCTTTGCTAGGTTCTTCATCATAACCATCGCTAGGTTCTTCATCATAACCATCTTGCTTCATTTTATACAACCATCTAGCCCATGCTTTACATACTTGAGTACATGCTTTCTTGGTTTCGTTGTTGATGCGTCTTAGAAAGATATGTGGCTCCATGATTGATTGAATAGAAGCTACTTTTGTTCCGGATGTATATTCTCCATCCGCAGTCACGGCAAATTCCTCATCTTTCATCCAAAAGGGTTCTTCATCACTGGATGATCCATCGGATTGTGGTGCTGGAGATAACCGTTCATTCACATTCATCCTTCCCATTTCTTCACTTAGAGGATCGTATGTCATGAGATTCGTAGGGTCTTCTTCATCATTAGAAGTTGATAAGACATTAATGGATATTGACCTTTTACGACTCAAATGTGATATCTTGGTGATATGTTTGATGCGCAAGCGAAGAGCATGACATCCATCGGTGTCGTGACCGTGAAGTTGGTGATAATGACAATATTTGTGGAGGTCTACTCCTATAGGGTTGGCTCCAGGTCGTCGAGGAAGTGGTTTAATAGCGCCTTCAAAGAGTAATCCTCGAAAGATTGCAGATTGAGACGACCATTGTTGCGATGAAAAACGTCGCACAAGATTGTGTCCGGTCCTAGGCCTTGTGTGGATTGGGTCAATTATCCTACGATCAATGAGGTCTTGGATAGAGCATCGAAGATCATAACATGAATCAGTTGTATGGTCAAACTGACTGAAATAACTACAGTATCTCTCCATATTTACTTCAGGTGGTGGGATTACACATACGTATCCCTTTGTTCTTATAAGGCCTTGCCTGTGTAAATGACGATACACTGCACTTAGAGGATCATTAATTTCTGTAAATGATCTTCTGTTAGATGTTTTGGCACATGGATTGACCCTTGGCCTATGGTCTAGTAATTTATATGTGTCGATATCGAACCCATGTTGTTCCATATGCCCAAGAATAATGTATCTCATTGTAACCATTTGACGGTAATAGAAATCATTAAGGTTATTAAACATGATGAGCATAAACTCTTTATCTGTGATAGGATTTCGGAGCTTGGATCATACAACAGAACATCGAGAGCAGAAGTGAGAGAAAGTTTCTTGATTTGTCTGTAGGGTTGTGACTAAGACCAATTTCTGAGGGTCCGTTTGACTAAAATTATAAGCCCAATTAACAAAAGCTTGTGATATCTCATTCCAAGTTGCTTCACCAATGCGTTCAAAACAGTAATACCAAGATAACGCTGCGCCTTCCAAGCTACGATCAAATAATGTAGGGAGGTGTTCTTCTGGGACATCCAAGGGAGCAAGGACATTAACGAACTTACAGAGATGGATCATTGGGTCACCTGTGCCATCAAATTTTACTAACTTTGGTAGATCTTGATATCTTGGTTCATGTTTATAGCCCGAAAACAAAAGTAATTTTTCTGGGCAAATTGGCACTCTAAACATTGGAATATCAAAATCTAAATCAAAGTCATCACGTGCGTCATTTCTATTTGCACGACTATCGCTGCTAGTCCACGACTCTCCTTCTCGTTCTTGTTGCTCATTGTTAATTCTATCCTCTAGGGTTCTAGGTTCTTCTTCCTTTTCTTGATACAGAGGTTCATCGCCTTCTTTCAGGATCTCAATTGGGTCCACTGGTTCTTCATTACTATCCTTTTCCGATACTTCTATCCACCCACCACTTTGAATGCAAAAGACATTAAAACCGTCCAGGCGACTCCCTTCTTCTTCATCTAGGTGGAGCATCGATTTCCCAATAGGCGAGATGTTCATGATATCTGGATCTTCGAGGATGGTTACTGCTCCGTGATCGGTCATTAATTTCACTTTTTGATGTAACGTTGATGCTACAGCCTTGTTTTCATGTAAACAAGGTCTTCCTAGTAAGAAGTTAAAGCATGCTTTGATGTCAATCACTGTGAAGTCCACTTTCCTAGCCATCGGGCCATATTCAATAAGTAATTCGATGGAGCCCAAAACTTCCCTGGGGGCGTTTTCATAGGCTCGAACTACTTGGCTTGATGGTGCCAAATCATCTTTTGAATGACCAAGCTTAGTGAGCACTCGATAGGGACATACATTGATTGCAGATCCGTTATCTACAAGAACTCTGGGTATCGTCCATCCATTGCATCGGACAGTGATATGTAATGAATTGTTATGGTTTGAAACTTCAGGGAGATCTTTGTTAGTGAACATGATGGTACGGTCTATACCATGAATAAGGCCTACCATCTGATCTGGAGTAATGGACGGATCAACCGAAGCTTCATTCAAATGCTTAAGGACAGCGCTTCGATGAGGTTGCGAGTGCATAAGCAACTTCCATATAGACACATTAGCATTGACCTCCTTCATTCGCTTGATAGCATCATCTTCTATGTTGACTTCATCTACCATTAGTTCTTTCCTTTTTTCTTTTCTTCGTAAAGCATCTAATGGATTATCTTCTTCAAGGTAAGATGGCTTGAAGTGTCGAACCGCTCGAGTTAAATGATTTACTTCCACTACTTCATCCTCACTAAGGTCATCAAGGCATATGGGGTGCTTATAGTTGTTTGGAGTGGAGAAATAAGCTTTAGTTTTTCTTTCAACAATAGCCATTGCAGATGCAGCATCTTCATCCTCCTCACGGTCCAATATAAAGTATGCATTGTCGTAATCTATAGTCCCACAAATCTCAACAAAAGGATCCTTACGGAGAGTATAGTCGTGACCCCTTATCTTGATGATTCCATGGGAAGAAAGTTCATGTTCTATACACTTGCCTATTTCAGTCATTGGTGTTTCACATTCACATGATTCATTTCTTGTGATCAATTGGGTTGGGTCAAAATCATTTTCGTAGGTGGAGATGGCATTTATGGAGGTTGGGAGTTTGTGATTTGGGAGGGGGTTATTTATGATGCTAGGTTGCGTGTTATTGGGTTTGTTGGTAAAGGTTCCAACAGAGAGCCTTCCACCATCTATTAAGTCTTGTAGTCGATGCTTGAATGTTGTACAACTTTCAATGTCGTGTTCGGCTCCTTGGTGTAATTCACAATGTTTGTTTGGGTTATAGGTTGGTGGCAGGTTCCTTGGTGGGGGTCTTGGGTTCAAGGATTGGATAAGATTAGTCTTTTTAAGTTTGGAGAACGCCTGGGCATATGTCATATTTAAAGGAGTGAATTCTCTTTGGGGTCGAAGTTGAAATGCTGAGGTTGCTCTAATGTTGTATATCATGTTGGTAGGCTTTGAAGAAGATGAATCATTATTGGTGACTTTCTTATTAGCCCCGAACCTTGCATTATATGAGTTGTCGTTGTTAAAGTCTTCTTTCCTGATCTCTCCCTTCTTTATGGCATCTTCAACCAATGACCCAGTCGAGATAAGTGCTTTAAAAGATGGGAAGTATTGATATGTGTAGGGAATAATTTCAAGCCTTTAAAATTCCACTAGCTTGAACCCCACTGTGATCATAAACTAAAGTACGGTGACGTCCAAAAGGGAAGAAGATAGAGCAAAAGAGTCGCCAACAAGTTTTTAAGGAACTTGTAAACCGTTCACGAGGTGAAGGTTACACCCCTTAACGATCCAAGAGATCGTCAACTCCATAAGGTCATGAACCAAATAAGGGTTCGGGGATGATGGTACAAATCCAACCTAAAAGAGATTGAACCTGCCCTAATAATAGGCCTCTACTTTATTCTGCTCGTATTCATGTGCGCTTTCTGACTAACATACAATCAATAGGATTAACCCTAAACCTGTTTAATCTATGTTGGTTGAATTTAAGGCACAAATAAATCTATTATTGGCGATCACTTGAATTATAATCACACTAACCCTAACAAGATTATTAATTATCTTATTAAGCGTGGTTGCAAGTACAAAATTCCTTTTAAACATGCATAAAAGGTGATCAAGCAATAACAATATAAAATAATACGCATATCAAGCAACATAATAAATAATCAACATCATTAATAATAATATCAATCATAATCATAATCATAATCATGTTAAAGCATAGCAAGATCCTAGGCATGATACTAACAAGATTAATAACAAATCCTAGCATGTCACTAAGGAATAAAATCAAATCTTTAACCCTAACATGATACTAACATGAATTAATATTAGAAAGAAAATAGGAAGCATCATACTTTTAATCATACTTGATATTAAAGTTACCCTAGACATGATACTAGGAATCAAAATAATAATCTAAGCATGATTTCTACATCATAATATCAATTAAACCATTAAAGTACTTACTTGGATTCCTCGTACCTCTTTCTAATAACAAAATACACGCGTTAGTAACTTCAAGGAAAAACAATAAACAAAGCAATTAAATTAAATAATTGAAATAGAGATTTGGAACCAAACCCTCAGAAATTAAAACCTTTCACGTCTAGGGCGAAGGCAACTTCGAATATGGCTAGGTGTATCTAGATCTTGTGAATGCGGAATTTTGTATTTGAGAAAAAAAGAATTTAAGAAAAGAATGTTTATTCTAAAGAATGAAAGAGATGAATGAATGAATGTTTCTTGATAATTGGTGAATGAATATTGAAAAAGAATTGATAAATGATTTGTGAATGAAGAAAGTTGATGAATGAAGAAGAGAATTGATGATTCTTGGTGAATTAAAACGGAGTTTTTGATACGATATTTATAGAGAAAATCATCCAAAAAAGATAATTTAACAAAACAGAGTCTGAAGATCGCAAAACCATCTTGGCGCCAGCCCTGGCTAATTGGCGCCAGGACCAGTGGCTAGCGCCAGGCGCCAATGGCTGGCGTCTGGCGCCAATCCTGGTTCCAGGCGCCAAGGCCTGGGTTGGACGCCAAACCAATTTTCCACGCGTTTTCAAAAATCTGATAAATTTCCCGTACTGGAAGATAAAATCATATAATTTCAATCGAAAATGCTATTTGATCTGATTAAAACTCTGCAGAGTCCTAATTGAATTAAGAATGATAAGACCTTCTAGAATGTTCTAGAAGACTAAAACCATTCCTAATTACATTAGGAATGATAAATTATATTAGGCCCTCCCCTAGATCATAGGACCGTACTTAAAGCTCAAACCGGGCCCAGTTTAGTAAATTGGCCATAAATTCCTCAATATTCATCGGAATTGGGCTTATAATATATCGTTGGAAAGGTCTTTGCAAGCCCCATCCAACTACACCACTATTGGACCCATATCATGGACCAACCAAACTGGATTGGCTGTTTTCTTAAAATAAAGTTTTCAAAAACAGGGAGAAGAGAAAAGAAATAAAACTTTCCACAAACACTAGACCTTTCCACACTTTCGTTTCATTCGATTATGATTCGACGTGAAAGGCACTCATCACCGGGTTTGGTTTTTGGGAGACACAAATGCGTGTCTACAGAAGCCCCCACTTTGGCTGAGTTTGGAGAAACGCAAGTTTCGAAAACGAAAGCCAAAGTATCGATAGGGACGGAGAATGATTCAGAACGTTCTGCGATCCTAAATCACTCTTGTAACGCCGATATCTGCAAAACTAGCATTAGTTAAACAGATAAAATAGTTAAGAAACACGTATCTTGCACCGTCGAGCACACGTCTCTGAAAGTAACCATATGTTGTTGTACTGTTGTTTTGACGACCTCCTGCAAGCTAGAGAATGTCATCCCGCTTGAAAACCGCTACGCCTGAAACTAACTTCTCCGCTGTGATAATATTCCACGTTCAAGGGAATATCATCAAAAATTATTTCTCTCGAAATAATTCTCATTCGCATTATGATCATCTTCCATGCCTCAGGAACTATGATTGAAGACAACCTCGCCCGAAATTACCTTCAGTTGCTTGTGACAACCTTCCGCAAGCCAGGGAATGATGCCAAAGACATCTTCTCTTGAATTCATCCTCATTTGATGCGACAATTTCTCAAAGGAAATTACCGAAAAGTTCGCCTAAACTTTGCTTTTGCTATGCCTGTACGTCGGCGCTCTTTTGCTTTGAACCTGTACGTCGGTGCCCTTTTGCTCTTGAACCTGTATGTCGGTGCCTTTTGCTAATGAACCTGTATGTCGGTGCCTTTTGCTCTTGAACCTGTATGTCGGTGCCTTTTGCTAATGAGCCAATTCTTAGGCGCTTTAAGCTTAGTGAGACGATCTTTTTATCAGGTCGATCACTTTATGCAATCAAGCCAATTACTTAATCATGTCAAATTGCTTAGAGGGGCTAACTAGCGTACCAAGGAACCCAAAATATGTTGCAGAAAGCTAGCACAACCCCAACAGGTGGCTGGCTTTGGCGTCGCTGAAAAACGATCAGCGCCAGCCATATGGCATTAGCGCTAGGCGCTGGCGTTGGCGTCAGGCGCCAAGCACAGAACGTGACGCCAATGCCTAGGGACTAGCACCAACACAGGAATCTTTTTAAAATTCCAGTTTTCGTTCATTTCTTGCTCTGTTCGTCGCGAAACTGCCCGAGAGAAGTCCGAAAACTTCAATTGATCGTTGCTCACTCGTTTCTCAACCGAATTTGCTCAAATTTGTTGCAAATCAAAGCTCTTTTCATCTATATTCCTGATCTATGTAAGTTTTCCTCAAACTCACACCGGTTTTTATGAATTCTTGGCATGTTTATTCACGAATTTCATAAAAATTCGAAACTTATAATGCTCAATTTGCTTTGTTTATCAAGTTTTATGCCATGAAATTGCTTGTTTATGTTTGTATATTGCCTTGGGAGTAATTTGAGACTTGTATGACTCAATTTAGTGAAGAAATGAGCAATCTGCCATTGTTGGACCTCTTAAGGTCGTGAAGAACAATGTGGCTTGTTCTTGATGTTTTCGTTAGCAATTCTTGTTCAATTTGTCACAATAATCACTCTAGTGTTGCGAGAAATTGTTTGATTACTTGAAAAATGCTGTCATGCTCAATTTGAATTCGTGCTCTGTTTTAGTACTACGTACTCTGTTTTCGCGAACATAGTATCATGCGGCTAGGCGAACCCTTAGATACTATAGAACCTTAATTTATGATGATTTTGCACAATGTAGCATGGCTAGACAACGAGGCTCAGGTTCACGGTCCCGAAACACTAGACGGAAGCATGAGCCCGTGGAGGACGACACCACACCGTCCACTTCGCTTGGTCGGTTCCCGGAGTGGGATGAGCAGACCTTGTTCTTCGCCCCTATTCACCACATTTCCGAGAGGGTGAGACGGGGAACCGAGCCTGGGAGGACACGGCATCACGGCTCTGGCTGTGATGGTCTGGGCAATTTGTATAGGATGCACATCGCCAGAGATCGAGAGACGAGACTCCTATGGGAGTCTTGCGGACTGGTTGCCTTGTTCGAGACCTCCGAGGCTATGGTCGCCTCGAGCGGGGGTCACCACGTAGTACGCGCTTTGGTGGAGTTCTTCTGGGACACTACCAACACTTTTCATTTTCCCTGGGGTGAGATGATGGTCACTCCTACAGACTTCAGTCTCATCACAGGACTGGAGTTCTCTTCTGTGCCGCTGCCATTCGACGGCAGTATCGACGTCTTTTCTCCACAGGTCGAGGAGCTGTTGGGGCCGATTGCTGTTCGGGCCCGAGCTGAGGTCGAGACGACTCAGTTCAGTGCTAGAGGGATTCGCCGCTCGACGCTGGCAGCGGCTCTTGATGACGATGCGACCACCCGAGAGCAGCGGGTGCGCATCTTCGTGCTAATGTTGTTGTCAGGGACACTCTCCCCTGACAGGGGTAGTAGGGCATTGCTTTACTATCTCCCTGCTGTTCGGGATCTCCAGCGGATCGGGACTTATGACTGGGCTAGCTTGGCCTATACTGACTTTGTTCGCGCGCTGAGGGACTCGTGTCGCCACCGGTCCTTTAGGACGAACGTTTCTCTGTCTACTTTCTGGAAAGTCGTAGAGGTAAACATTATTCCCTATAAAGTTTAGCCCTACATGTTAGTTAGCTTTACTCACTCGTTTAACTTCTAGTAGATCTGGTTCTACGAGTACTTTCCTTCCATTTCGCCGGCGAGACCATCGCCGAGGGGGTATCCGGTGAGCGCCTCTTGGGGCGGCCACCATGTGGACCTGTCTACTGCACGTGTCCGGAGTCGGATCATTTCGGTACGAGTTTTAGTGTTTATCTTGCTCTTCTGTGATGTTTTGGACATGTTCTTACCCGATTGGTGTTTTTATAGGGACCTGAGGTAGTATATCGATCATGGGGTGGTTGGACAGTCCCTGGATTAGCCGTACAGTATTCTGCTGAGCGCCGCTACTTTCTGGGGACCTATGGAGCGGTTGTATACTTAGGAGAGAGGGTTGCTAGACAACACTCTTCCGATGCTTTCGTTATTCCTGCTCCTCCTCCACGTCACATGTTCGACGAGAGAGAGTTGTCGAGCATGGCTGAGGAGTCTGGTTCCCTCTGGCGGTCGCTTGTGATCCTTGGGCGGAGTTATACCGAGGAGCTACTTCCTTTGCTAGCTCCAGCCCCAAGTAATATCTTACTGATTTCTTTTCGTCTTATCAGGATGGTCCCACTGAGTTTGTGCCACCCCGTATGTCCATCCACTACCAGGGGACGTACGGGCCGATCAAGGAGATGATTTCTCCGGCTCCTGAGGGCGAGCGCTTCGTGGAGCGGTCGATTCCTCGTCACCAGACCAGGGTAAGTCTAGTTCTAATTCAGAATTTTGTATTCAGTTATCATGCATTTTCACTGACTTATTTTCCTTGACAGTTCTCACACGAGGTGGTTTCGGCTATGGCACGATGCATAGATGCCTTCCGGAGCCAGCTCGTCCGGATGAGGAACGCGGCTACCTGTCGTCGGGACGACGCTGTCCGAGAGGTAACTTTTCTTCACTTATTATTTCTGCATTATGCTTCAGTTTTACCTTGTTTCTAATTTAATTCTTTTCGCAAGGTCAGCCGATCGCTTCTCACACCCGCACGAGGCCTGAGGGGCGGAGAGATCCGGCGAGGTCTAGCTCAAGACGTCGTCGCACTTCGTCCGGAGGTAGAGGTGGTCGTTCTGAGGCTGCTCGAGCCGATGTTGCTGAGGAGTCAAGGTCTTCTTCTGAGGGCGCTCCTGCTGCACCGGTAGGAGAGGCTACCTCGGCTTTCATAGGTGGTGGGATGTACGAGGTTGGCTCGTCATCGCAGAAGCCTCCACGGTCTCAGCCTCAAGTTGACCTTGGCTGGAGCGGTCCTGTTTTGAGTTTCCCTCCTCCTACGAAGTCTGGAACTGGTGCTGAGGCCTGAGCTGGTGGAGAGGTGACTCCTCGGACGGCGCAGTTTTATGGCATGATGGGCCTACGTCCTCCGGCGCCGTAGTTTGCTTCTGTATATGTATTTTATTTTGACTTTTTATAGAACTTTGCCTTTGACTTATTACTTAGCCACTTTGTACTTTATGTTATGTTATTGTAAATTATTTATTATTATGTTAGTGTATGTTAGTGTGTGCAAGTGTGATAACAATTTTGCGCAAAAATTCCGTCATTTTTATTATTGATGGAAGGTATTATCCGACTCTCTCCCCCAAAAGAAAATAAACAGGAAAAAATAACACGGAGAAAAAAGCTGATATTTAATATAATTCAAAAAAGAAAATTAACTAAAAATAATTGCTATATTTAATTAATTAATTAAGAAAAGGATAGAAAAGTATTTAGAAAAAAATAAAACGGGGCCATAAAGTCATTAAACTGACTCCAGTTTAATATCAAAACGCAACTGAGCACGCGCGGCCTCTCTGCTGATTTGGCGCCAGCTGGCGCCAGCCTGTGGCAAGTGGCGCCAGGCGCTACACCAAGCGTGTGGCGCCAAAAGCTGATGGGTGACGCTAATTCCGGGTGTGTGACGCCAATTGACGCTGACTCCTTACTCCAGTCAGATTGAAATTCCTCGCAATTTGTGCATAAATAGCCCCCTGCTCAGCCGATTCTTCTCATAATTTCATCGAAAAATATTCTTCTCTTTAGGAAAAATAATAATCATCATGTCTGTAGCCACTAAAACCTTCACCCAATATTCTCATGAATGGTGTCGATCTCTTAATGCTAGAGAAAGAAAAGAATTGGATTTATTTCACTTGGGGGGAATTTATGGCATCAAAGGGGTAGATTTAGATATAGACTTCATACATACCGCTTTAGAATATTGGAACATTGATACACATTGTTTTAGAATAGGGTATGATGAAATCAGCCCTTTGCTAGAGGAATTTGGTGCTATTTTAGGCTTCCCTGCAATAGACCTGGTAGTAATCCCTAGAGTAAATGCATATTACTATAAGGATTTCGAGCGCTTTTTTAACTTGAAGAAAGGGATTTATCAAATATAGTAGATGGCAATGTAGTGAACTTGAAAGAATTCGCACGCTACTATTTCGATAAACCGCTTTCTGAATCTTTTCACATATATAGAAGAAGGGCGTTCTTATTCTGTATGCTTAATCAATATTGTCTTAGTAGTGGTAAAATCAATGAGGGACAATCAATTATAACCACTGTGCTAGAACAAATTGAATCAGGGAGAAATCCAATGCCATTGATAGTTGGAGAGACTATGATTAGTCTAGATGAATTGAAAAGGGACCCAAAAGCACCTCTTCGCGGCTCTCCAATTTTATTACAGGTAGAAAAATAATATTTTTAATTACAGAAATCAAAAAATATATTTTTGTATTGTAATATTAATTTATTTGCATTGCAATTTTTTTACAGATGTGGTTAATGGAGAGGCTAGGATTAATTAGCCCTCCGGACGACATTGAAAATTATACGCCCACTTGCTTTGTGAGAAGGAAGAAACGCATTCCCAAAATTGGGTGCCATGGGTGGAGAAAAGTCTTTGAATCATGTGATTTTGCTATCAAGTGGGCCATCCCATGGTGGAAAATAAAAAGGATGGTTGGTGTTAACAAGCAACCTTTCTGCCGTCTCCCAAGCTTGTCTCGCGTGACATATTATTATCCCTGCATGGTACAGAGACAATATGGCTTGCTCCAAAATATTCCTTCCGGGGATCTTCGTCCTCCCTATGAGTATCCCGTATCTCAAGAAGTAGATAAATTTGACACTTCCTGGAGCGCTAGACCTTTATGGGAAGTGATTACCCAAAAGGTTCCCCCTTCTTTACCTAATGATGTAAAGAAGTGGTTGCTGAAGAAGTCTTCAATTGATCAGGGTAGAACCGATGTGAAGAATCGTCTAGGTGACAGGGTGACACCGGCCAAAGAACGCTTAGGTGCAAGAATTGAGTTCAAAACACCTACAATGCCTAAGAAAAAGAACACTACTAAAGACAAGGGAAAAAGGAAAGCTACAGACAAAAAGGTTTGGGTGGAAAAGAAGCATGGGGTGCTAGCTGAGGGAGAAACAATCTATTCTAAAATTGAATGTAGGTCCTCTAAAGGATGCCTACTAGCTAAAGTAATGGATGAAGAGGAGGAAACGGAAAAGAATTGGAAAAGGGCAAAGAAGGAGAAGAAAGACTAGAACATTGCTTAGCTTTAGATTCATTAGATTGTTAATTTTTATTTAAAGTTAATTTGTTTCAGCCTTATTTGAATTTCATTAACAATGTAATTTTATTTTATTAGTGAAATTTCAGCTTTCAATTAAATTGTTACTTTAAATTTATTTTAGTAAAGCAATAAAAAACCGAAAAAAAATTAATTTTCCAGAAATTCTTCGAGTACGGAAGTCGAAAATTTCCCAAAAAACACCGAAATTTGCCCAGATTTTATTGCCGAGTTGGCACCAGTAATTGCAAATTGGCGCCAGCTATTGAGGTCTAGCGCCAGGCGCCAATACCATCGTCTGACGCTAACGACCTATTGCTGGCGTCAGGCTCTGTTCTGCGACGCCAGTAGCTTTTTCGACTTTTTTGTTGACTTCTAGTTGATTCTGGAACGCGGAGATGTCGAATAATAAAGTGGCCGCACCCGTAATAGGTTGCCTACATATCCTTTCCTAAGGAATCAGGCCGAACGTAGCTCTCTTAAGTGTCCTACTCAAGTAATTATGGGTAGTATTTTTTAAGTTGGTCGAGATTGGTCATGTTTGAGAATTCATTGCCATCCATATCACTTAATTTTGCTGCACCACCTGACAGGATTGTTTTGACAATGTAGGGGCCAGACCAATTAGGTCTAAACTTTCCCCTTGGATCTAAAACATTTTTCCTTAACGCTTTTAATACCAAATCTCCTACTTTGATATTTCTCATCTTGACCTTCTTATTAAAATGTCTAGCCATACGAGTTTGATAGCACTGAGTGTGATGTAGAGCTTCTAGTCGTTTTTCGTCGAGTAGAATCAATTCTTCATATCGTGCCCTAGTCCATTCGACTTCATTGAGTTTACTCTCTAGCGCAATACGTAGAGATGGTATTTCTAATTCGACAGGTTGTACGACATCCATTCCATATACCAAAGAAAATGGTGTATTTCCTGTTGACGTACGGATTGACGTGTGATAACCCCACAATGCAAAATGAAGCTTGTCAGGCCAATCCTTATAATTTTCTGTCATTTTCTCGATGATAGTCTTTAAATTCTTATTAGCTGCCTCGACTGCTCCGTTTGCTTGAGGTCTATAAGGGGATGAATGATGATGTTGGATACCATATTTATGTAGCAATTCTTCACATTCGGCTTGAAAGTGAGTTCCATTGTCACTTATCATTTCATGTGGGTCTCCATATCGACAAATGATATTTCTCTCGATAAAGAGTGCTACATGTTTTGCAGTAATTTTAGCATATGATTGCGCTTCAACCCACTTTGTAAAGTAATCAATTGCTACTAGAATAAATTCATGGCCTCCTGTTCCTGGAGGAGTGATCTTGCCAATTATGTCAATTCCCCATGTAGAGAATGGCCATGGTGATGTGTAGGTGTAGAGCAAAGATGGTGGAACGTGTTGTAAATTGGCATAAATTTGACACTTAGGGCATCTTTTCACATATTGATGGCAGTCCCTGTTCATAGTAGTCCAATAATACCCTTCTCGCATTATTTTTTGGACTAACATTTTGCCATTTACATGAGTTCCACAGATTCCTTCGTGGACTAACTCATTATTCTTTGTGCATCCACCTTCCCTACACATAGGAGAGCTCGACCTTTAGGTACCCTTTTATGTAGCTCGTTGTTTATGAGTACATATTGAGAAGCCAAAAGTCTCAAGACTCGTTTCGCTCTTTTGTCAGCATGAGGAGGGTATTCTCCATTGGTGACATAGTTGAGAATGTCTGTGTACCATGGTTCCTCTTCTTGTTCTTCATCTTCGTCTTGGACTGGGTTGTCGTCTTCTATAGCCTGTATATATGCTGGTTTGTGCCTTTTTTCAATAGTTAGAGGCATTTGCTCGATATCCGTGGGAATCCTAACCATTGAGGCTAATCTTGCTAAGGCATCAGCAAATTGGTTTTCTTCTCTAGGTAGATATGTGTATTCCACCTTCTCTAACTGATCGGTAAGAGTTTCCAGATAAGTCTGGTAAGGGGCTAGGCTTTCGCTCCTTACTTTCCACCTTTTAGATATTTGATTGATAATTAGAGAGGAATCTCCGAATATCCTTAACTTCTTTACTCCCAATGCTAGAGCTGTTTCAAGGCCTACCACACATGCTTCATATTCAGCAGCATTGTTAATAACGTCGAAATCAAGCTTTATTGAGATTGGGACGTGTTCTTTTTTATGTGATACTAGTAGCACTCCGACACCACATCCCTTTTGGTTTGAGGCTCCGTCGAAATATAAGGTCCAAGTATCATCTTCGGTGACCATCAAATCTTCATCTGGAAATTCATTATCTTGTATTGGTGTTGAGTCTTCTATTGGAAAATCTGCCAGAAAATCTGACACCACAGATCCTTTAATAGCTTTTTGTGGCATAAACTGCACATCGAACTGGGCTAAGTTGATTATCCATCTTGAAATACGTCCATTGAGTGTTGATTTCTCGAACAAGTATTTGAGTGGATCTAATCGAGATACCACGAAAACGGTATGCACCAACATGTAATGTCTCAACTTAGTTGTGGCCCACACCAAAGCGAGGCACAATTTCTCGAGTGGTGTATAGCGTGTTTCGTATTCGAGCATCTTCTTATTTAAGTAATAGATTGCATTCTCTTTGTTTTCTACCTCTTGTGCTAGCATGGCTCCCATTGTCTCTTTGGTAACCGTCAAATATAACCTAAGAGGTATTCCGGGAAGTGCTGGCGCTAATACGGGAGGATTTGCGAGATAGGCTTTGATCCGGTCAAAGGCTTTTTGACACTCATCATCCCATATTACTGGTACGTTCTTCTTGAGCTTTTTGAAGATTGGTTCACATATCGTTGTTAGTTTCGATATGAACCTACTTATGTATTGCAACCGGCCAATGAATCCTCGAATCTGTTTCTCGGTCTTGGGCGGTGGCATTGACATGATCACTTTAATCTTGGTTGGATCTATCTCTATTCCTCTAGAGCTTATGACGTACCCCAAGAGCTTGCCTGAGGTGACTCCAAAAGCACATTTTGATGGATTCAACCTCATATTGTATTTTCTTAACCTTTCGAAAAATTTCTTTAAGGCTACTTGATGGCCTGGACAGTCCTTTGATTTCACAATCATGCCGTCGACATATACTTCAACTTCTTTGTGCATCATGTCATGGAGTAAGGCGGTTGCTGCACGTTGGTAAGTAGCACCTGCGTTTTTCAACCCAAATGGCATTACCGTGTAACAATAAGTGCCCCATGGTGTGATAAAGGTTGTTTTCTCCATGTCTTCTTCCGCCATGAGAATCTGATTGTACCCTGCGTATCCGTCCATGAATGAGAGAAGCGCGTGGTTTGTCGTGTTGTCTACCAGAATATCGATGTGTGGCAAAGGGAAGTCGTCCTTTGGACTTGCCTTATTTAGATCTTGATAGTCGACACACATCCTTACCCTTCCGTCTTTCTTTGGAACTGGGACGACGTTGGCGACCCATTCGGGGTATTTGGATACCTTGATGAAACCTGCAGTTATTTGTTTTTGAACTTCTTCTTTTATTTTAAGTGCTACGTCGGGTTTCATTCGACGCAACTTTTGTTTTACAGGTTTCATTCCTAGAATTAGTGGTATAGTGTGTTGAGCTATTTCTCTGTTAATGTCTGGCATATCTTCATATGACCAAGCAAATACATCGATAAATTCTTTAAGCAAATTAATTAAATCGGTTCTTTCTTGTTTATTCAACGTTAGTCCGATTTTAACTTCTCTTTTATGAGTTGAATCATTTGAGATGTCAACTGTTTCAGTCTCTTCAATTATCGGTGTTTTCTTTTCAAGTGTTTCCATTGCTTTAATAATTTCTTTATCTTTTTCATCGTTAGCTAAGCAATGTTCGTCATCTTGGGTTAGGGAAGAACACGAGAAGTAAGAAGAATGAGTGATATTATTATACTCTGAGATCATTACATCAAAGAGTGATATGTCCTCAAGGACTGGATCACTAACTATCCTGGGAGAAGAAATAGGAAGGGGAGGCATTATAGCTAAAGACCTAGAAGACTCTACAGGGAAAGACTCTGACTCAGACTCTGACTCTGACTCTGACGATTCTTCAAACATTGGCCCTTGCCCTGTCGTGATCGATATCTTCCTTCCACTCGGAGTGATCACCTTGATAGTCTTGCGCCACCCTTGCAGTGATCCTTCAGCTGGAGTAATTAGCTTTGAGGGGTCGAAGTTTTCACTTTGTAGGACCGTTTGAATGAGTGAGGAGTTGTCTTCCTCATGGACTGACTCATTCTTTTCTCGCCCAAACAGTAATCCCATGACGTTAAAGTCAAATCATCGGGGTGCTTTCTCCTTATGGACGGGAGTTGGGATTTCGTCAGTGAAGTAGCAATCCAAGAAAATCTCGAATCCTGGTTGTCGTATGCCATTTACAACAAATGGTTCGGGAAATTCATGGCATGGATAGTCCTCTCCTTCTTTTATAAACTGACCATTAAGCGTAAGAGGGTACTGATCCATTGGAATTGCTTTCTTTTGAACGCGAGCGTCCCTACGTGCTTTCAATTTGTCCTGGGCTCGCTTGAGATCTTTCCGAGTCAGTTCGAAACCAAGTCCGAAAGTATCTAGTTTAGGGAGGCCAGGTGACTCTATTGATTTTGCTATCCCCTTCTTCTTTCCTAAGGTCATCCCAGGGAAGTGTCCTTGTTTCTTCAGCATGGTGTTGATAATCATGTTGGAGTGGGGGTTGTGGCAAAGAGATGTCCTTTCATCCTCTTGGATTAAGGAGACTTCTTCGTTAAAGCCCCATAAGTCTTCATCATCTTCGTCGTGCTCCACATTGATGATTGGATTCTCTATTGATTTGATCCTCATCGGCGAAGCGTCAATAGTGATGGGGATTCCTCCAACTATGGCTTTCACTTGTTGGTGGAGAGATGAAGGGACAGCCTTTAGATCATGGAGCCAAGGGCGTCCTAACAACAGATTGAATGAGGCTTTGATGTCTACCACTTGAAAAGTAGTAGCATGTTCTATTGCTCCTGCCGTCACATTTAGGGTTATTTTGCCAAGAGCTTGACGTCGAGTATTATCGTAAGCTCTTATTCCTTGTGTGGACGGAGTTAAATACTCATCCCTTATGCCAAGCATCCTTGCAGTCCTAAGTGGACAGACATTAATAGCCGATCCATTGTCTACAAGAGTCATGGGAACATTCATCCTTTTGCAGACTACCGTGAGGTTTAACGCCTTGTAGTGTTTGTCACCTTCCGGGGGTAAATCTTTATCAGAGAAGGTGATTAGATTAATCAGACTAGGGAGGTCACTCGTGAGGAAGTTAGCTAGTCCCTCAGAAGTGGTGTCAGAATCTATCCCGATTTTATCCAAAGCATTCATCACAGCTAACCTATGTTCTCGAGATGTTGCCAGAAGCTTCCATACGTTCATCTCAACTTTTGTCTTCTTGAATTGTTTAACGATGCCATTGTCTTCGATGATAGGTATAGGCACTTGTTGTACAGTAGGCATAGGTTGTGTTGAAACGGGAGGTTGCATTCTCCCGGATCTTGTGAGGACGTCTATTGATGAATCTTCTTCAGCCCAAATGTCGTCCGTGGTGTATGATACAGAAGCTGAAGGTCCTACTATGTCTTTTAGATAGACATATTCTTCGTCACTGTCCCATACTCCATTAACAGTTATGTCCTCTTCTAATGGAACTTGGACTAATTCTTTTCTATCAATCATTTTCTGCACCAAATCCTTGAACTTGAAGCAGTTTTCTAGGGTGTGTCCTCCTGACTGATGGTATTGACAGTAATATCTATCTGTCCTTTTTAATGATTCAAATGGTCTCGGTTCGAAAGGTTTGACCTTGCCACTCTCGGAGAGCATTTCAAACATTTGTGCATACGGGATCCCAATTGGAGTATAAACTTTATTGCTCTTCTTGGGTTTTTCGGTGACTTGTAAAGGAAAATATTTTGCCTCATAAGTCGTTTTTACTGGTGTGAATTCTCTCTTAGGTTCTACATCATATTTCTTGTGAAGTTCATTCATAATTTTGAGATTTTCACGTAACAGTTGCGATGTCTCCCTCATATACAGTGTGAGCACTCGTATGTCTACCTCATTTGCTGGTTCTGGAAGATTATCTTTGACATCGAAAAAGATCTCTTCTTCTTCCTCTTCGACATTGGTTGCTTTGACAGGCTTAATGAGAGATGAGGGGTCAAATTCGCTTTCTTCATCGGAGATAGCCAAAGTGTGAGCTAGAGGTGCATTGTCAATACTTGGCTTCTTACTGGCAGGGGGCAATGGTAGCTTGTTATTGTCAGTTAGGTCTTGGATAGCTTCCTTAAGCTTCCAACAGCTTTCAGTAGAATGGCCCCTACCTTGATGATATTTGCAATGTGCATTGGGGTTCCAATTAGGCGACCTCTTCTCGACTGGTGGATCTCCAAATGGTCCAATGGGAGTTATAAGACCTTTTGCATTTAATCGATCAAACGCGGTGTCATAACTCATGCCAATAGGAGTGAAGTTTCTCCTAAATGGTTTCTTTTGTCCTTGGTTGTTCATGGCGAGGACTTCTCCTAGGTTAAAGGTGCTGACATTATTTGAGTGGGCGGTTTTGGAAGAAGAAGGATTGTCGCTCTTCTTTCCTTTCCAGCCACTGTTGGAGTTATTGTTGGCAGCTTTAGATTTAGCCAAGTCATCTTCAATATTAATCCCAATATCATAAACGGCCTTAAAGGTATGAAGGTTATTTTGATATTTAAGGTGTTTTGAATATTTTTCTTGGAGGTTTTTAATGAACAGTCTCACGGACTCTTTTTCACTTGGTACCTCAATCATTTTAGCTGAGGTTTCTCTCCACTTGTTAAAGAAAGATGTGAAGCCTTCATTCTCCTTCTGTTTGAGGATTTCAAGTTCTCTATGGTCAGTTTCGACTTGAATGTTGCACTTGTACCTATCAACGAAAGCGTTTGCTATGGATTCCCAAGTAGAGGCCTTTTCTTTTTCAAGAGAAAAGAACCATTGTTGGCAAACGGTCTCGAGAGATAGCGAGAACAAAGAAGGGAAGACTTTCTTATCGATACCCTTGATACTCATTATTGTTTCAAACGCTCTTAGATGGAAGTATGGGTTGTCGATTGCCCTAAACTTTGGGATGTCGTTGGCACTGAACTTCAGCGGAAGAAGATCTTTATCCACCGAGACCCCTTGGGATGTGAGTTCTTGAAACTTGTAGTCGCTGGACAACTTGCTTAGGCTTTCTTGCATGAGGTCCATTTGTTTTTGCTTCACGGGATCCTTGATCTTAAGTGCGAGAAGCGTCAGTGTCTCAGTTACAGTAGCCAGTTGGTTCTTGAGATCGTTAACTTCTTCCTGAGTTGCCATTATGACTCTTGCTTTCCTCTTGCGGGCTATAGGTTTGTCGAAAAGTTGGACTTGTACGAAGAGGTTATCTTTGATTAATCGTCCTTCCTTTCTTGACCACGCGCTGTAAATTAAGCCAATTTGCGTTTTAATTACTTGACTCGAATCAATTTGACTTTATGGTTTTTTTTTTAAAAAGTAAAAAAAAAAAAAAAAAAAAGTATGCATATTTTTAGGGAGCAATAATGTATATGTATTTAGGGAACTTAAGTATTATTATTTATTGGAGGATTAATATCCGACTTACCCCCCTAAAAAAAAGACGAAAAATAACGCGCACGCACAAGACTCTCTTAATCATGGTCAAAACATGTGTGTTGGTGTGTGTTTTGAGTGTAAGTGACATGCTTGGACTCTTGTGTAAGACCATGGGACTTAGTGCCTAAACTCGAATATCAATTTAATTAAGCATTATAATCAATAAAGTTAACCGAGTTAAACAGAAAACTAACTAAATAGACATTAGGTGATGACTCGACAAATAATCTGAACTGTCGGCCAAGCGACAGAACTGGCGTCACAATATGGTGATTGGCGCCAGACTTTTTATTAAATGGCTGGCGCTACACACCATACAATGGCGCTACAGCTCAGATTTTGGCACCAATATTGGAGCCTTGGTCTGGGACTGTTTTCGGTATTATTAGTCAACTGGGGTATGCCTAAAGTCGTACTAGGTCAATTCCGATTAAAAGAAGAAAAAACTTTATTGACTCAAATTAATTAATTAATTAATTAATTAATTAGGCAAAGTTCTTTAAGTCATTAATTTTAGTCTCAACACAAATCAACAAACGGTTAAGAGGAGCATAGAATATATATGCACAACAAATAATGCACAATTAGTCAAGTAGGCACAACATGATGCAATGAGTTCGCAACCTAACCATGGCTCTAGTTCTCTAAAGTTCGGGATATGGTTTAGTCAAACAGGGTCCATGGTTAATTGTCCAGATGCACCGCGTAGAAGCCTAACCGTGAAGGGTTAACGCGTGTGGATAGGACACCGCGAGTTTTTAGAAAAAACTCACTTCCATGGTTTGGTGAATTCAACCTCTCAGATGTACCCTTTGTTGCCAGGAGCGTTCAATCGGGTAGATAGAGCATGAATTCCCAGAGGGTTATATCCATATGTAGAACACATATGGGTTTCAGAAAAGTGAGAAAAAATTCAATCAGGAAGCAGGATCGAGCAAACAATACGAAAAACCGGTCAAAATTAGAACGCATATTTCTAGCTCGGTATTGGGGGAAATTGGCGCCAGCAAACAGAGACTGGCGCCAACTTTTAACTGTAGCGCCTGGCGCCAATACTGGCGTCTGGCGCTACGGCTAAAAGTGTGGCGCCAAGCTCTGGCCCCTGACGCTACTTCCCACATGCCTCAGCAGCTTTCTGTGCTCAATAAATCATCAAGTTTCGCGCGGTGTTATTTCAGTCCTAGTTGTGAGAGACATTTCTCAAATTTCCTACATGTAAAATCCTTATGTTTTTGACTCATTACGGATGGTCTTTCCAATGAGAACCTTTTTATGCATATGACACAATGTTAATCAAAATTACGCACATGAAATACTTAGAACTTTTCGAGTCTCATCCACTCATTCTAAATCATTGCCGAAACAAATTCAGGAATTAAAATAGAAATCCTCCCCAGTGGAGTCGCCAAAAACTGTAGGGAATAATTTCATGCCTTTAAAATCCCACTAGCTTGAACCCCACTGTGATCATACACTAAAGTACGGTGGCGTCCAAAAGGGAAGAAGATAGAGCAAAAGAGTCGCCAACAAGTTTTTAAGGAACTTGTAAACTGTTCACGAGGTGAAGGTTACACCCCTTAACGATCCAAGAGATCGTCAACTCCATAAGGTCATGAACCAAATAAGGGTTCGGGGATGATGGTACAAATCCAACCTAAAAGAGATTGAACCTGCCCTAATAATAGGCCTCTACTTTATTCTGCTCGTATTCATGTGCGCTTTCTGACTAACATACAATCAATAGGATTAACCCTAAACCTGTTTAATCTATGTTGGTTGAATTTAATGCACAAATAAATCTATTATTGGCGATCACTTGAATTATAATCACATTAACCCTAACAAGATTATTAATTATCTTATTAAGCGTGGTTGCAAGTACAAAGTTCCCTTTAAACATGCATAAAAGGTGATCAAGAAATAACAATATAAAATAATACGCATATCAAGCAACATAATAAATAATCAACATCATTAATAATAATATCAATCATAATCATAATCATAATCATGTTAAAGCATAGCAAAATCCTAGGCATGATACTAACAAGATTAATAACAAATCCTAGCATGTCACTAAGGAATAAAATCAAATCTTTAACCCTAACATGATACTAACATGAATTAATATTAGAAAGAAAATAGGAAGCATCATACTTTTAATCATACTTGATATTAAAGTTACCCTAGACATGATACTAGGAATCAAAATAATAATCTAAGCATGATTTCTACATCATAATATCAATTAAACCATTAAAGTACTTACTGGGATGCCTCGTACCTCTTTCTAATAACAAAATACACGCGTTAGTAACTTCAAGGAAAAACAATAAACAAAACAATTAAATTAAATAATTGAAATAGAGATTTGGAACCAAACCCTCAGAAATTAAAACCTTTCACGTCTAGGGCGAAGGCAACTTCGAATATGGCTAGGTGTATCTAGATCTTGTGAATGCGGAATTTTGTATTTGAGAAAAAAAAGAATTTAAGAAAAGAATGTTTATTCTAAAGAATGAAAGAGATGAATGAATGAATGTTTCTTGATAATTGGTGAATGAATATTGAAAAAGAATTGATGAATGATTTGTGAATGAAGAAAGTTGATGAATGAAGAAGAGAATTGATGATTCTTGGTGAATCATAACGGAGTTTTTGATACGATATTTATAGAGAAAATCATCCAAAAAAGATAATTTAACAAAACAGAGTCTGAAGATCGCAAAACCATTTTGGCGCCAGCCCTGGCTAATTGGCGCCAGGACTAGTGGCTAGCGTCAGGCGCCAATGGCTGGCGTCTGGCGCCAAGGCCTGGGGTTGGACGCCAAACCAATTTTCCACGCGTTTTCGAAAATCTGATAAATTTCCCGTCCTGGAAGATAAAATCATATAATTTCAATCGAAAATGCTATTTGATCTGATTAAAACTCTGCAGAGTCCTAATTAAATTAAGAATGATAAGACCTTCTAGAATGTTCTAGAAGACTAAAACCATTCCTAATTACATTAGGAATGATAAATTATATTAGGCCCTCCCCTAGATCATAGGGCCGTACTTAAAGCTCAAACCGGGCCTAGTTTAGTAAATTGGCCATAAATTCCTCAATATTCATCGGAATTGGGCTTATAATATATCGTTGGAAAGGTCTTTGCAAGCCCCATCCAACTACACCACTATTGGACCCATATCATGGACCAACCAAACTGGATTGGCTGTTTTATTAAAATAAAGTTTTCAAAAACAGGGAGAAGAGAAAAGAAATAAAACTTTCCGCAAACACTAGACCTTTCCACACTTTCGTTTCATTCGATTATGATTCGACGTGAAAGGCACTCATCACCGGGTTTGGTTTTTGGGAGACACAAATGGGTGTCTACAATATGCCATTTGTTTTTTATATACAGGAAGGAGATTTTTCACAATCATCTGTAATTACTCTTCTTCATTTGGTCTATTTATCATTTTAGCTGCTTTATTTCTCCATCTAGTAATAAAGGAAGAAAAAGTTTCATTAAGGTTCTGTGCAGTTTTCTCCAAATCTCTTCTCGTGATGTCAATTTCTTCATTGTATTTATATTGGTTGGAAAACTCTCTTACTATGTTAGCCCAAGTGGATTTCTTCGAATTTTCCAGATTCAAAAACCAATGTGAAGCAGCTCCATCAAGATATTGTTGAAATAACTGAGCCATCAATGGTTCATCTACACCCCAAGGGCTCATGGCGCCAACATAGAGTTTTAAGAAGTTGGTAGGACTTCCTGTTCCGTCGAAGTGTGAAAGAACAGGAATTTTAAAACCATACGGGAGGCGCGCTTTAGGAATGAGGGTTAGCCCATGGATGTCCATCCATGGTTCGGCCTGAGTGATACCTTTCAAAACTTCTTTCATCCTAATCATTTCCTCTTCAATCTTGGTGGGAATTTCCCTGTCATTGTTTCCAACTTCTAGTGGGAATGGTGAGGCTACCTCCGATTCTGGTGCATTAGGATGCATTTGGGTGTTTTGCTTTATGAAATTCACCACAGTTTGCTCTACAGTATCTTGTCGTTCGATTATGGCTTGCATCATCCCCTTAAGTTCCACGAAAGGATCTAAGCTGAAGCTCGAATTTTGTTGCTCATTGTTTGAAGTTCCAGCCATGCTACTATAGCTAGGAGAGGAGAATATGACTGATATTGGGCAAGGGGAGAACTCTGCAGAAAGGGATCTTCTACAATTAAAAGGGGCTTGGCGAACAAATCTAGATCCAGCACGGGTCCATATAGAACTCCTGTTAACGAAAATGACATGATAATGTGATAAGAAAGGAAAAAAAGGAAAGATGTTAGTATTCATGATTGTAACAAATAAACATAAAAAAAATACGACTAATGAATATTTAACTGAGAGATGAACACCTAAAATACCAATTAATATGATTATATAAACTTATCTGAAAAGATTCCCCTTTTCCTAAAAAAAGAAGTTTTGTCGGGTTTCATAGGTTTTCCTCTAGCTTGTGTTAGAAGTTTGGAGATTTTGTTTGTTATCTCCTTATGTCTTGAATTTCGTGACACGCTATCGGTGAGTCCAGTACAAACTCTAGCCTATCTATAAGTTCATCACTTACTTACACATAATGTAACCTTATCCCTCCTTAAACTACGCGATAAAAAAGAACTCATAAAAAAATAAAAAATAAAAAACCTTTTTTATTATATAGGAATATTTCTCATGGATCTCAACTTGCCTCCTCAAAGTTCTCATTCATCCCGTGTGAGGAGGTTAATCCAATTTTTCTCAGAAGACCCTACTCCTTCTCTTCAAAACTTAAGGGATAGGGAAAATGAAGCAGCTCTTGCTTCCATGTCGCTGGAGGACCGCTTAGTCGTTGATTCTCCTACGGGATTTTCTAACCAAATTATCCCCACAACTACTTCTCCTACCCCTTTGGTGAGGCCTGTGTTGGTAGGTAATTTCTCTCAAACATTTCGTATGAGTGATCCTTCAGAGTCCTTAGTTCTAATTGTGGCAGACACTGCGGTTTTAGCCATGTCTCTAAGTCTACAATTTCCTTTAAGCTTGACTTACTCTATTTTGGCCATCATAAGTCACAAAACACTCCCTTTTCCTCATAACTCCATTACCCGTCAACCTTACGAGTCCTAGGGCACTTAGGTTGTTGTTGAGGGATGTTCGAGATCAACCGATGACTTGACTTCCCGGTCATCTCCTCACGCTACTCAAAACATACCAACCTACTTGTTTTGTGCTTCTTCTTTCGGACCCTAGAATAGGCGAAGAGGTGGCTAAGGGTTTTGGTATTCGAACATACTCAGTCTTCCGCGGGTCCGGCTCTCTTCCACCAATCTTATTCTTATGGGGCGAAACATGTTTCTTTTCTATGAACCAAGTGACTGCAGATTCATATTAAGTACGGGTTTGGCAATCCTAAAGACTTTTTTTTATTAAAAAAAAGGAGGATTGGTTCAACAATGGGGTACAATCGCGAAATACTTAATCATTGTCAAAAAGTTCTTTCTACTTTTTCATTTCCCGCTTTGCAATAAGTATTTATAAAGAGAGACGGAAATAGAAATAGGGCATGTATCCCTGTTACATATGAAGAAGTTATTAGGATGGTAACGTCAATTGTCAAAGCTTTAGCACCGCGAATCCTAAAACAACAAAAAAAATCAATAAGTGCAAAAGCCGCGCCCGAAGGCTGCCTACGTATCCCGAAACAAGGATGTTTTTCGGGAATCAGGCCCAAACGTAGCTCTAGGAAACATGTTATTATTCCTCATTACTATTATTTTTTTTTTTTTTGGTTCTCTTACTACTAATCATACATTTTTTTTAACTGGAAAATAAATACATAATACATAAAATAGTTCGTCGATGGCGCTTTTTTTTTTTTATTTCAAGGCTTGTAACTTCGATGTGGTAAACCCTTGTTTCGCTTGATGTCGTTGTAGAATCCCTTTGCATCTTGTCATACAGATTGGGTTGCTTACTTTCCATCAAAATGAAGATATTTCCCACACTATACCTTTGAGGGTTGATCCATCCTCAACTATACGCTTCGTTTGTAAAGTCTCCGGGAATGGTAATTACTCCAAGTGGCGTCACCAACTTTACTTTTTGATGGAGAGTCGATGCGACCCCTTTATACTCGTGTATCCAAGGTCGTCCTAAGAGTAGGTTATATGAAGTCGGACAATTGATGACCATAAATCTGACAGAGAAAACTATGGTCTCGTAACTTAAAGGCAAAATGATGTACCCAGTTACTTTTCGTGGAGTATCATCAAAACCAAGAATTGTGTAAGACAAAGGATTGATAAAAGAATCCGTGTATCCCAACCTATAAAGGAATTCTCGAGAGCATATGTCTAATGCAGACCCATTGTCGACCAATATGTGATTTATGTAGCTTCGTCCATGTCTTAGTGTGATGTGTAGTTCTCGCGTATGCCATGGGTTTGGGGGGAAATCGGCTTCGGTGAATGTCCACTCTTGATGATTGGTTTGACGTTGGAGAATCATTAAAGATTCACTAAGCCTATTCCCATGACACAGAACACCAGCATAAGATTCATGTTCGGGTAGTATGGTGTCAAATGAATCAACCAATTGATCAGAATATGGTCGGTGGAGATCAAAATGGTTGCGACTCATTCCTAAATTACCAATAGCAGATACTTTAGGACAATCCTTCTCATCTTTTGATGTTTTTGCCTTTAGGATATCAAAATCTAGCTCAATTACCAAAAGAGTGTATTCTCGATTGCATAGTATGTCCTTGGACATAAATGCTTTGGTGTTGGTTGATTCCTCAAATAGATCAATGGTGATTGTCTTTAATTGACGAATGAGGGCATCTCGATGAGTTGGTGAGTCAGAGATCAACTCCCATAATGACATCACATTGCCCCTGTTTCGAGATTTCAACTGATTATGTTGAAGTGTTGGGTTTTCTATTGACCTGACCACGTTACAGTATACTGGGGGCATCCTTGTCGTTGGTATATCACCATGGATAACCATCACTCCTTTCGATGTTGAGAATTTTACTTTTTGATGAAGAGCAGAAGCAATAGCTTGAGTGTCGTGGAGCCATGATTTTCCCAAAATAAGAGGAAAGTTGATAGGAGCTTCAACCACTTGAAACTCTACATCACATAACCAATCTTCATGTCGTAGTTGCATATTAATGGTCCCTATTTCCTTTCTCGGGACATGATCATGTGTAATTATGATTGCATTAGAAATTCCCAAAGGCACACTTTTTTGTCTTAACTTACATAAGGACTCTTTAGAGCAAATGTTAAAATTCGATTTGTTATCAGCCAAAATGCCTGAAATCCGGCGATAATTACACCCCATAGTAACACACAAGGGTTAGCTAAAATTGATGACCCTTTGTAAATCGGCATTAGTGAAGGACAATATAGGTGGGATCCATCCTTTTGGGATTGGGATCTTTCCGTCATCAATTAGTTGTTGCACCACATGTGTCACATCGAAGCAATCTTCTATGTCATGCCCGTAGTCGTGACAGTAAGAGCAGTATTTCCCCATGTTTACTTTGGGAGATGGCAAAATACAATTATAATGTTTTGCTTCAATGAACCCTTGTGTCTTGAGAGGATAGTACATATCCTTCATAGATTCACATTTTTCAAAGCAAATGGGGTTAATTGATGTCCATCGCCCTCCATTACTTCCATGCTTGTTCCGTGGTGCATTGAATCCCATATTGTTTGAAATGAAAATATATACCTCTCATTTCATATAAGAGCATTATCAGTATCAATAGTTTGAGCGGTGATAAACATATTATAAAAATTAGCGGGAAATGAAAAAGTATCTTTTACATAAAAAAAAATTGTTTCTTTCATTTTATTATTTTTTTTTAGTGGAAAGAAAGGATAACAATGAAAGACTTTTTCATGATTATAGAAATTCGCAATTAATTGAAGGCGGGTGACGCTAAGAAGGACCACAAAGGTTCACAAAAATGTCGAATCGGGAATTATTGAAATTATTCTTCTTTTACCCCTGCGGTTTAGGGACTTGAAAGACTTATCTTCTAAGGTTTCATAGCCTAGGCCATGAACTCGGGATTTTAGTGATTTTCTAGTTAAATTAAGTTAATTATATTGTGGTTTTAATAGGAAAAGGAGAAGAAAGATAAAATGGTCAGATTAAAAAAAAAAAAGAAAGAAAATGACTAAAAAAATTGAGCATGGGATGCAAAGAAAGCAGGTAATGCTTTTAAAGAGATGGTACAATCAAAGTAGGAGATAAAAACTAGTGCACATAAAAAAAAAAAAAAACTTATGAAAATGATTTAACATGCATGAATCATAGTAATCACAAACGAAGGAACATGTTATAAAATCAAGCATGCATTTGTCCGTGTGTCCTAACACACTATCTAAGAGGATTATTCATTTAAGGTAATAATTAATCAGATGGCCTATTTCGATGTTGAACGTTCCTGCATAGCCGATTGTAATTAACGCACGGATACAGGTTTACGTCCTTAATTCATTATAAACTGTCTAAACTCTCTAAACACCGCAAATTAGCAGCTCAGAGCTTAGGTTACAACAAAGTCGGTGCTCGTGTGCGGACGCAGATCACATAAGCATACACATATAAAGACATATATTTTCACATAAATCATGATGTCAAAAAAGAAACACTTCATGTGAATAACCATAATCAATAGCATTATATAACATATAAGTTTATATATATGTATATACATTCTTTCTTATTTAGGCAACGTATTTTTAGGTTTATACCTCTTAGAATTTAAAAAAAAAAAAAAGTCCCCAGCGGAGTTGCCAGCCTATGGTACTCCTTTTTTTGACTAATTAACATTTGAAGTCAAAATCCCACGTAAGTCGATAATTTGACAAAAAAATAAAAATTAGAGTCGCCACTCTATTTTTGCCCGAATAGAGACGGTCTTTTTGTTTATGATCGTTTTCAAATAGAAAACGACATTGACTCCATTAGATGAGGCACTATATAAGTATGGTCTTTAGGAAAATCAGAGATCTGGGTACGGGGTATAAGTTAGGAAGATCGAACCTTTGGAACTCGTCTCTTCCTCTGTTTTAACGAACAGGCTCTTACTAATACGTTGTTAATTGGTTATGATTATTTACATACTTTTCCTTAATGCATAAAAACATGAAAATTTCCACATTGTCAATCACACTCAAATGTAAAATAAAAGTGAATTAAACCTTACGATATATGGTGGGTTTGAGCATTAAAGTTGCACTACGTACCGTTCATTGTGGGATTTGATGAATACACTCCCGGATCAAAACCCTACGTAGTTCTTACGAACGTCCATTTATACATGGTCGAAATTTCATACGAGGTTTCAAGAAAGTTTATATTTTTTTTAGGAGAGGTGGTCGATCCATATAGGGTCATTTGAATGAGGTTGAGCAATCTTGCTTTCAAGGTGGAGGTCAATTTATCAAGGTTGAGGAAGTCACTAGAATCAGCGACACCATAGGAGTTTCTTTGAGGTGAATGATTTTGTTTGTAAAATGCGTTTCAATTAACGACTTTATTTAGGGTTGACCAACTTCCAAAAAAAGATTGTGTGGGCTTATTTGAGTGTGCTAAAAAAGGAATTTTATTTTGGTATGAATTGAGAAGAATATGAAGGAAATGTGTTTAGATTGTTTAGAATATGAAGAAGATGAAAATTGGAATAGTAGTACGTTTTTGAAAAAGCAAAATGGTAGAACTAAAACAAGTTATAATTAAGGAAGTTGAACAACAACAAAAACAAAAACAAAAAAAAAAAAAAAAAAAAAAAAAAAAAAAAAAACAACGGGAGCCGTGAGTTGTGGCATTTGCCAATTACATTATATGCATTTCATGCATGTTTTGTGTCTTATTATTATCTTATTATTGTATTAAACCGTGACCTTGGGTATTGGTAATAGCTTAGTATGCATGCATGCTTTGCATTCTTTTACATAATCAAAATATGCTAATTTGTCCTTTATGATTTGTATTTTTCCTTTAAAAAAAAAAAAGATGATTGAAAATATTAGAATAATAATAATAGCAATAGGATACATAAAATCAGTTAGTACTAAACTTTTATCCGGGGTTAGAAAGTGATACTTTAGAAACAGTCACGGTTTTAAAATTGTATAGATTAAAGGGTCAAAATTTGATATTATTGACCAGGATATGTCAAATGACATGATTATTACGTATGTCACCGGTAACAACAGTGTTTTTATTTTATGTTATTTTAAAAGATACACTTACTACTATTATTAGACTAAATGATTACACAACTGAGATATGACAAAAATACGGATAAGATTTATCCCTTATAAAAGGGAGATTTCCCTTATCCGAAATCACCCTTTAGTAAAAAAAAAAAAACACACACCCCTTGCCTTTTCCTCTTCGGTTTCCATGGCTCCCGGCAACCAAAATCGTCAAGCTCCATCTCCATTCGACGAGCATTTTCGAGTGCTAAATTTATATTTAGCTTTGATCAGGCGTTAGTGGTGCTACTAATGGAGTTAATGATTTTCATAATCATGAATAAATGACGACTTGAAGTTACCGGCACGGAGTGTACAAGGTTCGAGTTATGCTTCGAATTAATCTCGTATTTTGTTCGTAAATTAGGAGTACAAATTGTAAGAGTTTTGTATACTCCAAAATTATAAATAAACACTACTTGAATTTGTCTCTTATGTTTAATTATTGCGGTTGTCGTTAGCAAAATCAGATCTTATTATTATAATTATGAAATTACACAACATTTATTAGTTAATTGAAAGTAAAAAAATAATAAAAAAAATAAAAAAAAACGTATGGAAAATAGGGGATCAAATTTGGTGTCTACAGGTGAAAACGCCACACCTCCCACTACTTACGCCACCACTGCTGCATATCAATGCCACTACTCTCCACCACTTCCAAATATTTCAATCATGTCCTAAAAACTAGGACAAGTTGAGCCTCAACGAAACAGTGTATTCGTAAGTGGTGAAGACTGAATCAACAGTCAGTTACGCAAGTTTAGGGAGTTAGTTTTTCAAAGATATTTTTCTAAAAATAAAAATATCAACTTTAAAAGATAAAATCAGAAAAGATATTTTTCCAAACAAACTATCCTATTCTTTAGCAAGCCAATGATACTTATCTTTTTAAACGCATTCCACTAAGCATTAATCCCTAATTAATTTTCACTTACATAAAACCTAAAATAGAAAATATTTCAGACTTTATTTTCTCTAAGAAGTCTCTGCTACGAGTCTTCTTTCCTTAGCTTCTGCTCCGAAGCTTTAGTTCCTTCATAGGAACTCTGCAACTGATCTCTTTTATTTTTAGCTCCTCGTGTTCCTTTGCCTTGAGTGTTTCATGCAACTTATAAATAAACCACAAGACTCACAGAAATCATTAGTCTACTTATTTGACTTGTGTTATTATCAAAACATCAAGGGAAACATCCACTTTATTCCAAATGGCACCACAACATGTTTACATGGTATACCACTAACTTGCCATACATTACGGTAGCAGGTTCTCTCCACCAAATTAAAAACGTATTTAGTTTGAGTTGCCTCATCCCTCACTCCGTAGAAAAAACTACCTAACACCTGGTACATATTTTATGCTTCTCTAGTTATTGTTGGATTCTAGGATATAAACTGAGATCCCTTTCTTTGATCATGTCTCTTTTTTTGTGTAAATATGTCCATTAAGCTAAGCTCTCTCTAGTGTATTATAACATGCTAATTTTAGGCTTATGTCTCCATTTCAGTATGTATGCATTAAAAACTTCACTCATGTTGCTGTCTACACTGTCACAACATGACATAGGTGTGTAGAAAGCCCTACATCATAATTTATAATTTCTTTTCAACAGATCCTCTACAAGACTACAATATCATTTGAAAGCTCCCTCATGACTTGTAATTTTGCCAGAAAATCATTCTCAATTGTGGACATGGAAATTATCCAAAACTGCTTTCTAAACTCTAAGCTACCCCCAAACACCCTCCTAAAGTTGTAATAGACATGCCTTGCACATACCGTGCTCTCAGCATGTGGAAAAACCACTGCAATTGCAGCAACCAAGCCGTTTTGCTTATATGACATGAATGTATACCTTGCACCTTCTTCTGTTTCCACATTAGCAGCTTGTAGGTTTAAGAACTCCAAGTTTTAGTGCTCTCAACACCTACTAAAACCCATGCTAAGGGGAACATTTGGTTGTTCCCATCCCTACTAACTACAACCAATAATTTCGTCCCATATAGGTTCTTTAAAAAGCACCCATCTAGTGATATAAAAGACTTGCATCCACCTAAAAAACCTTTCCTCAAACCCTCAAAACAAAATCCTGTAAAAAACATTCACATTTAACTTAGGTCTGACTATATTTCCCCTGTTGCTTTTTAATATCTCTCCTACATACCTAGTAAGCAATCGATACTACTCCTTGTACTCACCCACCATAAGAGATTACCATCTTCTCCTAGCCTTATGAGCAAAGTACCTACTAATCCTAATGCCCCAGTCTAACCAAACTGTCTCCATAAGGTCATGTAGCCTCATGTAAGGGTTGAATTTGAACTGTGTGTTGTAATGCTTTGCAATCCAAGAGGTTGACATTTTCTTTATTACCTTAGAGGACCTACCGATTAACATGAGTTTTGACTGAAGATTTTGTTTTATTTTTATCCCAAGAGGTCTAGTTCTTCATGGACACCCTTTGCCCTTGTGTTCACAAACTTCCCCTACCCTTACCTTATCATTCTTATAATATGGTATGTAACACCCCCGATTTACTAATTAATAATAAACAAGAATTAAAGGAAAAATAAACAACCTTTGAATAAAATTGCGAAAGCATACACCTAAATCTGAGGTATTACCGCCACACTCAACAACCTAAACTTTATGCTTAATGAACTCGTACTTGGCCAAAGTTTGCATACTTCTATTGAATGTAAACACATTAATAATGTATATTAATAAGCAAAATCATGCAAACTCAAGCAATAAATAGCATAATTGAGGTAAAAAGCGCGAAATTACATCGCATTCTACCCCCCTTAAAAGAAAAGAGTTACGCTCCCGTAACTCACCTCAATAAATAACATCACCAAGCATTTAATTATAATTTCGTACGTAGTTCTCATCTCAATCATCTCCCAATCTTCTACCAAACACTCGTAGTTTAACTCATATTCTCACACTTTAAGGCCCCGTTTGGTTTAACGTAAAACATTTTCAATGGAAAATTAGTTTTCATGAAAAATATATTTTCAAAGAAAAACACAATTGCATACTAGTTTTCCTTTGTTTGATTGCATACAAGAAAAGTCCAAGAAAATAAAAAATAAGTGTGGAAATGTAAAGATGAATGAGAGGAAAGTAAAAAAAAAAAGGAGGTAATGAGAAGAGAAGAAAATGTGGCTTCCCTTGTTTTGGGAAGGAAAATGTTTTCCATCATTAAAGATGGAATTTTCCACCGTACCCTTGAAAAAATTGTTTTCCACCCCTTAACAAACCAAACAAAGGAAAATGGAAAAAAATGAAAAATTCATTTTCCATGAAAACCTTTTACATCAAACCAAACAGGGCCTAATACTTATTAACTAGCTCACCAAGTTCTCTTCTAATTTCCCAATAAAACTTACTCAATTCCTTCATAAGCCTATTTTCAAAAATTCCCAAGTAAAACTTTTCACTAAACATTTATTCCAAGTAATAACCATACAAAAAACAAGAGTGTCATAAACCAATTCTCAATTCAATATTTCATCATCACCACATGTTTCATCGATTCCCCAAGTATATCCACAATAGCTTCACAAGGTTTCTAAAAAATAAACTCTCTCTCATTGGGTGTAAGGTTGGGAGGTTAGCAATTAAAAGAAAGAAATATCCCCCCCCCCAAAAAAAAAAAAAAAACAAAAAAAAAAAAAAACAAAAAATACAAAAAAAAAAAACCAAGCATTAAATGAATAACATTCAATAAACGCATAATAATAGTCACAGAAATATAATCTTCACATAATGATCCTCAAATCTATCACATTACACAATTCTTCAATCCTAAAACATGATTCTAGGTGAAACACCCAAATTTGCACGATTAAACAACACATACATAATTTAAATCCCTTGCATAATCATTTCTTCTTCATTAAAGAATAATAGTATAAATGAATTCAATACAATGCATAGAGAGAAATCATCTATCTTATATGCCCATCTTAAGACTACCCAAAACTCACCGATAAAATAAAATAAATTCTCAAGTTCAAAGAATCAAATAAATACCAAAATTCATTTCATTTTTAAAAAAAAAATAATTAATAACACAATCATTTATAAAAAAAAATTCATATAATATGCCAAATGAATTTATTTTAAATAAAATAATTATCCAAAATTGAAGTTTGATTTTAAATCAAGTAATTAAATCAAAAAGCACAACACTTAAAACATTACGCGCCTAAAAACTTTAAATTATCTTTAGTGGTATTTAAAATAGACCTAAGCTCTGATACCACTTTGTAACACACCGATAATTCTCTCTTTAAACCTATAAGTACCCTGAACAAAATCCAAGAGAAATACTGGCATGCTACCGCCACGTGTTCAAACGTTTAGGCTATATCAGAAACTAGCAGCGGAAAAACTAATTCAGTTATAAATAAGTTTCAAAACCAACAAATAAAACCAAATTAAGTGATACAAGCTGGAACCATTAAGGCCCTTATTCAAAACCCAACAAAAGTAGTAAATAAATAAAACCAGAGTTTAAATAAATTCAAACTTATGAAAAGAAATAAACTGCGAACAATAACCAACTCTCCACTCAAAATTTCACCACCTTGATGCAAGTCCAAACTATGTAAACACATGTGATGAGTCTGCTTCTCAATATTACAAGTGTAAAGATTGGATCACTACAGAGTCATTGAAAGGTGAAGGCCATGACCAAAGAAAGACACACAAAAAGCACGCAATCAGCAAAGCTGAGTACATACAAGCTACGAAAAATAATAAGAAATTTCTAGCATGCTACTAACAATCAATCATCGAATACAATTTAATTATAAACTCAAACACACGGTTCGACTGTTACGTTGCTAAGACTTCACTAGTTAATAATAGGTGAATCATTTCATTTTATTCATTGGATTAAGCAATAGACAAGGTTGTCCATCCCATGCTCCATTTGGAACATCGATAAAAGAAAACCCCATGCGTCCTTTCGGAAATATCAATAAACATCCAACGACCACGGGCGCGACTCCGTGACGTAGCTCGTATGAGATCTCATTTAACTCCTAGTTTTGAAAAGTATTTGAAATAAGAGACTCGTAGATCAGACGACCTCAAGAAAAGTGCACGACTAATACCCCGTGTACCCCAACCCCTTATTGTCATTACTCCAGATGTGCACAAATCCGGAGTTTTATTGCTCATCCATCTTGCACTTTACGTAATTTACAAGTTTAGACTTGGTGATCACTCATTTGCAAAACAATACAATCAATCTAATATCAATTCAATCAAGTAAAGCAAACTTCCAATTTCAATTCTTGATTTATTTGTGACAAACAATATTTATTATTTGTTTCTTTAACTACTTTGGTGTATAAAGCACCCCACAATCTTAACCTTATCATATAAGACTTAAATTTCCTCCTTTACTCATTCTATCTCCATGATCATGAACGAGTAATAAATGAATCATTTCGCCAATCACATACCTTTGCCTCTATGCACACCTTGCATAATTAGAGCATAAACCATACTTGCAATATAGAATAGTGCACAACATACGGAAATCACAATGTGTAACCAAACAATTTAGCTCAGTCTTCTCTATACATCATATTAAGTTTTCGATTCGTCCTTAAACATGCATCTAAAAGCAAGGTTTCGTAACTCGTACGTACCTTGAGAAATGAATTGATATGCCACTTTAATAACTAGAAATCACCTTCAGCAAACTCCTCTCCTAAATCAAACAATAAAACTTCAATCAATACCCAAACAATCAAATTTACAGCAATATTAACTTACTTTAAGACCTTTAAATTCCAATTAATAAACAACATTCAACCTTCCCTTTAATTAAAATCAAAAGTTTATATATAGTTCATTAAATTTCCTTCATGAAAACCTTAAAATACACCTTTTTCATGGAATTACAGCAAGTTTAATACTTTATAATTAAAATTCTGAAAATTATTTAAAAACCCTTAATTAATCTCTCTTTTAATGGGTAATCAAACCCCTTTCATTAAAATCACAACACTACTTTTTTAAATAAAATTCCAGCAATATAATTAGATTTAAAACACCTTAAAACTTCATTTAAAACATGTTTTATGCTCAATTAATCAATAGAAATACAATAGGAACAAAAGCCCCAATTTAATTGATCATAAGAACCCTAGAATCTCATTTTAAATAAATTAAAACCTAGGTTTTATAATTCATAAAATCTGAAAATAAAAACAACAATTATAATCTGAAATTATAGGTTTAAAACATCAAAAACATAAATTGATACTAAATAAATTAATTTCAAACCATTTAATCAAACCTAAAACAATACTTATATGATTGTGCAAATAAGAGTAGAAACAAGGGGAAAGGAAGAAGAGGAAGACCAGCCACGGTGGGAGGTCAGACTGGTGGTGATCGCCGGCGGCCAGGGGAGGCCGGCGCCAATTTTCGACGAGCACAGGTGGCGGCAGCAGCTTAGCTGCGGTGGCTGCAAAGTGAGCAGTAGCTCACGTAGGAAGAGGAAAAAGAAAGAAAGAAAAAAAGAAAAAGAAAGAAAGAAAAGAAAAATAAAAGAAAAATAAATAAAATAAATAAAGAGAAAAGAAAATAAAACTAACCTTTTTGTGTGTGGAAAATTTTAGGGATTAAGGGGTATTTATAGGAGAGAATGTTGTAGGGTAAGTAAGAAGATTGAGCCTCATAAAATTAATGGGTCAATTAGGTAAATGAAATGGACTAGACTTTGTTTGTATGATCATGAATTGTAGAACATAGGTTCATAAAATAGTTTGTGCTAAAATAATTTTCGATCTATATTAATCATTTGAAACTTTTGAAATTAAATTCCGGAAAAGTACAAATAAATATTGTAAATATAATAAAATTTCATTTATAAAATATTTAAAAATACGGGGGATTACAATCTACCCCTCTTACAAGAAGCTTCGCCCTCGAAACTTAACCCCAAAACCATAAATTTTCAAAAACCATTCAAACTTTTGTGTGTTGTATCGCTGTAAATTGTTTGGTCCCCAACATGCACACTCAACAAACTAAACTTTATGCTTAATGAACTCGTACTTAGCCAAAGTTTACATACTTCTATTGAATGTAAACACAATAATAATGCATATTAATAAGCAAAATCATGCAAACTCAAGCAATAAATAGCATAATTGAGGTAAAAAGCGCGAAATTACATCGCATAGCCTATTTCTTCCCTATTCAATTGAGTGATTTCTAATAGCCTGTTTAAAAGTGGATGGGTTATTAAAGGTCTGCCAACATAAAAGACTTGGTTTTTTTAAAAAATTTTATGGTCCTAACATTTGATGACTTAACATACTTGTTTGAAGGTGGAGCAACTAAAAAACCACAATCACTGTCATCGTCATCTTCATCAGGGCTATGTAGCTCATCAAACCCCTCAAAGTCACTCCCTATTTCACCCAAACCCTTATATGTAGCTACCTTCCTCAACATCTCCAACTCATCCTCATAAGAAATCAATTTTTTTTTTTTTTTTTTTTTTTTTGGTCTTTGGCTATTTCACACCTTGCTTGCACAAAATCTTCATCATCCACATCAGTTCCTTCAGTGTCATAGTCTATATCAACTTATTCATGCCTAGGAATTGTTCATGCAATTTAACTCCTTCAGTTGATGTCTCAACATGCTCATATTCTTCCACGTTATCTCTTGTTAATAAACTCATAAAAGTACCCCTTCTCCCAATATATTCTGAAATAAAGGGGTGTTAAGTTCCTCATTCTCTATATATATATGAATGAGCTTGTACTGTAGAAGTAGAGTCAAGAATGGATCACATATATTTTTCTTAAAGCCTAGGTACCTAATCCCATAGTTAAAATCGTTCCTGTGATCTAAGAAATGGACCTTAACAATGTCATCAAACCCTAAACCATCTATTAAATTTTTCACATACTCAGCATTGACAGTTTTAGGATTATCCTCAAATACTTTTATTCCCCTTGGTAAAATGAATCACAACCAATTTGCCATTGACCACCATGATGTACAATCAAACAAGCTTTTAATTCCATAATCTAACAATCATAAAGAATGGACAGCTTTTAACTTCCTCAACAATGGCAAAATCAACTAAGTACACAAATTTACAACCAAATAACATTGATGAACATCATAATCATAAATCAAATCAAACATACAATAATAACTAAATGCAAAATAGATTAAGGAACACCAGTGTAAACAGGATAATAACATTCATATTCATTAATATAAACTAGCAACTTGTTCATTACAAAAGATCCTACATAGGCTTCATTGAATTACATACAATTCCATCAACCTAGATCACTAAATGAAGCCTAATCAAAATAATTTAGATCCTACATTGTCATAGAAGTGACGTACCAAAAAAAAACATAATGAATCTCACATTCACCAAACCTACTTACATTTTAAGCTATGACAATGACAAAAGTCAACCTAAATCATCCATTAACAACCTAAAAACCTAATGCCATCATAAGCAAAAATAATACCACCTACCACCCCACATACAACCCACCCCCTAATCTTCCTTGAATAGAAGTGGAAAACCATCGAAATACACAGTCATGTCCTTCTCAATCCACACAAAGAAGTCCTTCCCAAAGTTGTATAGAATGACATGAAGAGCCCAATCCCTCAATTCATCCGACTGTGCACATGGTATAGTAGGTAAGGAGTAATGTGCCAAGCCTCCACCAAAGACACTACTGCTAGCAAACCCTCTCGACACTTAGCTGGTCCTCCCATTTGATTTTGGTTTCTCATCAGTGGGTGAGTGTCGTCCAAATCATCCATACCTAGGTTATTAGGTGAACCATCTATTACAATGGCCATTTTTATTGATCACATTAAAAAAAAAAAAAAAAAAAAAAAAAAAAAAAAAAACAGAACATACAAACCCTATACTTTTCGATTTTAAGTGTCAAACCCTAACTCAACAAAAATCACACAAACACAACATCAAATTTCATGCGATTGCAGAGAATAACATACTGAAGCATAATTTAAGTAGATCAACACAAAAAAATTTCAAAGTTTTTAACAATTTCACTAAACCCTAACTTGTTTTCATTCAACAAAATAAGGTATGCTTCAAAAATTGAAAAACGAAATGAAATTGGTGATGAACTTATCTTCAACAGAGGTTAAAGATTCGATCTTAGCTTTCTTTTGCGCAGATGACTCTCCAAATTCCCACCCAGACATCAACGGAGCTCGAGTTTTTGGTTTTGAGTTTGAGATGAAAATGACCCTTGGAGTCTTCTAGAGTATATAAACAAGTTTTCATCCCGCTAAATGATCACTTTACATAGGGAATAGAAATCAAAACGCTACATAAACATTAACTTGAAGTAGCGGTTTTCTAATAAACCCGTTTTAGGGAAAGGGCAAAAACATATTTACTACCTCCGATACACATTATATGCAACTTTGGAGCTCTCACGAAACCCAAGACAAAATTTCATAATAGTTAATTAATGAATTAAAGAGTATATAATTAAGAGTAAGAGAGAGAATGGCCACCAACAACTGTCACCCTTGAACCACCACCACCACCACCAACATCCATCACCCCTACCTGAACCACCAAGACCAACATCAGTCACCCCTGCCACCACCAACAACCGTCACCCTGAAACACCGCCTACCCTCACACCTGAACCAACCAACGCCTCCACTCACCTTGAACCACCACAAACCACCCCGAAACCACCTCCACGCACTCTAAACCACGGCAAAACCGCCTGACTCACTCTAAACTACCCCTGAACTAACCCGACACCACCCCCACTCATCCCAAAACGCCAGAAATCATCTCCCACTCACCCCGATCAACCTCGAACCCACCCTTACTCACCCCGATCTACCTTGAACCCACCCTTAATCACCCCAAAACACCCTAAACACACACTAGTACTCACACGGCCAATTATCGTTGAACCACCCCCGAAAACCCCCTAAAGCACTCAAAACCTTCCACCACTCACCCCAATCCACTCTAACCTACCCCAAAAACCTCCTAAAACACCCCATTCAAGCCCAATCAACCCCTAAATCATCATATCTAAAGAATTGATTAAGAGAAGGAGAAAGAGATAGAGATAGAGAGAGAACGGGAGCGCTAGAGAAAGATAGAGAGCGCACGAGACGGATCGCCTGGGAGAGAGCTTCACCGAAGGCGGAGGCAGAGTCGGAAATCTTTAAGGTGGTGGTGGCCGGCGACATTGACGATTTTTTGAGTTTGGGTTGATTGGATTTGTTTAGGTGAGAAAAATGATGTTAATTAAGTAAATAAATTGTTCTAATTAATTCTAATTTAGCTAATTAATTGTGTTTATGATATTTTGAGTAAGGGTATTTGAGTAATTTCATTAAAAAAATTTACTAAAAAAGGAAAGAAGGTGAAAGTTGCATCTAATGTGAAATTTTCTTTTTTGGCAAAAGTTGCATATAATGTATACGTCTTGCGGTAGATAATTTCCCAACATTATTTAGGGAAAGGGCAAAAACAAAAACAAAAAAATTAAAAAAAAAAATTGCAATTTTTGGCGATCTCAGAGACGAAGTCTGATTTGTACGCATCAAACCCCGAATGCTCACTCTGTTCTTCACGACCAGAGCTAATTCCTCTTCATAGGAGAGAGAAAACCGAGCAAATCAATGGTGTTGGTTTTAGCAATTGGGGATTTACACATCCCACATAGAGCACCTGATCTCCCTGCCAAATTCAAGTCTATGCTTGTTCCTGGAAAGATTCAACACGTAATCTGTACTGGTAATCTTTGCATCAAAGTATGTTTCTTTCTTTCTCTCTCCTCTGACCTCTCTTTGACTTTTTCTGGGTTTTGCTTTATTGCTCTTGATTTTTTGTTGATTGTGTTTTTGGGAACTTTTTGGGAACTTTTTGTGAAATGGGGTTTTGAGATTGTTTTGGATTGTTTGATTTTCTGGGTTGATGATCATGAAGTAATGTATTGATTTTGTTGTTTTTGATGGTTTATGTAATCTGGGTTACAATTACAATGTCCAGAAATTTTGAATTAGTTTATGTAGAAAATCATGTGAATATGTTGTTCTCCGAATTTTGCTGTAGTTGGGTCTAAAGTTATTGAGATTAAAATGACGACCATTTTTTATGTTGATCGATGAATAGATAAAGGATATGATACGGAGAAGATTAAACATATTTACTTTATGCAGTGTGAATGTAATTTTTGCAATGTGCTTCAAATTACAAAGAGTTTCAGGAAGTTGCATTTGCATCCAACTTTTTAGAGAAGGGGGATACTATTGTGGGCAAGTGGTTTGTTGTAAATTAGAACCATTGGCCGCGAAAGCAAAGAAAGTATCTCATATGTACAAAATGGAATTCTTAAAGGAGCTAGGCAAGTACATCATAGGCCTAATGAAAACCTCTGGCTTCAAAGTTTGACATAAATTGCGATTTTGAGTAATATCCTCATGCTATTGACATTTGCCAGTTGCTAGCACAAGCAATGATATGCATGCATAAGACTGATGAATGATGCATATCTCCCATAAAAGCCAGTACATTTTTTGCGTCTAGTAACCAGTAAGGACTAAGGTGACTGTACTAGGTTGGCAGTTTTGGGGTCGGGGAGGGGAGGAGAGGGTCTTTCTACTTTAGTTCCGTATAAATTCATGTAAGAACAGAAACTTCCGACTTTGTTGGTCCATGTAATTCTTAACTCTCCTGCCACACCAGTGTGTAATGTAACAGAAGGTAGTGTTAAAGATAGCCAATTGTAAGACCGTAGTTTATTTGCTTGTTTGTTTTTTTTTGTGAAATACTAGCAGATATGATAGATTGAGTTACATTATGCTCTCAGAGATCTGCTTAAAACTACAATGCTTTTAGGAAGTTGCTTCTAAGTTTCTAGAGAAAGGGTGATTTTTTAGGGCAGATGGTTTCCAAAATTTGTTGTATTGAATTAGTACCATTAGTTGCAAAAGGGAATAAAGTATCTTTTATAAACCTAATGGAATTGTTCATCAACAAAGAATATATAAGTAGGGAAAGGGGCTCTATAAGGAGCTTATATAGAAGAGATAGGGATTGGCTAAGAAGTTATAGGCAAGTGCATGATTGGCCAAATGAAAGGTGTTATCTGCGTTGACACTAGATATGGGTTGTCTTAACTTTCCAATCATTTGGCAGCCTAGCCCAGGTTCTATTTTTAGGGATCAAATTTTGTAAAAAGGAACTTAAGGTAATCTTTGTATGTCGTGGCAGGAGTGAGATTGAAAATTTGAAATACTCCTTTCATGTGATAATATTTTGTGAAGCACTATCAGAAACGATAGCTTGAAGTACTTTGTGATCTTACGGATAAGAAACTGGATTCCATTCTGAATGGAAAATATGGGACTCTTGAGTGGAAAAAAGTACTCCCTTTGTTTTTTAATAGCTGCATCACTTCCTAAATATGGGTGTTTTATAATATTTGCATCACTTCCCATATTTGGAACTTTCTCTATTATTGTATATTTTCACACTCAATGGATGGTCTCCAATTTATTTCTTCCAATTCTTTTAATTCTTCCTTTATCCAATTTTACATCAAATAACTGTCACTTACTCATTATAATAATACCATAAAATAAGTCTCCAAAATTGCACATAAAACAATAATCTGATTTTGATCTTAAACCTATTTGTGACTAAGGACATTGTTTGGTTCGCAAGACTTAAGTAGTGTTTTGTCAATGTATTTGTAATACAAAGATAAACAAGTCTCTCATTGAGATTGTTCAAGAGCAGTTTAATTTTAGTTTGGGTGTTGGGATATTAAGAATGGGCTCCTTGAGACATTTCAAGAATGTTATGAGATGTGATACTGGATAAGGCTATCATCTGGACTCTTTTTCTCACCTTTACTACTGGATGTCATAGAAGTCTAAGATCTTTCTCCAATCAGGCTTATTTTAAGTATTTACCAGATTTTTAATAAGGTACTTTAGAATAGACTTTTGTAATTCTTCTATACATTGTTAGAACAAACTGCTATTGTGAAGGTTCATCATACCATCAATACAACTTGTAGAATAGGTAAGGTGGAGGGGAAAAAAGGAGTCGTAACTAAAATGGATTTTTAAGAAGGCTTTTGGTTGAGTGAGTGGGACTCCTTATCAATTTGTGCTGAAATGGAATTTTGCAGCGTAATATTTATAGAACTAGATGGGATTGGCTCTTTTCAGGGTTGGCTTTAAAATCCTTAATGTTGTCCATTTACATTCAAAACTGGGAAATAAGGGGCCGTTTGGTTCGCCTAGGGGAATCGGAATGGAATGAACAAAGGGAATGTAGGAGAATGGAATGAAACCCTTTCCAACTAGTATGTTGTTTGTTTTCAAAAAACAAAGGGAATCACCACCACCACCGCACAACCCCCTTTCTTCACTTTTCCAGCCACCACGAGCCACCCCACCGCCCAGCCACAACCTCGACGGGAGTCTTCATCCCTCGGCGCGCCTCCCCCTCCCCCTCCCCTCGCCGTCCCTCCCCTCCCCGGAAAATCGTCCACCACCCATGCAAGAATCGAGGAGAATTGTCCACCACCCACGCAACAACCCTAGAAACACTATCCCTCCCCCGAAAAACGTCGTCCGACTAGCCCGCTAGGGTTTTGAGGATATGGGGAAGGTCGGCCGACATTTTTCGGGGGAGGGATAGTGTTTCTAGGGTTGTTGCGTGGGTGGTGGACGATTTTCCGGGGAGAGGAGGTATTTTTGAGGGGAGAGGTGAAGGAGGTGCGCGGTCTCTGGCGAGATGTGGGGGGAAGCGCGGCGGGCTCTGGCGACGAGACTGGGTCAGCGGCGAGGTGGTTGGGCAACTTTCGGCAAGTAGACGGTGGTGGGTATGGTGGCTAGGGAATGGGAAAGTCTAGGGGGGTGGGGAATCAATGTAGACTAAAAATGGGTGAACTCAAAAAATAAAAATGGGTAAAGGGAATCAAAAAAGTGACAAACAACAACAAAGGGAATGATATCACTGTGATTATTAACCCCAACCAAACGACCCCTAAGTTTAGAGGGGTCTGTCCCTTACTCCCTTTCAAGTTAATGTGGTCTTGTGTATGTGCTTACTGCTTAGTGGATTATAATAAGAAAAGGGTACATGAAATGAGGATTCACGACAGGGAATTGATCAGAATGTTAGTGTTTTATTTTGAAATATGTGGCCATTTGTCATACTTATGAGTTATGACTCTGCTTTTTCTGTGATTTTGGTGTCTCAGGATTGACTGAGGATGCATGTTGTAGGACTTTTAGTATGTTAGGGAAAATTCTATTTTTGAACATTAACCAAGACGTGATTTTTTTTTCTTGTACGACACATCTATATCCGTTTTTACAAACTCTAACAGAGTTCTTTTTCTTTCCTTTTTTTTTTTTTTTTTTTTGGGAACCAAAACTGATGATTGAATTGAAGTGGGACCTATTCTTTGTTGTCTGGAAGCTATCTTAACATTCACTAGTCAATTAGAAATCCACTTTTTATGATTTACTTGCTTATTGAGTAGTTGACCTCTAGAGAAGAACCAAACAGAAACTTTGAAGCAGAAATTCCTTATATCAATTCTCAATATCTCCTTAAATTTATGTCTGGTCTATATGCCTAACTCTGACTCCCCATGGAAGCAAGAGTAATCCAGTGGGAGACCAACGAGAGTTAAAGAAGCAAGTAATTATCTCATGAGGTAGCCTAATCCTTGTAGTTAGTTTAAAAGCTTAGATTGTCTCATAATTCATTTCATGAAGCCTTCTTGGCACAGGGTTAAGCTCTTCTATGTTCTCCATAGTTGTGATACAGTTTAATTTGGCAATGCATTATATCTATGGAGGACTCCTTTTATAATTTTAAGTTCATTTTGCTGCATCTGTCCTCGGTTTGGTTAAGGAATGTTTCAAATCAACTACTCTAAAGTCTAAACAATTTTTTCTTAAGGTACAGCACTACATTTATTAATATGCATTTCAAATAGTATAATGCTCTTGCTTGAGATATAGTTGCAAAAGGTAATTTGGACTACTTGCATTTGTATCTACTTCTATTATGTGCATCAATTACACTTCATCATAGTTTGAAAAGTCAACCAGGACAAATTTTGTAAAAGAACTAGCGTTAGTTTTGGATGCTTAATCTCTCTCTTAGTCTCTTAGCTCTATGAGGCATGAGCTGTCTAATGCTCTAATGCTATTGTTTGCTGACTGTAAGACTTCAATACTTGAACAACTTTTTTGATAAAAGAAACTATGACTGTCTAATAGCTTTCAAGTTTACAACATATTTAATTCGTTATTTTTACAATCATGTCTTTGTTCTATCTGAACAACCTCATTATTCCATTCAGTTCTAGATCCTGCAGTATACATTCTGGGTGGTTGATTGTGTTGCTTTATGATGGTAGGTTATACCTATTTCAATTTGTACTATATTTTATGCACCCATGGGAGGACTGCCATACTTCACATATAGGATTTCCTGAAGATTTACTTCCAGAATCTAGCCGCGAGACGTGGCATAGTATGGTTCTACCAGCTATCTTAAAACCACATTAAGCTTAAATGTGCCCAGCTTTTTATACATAGATTAAGAGTCATTTTTCATGGAAATTTTAGTTGTTGGCTGGATCCACACAGTAAATAGTTGGGGGAGACTACTTACCTGCTTGGTGTTGTTGATTCTTATCTCCTCTCTAATCTCTTTATCCCACATATAGGTTAGAGAACATATCCAACTTAAATTTATCTGCTTGATTCTTATATCTTCACTGTATCCACTGATAGGTTAATGAACAAACGCAAATATCATAATAATATGTGAGGATAGATTGGAGAAAAAAATTTATTTAAATTTTTGTTTGATTCTCGGTTCTGCCATCTGTTGTATTGACTTTGGTTTCTCTCCTCTAGTTCTTGCATTAAGGATGATTTCTTTGCTTAAATTGTTGGAGATGCATAAGCCATGTTCAGTTGCTGAGTAATTTTGATTTTTTTTTTTTTTTCTTTCATGTGACAGTTGTTTGAGATGTTTCGGATCGCACTCAATACAGATATGCTTAGATAATCCTGAAAACCTTGTTGGCAGATGCCTGAACTTAAACGTGAATATTTTACTCATTTTAAGCTGTTATCTGCAGGAAGTACATGACTACTTAAAAACCATATGTCCAGATCTCCATATTACTCGAGGAGAATATGATGAAGATGCACGTTATCCAGAGACAAAAACCCTAACAATCGGTCAATTCAAGCTTGGACTTTGTCATGGTCACCAGGTTGGACTTTTGTTTTAATTTGCTGGCCCTATGATTATTTTTGGTTTGCAAAATCTTTGATGTTGGGATGTATAACAAGTGTAAATGGAATTGCTAGTTGCATCATCTTTAACAAGAGAATCAATTTAACTGATCAGGATGTGCATTGAGTATATCATTGTTGTCCTCCCCGGAAGACCCTGTAACTGCACTGGAAGAATGTAATTACATGTACATGTAAAATAATTAATAAATCTTTCCCATCCCATCCACCACCAAATTAAAATTCAACCTTAACCTGAATGCTAAATTAAATGTTCTATGTAGTACACGCCATATATAGAGTTTGGCCAGGATTTTTCTACTAGGACTATTTGAATTTAGTAAATAAAAGATAAAATATTTGCTAAATGCTATTTAGATGATGAAAAAATTTCCCTGCTCAATAATTGCAAATTCTCTTTCTTATTTCCGGCATATTACTTCTCAGTTGTCTACTGTATTGATCCGTCATGACTATATAAGATCATGAATTTGAAACTGAAGGTGTGTTTATTTGACATTGTTCAAATCTATGTAAGCAGGCCTTCACTAGCCCTTTATTGCTTTGTCAATCCTGAGCAGTTTGGTTTGAGGATAAGGAGATGAGAAAACAGTATAAAAAGATCATCCCTGTTCAGCAATTTGCAGTTAGCTGGCTCTATTAACTGGTTTGACTACCTAATTATATTAGATATTTGTGTAAAAGAGTTTGGTATAGCTGTTAGCAAGCTACTTTTGTAAATTGGTCAATAAAAATATTGGAACAATTTATTGGTAGGAGAATTTTTCAAGAACTCTATAAAGAGTAGCAAATTTGAACTGGATAGAATAACTCTCTTTCAAAAGCTCTCTTCCAAAAAGCTCCTAAACCCTGCTTCTCGTTTAGCCTTTTGCCCCATATCTTTCTCAACCATACACTCCCTCATTTCAATTTCTATTCTTGTTTGGTATGAGAGAGTGATAGTTGGAGGAGAAAATCATAGTGGTGGGATTGGGTTTAGAATATTGTTGTGAAAAGGACCTGAAGATTTAGGTTGGGGACCCTTGAGGTGGCCACCAGCCACCCAGAAAGGTGTAGGGTCTAGGATTACATGGAATTTGCTTGTATTCTCCTCCACCCTTGACACGACAGAATGGACACTAATGTCTGCTATACTAACAAGCAATATCTGATATTCTCCTTCCATAAAACTCTTTTATTCAACATGATGTATTTGATATTGAAAAGCATGAAAAGGAATATGGAAAATAGGTTATTAACCTAATTATAATTAAACATTCAAGACTCCTGAGTCCTGAGTTCAAACCTAGGCCCTCTTTAAAAAAATTTGTCTCTGCCATTTTGAGTAGAGACGTGTTACTCCAGTGTCTCGATATGATTGACTCATTTTTATTTAGGAAATAGTTGCCCATATTTATGTAGACCCTTCAAACTTCCTAAGCTAAATGCATGCATGAATTTTACATTTGTGATTCTTCTTGTTATTCAACCATTGGTTAATTCTTTCAGGTTATTCCATGGGGAGACTTGGACTCCTTAGCTATGCTTCAGAGGCAGTTGGATGTGGACATCCTTGTGACTGGGCACACACATCAATTTACTGCATACAAACACGAAGGTGGTGTTGTCATAAATCCAGGATCTGCCACGGGTGCATACAGCAGCATCACCTATGATGTTAATCCAAGCTTTGTTCTGATGGACATTGACGGGTTGCGTGTGGTGGTTTACGTTTATGAGCTTATTGATGGGGAAGTTAAGGTGGATAAGATTGATTTCAAGAAGACCACTGCTCCTCAATCTCCTCACTGACTCAAAACAATCTTTGTAGATGTGCCTGCCTTCTTCACCAGAACCTGAAACTGACTTGTGCTTTTTCTTAAATTTTCCTTGTTTGAAAAAAGTTGTCTTGAAATGGTTATGAAAAGCTTTTAATAGGTCAAAATAGGTTTTTTACTTGTGAGTATAACCCGATTTTGTACTTTATTGTTTGGTTTGATTTTTTAACTTGAATTTTATTGTCCAATTTATCTGCACCAACTTTACTCTAGTTCTACGAAGTTGATATTAAAATTTACCATGTTTAAAGTAAGGTTGTATGCTAATCGCCTATACTGCTATAATCCAGAAAAGTTTGGCTTAACCATCCCAGATTTCCCAAGAATCCGAGAAGATCATGTATTAAAATCTCAAATAAAATAGTCGACATGATATAAATTAAACTTTTCTAACAGCTGGTAAATCTAAAATAATTTTAGTTGTATAAGATTTTATTAAAACCCAAATAATAATAATCATAATTGGTACATTTAAAAAAAAATAATATGAAGTAGATGACTGTCAAGTGATAAAACTTAGAAATTCATAAGAAAAAGATTCTCAGATAGCTCCATTAAAATAAAAAAATAAAAAAAATAAAATGATAATGGCCAATAATCTCATGTAATTATGACTTATAGTTTGATACATATGTTCTGCCTTCTCCTATTCTACATAATAACACTCGTCGAACCAGGTCTGTCAATAAGATGCAGGGAGCAAAATTTGTTGCACAATCATACCAAATCCTCAATGGCCTCAAATGTACATTTTTTTTTTAAAGCCTCAAATGTACATTTTGTTAAGTTCACCCATGCCAAAAAAAAATGTACAATGATATCTTCTGAAATGCTCCTGAAAACATACAAAACATAAGTATACCCAATTTTGTAATCTATTCCCTTTCCCCATATATTGTGTTTCCACAATATATGTGACAGCTCACATACGAATTCTCAATTTTCTATTACTTACCCCCTTGTTTATCCGTAAATGAATTGGCCACTCAAGCTATTTCTTCCTCGTGATGAAGAAAAATCCAAATCTGACCAGAGACATAAATTTTTTACAACATGAACCATCTTCCAAGACATCAATTATATCTCAGAGGAATCATTCTGCATTGCTATCATGAGTCACCAAACTCCCATCAACCTTCGAGTCTTCACTCTTCTCCTCGTCTTCAACTACATTTGTATCCTCTTTCTGCTCACTTTCAGGGACAACCCCATTTTCTACAATAGATGAACTCCCATTTTCTGATATGTTTTGTATATCTGTACTTTGAGTTTGCCTAGGAATCTCTCTTGATGATGACGATACGGATAACAAACGGCTTAACCCATCAAATGAACCCTTGGCATCCGTAATAAGGGCAGCACCACCAGGGTAACAACGACCAAAGCAAGTTGCACAATGAGGAAAGACAACCTGATAAAGAATATAATGCACGTAAGATATAATGTCAAATCAGAAACAGCAGAGAACTATATGAAATTTACCTCCATGAATGCACGACAAAGTGAGAAGAAAAGTGTGGATTCATTATTTCTAAGCATCCGTGCTTCGTTATATCTCAACAATGAATTATGAACAGCTTTCAGTCCCTTCACTAATTCCTGGGCAAGAATATGTTTCAAGCTTACTGGAGCACACGGACGTAACTCATTCATTGCTGCTGACACACCTACCAGCATCAAGAGATCATAGAGAGAAGGAACCAGTCAGAAAACTGATCTAAGGCAGGATTAATCTAATCAATGCATTTGTGATCTGACATTGGATAGAACATACTTTACATTCATCTAGTACTCACCCAAGCTGAAACAGATTCTTACACATAATAACCCAATTTTTTAAAATTTTACAATATATTTCAAGCCTAATTATATGCTTGAAAAACATACCATTTATAAATACAGCAAGGGGCGGATGCTCCATCAAATATGAAGGTGGGGTGACATCCTCTTGACTTTCTTCACTGGCGGTACTGCCTGAATACCCAACTGCTGGAAGAGGTACCCAACGATGTGAATCCAGGACAAGCTGGCAAAGTATTTGAAGAGTAAGATGCAATTATACAAGAAATGAGCTATATTTTAGAAATACTGAAAGAAAGAGTCATGACTCCACGGTAATCATTTAGTTGGAGTGAAAGCTAAGTGAATTATCCAAATTAATAGCCTCATGAAGAAATCTTAGTTTTTAAAATACTTTTTTCCTTCACTATACACACTATTTTCTCTCCATCGCTGTAAGCATTTAATCAAAGCCCCACATATATTATTCAAAGATAGTAGCAGTCATAAATTTTACAATTTAGCTACATGTGTTACCTGAAAATTCTCAACAGCAGTAGCAACATTCTTTGAAAATAAGTTGAGAACAGCCCTGGAAAGAGAGCAAATGCATTTAGTTGGCAAGATTTTTTGGACTTTCCAGCATCATACTTCAATCTAAAAAAAATCCTTACTCTTCAAATAATGATGGAAGAAGACCTCGATAATCCAGTCCGACCCAACCAAGTCCCATCGCCCAGTGCTGTCACAAAGCAGGAAGTCTAGCATTAACTTCAGGATCAGAGGATACAAAATTCTTTTTAAGAAAACACTCAGAAATAATGCTTTTCCAAGATTGAAAAGAGATCAGATGCAGCTAGTTGTGCATTTTCAAATTTGAAGAGGAATAAGATGCAGCTAGTTGGCTTTGAAGCCATCATCGGTCCCTTCCATGACCTGGTGCTTCTGCAGCTATTAAATGCATTCCTAGATCATCAATATAATATTTGTTGTAGTGATAGAAGATAGGACTTAATTTTATTGAACGAGAGAGACCGTGGGTCCAAGATTTTTAGTGGCAGGAAGAGAAGGTGTTATGTTATTAGGCAGGCCTTTCCCAAATTAAAAGTGTAAAAACTAATCTGGGCAAATGAAAAGGAAAAGTGTAAGAGCTAACCTGGGACAGGAGTAAATTTTTGTGACCAATAATAAGGGAGATGAAGATGAAGAACCAAGCTATATTATGCAAAGTAAAACCAGATTGAGAAATATCTATATGGTTTTGCAAAGTAATGTCCTTATCTTCTTTGTCTCTCATTTCCAAGCAATTGAAAAGAGAATAAGACCCAAGCATCATTTTGGTGAGTTGTAATAAATGGTGAAAATGATAATGCTCTTGAGCTTATGTGTATTTCTGTAAAGAAAGTCTCATATTAATGAGACAATTACCCCCCCCCCCCCCCCCCCACAAATACACACACATACACAAGTATCTCTTATTGTAATACCACCTCTAAAGTGGTAATCATAACATATGAAGTAAGACACTTGTTTGAGGGAGGACTTGAACTACTATGGAAATTGACATGAGATTTTTCTAGCAAAATTGTTTTTTACCCCATTGTATATATATTGCACCATTTACCAGAGAGTTTTACTTATATTGCAGCATACCCATTTTAGGAAATCAACTATCTCCTTTTACACTACAAATACCAAAAACTTTCTTACATGTATCTAATTGTTGGTGTAGTCAATACTTGCAATCACATGGTTTGATATATGATACACATGGTCTTTCAATACTAGGGGAAATACATACATCTAAACATGACCAACTACCCATTCATAAACATGAGAATAAACATACGGTTATTTGTGCTGCCTACAGATTTCTAGGATATAAAATTCTTCGGTTAGCAAGTGAATCTAGACACACATAGGTATTTAATCACTTAATTGCACACAACCTACACCAAACGCAATAAATCACTTACCATGCACTGATCGAGAATGTTTGATAAAGATCCTCCTTCAGTTATTTTGGGAAGCATGACCTTAAGCGTTCTAAGGTGAGATGTAATTTGATGCATAGCCCAGCTGAACAAAAGCCCACCATCATAGTTTTCTTCACTTCCAGACGTGTCATCAGCAAATATCGCTCGGTACTGGTTGACAACATCAAATAAATGCATCCTGTGACAGTTAACCATCCCTCTCAAGTATTCATACGGATTTCTTTGGTCTAAATCATCAAGGGTTCCAGTGATCCATGCCTCTCTACATCTCAAGAACTGTGTCAAACAAACTACAAAGTCAAAAATCACCAACAAGAACAAAAATCAAGAACATCTGAATAGGGAGCAAAAAGACACCTAAACTACACTTATAATTCAATAGCTTTATACCAAAACAAGCCTAACCTGCAAGCGCATTTCGTATTCACTGAAGACACCAATCCGACGTAAATATCCAATGATACGAAGACATTCTGGCAACTGCAATATAAACTTGTCAAATTGATATTGCCCTGGCTTCCTAAAAGTTTCAGGATAACTGGAGGGGCAAGAAAGAGCTATGAATCTAATATAAAACATGTATCTTTTGAGCCAAAAAACAGGCACATTATTAGTACCTGAATATTTGATCTGAGCTTCTGAAGAAGCTGTGAAAGCAGAGATTGAGTTGTTTGCTTAACCTCAGCAGCCAAAGACTGGATGACAGGGATCCTTTATAAAACATAAAGAATAATAAATAAATCACGTTGAATATCAGTAAGATTCTCTAAACTGCTCAACTGTGACAATACTTGTAATGAACAAAGTTGGATCATGATTCTCACTTTGGGTGCATGGTGCAAAGCTTACTAACAAAAGCTTCCAAGTCAAGAGCTTCATCATAATTTCCATTCCTAACACATCTGGACAGAAAAGGTGATGCACAATTATCAGCAATGAGCTAAGTACCTCACCTACGAACAGAAATCAAAAGCCAGGAAAGCATCTTGAAATTTTATTGCTGACTAGGATACAAAGGTTTCATAGTGAAATAGGTATGTGATAAACACTGGATAGGCAGATAACATGACGATTGATATTCAGATTTTCAACCAACTGCTACTGTGCCAGTAAATATGAGTTCTAGTTCAATTTTCATTACTCATTTGCCTGATTACAGGCCACTGCAAAATCCTAACCAGATATGACTCATATTCAATGTTAGAACCAAATTAAGAAACCCTTTGAGTTCAAATAAATATCTGCTCTTAGACTCTCAATGCGAGAAAGGAAAAAGATGAAAAGGGCCACACACACACAAAAAAAAAAAAAAAAAAAAAGAGTGGCACTGCAACTAGAAACCGTCAAGTGTTTTCTACCATGTTATGCATGGGAAATTTAACCACTTTCTGTAATTGCCCTAAAGTCAAATATCTAGTCAAAACACCGAGCATATGCACTTTGGGTGCCCTCAAGGATTAAACACAGTTACCACTTTATACTACATACGTGTCCATAAGCTGAGGAATTTCAAGCAAGTCAAGCAAAGTACTGTGATTTGCCAGCAATGTTTGGTTCATTTTCCTCTTCTCCAGAATCTGTTCAGCTGACTCAATGAACTCTGTGCAACCAGATGTCAGCTTAGGGACTTCATCAATCTGCAACAAACATTAACGCATATATTCATTTCCAAAAATCAATGATCAATTTACAAATATCAAAATATTTCAAAATTTGAGAAAAATAAAATTCTAAACATTAAAGATTGCATACAGCTTCAAATTTTAAACAAACTTCCTGTGTTTCTATTTATTTGCACCATTTCTTTTGGCACCATAATTTAGGAGAAAAAGGAGGGGCATAAGAAGGGTACTGTAAACTAAGAAAATTACATGAACTAAGTCAAGCAGGAATTGGTTCCCATGTGAAAACAGGGGCATATACGTAATTCTATAGAGTTTTGGGGACACAAGGGGGAGGATGAATGTCACACTTATAAATGCTTAGATGCTGACATGAAAGGAATGAAGAGCTTTTAACTCTAGGGTTTTCTATTATTCTTCCTTCTTCATGCAAACAGAGGAGATGAAAACTTACTGGTGATTGAGATTCTAAAATCCTGACATTTGACCGTCAAACAGGACAGTTGTCACAGGTCACCCTATAGTATTACTTTATGTATTAATCTAAAACTTAAAAAGTTATTACTCAGTGTATTAGAACTTTAGATTTTCACAAAATAAGATACACCAGATATAGTCAGAGGAGCAATTCAAGTCTCAAAACATCTTTTATAGGAAAGACAGACTTCTTAATTAGGATAGAGAGATAAACACAAAAGAAGAATTAATTTGAAAAATCAAAATATTCATTAGCCAATGAAACAAATAAGACAATGTAACTTCTCCTGTCTGTGCAAGTCTTATCTTTAAAAAACAATGATTTCCCTCTAATTAAAATTGCTTTAACAGATGTCTGCATAAATAGTCTCTCTTTCTTACAGGCTATCCAAGATATCAAACTCGTCAAATTAATTCTATGAAATCCTCTATCTGGCAAGTGAGTATTTACTAATAAACTTATCAGAACTGTATACATTCTAGGAAATTATGATCCCCAAGGGCCTAGAGACAATTTACTCCCTCTTCTTCTTTTAACTTTTTTCATAGTAAATTGTTAATTTTAATCAAAACTTCATCTTAAAACTGCATATTCTTGTGTCACCTACAACCTCTTGCTCTCACGAACCTCCACATTCGATATAGAAACTCATACATAGTCCATTCCATAAGCAAAATATGACGGCATTTCAATGAACTTCTCTATTCATTTTTAATTTTAATCAGGTGACAGACAAAGTAAGCTAAAGAAAATAAAAGTTGAGTCCATTGACAGTTGTATTAACCTGCAATTTACTTCTACCTAAAAAATAGCAATTACGTCCACAGGGCATTGATCAGCAATCGGATTTATTCCCTAAAATAAAAATGACTATGTTCCTTGGACTGTTCACTTCTCAAGTATCATCGACAAACTCTTGACACTCACACTTTGTTTGGATAACAGGATATAAGGAAAAGGAAGGCAGGAGAAACATGAGGAAGTGGAAGGGAATATAAAGGAAGATGGAAAGTGGAGCTCTATTTTCCCTCCAAATCTCTACAATTTTGAAAAGATGGTTTTTATTACCAGCGGAGTAGAACCCTCCCCTTCCCCCAAACTCTTATCCAAACTATGGAACTTGTCCAGTTGTCCCCCTCCCTTTCCCTTCCCTCCCCTCCCCTCCCCTCCCTTTCATTCCATTTTCTTTTATCTAAACAATTCACAAAATATGGGTATGGATGTCTAATTGAGGCTTTACATTGGACCAAAACAAGGAATTTTTTCTTGAAATAGCTGAGCCTTACACTTGGACACATTCCCACATCAAACACCTGAGTTCCAAGTAACATAAAAACAACAAATCAAACCCGACTTTATTAGGAGAATATTGAGTAATTGATCAATTTCAAATCATCAACAATAACACATGGAAGATGGAACTTAGACACAAATTTGCAATCAATCTTAATCAAAATCATAAGACTTAAAAAACAAAAATTTACTGTGTGTACACAATTTAAATATTACAATTAGTATATTGCATTGCCGCATTTTAACATCTAAGTAAAAGCTACTAAAAAATAAAATTCAGTTCAAACAATCAACATTGTTCACCGCATGTTCTTAGAACAATGTTAAGTGAATGCGCATGGTGCTATTGAGTGTAGGATCTAACTCGCAAACATTGTTCAAACCTAATCATAACATTAAGAATTACAAACAAACAACATTTCCAACTAAATTAAAACAGCAACAAGATCAATATATTACCAGTGATTCAAGATGATTATCATAACATTTTAGAACGATGTTAAGTGAATGCGCATGATGCTATCGAGTGTAGGATCTAACTCGCAAACATTGTTCAAACCTAATCATAACATGATTACAAACAAACAACATTTCCAACAAAATTTAAACAGCAACAAGATCAATTTATTACCAGTGATTCAAGATGATTATCAATTGAAGAAACCTCTTCTCTAATCGAAACCAAAGCATCAGCAGCAGATATAAAAGAGCGGTAATTCGCGACCGCAACTTCCTGCATCTGCCGCCGAATCCTCTCCGCATCAACTCGAAGAAGCTCCGGTTCCTGCCAGAAATTCAAAAATGGCGCAAAAATTAGAGCTCAGAAATGGAGGAATTGAGAGAGAAATTGAGAGAATCTGACCTTGTGAAGACGATCAAGGGTGAAAGAGAGGAGCTCAGAAACGTAAGGTTGCTGGGAGATTGAAGCGAGAGGAATGAGACCTGCAACTTCTTCGCCATTGTCGTCTAGGTTTGAGGATGATGGTAGGGATAACGACTCCATGGATTTTCTCTCTCCTCGATAGTTTTCTTCAGCTTGAGCTTCAATGGCGAAATGGAAGGAGGAAGATCGTGATGAGAAGAAACCACTCTCAGATCCAAATTAATTTATTCTTTTTTATTTTCACTTACTACCTCCGTTATATATTATTTACAACGATTACATTTAACATCTCTAGTTTATGTCAAATCGTTACAAATAATGTGTAATGTAGGTAGTACTACCGACTACAAGTACAATTTATCTAGTATTTGTCACAAATTCGTATGTGGCTATCACACAATGTGTAATGATATAGGAAGAATTATTACTCACTTACTTAAGTAAGGGTTACTCAGTGATGAGTGTTATAGGTTTACTCGATCAGTTTTGTAAGGATAAGGGTTATTCAATAACACTTTATAGGGATTTGGGATTACTCGGTCAGTTTTATGGAGTTTATTTTGTTCTGTTATAAGTCATCAGTCAATCATATAGTGTGGTAAGCTGTATACAAAACGAATCAATCAATTAACCTATACTAAAAGCGAACCTAAAGTGACACTTGTCACGATGTTATAAAAAAATTTCCCGCCTTTTTGTCTTTTTTTTTTTTTTTTTTTTTTTTTGCCAAATTTTAATGACTTCCATTTTATAACCTACCATAATAATTATTTCCATTTTGACAACACATTTAATCCAATCATACTCAATTTTTTTTTTTTTTTCTTTTTCAACATATATTTTACATACTATAAATCTTTTAGTTACAAATATACTAACATAGTTTAAAATTAAGGTATTGACATATATCATCATCCAAGATTATCATAATATTATTATAATTTTTTTCCTCTGACTTAAAATTTATTTTAATTAAAAATAGGAATAATAATTTTAGTAGGATAATTTGTATAAATCTTACAACTTAACAAAATCTTACAACGTTTATATGAACAACTTAACAAATCATTTTATTATATTATACTTCTCTGTTTTTTTATAAGTTATGGTTGGATTTGCACATTTGTTGAGACACAACTTTGATCATCAATATCTTTAATTAGAGACTATTAGTTTGTTACAAATATATTTTTTTTTTGATAAATTTGTTGAATTAACACCATTCTTTATAAATTTTGTTGTAAAGTTTAATTATGACCGTGCATGGCACGGGATTTAACCTAGTTATCTCATAAGGGCGAATGATGAGTTATAATAATATTATTACGAATAATATCCACTTAATGTACTCGTATTAGGTAACTTTTAGTCAATTAAAGTAAGTTTTTGTCATATTTGGGTAACTTTAAATCTGTAAATATGAGTAGGCATAATACTTGGCGCAATAATATTACTGGAAAAGTTATGATATTTCGTTTTGAAATCAAAAGTTATTGAGTAATAAAAACAAACCGCAAAAAAAATGAAAAATAAAGGCTGAACTAATATTTTCAAAACCCCATCAGGAGAAATGCCTAGAATTTTAGTTCATCCTCTTGAATTTAAAAAATTTTACTACGTAGGTGTTTTTTGCTCAAACTTTCGAAAAAAAAACTAGATATTTAGTCTCATCTATTTTTTTTTTTAAAACACGATCTCTCTAGTGGTAGTTTGTTGGGAGGAGAGAAAATTATATCGAGTTAGAGGAAAAAAAATGATAGTGAGGATTTGTTCGTCCATTCATGTTTAATAATCTAATATATATATATATATATATATATATAAAGGGGAGTTTTTTTCCCGAGTTTTTAGAAAGCCACGTAGGATCTATTTTTCTTAGCGCGCCATGTAGGATTATAAATCTTAGTAGTAGCCAATTAAATATGAGATTATTAATTTCTTTTAGAATTAAATAATTCAAATGCCATGTAAGTAAAATTGGCAAATGAGATTTTTAATTTTAAATTAATTATATATTATCTTTTAATATTAGGTTTTTTTATCTAAATATATAAAAAAATTTAGGCTCATAAGTAAAAAAAATAAAATAAAATAAAAAAATAAAAAAAAAATCAAACAAACCGTACATCGCACGAGCTGGGTGTTAATTAGTGAAATACTACAATAAAGGTCGTTGTTTTCAAACCTTTGTTATTTTTGCGTAAAATAATCCCACATTTTCGAAATCCGAAAATAATCCCACTTTAAGCACTACAGTTGCAGACTTGCAGTAGACATTAAAATCCCTAGTTATTCAAAAACTGGTTCAGGCACACCCCCACCCCACTTCCATCTTCATCAACCGTCCACCGCCGCAGCTCCCCATCTCTTCGCCCCCAATTTCTCCGGCAGCCGCGCACAGCTTAACCTACCTCCACTACTCGAAGCATCGTTTGCACAACAAGGTTGCCCCCAATTTAATATAAAAGTACTCCGTAGTATAAATTCTGTTCAATTGTTGATTGAATTTGTATGTGATTGTTCATCGAATTGTTGTCTCAATCAAGTCGTGATTTGTGTATTGCATTTCCATTATTTGTCTTTAATTTCATATTTGCGAATAAAATATGTGATGAATTGCATGATTTTAATTCTGGGTGTTACAAAATAGCTCATTTCTTGCACGGCGAAGGAGGAGAGAGAAAGAGAGAGCTTTATTTTAATGGCGCAGCAGAAAGCGGAGGATGCAACCCACCCTTTTAAGAATCTCTACAGTAGAGAATATCAGGGTCACAAAAAGAAGGTAATTTTACCTTTAATTGCCCTATATATAGGATTTTCATTATTTTATTTGGGTCCAATTTCCTGCATTCGAGTATAATGTTTTGTGAGTAATATTGTAAATGTGTTCCAAAATATATTTAGGTGCATTCAGTGGCTTGGAATTGTATTGGAACTAAGCTTGCTTCGGGTTCGGTTGATCAAACGGCTCGAGTTTGGCACATTGAACCTAATAGTCATGTAAGTATTGGTTCTATGCACTCCTATATTAATGTTTATCTTATTTGATGTTTGTATAATATTGCTAAGATTGAATGAATCTGTTTTGGGTAGTTTGTTAAGGGTTAGGTGGTTTTTTGTTAAAGTTGTAATTGGTTAGAGGTGAGATTGCATATATTCGCCAAATGAGGGATCAATACCGGGTACACCGGTGGTTGAATTGTATAATTGAATTAGATTGTCAAATTTATCATTTAGTGACCAATTGACCTACTTAGCTGTGCATGAATTGTTTTGAGAGCAATGATACTATGATAGGTGAGGAGGGGAAGAGATTCAATTAGAAATTTATGTTTGAATTTGACTAGTTGTTGTTCGATGATGTTGCTAGAACTTATTGAGAGGGGAATTAGTATTTAAAAAACTGTGACTTTGCCTAAGCTAGTTGTAGTTTGATGATGTGGTTCTAATTTATCTCAGTCTTATGTACTTTAGCTTGTGAGGTGAGAATGTGAGATTGTTGAATTACTTGTATACCTTTTTTGTGTCAACTTTGTTTTGCTCTTGTTTTGATTAAAAGGGTTCCTTTATATAGGCGCTCGGCTAATTTGTGAAAAATTTCCTGAATTTTGGCCCAAAGTGGACTGCTGGAATGTCCATGGGGAATTCAACATAGGTACAAATGTACTATTAAGGTGAAATGAAGAGGTCAATTAACATAGCTTTCCCTTATTTTCTTTCTTTGGGGACCTATTTATTAGGAAGACTGATTAAAATATTGTTTTGGATACAAGATCTGTGGATTAGGTAGACCTATTGAAATATTGTGTGGATACTATATTTGTGGATCAGGGAGACCTATTGGAATATTGTACTATAACGTGCATACTTTATCCCTTGATGTCTTTGATTGTTTGATACGATAACATACTATTACATCCGATGCTCTTTCTACTGCTGCCATTTTTTAGTTGGAGCTTGAGCCGCCTTGCTTTTGATACAACAAGTGTAACACCCCAATAATTGTCTCTCTTACCTGTATAATAACTTAAAAAAGATATTTCCTCCGTTATTTTATTAGATGCATCATTTTTGTAATTGCGGACTCCTAGACAATTTTTGAACTAGAGGGAGATAGAAAGAAATGTATATAGGGCCCATGTAGGAAGGAGATAGAGATAATTTATAAACTAAAAAGGAAAGTGATCCATCTAATAAAAAATGGAGGAAGTATAAGATGATCAGTAACACTTTTGGTTTTGTTTATCAGAATTCCCAAAGTCTTTCCTCTTTTCTCCAATTTTACTACTTTCAGCTGCGTCCTTAGCATTCAGAACATATAAGTGCACGACTCTTACATATACCTTATCTTGGTCTTAAAAAACCTTCCTGACTAATAATAGTTTTAAAGAATGATAATATCCAGTAAACATGCTTCTTTAGTACCTAAATGGTAAAAAAATGCTTCTCGACTAGTCTAAATGTGAAAATTAAATCTTGATGGAGGGAGTACCTGTTTTGATATCTCTTGTCTATTGCAATGTGGGATTTTAGAAGTTGAGGTAGGCCAAGATAACTTGGATAAAGTTAAAAATGATAATAGAAATTTGGTTTTCTGGAGAATACAGTACTTGATAGTGTTGAATGAAGTAAGAGGATCCTTGTTGACAACCACTGGATATAATTCTTTGGTTCATGCAATTGATCCCAACTCCATCCTATTAGAGTCAAGGCTTGGACACTGTTGATATCTATTGCAATGTGCTACACTATTTTAAGTTCCCAGTAGTCCTTTCACGATGGCATGAACTGGGGTTTTTTTTGGTTAGTATCCTGACTATACCAAAGAGTTGGTATCCTGACTTGTGCAAAATTTATATTACTTGTATCTGGCAAGTGCTATCATGTCTAAAGTACATCTATTATAGTATTTATAATTTTGTGTTTTTGTATGCGTTTAAATTCCTTATCCTTTTGATATTTACTGCAGGGAAAGGTAAAGGATATTGAATTTAAGGGGCACACTGATAGTGTGGACCAGCTCTGTTGGGATCCCAAACACGCAGATCTACTTGCAACTGCATCAGGGGATAAAACAGTTCGTTTGTGGGATGCTCGCAGTAAGTTGAGATAATCTAGATGCTTGTCACTTTGTGATCTTTGTCACTTAGTATTACTTACACAGTTACACATGTCCAGAACCTTGTCGCTTTGTGATCTTTGTTTTTGTATGCTTCCTTTCTATAAGCTCCATATATTCTCATCCTATTATTGCATCTCTAGCAAAACAAAGTCAAAATATGATCTAGCTATAGGTGGTTCCAGACATGCTTTTGAATAGTTTTCCTATAGTCTCCTTTTTTATTACTGAATTGTTTATTTAAATTGTTTGGTGCATGTATCTGTGCGCAATTTTATTATTTCTTCCAAAAAAATTATGAAAAGTTATTGTTTTGAAAATTGAAAATATACATTGAGATTAACCCAACAAAATTTAGATAATGACATATATAACCACATAATAATAATAACACGTGGTCTAATACCATGTGATCTAAGTTAGTATATGAATAGTGTAAAAATTTAATGATGCATGTATTAAGAGTCTGAGAAAAAGTCTATAAAGTCAAAATCAATACAATACTCAATACAGTTGTTATAACTAGTTAGGGGTGATGCTGCATTCATTGACTTTTGTTACTAGAAGGCCAAAAACCCCAATCATATTGGCTTCGCCCCCCCCCCCCCCCCCTTCCTCTTTCCTTTCCTGTTGAATAATCACTTAAAAATATTTCATTTACCTTGAAAAGGGAAAATAATAATCGGAGATTGTATAACCGAACTAAAGATCAGATGTGAGAACAATGAATCATCCAACTTTGCATTTATTACATCATATTCACTAGAATGAGACTCTTAGTATGTTTGCCTTTGTGCTGAGCAGGTGGGAAATGCTCACAGCAAGCAGAACTTAGTGGTGAAAATATTAACATTACATACAAACCTGATGGGGCACACATAGCTGTTGGAAACAGGGTAATTTTCTGTAATTTTCATGCTTGTTCTTGAGTAGCTCTTACACAGTTTTGAGTTTTGTTCTTTTTGATCACTTAATTAGAATGTCACTTAATGCATGGTATGCCAGCTTGCTGGCAACTTTTGTCCCCCCTATTGCTGTAAGAGGCCATCTCACAACTGACCTTGGCTTTGGGATGTTTTGCTCACTCTAACACCATATTTTTTTTTCCCTTTTCGTAGGATGATGAACTAACAATTCTAGATGTTAGAAAATTCAAGCCAATTCACAGACGCAAGTTCAATTATGAGGTGATTTCCTTTCATCTTACTGTCAGTTTGTCTCTATGCTCTTTATTTCCTCAAAATGCTTTAAATTCCACTTCACCATTGCTTTGTAGCTCTTGATAAGTGTGATTGGACACATGATTAAGTACTTGACATAACATTTAGATTACAGTTGTGTTTAGCATAGCTAGCTGAAATTCTAAATGTTAGTTGAAAACCAAATAGTTATATGATTGCAATGAAGCTGCTAGCTAAAAGGTTGAAAGCTTAAGTCAATCAAAAGGTCATGTTTTAGATCTTCTGTAGTATGACCAAAGTTCAAAGTGAAGGAAAATTCACAAAAAAGAAAGTAATCTTTTTGAAAAACTAAGAAAATTGGGTTATTATAGTTGTAATGTATTTATCTGCATGCATTCCTGTATGGGAAATCCCAATTAGTTCAAGCATGAGTTAGTTTTCTTCAGTCACCACCACACACTTCTTTCCGTGTAACTTGTGTTTGGGGCCTGAGAGAGGCAGTCCAGGTTGGGCCTTCTATACCTAAACCAAATGTAAACATTTTATTTTTATTATATATACTTGCTTGCAACTATGCATTGGTCTTGCACTATGCATTGGTTCCTTGTTGTCCATTATCCTGAATGAATATGAATGGTTCACAGTTTTGGGGATTTTGTGTTGGAAGCTAACTTCCGTACTCTTTCTCACCTAGAGTGCAGTGTAAAAGTCAATGGAAACTGTGCTCTTAGTTCTCATGTTTTAAGTAGAAGAGTGTAAAATTCAATTAAGCAAGTATAAAAAATCAGCTCCAATATAGTTTGTTCAATTACAGAGTTTATCATGTATTTATTACTAATTTTTTTGCAGGTTAATGAGATTGCATGGGACATGACTGGAGAGAAGTTCTTTCTGACAACTGGAAATGGTAAGATTTGATTGTTGATGTAGAATATTTATTTGTGCTTTTATAGAATGGAAATGTCAGTTTCAGTCATGTTTTGCGCTATAGGTACTGTTGAAGTCCTTGCATACCCCTCTTTGAAGGCACTTGACACTCTTACGGCTCACACTGCTGGTTGCTATTGTATTGCGATTGATCCACTAGGAAGGTATCCCGAATTCTGTCTCAACTTATATATCCATCCTGATAAGGAATTTTTTTTGTCTTTCAATTGTTGGAAGATAAGCAGGAAAAAGAAATTGCAGCTCTCTTGCTAAGATACCTTTGTTCAAACTCTCATGGTTGCTGTATGGTGTGATTTTCTGTTCCTGATATTAGATCTAATTTTTAGTTGTAGTCATTAGTTTTGGTGCTCGTGGTAGTCTGGTGGCAGCTACTATTCCCTTGCGATTTATGTTACTTGGGTACTCTGTACTTGTGTTCGACACAATTACGTGTTCAGGTGTCCAACTTGTCTATTTTGTGAAAGTTTAATTTTTGTGTCAAGAATCTGACTCTGGAATTTGAAGAGAAATGAAAAGACCGAGTTACATAGCTTGTGATTATACAGTGTTATCAATATAGTATTATGTTTGTTGCTCTCTGGTCATTAATCATCTCTATTTTGCTCCTAATAATTCATTGTTGACGTGTGTATAGGCCATGTCTACTGGTTACAAAGATCAAATCATTTATAACTTTTTCCTTGTAATTAATCCAAATAAGTCCTGTTGATAAATTTGGGATAAATGGCAGATATTTTGCTGTTGGAAGTGCTGACTCATTGGTCAGTCTTTGGGATATTAAAGAGATGCTATGTGTTCGAACATTTGTAAAACTCGAGTAAGATTACTTCAGATTTATCTTATGTTTATATATATGGTGATCCTCCTATATTTCTGTAACTCTTTTTTTTTATTATTATTTTTTTTTTTAATAATCTCAGGTGGCCTGTCCGAACAATAAGTTTTAATCACACTGGAGAGTATATTGCTTCAGCCAGTGAAGATTTATTCATTGACATAGTAAGTCCCTAGATATTCTTTTGCTGACATTTGATTCCAACCCTTTCCTAAATCTACTGCTCTGTTTGGTATCTAAACTCCTTGTGTTCAATTAGCATTAAGAACTAGCATTAAGAACCCCTTGTGAGGTGTGGTCAATCTGGTCATGATTGTTGGAAATGCTTTATCTGGTTTATTTTGACTTGAATTTAACAGGCAAGTATTGAAACTGGACGATCTATCCATCAAATTCCTTGTCGGGCGGCAATGAATAGTGTTGAATGGAATCCAAAATCAAATTTGCTTGCATATGCTGGAGATGATAAAAACAAATACCAAGCCGATGAAGGTCGTAAGATTTCTGTGCACTTATTCTTGAAGCTGATAATCCATTTATTTAATTTTGTAAGCACGCTGCTCAATTCCTTTGAGAGGACGATCTTCAAATTTTCACCCTATTTTTTTGGTGGGATTCTGGCAGGTGTTTTCCGCATATTCGGGTTCCAGAGTGCTTAGTGTTTGCAGTGCGACTGTACGAGACATTAGTATGCTCACTTTCCCTTCCCTTGATAGCATTCTGCTGAACTGTTGGTGTGGAATGAGACATACGTATGTTAGGTGGATTACAGGTAAGTTAACTGTGCTAGATTGCTAGTAATGTATTCCAATTCAACCAAATATTAAAGAGATGAAGCAGTAGCTGTGGCAATCTGTGTAGAGGCAGGCAATGGATTATTCACATGGAATATGGTTCAAGTCCAATTCTTTTGGATCATATATAGTTTGTCATTCAGTTCGGATTGGCTAATGTGGGATACAAATAGTTTTTCTGTAAAAATCAATCAATTTTAAGTATTTTTTTAATCTTCAGAATTAGTCAGATTTGGTTCCAGTCAACACTTTTAAAAACTCCCCAACTAAGCTTCTCTGAAGGAGGCATGCTTAAGAAAAGAAAGAGGATGGATGAGAAAGGAACATCGATCGGAGACTTGAGCATCAACCACTAGTAATTAACTAGTTATGGCTTTGTTTTGGGATGGCTGGGCTTAATGTTTCCAATTTGAAACAAATATTATTGCTGAGAAATGTAGGTAATTTTCCCCTGAAATATACTTGAAATATTCCGTTCAGAAGTAAAACATTCTGAACTTAGTTGATTTGTAAATTTTGCATACTGCTATACTCATACTTCCACGTTTTTGCTAATTGGAGAAGGAAAGAGAGGGAAGAGTTTGATGATCAAGTTTTAAGTTATGTAGTTGATGTTAATCCTTGAGCCTATGACATTTCCTCTGCTCATAAGGAAGAACGGATTTATTCAAAAAAGCTATTTGTTTTCGGATTCTTTACTCATGACACTCTAGAATCACTCTCAGGTATACAAGCAACATATGTTAATATGTGATGCACTAAAGTAACAGCTTTCTATCTATAATATGTCGTACAAACACCTGCAAGTTAGCTTGGGGATTATGATCAAGTTTTCTGTCAAAAGTTTAAATGCTATATCCCTGTCCATGATTTACGGCGAAATTAACATCAGCAAATTTATTTAGGTAAAATTTCCGAGAGTTAAGAATCAGGAGTTGATGCTTCATGCTGAATGAGTGTAACCACTTAGTTTCGAGTTATGGAATTGTAATCACTTAGCTTCTTCCAGAGAATTAGAGCATGCATAATTAGCAGCCGAGATTAATGGATGATACTTGAATTTGTTCTTGATAGTTCTTATATTTACAAAATATTACAATTCAAGCTAACCACCAAAAATAATTAATCGCCAAAGCTATTATGTGGAGTTTGGAAAACCTTGATGCTTTCTTGAATTATCCTTGAAATGGTTTTCTTGGCGTAGATGTACGATTCTCTAATGATTGCAATCTCTGCTTCAGGTGAAAAACTTCATACTGAAAGTAATATTGATGCAAAATTAGTGAACTGCCATGTATGTCGAGTATGTCCAGATAATGCACTCCTTGGACAGTTGAAAATACTAAGTATTCCGTAAATATTTATTGAAATTGTTTTAGAAAAGGGGTAAATGAAAACTTTATATTATAATAGGATATGCACAAGTGAAACTTGAACATAAAATTCAAGGCCATACCTGTAATTGGAAAGCTCTTGTTCGTTCATTAGTCAGCATTTTCCTGGTAGAATGCAGCTCCTACATACAATTTAGAGGGGAAAAAGAGGAGATACATGAACATAAAAAATTCTTCTAAGCAAGTGATCGTATAAATCAATGTACATAAAATGGGTCGCTTTTTAGTAAAAGCGTCGAAGAAAGACATACCTTCTGAGTGTCATCCAAGACTGCTTTCAAGAAAGCTACATCATGTTCAAGTCTTATATTATCAGAATGTGCAATGTTAGACAAATTATTAGCCTCTTCCTGTGCCAGTTCCAGCCCTCCCAACTTCTCCTTTAGCAACTCCAACTCCTTCGTGGTATCAGCCAGCCTTTTCTCTGCCTCTTGCTTACTCTTTAGAGCAGATGATGCGTTTTTCTCAGTAGCTTCACGATTAGCCAAAGCAGCTGCAAGTTGACCTTCAAGCATCCCATTCTTCCTTATTAAGGCAGCCATTCTTGTTTCATACAATTGATATATGCTTGAAGGAGCAGAATAAACTCCACACTTTTCATCACTTTCTGGGAAAATTATCTCCTCGTTATCAAGTGGAAACTTTTCACTGACACAGCTCGGGACACTAAGATTTCCAGACTCTGAAAAAGAAGGTATATCTTCCATGAAAAATCTGCCTGAGGTTTCGGCTGGACAAGCTGTTTCAGGGGGTCTTCTTTGTTCTAAGAACTGAAATTCATTCAAAGTGTGCAAAATAAAAATATTAAATACAAGCATTACATTATCAATGGACATAAATTATAAGCTAACAACCAGGCATTTTCACCAAGCAACACTTACATTTTACGAGTAAAAAAATAAAATCTCTAAGAATTAACAGAAAGCCCAATATTGCATAGAAAGTTAAAAAGAAATTCAGACTAGTAATAATAACAGAGTGAAATTGTGATGGCCTCACCTGAGAGAGTGAGTTCTCATCGTCAGAACTCCTCGAATTCGAAGGTTTACGAGTTGGATCCTCCTCACAGTGAAATTGCTTCCTTAGAGAAACACTTCCAGAGGCATTTGTTGAATCAGCATGGACAGACTCTGATAGAGATCTCCTAGTAGAGCCATGTTCTTCAATTATCGATGCTAGATTTTGTCTAAGAGAATCAACTGGACAGGAAGGAGCACCATGAAGCTGAGATGCAAACTCATTAGATGAAGAACGATTATGCCGTGGTAATGACCCTGGATTTTTGTTTGGGGCCAACCTTCTCCCAGAAGAGTTTCCACTCTTGTCCAATATCAGCACTTCAACCTGTGCAATTAAGTATAGTAAATCATTGAAACACAAGTGATCTCTAACACCAGCTGTGGAAGAAAAACTTAGAACCAACCTGATTTGATGGTTCTTTCCTAGATCCTCCAAATGCAACAAGGAAGTCCCTCTCCTTGTGTTCTACCAGCACAAGACTAAATCCCTGTATATCACATCAGAAAATAGTAATAAGGAACGTAGACATGCTAGGACAGCACCTCCAGAGAAACAATCTACAACTGCTACATGTGAAAGAGAGAGAGTTGTCTCACTTTATTGGTTGTGATGGAAGATGGAGGTGATGTAGTTGCAACTGACCATTCAACTTTTACAATGTCAAAAATTAAAGTCTCCAAGTGTCCTGCACAAGGCATAACAAAAAACACCATTGAAACATGAGCAGTTTCAACGCTATTTCATCCATTGAAAATAGTCTCTTACTTCATAAGGAAAAAGTATGCTTTATGTTAAAATAAAAGGAACAAGTGCTCATGATGGTTCAGTGTAAAGGAAGTTTTTAGTACAGAACTCTAACTAGTAAAATATACTTCCTCCGTTTTATTAATATTGTAATAAGGAGAAAATTATGCATCCCAAAGCACATTGTATATGCGAAATATTTATAATTGTGTAAGAGTAAAAATTATAAAAAATTGATATTGTGAAAGTATTTTATGAGCCAAATCCAACAAGATCCAACATGACTATGTTTTGCTTAACATATAAATCGTATTATATGGTCAAACAAGAGTGATGAATAGTGCAAAAAGTCCATTGTTGCAATATTAATAGAACGGAGGAAGTATCATTTAATATCGATTTACTGATAAGTTGTCCATATCCAATTATGCCAAAAGATTGATTATGTGTTGGTTCGGATTAAGATGAAAAATTCACAGTGGCTATTTATTGGAAAGATTTGACACCCCAATAAAGTTGCAAGCTTCTCTCACTAACTAGTTCAAAAACTCCTGAATCCAGCCAGCTATTGCAGAAAGCATAAGCAAGACAATTAGCAAAAATCAATTAAAATAAAGCTAATACTTACTTTTTTTACGGCTTCCACCACCAATAATATACCATTTAGTTCCACATAGTACACTGCAACAACCAGCTCTTGGTGAAGGATGGAAACCCCGGATCTTGTTTTTTGACCACATCATCTGCAACACAAAGGCACAGTTTAATTTATCCATTCATATCAAACAAATGAAAGTACAGAATGATTTTAGATGAAAATTTGAACAGTGATAATGAGCAGGAATGATTTAACTCACCGTCTCAAAATCTAACGAGTACAAGTCATTAAAAGTCTTAGATTTTGAAGACCCTCCAAAGATATAGAGTATCCTATCATCATATAGAGCTGCAACATGATTAGATCTTGGAGATGGACCTGTTCCCCTGTTCACACATTTTATTTGTTAAAGCTCTGGTGATACCAGCAATTCTTTACTTTCCAAGTACCCCCCCCCCCCCCCCACCCCCAAAATTTATAAAGACTCTCCCAAACAAGTACCAGTTATAACTTAAATCAGGTACAATATAACCTTGGACATGTAAGGCATTTGGCCCATTTGACAGGTGGTAAAAAATGGCAATAATGGAAATGAATTTATATGTAACTTGAATCATTTAGTTGGACATCTAAGGCATAGGACTAACAATCCATTAGATAATCGGTAACAAGTAGCAATAATGGGACTAAATTTTTTATGTATATTGCAAAGAAAACAAAAAAAAAAAGTCTCACGCAGACATGCATATGCTTGTCCACCCACAAACATCTATTTTTCTTCATAAATTTCACTACCTTCTTCTTTAGAAAGTGACAGTGAGTGCAAGTTAACAGAGTGGCATTGAGTTCAAATAAAAGGAGTGGCATTGGGTACAAATAAAAATTCATGATTAATGAATAAAGAGTACATGTTTGGGGATAGAGGCATTACCATGGACATTGACCTAGACCTTTCTTTCAAAAAATACAATTTTTAAATCTCCATCACCACTATTTATTACCATGCTAGATTTGAGCTAGATGCGAAAGTGCTAACAGTTCCAAGAAAAGATTAAAGACATGTGGAGGAAAATGGGATCCACTTACGTGCATTGAAGAGGTAACCATGTCATTGACTTCAGATCAAACATGTGAAGGTCATTTAACTTCCTTCTTTTAGAATCCTCACCTCCAAATAGTATTAAAACAGAACTTGATTTGACCACCGTATGACCACTACGAGCAACCTACACGGATATGCTTCCTTTAAGGATCTCTACTTTCAAATAGAAGCTTTAATGTAGATACATATAAATAATCATGACCCATCGACATGGTTGTACAAATACCTTCAGGTAGACAAGTATAATTAACTATACTAAACAATGATCAATATCTCATTAAATTTTTTAATGAAGGGTAGGAGGTACATGAATAGCTCACATAGTTTAATGTATTGTCCACACTTTATTAAACCGCATCAAAACCCAAATTGGATCACCAGTAGACAAATAACTAAACATGTTTGAAAGACATACACTATTCACACATAACCTCTTGTCTTTCTATTATGATTGACATAGTTGAAAGAATCCTTTTCCTTGGAAAAAAAAAAAAAAAAAAAAAAAAAAAAAAAAAAAAAAAACATCTACAACGTATCCAAAGCATGTCAAAAAACCAAGGAGTTCACTAATTATAATTACCTATCAACAAGGAGTTCAAGTGTTCAATATGCATAAACTGCATAACAATGACCAAGCATGACAGTCACGTAGGGAAAAACCAACAAAGAAACTACAGCAACCACAACAGGAATGATAGGGTACATTATTGTACCTTTCAAAATATAATGATCCCAAGTTTTTCCTTCAAAGTTCTTTGAAGCAACGGAATAAATTTGCAATGAATCATTGACTAGTGAGTACAAATTCACTCACTGCTCACATAAAATCGTCATTGTTAGCTATCACAACAATCCAAGGTATTCCAATCCCAATAAACTAATTACAGGTAGGGTCTATGGTATAGGTAAATATGCACAACTTTGTAGCATGTCTGAGTTCAGCCAGCGTAATAGAGTGGACTAGAAGCATTAATCACAATCTAAAAATCTAGCTGTGTTTGGTAGGAAGACAAGTGTAGGGACACAAGCAAAATTCACAACCTTGAATTCAGAGAGCATGGTATTAATCTCAGCGGCATCACCGTATTGCGACCGCATAAAAAAGGAATTTGAAATCACTCGACTGATATATTAGACCGCAACAGCCGCATTCCACCCGCATTGCCCACAAAAGTGGTTACACAACAGCATCCAAGATTTAAAACCATGGCACAGGGGAAAGAATAAGATAAACAAAGGAAGCAGTCCTAAACATTTCTCCACTTTTGAAAAAAATTTCAGAAGTATATGAAAGATATGTTATCCTCCATTTCCATTGGCTCTTAACTAGTACTCCCGCTGTTGACCCATACTATTTTTGTTTACAGCTTTACTCTCACAAGTCACGACCACTACCTCTAAACCCACCACTTTTCTCTCACATCAACTCATTTCAACCTAACATTAAAAAGTAACTCTATCCCTTAAGGGGGCAGAGGGAGTAACTCTTAAAATCAGATGATGGATATGATCTCTTTCAGTGACCACTCTCTATTGGGTTTTCCTATCAAAGTAAAGGATTAAAGAACAAAAACAGGTGGAATGGCAGAACAAAATCGTGGTCATCTTTCTACAATAACAAAGGGTCCATAATACGAACTATCACATCAGTATCCTCGAGAAAGAATCACCTTTGGGCTGGGTTATTTGATACTTGAATAAATAAAGTACTACAATAAGCTCCAACATGGGTCAATTTTCATCTTGGAAGTTGTGAAGAGAGCATACCGGTACATCGCCCTTTGCTTCCATTAGTGACCAGCATTCTGTTTCTGTGTCATATGCCCACACTGTAGAACATGAGCATAAAATTAGATTTGATTACTTCCCCATAATAGCAGTTTTCAGCAAGCGTAGCAACATATAGTCAGAGAAAGCGCTCAAAGTGCAAACCTGAAACCTTTTCGCTACCAGGATTAGTTTTTCCTCCAACCAAGAGAGCTTTCTTACCCCAAGAAACCTAGTAAAGAGAACAAGGAACACATATAAAATGTTAAGAGCCTCAGGCTTGTTAATAAATAATGTTCAACAATCTGATGCATTATATATATCATAATATAGAAACAGTACCAAACTATGTCCCTTGCAAGATGGGATCTTCAGGGGCAGGGTATTTGGTGACAAATATATTTTTGAAGAAGCTGTGGTCCATGAAAATTGATCAAAACTAAGCACCTGCAGTCGTGCAACAAAATGTTGAAGGGAACACCAGAACAGCGATGGTACTTTCTAATTTCATGATGTTGTATGACATTTAATCATTACAATTAACAGTGAAGAATGTAAGGGATAACCTGCACATCATCTAACATTCCATCCGTAGATTCCCCACCAACCACCACCATCTTGTTTCCTACTACAGTTGCAGCATGCTGCTCAAATATACAGGACATGATATATCTTGTTCAGCTCAATCCGTTTACCAAAAATAATAAGAAAGTTAATGATGAGTGACTGATGTGAAATCAAAATTACATTCAGGCGAGGTTTGGGCTTGTCGCCAGAAATTGACAAAACCATCCAGCTCTCAGAGCTTCCTAATGTGCAATTGCTGATATCTCGTGGAGCAGATGAACAATGACAATCAGACTCGCCTTCTTGATTAGAAGCAACCACAGTGGTTTCCACCTATAAGTATAAGGATTATTATGCAAGATTCAAACCTCTTGACACAATGCTACCTAAAGGTGAAAAAAATGTTTTACATTGGAATTGCTAGTCCGCTTGAGAGGTCTTAAAGGACTTTTTGTACCCTGGGCCGAGTCTGCAAGGTGCACTTTCATCCTGGAATAAAATTCAATCAAGTAAGAAATTCTTCTTCTACAACTTAAAAAATGAAAACCTCAATGTTGTTATCTACTCTCCTTCCGTTCCTGCGAATCGACGGCCCAATTGCCCAAACCCATTGTCATAAAAAAATCACAAAAAAGACCCTTTAACAAAAATCACAATAATCCTATAAAAAAGCATGTATCATAATGACTTCATGGGTATAATGTGAATTGTGAAAGTCAAATGGAACTCCACGAATTGAAAGATTTGAAACATCATGAATTACATAATACAGCACTTAGAAAATGCATTGAAGTACCTTCCTTTGAACCAAAATTCGACCCGAGAAAGCGTAATTGCAAGAATAAAAAAATCATAAATTATATATTACTCAGCATGCATGTAAGATCCTTCAATTCAAATTTCAACGCCAGAAAACATAATTCCAAGTACTAAAACATCATAAATTAGTACATTACACAACACTTAGCACAAATGTAAGATCCTTCAACCCAAAATTCAATACTAGAAAACATAATTCCAAGAATTAAAATAAATTATTTACTCAGCAACAATATATCAATTTAACCTCCTTCAACCCAAAATTCAAAATTCACTGAGTATAAAAATACTTGTACCCCATGTCCCCATTAAATTCAAGTTGTAATATCATAAAAAAAAAATTACCATATACTTCATAAACAAGAACAGCAGCACTAGCATAGTTACTGTACAACCTATGTCCGGATTTAGTTGTCACATTACTAATTCAAATCGAGCGCGTATTAAATAAACCATAAGTAAACAGACCTTCCCAGCTTCGGCCGCCTCCGCGTAAAACCAAACATTTTCATATGCACAAGCTCCCTTCTATATAATCCTAATCAATCAAAAATCAACAACATTTCAATTGATAACAGACCCACCAAAAAATAAAAAATAATTGAATTTCCACTACTTTATCAACAACTGAAAAAAGGGTCACTTTTAAAACATAATTTTATTACTCCATATTATTATTTTAAAAAGACCCAAAATCTTAAAATGACATTAAAAGCAAGTAAAAGCTAAAAGACCCAAATCTTAAAAAGACATTAAAAGCAAAAACATAGATTCTGAAAGTATAGAACATTCTAAAGATGAAAAGAGAAAAACAGTACCTGAATAAGTGAGAAATAGGAGAGAGAAAATAGGCGGAAATACTGAAGAACCCAAAAGGAGAAACGAAGCAGAGAGGCTGAAACGACACCGTATTGAAGAGGAAGACAGAATCTTATCTCTCCTTTATTACTGGTACTGTATCAGACAGAGATAAGCTGTAATTGGGAAAGACGAAAATGTGGCGCATGTTAGCACTTAGCAGCATAGAGAGAGTAGGAGAAAAAGGTACTCATGTAATTTACTTGTTCCATAGTCATTAATTGTTCACAGGTGGGGAAAAAATCATATACTCCCTTCGTCCCTTTGTATTTACGAGTATTAATTAGGGAAGTTCTCTTCATATTATTTTTCAGTTTAGTTTTTTAATTTCCTTCTTTTATAAAATATTGAGTTCAATTCACTTCATTTTAATTATGTTCAGTTCAGCTCAGCTCAGTCAGAACAAGCTTAAGTCTAAAATACTACCTTAGATCCTTTAGATTAATTTAAGTGCATTATTAGATTGTGCGCAAAGTTTTAATGCAAGTGAAATCTAATGATTATTACTCGTAATGTGTGAATTGGGTTAGATATGTTGATAAAAGATAAGTGAGGTGGTATTTTATTGGAATGGCAATGTGAGTATGTGTTAAGACTATGGAAAGAAAAATAAATGATAAAGTATAACAAGTGAAGTTTGTAGGAGGAAAATGATTAAACATAAAACAATATATTTTGCAGTTTCATTTAAGAATGTGATGTAGTTATTTAGATACAATCACTTAAATGAAGTGATGCATTTATTCATATACGAAAGATCTAATGGTATATACATTAAGCCATTAAGGCACAACTTTTATTACTCCCTCGATCTCTTCCTATGTTACCTGGGCTTTTCATTTCACCTCTAGTGTCCATGTTGTATCCTCGACACTCGAATATGAGTATGACACTTGGATACTTTACTTTTGATTCAAAACTATGAATTTGTCTTCACAAAATGGTTTTGTCTTCACAAAATGGTTGAGTTAGATGCTTGGATACATACTCATATCGGACATGGATACCCTAGTCCATGACTCCATGTAACATAGCTCCCTCCGCTTCTCTATGTGTGTCAAATAATAAAAGTTTAAATAAAAAAAAATTGCACTAATATGTGTAACACTAGAAAAAAAAAATGATAGAGAGTATTAATATGTGTTGAGCTGCACCCAATTAATTCATTTGTTTATTTGGGGGTATAATTTTTTTTTTTTAATATCAGTGGAGGATTACATGCGTCTTTTCATATACTAGTTGATGGGTACATATGTAATTTTCTCACCAAACAGTAAAAGCAAGTTGCAAACAGTAATTAAACAGTTCATCAAAAGTACTGAATAAATAACTACGTTTTTTCAATATATTTACAAAAATGTTATCAGATTAACAAAAATTCGTTTATTTAATAGGCCCACATGTGTTGAGTTCACTTTTATAGCTTTATGTTAACGTTTAAAAATTTTACTATTTTCCGATGTTAACGTTGATGCTATAGTACGCCTGGGGGGGAGGGACAGTGTAGTGTAGTAGTACGGGAAAGAGTGAGTGACCAGTTGAGTGTTGACGGTTGGAGGTGGGAAATGATGACGAAGAACAAGGCAAACCCCATTTAATACGTGCGGCAATATTGCATCGTTTGCGGGACCATGTTTCATCATTTGTTTCCTTTTAACTTAATAACTCCGAAACACATTTCGTTCTTCTCTGCTTCCTACCACATTCTCACGTGATCTTTATATGATCCCATCTCTGATTTAGATTAATCTCATTCCTTAATTATGTCATTTCAGGTATATGGTCGGGTTTGATGAGATTGGTTCGGAGTGGATGTAAATTGTAAAGTCATGTTTTATATCTATAAAATCGAAATTTAAAATTGGATTTTTTTTGGATTAGGTTGGCCATATTAGTTTTTAAGACCTCTATTTAGGATATTCCACTACTTTACAAGTAATTTTTTTTTTTTTTTTTTTTTTTTTTTTTTTTTTTTGAAAGAAGTCCTAAAGACCTAAAGGACATTAAATTTCATTAAATACAGTCATACGACATCTATAATTGGCAATTAACGATAATGAAAACGAATTTATCAAAATCAAACAATAATTAATCGGAAAAGGGTTAAAAATCCAAATACATAAATATGACAATTTGGCACATTCTCGATTCATTGTCTCATACAATTTTTTGAGTGGATCCGTCGTCGCTTCACAATTTTGTGAGAAAGTTAATTTTTGTGCTGATTCCGTAACTTAAATTCGAGTCATAATCAATCGTAACCCCACACAACCAGAGACCAAATTAAACACAAATAAAACATTGTCTTACGAAGGAGATCGAAAAAACTCTTTCTTTCGAAGGAGATATATCATTTCTTTCGAGGGAGACATTATTATTGTAACCTAAGAAACAAAAAGCTTAAAAGAAAATAAAGATTGGGGTTTTCCACTGGTGAAATCCGATGGAATCCCCTTCAAAATTAACAATGGAGGCTAGAGTTTAGGAGAGAGAAGAGGGAGAGGAGGCTAGGATTTTCTACTAAATCACTACTTTACAAGTACTCTTAAAATTACTCTTTTTGTTTCGTAATAAATGCAATAGTAGAAAGATACAAGGGTTGTAGAAAAATTATAATATAAGGGGGGACCAAAAGAAGAACAATCTTCCATAGCAAAGAAGAACACTCTTACATAGCCAATGGCGAAGTTAGAAAGGTAATTAAATTATGGGCTCATGGCCTTTAAAAATGCCTCCTCGGCTCCTCTATTATAAAAACTAGAGTGTACCCGTGAAAAATGCACGGGATATATAAGAAAAAATATTTTTAAAATGTGGAAAGTTGATTTTGATGTTGTAATTTAGACTTGATCTGCAATTATCGGTTTTGAACTGACCGGTTTTGTTGAACTCTAATTAGCTCTGTTGTATTGAGTATAAATAATTGTATTAATAATGTGCTGATACCTGCTGTGCTATGCTGAAATATGATATTCTATGTTTTGCTTAGAAGCTCAAAAAATAGGATCCTACTCTTTTATGTCGGTGGCCACCCAATGTTATTATGGGGTTTACATTTTCAAAGTTATAGAGATTACCTGTTCAGTGTTATAGGGATTACTCGTGTTACTTGGTTAGTGTCATATGGGTTAGTGTCTTGCTCTAGGAGTTACAAACTTTGTTCTGTTGCAAGTAGTTATTCGCTGAGGCTAGCAAAAACATGTTGTACATTTTTTTTTTTTTTTTTTTTTTGATGATTAAAGAAGTGGAAAATGTTTGGAGGGCAGTCCCTACAAAAATGCATATAATTGAAGGGTTGGGTATTTAGAGTACTATAGTGAATTGTTGATAAAGAAATTGTATACTCGTGCTAATATATGACATATATATACTATTGTACCCGAATGAAATGTTAGTAGTAGTCCCTTGAAAAAAAAAAACAAAAAGAAAAACCAAAAGGAAATAGTGAATGGATAGTTATTGATTTTTTTAAAAAAAAAATAATAAAAAAATAAAAATAAAAATAAAGTAGTGGGATGGGTAGTTATTTGAAAAAAAGAAGAAAAAAAAAAAAAACCAAATGCATAAGAGTTGAGCATTTGGGTTTTGGAGCACTCTCATCAAAACGACTCTGTAATTATAATATAGATAATAGGATAAAAAAGAATGGTATTCCAATACTACTATAATAGTGCTTTTACCATTTGTATTAATTGAATAATAGCAAACTACTAAGGTAATACTCCTTTCGTCCCCTTTTGATAGTCACTTATGTCATTTTTTGTGATCCAAAATATTAGTCACATTTGCTTTTTTCAAGTACCATTAATATTCTTTTTTACCAAAATTATCTCTCACTTGCAAAAATATATGTGCAAATTTAACTTTTCCATGTAAATTTTAATTTCTCGTGCAATGTAATTACTTTATCTCTCTACTTTTTTGCATACTCAATGTAAATTTACATTTTCAACGTACTTTTGCTACTTCTTATTTATGTTTATTAATTCCCGTGATTTCTAGTATTCTACTAAAAGTGACTATCAAAAGGGGAAGGAGGGAGTAGACTATTTATCAGCAATGTAATTAATCCCCAACTTCATCCTCCAACAAGTTATAAGCCTCACCAGAAGGCCAAAACACTTCTTACTTTTACTGCAAGACAAGATGCCACTCTGCAAATACCAACTTCAGGTAATCTTAAGACACTCTCAAACCACATGAAAGATTAAGTAAACAGAATCAGATTTAAAACAAATGAACACAGGGGGCAGATTGAAGCCCTAATCGAATAAAAATGCGACATTTGACGACGGACTCAACAATTTGACATAACAGTTCTATTTAGCTGGAACTCAATTACAAACAGCTTATTCCTCAGCATTACATTTACAAACTAGCACTTGGTCAGAGTTTAAGATATGCAGCCTGCAAACTTCATCATACAACTAAAAACATACAGCCCTCTATAAACCAGTTGACTCATACCAAAAATTGTTAACTACGAGTAAGCTGAATCATTTTTTTTCCCCTCAAATTAATACTCAATCAAACTTAAAGCTTTTTGCAACATCAAAGAAGTGGGCAACAGCTTCTTCTGGTGTTCCCACAAGAACGCCATGACCAAGATTTAAGATGTGACCCTTCGGCCCTGCACATTTCACTACTCTGCAAATATCAAAGGGAAAAAAATCAGCTTAACCATCACCCTGTATAAAAAAGATAGAAGCCTAAGGTTGCATAAATTTGAAAAGACAACCTATGGATTTCATCAGTCAAGGCTGCAAGAGGAGAAAATAAACAAGCAGGGTCAACATTCCCCTGTACACTGATTTCTGGACCCAATCGTGACCTCCCATCAGCCATATCTACAGTCCAGTCCAGCCCAATCACATCGACTCCAGTATCTTTCATCCTTTCAAGGAGACCACCATTTCCATTGATGTAGAAAACAAGTGGTGTTTCAGGGCATTTTATCCTCACTGCATCTACTATCTGCATTTGTTCTAAGTCTATCAGATACCACCAAGCTTTTCCAAATTACAACCACACAAAAAGTAAGGTGTAGTGAAAAGGTATAGCCATTAAAATCAACAACTCATATTATTTTTACTAATTCTCTATTATATTTGCTCTTTTAACTTACCTTTACTGAACTTTACTTGTTTATCCTAAACTTAACTTATTTTTACTGATTCTCTATTATATTTATTCAAGGTGAAGAGAATAGGGCCTAAGACTATTTAAACATCCAACATCCAAGGAGTAGATACATTTATGATACTAAGGACCTGTTCCAGATGTCAATGTTAAGCTCATCCAGAACAATGTGTTACTCTCTTGCAGAGGAAGCGTATTTGGAAAATTTAAGCCTGGTAATCAGCTCAAAAAACCACAAAGACCTTAGTATGCAGTGCGGATTCACAGGCACAGGAATACAATTCAACAAAACCTTGCAAAGTTATCAAACCGACAAACCCCACAACCAGCATCAGCTTTAGAATTACCATCAAGCTATGCAACCCTACATCCACGGTCAGCTTCAAGCCTTCAATTGTATCTACACCCCCCAATTCCCCACAAAAAATAAGGGTAATAACTGGCAGGAAAGTAGGAACATCAGAAAGAGCTTCAACCAGGTCAGTGTACATTACAAAACAGAGAAAGCAATGATTAAAAATGACAGGAAAAGGAAAGAATGAGTAGGTAGTAGGTGTTTGTCAGGGGATATCAAAGCTCTTGAAAAACAGTTCCATAGTAATCTATGTATGATTACGAATCAGTGGGACGTGGACTCAAGATTTGACAAAAGTTCTTATCTTGTTTAGCTTTAAAATTTTATCTGTAAAAGGCAGTATAGAGGCTTGCATCTAATTTTTCTGGCTTGCTTGATAAAGAGAATTAATCACCCCTAGCAGACAACTTCTAAACAATAATGCAAGTCTCTTGGCGTTGAAAATAGATAAATTTCAAAAGCACAAGCTAACAAATGAACAATGTTCTAGTCATAAATTGTAGAAAACAGATTGGAGACTTGCCTGTTTAATGTAAGGTTTAGACCAGCGTTCCCACATATGTGGTGGTAGTTGTCCACCCCATGAATCAAATATTTGAATACAGTGAGCTCCAGACTTAACTTGGTAAACTACGTATTCAGTAATTGCCTCCGTTATGTGTGACAGAAGAGTCTCGAGAACATGAGGCGATGTATGGCACATACTTTTTATTGTGGTGTAGGTGCGGGTAGTACCCCCTTCCACTATATATGTTGCTATAGTCCAAGGTGCACCCACAAATCCCAGAACGGCAGCCTTGTCACCAACCTAAGGGGAAGGGAGTGCATTTAGTAACAACAGAGATTCATACAGCACGAGGTACACAGGGATCATGAAGAAAATAGCATTCACCTCATGGCGCAAAATTTTAAGAGATTCACCAACAAAATTAAGTTTTTCCAAGTCAATTGGATGCAATGTTTTCAAGGCATCTTCATCACGAATAGGTGACTGGATGACAGGGCCTCTGACTTCTTCTATGTCAAAAGGAACCCCAAAAGCAGGAAGAGGGGTGAGTATGTCAGAAAATATAATAACCCCATCAGGGCGAAATGCTTCCCAAGGCTGCAAGGAAATTTTCACAATAAGATCAGTTGTCTCTGATCTCTCTCTAAAGGATGGGTATTTCTCTGCGAGCTTTCTGTAAACAGCCATATACCTTCCTGCCTGGCGCATCATCCATGCTGGGGGGCGGCTAACAGGTTGTCCTCTCGCAGCCTGAACCAAGAGTGGATCTGAATTTTGTAAAATGTGGAGGAAATAAGAGATCTAGCCAAAAAAAAAAAAGACAGATACATGGAAAGTGCTAAGAGCGCACATATCGTCATCAGACTCATCACTGCTCTCTACCATGATAGTCAGCAATCTCAGCATAGGTCAAATAGTCAGCCATCTACCATGATGCAAATAAGACATAATACAGGGCTCCTCAGATTCAATTTGTACATTCTAACATATACTACCACAAACAACACCCGGTCTCCTAAGATTTAACCTCCTGTGAAACTCTTGGAAACATAAGTTAAGCTCATTATGTTTCCTGTGATATCTATTCTTAACATATTCCCCACCAAACAAGCCATTGGTAATATTTTTATAAATACCCAACCAGCAATTTCCAATACATTTCCCATTCTCTCTTCCCCTAATTACCACATACCAAATGACCAGTTAAATTTTATATTTTTCTTATTGTTCGTTAAAAACCTTAATGGTGTTAGGTATTTTGAAGCATGGAAATATAAAAGTTGCACCAAAAAGACGGAGATTGTAATTTATAAGCATTTAAATTAAACTCAGAATTATAAAAATCCATACCAGTGGTAGCAGAAGCAGAACAAGTCAGAGGAAATTTCCTGTAATTGAGCTTGCGACGAGGAGAGAGAATGTTTTTATAATTGGAATTAGGAAGAGTAGATAAAAAGCTCAACGAATTCCAACCATTAGTGTGACAACAACCGCTGCAAAATTCGCCATGAAAATGAAAATTGAGGATTTATAGAATTCAAATTTGAGGTCAATGCAAATCAATAATTATCAAAATCAAGACAATAAATCTGAAATTGAGGAAGTAAATTGACCTTGAAAGAGAAGGAAGAGACATCTCCAATGGCTATCTTTCCTCTCTCTTGCTAATTATTTTTCTTCAACTGTTGCTGAAAAGAGGCAATGTGACTATGTGAGTAGAGGATAGGACTCAACCTTTTTTAATCTTTCATCAATAAGTCTATTTGTTTTGAATAGTGCATATAACTGATATAACATGGAAAGTATGTATTTTTTTGGAAAATAACTTCCCATTACGCAGTTACACCGTTCTCTTTTTCCCTGTAATCCTTAAGTTACTCATAATGCCTAAAATGAGGAAAAATGTCTTTGTTACATGCATTATCTACAATATAACAAATTTTTTTATACAATCTCTAAGTTTGTTGGGATTGAAATTTAACCGTATTTGTATGCAAATATACTAATAAATACTACACATTAAATTGGTCTTTTAAGTTCGTATAATTTTATATTTTTCAAATACCTAAATTTTATCGGCAAATCTTGAGCGTTGCTATCACATGGCGTGACCACATTGCTTATAAGACTAACCATTATTCATTAATATGAGTTGGGTAACCTAATTTTTTCCATGAGAGTAAACCAAATTCATAACATGAGTAACATCAATTTATTAACAAAAATTAACCTCATTTATTCATCTGAGTAAGCACTAATTCCTTATCATAACCTCCATTACTCAATTATTTGTCTTACATGTGAACTGTGAAGTGGCTATATAGTGACGATAGTGTGACTAACCACACATAAGAATATGTGAATAGATGTAGGTTTTATTATAAAAACTGATTTGTTTTGCAGTAATATACTACGTAATAGAAATACTCTTTCCATTCTCTCTCTTTTTTTTTTTTTTTTTTTTGGGTTTTTCTATATAGTAACCTTGTTAATTTCACTTTTCTACGTTGTGCCCCGACATATATCACTTTCTACACTGTAAGCCCAATATACATTTTATTTCCATACGGTAACTTTGCCGTTATCCCGCCGTCAAAAATTCCGTTAGTGGAGCTCACTCTCAATTTATTAGTACTTTTTTAATCTATTTGTGAATTGGAAAATGTTCCGTTAAAGGTTTTGGGGGCTATTTTGGTTCTTAAGGGTCTAAATTGAGCTCAAATTTCACAAAAAAAAAAAAAAACATAAATGCCTCGATATAAGTATTAAAACGTGAACACGTAAATCGAGACATTACTTAATAAGCAAAACGAGGCATTTAAGTCATTTTTTTGCAAAATTTGAGCTCAATTTGGACTCTTAAGAACCAAAATAACCCCGAAAACCTTGAACGGAACATTTTCCATCGCACAAATCAATAAAAAAATATATTAATAAATTGAGAGTGGGCCCACTAATGGAATTTTTAACGACGGGATAACGGCAGGGTATGTTAGGCAAAATGTAGAAAAATGGAAATTAACAGGGTTACTCTTTCCATTCTCTCTCTCTCTCTCTCTCTCTCTCTCTCTCTCTCTCTCTCTCTTTCTTTTTCTTTTTCTCGTCTTAGATGAGTTCATCATTGATTTCCATCTACTGCTTTAATGTGATATTGAAAAATTTCTCTACAACCCTTGACATGGTGGTAGACATAAAAAATGTCCTGTCCTCTAGTCCCAACATAAAGTCCGATAAATCGATATTTAAAAAGTAACAGTAATTGCTATAAACCAATCCAATACTCAAACAAATCCCTAAACACAATTATTTGAGCCTAAATTGGTCAAGATAAGGAGCAAAATTGGTCATAAACACAACAGCATTCAACAAATTAGCAACTACATTTGACTTAATTATCAAATTAGGCTTCAAAATCATCACTTTAAATTCTTTTCGCTTAAGAATGTCAACGCGGATTGCACATAGCAAATTCTAGCAACAAAATCAATTGTTATAATCATTCATAACTTGAGTAATTATACAACCAAAAGTTCAATAATTCATCTAAGAAGAACCCTAAATTGACTACACTAACAATTAAATCAACAAAAAACCTACATTGTGAAATTGGAATCTGATGCTTAAGATAAAAAAATTTAAAACAAACAAATAACTTACCTCAGAAGCTGCTTTAATGGAGGAGAGAGAAATCTCAGAAGCTGCTTCGATGGTGAATTTAGAGTGTGCGCTTTAATGGAGAATTCAAAGCATTGCGCTTCAGTGGAGGAGAGAGAAGGATGGGGTGACCTACGGCTAATTTGCAAAAGTGAAGAGCTTCAAAAAATGAAAATGTTTGAGGAAGATAAGATTAATGATATGTATATATTCCCTCCGTTTTTAAATACTTGTTCCATTTTTTCCGCCCGTTTTTAAATACTTGTTTCATTTCCTTTTATGGAAAGCTTTTACAATATTTAATTCATTTCTCACACTTAGTTGACCTAATATAATACTCTCTCTCCTCCTATTCTTCCACTAGTTTTTTTTTTTTTATAATTTTTTATTTTCTCAACTACCCCACTACCTCCATATTTTATTACTCTCTCCAATTTCTCCTAAACCTCCGCGCATGGAGAGATGGAGCAAGTATTTAAATACGGAGGGAGTACAAACGAAGTAAATAGAGTATTGACAAACAAACATCAATACATACATCTAAAGATGTCAATTTAGACAATCGGATACGTGGAGTCGGGTCATATCAGGTCAATTTTAAAACTTTGAATACTTGAGTCATATGAATCCAAATCTTGTCCTTAAAAAAAATAAATAAATAAATAAAAAAAATCCAAATTTAAATCAATAAATTGGATATTTTTTAGAGTTCAGTATAAAACTGGGTACTATCTTTTTGCATTTTTCACCTTTTGGGTACTATATGTTTTTTTTTTCACCTTTTAGGTACTCAAGTTAAGAAATCGGTGACTTAACCCAACATAAACCCACCTGACAGGGTAAAGTCGTATCCCCTAATAAAAAATAATTACCTAAATCACTAACTACAGTAGATAGGGAAGTATGGTCAAACTCCACAGGGAAACAGATCTTTTTAATTCTAATTAATTATTATACTCTAAATTATCTAAGTAACCAATATTTTTGGGTAAAAATTCTATACTACGAAGAATAAGTTTAGGGAGAAAAGAATCAATAATAAGGGAACCTAGGGTCACAGGTTCACCAATAATTAATATTCCGGGATAGAACGAAGTAATTACTAATTAACAATGCACAGATAACATGATTAACAAGCTCTCGCAATTTATTAATCAGCATAGATCTAACAGGCTCTCGCAATTTACTAGACCTATGTTCCTATTAAAAATAGCCTTTAATATTAAATCAACATCTGCTCGATTCATCAATTCAATATTGCTAAACATTCACAATCAAATTACATCTGCTCGATTTATAATCTAATTGCAAAGAATTAAAACAATTCAATAGGAAATTATCATGCAATATCAATAATCAATAATAACAAATTATCCCTTCACATTAATTATGGATCCCCAAAAACCCTAGAATTAAACTACTCACTAATCATCATAACTAAACCAATCAAATAAATAATTAAAAACATAATCAAGAAAACAATTAAAATAGCTGAAATTAAAAAGGGAAGAAATTGTACCAAAGTAAATATGGAATTAAAGGAAGTATTAAGAACAAGAGTTTAGAGAGAATTTAAGAGAGAGAAAAATACTAAGTAGAGAGAGAAAGTCTAAGAAAAAAGGTCATACTAAGAATTTAATTAAGAGGAGAGAGAAAGAAAAATTAGAGAGAGAAAAAAGAAAAGAAACTAAAACTAAAACTAAACTAATCTAAAAACTAATTGAGGAAAAGCTAAACAAACTAAAACTAAACTCCAGCACACACCCCTCCACGTACTATTCCTACCTCCTTAAATAAGAAAAGAAATAGGATTTTTAATCCAAATTAACTTCTTCTAATTCCCACTCAAAATCAATGATGTGGGAATTTGGAGCAAACCAACGAAGTAGCCCAAGGAGTTCGCAGGCCCAATAGCAATTAGAAAGCCTCATAGCCGCCTGATTAAGCAACTCTTGCACTTGGGCCTTAGAGTTTCTAAGTCCAAGTTCCTTCACTTGTTGATCCGTATTTATTGTTGCAAATATGAACCTTTTCCACTTAATCGAGCCCTTAATCACCGAACTAAGTTTCTTTAACTCGGTCTTGGGCTTTAAATATACGGTCATAAAACACGATTCAACTCTAATATCTTTGTAGTGGCTAATAATCTCGGAAATTGTCATAAATTTGCAAATTCCTACAAAAATATACCAACTCTACAAAAACACTAGAAAACATATATTAGTAACAAAAATAGCTCCGTAGAGCTCAAATAAGCATAAATATGACCGTGGGACGAGGAATAAAAATATATATAAAATAGACTTATCACCACCGGAAATAAACACAGTACCTTAGCTAATTAAATGCAGAAAAAACTCAGTCCCTTTATTGAATTATTCATATATGACAATTATGAGGGGACTCAGTTTTTGCATTAAAACCTTTATACTATTGTGTTCATATAATAAAATTATTTCTCTTAAGTTTAAAGATCAAAATTATACTAATTAACATGAATAATCACACTCACACCAAATAACGGGTGTTCAATTGGTATAAAACATTGCACAGAAGTAGTAACTCCATGTCTCTTGTAACACTCGTCTTTACAAGGAGCATCAAGTACTTTATCATGACCGCAAACAGGGGTAATCCATGGGAAATATTCCACACACTCTTTTCCTTCCACCATCATCATGTTCATGCTTGCTTTCTCTATACAAAATAATAATTTAATTAGTTTAAATTAAGTAACAATCAACGTTATTAAATTCGGAATTTTATTTTTAATCGAAAAGGGCTTTCAGAATCGAAAGCTAACATGCATAATCAAGACATCATAGTCAAATATGATTGAATGTGTTTGTATAAAACTTAATACGGGTAATGTTTCAAAAAAAAATAATAAATTAATACGAGTAAAAAAAATAATTTATATAGTTGCTATATACTAGTACTCCATCCGTTTTTAAATACTTGCTCCATTTCTTTTGGACACGTATGCCGATGCCAATATTTGATCATTAATATCTTTAATTATCAATAAGTATGAATTCTAACAATTAAAAATTAATAATCTATTCATTGAGATGATTGCAACAAGTACCCACAAGACTATATTTTTTCTTATGTATACATCACAAACATTAGTCAAAGTAGGACAAATAAATAGTGCAAAAAATAGAAATGGAGCAAGTATTTAAAAACGGAGGGAGTATTATTTACTAAATAAGTTTGTAAACTTATAATGTTTTCGTCCATTAAAAAAAATAACTTATAATGTTTTCGTTATTAAGAGAAGTATGTAAAACCAGAAAATATCGTAATGCGAATCATAAGGTCATATATGAATAATTAAATCATACTCCATAAGATTCAATGATTTGAATTGTGATTTCAATAATACATTAATGCAAAATAATATAGAAAAAACCCATTATGAGGGGACTCAGTTTTTTCGTTTCCCATGGTCTTTTTTAAGTGGGTCCCACGTGTTAACCAAGGTACTCAGTTTTTAACTCACCTTTGGTTAACTTTTGGCCTGAAAATGTCTTTGAGTACCTAAAAGGTGAAAAAAAAACATAGAGTACCCAAAAGGTGAAAAATCTAAAAAGATAGTACCTACTTTTATACTTAACTCATATTTTTTGGGTCAGATCAAGTGTGATTTTGATACCTGATCATACTTTTGCGAACCCTCATTTATGGCATGCTCTTTCCACCTGCTAGAATGGAAAAATATAAATACACTTGATAAGCATCTCAAGGGTTGTATTCGTCTTTTTACAATAAGGTGGGAGTCAAATTGTAAATTGCTTGTTGTTTTTCATTTCCTCTCGTCTATTCGTTCTTCGCCTTCTTCCAGGGACGACGCTGACACGGCGTAACTTGGGCGACCCCGTAAGGCCCCCATAATAATAGGGACTTAAAATATAATAAAAGTTATAAAACGTTATTGTGAACATAATAGTTATGTAGAGCTTTTTCGGTAGGATAAGGAGGTTCAAACCCTCAACCTCCGATAACACATATGACTATTTAACCACCTAAGCCAATATCAAGTTAGGTATTTGTATGGAAAAAAAAAATCATATAATTGCAAACCACAAGGTTCAATTAAAAAAAAAAAAACAAAAAAAAAAACTATATTCAATATTTCAAAGAATAACTCAATTTTAGTTTCACAATGACAATTACAGTTTTGAATAGCCTTTTAAAAAAATTATCAATTGTACGCTTACAACAGTACCAACCCGGGGCAATACCCGGGGTCACTCAATAGTTGGATTATTTAAAAGAAGTTAGGTGTTTAATTTTTGTTACAATTTTTTTTTTCAATAAATGCTTTCGCCACCTATAACCTATTACTATACAAGTATTTTTTTTTTAATTGATGCCTTAATAAATATAGAAATAACTTCAGTGCTTCACTTTATTCTTTGTTTTTTTTTGGAAAAATACACTTTAATAATCTCAATTATGGGCGATTTACCTACAATAATCTCAACTAAGGTTTATTATTTAATAATCCTAACTATGCCTTGAGTTTTCCTCCAACTGTCTCAACCGGTCAAGACAAAGTCAACGACATGTTATAACAGGTACCATGACATTGGTCCAAAAAAAAAAACACACAACCCAGTCAGCCACCGCGCGCCTACCCTAACCTCCATCGGAAACCAGCCGGCCAACCCTCTACCACCCATCTAACCCACCCCCGACCTCCTAAACCACCAACCTAGCCCATGCCAACCCCGAATACCACCAACCTAACCTACAACAACCCTCGAAACTTGACCCCCTACTTGAATCCGCCGCTATAACTGCCCCTCCTCCCTTCTCCCACCACCGAAACGAACGATTTCAAGAGTGGGGAAAGGGAGAAGGGGCATTTTTGGTGGTGGAGGAATGGCAGTGTTTTTTGTTTTTGTTTGAATCGATTTTCCGGCGAAGGGGAGGGGAGGGAAGGGAGGAGAGTGATTTAGGGGGTTGGAGCCAATTAGGGGTGTGTGTTTCGAGGATAGGGAGGGCTGGCCGACCATTTTTGAGAGGTTAGGGAGGTGATTGGTCGGCTCCAATTTGATGTGGGTGGTTGGGAACGGCGGCGGTTGGCTGAATATAGGATCGATTTCTATTTTTTTTTTCTTTTTTTTTTGTACTTGTTTTTTTTTAAAATTTTCTTAAAAAATTAAGTCAATCATTTGCTAACATGTGGCATTTAAAAATCAAAAAAATTTACCCTTTCAACAGGTAACCGATTTTTGGGACTGATGGAGCAAAACCGACGTAATGGATAGGATTATTAATAAAATAAACCTTACTTGGGATTATTGTAGGTAAATCACTCATAGTTGAGATTATTAAAGTGTAGTAGGGAATATTTCATGCATCTCACACTTGAGCTCCACTGTGATCATACACTTAAGCATGGTGACGTCCAAAGGGAAGGAAGCTAGAGTAAAAGAGTCGCCAACAAGTATTAGGAACTTGTAAACCGTTCACAGGGTGAAGGTTACACCCCTTCACGATCTACGAGATCGCTAACTCCATAGTGGTCTGGAACCATGACTGGATATTCGAGGATGAAGGTACAAATCCAACCTAAAAGAGATTGAACTTGCCCTAAAAATAGGCCTCTACTTTATTCTTCTCGTATTCATATGCGCTTTATGGCTAACATACAATCATTATAAATCCTAAACCTGTTTTGTAGGGAATTATAGGTACTACACAGCGGAAATAAACATGAATCATATTCATACAGTACCTAATCCCAAGATCTAATGTATAACACATAAAGAACATATAATCGTACCTTTGAAGCGTGATTCCACGTGCGATCGAGCAAGAACAATGGGAGATAAAGAACCTCAAACGTGATTCCTCAACTTGGTCCACGAGCACAGATTAAGACCTCCACTAATGCTAGTTAGTTGCAATTGAACTCTTCAATTGACCTTCTACGGAGAAGTGCGAGCAACGAACCACAACGAACCACCACACGCGCCACCAAGGTGGCCGGCCGTACGAACGAGGGGAGGAGAGAGATAGCCGTGAGATAGAGAGAGGAATTAGGGTCTTTGGGATTGGTTGCCTTGATGTCAAAATACATTGTGTGTGAATTATGACTTCTTATTTGCAACCCTAGGCATGAATCTTATTTATAGATCTCATCTCTAAATAAGAGCCCATGTCAAAAGCCCAAAACTTATTTCCAATCTAACTATGCTAGCCCAATCCATTTCATGATTAGTTAATTGCTCATGAGGCCCATTAATGGGCCTCTAACTTGCTTAACCCAATACCCTTGTGTGTGACCTCATAGGATCCATTCTAGCGGGCTTTGGACCATTTGACTAGCCCAAAGATCATCTCTCATAGTCTAGCAACAGATGATGACGCCCCAAGAGAACGAACTTATTATCTCCATAATAGTGATCCTTGATATATCTAGTAATTGCACTTATCGAAGACACAACTCCTTCAATCTCCCACTTGTCTGAGACAAGTGCGCAATATTCAAATTCCTTAAGTCAATGTGTGTCTATTTGATAATATGATTGCATCTCATGTCGTGATCATATTAGTCTACAAATCTTTTCTTGAAAACTGAGCGAGAATTACAAAACAAATGGTTACTATGTAATCCATTTGAGCACGACCATGCATTTTCTGAATTCTCCCTCTTCAAGGGGCCAAGACACATTCCTAATTAAATAGGTAGACTCTATCCAATCTTGTGGCAACTAAAGCTCCCACTCAACTTCTGAAATAACCAGGAAACACCCTTTATAATCTCCAGTTACGGGCAGACGTTTGAGTGTACCACAACCATAACATCCATTGAATGAAATCAATGTTCCACTCATGTCAAAGGAATCCACTAATATATACGGAAGCTCTATACTTGAACTTCAAAGTAGGTCTATAGTTCGATCATGCATCATTCATGCATATCCATGTGATTGACCGAGCTTCACTACGCTCCTATAGCCCATGAAACTGCGCTATCCAATCAATCTTACATGCTAGTCCATGAATTGAAATCATTTATGTCCAGTTTAATGATTCTGAACTAGGAACTTAAATAATATATGAATTCAGTTCACCTGTGGGGTTTCATTCACCAGGTCATCAACCTGATGAGCCCATCAATTCATAATTATTTTGGACATTTTATTTAATCTTGAAACCACGATTAAATAAGATTGAAACTTTGTTTCAATTGATAAACATAATTCTGCAAATGAATGTATTACATATGTAACTTGTTTTTCTCCAAAAACAAATACAACTTCTAATTACATCATTTGCCTCAATCCAATTTCATTAGCATGTTTCTCATGCTTTGGAAATGGAAGGGGTTTAGTAAGTAGAGTTCATGAGACATTCTCATAAACATGAATTTTGCAATTTCTAAATCTTATAATCATTTTCATCTCCATACACTAAGAATTTTCCTTCGTCCTTTCACAAGGAACTTAGAAATTTCTAATTTGTATTCCAACATTACATTGGATTTCGACTGAAATCTATTATCACTTGTTCTTAAAACATGTGAATCAAATAGACGAGTATAGTCCATGACATGCATGATGCATCCTTTGCAAACTACATAAGGATCATCACTCAAGACCTTAATTTCATCAAACTTTCTCAAAGTATTGAATCATTAAGTAATGTGCCATGTTACATGGGATTGAAACTCCTTTCAATATAACGTTGAACTTTATAAGAATCTTATCAATATAAGTTTCTTAACCAAGCTCAAACATCCATCAAAACCTATCTCTATAGATTTTGAATCCCAAATGTACTCATCTTCTTCTTCAAGATTTCCATACAAAATGCATTAGCCATCACTTGACCCTTCAAGAAATGAATAATTTCTCTTTGTACTAGACCAAGAAGACTTCATAGCTCCCACTAAACATCTTATACACACAAGACCTTTTCTTCATTTTACGAGAACATCAAACGATTTGATTTACTCACAAAATTAAGAACACTAACTCCATGATGCTATGCATCCCTAGGATTATTGGATCTTCAAACTTTTGATTGTATCATATACAAATCTTCTTTCATGAACAATTTCAAGAAAGTGTTTTGAAATCCATCTACCAAATCTTATAAGGTAGTAATCACTAAAATATCTTTAATAGATCTTTGCAACATGACTAATGTAAAGTTTTCGTCGTAGTCATAGTTCGAACTTGGCTAGGTGTGTCTAGAACTAATGTATGTGGAATTTTGTTTGAGGGAAGGTTTAGATAAAGAATAGAGATAGAAAGCTTCTAGCTTTTAGAGAGTAAATAGAGAGAGATAATGGTTGTCAATGAATGAAAACGAGGAGATACGACCCCTATTTATAGAAAAATAGTCCGAAAACGATAGAAAATACTTCAAGTTCTATACGGAATAAAATTGGCATCTGTTGCCAAGTGACAGACATCAGCGCTAGGCAACAAGATTAGTGTCAGGCGACAGACATTAGCGCCAGACGACAGACTCTGTTGTCTGGAGACAAACTCTGTCGTTTGGCGTTAATTAAAAGATAAGACACGCTTTGTACGCGGAATCCTCTTTTTAAAATGAGTAAGTAGCTAATTCCGCATTGATCAGATTAAAATCAGGTTTTGTGATAAAACACTTATTTTATTCTAAATAAAACTCTTTAAAATATAATTATCAATCCTAATCTCATTAGAATTTAAAAGAACCTTCTATGTAATCCCTCGTATTTTTAAATATATTATAAATGAAAATTTATTTTATTTATAATATTTAATTGTACTTTTTCGGAATTTAATTTCAGAAATTTCAAATTATTAATATATATAGGTCGAAATTATTTTAGCACAAACTATTTTATGAATATATATCTACAATTCATGATCATACAAACAAAGCCTACCATTTCATTTACCTAATTGGCCCATTAATTTTATGAGGCCCAATCTTCTTACTTACCCTACAACATTCTCTCCTATAAATACCCCGTTAATCCCCAAAATTTTGTCACACAAAATGTTAGTTCTATTTTTCCTTCTCCTTTATTTTATTTTATTTTATTTCATTTTCCTTTTCCTTTATTCTTCCTATCATTTTTATTTTATTTTTCTTTTTTCTCTTTTATTTTTCTTCTTTCTTCCTCCTCTTCCTACGTGAGAATCAACTCACTGCTGTCCCCACCTGCCGGCCGGACCCACCTATTGCCGCCGCCACCTGGTCGCCGGCGACCACCTAGCCGGCAGCCACCGCAGCCACCTTTTTCCCCTTCTTCCTCTCCATCTTTTCCCCTTATTTCTGTTTCTATTTGCATAATTATATAAATATTGTTTTGGGTTTTTGATTTAATTGTTTGAAATTGATATAATTAGTATCAAATCTATATTTTGATGGTAAAAGGTTATAATTTCAGATTATATACATGTTTTAATTTTTAGATTTCCGTTCGTTAATATTAATCCCGTTTTAATCCCAGTCAGGTTCTAAACTCATCCGATTTTGATAAAAAAAAGTACTATTTTCCATGTGTAAACAACGTTTTAAGAAAGATTCACTACCTTTGGAAGTGAGAAACACCCTCTCGTGGCCAAATTCAGCCTCTAAATATGATTTTCGGGCAGTTTTTTATTATTTAAATAGTTACTTTGTGTTTAAATATTTTTCAATCTTTAGTTTTGACTATTAAAAGTAATTTTCAGATTATAAAAGTATGAATATTTGGGTTAAAACTATTCTAAACCATACTTTTAGAATTCTATATATACTCCCGAGCTATTCCAATTAAACAATGTTCATGGGTTGCTAATAAAGTTTCAAATTTAAAGATCTTAATAAAATTCCAGACTTTGTCATATGAATTGTATTGTTTTAGTATCAAATAAGAAGTTTTAATGTTTCTACATATTTTATTAAGCTACTACTTTGATATTTCAAGAGTATATTGTTGATTTTCCGAAAGATAATAATAAACTAAAATTTCAGATTTTCGTAGTAACTTAAGTGTGCTGAAATTTTATGTATAAAGGTGTATTTTAAGGTTTTTATGAAGGAAATATAAAGAGTTATGTATAAGCTTTTGATTTTAAGTAAAGGGAATGTATTAAAGTGTTGTTTAATTAGATTTTGAAGGTTTTTAAGCGAGTTAGCTTAGTATTGCTGTAATTTTGGTTGTTTGGGTATTGATTGAGGTTTTGTTGTTTGGTTTAGGAGAGGACCTCATAGAAGGTGTTTTTAGTTGGAAAAGCGTTTTACCAACTTGTTTATTCAAGGTACGTATGAGTTACGAAACCTTGCCTTTAGAAGCATGTTTAGGAACGTAACGAGAACCTAGTATCATGTATAGAGAAGACTGGGAATGATTGTTTGGTTATACATTGTGATTTCCGTATGATGTGCACTATTCTACTTTGTAAATATTATTTATATATGCATTAACTTTGCAAGATGCGCTTAGAGGCAAAGGTATGTGAATATGTGGAATGATTTATTTATTACTCATTCATGATTATTGAAATAGGGTGAGTAAAGGAAGAATTCAAGTCTTATAAGACGGGGCTAAGGTTTTGGTGGTGCCTTATGCACTCAAGGTGTTTATACACCGAGGTAGTTAAAGGAATCCCTACCTTATAAAAAGTATAAAACTACTCTTATGAATAGTGTGATACCAAATTTATCCCTTAAAAAGTTTATTTACATATATACCCTCATTAATATGTACAAGTTTCTATTAATAAAAAGTATTTGGACAATTATATCCTCAAAAATATTTATTTACTTATTTTCTATCATAAATGTTAGTAGCCATGGTGTTTTTCAAAAAAATAAAGTTGTCTTGGACAATTAAACCCCTAAACATAGTTGTTACATATCAACAACTAAATTCATGATTTAAGGTCAAACTAAAAGAACTTCTGAATATGGCTAGTTATGGCATCACGCGTTTTAACTGCCCTAGTAAATAATAAATGTTGCTTGTCACTAATAAATCAAGAATTGAAATTGGAAATTTGTTTTACTTGATTGAATTGATATTGGATAGATTGTATTGTTTGCATATGAGTCATCACCAAGTCTAAACCTGTAAATCACGTAAAGTGCAAGATGGATGAGCAATAAAACTCTGGATTGGTGCACTTCTAGAGTAATAACAATTAGGGGTTGGGTTACACGGGGTATTAGCCGTGTACTTTTCTCGAGGCCGTCTGATCTACGAGTCTCTTATTTCAAATATTTTTCAAAACTAGGAGTTAGGTGAGATCTCATACTAACTACGGTCACGGAGTCGCGCCCGTGGTCGTTGGATGTTTATTGATGTTTCCGAAAGGAGGCATGAGGTTTTTCTTTTATTGATGTTCCAAATGGAGCATGGCTTGGTAAACCTTGTCTATTGCGTAATCCAATGAATAAAAATAATGATTTACCTATTATTAATTAATGAAGTCTTTGTAATATAAATAGTTGAGTCATGTGTCGAGTTAATAAACTAATGGTGCGTGATGATTGACTATTAGTAGCATGTTAGGAATTTCTTTTATGTTTTGCAGCTTGTATGTACTCAGCTTTGCTGATTGCATGCTTTATGTGTCTTTCTTTGGTCATGGCCTTCGCCTTTCAATGACCCAGTGATGATCCAATTTTTACACTTGTAATATTGGGGAGCAGATTAACCACAGGTTGTTACACATGCAACATTCACATCAGGGTTTGTGGGATTTTGAGTGGAGAGTTGGTTATTATTCGCAGTTTATTTCTTTTCATAAGTTTGAATTTATTTACACTCTGATTTTATTTATTGCTACTTTTGTTGGGTTTTGAATAAGGGCCTTAATGGTTCCAACTTGTAACACTTAATTTGGTTTCATTCGTTGGTTTTGAAACTTATTTATATAACTGATTTAGTTTTTCCGCTGCTAATTTCTGATATAGCCTTAATGTTTGAACACGTGGCGGTAGCACACCAGTAATTCTCTTGGATTTTGTTCAGGGTATTCACAGGTTTAAACAGAGAATTATTGGGGTATTACATTCTATATTATTCTAGAAGATTAAAATCAATCCTAATAACTTTAGGAATAATAATTAATAGACTCTCCTCAAGATCATTGAGCCACATATAAAATTCATTTCGGGCAAAATTTAATTTAGGCCATAACTTACTCGTTGTTCATTGGGATTGGGCTTATAATATATCGTTGGAAAGCTCTTTTCGAGCCCAAACCAACTAAACTATTATGGGACCCTTATCATGGACCAAACTAAATTGGACTGGCTATTTTCATAAATAGAGAGTAAAAAAAAATATTTTCAAAAATAGCAAGAGAGATATTTTAATAAAAACAACCACATCACCAGACTTTTCACACTTTCACTTTGTTCGATAATCAAATGACGTGAAAGATATTTATCACTGGGTTTGGTTTTGGGGAGACACGTTTGGGCGTCTACAAGTGTATTTTTCCTTTTTTTTAATGGACTTCACTTTATTCTTTGCTTCACTCTCTCTCCTCTCTAATCTCATGCATAAGACATTAGGACTTTAGGAATACTAGTTCTTAGCATTTTTCACCCTCATATAATCTCTTTGGGTTTTTTTTTTTTTTTTTTTTACTTTATTTATTTACTTTTTTTTTATCTTTTTCTTCCACAAAATAATACAGTATCTATTTCCTAATTTCACTACCAGTCATTTTGAAAAATGAATTTGGATGAAAACATGCTAAGTTTACGAAGCTACACATGACAACATAATTTTATTAAGATAATTTTTTTTTATCTTTGAATAAAATAAAAATGCCCATCCAATTTTAAAAATTTGCACAAGGTCCCGAAATTCTTTGCCCCGCCCTTGCCTTTTTCCATTCACTTTTAATGGAGCAGAAAGATCCTTATCCTATAAGGTTAACAATATCCTTATACTCCGTATTTTTTTAGGGTTTTTTGTTTAATTTGGCGGCAAAAATAGTAGTGTTGGGTCGTTGTATGTGGTTTTGGTAAAGAAGCCACATTATGAGAAACAAGAGGATGAAGAAGAACAAAGAATGAGGAATGGAGAAGAACAAAGAAAGGGAAGAAGGAAAAATGAATATTAAAATTATAAAACACAAAAATATATTTCTTATATTTACAATAGTTCTATTAGATAAACATAAGAAGTTTATAAAAAAAAAAAACACAGAGTTGCCTCTGATAAAACTATCCTTTATATAATTGCATACACGCATTGCGTGCGTAAAATATTTATTAAAGTTGTTGTTACAAAGTGTTCTTTTTGTTTTTATCCGAGTCCTCTAATTTGACAAATACATTTGTCAATGCATATAACTTTGACTAATGATATCTTTAATTAATAATAAGATACGTTCTCTTCACTCTATTTTTAGCGAACTTAAATTGTATTTACTAAATTGAAATTAATTTTAATGAAGTGAGATTAATTTTACTTAAATAAAAATATTTTTACTTATTCTCTATTAGTTATTCTTTACAGCTACTGATTTTTTTTATTGATTGGACTTATTTTACCGTACTGAACTTATTTTTACTAAACTGGAATTATTTTTATTGAATATAACTTTCTTAAGGTGGAGAAAACATGGCCTAAGTGTAAATTATAAAATGTTGATATTAGAAAACTATGCATTGAAACAGTTCTAATAAGTACTTGCATGACTACCTAGTCTATATTTAATCCTTTTATATGAAAAATAACATTAGTCAAAGCAGTGTATAATATGTTGATTTCTAATACCAAGTATGTGTAATTTTATAGTAATCAATGTAATTAAGCAAAAAGATTACATTGATTACTATATGAGGTTGGTGAAGCTGGTAAAGGTTGGAGGGTTAATTTGCATTATATTGGTAACACCCTATGTGAAGAGTATGTGCTAAACAAGAGCAAGATGAGTCAAAAAATAAGAGATTTTTTAGACAACAATGTCTCAAATTCATTAAGAATGTAATACCCCAAATTTTTGAGTATATTTAGTTAACGATTTCCTAGTATAAAATTTTAAATTATTTTTATATTTATAATTATTATTTTCGGATTAAAAAAAAAACTGATTTCAACGTGGGATTCAATCCTATTGAAAAAACTAATTTTATCTACAATTTGAATTTTATTTTATCATAGTTAGTTACATGAATCTATCATATACCTCATTTTCACCCAAATTCCACCCTATATAATTTGCCTTGGCTGTGAGAAAGGGAGTGCACTAAAAAAAAATACTAACTACACTGCTTCTTCTTCCTCCCTTTATCTCCATTAATTGGTAAGCCAAATTGATAGGTAAGAGAGCTCATAATCTCTTCTTTATTTAGATGACTTTAACTAGCCAATTAAGCTCCAATATTACAACTAGAAACTTTTAACTCCTTTCATTGCTAAAACCGTAACTCCGTTGACGAACCCGACCTTTTGGCACTCAAATTGATTCTGTTGCTTGTCTCCATTGTTATATCTCAATATTATACCACCATAGGTTCAACTCATACCGTCAATTATCATCATCATTACCATTGCTGCGTTAGCACATCGTCCCTTTTGAAATTATGCCAAATTCAACAAACTGTAATGCCCTTTAATGAGTAATGATCATGGAACTCACGACCCCACTCAAACTTCCTGCAAGATTTAATAATTCATCTTGCCGCCATTAAACCAAAGCATGTTATTATACTTCGTAGAGATTAAAAAAAAGGTGGAAAACAAGTTATTATTCTTGTGATTTAAGGGAAGTAGTACCATATAGGGTGATGGAATTTCATACTTTATATATTGAAATTTGGAAGCATTTGAGGATTTTATAGGTTAAGTTGACTTTATATTGAAATTTTAGTCACGAGTGTTCTTTTGGTTTTCTTTAAAGAAAATAATATCTTTCATATGTCTATATGTAGGCAAGTTGAAGGCGTGTATAGTATTACTAACTTAGTTTATCATCGGTTTATGTGTAGACAGAAGCTACTAGGTGAACGTGTTGGAGGCTAATTACCTTGAGTATTTATGCACGATCAAGGTCATTTTCAATGTCCATCATATTTAGAATCCCGTTAGGAAATGGTTTTGAAATATTATGGGTCAACTACGTGCTAATGTAATTATATATGATGAGTGGACTATCATATGACATTATGGAATCATATTATATACTAGTTTTCTATCTTGTGTACTAGTGTATGTATTTTCGAAAAAAAATTGATTATTTGACATCGTATAAGTTTTTTAAATAAATAAAATCTTGGAAATTGGATGATTGATTACAAGTGATTGATAGTCTTTATGTCATGTAGGATGACTATGGTATAATAATACTGAAATAGAAGTATTGTTACTTGGAATTAAATTAATTTGTGCAATACTTGTGTACAGTGTAATCGGATGATTTGATCTCATAAAATGTACAGTGAAATTAATCTAAGAAGGGAAATGAAACCCGAAAGGGTGAAGAACAGGTTGCCCACTAGTAGTTATGGCTGCTACTGGATGGTTTAAATTATTGTATATATATTGCTATTAGTCTTCCTCCTAATCATTGGGTATTAGTGAGGGGTGTGCACATTAGGGACATTCTGTTTTATTTCATGGCCATTTAGGGTTACGTGCAACCCTTTGTTAAGTAGGTGGTGACAAGGACTAGTCCCAGCTTCCTGACGTTCTCTTTCCCTTTCTTAACTAAAGTAATAAAGTGTTATGTGACAAGTTGATTTTAGTTGAGTATCATATTTTCTATGAGACTATATTATGTATAAAATGTTTTCGAACTAAAATTATTTATTTTACGGGATAGAGTTGGAATTACTCAATTTATCTGATTTTGGGAGTTTTATCTCTTTTCTTGTTTCTGATTTATTTTGCAGGTTGGTAAAAGGGTACTCGGTTACGTGTGAGGAGACATTAGAATAATCACGTAGTTAAGACAATTTAGTCTATTTCTGAATTTAATTATTTCATTTTAACTATTGTTTTCAAAATAATTTGCAATTTTGATGTAATGACTATTTTATTTTGCCACCAATTAAACCACTTAGTTTATTTAAATATTATTTCATTTTGCTTTGCATTTATTTTCTACAGAAAATAAGTGTATCAATAACACTCCCAGAGTTCAATGGTTAGGTTTTGAAAGTTAAAGGTTACTCTTATTGTTTTAAAATGACTCGAATTTTGGGGGTGTTATAAATTGGTATCAGAGCCAGGTTGTTTTCAAGATTTAGGGACTAAAATGAATTAAATACTTAGGTTTAAAACTCGTGTATAAGTTTGTAAATTGATTTAAGCTTAGGAAAGCCGTGAGTGTGGGAATGACGATAAGGGATATATGTGTTTTATAGTTCTTTTATTAAGTACTTATGATGTGGTTATTTATTTTCTTTTATTAGAGGATGGTACGAGAACGTAAAATTGCAAGAAAGTCAAGTGCTAGGAAGAGTACACATGTATTGCCTGATTCTCCTTACATGGTTCGTTTGAAGTACAGTGAAAACATTCGACATTACGTGCATCGTTTATATCTCTGCATTGAACATTTCCATTACAATTTACTTGAGGGCTAATCTGATTACCTCACTCCGAAGAGACGATCTCAAATTCTTCTGCACACGCTACTTGAGAAGGGATCCTTTGCTCAACTTAAGAAGAAGTATGCTGACTTATACATCAATGTTGAACCAAATGATAAATATTATTGTAGACACCTAATTGGGTCTCCCAAAACCAAACCCAGTGATGAGTATCTTTCACATCACTTGATTATCAAACGAAGTGAAAGTGTGAAAGTCTTGTGATGCGGTTGTTTTAATAAAAATAACTCTTTTTTCTGTTTTCAAAAATGAACTTTATTTATTGAAAATGTCCAGTCCAATTTAGTTTGGTCCTTAATAAGGGTCCAACAATAGTGTAGTTTGATTGAGGTTGAAAAGAGCTTTCCAACGATATATTATAAGCCCAATTCCGATGTATAATGAGAAAGTTATGTCCAAAATATTAAATTGGGCCTGAAATGGTTTTATGGCCCAATGATCTAGTGGAGGACCCATTAATTAATATTTCTAACGTTATTAGGATTAATTTTAATTTTCTAGAATAATCTAGAAGGTTGTTTTGAGTTCTAATGAGATTAGGATTAATAATTATATTAATATAAAGAATTCTATTTGGATTAAAACAAGTGTTTTAAAAGATTAAAATCTGATTTTCAAACATAAGTACGAACGTTGTTAATCAAATTTAATTAGATTAAGAACTAGGTTAGAACCCGTGCGATGCACGGTTTATATAAAACCTATTTTTAATTTGTACATTTTAAAAATAAATCAATATAATACATGTATATAATTATATAAATAAGAATTTCGTACATTTTGTAATTTTAAAATTCTTTATTTTCATCAAAATTATGTATAGTATCTTTTCAACGTCGCCTAATTTATAGTTCAATATATGAGGTCATTTATTAGTGTGCTATTTGAAATTATTTCAATTTCCTACGATAAATTGATAGGTTTTAGTTGTAATGTAGAAACTTCTAATATTTAAATTTAAAAAATGTAAAATATAATAGTTCTACAAAAAAAAAAAAAAAAAAAAGAAAGAAAGAAAAAGTTGACATCTTACATTTAGGCGGGAAATTTTTTATTAAGAGAGCGACACGTGGGCAATAGTGACGTCAGCATTTTCTACTTTAGTAATAGTTAATAGATTCCATACGAGTTTGTAGAAAACGCGTGAATCAGGGCTAGACGACAAAACTGGCGCTGAACGGCAAGCCTGTCGCGTCGCGCCGGACCCAATTGTTCCACGACAGGGGCAGTTTTATTCCTAATAGGATTCGGTCTTTTTCTGATCGTTTCCGGGCTATTTTCTCTATTAATAGGGTCACATTTCCCCACAATCATCATCAATATTCTATTCTCTCTTCTCTCTCAATTTAATAGCTTTTCTTTCTCCTTTTTTCTAAGTCTTCCTTTTATAAATAAAATACCGCATTCACGAGTTCTAGACACGCTTAGCCAAGCTCGAAGTTGCCTTCGCCCTAGACGTAAAAGGTTGATAATTTCTGAGGGTTTGGTCCTGAATCCCTATTTCAATTATTTGAATTAATTGTCTGTTTTAATAGTTTTCTTGAAGTTACTAATGTGTGTATTTTGTTATTAGAAAGAGATACGAGGCAACTAAGTAAAAAAATTAATTACTTAATTATTCTTTTGATGTAGAAATCATGCTTAGGTTATTTTAATTCCTAGTATCATTGCTTTCTAGTATCATGTTTAGGTTACTTCCTATTATCTTCTAACATGCTAGGGATAAAGATTTGATCTTTATTGTTTAGTGACATGCTAGGATTTGTTATTAATCCTGTTAGTATCATGCCTAAGATCTTGCTAATATTATTATGCTTTGATGAAATTGAGATTATGATGATGATTTGTTATTATGTTACTTGATATATTGTTATTGCTTGATCACGCCCTCTCTTGTAAGATTAAAGGGAATTTGTACTTGTAATCACGCTTAATAAGTGTAGGGAATAGTTTCAAGCCTTTAAAATCCCACTAGCTTGAACCCCACTGTGATCATACACTAAAGTACGGTGGCGTCCAAAAGGGAAGAAGATAGAGCAAAAGAGTCGCCAACAAGTTTTTAAGGAACTTGTAAACCGTTCATAGGATGAAGGTTACACTCCTTAACGATCCAAGAGATCGTCAACTCCATAAGGTCATGAACCAAATAAGGGTTCGGGGATGATGGTACAAATCCAATCTAAAAGAGATTGAACCTGCCCTAATAATAGGCCTCTACTTTATTCTGCTCGTATTCATGTGCGCTTTCTGACTAACATGCAATCAATAGATTAACCCTAAACCTGTTTATCTATGTTGATTGAATTTAATGCACAAATAAACTATTATTGGCGATCACTTGAATTATAATCACGTTAACCCAAAACAAGATTATTAATTATCTTATTAAGCATGATTACAAGTACAAATTCCCTTTAAACATGCAATAAAGGTGATCAAGAAATAAAGAATAAATAATATATCAAGCAACAATAATAATCAACATCATTAATAATAATAATATCAGTCATAATCATAATCATGATCATGTTAATATTAAAGCATAATAATAATAGCAAGATCCTAGGCATGATACTAACAAGATTAATAACAAACCCTAGCATCATGTCACTAAGCAATAAAAATCAAATCTTTAGCCCTAACATGATACTAACAATCATAAATATTAGGAAGAAAATAAAAGGCATCATAACAATCATATTTAATATTAAAAATACCCTAGACATGATACTAGGAATATCATAATAACAATACAAACATGATGTCTACATCATAAATCAATCAAACCATTAAAGTACTTACTTGGATGCCTCGTACCTCTTTCTAATAACAAAATACACGCGTTAGTAACTTCAAGGAAAATAATAAACAAAACAATTAAATTAAATAATTTAAATAGAGATTTGGGACCAAACCCTCAGAAATTAAAACCTTTCACGTCTAGGGCGAAGGCAACTTCGAATATGGCTAGGTGTTTCTAGATCTTGTGAATGCGGAATTTTGTGTTTGAGAAAAGGCTAGTTTAGAAAAAGAGAGAGAGAATAATCAAGAAAATCTTGATGAGAGTTGGTAATTGGTGAATCTTGGTGATTGAATATTGATAATCCGTGATTGTTGATGAATGAAACCGGAGTTTTTAATACGATATTTATAGAGAAAATCATCCAAAAAAGATAATTTATCAAAACAGAGTCTGAAGACCGAAAACCAACCTTGGCGTCAGCCTTGGCTCATTGGCGCCAGAACCAGTGGCTAGCGCCAGGTGCCAATGCTGGCGTCTGGCGCCAATCCTGATTCCAGGCGCCAAGGCCTGGGGTTGGACGCCAAACCGGCTTTCAACGCGTTTTCGAAAATCTGATAAATTTCCCGTACTGGAAGATAAAATAATATAATTTCAATCGAAAATGCTATTTGATCTAATTAAAACTCTAAAGAGTCCTAATTAAATTAGGAATGAAAAGAACCTTCTAGAATGTTCTAGAAGACCAAAACCATTCCTAATTGCATTAGGAATGATAAATTATATTAGGCCCTCCCCTAGATCATTGGGTCGTACTTAAAGCTCAAACCGGGCCCAGTTTAGTAAATTGGCCATAATTTCCTCAATATTCATCGGAATTGGGCTTATAATATATCGTCGGAAAGGTCTTTGCAAGCCTCATCCAACTATACCTTTATTGGACCCATATCATGGACCAAACAAACTGGATTGGATGTTTTCTTTAAAAATAAAGTTTTCAAAAACAGGGAGAAGAGAAAAGAAATAAAAACTTTCCGCAACACTAGACCTTTCCACACTTTCGTTTCATTCGATTATGATTCGACGTGAAAGGTACTCATCACTGGGTTTGGTTTTGGGGAGACACAAATGGGTGTCTACAGAAGCCCCCACTTTGACTGAGTTTGGAGAAACGGAAGTTTCGAAAACGAAAGTCAAAGTAGCGATAGGGACGGAGAATGATTCAGAATGTTCTGCGATCCTAAATCAATCTTGTAACGCCGATACCTGCAAAACTAGCATTAGTTAAACAGATAGAAGAGTTAAGAAACGCGTATCTTGCACCGTCGAGCACACGTCTCTGAAAGTAACCAATTGTTGCCGTATGTTGCTTTTGATGACCTCCTGCAAGCTAGAGAATGCCATCCCGCCTGAAAACCGCTACGCCTTGTAACTGCTTCCAAATAGAAGATTGCTTCGCCTGAAACTACCTTCTTCGCTGTGATAATATTCCACGTCCAAAGGAATATCATCGAAAATTATTTCTCTTGAAATAATTCTCATCCACATTACGATCATCTTCCATGCCTCAGGAACTATGATCGAAGACAATTTCGCCCTGAAATTACCTTCAGTTGTTTGTGACAACCTTCCGCAAGCTAGGGAATGATGTCGAAGACATCTTCTCTTGAAGTCATCCTCATTTGATGCGATAATTTTCCAAAGGAAAATACCGAAGATCCACGTCTGTCGATCTTTAAAAGTTCGCCTGAACTTGCCTTTGCTATGCCTGTACGTCGGCGCTCTTTTGCTCTTGAACCTATATGTTGGTGCCCCTTTGCTCTTGAACCTGTATGTCGGTGCTCCTTTGCTCTTGAACCTGTATGTCGGTGCTCTTTGCTAATGAGCCAATGCTTAGGCACTTTAAGCTTAGTGAGACGATCTTTCCATCAGGTTGATCACTTTACGTAATCAAGCCGATTACCTAATCATGTCAAATTGCTTAGAGGGGCTAACTGGCGTACCAAGGAACCCAAAATATGTTGCAGAAAGCTAGCACAACCCCGACAGGTGGCTGGCTGCTTTAGCGTCGCTGAAAATCAATAAGCGCCAGCTTTATTGCACTAGCGCCATACGCTGAAATTGGCGTCTGGCGCCAAGCACAGAATGTGACGCCAATGCCTAGGGACTGGCGCCAGCACGGGAATCACTTTAAATTCCTGTTTTCAGTTCATTTCGTGCTCTGGTTTGTTGCGAACGCTGCTCGAAAGAAGTCGAAACTTCAATTGATCGTCGCTCATTCGTTTCTCAACCGAATTCGCTCAAATTTGTTGCAAATCAAAGCTCTTCTCATCCATATTCCCGATCTATGTAAGTTTTCCTCCAACTCACACCGGCTTTTATGAATTCTTGGCATGTTTACTCACGAATTTCATGAAAATTCGAAACTTATAATGCTCAATTTGCTTTGTTTATCAAATTTTATGCCATGAAATTGCTTGTTTACGTTTGTATATTGCCTTGGGAGTAATTTAAGACTTGTTTGACTCAATTTGGTGAAGAAACAAGCAATCCACCATTGTTGAACCTCTTAAGGTCGTGAAGAACAATGTGGCTCGTTCTTGATGTTTTTGCTAGCAATTCTTGTTCAATTTATCACAATAATCACTATAGTGTTGCAAGAAATTGTTTGATTGCTTGAAAAAATACTGTCATGCTCAATTTGAATTTGTGCTATGTTTTAGTACTACGTACTCTGTTTTTTTTTTTGCGAACATAGTATCATGCGGCTAGGCAAACCTTTAGATACTATAGAACCTTAATTTATGATGATTCTACACAATGTAGCATGGCTAGACAACGAGGCTCAGGTTCACGGTCCCGAAACACTAGACGGGAGCATGAGCCCGTGGAGGACGACACTACACCGTCCACTTCGCTTGGTCAGTTCCCAGAGTGGGATGAGCAGACCTTGTTCTTTGCCCCTGTCCACCACATTTCTGAGAGGGTGAGACGGGGAACCGAGCCTGGGAGGACACGGCATCATGGCTCTGGCTGTGATGGTCTAGGCGATTTGTATAGGATGCACATCGCCAGAGACCGAGAGACGAGACTCCTATGGGAGTCTTGCAGGCTAGTTGCCCTGTTTGAGACCTCCGAGGCCACGTAGTACGTGCTCTGGTGGAGTTCTTCTGGGACACCACCAACACTTTTTATTTTCCATGGGGTGAGATGATGGTCACTCCTACAAACTTCAGTCTCATCACAGGACTGGAGTTCTCTTCTGTGCCGCTGCCATTCGACGGCAGTATCGACGTATTTTCTCCAGAGGTCGAGGAGCTGTTGGGGCCGATTGCTGTTCGGGCCCGAGCTGAGGTCGAGACGACTCAGTTCAGTGCTAGGGGGATTCGCCGCTCGACGCTGGCAGCGGCTCTTGATGACGATGTGACCACCCGAGAGCAGCGGGTGCGCATCTTTGTGCTGATGTTGTTGTCAGGGACATTCTCCCCTGACAGGGGTAGTAGGGCATTGCTTTACTACCTCCCTGCTGTTCGCGATCTCCAGCGGATCGGGACTTATGATTGGGCCAGCTTGGCCTACACTGACTTTGTTCGCGCACTGAGGGACTCGTGTCGCCATCGGTCCTTTAGGACGAACGTTGCTCTGTCTGCTTTCTGGAAAGTCGTAGAGGTAAACATTATTCCCTATAAAGTTTAGCCCTATATGTTAGGCAGCATTTACTCATACTTTAGCTTTTTTGTAGATCTGGTTCTATGAGTACTTTCCTTCCATTGCGCCGGCGAGACCATCGCCGAGGGGTTATCCGGTGAGCGCCTCTTGGGGCGGCCACCATGTGGACCTGTCTACTGCACGTGTCCGGAGTCGGATCATCTCGGTACGACTTTTAGTGTTTATCTTGCTCTTCTGCGATGTTCTAGACATGTTCTTATGTGATTGGTGCTTTTATAGGGACCTGAGGTAGTATACCGACCATGGGGTGGTTGGACAGTCCCTGGATTAGCCGCACAGTACTCTGCTGAGCGTCGCTACTTTCTGGGGACCTACGGAGCGGCTGTGTACTTAGGAGAGAGAGTTGCTAGACAGCACTCTTCCGATATTTTTATTGTTCCTGCTCCTCTACCACGTCACATGTTCGACGAGAGAGAGTTATCGAGCATGGCCGAGGAGTCTGGTTCCCTCTGGCGGTCCCATGTGATCCTTGGGCGGAGTTATGCTGAGGAGCTACTTCCTTTGTTAGCTCCAGCCTCTGTGCCGGCCGAGGATGTGAGGGTAAAATCCTTAACTTTTTGTTTTTCGCTAAGTAGCCCCCAAGTAATGCTTTGCTGATTTCTTTCTGTTTCATCAGGATGGTCCCACTGAGTTTGTGCCACCTCGTATGTCCATCCAATACCAGGGGATGTACGGGCCGATCGAGGAGATGATTTCTCCGGCTCCTGAGGGTGAGCGCTTCGTGGAGCGGTCGATTCCTCGTCACCAAACTAGGGTAAGCCTAGTTTTTAATACAGAATCTTATATTCAGTTATCATGCATTTTTACTGACTTAACTTTCCTTGACAGTTCTCACGCGAAGTGGTTTCGGCTATGGCACGATGTGTAGATGCCTTCCGGAGCCAGCTCGTTCGGATGAGGAATGCAACTACCTGTCGTCGAGACGACGCTGTCCGAGAGGTAACTTTTCTTCACTTATTATTTCTGCACTATGCTTTAGTTTTTTCTTGTTTCTGATTTAACTCTTTTTGCAGGGTCAGCCGATTGCTTCTCACACCCGTACGAGGCCTGAGGGGCGGAGAGAGCCGGCGAGGTCTAGCTCGAGACGTCTTCGGACTTCGTCCGGAGGTAGAGGTGGTCGTTCCGAGGCTGCTCGAGCCGATGTTGCCGAGGGCTCAGGGTCTTCTTCTGAGGGTGCTCCTGCTGCACCGGTAGAAGAGGCTACCTCGGCTTTCAGAGGTGGTGGGATGTACGAGGTTGGCTCGTCATCGCAGCAGCCTCCGCGATCTCAGCCTCAGGTTGACCTTGGCTGGAGCGGTCCTGTTTTGAGTTTCCGTCCTCCTACGAAGACTGGAGCTGGTGCTGAGGCCGGAGCTGGTGGAGAGGTGACTCCTCGAACGGCGCAGTTTTATGGCATGATGGGCTTACGTCCTCCGGCGCCGTAGTTTTCTTCTGTATATGCATTTTATTTTGACTTTTTATAGAACTTTGCCTTTGACTTATTATTTAGACACTTTGTACTTTATGTTATGTTATTGTAAATTTATTTACTATTATGTTAGTGTATGTTAGTGTGTGCAAATGTGATAACAACTTTGCGCAAAAATTCCGTCATTTTTATTATTGATGGAGGGTGTTATCCGACTCTCTCCCCCAAAAAGAAAAATAAAAAGGAAAAATAAAACGGAGAAAAAAGCTGATTTTTGAGAATTAATATAAAATCAAAAAAAAAATAATTTGCTATATTTAATTAATTAAGAAAAGGATAGAAAGATGTTTAGAAGAAATTAAAACGGGGTCATAAAGCCATTAACCGACTCCAATTTAATATCAAAACGCAAACTGAGCACGCGCGGCCGTCCTGCTGACTTGGCGCCAGCTGGCGCCAGCCTGTGGCGCGTGGCGCCAGGCGCTACACATAGCGTGTGGCGCGTGGCGCCAGGCGCTACACATAGCGTGTGGCGCCAATAGCTGATGGGTGACGCCAATTTCGGGTGTGTGACGCCAATTGACGTTGACTTCGTATTCCAGTCAGGTTGAAATTCCTCGCAATTTGTGCATAAATAGCCCCCTGCTCAGCCGATTATTCACATAATTCCAGCGAAAAAATTATTCTTCTCTTTTAGAAAAATTAATTATCATGTCTTTAACCACTAAAACCTTCACCCAATATTGTCATGAATGGTGTCGATCTCTTAATTCTAGAGAAAGAAAAGAATTGGATTAATTTCACTTGGGGGGAATTTATGGCATTAAAGGGGTAGATCTAGACATAGACTTCATACATACCGCTTTAGAATATTGGAGCATTGATACACATTGTTTTAGAATAGGGTATGATGAAATTAGCCCTTTGCCAGAGGAATTTGGTGCTATTTTAGGCTTCCCTGCAATAGACCTGATAGTAATCCCTAGAGTAGATGCATATTACTATAAGGATTTCGAGCGCTTCTTTAACTTGAAGGAAAGGGATTTATCAAAAATAGTAGATGTCAATGTGGTGAACTTAAAAGAATTCGCATGCTATTATTTTGATAAACCGCTTTCTGAATCTTTTCACATATAAAGAAGAAGGGCGTTCTTATTCTGCATGCTTAATCAATATTGTCTTAGTAGTGGTAAGATTAACGAGGGTCAATCAATTATAACCACTGTGCTAGAACAAATTGAATCAGGGAGAAATCCAATGCCATTGATAGTTAGAGAGACTATGATTAGTCTAGATGAATTGAAAAGGGACCCAAAAGCACCTTTTCGCGGTTCTCCAATTTTATTACAGGTAGAAAAATAATATTTTTAATTACGGAAATCAAAAAACATATTTTTGTATTGTAATATTAATTTATTTGCATTGGAATCTTTTTACAGATGTGGCTAATGGAGAGGCTAGGATTAATTAGCCCTCCGGACGATATTGAAAATTATACGCCCACTTGCTTTGTGAGTAGAAAGAAGCGCATCCCTAAATTGGGCGCCATGGGTGGAAGAAAGTCTTTGAATCACGTGATTTCGCTATCAAGTGGGTCGTCCCATGGTGAAAAATAAAAAGGATGGTTGGTGTTAACAAGCAACCTTTCTGCCGTCTTCCAAGCTTATCTCGCATGACATATTATTATCCCTGCAGAGTGAAGAGACAATATGGCTTGCTTCAAAATATTCCTTCCAGGGATCTTCGTCCTCCCTATGAGTATCCCATATCTCAAGAAGTAGATAAATTTGACACTTACTGGAGCGCTAAACCTTTATGGGAAGTGATTACCCAAAAGGTTCCCCCTTCTTTACCTAATGATGTAAATAAGTGGTTGTTGAAGAAGTCTTCAATTGATCAGGGTAGAACCGATGTGAAGAATCGTCTAGGTGACAGGGTGACACCGGCCAAGGAACTCTTAGGTGCAAGAATTGAGTTCAAAACACCTATAATGGCTAAGAAAAAGAATACTACTAAAGACAAGGGGAAAAGGAAGGCTACAGACAAGAAGACTTGGGTGGAAAAGAAGCATGGGGTGCTAGCTAAAGGAGAAACAATCTATTCTAAAATTGAATGTAGGTCCTCTAAAGGATGCCTACTAGCTAAAGTAATGGATGAAGAGGAGGAAACGGAAAAGAATTGGAAAAGGGCAAAGAAGGAGAAGAAAGACTAGAACATTGCTTAGCTTTAGATTTATTAGATTGTTAATTTTTTATTTAAAGTTAATTTATTTCAGCCTTATTTAAATTCCATTAACAATGCAATTTTATTTTATTGATGAAATTTCAGCTTTCAATTAAATCGTTACTTTAAATTTATTTTATTAAAGCAATGAAAAACCGAAAAAATTGATTTTCCAGAAATTCTTCGAGTACGGAAGTCAAAAATTTTCCAAAAAACACCGAAATTCGCCCAGATTTAATGACTAAATTGGCGTCAGTAACTGCAGATTGGCGCCAGCTATTGAGGTCTGGCGCCAGGCGCCAATACCGTCGTCTGGCGCTAATGGCTTTTGGCTGGCGCTAGACTCTGTTCTGTGACGCCAATAATTTTCCGACTTTTTGTTGACTTTTGTTGATTTTGGAACGCAGATATATCGAAGAATAAAGTGGCCGCACCCGTAATGGGTTGCCTACGTATCCTTTCATAAGGAATCAGGCCGAACGTAGCTCTTTGAGTGTCCTAATCAAGTAATTATGGGTAGTATTTTTTAAGTTGGTCAAGATTGGTCATGTTTGAGAATTCATTGCCATCCATGTCAGTTAATTTTGCTGCACCACCTGACAGGATTGTTTTGACAATGTAGGGGCCAGACCAATTAGGTCTAAACTTTCCCCTTGGATCTAAAACATTTTTCCTTAGCGCTTTTAATACCAAATCTCCTATTTTGATATTTCTTGTCTTGACCTTCTTATTAAAATGTCTAGCCATACGAGTTTGATAGCACTGAGTGTGATGTAGAGCTTCTAGTCGTTTTTCGTCGAGTAGGATCAATTCTTCATATCGTGCCCTAGTCCATTCGACTTCATCGAGTTTACTTTCTAGTGCAATACGTAGAGATGGTATTTCTAGTTCGACAGGTTGTACGGCGTCCATTCCATATACCAAAGAAAATGGTGTATTTCCTGTTGACGTACGGATTGACGTGCGATAACCCCACAATGCAAAGTGAAGCTTGTCAGGCCAATCCTTATAATTCTCTGTCATTTTCTCGATCATAGTCTTTAAATTCTTATTAGCTGCCTCGACTGCTCCGTTTGCTTGAGGTCTATAAGGGGACGAATGATGATGTTGGATACCATATTTGTGTAGCAAATCTTCACATTCGGCTTGAAAGTGAGTTCCATTGTCACTTATCATTTCATGTGGAATTCCATATCGACAAATGATATTCCTCTCGATAAAGAGTGCTACATGTTTTGCGGTGAGTTTAGCATATGATTGCGCTTCAACCCACTTCGTAAAGTAATCAATTGCTACTAGAATAAATTCATGGCCTCCTGTCCCTGGAGGAGCGATCTTGCCAATTATGTCAATTCCCCATGTAGAGAATGGCCAAGGTGACGTGTAGGTGTAGAGTAAAGATGGAGGAACGTGTTGTAAATTGGCATAAATTTGACACTTAGGGCATCTTTTCACATATTGATGGCAGTCCCTATTCATGGTAGTCCAATAATACCCTTCTCGCATTATTTTCTGGACTAACATTTTACCATTTATATGAGTTCCACAGATTCCTTCGTGGACCATTCTTATTATTCTTTGTGCATCCACCTTCCCTACACATAGGAGAGCTCGACCTTTAGGTACCCTTTTATGTAGCTCGTTGTCTACGAGTACATATTGAGAAGCCAAAAGTCTCAAGGCTCGTTTTGCTCTTTTGTCAGCATGAGGGGGGTATTCCCCATTGGTGACATAGTTGAGGATGTCAGTGTACCATAGTTCTTCTTCTTGTTATTCATCTTCATCTTGGACTGGGTTGTCGTCTTCTATAGCCTGTATATATGCCGGTTTGTGCCTTTTTTCGATAGTTAGAGGCATTTGCTCGATATCCGTAGGAATCCTAACCATTGAGGCTAATCTTGCCAAGGCATCAGCAAATTGATTTTCTTCTCTAGGTAGATATGTGTATTCCACCCTCTCTAATTGATCGGTAAGAGTTTCCAGATAAGTTTGATAAGGGGCTAGGCTTTCGCTCCTTACTTTCCACCTTTTAGATATTTGATTGATAATCAGAGAAGAGTCTCCGAATATCCTTAACTTCTTTACTCCCAAAGCCAGGGTTGTTTCAAGGCCTACCACACATGCTTCATATTCAGCAGCATTGTTGGTAACGTCGAAATCAAGCTTTATTGAGATTGGGACGTGTTCTTCTTTGGGTGATACTAGTAGCACTCCGACACCACATCCCTTTTGGTTTGAGGCTCCATCGAAATACAAGGTCCAAGTATCATCTTCGGTGACCATCAAATCTTCATCTGGAAATTCATTGTCCTGTATTGGTGTTGAGTCTTCTATTAGAAAATCTGCCAGAAGGTCTGACACCACAGATCCTTTAATAGCTTTTTGTGGCATAAACCGTACATCGAACTGGGCTAAGTTGACTATCTATCTTGAAATACGTCCATTGAGCGTTGATTTCTCGAATAAGTATTTGAGTGGATCCAATCGAGATACCACGAAAACGGTATGCACCAACATGTAATGTCTCAACTTAGTTGTGGCCCACACCAAAGCGAGGCACAATTTCTCGAGTGGTGTATAGCGTGTTTCGTATTCGAGCATCTTCTTACTTAAGTAATAGATTGCATTCTCTTTGTTTTCTACCTCTTGTGCTAACATGGCTCCCATTGTCTCTTTGGTAACCGTCAAATATAACCTAAGAGGTATTCCAGGAAGTGCTGGCGCTAATACGGGAGGATTTGCGAGATAGGCTTTGATCCGGTCAAAGGCTTTTTGACATTCATCATCCCATACTACTGGTACGTTCTTCTTGAGCTTTTTGAAGATTGGTTCACATATCGTTGTCAGTTTGGATATGAACCTACTTATGTATTGCAACCGGCCAATGAATGCTCGAATCTGTTTCTCGGTCTTGGGCGGTGGCATTGACATGATTTCTTTAATCTTGGTTGGATCTATCTCTATTCCTTTAGAGCTTATGACGTACCCTAAGAGCTTGCCTGAGGTGACTCCAAAAGCACATTTTGATGGATTCAACCTCATATTGTATTTTCTTAACCTTTCGAAAAATTTCCTTAAGGCTACTTGATGGCCTGGACGGTCCTTTGATTTCACAATCATGTCGTCGACATATACTTCAACTTCTTTGTGCATCATGTCATGAAGCAAGGCAGTTGCTGCACGTTGGTAAGTAGCACCTGCGTTTTTCAACCCAAATGGCATTACCGTGTAACAGTAAGTGCCCCATGGTGTGATAAAAGTTGTCTTCTCCATGTCTTCTTCCGCCATGAGAATCTGATTGTACCCTACGTATCCGTCCATGAATGAGAGAAGTGCGTGATTTGCTGTGTTGTCTACCAGAATATCGATGTGTGGCAAAGGGAAGTCGTCCTTTGGACTTGCCTTATTTAGATCTCGATAGTTGACACACATCCTTACCCTTCCGTCTTTCTTTGGAACTGGGACGACGTGGGCGACCCATTCAGGGTATTTGGATACCTTGATGAAACCTGCAGTTATTTGTTTTTGAACTTCTTCTTTTATCTTAAGTGCTACGTCGGGTTTCATTCGACGTAACTTTTGTTTTACAGGTTTCATTCCTGGAATTAATGGTATTGTGTGTTGAGCTATTTCTCTGTTAATGCCTGGCATATCTTCATATGACCAAGCAAATACATCGATAAATTCTTTAAGCAAGTAAATTAAATCGGTTCTTTCTTGTTTATTCAATGTTAGTCCGATTTTAACTTCTCTTTTATGAGTTGAATCATTTGAGATGTCAACTGTTTCAGTCTCTTCAATTACTGGTGTTTTCTTTTCAAGTGTTTCCATTGCTTTAATAATTTCTTTATCTTTTTCATCGTTAGCTAAGCAAAGTTCATCATCTTGGGTTAGGGAAGAACACGAGAAGTAAGAAGAATGAGCGATATTATTATACTCTGAGATCATTACATCAAAGAGTGATATGTCCTCAGGGACTGGATCATTAACTATCCTAGGAGAAGAACAAGGAAGGGGAGGCGTTATAGCTAAAGACTTAGAAGATTCTATGGGGAAAGACTCTGACTCTGACTCTGACGATTCTTCAAACATTGGCCCTTGTCCTATCGTGATTGATATCTTCCTTCCACTCGGAGTAATCACCTTGATAGTCTTGCGCCACCCTTGCAATAATCCTTCAGCTGGAGTAATTAGCTTTGAGGGGTTGAAGTTTTCGCTTTGTAGGACTGTTTGAATGAGTGAGGAGTTATCTTCTTCATAAACTGGCTCATTATTTTCTCGCCCAAATAGTAATCCCATGACGTTAAAGTCAAAGCATGGGGGTGCTTTCTCCTTATGGACGGGAGTTGGGATTTCGTCAGTGAAATAGCAATCCAAGAAAATCTCGAATCCTGGTTGTCGTATGCCATTTACAATAAATGGTTCGAGAAATTCATGGCATGGATAGTCCTCTCCTTCTTTTATAAACTGACCATTAAGTGTAAGAGGGTACTGATTCATTGGAATTGCTTTCTTTTGAATGCGAGCGTCCCTACGTGCTTTCAGCTTGTCCTGGGCTCGCTTGAGATCTTTCCGAGTCGGTTCAAAACCAAGTCCGAAAGTATCTAGTTTAGGGAGGCCAGGTGACTCTATCGATTTTTCTATCCCCTTCTTCTTTCCTAAGGTCATCCCAGGGAAGTGTCCTTGTTTCTTTAGCATAGTGTTGATAATCATGTTGGAATGGGGGTCGTGGAAAAGAGATGTCCTTTCATCCTCTTGGATTAAGAAGACTTCTTCGTTAAATCCCCATAGGTCTTCATCATCTTCGTCGTGCTCCACGTTGATGATTGGATTCTCTATTGATTTGATCCTCATTGGCGAAGAATCAATGGTGATGGGTATTCCTCCAACTATGGCTTTCACTTGTTGGTGGAGAGATGAAGGGATGGCCTTTAGGTCATGGAGCCAAGGGCGTTCTAGCAATAGATTGAATGAGGCTTTGATGTCTACCACTTGAAAAGTAGTAGCATGTTCTATTGCTCCTGCCATCACATTTAGGGTTATTTTGCCAAGAGCTTGACGTCGAGTATTATCGTAAGCTCTTATTCCTTGTGTGGACGGAGTTAAATCCTCATCCTTTATGCCGAGCATCCTCGCAGTCCTAAGTGGACAGACATTAATAGCCGATCCATTGTCTACAAGAGTCATGGGAACATTCATTCTTTTGTAGACCACCGTGAGGTTTAATGCCTTGTAGTGTTTGTCACCTTCCGGGGGTAAGTCTTTATCAGAAAAGGTGATTAGATTAATCGGACTAAGGAGGTCACTCGTGAGGAAGTTAGCTAGTCCCTCAGGAGTGGTGTCAGAATCTATCCCGATTTTATCCAAGGCATTCATCACAGCCAACCTATGTTCTCGAGATGTTGCTAAAAGCTTCCATACATTCATCTCAACTTTTGTCTTCTTGAATTGTTTAACAATGTCATTATCTTCGATGATAGGTATGGGAACTTGTTGTACAGTAGGCATGGGTTGTGTTGAAACGGGAGGTTGTATTCTCCCGGATCTTGTGAGGACGTCTATTGATGAATCTTCTTCAGCCCAAATGTCGTCCGTGGTGTATGATACAGAAGGTGAAGGTTCTGATATGTCTTTTAGATAGACATCTTCTTCATCATTGTCCCATACTCCATTAACATTTATGTCCTCTTCTTGTTGAACTTGGACTAATTCCTTTCTATCAATCATTTTCTGCACCAAATCCTTGAACTTGAAGCAGCTTTCTAGGGTGTGTCCTCCTGACTGATGGTATTGACAGTAATATCTATCTGTCCTTTTTAATGATTCAAATGGTCTCGGTTCGAGAGGTTTGACCTTGCCATTCTCGGAGAGCATTTTAAACATTTGTGCATACGGGATCCCAATTGGAGTATAAACTTTATTGCTCTTCTTGGGTCTTTCAGTGACTTGTAAGGGAAAGTATTTTGCCTTATAAATTGTTTTTACTGGTGCGGATTCTTTCTTAGGTTCTTCATCATATTCCTTGTGAAGTTCATTCAAAATTTTGAGATTTTCATGTAACAGTTGCGATGTCTCCCTCAGATATAGTGTGAGTATTCGTATCTCTACCTCATTTGCTAGTTCTGGAAGATTATCTTCGACATCGAAAAAGGTATCTTCTTCTTCCTCTTCGACATTGGTTTCTTTGACAGGCTTAATGAGAGATGAGGGGTCAACTTCGCTTTCTTCATCGGAGATAGCCAATGTGTGAGCTAGAGGTGCATTGTCAATACTCGGTTTCTTACTGGCAGGAGGCAACGGCAGCTTGTTACTGTCAATTAAGTCTTGAATAGCTTCCTTAAGCTTCCAACAGCTTTCAGTAGAATGGCCCCTACCTTGATGATATTTGCAATGTGCATTGGGGTTCCAATTAGGTGACCTCTTCTCGACTGGTGGATCTCCAAATGGTCCAATGGGAGTTATAAGACCTTTTGCATTTAGCCGATCAAACGCGGTGTCATAACTCATGCCAATAGGAGTGAAGTTTCTCCTAAAGGGTTTCTTTTGTCCTTGATTGTTCATGGCGAGGACTTCTCCTAGATTAAAGGTGCTAACATTATTTGAGTGGGCGTTTTTGGAAGAAGAAGGATTGTCGCTCTTCTTTCCTTTCCAGCCACTGTTGGAGTTATTGTTGGCAGCTTTAGATTTAGCCAAGTCATCTTCGATATTAATCCCGATATCATAAACAGCCTTAAAGGTATGAAGGTTATTTTGATATTTAAGATGTTTTGAATATTTTTCTTGGAGGTTTTTAATGAACAATCTCACGGACTCTTTTTGACTTGGTACCTCAATCATTTTAGCTGAGGTTTCTCTCCACTTGTTAAAGAAAGATGTGAAGCCTTCATTCTCCTTCTGTTTGAGGATTTCAAGTTCTCTATGGTCAGTTTCGACTTGAACGTTGCACTTGTACCTATCAACGAAAGCGTTTGCTATGGATTCCCAGGTAGAGGTCTTTTCTTTTTCAAGAGAAAAGTACCATTGTTGGAAAACGATCTCGAGAGATAGCGAGAACAGAGAAGGGAAAACTTTCTTATCGATACCCTTGATACTCATTATTGTTTCAAATGCCCTTAGATGGAAGTATGGGTTGTCGATTGCCCTAAACTTTGGGATGTCGTTGGCATTGAACTTCTGCGGAAGAAGATCCTTATCCACCGAGACCCCTTGGGATGTGAGTTCTTGAAACTTGTAGTCGTTGGACAATTTGCTTAGGCTTTCTTGCATGAGGTCCATTTGTTGTTGCTTCGCGGGATCCTCGATCTTAAGTGCGAGAAGTTTCAGTGTCTCAGTTACAGTAGCCAGTTGGTTCTTGAGATCGTTAACTTCTTCCTGAGTTGCCATTATAACTCTTGTTTTCCTCTTGCGAGCTATAGGTTTGTCGAAAAGTTGGACTTGTACGAAGAGGTTATCTTTGATTAATCGTCCTTCCTTTCTTGACCACGCGCTGTAAATTAAGCCAGTTTGCGTTTTAATTTCTTGACTCGAATCGATTTGACTTTATGGTTTTTATTTTTTTTAAAAAAAAAAGAGTATGCAAAAAGTATGCATTAGGGAGCAATAATGTACATGTGTTTAGGGAACTTAAGTATTATTATTTATTGGAGGATTAATATAATATCCGACTTACCCCCCTAAAAAAATGACGAAAAATAACGTGTGCACACAAGACTCCCTTAATCATGGTCAAGACATGTGGATTGGTGTGTGTATTGAGTGTAAATGACATGCTTGGACTCTTGTGTAAGACCATGGGACTTAGTGCCTAAACTCGAATATTGATTTAATTAAGCATTATTGCCAGCAAAATTAACCGAATTAAACAGGAAACTGATTAATTAGACATTAGGTGATGACTCGACAAATAATCCGAACTGTCGGCCAAGCGACAGGACTGGCGTCACAATCTGGTGGTTGGCGCCAGACTTTTTAGTAAATGTCTGGCGCTACACACCATACAGTGGCGCTACAGCTCAGATTTTGGCACCAACTTTGGAGCCTCGATCCGGGACTGTTTTCGGTATTATTAGTCAACTGGGGTATGCCTAAAGTCGTACTAGGTCAATTCCGATTAAAAGAAGAAAAAACGTTATGGACTCGAATTGATTAATTAATTAATTAATTAGGCAAAGTTCTTTAAGTCATTAACTTAAATCTCAACACAAATCAACAAACGGTTAAGAGGAGCATAGGATATATATGCACAACAAATAATGCACAATTAGTCAAGTAGGCACAATATGATGCAATGAGTTTGCAACCTAACCATGGCTCTAGTTCTCTAAAGTTCGGGATATGGTTTAGTCAAATAGGGTCCATGGTTAATTGTTCAGATGCACCGCGTAGAAGCCTAACCGTGAAGGGTTAACGCGTGTGGATAGAACACCGCGAGTTTTTAGAAAAAACTCACTTCCATGGTTTGGTGAATTCAACCTCTCAGATGTACCCTTTGTTGCCAGGAGCGTTCAATCGGGTAGATAGAGCATGAATTTCCAGAGGGTTATGTCCATATGTAGAACACATATGGGTTTCAGAAAAATGAGAAAAAATTCAATAAGGAAGTAGGATCGAGCAAACAATACGAAAAACCGGTCGAAATTAGAACGCATATTTCTGGCTCGGTATTGGGGGAAATTGGCGCCAGCAAACAGAGACTGGCGCCAACTTTTAACTGTAGCGCCTGGCGCCAATACTGGCGTCTGGCGCTACGGCTAAAAGTTTGGCGCCAAGCTCTGGCCCCTTACGCTACTTCCCACATGCCTCAGCAGCTTTCTGTGCTCGATAAAATCTTCCAGTTTCGCGCGGTGTTATTTCAGTCCTAGTTGTGAAAGACATTTCTCAAATTTCCTACGTGTAAAATCCTATGTTTTTGACTCATTACGGATGGTCTTTCCAATGAGAACCTTTTTATGCATATGACAATAATGTTAATCAAAATTACGCACATGAAATACTTAGAACTTTTCGAGTCTCATCCACTCATTCTAAATCATTGCCGAAACAAATTCAGGAATTAAAATAGAAATCGTCCCCAGTGGAGTCGCCAAAAACTGTAGGGAATAGTTTCAAGCCTTTAAAATCCCACTAGCTTGAACCCCACTGTGATCATACACTAAAGTACGGTGGCGTCCAAAAAGGAAGAAGATAGAGCAAAAGAGTCGCCAACAAGTTTTTAAGGAACTTGTAAACCGTTCATAGGATGAAGGTTACACCCCTTAACGATCCAAGAGATCGTCAACTCCATAAGGTCATGAACCAAATAAGGGTTCGGGGATGATGGTACAAATCCAATCTAAAAGAGATTGAACCTGCCCTAATAATAGGCCTCTACTTTATTCTGCTCGTATTCATGTGCGCTTTCTCACTAACATGCAATCAATAGATTAACCCTAAACCTGTTTATCTATGTTGATTGAATTTAATGCACAAATAAACTATTATTGGCGATCACTTGAATTATAATCACGTTAACCCAAAACAAGATTATTAATTATCTTATTAAGCATGATTACAAGTACAAATTCCCTTTAAACATGCAATAAAGGTGATCAAGCAATAAAGAATAAATAATATATCAAGCAACAATAATAATCAACATCATTAATAATAATAATATCAGTCATAATCATAATCATGATCATGTTAATATTAAAGCATAATAATAATAGCAAGATCCTAGGCATGATACTAACAAGATTAATAACAAACCCTAGCATCATGTCACAAAGCAATAAAAATCAAATCTTTAGCCCTAACATGATACTAACAATCATAAATATTAGGAAGAAAATAAAAGGCATCATAGCAATCATATTTAATATTAAAAATACCCTAGACATGATACTAGGAATATCATAATAACAATACAAACATGATGTCTACATCATAAATCAATCAAACCATTAAAGTACTTACTTGGATGCCTCGTACCTCTTTCTAATAACAAAATACACGCGTTAGTAACTTCAAGGAAAATAATAAACAAAACAATTAAATTAAATAATTTAAATAGAGATTTGGGACCAAACCCTCAGAAATTAAAACCTTTCACGTCTAGGGCGAAGGCAACTTCGAATATGGCTAGGTGTTTCTAGATCTTGTGAATGCGGAATTTTGTGTTTGAGAAAAGGCTAGTTTAGAAAAAGAGAGAGAGAATAATCAAGAAAATCTTGATGAGAGTTGGTAATTGGTGAATCTTGGTGATTGAATATTGATAATCCGTGATTGTTGATGAATGAAACCGGAGTTTTTAATACGATATTTATAGAGAAAATCATCCAAAAAAGATAATTTATCAAAACAGAGTCTGAAGACCGAAAACCAACCTTGGCGTCAGCCTTGGCTCATTGGCGCCAGAACCAGTGGCTAGCGCCAGGTGCCAATGCTGGCGTCTGGCGCCAATCCTGATTCCAAGCGCCAAGGCCTGGGGTTGGACGCCAAACCGGCTTTCAACGCGTTTTCGAAAATCTGATAAATTTCCCGTACTGGAAGATAAAATAATATAATTTCAATCGAAAATGCTATTTGATCTAATTAAAACTCTAAAGAGTCCTAATTAAATTAGGAATGAAAAGAACCTTCTAGAATGTTCTAGAAGACCAAAACCATTCCTAATTGCATTAGGAATGATAAATTATATTAGGCCCTCCCCTAGATCATTGGGCCGTACTTAAAGCTCAAACCGGGCCCAGTTTAGTAAATTGACCATAATTTCCTCAATATTCATCGGAATTGGGCTTATAATATATCGTCGGAAAGGTCTTTGCAAGCCCCATTCAACTATACCTTTATTGGACCCATATCATGGACCAACCAAACTGGATTGGCTGTTTTCTTTAAAAATAAAGTTTTCAAAAACAGGGAGAAGAGAAAAGAAATAAAAACTTTCCGCAACACTAGACCTTTCCACACTTTCGTTTCATTCGATTATGATTCGACGTGAAAGGTACTCATCACTGGGTTTGGTTTTGGGGAGACACAAATGGGTGTCTACAATAAGATAATTAATAATTTGATTTTAGGCTAATATGATTATAATTCAAGTGATCGCCAATAATAGATTTTTTTGTGCATTAATATTCAACCAACATAGATTAAATAGGTTTAGGATTAATATATTGATTGTATGTTAGTCAGAAAGCGCACATGAATATGAGAAGAAGAAAGTAGAGGCCTATTTTTAGGGCAGGTTCAATCTCTTTTAGGTTGGATTTGTACCTTTATCCCCGAATATCCAGTCAAGGTTTCAGACCACTATGGAGTTAGCGATCTCATGGATCGTGAAGGGGTGTAAGCTTCACCCTGTGAACGGTTTACAAGTTCCTAAAACTTGTTGGTGACTCTTTTACTCTAGCTTCCTTCCTTTTGGACGCCACCATACTTAAGCGTATGATCTAAGTGGGGCTCAAGTGTGGGATGATTGCCAACAGTTCTTGGCGACTCCATTGGAGAGGAATTCTATTTTAAGTCCTAATATTTATTCTAGCAATGATTTAATGAGTTTATGAGGCTTGAAACGTTCTAAGCATTCATGTGCGTAATTTTGATTGAAATTATTGGCATAAGCATAAAAAAGGCCCACATTGGAAAGACCATCCGTAATGCGTCAAAAACATAGGATTTTTACACGTAGGAAATTTGGGAAATATCTTTCACAACTACGATTGAAATAACGCTGCAAAAAACTGGAAAATTCAAAGAACAAAAAGCTGATGAGGCATGTAGGAACTGGCGCTGAGAAAACAGAGCCCATCGCAGTGCGATAGCTCTGTCGTTGTGCGACAACAATGTCGCGTGGCGATAGAGTCATCGTCTCGCGACAAACTCTATTGTCTCGTGCTATGTTCTTCCAATACCGAGCCAAAAATCTACCCTCTTATTTCAACCAGTTCTAATATTGTTTGCTCGATTCTACTTCTTGATTGAGTTTTTCTCACTTTTCTGAACCCCATATGTGTTCTACATATGGCCATAACCCTTTGGGAATTCACGCGTCATCTACCCAATCGAAGGCTCATGGCAACGAAGGGTACATCCGAGTTTGTGAATTCACCAAACCGTGGAAGCAAGTATAATTTGCGAGGTTCCATCCACACGCGTGAAGCCTTCCAAAGGTAAGGATTCGGCGCGGTGCATCCGGACTAATAACTTTGGATCCTCTTTGACTAACCCTTATCCTTGAACTTAAGAGAACTAGAGCCATGGTTAGGTTGCAAACTCATTGCATCATATTGTGCTTACTTGACTACTTGTGCATCTCTTGTTTGTGCATATTTACACTAACCGATTGTTTGACTTGTGTTTGAGTCTAAATAAATTTATTAATGACTAAAGGACTTTGCTTAATTAATTAACCAATTAATATGAGTTTATAAAGTCTAAATAAATTGATCAAACCAGACTTAGTACGTCTATAGGATTTTCCCTTTAAGCTACAATACTGGAAACAGACCCTAACCAACGTTTCGGCAATGATGCCTAAGTTAGGCCTGTGGCGCGACAGAAATGGCCTGCCGTGAAGGGCTGGCGCATTGCGATAATTCCGCCATTTTTGCAATGGTCCAGTTTTCTGCATGAGTCTTCACGCTGAGTCTATTTAATCAATTTATTAATGGTCTAAATCGTATCAAGTCTTTAATTGAGTCTAAGCACATACTCCCATGGTCTTACACAAGAGTCAAATCATGTCACTTCCACTCACTTCTAAATAGCACTCACTTTGTATATATGTTACACCTTGACCATTTCTAGAGAGTCTTGTGTGCGCGTGTTTTCCGTCATTTTTTATGGGGGTAAGTCGGATATTAATCCTCCAAACATAACCATGTTGTTTGAACCCTATACTTGATTCCCAAAAATATGCACCATATTTTTGCTTTTTTTGCCTTCAAAACCAATAAAGTTAAAGCCAATTTGAGTCAAGTCATTAAAATAAATATGGTTTAATTTACAGTACTTGGTCAAGAAGAGAAGGACAATTAGTCAAGGACAACACCTTCGTTCAAGTTTTACTTTTTGATAAGCCCATCAGACACAGAAAAAAGTTCATACTAATGGAAACCCAACAAGAAGTTGATGAGCTTAGGCAAAACCTCTTTAATTTAACCGAAATGATGAAGACCCTTGCCCTTCAAGTCAATGACTTTGCGAAACAACAACAAATGGAGCGAATGGAGGAAAGCTTGAGCAAGCTTTCCAATGACTATTATTTCCAAGGGAATAGCTCACAAGGGGTCTTAGTGGACAAGGAACTTCTTCCGTAGAAGTTCATGCCAATGACATCCCTAAGTTTAAACCATCTGACAACCCCTACTTTCACTTAAGAGATTTTGAAACTATAATGAATATCAAAGGGATTGATAGGAAGGTTTTCCATACTTTGTTCTCACTATCTTTAGAGACTGTTTGCCAACAATGGTTCTTTTCCCTTGTAAAGGAGAAAACCTCTTCTTGGGATGGCATAATAAACGCTTTCATAGATAGATACAAATGTAACGTCTAAGTCGAAACTGACCATAGAGAGCTTGAGATGTTGAAACAAAAAGAGAATGAAGGCTTTACTTCTTTCTTTAATAAGTGGAAGGAAACTTCCGCTAAAATGGTTGAGGTGCCTACTGAGAAAGAATCCGTAAGGATGTTCTTTAAGAATCTCCAGGAAAAGTACTCTAAGCATCTCAATTATCAAAGCAAGCTGAACACTTTCAAGACCATCTATGACGTAGAAATCAACATTGAAGACAGCCTTGCAAAGCAAAAAGCTGCTAACAACTCCAACAGTTGCTGGAAAGGAAAGAAGAGCGACAATCCTTCTTCTTCCGAAGCTACCCACTCGAATAATGTTACCACCTTTAATCTAAATGAGGTCTTGGCCATGAACAACCAAGGACAAAAGAAGCCATTAGGAGAAACTTCATACCTATTGGCATGAGTTATGACACCGCATTTGATCGCCTACATGCAAAAGGTCTTATAACTCCCATTAGACCATTTGGGGATCCACCAGTTGAAAAGAGGACGGCTAGTTGGAACCCTAATACACACTGCAAGTATCATCAAGGTAGGGGCCATCCTACTGAGAATTGCTAGAAGTTAAAAGAAGCCATTCAAGATCTCATTGATAACAACAAACTTCCATTGCCTCCTGTAAGCAAGAAGCCAAGTATCAATAACGCTCCACTTTCAGACTCCTTGGCTATTTCGAATGAGGAAGTTCATGTCGATCCAACAACCCTTGTTAAACTGGTTGAAGAAATTCATGCCATCGAAGAAGAAGAAATCTTTTTTGATGCCAAGAAGCACACTATAGCTGAATTGCCGGCCAGTAAAGAAGAGGTATGTCACCTCATAAACACGCTGAGAGAGGCAATTGATACATGTCGCGAATACCTCGACAGTCTAAAAAGAGTTCAAAATGAGTGTGATATGGAAAAGACGGCAATTGCTAAGACTAGTGAGAGAAAACCATTTTCTCTCCAAGTAGTCGAAAAACCTAAAAGGAGCAATAAAACTTATACTCCAATTGGAACCTCTTATGCAAACATGTTTCAAAAGCTCTTAGAAAATGGAAAGATTAAACCCCTCGAGCCAAGACCTTTTGAATCACTGAAAAGGACAGACAGATTCTATTGTCCATACCATCAATCTGGAGGACACACCATTGACCATTGCTTCAAGTTCAAGGATCTATTCCAAGGACTAATTGATAGCAAGAAGTTAGTCCAAATAATTCCAGAAAAAGATGCCAGTATCAATGGAATTTGGGAAAGCGATGATGAGGATGTCTACCTCAAGGATTTGGAAGAAACTCCACTTTCCACAATCTATCCAGTAGATAATATTTGGGATGAAGAAGACTCGCCCATAGATGTCCTCACAAGATCAGGGAGAATACAACCTCCTATTACAACACAACCTATTCCAACTACCTAACAAATTCCTATACCCATCATAGAGGATAATGATGTTGTAAAACAACTTAAGAAGACTAAGGTCAAGATGAACGTATGGAAATTACTAGCCACATCCCGGAGCATAGAATTGCAGTAATGGATGCTTTAGCTAAAGTAGGAATAGATTATGAAACCACTCCTGAGGGGTTAGCTAATTTTCTCACGAGTGATATTCCAAGTTGTTGAGTCACTTAAGGTTTTGAGTGATGACAAACAGCTGACTAGCTGGTTCTTGTTGGTTTTATATTATATCAACTGACATTTTGAACAGGAACAGCTATCCCAAGTACTTGAGGCAATATGAAGTCCTTTTGAATCAAAGCATTCAAGAAATCTGTATCAGAATGTTCTATCAAGGAAGGCCGTCAAGACTTGAAGATTATGAAGTCTCTTAGATTAGGATAGTTGATCTTTGTAGTCTTTATAATGTTAAGTGTGCATGGATGTTTGTACGTGAGCTATTTGTATCCCTTACTTAGAGTATTTAGTGTTGTAGAGATCAGGAAAAGTTGACCTGATCCCTAGGACATTAACAGGTCAGGAAACAGCTGCTTCGTAGCTTGTTTCATGAACCTGGACATTAGTTCAGTAAATATTTTCTGGAATATATATTTCCTATCCTTAGAGAATATTTACTAAACTAATTGATTCAGTTTATGCAAAGTTGGAGATGAATTATTTCGTATATAACTTAGAATATATTATTCTACCCATTTATGGAAAGTAGAATAATATCTTAGAATATCTCTTATTTACAAAATAAAAGATATTCTATTTACCTAAGTTATGATCTGAAAAGATCACGAAAGATTTTATCTCCCAACCTTATAAAAGCATAAACTCGATCAGAATTTTGAGTGAGCTTTTCTGAAAAAAATTCTCTATCTTTGAAAGCTCGAAATACACTCTAAGGGAAATAGTTAGTTCATCTCTTACAAACTATTTATGCACACAGTAAGAAATGTTTTGTAATTATCTCTTGTAAGCTTTGAGTGGAAGCATTTAGAGGGAAACAAAGGGTTTGTATTTAATCACTAAGAGGTTAGTGATTGGGTAGCATTTACGAGTGTGAGTGCAAGTGCTTGTGAGTTCAAGTGCGAAGTGACACCTAGAGTTAGGTGTGGGGATCACGAGTGTGATCATTTGTAATTGCTTTTGTTTTTCAGAAGTTGATTAATAAAAGTAATTAGGGTAGTGGAGGACGTAGGCTCAGAGTTGAGCTGAACCTCGTTAAATCTTTGTGTTGATTATTTATTGTATTTTCTGTTTCCGCTGCAGGACCAGTTCATCACCTGGTCCCCCTACATAAATAGAAGAAAATCCAATAATTCCTAACACTGCCCTGTACTCAATTCAACCCCCCCCCCCTTCTTGAGTACCAGCTGCACTTTCAATTGGTATCAGAGCCTCGGCTTCTTGTAAGGGTAACACCTAGAGAAGTAGATCATGAGTACTCAGGAAATGAATGCTATGGGATATGACAACAAGACACCAAAGTTCAATGGGAAGAACTATGCATGGTGGAAGAACAGAATCAAGAACATCATCATTGGCATTGATTATGAATGCTGGTTGGTTGTTAAGAATGGTCCCTTGACCATTGAGAAGTCTGATCCAGAAGGGAAGCTAGTCCCAAAGACTGAAGATGAATACATCTCCACTGACTACAAAAAGTTGGAGAAAAATGCTAAGGTTATGTCAATACTGCAACAGGCCATTGCTGAGAATGAGACAAACAGGATCTCAGCATGCACCACTGCCAAGGAGATCTGGGATACCCTTGAACTTGCCTTTGAGGGTACCAGTGAGGTAAAGAGGTCTAAAATTGATTTACTTATGTCAAAATATGAATCTTTTAATATGTTTAAGGATGAAGATATTAATACTTGCTTTGGTAGATTCATGACTATTGTAAATGATTTAAAATCTCTTGGTAAAAGCCTTACTGATGAAGATCTTGTTAGAAAGATTTTGAGAAGTTTGACAGGTGAATGGACTCCCAAGATTACAGCCATTTATGAAGCAAAGGATCTTTCAATTCTATCAGTTGAACAGCTGATAGGTTCCCTCATGACCCATGAAATGCTGGTTCGATCTAAGTCAGAGAAGGTACCAGCAAAAGGAATTGCACTAAAGGGAACAGTCGAAGATGAGAATGATGAGATAGGAATGATGGCTAGAAGGTTTGAAAGAAGTTTCAGAAACCAGAAGGGAAAATTCATCAAGGGTAAGTTTAATAATGCATCAAATAAAAAAACTAACAACTTCTCTGCAACAGGATGCTTTAAGTGTGGTGAGAAGGGACACCTTGTGAAGAATTGTCCTCAATGGAAGGACAACCAGTCCAAGGAAGCAGACAAGATGGCCTACAAAAAGGCCATGGTGGCTGCTGTCTGGGGAGATACAGACAGTGATGAAGAGGGAGATGATTCAAGTCAGTCAGATGTATGTATGACAGCAATACTGAATCAAAGTTCAGAAGAAGGTACCAGGAACAGCAGAGGAACCAGCTCAGATGTCCACTGCCTCATGGCAAAGAAGCACCCCTTGGATCAACATCAGGTAAACATTGATCAGATCAAAAAGGATATGCTCTTTTATGATAGAGAAAACTTGATGGAATGTGCTAGTAGTGCTTTAGATCAATGTTTAGAACTTGGAATTGCTTATCATGATTTTAAGAGAAAGTTTAGAGAAAAGTCTAAAGAATATGATATTGCTAATTCAAGTTGTGATCTGTTGGAAAGTGTCTGTGCTAACTTGAAGCAGGAAGTAGCTGAACTAGAGATTGCTTTAGATCAAAGCAAACTTGAAATTCAGAGAATAAAATCTGATATGGGTTTGTGTGATGACAGTGATGATGAATCTGAGAAACAGTTTACAAGTTGTGTCATTAATGTGCTTGATTATAGTGGTGATGACTTGTATGACTTTGATAGTATAAAATCTAGGGCAAGTGCTCTAAATAGGTTTAAACTGTTAGAAGGATTCAACTTGTTAGTTGATGATGTAGAGGAACTATATAAAGCATATGTCCTAGTTAAGAACAGCAAAAGTACTGGTTCTGAAACTGTTTCTAGTAATATGCATGATGAATGTGAAGCTAAAATTTGTAGCTTGCGGGTTGAGTTAGCCCAGCTTAGAAAGACTAATTCATGTGATTCTGTAGTTTTGCATGATTCAAATATTTCAAAATTGCAAGCTGAGCTTGAAAGAGCTAAGCTTGACTTTGAGATAGTTGTTGACCAGAATTTATCCCTGCATGAGAAAATGAACTCAAAGGACAGAGAGTTCATAGAATTTAAGAAGAGAATGGATAAAGTCCTCCAATCCCAGAACTCATTGAACCAGTTAACTTTAACTGCTAGAAACAGTGGTAGAAGGGGACTTGGTTATACTGGGAAGGGGAACAGGAGAAACTGGTCTCCCAGAGATACTACATGGTTACAGGAGTATAAGAAAGGTAAGTATGTCTTAGCAAAAGACATGCATGTGTGCTATCATTGTGGCAAGAATGGCCATAAGAAATATGAGTGTAAAGACAGGAAAAGTAGATTGGATAAAAATAAGAAAAATGTTAAGCAGATTTGGGTTAGAAAAGACTTGCTTGAATCTGTTGTCGGAAAGGGACCCAAAAAGATTTGGGTTCCTAAAGCTAATGTTTGAATTTCCTGTGCAGGCTGAAGTGAGAGACAATACCTACTGGTATTTGGACAGTGGCTGCTCAAGACACATGTCAGGGGATAGGGAACAGTTTCTCTCACTTACAGCTCATGAAGGGGGAAAGGTGACTTTTGGTGATAACAGAAAAGGTACCATTCTTGGAATTGGTAGGGTTGGTAAGTCACTTTCCCATGTTATTAGTGATGTATATTATGTTGATGGTTTACAACATAATCTCTTGAGTATTTCACAATTATGTGATAAAGGTAATAAAGTTGAGTTCAAAGACAACCTTTGTCACATAGTGAATTTGCAAACAAATGAACTTGTCTGCCAGGGATTCAGACATGAAAACGTTTACATTACTTATTTAAACCAAATCCCTGAGAACAAGTCCATCTGTTTGAATGCTATTTCTGATAGGGACCAGTGGCTTTGGCATAAAAGGATGGGACATGTCAGCTTTAGACTTCTTAACAAACTCAGGTCTCAAGAATTGGTGATAGGCCTGCCTAACATCAAGTTTGAAGCAGATAGAGTTTGTGAAGAATGTGCTAAAGGGAAACAGGTCAAATCCTTTTTTAAGCCAAAGAAAACTATCAGTACCAGCAGACCTCTAGAACTTATTCATATTGATTTATGCGGACCCATGAGAGTCCAAAGTAGAAATGGTTCTAGATATGTGTGTGTCATTGTTGATGATTATTCCAGATACACATGGACTCTATTTCTGTCTTCTAAAGATGAAACTTTTGATGAGTTTATTGTGTTAGTAAAGCAGGCTCAGAACAAGATCAATCATCAACTGGCTGCCATAAGATCTAATCATGGATCAGAGTTTGATAACTCTAGCTTCATAGAGTTTTGCAGGGAACATGGAGTTTCTCACAATTTCTCTGCCCCAAGAACTCCTCAACAAAATGGAGTAGTTGAGAGGAAGAACAGGACTTTGGAAGAAATGGCAAGAACAATGCTCATTGAGAGTTGTCTCCCCAAGTCTTTTTGGGCAGAAGCTGTAAATACAGCTTGTCACATGTTAAATAGGTTGATGTTAAGGCCTCAAATGAAGAAGACTCCATATGAACTTCTTAGAGGAAGGAAACCAAACATAGCATACTTCAGAACATTTGGTTGTAAGTGTTATGTGCATAATAATGGTAAGAACAGCTTGGATAAATTTGATCCAAGAAGTGATGAAGCTGTTTTCCTTGGTTATTCCTCTCACAGTAAGGCATATAAAGTATTCAATAAGAAAACTTTGTGTGTTGAAGAAAGTGTTCATGTAGTCTTTGATGAATTTAATATGTGTTGTGAGAATGTGCAGGTTGATGACTTAGATGAGATAGGACTTTTGTATTTTACAGGAGAATCAACTGTTGTTTCCTTAGAAGAACCAGGTTCACCTACTGGTTCACCAGATGCTGCTGGTGAAGGACTTGGTCACAATGAAGGAGATCCTCAACAAATAGATACTCATGAGGATGGAGATGAAGGCCCCCAAGTAAATGGAGAAAGCAACACCTCAGGGGGAACAGAAAACTTTCAGGACAAGTTTTCCACCCAGGTAAGGGAGGTAGGGGGAACATCTCAGCATACTGGTCCATCTGTGCAAAACCAATTCGATGGCACAAATGAACCAGGGATGCATGATGGTTCTGATGGATTAAATGAGAATGCACCTAGGTCTAGCATTTTTAAATATAAATCTTCTCATCCTACTGAACAAATTCTGAGTGATATCAGTAGAGGTATTCAGACTAGGAGAGCTGTTTATGAAAACTTTTGTGCATTTTTCTCATTTTTATCTAATATAGAACCAACTGACTACAAGATGGCTTTAAAAGATCCTGATTGGGTTTTGGCTATGCAAGATGAATTAAATCAATTTGAAAGAAATAAAGTGTGGCATCTTGAGCCAAGACCTGAGAACAGGTCAGTCATAGGTACCAGGTGGGTCTTCAGAAACAAATTGGATGATCTGGGTACTATAGTCAGAAACAAAGCTAGACTGGTCGTGCAAGGTTATAATCAGCAAGAAGGCATTGATTATGATGAAACCTTTGCCCCAGTAGCTAGACTTGAGGCAATAAGGATCTTGATTGCCTTTGCTGCTCATAAGAACATTAAGCTCTTTCAAATGGATGTTAAGACAGCATTTCTTAATGGTTATTTGAAAGAAGAAGTATATGTTGAGCAGCCCCCTGGCTTTGCTGATAGTCAATTCCCAAATCATGTATATAAGCTGGACAAGGCACTCTATGGTCTTAAACAAGCTCCTAGAGCTTGGTATGAAAGGCTGTCCAACTTTCTGATGGAACATGACTATAGAAGGGGAACGGTTGATAAGACCCTCTTTATCAAAACCAGGAATTTTGATTTGATTGTAGTACAGATATATGTAGATGATATAATATTTGGTGCTACTAATCAAATTTTGTGTAGTGAGTTTGCAGATCTGATGCAAAGTGAATTTGAGATGAGCATGATGGGAGAACTAGGATTCTTCCTAGGATTACAGATCAAGCAAACAGTTGATGGGATCATGATACATCAACAGAAGTATCTAAAGGAACTAATCAAGAAGTATGGATTGCAAGACAGTAAATCATATGCAACTCCAATACCTACAAATGCAAAGCTAGACAGTGATGATAAAGGAGAGAGTGTGGAAGCTACACTGTTTAGAGGTATGATTGGTTCTCTTCTCTACTTGACAGCTAGTAGGCCAGATATAGTGTTTTCTGTGGGATTGTGTGCACGTTTTCAAAGCAATCCCAAAGAATCTCACCTAAAGGCTGTCAAGAGAATACTTAGATACTTAGTAGGAACAGATGATCTGTACTTGTGGTACCCCAAAGGTGGTTCAATTGAACTATTAGGGTACACAGATGCAGATTATGCTGGATTCCTAGTAGACAGAAAGAGCACATCTGGTATGGCACATTTCTTAGGTCCCTGCTTGATTTCATGGGGATCAAAGAAACAAAATTCTGTTGCTTTATCTACAGCAGAATCTGAATACATAGCTGCTGCAGCTTGCTGCTCCCAGCTGTTGTGGATAAGGAACCAGTTGAAAGATTTTGGTATTTTCTATGAAAATGTACCTATTTTATGTGATAATACAAGTGCTATTAACATTTCTAAGAATCCTGTGCAGCATTCCAGGACAAAGCATATTGAGATAAGACATCATTTCCTAAGAGATAATGTTGAGAAAGGTCTTGTAGAGCTGAGTTTTTGCAACAGTGAAGAACAAATTGCAGATATCTTCACTAAGCCATTGGGTAAAGAGTCTTTCTGCAAGTTTAGAGTCATGTTAGGTCTGACTAGGTCAAACTAAGAGACCTCTCTCAGCTGTTTTCCCCAATGATTGGCTAATTAAGTATTCTTTAAATGTGTGCGTGCATCATACCTTTGCAATCTGTCTATTATCTCAATGTTAATTGCTTATCTCTATGTAAGCAAAATTGTAGCTAATCACTTTCAGGATTGCAGGTCATATTGAACAGATAAGCAACTGTTTCAGTAACCCTACCAGTAGAGGAAACAGCAGCAAATACGAACGGATTAATTTTGAAATTAAATTTCAAATTAAACCGTGAGAAAATATTTTTTATATATTCTTGTTTGATTTTAAAATCTTTCAAATATGGCAGTTATTTTCCTCTGACGGCAATTTGATCTGACAGTTGCAATTATGGCCAGTTGTTCATTTATGGAAGTTATTTCCAAATCAAAATAACTTCCAAATATCTTCTGATTCTCTGATTTTATTTCTGTTTGTCTCTATAATTCCTCTTTCTATATATTTACTTCCCTTTCCTTGCTCCGTGATTATTCATCATTCATCAAAAATTCTCAACTTCTCTCTCTACACAAGATCAATTCTTCGAAGCTTAGACTAGCAACAATGGTGAGAAAGGCTGGAACTGGAAGGAAAGGAGGTTCCAAAGGAAGTTTGGCTAGTTCCCCCTCTTCAAAATCTCAAGAAACAATCAAGGATGTTCTTATGAACGTCTCTGAGCAGACACCTTCACAAGCAACACCAGAAATCAACCCCTCTGAAACTGAACCCATCAAGGTCGTTCCCTTGAGACAAACTCCTTCAAAAGAGAATGTCTTGAAGGAAAAACCTGTTTCATCATCAAAGACCAAAACTTTAACCCCATCTCCACAAAAATCCAAATCCAAAAAGGCCCCAAAAGAAAAATCCATCGAAACCCTCACTCAAATAACTGAAATCGTTTCTTCAAACCCCAAATCACCATCTGAGGGGGAACCAGATAAAAAGACAGCCAAGAAACTTGAAAAACAGTTAGAGGAAGTGGCTGATGAAGGATTGGATGAGGAGAAGAAGGACAAGAAGATGGAGGGGGATCTAGATGTAGTGGTGACCAAGGTGGTTGCTGGTACCACTACTGGTTCTGTAAGGAAAAGGCAGACTAGGGCTGCTTCAAAGGTCATTAAGGGTTCAGATGAGAAGGAGACTACACCATCTGAGCCTAAGAGAGGAGAGAAAAGGAAAGCAACATCATCTGTTTCCCGTATCTCCAAGGCTGCTAAAGGTAAACAACCTGTTACCCCCAGTACTGGTGCAACTTCTTTAAGTTCTAGGACTGTGTTATCTGGTTGTGGTGTTGAGAATGAATATTTTGATATTCCTGCTTTGAGTCAAGTTAAGGAACTTCTTGAGTTCCAAGGATGGATGTCTCTGTTTAATGATTTAAATGATGCTTTTGTTGGTCCTGTTCGTCAGTTCTTTGTTAATCTGAAGCAAAACATTGATATGTCTGTGGTATCAACTGTTTCTGGTAGTGTTGTACATGTTTCTGAGTCTGTTTTATCTGAGTTGTTGGGTATACCTAGAGATGGTTTTGGTAGATATAGCAGTGATGGGTGGCCCCTAATGGGAGGAGTAACACCTGAGGTGGTTACTCAGTTTTTGTTTGGAAAGAAGGAAGAAGCTGGTTCCCCTAGTGACTTTAGAGAGGCAATTATGTTGGTTCTGCACTCCATGTGTTTGAAGGTCTTTCTGCCCAAGGGTCAAGGCAGAGGTACTGTTAGGATCATGGACATGGTCCTGATCTATCTGATCATGAAACAGGTTAAGGTTAATCTGCCAGCTCTAATGATGGAGCACATGCTGTACTGCCATGCTTCATCCCACAACTCCCTGCCCTATGGTTCCTTTATCTGCAAAATCATCAAGGAGCAGAATCCCAAGTTTTCTTTTTCTGGTGAGGTGGTGAGTCTTCAGTTGTTCTCCAAGAAAATACTCACTCAGAAGAAGATTGACTACTCTGGAAAGAGGCTGACTTTTGTAGGTCAAGAAAGTAGCCCAAGGGATGAAGGGAACCAGGAGGAAATCACTCCTGAGGATGTGGCAATGCTTCTTGCCAAGTTGGAAAGGCAGGATGAGAGGATAACAAAGTTGGCTGCCAGTCTAGTGCAGGCTGAAGAAGAAAGGAAGCTTGATAAACTTATGAACAACAGGAAATTCCTCACTATTTGCAGGGTGATTGATCACCTGTTGCCCCCAGAGTCTGGGATGCAGTTTGACCCTGCACACTGTAGGATCATTGAGACGGATGATGAGGAATCCTCCAGTGAGAAGGGTCCTGATGCTGAAGAAGGAGAAGGCTCTGAGGAAGAAGAAAATGAATCTGATGAGGAAGAAGAAGAAGAGAAAGAGGAAACAGAAGAAAAGGAGAAGAAGGAAGAAGAAAAGACAGATGAGGAAGGGTCTGACTTCGAGGAGGAGATCAACCCAGAGGGTGAAGAAGAGGATGAAGATGATGATGAATGATCACTTCAGTCTCCCCCTCCCCTTCCATTAACTGCCATAATATTTGCTGTTCCCCCACACTGCTAGACTGTTTTTAATGCAGTGTGGTTTCTATTATGTTTCTAACCTTCTGGTGTGTAATCCTGAACAGTTTTAAGCTTTTTCGGTTTTATGTGATTGAATAACCTGTTTGTGCTAACCTGCAGCATTGAGATTGATCAGTGGTTGAAACTACTGATTTTTGGCTTACTTGCGATATTTTGGTGTGCAATTCTATTTTTTGAATGCTTTTTAATGATGCCAAAAGGGGGAAAAGCAGGTTGAAGTTTCTGAAAAGGCCTTGTTAAACAATTAGATTGAGTCTTTTATTTCCTTGAGTCAGATAATCACAAAAACAAGTTAAAATAGAGGGAACAGTTAGATTAACTAACTGTTTCAGTGTCTTTTTACAAAAATCCAAAAACAAGTTGTTTCTTTTAAATAAAGATGGCTATCCTGGTCAGTCATTAGTGTCATAAGTCTTTTACACAAGATATCCCTTGTGTAGAAAGTCTAGTAGAAAGTCTTGTCTTCTTAAGTGTAGATTAGAACTTTCTTTACTTTGCTGTTTCTCACTAACGTGCAGGTGCAGAAAACTTCAAAGTGTTTGTCATCATCAAAAAGGGGGAATTTGTTGAGTCACTTAAGGTTTTGAGTGATGACAAACAGCTGACTAGCTGGTTCTTGTTGGTTTTATATTATATCAACTGACATTTTGAACAGGAACAGCTATCCCAAGTACTTGAGGCAATATGAAGTCCTTTTGAATCAAAGCATTCAAGAAATCTGTATCAGAATGTTCTATCAAGGAAGGCCGTCAAGACTTGAAGATTATGAAGTCTCTTAGATTAGGATAGTTGATCTTTGTAGTCTTTATAATGTTAAGTGTGCATGGATGTTTGTACGTGAGCTATTTGTATCCCTTACTTAGAGTATTTAGTGTTGTAGAGATCAGGAAAAGTTGACCTGATCCCTAGGACATTAACAGGTCAGGAAACAGCTGCTTCGTAGCTTGTTTCATGAACCTGGACATTAGTTCAGTAAATATTTTCTGGAATATATATTTCCTATCCTTAGAGAATATTTACTAAACTAATTGATTCAGTTTATGCAAAGTTGGAGATGAATTATTTCGTATATAACTTAGAATATATTATTCTACCCATTTATGGAAAGTAGAATAATATCTTAGAATATCTCTTATTTACAAAATAAAAGATATTCTATTTACCTAAGTTATGATCTGAAAAGATCACGAAAGATTTTATCTCCCAACCTTATAAAAGCATAAACTCGATCAGAATTTTGAGTGAGCTTTTCTGAAAAAAATTCTCTATCTTTGAAAGCTCGAAATACACTCTAAGGGAAATAGTTAGTTCATCTCTTACAAACTATTTATGCACACAGTAAGAATTGTTTTGTAATTATCTCTTGTAAGCTTTGAGTGGAAGCATTTAGAGGGAAACAAAGGGTTTGTATTTAATCACTAAGAGGTTAGTGATTGGGTAGCATTTACGAGTGTGAGTGCAAGTGCTTGTGAGTTCAAGTGCGAAGTGACACCTAGAGTTAGGTGTGGGGATCACGAGTGTGATCATTTGTAATTGCTTTTGTTTTTCAGAAGTTGATTAATAAAAGTAATTAGGGTAGTGGAGGACGTAGGCTCAGAGTTGAGCTGAACCTCGTTAAATCTTTGTGTTGATTATTTATTGTATTTTCTGTTTCCGCTGCAGGACCAGTTCATCACCTGGTCCCCCTACATAAATAGAAGAAAATCCAATAATTCCTAACACTGCCCTGTACTCAATTCAACCCCCCCCCCCTTCTTGAGTACCAGCTGCACTTTCACAAGTCCCATCAACCTAATCACCTTTTCTGACAAGGATCTACCTCTGTAGGGTGATAAGCATAATAAGGCCTTAAACCTCACAGTAATCTACAAGAGAATGAATGTCCCAATGACTCTTATAGACAATGAGTCAATGATTAATGTTTGTCCACTACAAACTGCGAGGATGTTAGGGATAAAATATGAAGATTTGTCTCCATATACACAAGGAATAAGGGCTTATGACAACACTCGTCACGAAGCTCTTAGGACTATCACTATGAATGTCACGGTATGAGTCATTAAACATGCTACTACTTTTCAAGTGGTAAATATCAAAGCTTCTTTCAACTTGTTGTTAGGGCGCCCTTGGCTTCATGACCTTAAGGTCGTCCCTTCATCCCTTCATCAACAAGTGAAGGCCATAGTTGGAGGAATTCCTGTCACTATCGATGCTTCTCCAATGAGAATTAAGGCAATTGATAAGCCAATTATAAATGTGGAGCACTATGAAAATGATGAAGACTTATGAAGCTTTAACGCAGAATAAGTCTCTTTTTTCGATATAGATGAAAAGACCCCTCTTCACTACGACCTCCATTCAAACATGATAGTCAATGGTATACTCCAAAAATAAGGACACTTTCCTAGAATGACTCTAGGAAAGAAGAAAGGAGTAGCAACACAAATGGGATCGTCTGGCCTTCCTAAATTAAATACTTTTGGACTTGGTTTTGAACCAACTCCGAAAGACTATAAGCAAGCCCGGGAAAAGATTAATGCACGGAGGAATGCTTGTACTCAAAATAAAGCAATCCCAATGGATTAATATCCTCTCACTCTAAATTATTTACATAACTGATTTTTCCGCTGCTATTTTCTGATAAAGCCTTAACGTTTGAATACTTGGCGGTAGCACGCCAGTAATTCTCTTGAATATTGTTCTGGGTCCTCACAAGTTTAAAGAGAGAATTATTGGGGTGTTTCATATAAGAACTCAACCAAACTTACAAGAGCAGTATGAAGCTGAAGATCAACAAATTACTTGTTCAAACAAAGGATAAAAATTACTCAATAAACTGAATAGTGCTCGAATCATAGTAGTACTTCTAAGATTATACTATAAGAAAAAGCCTATTTCCTATGGCTTAAATCCATCGGAAATTGCTCAAAATCCGTCGGAAAAATGATTTTTGATGGTTTTCCGTCGGTAAATGGTCATCGGAAAGACCCTCGTCGGAAATTTGCACTTTTCCGATGGATTTTAATGGCCATCGGAAAAATCTTAGCTTCCGATAGCCAAAATTCCGTCAGAAATTTCCCATGGCCAAACCGTCGGAAATTTCTGATGGTCAAATAAGCCGTCGGAAATTTCCTACGGTCAGGCCATCGGAAATGGCTGAATAAAAAAATTAAAAAATATTGTCCCCACGTCCTCCACTCTAACCCTAAACCATCTCTTCAACCGCCCATATTCCTTTTCCAAACTTGCAACCCACTACTAGGGATGTCAGTGAGGCGGTCTAGTAGGAGACCCGCTCAATCCCCGCCCCATCGGTCTAGCTTTGGCGGGTCGCGGGGCGAGGATGGGTCTAAAATCCATACCCGCCATGGGTGATGGGGTGGGGTGGATTTTAAGTAATACCCGCCCCGCCCCACCTGACCCGCCCCACCCCGCCTGACCCACCTCATACTCGACCCATACCCCCATTATACCCGACCCATATGTACATAATAACATACTTTGTATATATATGCAAAAAAAAAAATACTGACTTAACTTGAAGTTGCTTGACTTCCCGAGAGGAAAAAAAAAAAAAAAACCCCACCTTACTTCTCATTCTCAACCCTAGTTGCACTATCACACTATTCTCTCCTCTCTCCTCTCACCTTACTTCCTCTCAAGATCTAATCCTCTGAATCTCTTGCCGCTGGGTTGAGCGCCGGTCAACTCTCTGACCAACAATCTGATCGCCAGAATATTTTAAGCTCACCCACTTTGTAATTTTTAATACTTTTTCTTCTTTTTTTTTCCCTTAATTTCTTTTTCTACACTTTATGTTCTTTAATCTTTGATTAAAATTTTACTAGTTAATTACTAGCTTTGGTTAAATGTGTTCAAAGTTGTTGTCTTTTGTGGTAATTTGTAAATAGTGGCTTGATTCTTGTATTACAACTGGTAATTGTTGATGTTTCCGATGTAATTGATGGAAGTGGAGAAAGAAAAATTAGATTTTGGATGCTTTAAAAAATAAAACTACCAGTTTGATTTTGTATGAGTTAATTTGATTTGCGTCTATTTTAGGTAACAAAACCATTTTTTTGATGAAAAATAATTTGACTAATTAACTGAATAATTTGCTATGATGTTTGATCACTTGTTGTTGTATAAGTTGTGTCTTTTTTTTTAATAAATTTAAATATTTTATTTGTGGTGGTTTTCAAGTGGGGATGGGGCGGGGATTAGGTAGGGTTGAGACGGGGATGGATATCCACATGGGGATGGGGCAGGGGTGGTTTTGAAGTTAGACCCGTGGGGGTGGGGATGGGAAACATTTCCAGACTCGCCATGGGGATGGGGCGGGGATGGGGATGAAAATGGGAGGCGGGGATGGGAATGCCAAAACGCGCCCCGCTCCGCCCCGTTGACATCCCTACCCACTACCCACTACCCAAAACCTAAACCCACCCACATAAACACCTTCCCTAACCCCACCTTATGCCAACACCACCAATCACCAGAAAACAGTCACACATCCCTACCCCGCTGCATACCACCACCATCAAACACGTACACAGAAAAAAAAAAAAAAAAAAAAAAAAAAAAAGAAAGAAACCAAGTAAAACACCAAAATAGAGAAGAAATTCAGAAATTAAACAACATTATAAATAGAAACAAAAATTGTCCTTGAAAATTGATGCCCACCAAGAACTCTTACATCAAACCACCACCCAAAATCCCAGCATAAAACCAACAAAAGACTAGTAAAACATAAATAAAGAAGAAAAACGTACCTTTGCAAATTTTTATCATCTACAAGGGTTTTGTGTGGTCAAATTCGACCATAAAACTTCAGATCTGGAGTTTTCATGGTCGAATTTTACCTTAAAACCAAGAATTTTGTAAAAAAATTGCCAAGAAGAAGTGCGAAACCCCATTTTTGCTCCAAAAAAGTGATGAACTTCAAACTTGTTAAGGAGTGAAATAGAGGAGAAAGAGAACAAGAGAGGTGAGAAGAAAAGAAGAGAGAAATTGAAAGAAGGGGGCGCATAAGGGATGGCTCTAGGGTTAGGAAATGATAAGAAGAGGAAAAGGAAATGAGAGGAGAGAAAGGGGAAATGAGAGGAGATAGAAAGGAAAATGAGGGTTTCGGTATGAAGGGGGCGGGTAATAGCCGATAGGTTTAGGTTTTTTAATTCTTTTTTTAAAAAATTTCCGACGGTTTTGTTGAAGCTTATAAGTTTTGATGATGATGAACTTAAACTAAAGAAAACTCAACTAAAGGTTTACAAGTGTTTAAGTACAGGAGAAATGGATCTTGATGGAGGAAGAACATCTTGTATTATGAAGACTTGAAGAATCTTTAATTAAAGGGTTAATCAATAGAAGAAGAGTTCTCTAACAAGAACTAAATTCCTTAACAGGAATGTTCCCTAACAGGAACTTGTAGGTTGTAAGCTGAAGACAGTAAGTTCCACAAGGAACTTAGTCTGCGAAGTTCCAGTTGTGAACTGGAGACCAAGTGACAGCAGGAAATTGTTCCTGGCCTGCGTGAAGCCCAAGATATTCAGAATTATAGAAGCGCGGCATTGAGATATTAATTTAGTTAAGATTTTATCTTCTAGATTTATTTTTAAATATGTTAATAAGATATGTATGAAATCTATTAGAGACGTGACAAGATAATTTGGCAAAAAGATAAAATTGGAAAAATATAAAAAGATAGATTTTGGAAAAAGATTTTGTTTTAATTTATTTTCCTAAAATCAGTTACAAAACGATATTATTCTTTTATATATATCTTCTTGTATTTTTCGGAAAGGATTTTTCTTAAATAAAATGATTTACCAAAAATCATATTTTGAGATAAGGAAAGATTAACATCTTTATCTTTTAAAAACCTACTTTCTATACAAGTTATACTTGTATAAATAGTAGAGGTAAAACTGCTTTAGATTTTTGTAAGTTTTATGCGTGAAGAAAATCTTGTGAGCTTTATCAAAGTGTAAGTTTGCCAAGCTTTATCTTGTCATATTAGTTTCGGGTTTTATGCATAGCTTGCCTAACATATTCTAGACACTTTATTTACTGTAATTGTTTGGGTAATTGGGTGAGAGTGTATGAGATTTATAATCACATACAGTAGAAATTATTTTGTGAAAAAGAGTGCATTGGTACTGTGAGAGTACGAGTGAATTCAAGTCAGGGGATTTGAATTGGGTAGGATTGAGTCTTACCGTGCTGTAAGTTCTAGTTGGAACTTGTATACAAAGGTCTGGATTATAATAGGTTTGTAATTTCATCATTGCCCTATTATAGTGGATTGTTTGTGTGTTGAAATCCCTTAGAAGGGTCGAGGTTTTACTTCCAGTTGGGCCCTGAAAGGTTTCCTCGTAAAACTGTGTGTGCACTACCAAGTTCCTTTTATATTCTGGTTTAAATTTGCAAAAGTAGTCACTAGGAACTTAACTACAATTCACCCCCCCTCTTGTAGTGTTCGTTTCAACTAACAGGTTTTATTCATAAATCCACCTGAAATTTCCGATGGCTATAAAACCGTAAGAAATTATGTGTTTTCCGATGGTTTTTGGCCATCGAAAATTTCCTATGGCTTTAAAAGCCATCGGAAATTTCCTATGGCTTTTAAAATCGTAGGAAATTAACTATTTTCCGATGGATTTAAAAGCCATGGGAAATTTCCGATGGCTTAAATCATCGGAAAAATGTTTTTCATTTGTTTTAATGGCCATCGAAAATTTCCTATGGCATTTGTCATCGGAAATTGTTTAAAACCATTGGAAATTTCCGATGGCTTATCATACCATCGGAAATTATGTGTTTTCCGACGGTTTTAGATGGCCATCAGAAGATATCCATCGGAAATTGCGTGATAGCCTCTGCCCGCGCGGGTGCTCTTCCCTGTTTCCGGCTTCACTTGATTTCCTTTTTCGCGCCTCTTACAAATACCTTTTTGACCAAATTTTGAAGAAAGTTTTTAGACATAATTTTGATCATAATTTTAGATTAGTTGAGAGTTTCTCTCTCTAGTTTTAGGGTTAGTTTAGGAGTCGATTTAGAGAGAGAAAGTGAGGAATTTCAATGGTGATGTGAGAGATTAATGATACAAGGGTGACAATTGCGTTGAAGATCTTATATTCACACAATTTCTTGACAGCGGTTACCTTTTTTACTACACCACTGCGCGCACGTCGTCCACCTCTTCTTCCATCCCTACGACCACCCTTTCTACCACCTGCTACGTTAAACCCTTAGTAACAAAAACCCTAGATTTGTTACAAAATCTTTGTATAACAATGAATAACTTGGTTTACTTGACATGAATCGAATGTTGCTTCTGTGAACACCTTCAAATTTTAGTTAAAAAAGATCTACCCTCTTTCACCTCGAACTATAGCCAATGGATTAATGTATGCGAGCTACTAGACCAATTTGCTTGCCAAAACTATTTTGTAAATAATCCTTATATAAAGTTAGCCTGCCTGAAACCTCAATGTGCATCATAGACAATATTGACATAACTACCTCATGACTTTGATATTTATAATTTGGCTTTTCTTCTCATATTTTATTTCTTGTTTCTTATATTTTGTTTCTAATTCCAGGTTGAATGTGAAGCTGAGTTAAGGAACCATAACTACGTCATGGCTCTGATATTTATAATTGGCTTTTGTTCCTCGTATTTTGTTTCTTATCTTATGTATTTTGTTTCCAACTCCAAATGGAATGTGTGAAATTGAGTTAGGGAGCCATTAGGTTAGGTAGAGGAAAAAGGGAGGTCTCAAAAACATTTGGTACTCCTATAATTTGGATTATTGGACAATTTGATGACTTAGCTTTGATGAAGTTTCTAGTGTTGGTCACTATTTGATGAAGTCAATGTGTTGTATTGATATTGTAGATCATAAATTTGTTGTGTTAAGTTGTTTACTTGAAATCTTCCTAATTTTTTTTTAACATGTGCTAAAACAGTTAAACAATTACTGAATGGAAAAAGAATAGCAGCAACTTGATGTGCCCGGTGAACTCTGCTTCGGTCAACTTTATGGATGATGTCAACCTTAGCAAATAAGAGGCAATCCTTCAATTTTGACGAATCTGCATTGGACTAGTCCCATCCATAGGACCTGTAGAACAAGAAAGCTTCGTGCTCGGTGAACTCTGCTTCAGTCAACTTTATGGATGCTACACCAGGAGAAACTCTTTCCAAGAACTGCAATTTGTTATAGGGTTCATAACTCCATAAGAGCTATATATATCCTTGAGAACTTGTAGCAAATATACTAGATTTTGTGAAATCTTGTTGGCGTGTAATATTATGAGAAGTTTTGTTTGATTTTGAATGTAAAAGAAAGGTTTGGGCAAGAATGTAACACCCTAGAAATTCCTTTCTTTTAAATACCCATTCTACTCTTTTAAAAACACGATTTAGGAATAACTAAGACATTACCGCCACCGTGAAAACGGCTAAGGAAATTATCAAAGATACACAGCGGAAGACTCAAAATTAAAAACCGATTAAGCAAGTCAACTCAAAAGTCAACCAAACGAAAATAAAGTTTAAAACCAAATAAACAAAGTCAAATAAAATCAAAGTACAACTTGGAACCATTAAAGGCCCTTATTAAAAAACCGTTCCAAAACCAAACCTTTGTGTTAGTCCACATAAAATATGTCATAAATAAATAAAGCATAAAACACCTTGTAACCTAATGAAAACTAGTAAGATTCACTCTTCTCTCATGCCCCATCATGATCATGCTTCAATACCTGAAAAATTTATCTCTGCTTGTTTCCACTACTCTCCATTAGAAATGGGTCCTCATAGGGCCGAGGTAAAGACATGGCCAAATACACAAACACACACAATCAGCAAAGCTGAGTACATAAGCGTAAATTAGCCACACTAACATGCTTTCACCTATCAACACACACTTACCTCATTGCACCTGTTCACAAGCATACACACCAATCAACAAGACACAATGACTAGACACTAATTAATTCATTTTGCGTTGATTACGCATCGAACGGGTTTCCACCTCCTAACCTCCCCCAAATAAATATGAGGTTAACTGACACGGGAGCTAACCGTGCCAACGACAAAACCACTCAAAGGTGGAGGAATTCCTGCGCATAATAATAAATAAAAAGGAATGTACAGCGTCCTGTACTCCATTAGAAGTTATGGTTAAATATAAAACCCCATAACTCCCCCCATTGTTCATACTCAAGGTATATACGTTCCAAGAGTTTTGGTGCGTAATCTCTTTCACTTTACGTTATTTACCTTTTATTGGACTTGGTGATGACTCTCAAAGCATCAGAAAACAATCAACAATAATTATTCAATCAACCAAACATTCCAAATTAATTCTTGAACACTTAGTGACCACATATTATTTAACGTTGAACCCTTTTTAATTCTACCTCAGTGTCAAAGACACCTTAAACACATAATGCACCAAAAATCATATCCCTCGGTGTTAAAAACACCTTAAGTGCACAAAGGCACCAACATACAATTTATTCCTTGTGTACATAGACACTTATATAGCTCCTTCCTCATGCTTAAAGCATCAATAAAAATTATTTGAACCATAATAAAATTCCTTTTCAATATTCCAAACATAATTAAACATGTAGTTTAATTAATCATGCTTTCTAACATGTCATAAATAAAAATGTGGTTCAAACACAACATGCCCAAAATATAATTTTCCAATCCATAACCATCACAAATAATTCATGCTTCACAATTCAATCACAAACACCATAAATTCACAATTCCATACATAAACCTTAGCATGATACTACTTGTAATTAATTGAAATCCAACCTAGCATGATTCTACATCATCAAAATATGCTAAGTACGCGTACGTACCTCAAATAAGCTCTTAAAATGGTCAATTACACTACAACACCTCTCGAACCAAGTCTCCTACATAAAGGGACAATAAACCTATATGAATTACCATAGTATACACAAATTTCCAGCAACTTTTAAACATTTTAAAACCTCACTAACAAGCTGAAATTTTGGTTTAAAACCTTTAAAACTGTCTCTTTAAGAGAGTAATTAAAACCACAAAGTGAAAACTCAATTATAGCGTTCATATAAAAATTCCAGCATACTTTTTAAGGCTTAAACCCTTTAAAAAAATCTGAAAATTATATTAAAACCACTTAGAATATTCTCTACTTATGGGTAATCAACTCCCTTTAATTAATACACAAAAGTAGTATGTAAATAAAAATTCCAGCATTATTCTATTAACAAAAACCCATTAAAATTTCATTAAAACTCCATAAAGATACAATCTTTAAGCTTTATTACCACTTACAATCAATGGATATATAAAACCCCCAAATCAATTGTGAGTTAGAACCCTAAAAATCAACACTTTAATAATTACAACCCTAACTTATAATTTTATGAAATCTGAAAATAAAACACTTTATTATTTAAAATTTACAATCTTTAATCATCAAAACATAATTATGATACTAATCAAACATACTTTGAATAATTAAAATCAAAACCCATAAATAAAATCATCAAAATAGCTAGAATGAAAAGAGGAGAGAAAAGGGAAGAAGGAGGTGACCCGTGGTGGTGGTGGTCGGCTGGTCGCCGGCGGCTGCTGGGCAGCCGGAGGTGGCTGGTGATGTGGCAGGTGTGAGGTGGCGGGTGACGTGGAGGAGCAAAGCTTCCAACTTCTCCTTGCATTGTGAGCAGTTCACGTGAAGCAGGGGAAAAGAAAAGTAAGAACAAGAGAAAGAAAATAAGGAAGAAGGAAAAGAAAAAAAAAGCTTACCCCTTAGACTTTTGTGTGGCAAATTTGGGGGTCAAAGGGATATTTATAGAATAGGGTAAATTATAATTATTTGGGCCTCATAAGAAATGGTATGATGGGAAGAATAATTGACCCAAATAAATAAGTAAATAAAATGATTAGCCTTATAGTGAAAATGGGCTACATTTAGATTAATTAGTTATTGACCCAAAACTTGTTTTATTTATATATTCCAATAATTAAAATAGTTTGACCCAAAATATATTTTATTATTAAATAAATAATATATATAAAATACATTAAAATACGGGGTATTACAAAGAATGAGTCAATGTCCATTCTCTATTAAGCGTATTTTAAATAATACTGTACTTTAATGCAAAATAACAGTATTTAAATGCATAATAATAGTATACTTAACATTATTATAAAAAATAACACTGTTAAAATGCTTCCTGCCAAAAAAAAAATAAAAAATACAAAGTATCATTATCAATAATGGCATCAAAATCAAAATAAACATAGATATATCTCAAATAACAGTGACGAAAAGACAACTAAACAAAGATGTATCTCAAATAACAGTGTAAAACGGTAAAATTACCGTAGTTGTTAAGAGTTCAAATGAGAAGATAAAAAAGAAACGAAGAAAGTACTATATGATAAATCAACCTAGTGAATTTTTAAAATACTACTGGTACTATATGATAGGATATATATATATATATATATATATATATATATATATATATATATATATATATATATATATATATATATATATTCACGATTGTTAAATAATAAAAATGGATAAAGAGTAAGATGCCTCAAATTATAGTATGTTAATGCAGAATAGTTGTATTGAACTACAGTGTAACAATATATGCCGTCAAATAACAATATTAAAATCCATAATAAAAGTAGCTATCTCAAATCATTGGTAAATCCCACAAGTTTCGAATACTGAACCTCAAGAATATAATCTAGCCTAGGATACATGATCTTGTCCGTATCGGACACTGTGTCATCAGACACTAACACTCGTAGGATACATGATGATACGTCTCGGACCATATCCCTACTATGATATAAGTTGTATAACTTTTTTAATGGAAAAATGGAAAATTTAAGTAAAGTATGATAAATAAGGTGAGTTTTAAATAATATGGGTGCCTTCATATAGCTCATTGTTAATATGATACAATATGATCTAATGGGAGGATGGAAGGACAAATATATGGTCAAATTCATTTTTTAAAATATATTTTATGAGTTATAAAACCCCGTACTCGTGTCCCTTATTTTGTAATAGACGTTTTTTTGTATTCGTGTTATACCCATATCCGTGTCAATATTCGTTCTTGTGTAACCTAGAATATAATATCATATTTCTTATCATCTTAATATCTTATAGCCAAAAGTTCTTCCCGTTTTTTATTATCTTGTTTGCCAATATATGCAAGAATTTGACAGTAAATATCAATAGTTTCACATTAATTAATAGGAAATAATTAAGTATTACTCAACAAAGCGAATAAACAAAGACCCATCTTAATTATGTTATATCGTATACGATAAAGAATAATTGTGAAGATTCAATTATATTTTTTATTATTATTTTTTTATTTTTTTAAATAGGAGATTCTATCAATTTATGAATAGTGTAAAGATTTTAAAGGAATTGAGTTTCTGTTCTATTTTTCACTCCCCCTCCTCTTCCCTTTCTTGTGATACACTTGTGCAAAAGGAACATGTAATTACATAATATACACTAGTATTTATTTTGCTGACCTATAAATAATCTACGGTTTTTTCACCAAATGTCGTTGAACTTTTTAAAAATTCACCAAATACCCTCAAGTTTTTCAAAATTCACCAAATACCACTGACGTTTGTTGAAATTCACACCGTGACCTCAAAATACCCTTGACGTTAAAGTTCCGTTAGCAATAAAATTTTATTCGCCAAATGCCCTATCTTTGTTAAATAATTACACAAAATACCCTTATTTTTGGAAGTACAATGTCTAGTTTGAAATTAAGAAAACTAGCCGTTAGTTTTGATTCTCACCCTTTTTTGCATAAATACTCGATACATAGCATCCCTTTTATTTGCTTAACCACAAAATTTTCACACCATGAGTTATCAATCTAAATCATCCTCCTCAATGTATGAGTACTTTTGCGTAAGAGTTGCAAACATCCTCTATTCTTAATAAGAAGTGTCGAAGACCTCATAAAAAGAGAAAAAGAAGGGCAAATGAAATAGAGGTGATTACTTACGGGCTTGGAATGAAAACGAATCGGGCTATAGTTCATATTTTGTCCAACAGACATAATATAGCAAACTCAAGCCCCTTTTATGCGGCTTGATAATTAGTCTATACCCACCCTAGTGAACAGTCTGGGCTTGTCCGAGGACTAGCGGACTCAGAACTTCTTATTGCAAATTTTCTCCTACCAAAACAAGATTTGTTTGCAACTCTTACACAAAAGTTCTCATACATTGAGGAGGATGACTTAGATTAATAAGTCATGGTGTTACAATTTTGTAGTTAAGCAAATAAGAGGGATGCTATGTATTGAGTATTTATGAAAATAAAGGGTGAGAATCAAGACTAACGGTAAGTTTCCTTAAATTTCAAACTAGACGTTGTACTTCCAAAAATAAGGGTATTTTGTGTAATTACTTAACAAAGTTAGGGCATTTGGTGAATTAAATTTTATTACTAACGGAACTTTAACGTCAAGGGTAATTTGAGGTCACGGTGTGAATATTAACAAACGTCAGTGGTATTTGGTGAATTTTGAAAAACTTGAGAGTATTTGGTGAATTTTTGAAAAGTTCAAGGGCATTTGGTGAAAAAACCGAATAATCTATAATGGCTATAAGAGCTCCACCAAACAATTACAATGATTTATGCAAGCAATTATAACCAATTACACAAGACACTTATGTCAATTATATAATCAAGCCAATTATGAAAGTTTTCTCAAATGAGCAATTACAGTAATTCAACACAACCAAATAATGACACTAATTCAACACAACCAAACAATTACATTAATTAAACACAACTAAACAATTACAAAACTCAACCAAACTTATAAGAGTAGTATGAAGCTGAAGATTAGCAAATTACTTGTTCAAACAAAGGATAAAAATAACTCAACTGAATAGTGCTCGAATCATAGTAGTACTTCTAAGATTATTCACACAATTTCTGGACATCAGTTACCTTTTCAACTATACCACTGTGCGCACGTCGTCCACCTCTTCTTCCACCCCTACGACCATGTGCTACATTAAACCCTTAGTGACAAAAACCCTAGATTTGTTACGAAATATTTGTATAACAATGAATAACTTGGTTTACCTGACATGACTCGAATGTTGCTTTTATGAAAACCTTCAACACCTTCGAATTTTAGTCAAGACAGATCTCCCACGCTCACCTCGTTCTACAGCCAATCCTTGTCCAAGAGACAACCTTGACGAAATTCGACAGTTTTCAGGTCGTTTTCCGCTAGGTTTTCTAGAGATTTTCTGATGGGTTTTCCGGTGAGTTTTTAAGAGAGAGAAAAAGAGAAGTTTTTTTTACAGCAAGTAACATCTAGTGAGAGGAGAGAATGTTCTTTTTACAGTCCGGTAACACATGAGTTACTGTCTCTTCTTTTAGGTCGAAATGACGGATTTGCCCCTGGTATTGGACACACGTCCATACCGGGTTGCGGTCCATCATCGCTCATATAAAGTGCAATACACTTGTCTTCTTTAAAACGTCTTGCAAATGGCGGAAGCAAAAGACTCAATTCCAATTCCAATGGCTACTGCAGCGGCAGCAGCTCCGCGCTCTCCTCTCTCTCCTCCCGAAGTTGAAATGCAACTTCACGTAATCAATCGTCAAAAACTCGTCAAATCTCTTCAACAACACCTTGCTGATTCCAATCGTCCAATTCAAGGCATCGTACTCCTTCAGGTATATAATCAATCAATCATTTAATTCTCTTCAATTCTAATTTTTCCCTAATTTTATGTTAATTTATGTATGAGATTGTTCAAAATAAGTTTCTGCCATTAATTCGATTGTGTTTTCTGTGTTGTTAGGGTGGAGAAGAGCAGAATCGTTATTGCACCGATCATACTGAACTTTTCCGGTTAGTTTACTGATTTTTACTATGGAATTAGTGTATAATTAAATTTTCTTATTATGTTTTTCTTCGTATCTCGACCGTTCTTTATTAATTTCATCATTGGGAGTGTCATGAACTCATAGGTGTCCATGCACAAGTTGGTTAAAGTCTTAGAGGGTGATACACTGATACTCGAGACCAAATCCCGTCTACATCATTCGCCCTTGTGACTCGCTCTTCCAAATATTGATATATTAATAATTAATAGTATATAGAGAGGTGAATCTAACAGGATCACAAGTAATTATATTTTACACATAATCAACAAAAGATCAAGCTGGTCAATGATGAGTATGTGAATAGTGTAAAAGTTCAAATGATGCAATTAACAAATGTGAATTTATAAGTTGTGCTAAATGCATGGGATGAAGACAAACCTATCAATTTATGATTGGTGCGGAAATGTGGATGTTCTTACCTTTTATTGCTCGTGGTGCTGGATATCCGACTAGATGATTGCAGAATTTATATTAGCAGTTGCACCACGAAGTTTTTGTGTCAATATTGTCAATTTGGGTCTATAGGATCTCATGAATTTTTTGCTAGAATATTTTGATTTTCGGAGCTTTTGACAGCCAGCACAAAGTAAATTCTGTTCGCTGTTTAAGCAAAAGTGGTCAAGTGTAAAACTGCTCTTGGGAATGAATTAGTCCTGCATAATTTATACCAGTAAATAATTTTTTTCCCTCTCCTGTTGCTCGATGATAAAATGTTTAGTTGACTTGATGAAATTCTGGGTTCGCTGTAAGAATAAGAAGATGCATCTTTATCTTGTTTTCTGCATTTGTTTAAATACCTCTACTTGACAACAAAATCTCATGACCTGCTCTTTTTTCTCTTAAGAATAGCAACTTTTGTATTTGTTTTTGATAGATTGTTTGGATCACATACATGTGTGGTTCTTTTTATAATACATTTTGGCGTTTACATTGTGCTAAGCTTACACTAAGACTTTTAATTTCCAAGAGCAATTCTCAGTTACAGTGTACGACTTTGTTAAATTATATGTGTGCAAATGTGCAATTAAGCTTTCTTGAATCCATCTTAGTAATAAGTCTCTACATTTAGTGCTCCGTTCATCCTTACAATTTGCATGTACAATATAAGAAGTCCTGTTCATAATTCAGATACTAAGTTGGTCTTTGTTTTCTTATGTCAGGCAGGAGAGTTATTTTGCTTACTTATTTGGAGTTAGGGAGCCCAGTTTTTATGGAGCTGTTGTAAGTTGTTCTCTCTCTTCCCCCCTCCTTGTTTCTTTTTTCCATACACCTCTCCATGTATCAAATTTTTTTCTATATGTTAGTTCTTTACGTCCTCCATGAGTGGGGCGGGGATGAGGGAGGTTTGGCAGGTGATGGGGCGGGGATGGGGATAATAATTGTTGGGGCGGGGATGGGGATAAAAATTATACTAGCCACGGTTGATGGATTAGGTTTGGCTTTTATACTCGCCTCGTTCGCCCCGGCCATCCCCGTAAAAATAATTTATATAAATCCAAGTTAGGTCTTGTTTAGCAAAAGTAGCGGAAGAGGGGCATTTATGATATAAGTGTTTAACAAGTTTGGACATTTATGGTATGAGTGTTTAGCAAGTTAGGTCCTGTTTAGCAAAAGTAGCGGGAGAGGGTATAAATCCAAGTTAGGTCCTGTTTAGCAAAAGTAGCGGTAGAGCCGTAGAGGGTATAGATGAGTGCCAACGATTAAAAGTTTCACGCTCATTTTTTGGAGGCTCGTTTTCAAATTGTGACTTATGGTATCTTGTCTTCGGATATGGTACAAGATAACCTTTCGATCTGGATATCCTTTGTTGGCCAAATAGTACTTACCTATCACAAATTCACAATATAAATAATATCAACATAAACTACCTAAAGATAATATATACTATAATTTCAAAGAATTATGCACATCTTTAGGCGGTTTAGGAAACTTAAAATCTAGAGATTCACTTGCATGAAGAAATACATGAGTATCATGCGCGGAACCTTCCCAACCCGCTAATACAAACGTGAAACACATGTCAAAATCACACGCAGCTAATACATTAAATGTAGGAATTCCTTTTCTTCCACTATAAGGCATTTGTAGAGCCTCTGGTATACATGCCTCTATCCAATACAATTCTAAAATACAATCATATCAAAACTTTACATAATTTAATGACAACACTAAAAAAAAAACCTTAAAATAAGGCATATATCTTGCATCTGTTGTTATTTTTGCCAGCACATGTGTAAAAGTTGGATCATATGGTCTTATAATATCATATGCAAGCCCCTTGAATTTTTGACAAGAAATTGAATTGAGGACATCATGAAATGCCCTACTTATAGTTTCACCATAACGTTGAAAACGCTCACCAAGAACTTTATTTGAGGCACCTTGAGCAATTGCATATAAAAAAATGCCAACTTTCTCGTGAATAACAGATTACAATCAGTCCATATTTCGATGATTAATCATTACATAATCTTAAAAATAATTGTGGCTCCATTCTAAATGCATTGACACATCGAATAGGATTGCCAATCAACATTTCTTTTACCCACATCTCTCCTGTTAGAATTGAAGCCATGCATGGTTCTTTATATATGTAATTATAAAAATATGTAGACATCAAATATATTGTAAATGCAATTGCAATACAAAGTTTGCGCATTCTTTCCTCATCAATATCCATATTAATAACAAACCTGCCAATTATAAAAATAAGTCATGAATAAAACAATCATAAAAAGTATAGGAAAAACATACATAACACAAATAATCCAAATATTTCACATAGAACCAATCTACATTTTTATTTTACCACTAGAGCAAACAAAAAAAACATTTTTTTTTTCTAAACTAGTCCTAGTTATTACCCTTAATATATAGATATTCTAACCACTTAGTTCTGCTATCATCATCCTCCATACTAAAAAAAATCTCTCTTTTAGTTGCATCTCCAATGACAGTAGTAGCAAAGCACCAAAACTCACTATGTTTCTCCAAATACTCATTTTCCACCATATGATTTATGGTATTCATTGCTGCAGAAATCGTGGACATATTTGATGTACTAGTTTGACTAATTTGTTATCACATTCTGTCATTTCAATAATTCCCTTAGATTATTACATTGGAGATCCTGCTGATTGTCTTCTTGTACGTTTTACTTGACCACTATTAGACTTTAATGGGGGCTGCTTTTGAATCTTATTAGAAGGACGAGTGTCATTGTTTACAGCTTCACTAGTCACTTGTGATGACCTACTTCCCGAACTACCTAAGTTAGCATCATTACGTGCCTGCTCTATAAAATGTTGAAAAAAATTCCCCTCATCATTAAGTAAATCTTGAGCATATTGGTCACTTGGAAAATAGGTATCGCCACCATCATTATCAATGTTCCCTTCCTCTAAATTTTTATTTTGTATGGTAAGATCTTCAATGGGATCTATTGAGGGCACATAAACATTCTCTTCTGTCGCATAAGAATCTCCAAACAATTGTTCTCACTTTTGTTCAAGCTCCAAGTTTACACCCCTTAGTCGAAACTTTTGGAATTCTGAATTTTCCTACATTAAATTATTATAAAAATTAAAATGTTATTAAAAATAATTTCATACTGTGATTGTTAATATGAAAATTATATAATAAATTAAATTGTGAATTATACACACCTTGATTTTTCTTTGCCACCATTCACTTGTAGCGTCAATTTTTCCCGACTTTAGATCCCATCCTATACCCGTCTCCGATTGTTTTAAGCTTTTCCAATGACGCCAATATTTTCTCATTGTATCATATTTATTCTTGCAAGTATTGGAATTACTTAATTCACGACCAATTATTTGTTCGACATCCGTTTGAATTTCCTTCCACCTAAAAAATTGTGCCTTTGCATTTTCCTTTATAAATGCAAGACAAACATCACATAGGGTGATTGAATCCTCGTCACTCCACTTAAAATTACCGCCCTGTGTTTCCTTTGTTATTCTTTTTTTACTCGATGATGAGGCCATCTAACCACCAAGCACATAAAATCATCAATTCAACCAAGTATTAACAAAATAGCACATACACCACATATTTTAAGTTCAATAACAAATATTTAATACTTTCCAATCTGATTTCAATTTATAGGTAAGGCCTAGCATATAAGAATAATAGGCATTACAAGCTTGCTTTGTTTGACCATAAATTCTAAGATACGAGGTCAGAACATAGGAGTAAATCAGCCATTAGAATAATCACTTCTAAAACCTTAAAGAGCTATGACCGACAAATTAATAATTACAAAGACCGTATACTGAAAAAAAAAACAGCATTATCTTGAATAATTGGTGGCGGCAAAAACAAATCTACTAATAATTATAACACTCGAAATTATGGGAATAAATTCTATCAAAATTTCACCAAAGGCTCTAATTTATTATCTTGTGTAAATTACATAAACATATCTAATTCCAAATACCCAAAAGACGAATTAAAGAATACAAAATCATATCATCAATTAAAAAAAAAACGAAAAATTCTCGGATTAAAAAAAAAAAATTCAAAGAAACAAGGGATATATTTAAGGAGAGAATTCTTACTTGAACAATGATAAATTGATAATTGGTGATCAAGAGAACTTTGATGATGGAGGAATTTGATAGGAGATGGAACGTTGATGATGGAGGAATTTGGATGAGAAATTTAAATAGCTGTTTGACGTGATGAATAAGAAAATGTCAGAGATTTGCATGCACCGCTACTTTTGTGGGTAGAACGCTTGTTATCCTAACGTTTATGAAAATCTATCCAACCACTACCTCTACCACTACCAGCTACTTACACCGCTACCTTGCCAAACACTACTATTTATACCTACTAGTGTTTTGACCTAGTCAAAACGCTACCCGCTACTACTACCAAACAAGCCCTTAATCATTAAGTCTCATTTTGGGAGTGTTTTCTAAGAGCAGATTATGGCGTTTGGGCATCAATACACTTACGCCAATGTTGCTCAATAGGGTAGGAAGTGGCTCGTTACGTGTATTAAACACATAAAGAGGCTTAGGCTAGTGGCATGTTGGCACTAAGCAAAGATGGTGTCATTTCTGTCATGGTATCAAGCCTTCATACTGAATTGTGGACTATTAATGACACTTGAAATTAACTCATTGTTTTGGGTGAACTTCAGGCTGCTATGATATACAATAGCTTGATTATCATAAATGGCATTAAATAGGAAGAAGATTATGATTTTTTTTTTTTAATAAACTGAATTACAACACTTTTGTATGATAAAACTTTCGAGAGGTGGATTTCTCTCACAATTTAGCCTTCTAAAGTTAACCTAAAGCATTCAACCATATTAAACATGCTTATCTCTGTCTTATTAGCTCTATTTATAAGGTATTTCCCTTACAAATTAACTATCTCCTAACAACATTATTATAACTCTAATCCCTAAGTTGCCCCTCTTCCCTAATATCAGTTCATTGCACAAGCGAGGGCATAATAGTGTTAGGATTTGTTACCTTCACTTGAAATAAGGTAATCTGGTCCATCGTTGGTCCATCGTTACATGGAACGCGGGACGTTTCGGAACTTGGTACGGGAACGGGAACGTGGAACGTAGCCTTTAAAGTTCCCGGAACGTATGGTCATTTATTTTAATATTGTTTTTTAAATTTTATTATTGATATTTACCGTAAATAAATACACATACAAAAAAAAAGAAAAAAAGATAAAGGTGGAAATTGTAATTAATAAGTAGTATTGATTCCCGTGTAGGAAATTTAAAATTAGTACAGTACTGATTACTGTGTAGGCATTCTAGGAAATTTAATACCACGTAAATAGAAAGAAAAGGGGACTTAGGGGTCCACAATAGTATTGTGTAGTGTGTAGGCAATTTTTTTTTTTGAAAAAAAAGAAAGAAAAGGGGACATGGGGTCCACAATCTTGCTCTAGACTTATTTATTTACACGTTTCTTCATCTCCTTCCTCCATAGATTAAATTTTTTTTTTTTTGAAACACCATTGACGAAACCTTTAAAGTGTTTTAAGCTTTCAATTATACCTGAAATTATAAACAAATAATAACCCAATTGTCACTTAAGACTGCGACTTAGATCTTACTACAATCGGGTTTTCCGTCATCGATGAACCAGAACACGAACCACCGCTGACTAGAACGCGTCAGATCCGCGTTTCGGTACGGACGTTCCGGTAAGGGGAACGCTATACCGTCCCGTGTTCCGGGTAGCACTGATATGGTCTGATTTTAATAAGGTGTTGACTAGTCTGAATTTTAATTTGGTGTTGCCATTTTTTTTTTGATTGGTGTGATCTGATGTACTTATTTGACTAAACTTTTGACCATATTTTTACACTAATCTATAAGGAAAAAAAAATATCAAATTGGATCTTGTTAGATTCATTTCATCCTGGACTTCTCACATATGTAATTTTTATATTATTTTTAAAGACGCAATTAAAGATATTTAGTAAGCAATAAGTAAACGAGATTTAAAAGGCTCGACTGGTCTGTTCTGAAAATTTCTGGTCTAAGTTGATTCTGACAAGAATAAGTAACAAGTATCTGAAATAAGTTGAAGTAAACAAGTCCATAGTGGTTCAATTCTAGGTGATTGATGAAGAGCTGGAGGTCAGGAGGTGTGTGTGATAATGGTCTATCTGATGAAGCTGCTGGCATCAGTGATTTACTTAGGAAGGCATTCTCAACATGGCTGCAAAAGCGTCATAATAAAACACATATAAATAGGAAGGAAAGCAAGCTGGTTCACCAATAGATGGAGAAAGCATGCCTCCGCATTGATTTTTATGTTAGTACACCATCATATTCCTTATTTTGGGACACCTGTGTTTCTTTTTTTTTTTTCTTTTTTTCTCCTAATGATATACAGAGTAATACACTAATACTACTCTTGGGTGGTATCCTGATTTCTGAATGAAGATGACAAAGCAATTCCGCACTTGTTGACATTCCAATTATCACCTTTCAGTGCATTGAGCTTCGAAATCCAAGTTAATAAGATTTATAGTGTGCTTGGTTATTTGTAGATGAAGATTCAAGACAACAAGATTCATTTTAATTTTGACTTTCATCTACTTTTATTGGTAGAAATTGTTGTAGGATCTCCATTTTTTTTTTCTCTTCTTGCATTATCAATCTTTATGATCAATTGATCATTATTCATTATTATGACTATTCCTATCATATACAATTGTTTGGACTTGCTTGCAAATGCGTTGTTTTTCCTTTATTCATTTTTATCTGTAACTTTTCTCAAAAAAAAAAAAAAATCATTTATTAACTCATAACAAGTTAGTTTAGGGCTTGTTTGGCATCAGTTTTGGTTTTTAGTTTTCTGTTTTTTTGAAAACCAAAAACAGAAAACAAGAAAAAGGTGTTTTCACTTTTCTGTTGTCAGTTTTCAAAATTATCATAATTTTAATAAGTTTATATAATTTTTGATTCATTATGACACACATATCATATACTTTTAGAAAACAAAAAACCAAAAAACAGAAAACCACAACAATGCCAAACGAACCCTTAGTTAGTTTTTCTGTTGATACTAATACTTGACCGTATTTGATTGGCAAGGATGTTGCCACAGGAAAATCTATCTTGTTTGCTCCACGTCTCCCAGCAGAGTATGCTGTTTGGCTAGGGCAGATCAAACCAATATCGCATTTTACGGTGAGAGCTTATCATATTATCATTCTATTACAACTTTAGTTTTTACTATTCATGTCTTTGCTCATATCTTCTCGGTTTTGATCTTTTGCAGGAAAGGTACAAGGTTGACATGGTCTGTTATGTGGACGAGATGGAAGAAGTTTTACACAGCCTATACAAAGGAGAAGATAAGTCTTTGCTGTTTCTGTTGCATGGGCTTAATACAGACAGTGGCTATTTCTCAAAACCAGCAGATTTTAAGGTGTCTATTATTTCCCCCTCTCCCCCCATATTTGGCTGTTTTACGTAGTTAAACCCCCTTGAAACTTGCATGATTGGTTACCTCAAAAAAAGAAACTAGCATGAATAATCCAAACCTTTCGAAATATTCTACAGTAGTTGACTTAGAATAGCACTAAAAACATTTTCATTAAACTCTTGATGACAGCCTTTATTCTATTGCATTGAACTTTAAGGTTGAGATAGACCAAACTCTCATACCATTGAACCTCAAACAACCACTTGCAGACTGTTAAAAAAGATGATAAAGTTGCAAATTTAATTCACTGATAACCACGGGGGAATTTTGGGACTAAATAAGTATTTTGGATGTAAATTCTTCTTGTAGGATATGAATACACTAAATACCTTGACATTCAACTTTCCATTAAGGCTCTGCTCTCCTCATCTTATTTTCACTTTTTTAAGTTTAATAAATTCATATATAAAAAAGGCTAACAAGTTCAAATACATTAAGATAAGGGCATATGAGCTTTGTTCTAATAAGACCCAATTTTCAATAAGGTAATATAAGTGCTAATTACTTTAGATACTATAAACGCTAATGAGTTCAATTAAGATAAAGTAAGCTAAATATCAATGAAATTCTGAAGTAAAAAGGAAAATTCAAGACTATTATTTTTTTGTTCTTTTCTTTTTTGTACCTATGAAGTTAAATACTCTCTTCGTTACTAAACTATTGCCCCGTTTCCTTATATGTTAGCAGGTCCCAACAATGTCTAATTAATTTCCAGTCCCACGTGCAAATGAACAAAATTACCTACTCATTTAAAATTGTAAAAGAAGGGGTTGATCAAGTCCTGTATAAGCCTAGTGTTTGGTACATGTGATCACCTTTGTGTTGTTTATCTACTTTATCTGTTCCCTTTTTTACTTATCACACTTGTTATTGCATAGCTTTAACCATCAATCCTTGTTTCTTAATTAATAAAAATTATATATAAAAAAGATTTTATTATAGTAAGGCATTTCTAAAAAGATCCCATTAAATTTTTTTCTTAACATTCAAATCACAAAAATGGTCAAAGGAGAGTTTGTGAATAGTGCAATAGTCAAACTCGGTCAAGTATAAAGGAATTGAGGAAGTATAAAGAACGCAGGAAGTACTTAGGGTTAATTAGCATAATGGTTTGAAGAAAGAAGATACAAAAGGATAAAGTTGTCAAGAAGTTGGACTTACATAGTTATGTAGCTCCGTATATTTTATGCTTGTTGCCGAGAAACACAATCTTGGGTAAGGCTGTACGAGGCTTTCTAGCTTTTGGTTCGCTTATTAGCACTAAATTCCAATGTTTTATTAGGGTTCATATTCATCAATCTACATTAGGCTTGATAACGATTAAGTGAATTTGATAGTTTACTAACTACCTTAGTTCATGTTTGCTCACATTACTTCAATGTTCAAGTCATAGCTAATTAAGTTCTAACAAGTTCATATAATTCCAGTTAAGTTCAAATTAATTTATTTATCTGAAAATCAAGTGAGTAGAATACACCCTTAGTAGCTAAAAGGGGTTATTGGTTCAAGAATCTCATAATTATATGTGGATAGTTTACACTTAATTCATTTGCTCGTTTAATAAAACATGTTTTTCCTTTCAACATTTCAATTGTGGCTATAAATAATAATGTATTTAATAAATACATTATTATACCTAGAGTTCTGCATTTTATGAGTTTAATTGATTTCTGCTCCTGAATTTGTTACACATTTCTAGAACATGACACATTCCTAGCAACTCTTAAGCTCAACTGAATTGGTATGCCAATTGGCGCTCAATTCTAAAATTGAATGCTGTATTCGATCAATAATTCCACTACCTTATTGAGGTCTATTAAGAGAAGCAATTCCATATGTTAGTGTTAGGACAGTGCTACCTGGAATGTGTTACAGTATGGGTTAGAATCATCTTATTTCTGATGTTTGCATTATCAAGCTGTCTTTCAGATTGTCAATGTTATTTGATCTGGCATGATGCTGAAATCAATCTGTTGTTTTGAAAATCAGAATTTTATGTTTTGAGTACTTTTGACTGCTTTATATACTAGCAAGTTTTTGATAGGTATATTCTTTACTCGTCAGGGGATTGAGAATTTCAAAACGGATCTAAGTACTTTGCATCCTGTATTGACCGAGTGCCGTGTTCTAAAGTCAAAGATGGAGCTTGACATTATCCAATATGCAAATGATATAAGCTCAGAGGCTCATGTCGAGGTATTGTTTTATCAGAGATATACATGTTTTGTCTCTGGAGGTTGCTATGCTTTTTGATCCTCTCTGGATGAAATCTTTTTGTAATGCCAAAAAAAAAAAAAAGGATCAATGAATATAAGCTAAGATAAAAATGTATGAAACCTTTGATGTATTAATGTATAAAATATTAGTTTTGGGAGCTGTTTTTGTTTATTTGGATCATACTGGCTCAAGTCCTTCAAGATAGGCTGATCTTTAGTCTCAACTCTCAAGGACCAAAAAAATGAGGTGCTCTAAGCAATTTGTCTTTTATGGCATGTTCAATAGGTTCTTATTCTTCAAGCATTAGGTTAATGCATCTACGCCTACTTAACCTTTGGAAAGATATACTGTGTGTGTCAACTCTTGGTCCCTGAAGACAAGTTTGGAGCATAAATAGTTTCAAGTTGGCATTGCAAAGTTCTGTTTTGCCTTCAAAATACTACTCATGGATAGGTTTGTTATATGATAATATTCATGGGTTGATGATCAAATCTGATTACAGCTTGGATATGATATTCTACATGACTTGTTACTACTCTTTTCATAATGATGGATTAAGGTTAATTACTAAATGGATATGGTATTTCATGGGTAGATATGTAGAACGGTAGAAGAAGATTGGGTCTTTAAGTTGAGATACTGAAAATAAAAAGCAGAAGAAACGGGTAGGAAAGTGTGTAAAACCTAAGAGTAGAAGATTTAGATGATTATCTGGCAAGTTGATGAACTGGACTGAAGATTATTATAGGGAAGACAGCAAATTAGGGGACATGGATGATTGATTGTAGTGTAAATGCAATTATATCATCAATAAAGGTGTTGCAAGCTTAGAACCCCAGGCCTTTGAATGGCTGGATACTCCAAACTACAAACTTAAGCGAAGCAAAATAAACTTCTAAATTCTCTGATTTATTTATCTAATCTCCTTTACATATAACATTTCTAACTTTCTTTCCTTTTTCACCTTTAACTAACTCTTTCGCCTTTCCCCCCAAGCTAACCTAATAGTGAAAAACAAAACTACCCTTTCCTCCTAAACTAGTTTATTACAGAAAGAATGAGGAGTAAGCAAATTTGTAAAAAATATAATTCCCAGGTATCTTATTCTGTTAAATTTAGTCAGCAAAGCATATCATATTCTCTGTAGTAAGTTGACTATTATAATCTGCAAACTTCTAAAATAGATGGTTGTTGACAAGTAGGAGTGTAGAACTATATAGACTTCGGGAGGCAAATCAAGCAAGCAAGGACCTTGTGTATAGGTTTACTGGCATGGTAGTAGCTTTATGTCAAGAGGTGGTTTGGTCCAATTCGGTCTTGTTTTGAATTGGTGAATGGCCCTAGTTATGGGCAAGGCATTAAAGTAGGTCTATTTAGATAATGAAAAATATAATCCCTCCTTGTTTCCCTCTTATCAAGACATATAATATTAGGTGTGATTTGGGAGTATGATTATCAATAATTATAATAAGAAAAAGATAGGTGTGATGGGAGATAGTGGAGTATTCTAATTGAATGAAAGAGAGTGTGGGATTTTAACTTTTAGTAGTGGGTCCTTGCCAAAAAAGAATGGGGCAAACTAAGTTGGGACAAATGAAAAAGGAAAATTGGCAAAATAAAGTGGGACTACAGAGGGCCTATGTTTGTTTAGGAATTCTAGTTCACGTATTTGGCGTTTTAAATAATCTAAAGATCCTTTCCGCTTTCTTAATGATTTCTGTATGAAGAATGAAGTAATTTCCTTGTCCAATATTATACATAAACTCTATATACAATGGTTATTAAATTATATTTGACATTTTTTAAATAATAAACTCTGTATTATTACACGATTCATCAAATGAACTTTCTCATTTGGCTGGATTTTCTAAACGTTTTTCTCAAAGCTGAATTGTTTAAAGTTTTGATATAATCAGGAAGTTATAGCTTTATAGGGAGTATGTGAAAAATAAACTGAATACAAGAAAAAAGTAATACAATACCTTTGGTGAGAAGGAAGACCTGTTGTAAAAAATATAATGAAGGAATTTGCATTCTCACAATATCTGAAGCAAGTTTGAATTCAGCATGAGCGAGTATTTCATCTATGTACTTTTAGTCGAGAAACTCTGCTGGGATTTACCATCCCCCCCCCCCCCCCCCCCGCCCTTTCTTTTTCCTTAGATTTATTTTAATAACCTTTTCCTTTTTTTTGGCTTTATACTTGTTTCTTATATTTGGTTGCTGCATTTACCTTCTGTCATACTTATGGGCTTGAACTACAGAAGTTCAAGCAATCCTATCTATTATGTTACCTATTGGATACTTTTAATATTCCATTCTTTAGGGATAAAATATTTCTTAATTTTATTGCTTGTAATATTATGGAAATTTTGTCGAGAACTACCAATTAAAGCGCGTGTTTTGAAAACAACTACCTATTAAAAAAAAATATAAAAGAACTACCACAAAGTTGTAAAAAATTTAAGTAGCATTGCCACTTTAATTTAGTAATTCCAACTAAAATATTCGGCATGTAGGTTCCATTTTTTACCTTTATCTCATAAAATCACCATCTAAATTACCCTTCTTAAAGGTAAAAAGTGATAAAAAGTGAGACCCAAATGCCGGAGATTCTAGCTAAAATTGTTAGAGTGGTAGTGCTACTTAAACTTTTTACAACTTTGTGGTAATTTTTTTTTTAAAAAAAACTTAATAGGTAGTTGTTTTCAAAACACGTGCTTTAATTGGTAGTTGTTGACAAAATTTCCTAATATTATTATGATGATGTTGGCTGGTAGGTAATGAGAAATACAAATGTTGGGATGAAAGAATACCAATTGGAAAGCTTGTTCCTTCATCACACATATATGTATGGTGGCTGTAGGCACTGCTCATACACCTGTATTTGTGCCACAGGCGATAACAGGTATTGCTTTCATTTATCACTACTAGATCTTTGCTATGGATAAAATGTATAAAAATATTAGACTGTTATCCTATTTTGTGGTTTATACTTTTACCCCTGTAAGCTTTTAATTAGCTTTTATTATCTCCATTTGGTCTTTCATTACTGTGTGAAGAACTCCGAATAGTTTCTTTGAAATTTTCTTTGGTGGAAAACCTATCTTCAATGTGTGGGATTTAGGGTTTCCACTGCTACTTGCTTGTTCTTTTTTCAATTGCTGAACTTTATAAAATTAGTGAACCTCTTTTGCTCTTAAAAATCAGGTCATCACTTCTGTCATTTTCTTTATCTTCGTTTGTATGGAACCAAAGGTCCTTAGAAATTCAAGGCTATTGCTTGTTGGACACTTGGACTTGTTTGAGAAAGATAAATGGTATTGTAGATTCAAAGGTCAAATCATGACAATTTCTTGTATGTTAATTGTGGAAATATGTGGAACCAATTTGACAGTAGTGTGTCAATTGAAAAAAAATAGATTTAATTTACTACTAAATTCTTGATACATATATGTGGATAAGAGACATGTACTACATTCCTTTGGATAACCTAATCTTTATTGTGAGGGTGTTGTGGGTTTGTTTCCAGTTTTCTTGGTGCAATTAGTGCTAGTTATATTTGTTTTGATTTACCCTTTTTTTTTTTTAATAGCAAAAATATTTTATTAATTAAAAGTCATATGACATCTACAATAGGGATTCAACGTTAACAAATACATAAGATATTGAATCAAATAAAATTTTCCTTCATAAAAACTACGCTCGTCGAGTAGATCTTACACTATGTAACATCTCTTGCTTATATCGCTGGAAAATTTATCCTTGTTGGAGAGATAATCTAACAATCCTTTGCAGCCGTGAGGATTTTTCCTTTCGATTCATTTGTTTGTATTCGAAAACTTGGTAATTTTTTCACCAACGAAATAATTTCACAACAATCCATAAGATCTAATATCATGGATTCTAAACTAAGAAATTTCACCCCCCAAAAAGAGGATATAAACCTTGTCTTTCGAAGGAGGTCGAAAAACCCTTGTCTTTCGAAGGAGATCGAAAACCCTTTTTTGAAGCAATATAATAAAACCTGAAAAAACTTTAAAGAAACAAGGATTGGGGCTTACCACCGTTAAAACTGATGGAAGCCCCTTCAAAATTCAACAATGGAGGTTAGGGTTTTGGAAAGAGGAAAGAGGAAGGAGGAGAGAGGAGAGAGGAAAAAAAGTATTTCTTTGATTTACTTAAGGGGAGCATATGGTGGTGATTATTTCAAAGAACTGAATCACTCTGCGAACTCGAGTGGCTACTCTGACCTCTTGACAGCTTGAAATTTCCATTAATGGGATGAAGTTTCTACATGACATTGGTATAATCATCAGTACAATGACATTTTGTAACTAATTTTATTAATGTGATAAAAACTCTGGCCAGCTACCTGAATAAACAACTGATTTATCCTTACCTATTGATGGAACCTTAGTGAATCAGAAATATAGATTTCTACAATTAGATCCAGTGCTTTGTATGGCAAGCTCGTCTGTATTTCAATTGGAGCTACTCATCCATGTAAGCCTAGCAGTGTTCTTAGAAAAGCTTTGGGTGTTTGTTTACATTTCAATTGGAGTTATTCATCCATGTAAGCCTAGCAGACTAGCAGTGTTCTTAGAAAAGCTTTGGGTGTTTATTTACATTCATATGTTAGTAATGAGTCTAAATCTGAGTTGCTCTATTGTTCAGTATCTTTATCCCTCTCATATACAAGAGTTGAGTTTTCTTCAAATATCTGTCAAAAGCAAGTCAAAACCACATAATAAGAGTCTCAAGTACTTTGCAACATCATTTCAACTTCAGTCTTTTGTTGGCTCATCTGATTACTTTATTTTTGCTCATGGATAAGGTTAGGAGTGCATCACCTACTCTTAGCTGTTATCCTTCCAAAAGCTCCACAGATAGTGACTCAATATCCAGTAAACACTCAGAACTGCGTTGCATCATTGCATATATAAATTGTGTTTCTTGTTGTAGTTTACTTATTTTCCTTGAAATTTAGACCAAAGAAAATGACATAACAATTAAAGAAGGAAATGGTTATAAATTTTACTGCCTAATAAAGTGCACATGTTGTCTTTAAAATGTAACTTAGATATTTTTTATCACTCGAGTGGTATATGTTGATATATACTTAGAATCAATGATCGAGCAAGTGAGCTTTAGCTCACTAGATAGCTCGTAGACGAATGACGCTCCATAGGGTCTATCGTTCGAAGTTAGTTTCGGTGCGCAGTAGGCGAGCTATTGCTTGCGGCGAAGAGCTAGAGCTCGGGTGTGCACTAGTGTCAAAGTTGCCTGCACTGGGAGCTGCGTTCGCAGGTCGCGTGCGATTCTTACCCTTGTACGCTTGACTTATGTTCTTGGGCTCCAGTTTCTGTTTGGGCCTTAGCGTTTTCTGAATTCTGTTTTTGAGAGTACTATATAAACTCTTTGGGTTTATTCCTAGCTGTCATGATGTTTATTATCCATCATTCAATCTGTACTCTGTATTTTTCCTCAATAACAATAAAACTTTCCTCTTGCCTGCCTGTGGACGTAACCAACTCATTGTTGGTGAACCACGTAATTCTATATTATTTTGTTTGTCGTTTTTCATTATATTTCTTGCATCCATTATAACTGTATATTTTCCTGCAGTTCTGTTCTTCACTATGGGCATGCTGCGGCTCCAAATGATAGGGTATGTTGGATCTAGCAACTCAACTTTCTTAATAAACCAAAGTTGTCAGTTTTCCATTGTAATTGCACCAAAAAGCTGCTATGAGTTAAAAGAGGGCTCCTTCGGGAAAGATTTAACCATGTATATACAGGATGGATTGATGGAATGAGATTTTTTTTTTTAAAAAATAAAATAAAATTGATGTGTATACGTTTAATATGGAGTATGAAGAAAGCTTTAAACTATGAAAATAGGGAAGAGAGAGGATTTAAAACCATTTTACAAGTTGTTTTGAAGGTCTTTTATATTATGTACTCTTTGATGTGACCCTGTTGCACATAGTTCTATTCTCACATTTACCTCTCTGCAGACTTTTATGGATGGAGATATGGCATTGCTGGATATGGGAGCTGAATATCATTTTTATGGTTCTGATATAACCTGTTCGTTCCCTGTATGTAGCTCCATCAGAAATTCTTTCTAAGTACTAGTTTACTTATATTGGTGCGTATTATACATGAATGTGCTGAAAGAAGTTGCTTTTGCGGATATTAGTATTGAAGTTATTTGTTTTATCTGTAAATTGACAAGGGCACAAATTCCACATTCATGCAACGTTCTTCTAGAATGCGGATGATGTATTATTGGCTGTAGTCACCTCTAAACCCTTTGAAAAATGTTATTGTAAGGATAGTTGGGGGCACCACACATGAATAGGTGAGAGTGAGACAGAAGGAGAGAAATAGCAGTAGAAAGTGAAAATAGCAAGTTAGAGATGGAGAAAGGAAAAAGAGAAAAAGAAAGAAAAAAAAAAAAAAACAGAGAAAAATAGATAGCATGTGAGGGAAAAAGGTAAGAGGAATAGTATTCCAAAAAAAAAAAAAAAGTAAGAAGAGGAATAAAAATAGGGAATATATTGTATACCAATATAAATATTCTTGGTACCAATGGACTAACTATTGCCTTGTCAATATTATTAGGTTATTTGGTTCTTGTATTTTACTAAAATTTCTACTTACTTTAGACAAAATATAAGTTTAGCCAAAATAATTGGTTTGTCTCACTCTTTATTCAAGTGATGAAGCTATTTGTTTTCTGACTCTGATTACGGTGCTTGTTGGTTTGCTTCAGGTAAATGGAAAATTTACTGCTGATCAACGTCTTATATACAATGTGAGTTTCTTGTTAAGCTGTATGCTATGATCTTCTGAGTTACAGTCGCTCTTTGACTTTTAAAGTTGACAACTTTGTTGCTGCATAGTGCATACTCTCAAAATTTTCTTCATATTTGCAGGCTGTCCTTGATGCTCACAATTCTGTCATAGCGGCAATGAAACCTGGAGTAAATTGGATAAATATGCACAAGTATGTCTGAGAGTCCGAGTCCCTTTTTATAGTTATTGCTTTCTGCTGCATTTCTTTTGATGTTTGCATAATTTGTGTCTGTCACTGAGAAATGTTTTCGATACTAGAATGGTTTGAAATTTTTAAAGTGTTTGACAGTCAGTTACTAATATTGGGTGAACTTTGCTCAAGACATGTGCTCTATGAAGTATGTAGATTTTGCTTCGACGAAACATTATATGCTGATGTTTTATAATGCATTAATAGTGTAACTGTAAGGCCCCTAAATCTGAGGAATTTGTATAAAATCATAATTCTATTCAATTCTTTCCACATCGGCAAACTGAGAGCTTAAGGCTTCTATATCTCAGTATATGCTTACATATTTAAACCCATTCTTCACATATTCTTAAACAATAGTGTGTACAATCCATGTACATTCGTCAATTTAATGGACTTGCCAGATAGTATCTCCCTTTTACTTAATTATATGAAGAATATGAACACTTATAGGGCACATTTGTGGCATGCCTTAGACAGTAGAGAGCTTAAATTTGCTCACTTATAGGGCACATTTGTGGCATGCCTTAGACAGTAGAGAGCTTAAATTTGCTCTACGGATTAATGAAGAAATTAAGAATTTCAGGTGATCATCATCATTATTTGATCCCTTAAGGTATGCCTAATTATCAATGTGTTATCTTTTGTTTTTAATTCTATGAGCTTCATATCCTCTCATACAATCCCTTCCTCTTCCCCTTCTAGGGTAATAATGGCATCTTCGTCAACCCTTTGTTCTGTCATCCTGCTAACTAATGATGATCTGACTTTTTTTTTTTTTTTTGAATAATGGTGATCTGACTCTTCATATCAGCTTAGTATTTGTGTGGCTTACTTGTCATTACGATTGGATGTTGACACTTGAAATCTTCATATCAGCTTAGTATTTGTGTTCCTTCAAAATGCCTTATTTTCTTATTTTTTCTTTGTCTTGTGATTTTTGTACTGTGCGTCTTGATGTCAGACTTGCTGAGAAAGTCATACTTGAGGCTTTAAAGAAAGGGAACATCATCACTGGGTAAGGCAGTGCCTATTGCTCTTTTCATGTCATGCGTAAACTCTTGTTCTCATATTTTTTCTTCCCTAATTTTCTCTTCTTATAGAGATATCCAGGATATGATGGCTCAAAGGCTGGGAGCTGTTTTTATGCCTCATGGTCTTGGTCACTTGTTGGGCATCGACACCCATGATCCAGGGGGCTATCCTAAGGTTTTGGTTGCTTATCCTTTTGATCTTCTATCTTTCTTAGTTGTTGGTGTTTCTGATTTATGGTAACTGTGTTGCAAATTTGCAGGGACTGGAGCGTCCAAAAGAACCCGGGTTAAGCTCTCTACGTACAGCCCGAGAACTAAAGGAGGACATGGTTAGCATATGTTTTTTGTTTCATACTTCACTTCACACTTAAACATGTGCATGTAACACTTAATTCTTCCAGAAGATGCTACTTCTGGAATGCTCCATAGTCCTTAGCCCAGAGGGTATCCCTTAAAGTCCAAAGCAATATCTTGCATATCCTTTCTTATTGAGAAAAGGGATTTATACACTATGCTTTTGGCTGCCATGCACTGCTGTCATGCATCGTCCTCTTTTCAATTCATCAATACTATATACTAAAAGACAAACCAGCGATGACACGTGTCATCTCCTGGTGTGTCCGTAGTTTTTTTTTCCTTTTTTAAAAAAAATATTTTAATTTAGGAAGCAAATCATTTACAAAAATCATATTATTTTTTTTGTACATATTCCATACTAACACGTAATAATTATTATATTTAAAATAAATGATATATTCACAAAGCTTTCTAAAAAAAAAAATGGGCAATACATACCAAAAATCAATATTTTTAAATAATTGGTGACCTATTTTACAATAAGAAAAAATATTGCTCAGATTTTTTTGCCTACTTTTGTTTTAGTTGTGTATTAGAAGCTACAATTAAAATTGCAAATACCAAATTAATATATCACACACTTTTGTTATTTTTCGACAAATTTATAATTATAATACTTCTCAATCAATAATATATAACTATATATATATAAAAATCACCGTGCATGGCACGGGATCTAACCTAGTTTTATGTAATGGTCAGTGCACTATAAATCGTTTATCGTTGTTGATGTGTGTTTGTATTGTCTTACACACACAAAATCAGTAAATATAAACAAATAAAGAGCTGATTTGACCAACCTGTTTCAGGTAATTACAGTAGAGCCTGGATGCTACTTCATCAGTGCTTTACTGATTCCAGCAATGGAAAGTTCAGAAACTTCAAGATTCTTCAATGCTGATGCAATAAAGAGATTTGTGGACTTTGGTGGTGTTCGAATTGAAAGTGATGTGGTATTGTTCAGTTGTCTTATTACTCTTAATATTGTTTACAATTCACTGGTGTTGTGGGGTTTTTTTCATGCTTTTCTTGAACTCTGTTGTCATCCATGTTCTTTGTACTTGATTGACAATTCTACATGGCTCCTCAAGGTGCCTGGTTGTTCTTGTCGTTTAAGTTAAATGTTTATTTTTATTAACGATCATTTGGTAGACACTCTTCATGTCCTCGTCTACTTATAGTTTTTTTTGGTGGAAGCGAGCTTTATTATGGTTGTCCTATATTGTAGTTGTGCATAGATTTGCTTATTATTACCATCACATTTAATTCCTTTAGCTACATGAATTTGTGGGAGTGAAGGTCTTTTCTAACTTTGTTCCTATTGAATTATTCAGTACGTCACCTCAACTGGCTGCAAGAACATGACCAATGTTCCGCGTGAGACATGGGAGATAGAAGCTGTCATGGCAGGGGCGAAATGGCCAATAGAAAAAGGTCTTAATCATTCACAGAATGGAATTGCTAATTTGCATTCGTGAAGGGGATGCTGAACTTTGCCAACACATACAGGAGGGTAAACGCTTCAAGTTTAATCTGCAGATAGGTCCTGAAACCTGCAAATGTAGAATGACATAATGTGCTTTACAGTTAGCAGATTGTGTTAGTTTGGATTGTAATTGAAATAAAAGTTTCCCGATTCCTAATTGGTTGAGGAGAAGTGTAATACAGATTCTAGAGAATGCAACTTCCCTAATGTATTAAAGCTCTATTAGGAGTTTTTATGATATCATCTAGTTTAAAATTCTTGTAGCAAGCATATGTCAATTATCATTCGCTCGTAAAAAAGTTGCTATTACTGGTTTTACACTTCTACTATAGGTCATTGTGTAATTTTGTTTAGAAGTGTTATCCTAATTTTTTAAATGCTTAAAGTGTTTGCTGTGATAATAATATATAGATTAGAACATAGTGTAACAACGGAATTATAGTATATCACACCTTAATTATATAAATAAAAATACTTTATAGCAAGACTAAGCTAGATCTAAGATGATTAAAAGAGTGTGTGAATAGTGTAAAAGTACAAATGTTGTTATTAAAAGAAGATTAGGAAAGTAATTGCTACATTGTATGCATAAAAGATTTTATGATTTTTGAAGTTTAAGAGCCTATAATTGAATGTAAATATTTTCCTATAATTATGATTTGAATAAATTATATTCCAATATTGAATAAGTGGATTTGATTGCACCAACCTTGCTTAACTCAAAAACCATCAACAAAATGAACAAACAATTTTGGTATTACACATGCATTGATCTAACAAGAGGTTCCCTTATGATTTGACCCAAAAACAATCATCCATCTGAGGGTTTGTTTATGGTAAGGGAATCTCTTACTCTCAAAGTTTGTCCTTAATAGAAATAAAATTATCCTACCAATTAAAAACCTCTCACAAGTCAATCCAACTCGAGTTGTTTATGGTAAGGAAATCTCTTACCCTCAAACTATGTTTTTAATAGGATTTATATCCCAACCTCGTAATTAGAAAGTTTGTTCCTCACCACCAGGGCACCAGGCCAACACTTTGCTCGTAACAAGCATTGAAGTTTCTTCCTCACCACCAGGTCAACACTTTGCTCGTAACAAACACTTGACAGAAAGTTCTCCTCACCGCCACTTTGCTCATAACAAACACTTGACATAAAATTCCTTCCTCACCACCAAACCAACACTTTAGTCGTCACAAACATTTGACAGAAAGTTCTTTTCTTACCACTAGGCGAACACTTTATTCGTAACAAACCGTTCACACAGATCAATATCAATGTCGAATTAGTGTTTTTCTCAACTCAATAGACATGGATTAATTATAGCTTGATACCACCTACATATACTAGTAGATTTTTATATTTGTATTGTTTTCTAGGATATTTGGAAGTGTGATGTTGCTCTAAATGCACAAATATCATTAGTCCTAGTCCCTCTTCACACAGTCCGGCATCCCACCACCAGCCCCCTCAAACGTGCATCCCTTTTCTCTGTCCACCCTTTTGCCCCACTTCTGTCGATAAAAAAAACCCACTATTTTTATACAATTTCATGCAATTTTCTTTCCCAAAGTTAATTTCTTGAATGTTCTATGTGCTTGATTTCTTATTTTTCTGCATAGTTTGTTTGTGTAATTTATGCATTGAAGTTGGGGCTTGAATTGTTTCATGGGTTTGCAATTCTAGATTGTGTTTTTTTCCTGAAAATGCAAACTTTAGAATCAATTTAACCCATTATTCCACAGACTGAACGATATATGGTTGGAAATAGAACAGAAATTCTGGGTTTTTGATTGGTTTGATAAGCAGCAGATATCTAGGGTTTTAAATAGTGGTAAGTGATTTAATTCCGCTTTTTGTTTGATTGAAATTATTGGTTTTCGTTGATGCTATTGTGGTGATATTGCATGTCAATTTGAATTGAATTTGATTAGTGGATTTGAGAATGTCAATTTTGTTGGATGGTAATGTATGGCAGATGGATTCAAAACCCGAGGCGGGGAATGCTTTTGGGGGTGGAGCAGTTGATGTTGGTGTAGGCATGTTGAATAATATGCAAAACTGTTCACAGTTATCAGGTCTCAGCATTACATCTGAAACTTCTGCCCTTAATTTTGTGTATCACAGAAAGAGGGTTTCTAAGAACCCTGTTCCTGTTTTCCCAACCCTATCACCTGATAATATTACTTTTGTCTATGAAAGAAGGAAGAATCAAAAGAGTGTAGCCCCTAATTTTGCAGCTATGTTCTCGGAAAACTCGTTACCTAACGGTGCCTGTACTTCGGGTATTAGATCAGATAATAATGCCATTGCCATAACCCTGGGCACAAGAAATAAAGGATTAAATGAAAGGGAGGCTACTAGGGTTTCTTCAATAGAACAACCATTGACAACATCGGAGGCAATTGATGGTTATGTGACTGAGGACCGTGGCTTTGATGGAAAAGACAAGATGAACAAGGGTTTTGAGTTGTATAGTGTAGATGATAGTTGTTCATCGTCGAGGCTTGATTTGGATAGCGGTTCGTCTCCGTTGAAGAATAAAGTAGATGACACTGATGAGTGTTCATCCTCTGGTGCAGTTGTTGTAGATGTGACGGGAAATGACCAATCCATATCGGTTAAGGGTCTTTGTGTTTCTATTCTTCGAAGTCATGGCTTGTTGTCTAATTCTGGGTCAAATAGATCTGGTACTTCTGAGGAAGAAGCTCCATCATGTAGTGGCAGGAGTTGTTCTCGAACTTGTAATGTTTGTAGTCGAATCGGTACAGCAGACACAAACATGCTAATTTGTGATGAGTGTGAGAAAGCCTTCCATATATCATGCTTCAATCCGTGCATAAGAAAGATTCCGACTGATGATTGGTATTGTCAACCGTGCTCTAAAAAGAAGCATAACTTGTTAAAAGAGAGAGCAGTAAGAAAGTCATCAATTATCAGGACTGATAAGGGCTCTGTGACATCTGAAGGAGATTTCAGTCCAATAGCACTGATGCTAAATGATTCTCAGCCTTACATAACTGGTGTCCGGGTTGGTAAAGGATTTCAAGCATTCGTTCCTGAGTGGTGTGGACCTGTTACACGGTATGTTCCAATCAATTGGCTTTAAGTATCTTAATGAAAAATTGGCGCAATTACATATGTGACCTTTTCTATGTTAGCTAACAAGTAATAACTATAACCTTTAACAGGTATGTAGTTTATATACATTTAGTGAAGAATGACTTATTTTTCACCAATAGGTACTAGCTATCTAATTTAGTAAGAGTGAATGTTGTGGTACCTTCGATAGGTGTGGAACTATGGGGGTATCTTATATTGTTGTGGTTATTCTTAAATCTTTATAATTAGCTCAGAGAAAGAATGGGATCATAATAAAGCCAATTCAAGGTATGGTGACTGGGTAGTGATGTGAGTTGCTTACTGTAGCTAATAGGTAATTTAGCTCTATGAAACAAGGTCATGGGGAAACACATGATAAGCTATGTGGAATATACAGATGCTCAATAATCTATTTGCTAATTTATTCAATAAAATCAAGTCGTGTTGGCCTTTTGCAGGGATGATTTGAGTTGGAATCTCTTTGTAATCTATTAGCCGCTTTTCTATCATCATCTGTGATCGATCTTTTCTTCTTGAGCAACTTGGAATTTTATAGGGGAGAACTTTTATACTGTGGTGTATTACTTTTTGACATGGTATTTGGTAGGGGCTTCATATCTTAATATCTGGGTTCATAGCCATTTTGCTTGGTTATTTTGTCAGTTGGCTATGACATGAGATTTCTTGTTTTAGGGTTTGAATTGCCAGAAAAATCTTATGTTTATTTCAATCAGAAGTGCCTGAACTGAGAATTGTTGGAAATGTCACGGTTGTATTATCTGCTCTTCCACTCAGCAGAATTGTGAATAGGATGACAAGTTAGGTATCTACTATGTAGTTCTAGTAGGAGAAGTTTTGGGAGGTTTGAAGTTTGATGTCTTTAAATTGGTTTAAGACATGCAGGTTAGGTTCAGCTTATCATCAGATCCATTTAATATTGCTTGTAGAAGTAAGTGGTGTAGGTTTGTTGCCTTTCCTTAATTCCTACTGTTCTAGTGGATTTGTGGCCGTTTGTCCATTAAGGTGTTCTCCGTACTTGCTGATACTTTTTCCTTACTCAATCTGGTGAAAATGAAAGGATACCATTCATATCACCCACTGAAATTATTTGTAATCTTGATTACTTGATTGAATCTTTTAATAATGTCCTCAGGCTGTCATGTTGTATCTATCTATGCTAATAGGATTTGTGAAGTTCTACCTTGTAAGACTAAACTTTGAGGAGGATATAGATCTTTGAAATGTGTTTCCTTTGACAAGCTAGTAGTGTGTTGGGGTGGTTATTGGATCGTGTAATACAATGGGTATAGGGTTAGGGTTAATGTGAAGGGCTTTTATTGGAAAGAGTCTTCACACATACTCAAAAGGGATAGAATCGGCATATAAATTTTATGGGATGACAAATGAATTTTTGAGGGGATAGCTTCCCCGGACTAGGATTTAAGATTCAATGCTTAAGGCTCTTGAAAAGCTAGAGTGAAAGTATTATGTAGTAGCTTGTGAGTATCTTTTGGCTTGGTTTTGGAGATAAACTAATTCATGATAGGCTTGATGGCATAATTTGTTGTCTTTTGCTTTCTTTCTTTCTTTCTTTTTTATTTATTTATTTTTTTTTATTTATTTTTTATGGAAATAAAAATACTTTCTTTTGCTTTCAATTTGTATACGGGTGACACCCTTTGTTTGTTTTTTAATGCCTCTTTGGTGAACAATGACCGAGTGGAAATGCACAAGGCAAGCCTGCCCTTGTTGCTTGTCAGATAGATGCTAAGGGAAAAAACTTAATATTTGCTGCTTTGATTTGGGTCTTGTGTCCAAGTATCTATTTGTCTAGCTCTAATACCATGTTGAAGATGCGACTTGCGAGGATACAACAAGGGTCTCTAGAGAGTATGAGTTGTAGGTTGTGATGCTCTCCATCCCCCCCCCCCCTCTCTCTCTCTCTCTCTCTCTCTCTCTCTCTCTTTCTCTCTCGTGTAGCCTGTAGCTAAAGTTACTAAGGCTTTATTTTTGTTTAGATTCTATTTTGCTTGATGTTTGGGCTTTTTTAACACAAAACTATACCGCAAAATCCAAAAAGAATGAGAAAAGATTAATATCTGAGCGGATCCCATAGATAGGGAAGAGATCTGTAGTGAGTGGGCACTTTCACCTTTCGTAGGGTGTAGGGATCATGGTATCAAATTTTAGGTGTGTCACTCACTGCATCACAATCACACAAAGGATTGCAAGCTTATTGCGACTGAAATATTAGGTTGCAATAGCCACATGCCACCTACATTACCCACGGAAGAGGTTCCACTATCATTACCACGATTGTGACCCCATTTGAAACTTATAACCATGGTAGGAACCCTTTGAATCTCGGCTCCGGTGTGTCTATTAAAACTAAGGTGACACCCCTTGTCTATAATTTTTGTAACTTTTGGGATGGAATATTGGAATGTCTGAAAAAGTATTGGGGAAGTTTGCTTTGGGGATGAAGGGAGTATATATTTTCCCAATGGCCTATAAAGAAAATTTCATTCTCTGTTATGTTTGCCAATTATTGCTATTTTCCCATATTTGCCTCTCTACTTTCCAGCTACGGGGAACCATATCTTATTATTTGGACAAAAATTAGAGAACTTATGATTGAAATATGAGAAGTCTTGGGAGGGGTTAGCATCATTGTTGGACCACTAATGGCTCAAAATCCTTTGATAATTTTGAAGTATTACTTGCTACTAGTGAGGATATTTTAGTGAAGGGAGAGAGAAGGTAGGGGTAAGCTTTCCGTGGAGGTGAGAGGTGACTAGGTGAGGAAATTGGGGGGGGGGGGGGATAAATGGTGAGATGGTACAGAGGCACAGACGCACAGGCTCATAAACACTTGAACTACAAGTCCATTGTCAGGGGGTGTGATATTTGAGCTATAATTGCATAATTTGTCAGGTTGAAACTGAGAAAAATATGCTCATACAGTTTTAATAACTGTGCACCCTGAAAATGAACTTTTTTTTACACCTTGAGCAAGAGAATAATGTGCCTACAGTTCAAGTGTCGTCTTTTTTGTTCATCTATATGTGTGTGTATATATATTTATTTTTTAATCAAGTTGTGGTTTCTATGCAAGTTATATCTGCTTTTGGTTTGATGCAGGGGAGTCAGTTCGTTTCCTGAACCAATGGAGTTGGATCCATTGCAATCGGTCAATTTTCCGGTGAGGCTTACAAATTTCCATTTAACACAATTATTGGTCTGTCTTATATAATTCACATTCTGCGGCAAAAGGTGACTCCTAATATTTTCTCTTCAGGGACCTAAATCTGGCAAACCTCATAAGGCCTTTATTGGTAATTGGCTTCAGTGTAGAGATGTCATTGTTGGCATGGGAGACAACATTGATGGAACTATATGTGGAAAGTGGCGCAGGTAATCTGAACAGCAAATGTTGCAACTTGTTTGTTATTTTCTTCTCTTTTAGGCATGCTCCTTCCCAACTTTCCTCTCTCTCTCTCCCTCTCTCTTTTCTTTATATTTTTTTTTAAAAATTAGCTGATTTTACAGTTCTTCTTGCTGAAGCTTTCAGTTATGAAGTATTAGCTTCTTTTACAGTCCTTGAATTTTCGTTCGTGTTGAACTCCTTTTAAGTTCAACCTATTTTTGGACGATTGTTGAGGGACTGGACTACAAAAGAGACTTGCGGGTGTTAGTGATTTTAGACAAGCTTTAAAACCCTATTTTTGCAAGTGTACAAGTTCTTAATAGATAGTGATAAATAATAGGGTATTGTATCCACAAGAAATGTAGAATAACTCCAAGTCTAGTCTACTAAATTAATTCTAGTGAAAAGAAAATTTGAGTAGTTTTAACTAGAAGAATCAAAAACAAAAATTAAATGAGACAAATAAGTTGACAAGAATAATAAAATAATCACATAGAACAATCAATCTGGAGGGACCCTAGGACGGTTGAATTCATCACCATAAATACGACTAATAAGTCAATTAGAAAGAGGAGTAATAGGTTTTTATCAAGCAACCAAGACTACAAGTCTGGAGTGCTCTAAAGTAAATAATATCGTGATCAAGTAGGTGGCATAATATATCTATGTAAGGATAAATTATTCAACTAATTGCTCACAAATCAATAAGCACCATTGCATAACATCACACTCTGGACTACAAGAACAAAGGATTTAAATTAGATAATCAATTAAGCCAATATATAGTTCTACAAGAACTATTATCAACGTAAATTGGAAAACAATAATTGAGCAAAGTAATCGAAAGTTGTGCAATCATAAAACGAGAAATAATTGTCAAACAATTAAATTATAAAATCATTCTAAAAGGGTTTCATCTAAGCCCTAGAATTGAGAAATTAGCTACTCATAATTGCAGAGAACATCACCCAATTATGATAACTTATCGTCTGAAAATCTACCCGAAAACTTCGAATTCGGCTCCGTTCTCTCTTCTCCGTGCTTTGTCACTGCTCCTCCGATGCCCCTGTGCGGTTGTCCTCTCTGTTCTCTTTATACTTGCTGCTGTAGATTCGTGTACTCCAAGATCCAATCTTTGACAAATTTTGTGGGATTTCAATCTCGTTCTTTCCTTTCTTGCATGATGTATGTTGATCTCATTGGGAAATATTTTTTTTCCTTCTTTGTTCTTTGGTTCTTGCCACTGCTCTTCTTGCGTGGGAGTTAAAAGGAAATTAAAATTTCCGTTTCTTCTTGCTGCTTTGTTTGTGTGTGGGCTTTGATGTTCATAAGTAAAAGTTTAGTTCTTTTCCCTTTTGATGCTAATGTTGGCTGCGTTTCAATCCGTGGGATTAGGTGGGTAAATAATGGGGATTGGCTTGTCTTATTAATTTGCCTTCTTTGAGTTAGTGATCTCCAGACCTGCACAAATTCCAATCAAACCAACAAATCACTCATTGAATTATAAAAATTATACTAATATACCACCATGACACAATTATTAGACATATAAGTTAATTATTATACTGCAACAACTTGCAAATTATACTTCAAAATAGCCCAAAACACATTATTTATTTTCCGAAACAATAATATAAATGCGAGCATTATTACTAACTAATCTTATTTAGAGAGTTAACAATCAAATATAAAGATATTAAAAGATAAAATAATTCATACATATCAGTGGGATAGTAGCTAAGATCTTCTAAAAAAGGGATGGTTTTATTTAGCCTTGCTAATGCGCACCCAGCTGGCTTAAGTGCTTGACCTTTGTTTTTTTTTTTTTTCCTTCTGATTTTTCAAACTTTCATATTCACTCAATTAGTGGAGCTTGTGAAATACAGAAAATGGAAAGACAAGTCATCTATGCTATGCAAAGAGATTTGAAAAGGAATACATTGGATTGCACCCAAAAAAAAAAAGGGAATGCATTGGGTCAGCTGACAAGATCCCATCTAAAATTAAATATGTGATGGATGCTGGACCCCTTTATATCATTAATGAGGCTCTTGGATTTGTGGAGTCACTAATTGTGATACTTTGGAGATTCCTTAATCTGAAACAGGTGGGGTCAAACCTTCATTCCAGGATTTGCAGTCTGGCCAGTTACAAAAGTGGCCCATAGGCTTTCAATTTATGGTTCGGCTTTATGTTGCCGATAAAGTGGGCTTTTGGAAGCCCATCTCAGGACTGCAGTGTTTTTTTAGTATTTAGCTTGTGTAAGAGTGAATAATGGATTTAGGGAGCAGTTTTCCTACTATACATATGTACTTAATTTACTAGTATATGGCATGGGAATAGGTGCATATTAGAAAGGTCAAATGTCTACATCTGTTAGAGTTGATAATCCTATCATTTAAAGAGCCATTCTTTGGAAATGGTTTCTTGAAACATTAGGATGGTTAGTAATTAATCTTCTTAGCAAGGATAAGATCACTTTGAATGGTTGAGTTGCTTGCTTGAGGATGTCTGACAATGTCCTGGTTGCATGATGGAATATGTTGTAATTGTGTTATATAACTTATATTTAAGAGGTTTTGAAATATACTTGAAAGAATCATTGTACCAATGCTCATTTAATGTTTATGAAGAAAGGCTTGGTTTACCAAAAGTGAGTAAATTTATAGTTTAGCTATATAGTGTTGTACATTGAAGGGGACAAGGGCACAAGTCATTTTCACTTTAGGTTTAAGTTTCTTTTGAGATGGTTGTGTTGGTGGAGCCAAGGACCACTAGTAGGTTTAAGTATCTCTTTCTCTCTTTTTAAGAAAAACCATAAAGGCACTTTCAATGCCAATTTTTTCAACTTTAGTTGGCTCTTCCTGACATGAAGAAGTTCAGACCTAGATCTCTAAATTCACTAACTCTAACTTTTATTTATCTGAATTAATCTTCAGAAATTTAATATTTTTCACCAGTACAGATTAGCTTTCTGGAATAGTGGAATTTGTTGAGGGGTGTTGAATTTTGCAACTCTGGCTTTCACACCATTTGGTCCTTTCATAGGTCCTTGAAACGTGGAATAATAATAATAATAATAATAATAATAATAATAATAATAATAATAATAATAATAATAATAATAATAATAATAATAATAATAATAATAATAATAATAATAATAATAATAATAATAATAATAATAATAATAATAATAATAATAATAATAATAATAATAATAATAATAATAATAATAATAATAATAATAATAATAATAATAATAATAATAATAATAATAATAATAATAATAATAATAATAATAATAATAATAATAATAATAATAATAATAATAATAATAATAATAATAATAATAATAATAATAATAATAATAATAATAATAATAATAATAATAATAATAATAATAATAATAATAATAATAATAATAATAATAATAATAATAATAATAATAATAATAATAATAATAATAATAATAATAATAATAATAATAATAATAATAATAATAATAATAATAATAATAATAATAATAATAATAATAATAATAATAATAATAATAATAATAATAATAATAATAATAATAATAATAATAATAATAATAATAATAATAATAATAATAATAATAATAATAATAATAATAATAATAATAATAATAATAATAATAATAATAATAATAATAATAATAATAATAATAATAATAATAATAATAATAATAATAATAATAATAATAATAATAATAATAATAATAATAATAATAATAATAATAATAATAATAATAATAATAATAATAATAATAATAATAATAATAATAATAATAATAATAATAATAATAATAATAATAATAATAATAATAATAATAATAATAATAATAATAATAATAATAATAATAATAATAATAATAATAATAATAATAATAATAATAATAATAATAATAATAATAATAATAATAATAATAATAATAATAATAATAATAATAATAATAATAATAATAATAATAATAATAATAATAATAATAATAATAATAATAATAATAATAATAATAATAATAATAATAATAATAATAATAATAATAATAATAATAATAATAATAATAATAATAATAATAATAATAATAATAATAATAATAATAATAATAATAATAATAATAATAATAATAATAATAATAATAATAATAATAATAATAATAATAATAATAATAATAATAATAATAATAATAATAATAATAATAATAATAATAATAATAATAATAATAATAATAATAATAATAATATAATAATAATAATAATAATAATAATAATAATAATAATAATAATAATAATAATAATAATAATAATAATAATAATAATAATAATAATAATAATAATAATAATAATAATAATAATAATAATAATAATAATAATAATAATAATAATAATAATAATAATAATAATAATAATAATAATAATAATAATAATAATAATAATAATAATAATAATAATAATAATAATAATAATAATAATAATAATAATAATAATAATAAATCAATCAATCAATCAATCAATCAATCAATCAATCAATCAATCAAAGCCTTAATCACATAAGTGGGGTCGGCTACATGAACCAAATTTGATTATTCCGTGTGGTCATCAACTAAAATCTTCCTCCTCCATCCCTTACGATCCAATGCTTCATCCTCTTGCAAATCCATTGTTTAAAGTGGTTTTTTTGTTCAACTGGTCTACATTGTTTTCATAGAGGACTTAGGATTTTTTTGCTAGGAACTGACATGGTTTACAGCACTAACAATGGCAGAAAATAAGAAGAAAATGATGAGTATATTGATAAGATGAGAATTACAGTAAATCAAATGATAATTCCACTTTCGAGAGGTGGATTCCCTCCTAAGTATGAGCTTTTGAGAGGCTCACTCTCTCCCAATGAGAAACCACACAATATTTTACATGTCCTCTTTTCTCCTAATGAGATCTATTTATAATAGAAAGTCCCTCCTAACAAACCTCTAGCTTATTCCCCAA